>NC_141894.1:25195000-26445000 GCF_030686135.1 Camelina sativa | reverse complement strand
AGGGAAGGATGTTCCTTTTGTTTGGTCACAAGAGTGAGAGGAGGGCTTTGAAAGCCTTAAGGAGATGTTGACTACTACGCCAGTGTTGGCTTTGCCTAAGCAGGGAGAACCCTATGTGGTTTATACTGATGCATCTAGAGTTGGTTTGGGGTGTGTGTTGATGCAGCATGGGAAGGTGATTGCCTATGCTTCGCGGCAGTTGCGGAAGCATGAGGGCAACTATCCTACTCATGATTTGGAGATGGCTGCTGTAGTTTTTGCTCTGAAGATTTGGAGATCTTATCTTTATGGTGCAAAGGTACAAGTGAATATATACTCAGCCTGAGCTGAATTTGAGACAGAGGCGGTGGATGGAGCTTGTGGCAGATTATGATTTGGAGGTAGCCTATCACCCTGGTAAGGCTAACACAGTTGCAGATGCTCTTAGTCGGAAGAGGGTAGCTTCGGCTCAGGATCAGGAGATGGAGTCTCTGGTAGGAGAGATCAGTGCTTTGAGCTTGTGTGCTGTTTCACAGGAACCGTTGGGTTTGGAAGCAGTAGATAGAGCAGATCTTCTGAGTAGGGTGCGGTTGGCTCAGGAGAAGGATTTGGGGCTGGTGAATGCCTCAAAGGATGTTGATTCAGAGTATGAGGTCTCAGATAATGAGACTATCTTGGTGCACGGTCGGGTTTGTGTGCCTAAGGATGAAGAGTTATGACAGGAGATCCTGAGAGAGACTCATGCGAGCAGGTTTTCTATTCATCCAGGAGCGACTAAGATGTACCGGGATCTCAAGAGGTACTATCACTGGGACGGATGAAGAAGGATGTAGCTAGTTGGGTCTCGAGGTGCGATGTGTGTCAGCTAGTGAAGGCTGAGCATCAGGTTCCTGGCGGTTTACTGAAGAGTCTACCCATTCTTGAGTGGAAGTGGGATATGATCACTATGGATTTTGTGGTAGGTTTGCCAGTGTCACGGACCTATGATGCTATTTGGGTCATTGTGGGCTGGTTGACTAAGTCAGCACATTTTTTGGCCATTAAGAAGACTGATGGAGCAGCGGTCTTGGCTAAGAAGTATGTGAGAGAGATAGTTAGATTGCATGGGATGCCAGCGAGCATTGTGTCTTACAGGGATTCTAAGTTCACTTCGGTGTTCTGGAAGGCATTTCAGGCAGAGATGGGCACTAAGGTGCATATGAGTACAGCTTATCATCCCCAGACAGATGGACAGTCTGAGAGGACGATCCAGATGCTGGAGGATTTGCTGAGGATGTGTGTGTTGGATTGGGGTGGCCATTGGGCAGATCACCTGAACCTGGTAGAGTTTGCTTACAACAACAGTTATCAGGCGAGTATTAAGATGGCTCCTTATGAGGCTTTGTATGGGAGACCATGTCGTACACCGTTATACTGGACTCAGGTGGGGTAGAGGAGCATGTTTGGTGCTAGTTTTGTTCAGGAGACCTCAGAGAAGATTCAAGTTCTCAAGCTGAACATGAAGGAGGCTCAAGATAGGCAGAGGAGTTATGCTGATAGGAGGAGGAGAGATCTTGAGTTTCAGGTAGGAGACAGAGTGTATCTCAAGATGGCTATGTTACAGGGTCCGAACAGGTCATTGTCAGAGACTAAGTTGAGTCCGAGGTACATGGGTCCGTTCAGGGTGATTGAGCGGGTGGGACCGGTAGCATATAGGCTGTAGTTGGCTGAGGTTATGCGTGCGTTCCACATTTCGATGTTGCGGAAGTGTCTCTATGAGGGAGAGCAGGTGTTGGCTAAGATTCCTGAGGATCTTCAGCCTAACATGACATTGGAGGCGAGACCAGTGAGGGTTCTCGAGAGGAGGATCAAGGAACTTTGGAAGAAGAAGATTCCTTTGATGAGAGTCTTGTGAGACTGTGATGGTGTTGAGGAGCAGACTTGGGAGCCTATGGCGAAGATGAAGGCAAGGTTTAAGAAGTGGTATGAGAAGTAAGCCGCGACTTGAACTTGTCTAGCTTGGTCCCATCTGTAATCCGTGGCTGGAGTGGGAATGGAGTATTCCAGCCCATCTCTCTTGTTTACTCGGTCGCTTGGGGTGGTTGGTTGTACGACTCAGTAACAAGATGAGGTGGTGCTCGGGGTACAAAGTTTCCGTGAGGCGAGGTTTTTGGAGGAAAGTTCCTGAAATAGAGGTTTCCAAAAGTGGAAAGTTTCCAAAAATGGAAAGTGCTAAATATGGAAAGTTTTACGGGAGTTAGAATTTGTCCATTTTAGCGGAGAAGAGCCTTGGAGGGGCTTGTGTATCCTTATCGGCGAACTTTCGAGTCAGTGTGCCCGTGAGTGGCGGTCTTTTTAGACATTGTGTGGCCTTTGTGGCGGGCTGTTTAGCTGTGTGTGGCCTTTGTGGCGGGCTTTTTAACCATTGTGTGGCCTTTTTGGCTGGCTATTTAGCCAATTGTGTGGCCTTTGTGGCGGGCTATTTAGCCAGAGTGCCTGTTTAGGCGGTCCTTCGGGGTAGATGGTCTTTGTGACGGTCCTTCGGGACGAGTGGCCTTGGTGGCGGTCCTGTTTAGGACATTTGTTTGGCCTTGGTAGCGGTCCTGTTTAGGACATTTGTTTGGCCTTGGTGGCGGTCCTGTTTAGGACATTTGTTTGGCCTTGGTGGCGGTCCTGTTTAGGACATTTGTTTGGCCTTGGTGGCGGTCTTGTTTAGGACATTTGTTTGGCCTTTGTGGCGGCCTTTGTGGCATGTATATGATCCTTGTGTGGTCATGAGGTATTCCAGTGAGGGGATATGTGGTTGGTAGAACATTGAGATGTTTTACGCAAGCCACGGGAAGGAAATCTGGATAGGGATAAGACTCAGACATGTTCAGAATTTTTTGCTCGCGGCTCTTGGAGGATTTAGGTTCTTCTAGTACTGCCATATTCAAAGACTTTGTGGCTTGGGAGTATGGTTGGTATATCGACTTCGGATGACGATTCGGGGACGTGCTGTAGGGTGGCAACCCGAGAGACGAGTTTGAATTTTTCCTTATATATATTTCGGCATGCGGGCTTAGGCCCGATGAGGAGCCAATATTATGGCATGAAGACTAAGGTCTGATGAGGAGCCAATAAAAACTCAAGGTTTAGGCCTATGAGTAAAGGAAAGTCCAAAAGTCGAGAGCAAATGACGCCTGGAGCGTGAGTCTATCGCCTAGAGGTGATCTTCTATAAATCGGTCGGAGGAGTGTGGGCCGTGGAGACGGCTGCACGGGAGTCCTTGGCTGATGGTTGTTCGAGATTCGAGGACGAATCTAGATTGGTGGGGGAGAATTGTAACATCCGTGAACCGAATCTCGGTTTGGGAGTTGCATCGGTCGATGCAGGTTCAAGTTTCTGCGATTTGACTTAAGTCAAACACTGCGTTTTGGACAAAGGGAGAAAGAAAACCCTTAAGTCGTGTTTTTTGTCTCATTCGACGGATTGAGCCGTTTTTGAGAGAAAGCGAAAGAGAGTAGAGGTTCTTGAGTGTTCTTGGTGATTTTTGGAGATTTGAGGCTGTTCCTTTAGAGATTTGTAGCTGGGATCGTTGTAGGAGCTTCCTAGAAGTGTTTTCTACTTGTGTTTAGGTTCAGATTCGTCTTGGCAAAGGTAAGTGCAGGACCATGGCTTATCTAAGCTAGAGAACTCTCTAATTTGCTTGTTGTGTGTTGTTAGACTTGTTAGAATGATAATTGGGACGTTAGGAAGCTTTCTTGTGGCTTGGGATCGAGTTTTGTGGTTGGCATTGCATCGGGGAAAACACGATGCTTGGCATTGCATCGGCCGATGCATTTCTTGCGTCGGTCAATGCAAGTGCGAGGACGGCGCGTAAAACTCTAGGGTTTTCGTGTTATGTCGAGCATGCGTCGGTCGATGCAAGTGTAACTTGCATCGGTTGATGCAGCTTCTGTGTCGGTCGATGCATCCCCATGTGGTGTCGGTCGATGCATGTTGGCGTCGGTCGATGCAGAGTCCTGGTTTGTCATTTGTTGTTTGTTGACTGTTGTTTGATGGTTATAGATGACTCTATTGCTTGTGTGTATAGCCCAGTAGATGAGAGAATTGCCTTATTAAGTGTTTATAAAATACTCATGCATTGCAATATGTGTTTGTGGTGCAGGTAAAGGCAATGTGTGATCGTGGTATTAAGGCGATGAAGAGGAGGATCTTCTAGGGACTCGATTGGATGTTGTCTGGCATTGCTAGGTTGCTAGAGTTGAGTCATTAGAAACATTGATAGGTTGTTGGTTTCATGTTTTCTGATGATTGGTTATTGGATATGGTTTATGTTATAATATTGGTTATTATTGGATATTTATTGGTATTGTCATTCCGCTGTTGGGTGTGATTGTGATTATGTGGCTAGTGGGTATGAGACCACTAGTTGTAGTTTACTTATTATATTATAATTATTATTTATTTTTTTTTTTTTAAAAAAGGGGTCGGTCCTTTCAAATTACAATTTTTCGTAGTACCTTTTCGTAAAAATTTTGTTTTCTTTTTTTTTGATTCAAACGGTTGTATATGTTTTTTTTTGTTTTCGTAGAGTTGTGTCTTTTCACTATATTTTATTTATGTTTTTTTCATCACAACTTTTTGTACTAATAGGTGTATCTATTTAAATAGTCATGTTTTTTTAACTCTTTTTATATTTGTCTCTTTATCAGTAACTAACAAGTTTGTTGAAACAAATTTTCCATTTTATGTTGAACCTAAATAATTGAATATTAATATCTAATATTCAACGTTACAGCTCCAGCTTACAGCTTTTCTGTACAGCTTTGGATACGTTACCAATCAGACCCTATAGCAATAGAGAAATTTAATACAACTTAATATATAATTTACAGTTGCGATTTTTCGTAGTATTTTTTTGTAAAAAAGTTTATTTTTATTTGTTATTTTGTAAATTCAAACAGTTGTATATGTTCATTGTAGAGTTATGTCTTTTCACTATATTTTATTCTTTTTTCATCACAAGTTTTAATTATAATAGGTGTGTCTATTTAAATAGTTATGTCTTTTGAACTTTTTATATATTTGTCTCAATAAGTAACAAATCATTGTTCGTTGAAACAAATTTTCTGTTTTATGTTGAATCTAAATAATTTGAATACTAATATCTAATATTTAACGTTATAGCAATATAGGAATTTAATAAAATTTAATATAAAATTTACAATTGCGTCTATTTATTGTAATTTTTGTTAAAAACTATTTTAATATTTAAAATTTAATTTATTTTGTTTTTAAAAGTTGTGTATTTTAATTTTAATTTTTCGTTGATACAATTTCAATCATTATTAAATATATTTTTAATTATTATTATTTAATAGAAGTTATATTTATTCGTTACAACTATTAATTCAATATTTTCATTTATGATCATTTTGTCGTAATGATTTTTTAATTGTACATTTTTACCATAATTCTTCATAAAAAATTTTATATTTATAATAATTTAAATAATATATTTTTGCTAATATTTTTTGTTATAAGTTTTCATTTTAATGGTTGTGTTTTTAGTAACAGTTTATGTTTAATTTTTATATATTCAATTTCTTTTATTACATTCAAATGATTTTATAATGTATAATTTTAAATTTTAATTTTGATTTATTTTTTCTAAAATACTTACCCTTTATCGCGAGGTCTGAATCCTGGTAAATTTTAGTAAAATAAAAAAATTACATCATATGAACTCAAACTATTAATGTAAGGTGAACAATTTATAAAGATGATTCAAAAAGGGAATACTAAACCCTAATAGCTTCTTCTTCCCCGATTCTCACCGTTGTCTCCAGCTCTGGCTCATTGGTTTGGTGAGTTGACTAAGTCTATGATCTCTTTAAATCTCAAGTTTTTTTTTTGTTTTTTTTCTGTAAATTTCTTGTTCCACTCTTCTTATCCGATAACCCAGTAAGTCATTTTTCCCAGTTTATTCAATCTCAAAATCGAAGCTTAGGATCTTTGGAATACGAAAGAAATGATCTTTGGGTTATTGTGTTTATTGTTTATGCTTTGGGTTACGAAAAGTTTCAGTCTTTTTTTCGATTTTGTTTTGTTGCGGGATCTGATAAAGACTCTTCCTTTTTTTTTTTTTGGTTCAGGATCCGAAAATTAGTGGATCATCACTTGGATCTCGAATCCTTCCGTCTACTCAAAGGTGAGTTTTTTTAGTTCTATAGAAATTTAGAAAGTATGGGATAAGGTGTTTGGGAACCCCCCTGATATAGTGATTATAATAATGATATGATGATGATGTTTAATGGTGTTTATATTGATATGATGATGGCCATAAATAGGGATAATGATTCAGGGTTTAGGGGTTTTAAAATCTTTATTGTGTTATGATTGATATTTTGATGAGTTGTTGTGTTATGTCTGATGGTTAGTTATCTGAATAGCTGTCCTTTGAACTGCATTGGCCACCCTATGGAGTATGAACTTTTCATGGTCCTTTGAATGTTGAACATGATTGCTGGTTATTAGAATAACCGGTCTTGGTAAATTGTTCAGAATATTAAAAGCTGGGACTTATTTTTCAGACTTTTCGATTTGGTTGCTTATTTCTTTAACTGTATTCGTTATGAAGCAGCCTTCTTTCGTTAGTGTAAGTTGTATGTGTCTTCCTTTATTAGTGTTTTGTACATTGTTTGAAGTTGGTGTTTTAGTCTAGAGAATTTTCCCCTGTAGGTGAGTATGAATAATACCAACTTTGTTTCTAGATTTGTTAGAGCAAGACCCGGAAGTGTTTCTTTTATGTCTGACTTCTTACAGATTTTGGATCTTACTGATTTGGATCATTTTTGGTTTATCATTTGGTTGTTTTGCTGGCTGGCTAACAAGGATATTTTTGGTTCAGTTAATAATAACATAGGTCAAGACATTTGTCATTGTGGTTTCAGTTTTCTAAGTTATTATTGTGTGTGTATACTAGATCATCCCCATCGGACAATCTTCTCCTCCGTAGGACAATGTCGGGTGAGTAACGCGGACACACACACACACTTGTTGTTTTCAATCGATAAAAATGGCGCAGAAGCTTAACTTGACTCATCTCCCCGTCCCTCCGGTCACTCACCGCTCTAGTTTCCCCTCCACCTTCACCTTCGGTGTTGCCACTTCCGCTTACCAGGTCTCTCTCTTTCTCTCCCTTTCACTCTCCAAGATCTGGAGTCTTATCTTCTTCTTTCTAGTTTCTGCTTCGTCTTCTACTCTTCTGGTGTACCAATTCCTTGATTCACTTTGCTCTTCTGGAAAATGTTGATTCCGGAATTGAAGTACGAAACCGATTTTAGAAGATTAGATGTCTTTGTTTTGAATGTGGTTTGAACTTTGTGGTTACGAATCAGATTTTTGAAGATGCTTCACATAAGCTGTTTTGTACAAGCTACAAATCAAATTAGAATAGCTTTGAATGAGCTAAGCATTATCAATGGTGGTTTTGTAGATTGAAGGAGGCTGGAATGAAGGTAAGAAAGGGCCAAGTATATGGGATAAGTTCACTCATCTCGAAGGTTTGTGGTTTCCTTCTCAGCTTATCTATCCTCATGTCAAATGATGAAAACTAGGTAGATTAACACTGTTTGTTTCCTTTTATTTAGGGAAGATTCTTGATGGAAGTAATGGTGATGTTGCTGTGGATCATTACCATCGATACAAGGTTAAGAAATGTTTAGAGTAAAGTATAGGTATATGGATCTTCCTCTGGTCTGCTGGTTTGCTTATAAGATTGTTTGTTATTCTAATAATTTTGCAGGAAGACATTGAACTTATAGGACAATTAGGATTCAGTGCTTACAGATTTTCCATATCCTGGTCTCGCATTTTCCCTGGTATGTTCAACTCTGATGGTGATTTCTTTATGTTCCCCAATCACAGTGTAGCACATGTTGTAGTTGTTGACAATGTCAAGTACATATTTCTTTGCATGGGGAAGATTATTTTTATCATTCTTGTATATGATCATGAGGGAAATTCTCGTTGTTGGACTTCCTGAATAATCTAAACGTTTGACTGGAGGGCATATTGTCTTCTGTTCTAGATGGCTTGGGAACTGAAGTCAATGAAGAAGGCATTGCTTTCTACAACAATCTTATCAATGGACTTCTTGAAAAGGGTATTTACTCTAAACTGAAATGAGCTTTTTCATCTTCCTGTTAATGATACTCTCATGAGATGATTCTACTGTTGCAGGTATTCAGCCGTTTGTAACTCTATACCATTGGGATCTCCCATCACATCTCCAGGAAGCAATCGGAGGTTGGACAAATAGAAAAATTGTGTAAGCAGTAAACTGTAATGGACTATTTCAATATATGTGTAACATCTTCGAAAGCATAATTACAATTACTTTTAGGAGTATTGTGTATAATCCCTCAGAGGGCTAGTATCTTTCATTCTTTCAGTCTTATTCTATGAAGCCTTCCTCTACAATCTCTAAAATTAGGAATGCAGCACTTTAGAATTTATTGTTTTGACATTAAATTTTTCTTCACGTGCAGCGATTATTTTGGCCTGTATGCAGATGCTTGTTTTGCCAATTTTGGTGATAGAGTGAAGCACTGGATCACATTAAATGAACCTCTTCAGACCTCGGTGAATGGACACTGTATTGGTATATTTGCACCTGGAAGAAATGAGAAGCCCTTGATCGAACCATATTTGGTTTCGCATCATCAGATTTTGGCTCATGCAACTGCTGTTTCCATATATAGAAGCAAGTACAAGGTAGCTTTTTGTTGTAATTAAGTAATTTTGTTTTATTTACGTGAACCATGGTTATGGGAAGATGCATCAAGGGTCGTTATTTATCAGTGTGCTTTTGGGTTTATATATATTAATCTAGGAAAGCCAAGGTGGACAAATCGGTTTGTCAGTTGATTGTGAGTGGGCTGAGCCAAACTCAGAGAAACCAGAGGACAAGGTTGCTGCGGGTAGGCGAATTGACTTTCAACTTGGATGGTAAGTAGGATATGCATTGAATGTTTTCTTAATCGTTAAGATTTGGGATGGAATCGTATTGCTGATGTGTTGAGGCATCTCTACAGCTTAATATGCCCACAGCTGCACCTATAGCTCTGTCAAATTTCGTAGTATATAGATTTCTGTCCTCTAGTTTAGTAGGTTATGATTTATGGGAGTTGCTCCATTGATTTTATATTTCGTAATGGTAGGTAGTAGAGATTATGTAATCCATTTATTCTGCTGTTTCCAAGGGTGCTGTAAAAGTGTAAATTCTTAAATAGTCGTTGAATCTTTTGTGTACAGTTTTCTCTTGGTAATTAGTTGAGAAACCCTGTATGATAGGTCTTTCATATGTTAAGGTTGCATAGATGATGTTTGTGTGTTTGAGAAAAGTGATAATATCAGACCCAAAAATTTGGGATTGCTAACTCTGCGTCAAATTAGTTACACACCAAGTATAAATCATTCCTTAAATAACAAATTAAAATCCTTTGCAGGTTCTTGGATCCTTTGTTTTCTGGAGACTATCCTGCAAGTATGCGCCAGAAACTTGGAGACAGTCTTCCTAGATTTACTCCAGAAGAAAAGGAGTTAATGCGTCAGAACTCATGGGACTTTCTTGGCCTAAACCACTACACCTCGAGGTTGATTTCTCATGTCTCAAACATGGAAGCTGAAAGTGACTTTTACAACGCACAAGAAATGGAGAGGGCTGGTAACAAAGACAAACACCGAAATTACTTTTACTACTAGCATCTTCTTAATTACTTCTTAATAATCATTCTCTCTTCTTTTCTGTGCGCAGTTGAATGGGAAAATGGAGAGCCAATAGGTGAAAGGGTAAGCACTCTTGTTATAGTCTCCGCTAAATCTAATGACTCTATTAACTCTTACGCACATGTAATAAAGACAGGTATGCATGAGCTAGTAATCAACTTAACACTGTGTTCCAATTACAGGCTGCTTCCGATTGGCTTTATGTTGTGCCTTGGGGAATCCGAAAGACTTTGAATTACATCAGCCAAAAATACAACCAACCTCCAATATATATTACTGAGAATGGTATCCTATCTTTATATTTCTGTTGTTCAGTTTAATATGGTACAGTGCATAGTTTGTTAAGAGGACCGGAACAATTTCGTTGGCATTTAAACAAGTAATATTTATGGTCATATCGAACTTCTATTTTATTTATCCTGAGGTTTAAATCTCTTGGTCCAACACAACAGGTATGGATGATGAAGATGACGGATCTGCCTCTATTCATGATATGCTCGACGATAAGCTTAGAGTTGCCTATTTCAAGAGTTACCTTGCCAATGTCTCTCAGGCTATCAAGTGAGTGAATATTTTTCCCTTCTTTCATATGTTTACTAGCAAAATATACGTAGGAAACAGAGATATAGGCAATTTGTAGAAAACTATCAAGTAATTCGCATTATACATTGAGGTAATAACAGTGTAAGCGTTTTGTAAATGGTGAAAACTGAAACAGAGATGGAGTGGACATAAAGGGATACTTTGCATGGTCGTTGCTGGACAACTTCGAGTGGGCGCAAGGGTACACCAAGAGATTCGGTTTGATATATGTAGACTACAAGAACGGTTTAACCCGTCACCCAAAATCATCTGCGTATTGGTTCATGAAATTTCTGAAAGGTGATGAAGAGAACAAAGGTAAAAAGGATTGAAAACAGAAAAAGGAAAACCAAAGCTACTACTACTTCATATACATGAATTCCATTGTGATGTTATAACTTTTGTACCAAATAGATAAATTAGTTGGTGATGATGGTATAGAGCTATAACAAACCTTATGGCCTGGGCTACTCTTTCGTTTCAAACACATTTTCTGATATGTTTCGATCTTTTTTCACCCAACATATGCAAACTCAAGTACGTTGTTTTTTCTTCTTACTCAGGGCGTTTCACATGATAAGATTGTTAATATTATAAGAATCACTCGAGTTCGACTGACTTAAAAGATGTGTAGATTTACTGGTTCTAACAATGTGTAAGCGGTAGGTTGATAACGACGTTGGTAGTGATTGAATGAAAATTACTAAGATTTTAACTAATTAGTTTTCCAAAACTATGCTGTCTACATAAATAGTAAAGAAAAATTCAAGTGTTAACTATGTAAATATTATGTAAAACTACTTGATCAATGAACATATTCACTCTTTGCTTAGTTGATTGATCGACTTATCAATCAACTGTCGTTAGCCGATGAGGAATGTCGTTGTTGCTCTCCGCCATTACCGTCGGGTGTCAGCTTCTCCGGGTAAGTACACTTATCTTCTTTTTATAGATCTTCCATTTGACTGCTAGTTTTGATTTTATTCGGTATAGAAATTGTTGGTGTGGATGATCTTTAGTAGTTAAATTTCTGAATTTATGTTTTGAGAGTCCACTTGATTTTACTGGATTTCTGATTATCAAAAGAAACTGGACTGTTAGTTTTGTAATGTTGATTACTCTTTGCTTTGTAATCCCATGGTTGTACAAGCTTTTGCTAGATCAGGTCAAGGTTGTTGAAGACATGTATTAGGCTTATATGATATGATAATGCTGCTGATAATTTTAAGAGTGAAGGATGATGGGCTCTTAAGATAGACAAGTACATGGGTTTTCACCATTCCCAGCTTGGTTCCTTTCGATTGGTTTGTGAGAACTGCTACAGAATCAAAATCAAAGTGTCTGAGTTTTGTTTGTTCTTTATGCAGTTGCTTCTTACTGTTAAGCAATGTCATGAGAAGGATATATGTCATGGTAATCTTTGATAGTTTGTGAGCATATGATCCTCACAACGATAACTCTAATCATTTTTTTCTTTCTTTTACACAACGATGTGTCCTTTTAATGTTCCTAATTACAGAGTAAATGGAAATTGCAGAAATAAAAATAACAATATTGTTCTTAGACACATTACTTTCATAGATTTACATGGATTTGTTTTCAAAATGTTCTTAACAAACAGCATCTACTCGTATACATGAAGTTCTAGATATATATATACACATAACCAAAAGGAAAGATCTAGAACTAGTTGGGGTATTGGAAAGATCACCAAGGAACAAAACGGTCCATGAGAAGACAAACAGTGAGCTCAGACATAGTTGCAGCTTCATGATCTTTCTCTCTTAATGTCTTTTGTTTGTTAAGTCCTCTTTCTTCTTCTGATCCTTGTTGTTGTTTTGATACAAGAGAGGATGTCTTGTTCCTTTCCATCAATGGGATTCTAGGGTTTATCTTCTCACTCATCTTTTTCATCTCTCCCACCCAAACCTCCATAGCTTTTGCCATTCTTCTTCTTTTTTCTTCTTGCTGATCTTAATCTCTAATTATGAACGAGAGAGAGAGACGCATGTGATGCTTTATGTAGACAATGAAATGAGAGGGGTTTTTTGGTATTTTTGACTTACAAAACCATGGTTAAGTTTGATTGTTTTTCTTCAAATAATTGTGTTATTGACACGATAGTATGGACATCTGGTGGGTTCACACTTGGGGACCGTCCACTAAAGGAAGAGTTGTCCTTTTGGGATATGTACATAGTTTTCTAATGGCTTGGACTTGGAGGACCAAAATCATCAAAAATATCTCTTTCGTCTTCGTGAAATTTCCACGTTTTGAATATGATTTAAAGTAAAGAAAACATTGTTGTTGTGAAATTTCAACAACCGACCTTAGTTCAGTTGGTAGAGCGAAGACTGTAGTTGTTAGCAACAGATGTTCTTTAGCTCTCTGGTTCGATTCAGGCAGGTTGGATTTTATTCTGGTTCGATTCAGGCAGGTTGGATTTTATTCCTATTTTTGACAAAACTCAAAAGGGTAAAACTGAAAATCATTTCTTTGTGATATTTCTAGTGACGTGTCGTTAATCTTATTCGTTGCAATGGATATGGTCTTCGGCCCTATCCAATCCTAAATGAATCTTTCTTATCTTTCTTTCTTTGAAATGATTGTAATCTGAGCTGGATTGATTTGAATTTTCAACTCTTATTATCTGTTTCTTCGTGAATCCATTGTTCCCTAGTTTTTGTTTTATTGAACAAATGTTGAATAGTATAACTATCGACAACTTGTTGAAATTGAAAATGTAATATGCAGTCAGTGTTCGAGCTAAATGATAACTGATGGTGTTCACACTTATTATGAAAACATAAACAGATACTGAGATGTTATTTCCTACTTACTGAAAAAGTCCGAAATTATCAACTTTAGGTATTTGATTAATGAGCTAAATCATCTCCTCGTAATAATTGGAAGAGTAAAGAACAACAAAACGCTCTCTATTCTCTAGACACTAATATCGAGGAACCAATTCTGAGTATCTCTTCCGACGCCGGTGTAGCTCTTGCTCACCGGTGTTGGGACCTCTTCACCTCCACCCTCCTATCTGTTATAGCCTCTTTTGCTTATTTAGATTTTTTCCCGTTTAATTTTCTTTTTTGGTTACAAATCCCCTCATTCCGTTTAGATCTCGGCGAGATATCAATTGGCAAAGATCAAAAGCGCAGGAGACTTCCGGTGAACCCCCTCCTCCTTTCTCTGATTGCTTCAGCTGACAAAAAAGATCCACAAACAGCCATGCATAACTCCAGATCTGCTTCCCCCTGGAAAAGCTTATTCTGAGGCACCGAGTTTAGCAGACGAACTCCTCTCTGGAACATCTGCTTCTGCTCACCCGGTGGAGACGACGACGGCACATGGCGTCTCCTTTTTCAGGCAAAGCTTTATTCCTCCCAAATACGGACTGTTTTTGTGGTCCCCTGCCCTAGCCACTGACCCATCCTCCGACTTGCTCTTGTTGAAGCCTTGTCCACCAGAGATGTCCCCTCTCTTGCAAATCTATCAACCATCTTCGGACAACCGCCGCTGCACACCCATTCCAACTAGTGAGAAAAGCGTTTTTCTGTTGGTGGGCTTTGTTTCTTTTGCCGGCATGTTAACACTTCAACAAACCAAGCCCACAACTAAAAATTCCAGGTTAAACTTTTATGAATCCTTTCTAAGGCCCGTCTCATCACTTCCTCGTTTTGCTTGTAAGGGCAGAAGTTGCCTACATTGTATCTCAACAGTTATGCGTTGGGCCCATAAAGATCAATTCCAACCCCTGGTTCAAAGCTTTTCCCCGACAATCACTCTATACCGAAGCTCTAGGCTTTTGGGAAACTTGCTTCTGGTATCAGACCAAATCTATGGGGTGAGAAAGGACAGCATTATGACCCCGCTTCTATGGAGCAGTGGTTACCGCCACCTCATCAATCTCCTGAGTCCATATCCCGTGTTCTCTGAGCCTTACCATGTTCAATCTATCTTTATCCGGGAAAGAGCCTATTCTTTGGTGGCTCCAACTCTAAAGCTATCCAGTTCCAGGTACGGTTATTTAAATCTCTTGTTGACATCAATCTCTAGCCAATGGTGTGGTCAAGATTACGTACTCTATGATTGTCATCTGAGTAGTAATTCATCATTGTTGCTTTGGTGTCACTTGATATCACTAAGAATCCTGGTAATAGTAACCCTTTTGGCCCCGATCTTTGAACTCTTTTTCTTGAATTTCTATGGTTATTGGATCCTGAGTCCAAGTTGTCCGAGTTATGGTTATGGCTTTGGTTTGTTGAAGGTCACTTCACACCACCCGACAATTTTACCAAACAGTCTCAAGCACCAGAGCATCCCAACCTTTGCTCGAAACCTAGTCAAGCTTCTACTTTGTGTAGACCTTCTCAAACCGGGGGGAAAGTTCAGTCTTGACCCTTTTACTAACGCCAACATGTCTCATGACAATGGCAATCTCTCATCCACTGATTTGTTCATGGAAGAGTCTGTCGACAATCTTGATCTCACATGTACCAAGCTCCTTCCAAGATCTTGGCTCAAAGCTCTCAAGAACTTATTGCCGATTAATCCTATCTTTGTTGTATTTCATTTGTATTTTGGCATTGGGGAATGCCTTTTCATTGTGTCTTCTAAGTTATGCTTGTATGAACCTTACCTCATTTGAGTAAATGAATGCAAGTGGTTTGACAAAAAAAAAAAAAAGAAAAAAAAAAGGTATTTGATTAGTGAGAAAATTGAAGTCGACCAAAATGTTCTAAAGAAGAAATCGCTTAGGACTCTCTTTTCCCTCTAGAGGGCTCGACCTCTATTGGAAAAGCTGTAGTATACCGGGAAAATTTCTGTTTTCGCCGGATTTGATCAAATATTTTCTGTTTGAGAGAGTAATATTCACTAAATCTTTGAAGATCTTGTGACAAGTTTAACCTAGGTCTTCAACTTCAGCAAGCCGCCTAAAGTAAATCTCAGAATTCCACTCGCTTTCTACCATTGCTTACGGGTGGAAAAGAACTGCAACCGATGGAGTATGCTTTAGATAGGGCTTTACAAGAGATGTCTCTTGATGATGATCAGCCGATCATCATACAAAACCTACCTCAGTTCAGCTCGTATGTTTGGAATGAGCGAAGCATTATCGGGAAGCTGTTATGTCCTGAAAACCAGAAGATGTCAAGTCTAATCCACAAGATGCCGCGAACGTGGCGGGTGTACAGCCGTGCAAGAGGGATTGCTTTACCAAATGATATGTTTCAATTCATATTTGATTCTGAAACAGATTTATCCATGGTGTTGGACACGGGTGCCTGGACCTTCAATGATTGGAGTGTCACCCTGGAGAGATGGGTGGAAAAGCCACCAGAAGACTACTTAAAGGTATTGCCAATCTGGATCCGATTAAGAAACATCCCGGTAAACTACAACACGGCGGATACTATTAAGGAGATTGCGGGGCATATTGGTCGAGTCACACATGTGGCCTTTGATCTGTCAAAACCTCTAAGTAAAGGATATGTCAGTGTTAGGATTTTGTTTGATGTGAGTAGGCCTCTGAAGAATTCTCGGGAATTACAGTTACCATCAGGGGAAAAGGTATCTGTTGGCATTGAGTACGAAAGGATTCGGCGTAGATGCTATCAATGTTAGAGGCTTACTCATGATAAAGAAAGATGTCCTTTTAATCCGGTCAATCGACAAGTATTAGCTACGGGAGGGGTACAAGGAGCTTCTTTAGTACCAAGCCGGCTAGTCCCGAAGATTAGCAAGGATGATCCTCTGTTTGGTGTATTGACAGATGCGGATGTTGGTATTGATCCAACCTCAGGTAAACCAAAAATCGCTAAACTTGTTTTAGATGAGATGCGTCAATATCTCTCGGTGGCTGATCCGCAGTTAAAGAAAATCCATATAGAGAGAGTGCGACAATCTGTTTGGAACCTGGCGGGTGATACTGATGGTCAACAGAGACTTTTGCGTCTTGAGGCCCCGCCTCTTTTCACTACAAATGTGGATAAAGGGAAAGGACTGGTTTTTAATTTTGAAGGTTTATCTACTGTTAGTTTGGGAGAAGCTCACTCTGTGCCAGTGGTGAGGACAGAAAGTGCTTTGGATCGCCTTTCTCTCCCAAATCATTCCCCGTCTGTGTCGTATGCCACAACACCACTGCTTAGGTTAGGATCTACAGAAGTGAGAGATAACTTCTCTGCTGGTACTACCGGACCTAAACCTAAGCAAGTGAAGAAACGACAAAGACCAAATCAATGGAAACGTAAGGCACAAGCACTTCAAAACAAACCTGTGTCTGTTTCAGATTCTGATGAACTGTTATCTTCAAAGAGAAAAGCTGCAAATGAGGCTGTAATATCATCAAAACTTGCCAAACAAGGTGATGAAACGTTGGTTCCACATGAGGAACCGCCGACTCAGTTATAAGCTTCATGAGCTGGAATTTTCAAGGATTGGGGGGCACCTTGACAATTCCCACCTTGCGGGAGATGCGACATACACATTTCCCAGATTTTCTGTTTCTCCTCGAGACCAAAAACTCCAGTCCGCACGTGGTAAACCTACATAAGTCTTTAGGTTATGAGAATGCTCACATAGTCAACCCGGTGGGACTAAGTGGTGGGCTTGCTCTGTTCTGGAAATCGGCTTACTCAGTTCGAGTCCTCAGTTTAGATACAAGAATTATTGATGTGGAGATACAATTTGGATCAACTAGTTTTTTTGTCTCTTGTGTGTATGGAGATCCAGTTTATCATCAAAGACAAGTAGTGTGGGATCACCTTATCTCCATTGGTGCAACAAGAGATGACCCATGGTTGGTCTTAGGTGATCTCAATGAGATGGTGGATAGTAGTGAGAAGCTTAGAGGACCAACACGGTCGGAGTCGTCTTTCTATCCTTTCCAAAATATGATATCTGATTGTCGACTACGGGAGGTTCCAAGTATTGGTAACAAGTATTCATGGGCAGGGGAACGCAATAAGATGTGGATTCAGTGCTGTTTAGACAGAGCATTAGGCAATGCAGCATGGTTTCACCTCTTTTCGCTGGTTCAAGCAAAGTTCATGGAGCGAATTGGTTCCGATCACAGACCAGTTTTCCTACGGCTTGTTAATGGCAATGATTCGCAGAGAGGATGCTTCATGTTCCAAAAAAGATGGACATCTAAACCAGAGTTTGCACAGGTAGTGCGAGATGGTTGGTCTAAAGGTGATGCGAGCAGATCACAATCAGTTCTAAATAGAATTGCAGACTGTAGGCGGGCTATCTCTACCTGGAAGAACTCTACACAACAAAATTCTAAGAAGCATATTGAATCCTTCCGGCTTCAGCTAGATAACGAAAGTGCTATGTTACAGCCGAATCTTCATCTCATGAAGAATCTACGGTGGGAACTAGCAGAAGCATATAGAGCAGAAGAGTTGTTCTGGAAACAACAAAGCCGAGAGAAGTGGATGCAAGAAGGAGATCGAAATACTCGATACTTTCATGGCTGTGTTCAAAGAAGGCGTGTGCAAAACAGAATCCTATCATTATTAGACCAGGATGATGTTGAGCAATTCACAGAAGGTTCTAAAGGTGAGGTTGCGGTTTCTTACTTTCGGAAAATGTTCTCTACCTCGAACCCTGAAGCTATCGCTGAGGCTCTTGATGGTATGGTCGCTCGTGTTACGCCTCAGATGAACATTGACTTGATTAAGCTACCTACATGAGAAGAGATTAAGAAGGCAGTTTTTAGTATCAGAGGTGATAAAACACATGGTGCAGATGGTATGACTAGCCATTTCTTTCAGGAATACTGGGACATTGTTGGTTCTCAAGTGATTGAGGAGGTACAACAATTTTTTGAATCTGGTGATCTTCCTTCAGAATGGAACTACACGCAGATTTGTTTGCTCCCAAAAAAGCCTAACCCTTCGAAGATGACTGACCTGAGACCAATCAGTTTGTGCTCGGTGCTTTACAAGATCGTCTCTAAGTGATATGCAATCGGCTTAAACGCTTCCTTCCTACGATAGTCTCTGATACGCAAGGTGCTTTTATCTCGGAACGTCTGATATCGGATAACATCCTTATTGCCCACGAGATGATTCACGCCTTGAGAACCAACCCCCAATGCGATGAAGATTTCATGGCGATCAAGACTGATATGTCGAAAGCCTATGATCGGGTGGAATGGAAGTTTCTTGAAGAACTCTTGATCCGGTTAGGGTTCCATATTAAATGGGTGAAGTGGATAATGAGCTGTGTAACTTCAGTCACATATTCTGTGTTGCTAAATGGTTCATCGTATGGTTATATTAAGCCAGAGAGAGGTATTAGGCAGGGTGATCCGCTTTCACCATTCCTTTTTATCCTTTGCGCGGAGGCATTGGTACATATCATGAACAGAGCTAAGATGGAAGGTCGTGTTATAGGAATGAAACTCTCCTCTTCCTGTCCGTCGATCCAACACCTCCTTTTTGCAGATAATAGCTTGTTCTTATGCCAAGCTAACCTTCATGAGTGCTCTGAGTTCTTGAATTGCCTTAAGTTGTATGGTGATGCATCAGGACAAGTAATCAATTTCCAGAAATCCACAATCACCTTCAGTAAGAAACTGGACCCTTATATGCGCCATCTGCTCCATCTGTTTACTGGAATTTAGTAGGAAGGAGGGACAGCGAAATACTTAGGCTTACCGAAATGCTTCAGTGGATCGAAGAGGGATCTCCTGCAGTTCATCAGTGATAGTTTGAAATCGAGACTCAGTGGTTGGTACGAGAAAACCCTTTCCTTGGGTGGCAAGGAAGTTTTGTTAAAATCAGTGGCTTTAGCGCTTCCGGTATATGCAATGTCTTGCTTCCGCTTAACTAAACACCAATGTCGACAACTTACAAGTGCGATGTGTCAGTTTTGGTGGAACGCGAGTGAAGACAAGCATAAGATGCACTGGGTCTCATGGGATAAAGTATGTCAATTGAAAGAACGTGGAGGCTTAGGACTCCACGATATCAGCTGTTTTAACCAGGCTTTGTTAGCAAAACAAGGATAGAGAATCCTTCATCTTCCTCACTCTTTAGTGGCCAGGGTATATAAAGCTAAGTACTTCACAGATGCCTCTTTTTTTGATGCAAAGATTGGATACCGACCGTCGTATGCTTGGCGGAGTATTTTGTTTGGCCAGGAGCTGTTAGAACGAGGGGTCATGAAGTCTATTGGTAATGGCCAGGAGACTAATGTGTGGCTAGACAAATGGGTTTTTGATGAGATGCATAGAAGACCCTTCAATAAGGAGCTAATGATTGACTTAAATCTCAAGGTATCATCGCTAATCAGTACTAAGGGCTTATGGATTGAACAACGTATCCAGGATATGTTTCCACCATGTGAGATTCCTCGAATAAGGTCATCCACCAGCACCTCATCTTTCTGATCGATATATTTGGGCTTACAATCAGAATAGGCAATATACAGTTAAAAGTGGGAATTGGTTGTTAGCTCGGGAAAATGATATCTTGAAGCCATTGTCTACTAACATGATTAGGGTGAATAAGGTTAAACAACGAATTTGGAATACTGCAACTGAGCCTAAAATTCGTTTGTTTCTATGGAGAGCATTATCACAAGCACTAGCGGTTGCAGAGTGTATGAGAAGCCATGGCCTTACATTTAACCCTCGTTGTCCGGTTTGTCATACTGAAGAGGAAACAATTAACCATGTGTTGTTTGGTTGCTCTTTAGCGAATGGGGTTTGGTCTACGATGGGTCTTCCTATCTCCCTTCAGGGTTTTTCTACCTCGGTTGTAGACAATGTCTCCTCAGTACTTCATTTTATGCAGCAGTCTGAGATCACCGAGGAGATTCGCCAGGCTGTTCTATGGTTTCTATGGGGTATATGGAAGGCACGGAATGCTATCATTTTTACACAACAAAACCAAGAGTTTAATGTCATAGTGGCAATGGCGCTTGAAGAAGCAGAGGAATGGCTGAAACAACAAGCGTTAGTCTCTCAGGATGCCTCTAGAGAAGTTAGCAGACATGTTCAACATATTCACCGCTGGGTCCGACCCCCTCCTGGTAAGCTCAAATGTAATATTCATGCAGATTGGGGGAAGGAATCATTGTTTTGTGGTGGTGCTTGGATATTAAGAGATCATACTGGAGAGGTCTTATATCATGCGCGAGTTGCATTTCTACCGCGGAGTTATAGAATTTCTGCTGAGCTTAGTTGTCTCTTGTGGTGTCTCCAAAGCCTCACTGATCTTCATTTTACAACCTGTGAAGTCTGGACGGACTGCCAGGCGGTGGTGGCGGCTTTAGAGTCACCGGAGAATTGGCCAAAATATCGTTCTGAGCTGGATAAGATCACTAATGCAATACAGGTGATGGGGGAGGTTGTAATTATACTCTCTTCACAGAAAGCCAACTCGTTGGCTAGGGCGATTGCATCGAGTCTTACGAGAGACGGTCGGCTTTCATCTTACCTGGCGTTAGGTAGGCCGGGATGGTTACAACATCGGATTGCGGCGGACCGGTGATATTGAGGGGCACAGTTCGGTAAAGGATTGATCTGTTTTGCTATGTTCTGCTCTGTTATAGTATTGAGCTATCTTATTTTATCCGTTTGTCTTCATTGACGTTTTTGTACTTGAACCATGCTCTTTTCTTAATCAAATTTGAGTTAAAAAAAAAAAAAAGATTAGTGAGAAAATTAGAAATAAAGAATGTTTTTATAAAAGGTTGTCGATATTGATAATTTTCTGGAGACAATCCAAACCCAACGAACCGTTGAACACTTGAATGGTCGAAGGCCTGAAGACAATCAGAACCCAACGAACCGCCTGATTATGTGGATAGACAAACAAGTTCAGAATCAACTCTTGGTAATCATTGCAAAAGGGAAGCAAATGTATGTGGAGGCTCTCTAACGCTGGTTTGCCTTAAGAGGGTTCGGCTGATTCACTTTTTAACTTGTGATTTAGAAGATTGTAAAATGATCTCAAAATTTTACAAATTCATGTTGTACTAGTTGTACAAACTCTATTTTTTCTTTGAGTAAAAAAGGAATTTAATTAACTAATATGTGCACCAAAAGAGCTAATAATAATTTAAATAAAAACATAATGTTAAAGGTTTTGTCATACAAATTATTTTTATCTTTTTAATCATTAAAATTATTTAAAAATAATAATTTCAATATTTTACCTTTTTCGGCCAAATAATTTAATTTATGAGATAAAAAAAACCTCAAGTAAACATTTGGAGATTGTGAGTAGAACAAATATTCTCTTAAAAACCTTTAAAATTTGAGTAAAGAAAGCTATGGTATATGGAGATTTTAAAATATGAAACTTAGTTTACAGTATTTTATTATTTTCTTTTAAAGTAATTTCCGTTTTGAATGAATGCTAAAGTTTATCCAAAAATTACATTAAATATTACATTTAGTTGAAAAAACCATTTTTTGTTTTTTTGTTTTGTAGATTAATACCACAACCGGAATCAAAACGAACATTTTGCCAAGCTAATTCACAAACATTTGCAATTTCCTCTAGAACAAGTTATCTTTTTTCTATTCCCTTAAAATTTTTTTTTAACTTTGTAATTCAATACCAAATTTTATTTTAGTCTAATAATCTTTGTTTCATAAATAATTTTTTTTTCACAAATATAATTTAACCGTCAACTAAAAAAATGTAACTAACATTAAAGTGAAACATATTTTATAATTAAATATAAACTTATTTTTTCATCGGTAATACGGTTTGGCAAATCTCCTCACATTAAAGAAGACAAACTTGTTTAATCTATATATACATTTTCCAAGTACATTTAGCAAATAAATCCTGAAGTTACCACCTATTTACAAGACTGCCATTGACATTAATTATTAATTTGTTTTTCATTTTATTAATTAATATTAATCTATTTTTGAAAACAAAATTTCCCATCCTAAATAAATTTCCAAAACAATTGGAACCACTCCTTTTAACATTAAGTATTAAGTTTATAATTGATTTAATTAATATTAAGTTTCCAATTTTACAAAACAATATTTTCTCCATACACAAATGTTCTAAAAAATCGACCTAACCAAGAAACGAATTGATTTTCGATCTTGAACGAGGATCCGTGGCCGAGATTTTTGATCTCAACGTATTGATTTCCCCCTAAAATATATGTTCAAAATCAAATATAAAATATATCATTCAAAAAAACTAACGGTATGATTTTAAAAGGTAACAAACATATTTACCATTCAATTTGATATCTCATTCAAAGAATAATAATAAATTATAAAAGATATTGCTTGCTCACAGATTTATTTTTATTTTGTATTACGTATTTAAAAATAATTTTTACTTTCACGGGTTTCATATGATGAGTTTTCACAGGTTTCTTTCACAGGTTTCCCGCCTAGCATGGCGGGTTTGGAATATAGAACCAACACTAAAACTATTAGTTTATCTCATATATACTATAGATTTGTAATCATAGTTTTGAAATTAACTTATAAATTATTTAATATATGAACTACAAAATATTACACATACTATAACACATTTTTAATATTCCAAAAAAAAAAATTAAATACACATAAAAATATACATTAACATACTATATAGGCATATACTTCTGTTTAATTCTAGAAAACAAAACAAATCTAGAATTTTATATTCTATCTAATAACAAATTTAATGTAATTAGGTTATAAACTTTATAAAACGTAAGAAGAAGAAAAAAAATTCTAAACAAAATTCTAAATTAATTAGACAAAAAGTTAATTAATTGAAAATTTAAAAACTAAGTAAATTAAAAATTATTATTTAAAATACAATAATTTATAATTTAGTCCCGCAGTGTACCGCGGATGAAATCCTAGTAAGTTTATTGTTATGTTTTAATCGTTACGGTTTGAATTTTCAACTATGTTCCCAAAATGAAAAACTAAAAATATATATATATATATATATATATGTTCCGAGATAAAATATAATTTAATAACTAAGAAGGCAGAAAGGGAAGAGAAAATAACGGGTATTACCATCGCCCGTAGTAGTCCCACCATTTCGCATTTGCTGTTTGCTGATGATAGCCTGTTTTTCTGTAAGGCACAGGCAAATGAATGTAGGACGGTAATGGATATAATTGGCAACTATGGTCGAGCATCAGGACAAGAGGTTAATCTGGCTAAATCCTCGATCATGTTTGGCAAAAATGTCCCTACGGAGTTAAGATCGCAGTTGAAATCAGTTATTGGTATTTCTAAGGAGGGGGGTATGGGTTCTTATTTGGGTATTCCTGAAAATCTGAAAGGCTCGAAAACTAAGGTTTTTAGCTATGTTAAAGATCGGTTGGATGATCGAGTAAACGGTTGGTCGGCAAAGTGTTTATCGAAAGGTGGAAAGGAAATTATGATCAAATCGGTGGCTCTGGCACTTCCTACCCATGTTATGTCATGTTATAAACTGCCACAGGATTTGACGACAAAACTAACGAGTGCTATTTCCACTTTCTGGTGGAAGTCCAATGATAAGGCACGAGGTATGCACTGGGTTGCCTGGGATAGTTTATGTAAAGATAAATGTGAGGGGGCTTAGGTTTCCATGCTTTGGAACAATTTAATGAAGCTCTGCTGGCCAATCAATTTTTGCGGCTAATTCACTATCCGACGTCCTTAATGGCTCGGGTGATGAAAGGGAGATATTTTAGAAATAAACATCCTCTGATGGCAAAACAACCAAATAACCCATCTTTTGCATGGAGGAGTATTTATTCAACCAAGGGCTTGGTGGAAAAGGGAGCGAGATGGACGGTATGCTCCTGTTATTCTATTTTGGTTTGGCGTGACCCATGGTTACCGGATACTCGCCTGCGACCTGCGAATGGTAGGGGGAGATTATGGCTTCCGAGCTTGATGGTTAACCATTTAATTAACCCAGTTACAAAGGATTGGCATCTGCCTATTCTTGAGGAGTTCTTTGATCCGGTGGATATTTCACTTATTCGGAGTATACCGGTTAGTAAAACTTATCAACCGGATAGATTATTATGGCATTTTACTAAGTCAGGGAAATATTCGGTCAAATCAGGATATCGGCTTGCCTGAGATTTAATTACGGATGTCGAGTACAGGCCGACATGTACGTCCCTACGGGCTCAGTCGTGGAAATTAGATGTACCCCCGAAGATTCAACATTTTTTCTGGCAGATTGCCTCAGGTACTCTTCCTGTGTTAGAACGGCTTGCGTATCGGGGTATCCGTTGTGATGCTTTGTGTAAGCGATGTGCTTCTGCAGTGGAGACTATAAACCATGCGTTTTTTAAATGCCCTCGATCGCGATGTATTTGGGAGTTATCACCTGTGTTGTTAGAATCGGGAGGCTTTCCTTATGCCTTGATTTATGCGAATTTGGATTTCATATTCTGGCGGGCGTCTTCACAATCCGGGGTTTCCGATATAACTCGTCGTCTACCCTGGATTGTTTGGTCAATTTGGAAAGATATGAATAAAAAGGTTTTCCAGGGCACTGAATTAGAGCCAATTGATATTTTGAATCAAGCGCTTAATGATAAATTACTATGGGAGGAGGCTAAATCTTATTCCACAAGGTATCTGTATCCTCCACCTTTATTAGAGGACAGAGGTTCCTATCCTCGTTGTCAGGTCGATGGTTCTTGGAAAGACACGGATCCTTTCCAGGGACTGGGTTGGTGGTGTTGTAGTGGAGAAGATTCTACGCTTCTTTTGGGAGCACGGAGTCACAGGAGAGGTCTTACTCCCTTACATGCGGAATTACAAGCATTGATCTGGGCTATGGAGTCTTTACTGGCGGCTGGAGTTGATTGTCAGGCTTTTGAGATGGACTGTGCAGAACTAGTTACGATGGTGCATACGCCGGAGGATTGGCCCGCCTTTTCGAATCTTTTGGAGGATTTATCTTTGCTCTGATCTTCTTTCCCTTCATTCACCCTAGCCAGGATTCCACGAGATTTAAACGCAAGGGCTGATTGTCTGGCTCAGTCTTCAAGAACTTTAATTTTTGAATCCACTCTTGTAAACTCTTTCCCTCCGATTTGGGCTACCAACCTTGAAGTTATCTTTTAATTTTACTAGATGCTTCCCCACGCAACGCGTGGGTTGTGGTGTAGTTGGAACTTTTTTGTTTTTTTTTGGATTTTTTCATTTTCTCTTTTGTATTATTTCATTTTAATTAGGCATATACGGGCTTTGCCGTCACTTGTATTTATACACTATATGTTTATATCATTTCATTTAGATGTGTACAATTGTGGCGTTTATTTTTTATGAATTATGAGGATGTTGTTTCTTGCTTTTGAGGATCCAATCTTATTATTGACTGATATTATTTCCAATACATTTATTGTATTATAGATTTTCTAATTAGCTGCTTATGTAAACCTTTCATATATATATTACTTTCTAAATTAAAATATAGAATCAAACTTTTACAACACATATGAGATATAACAACATTTGATATTGGTGGGAGAGGAGGAGAGAATGATTACTTATAAGATAATAATCCAAATTAGATAATAGAGATAAATCTTTTAAAATAAGAACAATGTAAAATATATATCATGTAGTCTCTAAAATTAAAATTTAGCATTAAAAATTTACAATGATAATTCATTTGTTTTTTACAACCCATACAACAAAAATAAAAAATCAAGATTAACAAAAAAAACGAAAAATGATTTGAGATATTGTAGAAGAGAATGAGATAATGTGAAATGAGATAGTAAAATAATGTCTTTTTTTTTTTGTGACAACAAAAGAATGTCAATATGAGAGAATGAGAGATTTAGAGGATGCTTATTTATATGATAAGAAATGATGAAAGTTACATTTAGAATTATGGAGTTACAATAATAATTTATTGTGTTTGAATAAAATTGAGTGGTAGAATATGATTAATGCATAATTTATTTTAATTTTTTATAACCTAAAATAAAAGGAATACCAAGTGGCTGAATCAAAATTCACATGATTTGGTTGTTTGTTGATATAAACTCAACACTTATACATAATATTTCAAAATAAAAAATATTACTTTTGAAGTGAGAAATTAAATTAGGTTTTTTATAAAATTATATGAATTCTCCAATCTCAATAATTTTTGAAACCCCAAGGATAACTTATATTCTTTTGGTTTTCACTCATCAGTTTAATTTATAGTGCTAGATTTCATTATAATGGTTTCATCTTTAGAGAATTTAGTGAAATGATATTTTTAAAATTATATTTTATTTGTATATTTAAGTTCCAGTTGAATATGTTTTATTTTTTGGATCATTTTTATTTTGATTAAAGACACAAAAAACCAATTGTTTAATTATGTTCTTTTTGTTTTCAAAAACCTCAAATCATAAAAATATATATATATTATATTGATCTTTGCAGATTTATCATTTGGATCACAAAACAAAATAGTCTTTATAAATGGATAAATGGATAATTATATTGATCTTTAAATATTATATTGATCTTTATAAATTATTAAAAATGATACATGAATATGTGAGATAAACAGAGACATAATAGATAATTAGATATGGATCATTTCAACTTTATGATTTTGTTGTGTGGTGAATATTGTAAGAAAATATGAAAATAATGACTTATAAGATGCTAATAGAAAATAGAAAATAGAGATAAACCTTTTAAATGATTAATATATATATATAAGATATACACATCATACAAACTCTAAAACTAAACTTTTACAATGATATTTGATTTGATTTTTTATAACCCATACAATAACAATAACATAGAAACATACAAAAAAAAAAAAAGTGATTTGAGAGTAGTGGAAGAAGATGAGAGAATAAAAGAGTGATAGATTAAAAGAATAAGATAATGAATATTTATAGGAAGAGAAATGATGAAAAATTACATTTAGAAAAATGAGAGTTACAATTCTAATTTATTGTTTTGTTTTAATACAATTGATTAATACAATTTATTGTTTTGTAACTGATAGTGTGTTTAACTGAAAATGAATGGAGAAAAGCAATAGTCAATTTTCAATTTATGTAACTTCAGTTACAATTTAGTAGTAAATAGTGAATTTATATACATGATTAAATGTATTGAATTATAAGTTTAATTAAAAATAAATATTATATTTTAAAACATTAAAGATTAAATTGACCAATAAGGAGAGATCAAAACTTTATTTTTATATATATGATTAATGTTTGGTTGAAAAAAAAAATATATATATATAATTTAATAAGTTTTAGGTCGAATTCTAATAGTTCATAAAGTTTGAGGACTAAATGGAAGTATTCTAAAATAAACAACTTCCCATATATATACATTAAACACAGCGGCGGCGGCGGAGCGCATTCATATATACGGTGTGCCCTAATTCTCTGCCGGAGGAAAAAAATAAAGTTTATGCCTTTTGGAACTCCGGCGAGATTAAACGATGTCATACGACGATGTTGAGATAGAAGATATGGAGTGGAACGAAGAGATACAAGCGTACACGTATCCTTGCCCTTGTGGCGACTTGTTCCAGATTACGAAAGAGGATCTCCGGCTCGGCGAAGAGATCGCGAATTGTCCAAGTTGCTCCCTCTATATCACCGTCATCTACAATATGGAAGATTTTCAAAACGATACCAAGAAGAACAACGAACCTAAAACTCCTCAGCCTGTCGCCGTTGCCTGAGGTAATTTGATACAAAGACTGTGTTTTTTTTGAAGGAATTGGTTTGTATGATATTGTAAGATGAAGCTAAGTCTCAATACACGAAACTAGCTGACATGGGTTTTGGTTGCTTTATGTTGAGATGATTATCATATGATTCATGTTTGAGCTGTAACTTTAGTCACTCTTGTTGTTTTGATCTTGAAGAAGATAAAAGCTGTTTACTTTTCTTGAGCTGTATGAATATAGAAAGCCATGTTTGCCGGAATTAGCTCGTTTACGTTCCTTCTCTAAGTAGAAATTTATGAAGTCTAGGTGTTAAAAGGTATTGCCGTGAACTCCGAAGCTCGATTTCTCCTAGATTTTGCCAATTTAGAACATGTTATCAAAGTTAAGACCATGATCTATGTTAACAAGTTTACTTGCGTTCTGGTATATTTGTTGCTCTTCTCAGTACTACTTGATGAATGTTACCAATATCGGAGTCTTTACCAAGCGTTTGATAAGTGTGATATTGGTTTTGTCCTCGAGTTAGGATTCAAACAAGTATAAGCTTTTAGTGTGTTGTTAACGAGACATAGAGAATGAAGTATTTTGCTACCACTGATATAAGAAGACAACCTGCAATCACAAACAAAACACCTTTAAAACCCAATAACAGGATTACTTCTGGTGCTGTTTTTTCTTTTCCGGATTACTTATGTGAGAATATGTTGCTGCCTTGCAGATTGTCATGGAAGTGATTAGAAGATTATTCAACAACCACCACAGAAGAGATTCATCTGTTGTGCAAGTTTTGGAAAGCATTTGAAACCATTCTTCAGAGTTTTACATTAACCACATATAGAGAGATATAAACAAGGAAACAGAGGTGTTGTGTTGCTGGTTACTTAATGTTTTTTTTTTTTTTGCTGGGCAAATTCATGGTGTTTTCTTCCCCCATTTAGGTCCTATTAGTTATTTAGAGTAAGCTCTGTTTTTGTTTAGAAAAGGTTTCTACGGCTACAGTTCCCTTCTTTGACAAGAAGACTCTTTTTATCTCTGTGATTTCATATCCAAAGCTAAGAGACGTTTCAAGCCCGTTAAGTTCACAAAATCTGTGTGTAGGACCAAAGTTTCATCCTTTCACTATCACTAAAGAACATTTTAAACTAGACTATAGCTTAACTCTTCAAGTAAACAAAAACAATTAGTTCCTAGTCACATCCTCTCCATGCATGAATTCCCCTTACTGGTCACAATAATTAAAGCCGTCAGATGTGTTAAAAAGCCTTCTCATTTTCCCTTCCTTTGTGTGTGTTGTTTTCTTGGATCTGGCTTTGGAGGGACTAGCCTTCTGAAATTCGCTCCTCCAGTCGCTTCACCCTTTCTCTCAAGCTCTCAACCTCCTTCTTGTATTCCTTGATGGTTTCATCTAGCACCTTGTTCCATTGTAGAAGCAGCTTGTTATGTTCATGCGCTATGCGAAGAGCGTTTGAAGTGAATGGACCCTCAAAGGGTTGGAAATAAAAACGTTCATTTCCACAGGCGGAAGGATCTCGAGGAGGCTCACTCTCATGAGATGGACCCGTTTGAGATGGACCCGTTTGAGATGTGTCTTGATGAGATGGATTAGCGGTTGCTTTCTCCTTTCGTCGTTGTGCTTTGTAACGGGCTACGATGGGTGGGTCGGTACATGTATTGTAGAGGAAGATCAACCTTGGGAGCGGTGTAAAACTGGTAGACATATGGTGAGGCCCCGCACATCCTACCAAGAAGCGAGACAAGTTGAGACATTAAGCATCAATTCTCAGTATCGGGTCGGTGCAATGGTGACATTTTAAATAAGTATTTCCAAAATTTGTACAAAAATAATAAATTATTCAGAAACTAAATGAGAATTATGAATTTAACAGAATAAATTATTAGCTTTGATAGACGACATACCTTCAGAACACAGAATTTAAAGATCGATTGTTGGATCTGATCTTATGAAGAAGCGATTAGAATCAAGATGATATTGTTTCTAGGGTGAGCTTTTTTCTGGTTTTAGGATCCTTCCAAAGGAAATGAAATTATGGAGTTTAGACACGCCAAAACGGTTATGTAGGCTGTAAAATTGGATATCTACACTAGTAAAAACAGAGCCTATAGCCATGGAATATTCCGTGAAGAAGGCCACATTTTCGTGGCTATATGACCATACAGACACGGTAAGACACGGAAAAAAGTCGTGTCTATACGATCGTGGACTAAAATATTTCGTGGCTTTTCGTGACGTTATAGTCACGATTTTGACACGCGTATTTCGTGACAATAATTGCCACGGAATAGTCAGGCAAATTTTTGTGGTCAAGTTAGCCACGATTCAGTTCATGTCTATTCAGTGACTAAGTAGACACGAAGCACTTGTGTCTAAAACAATGGCTTTTTTTAACCACGAACTACTGTAACCTGGTCATTGTGAAGAATTTAGAAATTGAAACCTGTACCCCAAAATTCTAAAATCTGAATCGTGAAATATACAAATAGGTTTCCAAATTTTTACAAAAAGATCCATGAGATTCCAAAAAACTTACAAAAGCCGATTAAGTATTACGAAAGATGCAAATATTTTGCAAAGCAAGCTAAAAATACAAGATGCACAATAAAGTAAGAGACACACCACTTGTCTAAGTCCTGAATGCAAATATTGTGGCATTCAGGACAGTGGGATTACTAGGTGTTGCAGCAGGATCAGAAGGTTGAGTTTGATTAACTCGTTGGAGGGTAGCAGAATTCACCCCAAGAGCCTGTAGAATCACATTTAGCGAAGCTCGTGTTGCAGCCATCTCGTCCTTGAACTCACTCTTCACGGATATCATATCATCTTTGCATCGTCATATCAGTCTTGAGCGTTTCAACATTAGTTTTGACAGTTTCAGAGTTCTTTTCCAAACCAGAGATACGCAAGTCCATGTCGATGTTGCATTGAAGAGAAGGTGGGACAGTCTCAGAAGGATCAAAATCCCGGTATTGAACACTGCCTATTCCATAAAGGCGTCCTTTGCTTGACTTACCCCGCTGTGAATGGATATAAAACCAAATTAATATAAAGCAACAATCAAAGACAAACATTCAGATCAAAAATCAAAAACAACTAGTCACAACAAAAACTAAATCAAAACAATGAAGATTCTCTTATGGATTGTGAATGACTCCCAATAGAAGTTTTGCTACAACATTAAAAGAAGGCATTAGTATTTGTAAGTAAGTAAACTAAGTTATGTAGAGTAAAAAAAGTAGTATAAATTTTGAACACTTACCACAAAAGATTGCCACCAGTTAGTTTTCCTCTCCTAAGAAACAAATTTCCAGCTTGACTATGGTCCCATGTAGTTGCCTTGCCAAGTCCCAGGGGTCTACACCGAACCTGGCAGAAGAAAAAATAAGAATCAGAGGCAAAGAAGATTATACATTCATGATATACACGTTTATAGAATTTTGCTTTCAGCACGTAGTAGTGCCTCTTCAATTCTACGAGTGTAGTTGTTTTCAGCTGAAGATGCTGCGCTTGTAGATCCAATAGCTCCTGGAGGCATGGAAGGACCTGGAGGAATGGGAGAACCCAAAGGTGAAGACCTTGTAGGCCTCCTCTATTGCATATCTGCAAACAAAGTAGAACACATAACCTAAATGTTTATACATTGAAATGGGATCTGAAGAAACCCATATTAGTCATTTCTTATTACTGAAAAATATTGACTCTTTGTTATCTATGTGGATTTCTTGGTAAAACTGAAACTTAGTATGTCTTATATAATAAAGAAAGTTCATTCTAAAACATGTCACCTAAAGAGTTATTATATTATAAGATATTCAATTTTTTTTTCTACTTTTTAATCATAATTTTCATTAATAATTTTCTGTTTTATTTCTTCACTTTTATTAAAATAATTAATATAATATGATTATTAATTTATTTTGTAATTCCATTCTAATTATAATAAATTAAAATATATTTTAATATAGGGTTTATTCTTAAACTTTCTTAGAATTATTAGTTATCCTAATATAGATTGGATCTCTGTCTCCCAAATTAGTCATTTCTAAATATAGAGTTTATGCTCTAATTATAATAAACTAAAAATATATTTTAATTTATTTTGGAATTTGTGTTTACAGGGATTTCTTGGTTATTAAGAAACTAGATGAGAATGGTGAATTTAACCACCATGATGATGATCATCATGATGATGATAATGATGAGTGTTTTGATTGGAGCATCGGACAACAACGCGGTGTACAGTCCATGTTCAGACACTCAAATAAGCAAAGGAGATGGTTTCACCATTGGTCTTGCCATCTCTAGCAGAGAAGCTTTCTTCCTTGACCAAGTCCAGCTTTCCCCTTGCGATTCTCGTCTCGGTTTAGCTGCGAAAATGGCACAGCTCGCGCTTTTTAGACCTAAGGTGGATGAGATCTCTCTTCTCTCCATCGACACAAGTAAGTTTAACCCGGTAAGTCTTTCTCTGTATATGTAATCTTAATGAGACACAATCATGCACAAAGATTGAAGAAGTAAAGCTTATTTTTGATATGTCTTGTGAGAAGAGTAAAGCAGGAGGGTACATGGTGGGATTTGCGGGCTCAAAGTACGCAGCGAGATCTTATCCTGTGAAGGTCGCAGATGGAAGCAACACAATCACAGCTTTCACACTGGTAATGGATAAACCCCGTAGGAAACAAACATGCAAGATAACATACAATAATAGAGTTGGCAAATGTATTGCAGGTAATGGAATTTCAGAAGGGAGTGTTGCAAAATCTGTTCTGGAAGAGCTTCGGATGTGATATGTGCAAAGGAGGAACTTCGTCCGTGTGTCTGAATGGGACAGATTGCGCTGTTCCAACATCAAAGTGCAAGGCTAATGGAGGTGAAGCTAACTGCAACATTGGAATTCAGGTGGCATTTTCGGGAACAGACAAGAACCTCGAGTCATTGAACACTTGGTACGAAGTAAACAATCTGAGGCAGTACTCCCTTACAAACCTCTACGCAAATGCTGTAGATTCTCTGAGTGGTGGGCTGCTTTAAGAGATAAAAAGTGTAATAATACAGGTACTATGTAATTGAGGCTCCTATTTAGGTTTTGAACTTTCATTTCTTCCCAATGAGTTACAATGATGAAGCAAATAACTGACTCTATAAGTAATATCTCCAAGAGTGCAAACAAAAACTACATTTCAGTGACTATTTTCCGCACACAAGAGTCAAGAGGTTTTATATACAAGAACCCTTTTGTCACTGTTGTATTCAAAAACCCTCACAGATTGATACTAGCACTTGTTTTTATACACATGTAAGAATATTAAGAACCCCCAAAAAATCCCCAAGATTTAGAAAAAACAAAAAATCAAAAATTAACATAGAGAAAGATAAAACTGGATCAAGTCAATCATAAGCTACCTCCTCCATATAAACATGTGTTATTACTCTGACCGACCGTGCGGATTCTCCCTTATGTCTCTCAGAAGATCTTGCATTTCGGGGAATACTGATCGGAGTAACAGCTCCAGTATTGCAAATGTGAGTTGCTTTATGCATACGTTTGACTGCGATTAAAAAGTGTAAATGATGGATGATGATGCAACAACCTAATCAAACCCTTTTACACCACAACCAATACAAGTTTAAAATGGACACAGAGGAATCCGAACCTGAGTGAAATAGAAGATATCTCTCGCACATCTCCTGTACTGCTTGTGCCCTACCAAGCTCACTAAGGCAGTTGGGGCGCCATCTGATCAAAAACCAAAATGTTAATTCTACTAAAACTATACTAACTCAAAACGTCAACGGGAGGGGGCCTCTTAGATACTTACGGAAAAGGAACTTCTTGATTTCACTTGCTCTACGTGAAGCCTCAAGTTGCTGCTCAAAGGAACTGGGTTTAGCTACCTTCATACCACCAAGTTGGCCAGCCATTTGAAAAGTTTTTTCACTAGGGTCGGTCTCATCGGATACCTCTTGACTGTCATTCAATCTTGTAAAGAATACGCCATTTGGCCAAAGAATCTGGAGAGAAAAGGCAGACAAGATTGTAGAAGCAATAAGAGCAATCACTCTACAAGTAATGTTATTTGCTCTGGCTTCCGGCACTAATCAGTGTAAACTAAGCATGTGTGGCATAATGATTTTCCTAAATCATCATATTCTACTTGAGTTAACAAATATTTAGCGCATGATCAAACATGATGGTGAGGTCTAAGATTACGGAAATAGGTGAAAGAAAATTCAGCAGGAAATTAAGAAAACCCAGTTCTTACATCTTGGGCCCAACGAATTCCTTGAGCAACTGTGTCTTCATTCCGCAGCCAACATATCTCCCTCAGGAGCAAGTCATCCACAGCATCTTCCATAACTAATTGTAATATTTGCTTTGATATCCAGAAAACTTGCCTCCTATAATGACACCATACAAAAATTATTTAAAATGCCATTTAATATGGAACCTAGTCAAACAAATAGTACTTATTGCTACTTTGTCTCACCTTAACCAACCTCTTCTATTTAACTGAAACACTTTATCAACTAAGTTCAAAATCGGCACACTGACATTGGGCGGCATCCACTGTAATGAAAAACAGAGGATAAGTATGACGATATCCAGAATTAGATGATTCCAAAATAGTAGGCTAGCAACTTCAAATCGCTTTGGTGATATGTATCATTAAGCATAGTCAATTTCAGGTGCGTGATAGGCAGCATGTGCAGTCATGGAAGTTTTTAGTTGGGGAACATACATAAGCTAAATGACAAAGTCTAATCAAGGTATATAAAACTGTAGATTGTGCAAGGACGACTTTAGGAGCATATGGGGTACCTCGGGTGGCATGGCAGTAGGATTGTGGACTAAAGCTGTCAATGGATCAACATGCTGCAAATCAGTGGACCCCCTAACTTCAGATTTTGCTTTAAAATCACTTCCCTTTGCTGAGGGAAAATTCCCAGGCTCTCCAAGACGTCTAACCACTCTTGGTGGAAAAGACTTAGAGTTCAATTCATTATCGGAGTGCCACCCATTAGCTTCTGAATCAAATATATCTTCCCCTTGGGTGTTCTCTTCAAGTTTGTCAATGTCTTCAGTATCAGAAATGCTGCTGTGCAAAGATTCAGTTGCGCTTTCCTTAGAGAGCTGAGTGCTTAATTCATTTACACTCCAGGAGAGGTGGCGGGCAGGAGCATGATCATTTTCTTCAAGTGGAGATCCTACAACCTTGCGCATAAGGCCATCTGAGACACCTTTGAACTGACGTACAATATCGTCCATGGCATCATCAACATTAACTGCTCAATTCCAACAGATAAAATTTAGTAAAATGGAAAAGTAAAGCAACCAGACAACACTATATACACTTCTCTCTTCATTCTAAGCGTTTTCCCAGATTTCAGTTTTTTTGCATAAGAAGACGGATAAGGATTTTCGTATAAATGACTAGACGACGAGATCTGACTTTTATATACAGCAACAAGTTACTAAAACAGCAGCGAACAATACCTGCAAGAGTTTTCATCACTGATGCAGACTTTCCAAAAGAATAATTCTACAGAACGAAAAAGACAATCATTAGATCATCCACCTAAAAGAAAATAATAGTAATGAAATTTGGGGTGGCACTTAATTAGATCCACACCTTAGAGGCTTCGCTTAGAAAATCCCAAACTTCATGCTGTTCAGCAACGTTAGCTATACACAAGAGATCCTGCAGACAAGGAAAAACTGTCCCTTATAAGGAATGGTGATGGTAAATACGTTTTCAAGTTGCTAAGGGGATAGATAATACTTGTAGATACTTGTCCAGCTGAATACAGCGACGATGAACAAAAGCATCTTCGGTGCTTGATGAGAAAATACGCTTGGGAGGCAACTGTAAATTGTAGTTCGGGATTTCTTTGAGTTGACGATGTAATCGCTCGAAATTACTGTATCTGGAGGGAAGAAAATAAATGTTTTACGGTAACGTTGCAGTAAATTTGTGCCTTAACGACGAAGATAAACATCAAAAGCTAGTGACATGAGAAAAGAATTTCAATGATGCACTAATATGATTTTCCTGTTATCAGAAATGATACGAAAAATACCTTCTCTTAACAAACCAAGTTTTGTTTTCCACATCTGTCACCGCAATAGAATATACTGCAAATGATTTTGATCCACTCTTCTCAAAATAAGCTCCAAGAACCTGCAGCAATACACAGACGTAGGAAATAATATTCAAGAACCTAATAGCATAATTATTTGCAAAACACACACACACACATACAGACAAATGAAAGAGGTCAAGTGCATGTTTATCACGGAAACAAAAATTTAAGAAACTGACTATCAAAATCCAAAAGTAATATCAAGACCGGAGCATACTCGACATTTGAGCTTTAGGCAGTGTTGACCCTCTTTGGGAAGAACAATGCTTTGGGATTTATTATCACTTTTATAGTTATCATTGTGCTTGGGGATCAAATCTGTGGTGTAGAATTCTGTGATTAAAGGCCCCTCACTGACTCCTATTAGTGCCAGACTCGTTTCAGGATGTGGATTAAGATCTGATGTACTATTGGATCTCTTAAGCCTATTTTTATTTCCATCTGAACAAGATTCAGTTCTAACATCAGCATCATAAATGTGGTGCCCTCCTTCATATGAAGATGATTTACTAAATTCCTCAGCCATCTGTGCTTGTGACTGCTTATCAACGCTTGCTTTAGGTGGCAACTGTGCTATTGCATTTTCTTTTGCTCCATTAGAAGTTTTCGAATTGGAGCTCTGCTTTTTCTGGCCCTCTATCGAATTACTACCCAAGGAACCCTTTTTCAGAGACTTTTTGTACTCCTTCTTTTGATAATTCCTTCCTTTCGTCCACATATTTTCAAGGTTTTCAGGAGTAAGAACCTCTGTTCTCCTTTGCGTTGCAACCTCTAGCATCCGAGCCCAATCAGCAGAGTGCTGTTGAACATGTAGCTCTGGGTGTCTGTCATCTATGTATGATGATTTCTGCTCATTAGCTTTTGTCAAGTTCATATTTTTTGCTTGATTATCAAAGGCTGACAATGGGGCAGAGTTAACATTCTGTTCTTCCCCCGTATACTGCTCAAAGTTTCCCTCTTTAATAAGATTGATAACGATCTCAATCACCTCATTGATACGCCTGGGACAAAAAAAAAGAAAAATTGGCATCTCTACCTTAGAAAAATTAAAGACAGGGTTCAAAGTATATGGAAAGCACCAAGGAGAGCCCAGGAAATATGATATATTTATCTGCAGTCAGTTTCCAGGGAAATTAGATTTTATCAATAGAGACTCTGAAATCAAAATTTGTCCCTAGCTAGTTTGCATTATACACATTGGTCAAGGAAAAGTCTGGAAGGCAGATTTTCATACCAAACATAACTTTCTGGAAGACAGAGATAAGTTGAGGACTTACTCGGGGCATGCTAAATTCAAAAGAGGTTGCACTACCAAGCAAGTAACAATTTCTCTAGCTATTGTTCGAACAAGAGGGCACTGAGCTTCTCGTGGTCTGAGAACCACAGACAATATGCCAGCAACTATTTTCTGAAGAACCTGTTACAAATACATAGAGCATATATATGTATAGAGTAACCTAATTAGGAGAAAAACAAAGAAGGCCACATAATTGTCATCAGAAGTATTCCTCATACCTTGTACTCACTCTCAGGTGACACGACTGCAGGATAGAGTTCCCCAGAAGCCATAAGATGGAATTTCAATCTTTCATCTCTCTGCTCAGATGATAATGTCTTCATTACATCAGTACCTATAGCAGCTTGGTTTCTTCTAAAACTCTCCAAATGATCGCCTATCAGATCAACTATATCCCTGTACAATCCAGACATCGATTTTAGTTATCAACATCCAATCAAAACTCGAGACATTTGCTGGCGAAATAAAGAAGGGTACCTGGTTAGCAAGTCAACAATATTGATCTCTTTAACCCTTACAGAAATTTCACCAAGAGCATCCATGATCACTGCTCGTATCAGTTCAGGCGCTTCTTTATCCGGCGTAATCAAAGAGTACCACAAGTTCACCACGAAATCATTCAGGACCTTGTCAATGAAATCATTAATCGCAGATTCCACAACAGGAGAGTCGATCTTCTTCTTCCACCTTGGAGGAGGTGGGATACCAGAAAGACGTGCATCATTCACGGACAACTGCTTCTTCTCAAGATAAGACAACTGACTCTGTCTTGGAGTTGGCACAGCTTTCCATCTGAACTCAATCTTATTCAAAAGAACCCGCATGCAGCCAAGAATGAGGATTGCCATTGGCAAATTCATCCACATAGACTTACTTGTATCTGCATGCCAAAGCAATGAAGCCTATGGATTAGTCGAACAAAAACATTATCTTACTACCAAATCACCATTAGAATCTAAGAACATAGTAGTAACCAAATCACCCTAGACTAGTGTTGTCTTCGTTCTAAAGTGTAATTTTGCAGCTTATATCTAAAATTAGGAAGCGAAACAGCAAAATCGAAGAGGAGAAAGGTTAAAAAAAAAAAATTGACATACGGGTTAAGAGATAGGTGACGGAGAAGATGCACAAGCACCACCATACGGTTCGTACTTTAGCTTCTTCGATCAGATCCTGTATAGTCTCCATCGCCTTCATCTTCTTCTTCCCACTTTCAATTTGGATCCAGGGCGATAATACCAATCAAACCGTCACGAAATTGGATCCAATTTAGCTTTTTCTCCTTAAAAGAGACGAAGACGAGAGTTTCTTGAAAGAAAAAAAAAAAAAACCCCTAGGCGACCACTGTGATGAGATTGGAATGCAAGAATTGGGAGATTTCAAGTCTAGCTGTATACACAAAGATCGTTGAGATTTGAATCAACAGTAAATGATCAAAACATGGTGGTGGATTCTTCCTTCTTCCAAACCTGTATCTGGCCTTTTTTTTCTTTTTTTTTTGGGTGGAATCTCTTTTTTTTTCTAATAGACTGCGGAGACAATTACTGTGGACATAATAAGACGAAGAATAAATACGGTGTCGTTTGTTTGGGGAATCGTTAATTAGCTCTTTTGACACACAAAAAAAAAAAAAAAGAAAATGTTTTTAAATGATTTGTGTAAATCTAACAAATTCTATGTTATTATAAATTTTTAAAACTTAAAATTTACTGAACTAGTGATTTGAAAATCTAGTAAGAATAAGATCCATTATTATTGAAAATTTTTAAAGGATTTGGATTTTAATTATTTCTAAGCAATGTGGAGAACTTTCAAAAGAATATCTGAAACATAAAAACATAGTATTATAGTTTTTTTTTTTTTTTTCCTGCCATCAGAATACAAGATTGGCTCAAACGAGCCAATTAGAAGGAAAATTGTTCACAAAGATGATTGGAAGCGACTCCACTCTAGCTTGATGCGCCAGTTTGTCCGTACTACCATTTTGCGATCTAAGAATCTGGACTACCGAAAATAATAGGAATTCATCCTTGTCTTCTTCAATAACGTCCAAATATGTCTTGAAAGCAGGCCACTCGGAAGGCGAAGACACCATCTTCACCAAATCAGAACAGTCTGTGAGAAACACAACTTTCTCATTATTCGCGCCAATCATACAGCGCATTGCCCATATGAGGGCTTCCACTTCTGCATGGAGGGGTGACAAGCTACGGCGAGAATTAGATGCACCCATAGTGGGAGATTCTCCCTCAGGAGAAATGCAATGCCATCCTCTACCTATAAACTGGTCAGTCGCCTTCCAAGATCCATCCACAAAACATCGGTGACTAGATCCATATCCGCTTGCCTCGTCACCAATAGAAACCGTAGACCTAGATGGAGGTCGATATCCACCCTGAGGTAAGGAGCCTAAAGGATCCTCTTGGGCTAAAGCCCAAAGCTTTGATTCCTCTTCCGCTATTCGTAAAATCGCTAACGGATTGGAGTCCAAGTTGCTGAACAATTTATCATTTCTATCCTTCCAGATATACCAGAGAATCTACGGGAACACTTCTAGTGAAGGAGTGTCCTGAAATCTTCAAAATAACGAATCCATGTTATCATAGACAGAGTTTGAAGGGAAGCTACCCGAAGATGTCGGGAATTGGAACAAATATCATCACTTTTCACGAGACAGACAAACTACACGATAAAAAAAAAATTTAACAGAGCAAAACAACCTCATTTTTCCTCTTCAATATGTGTATGCAATAATGTTGGACCTTCGACAGCAAGATATATAAGATCTAAATCGTCCATCCCGTGTAACATTTGTAGTCTGTAGCAGTTAATACCGCTTCAATAGCCGCAACACAATCAGACCAAAACTCAATGTCCTTTACGTGGAGATTTTATAAACTTTGTAGATTCCAAAGGATAAATCTTAACTCCGCAGGCCGCAGCTATACTCGATTAGAAGACGTTAAAAAGGCTTCTCTTGCATGAAAAACAACATCTTCATTATGAATTCGTGCAATCTATGATCCACCACATATACACATTTCATTAGTCCTTAAAGCATGAACATTGCATTTAAACACATTTAATGTGGTCTTGACCATCTTGCTTCAACTTTAGGTAACCGATAAATTTGGACAGTGGAGTTAGACGATTCATGCATTAAGCTATTCCATGTCTCTGATTCCGCAAGTACACGATCTACCAGAACATTTTGATCTCCTTGTTTCCCTGCATAATAAACAAATTTCTTTCTATTTTTTCATATACCCCACCGCAACCATGGAGTTGCAAATTCCAAATTAATTAATTTGAAATCTATTCGAAATTTATTGTAATAGAGATACGGTTTTGTATTATTGATAACGCTAGTAAATAAAATTAACTAGATTAGTTATTTAGTAAAGTTTGTAGCATTTAACAAAGGGAAAATGTTATAAGAAATTTTGCTAAAAAAATTTTGGCTTTGATTGGGGAGACTTTTAATACTTTAAATTAAGACTACTTTATTATGCTTTACCAATCATGCTTTCACTACTTTATTATTTTTAAAAGTTTTAAAAGTTTAACTGCTCATTTTTTTAGTTTGTAAGTACAAATTTTTAATGAAGTGACCTTAGTGCAGTGAAGTGACCTTAGCGCAGTGGCCAAAGGTAAGTCTTTAATGCACAAGGCACCATCACACTAGGGATCGAGTCTCGCTCCCTATAAATGTAGGGATTAGGCTAATGGGCCGGCCTGTTGTGGTCCAATGGTTGACAAAAAAAAAAAAGTAGTTGCTGTTTAAAAAAAAAAAAAAAAAAAAAAAAAAATAGTACAAATTTTTAAAGCCTCAAATGTAAGACTTTTTTTGGCTGTTAAAAAAAATAAATAATAAAAAGCTGTAGTTATTTTTTCTTTTTCTTATTTTCCATGATAATTGAAATAATAATAAAACTCTCCACAAGTTTATATATATATTTTACATATTTTATTTTTATAAATTAATTATTCTTATTTTTTTCTTTCTTTTAAAATCCATTTCAATAATTATTATTTTTATTTTTATTATCATCATTAATATCATCATTTCAATATTTTTAATAATAAAAGTAACAGTTACAATTTTAAAAGTGTTTATTACCAATCAAATTTTAATAGTTAAAATTTGTACAGTCAAAATATCTACAACCAATTCTTTATAGTTAAATTTTTAAAGTTAAAGTCTTTAAAGCCATAATCCAAGCTTTAATAGTATTTTTCATAGTATTTTTCATATATTATAAATGATATTTACAACCTTATCTAAATAACGGATACACACAAAAACTAAGGAATAAATCAACGGCGCTCATACAAGGTGCCAATACTGAAATCATCACCTGAATAATTCACTTTTTTATTATAATATCAATAACTATCAATAAATATCTTAATCCTTATCCACTTCACTCCTCAGCTTCGTACTTTTATTATATAACTCAGCTTTTTCTGATTAAGTTTTGATAAAATATCTTCACTTCTTCGTAGAGAACTAGTACTAAGAGATGATAAAATCTGTGACTCTTCGTTCGTTTCATCTCCCTATTGAGTTCAACGACACCACCAAGTTCGTCTCACCGTCTTCTTTTCCGGCGAGATCCTTCCCTGTGGTCCGTTGTTCAAACACCAGAGACGTCCCTAAGCTTGAACTCTTCAGCCGTGGAAAATTCGACAGGGTTCTTCAAGATCCGCCGTTGATTGAAAAAGCCGAAACCGAACTCTCAGGTAAACATATTTATTTACACATCACCGAATCGTATCGATCGATATAATTATAATGATCTTGTTGATGAAATAAATTTTTGTATGTTCTCTCTCAGATTACTGTTCGACGCTTGAAGGTGATGACTCTTACAGTTGCTGGAGAGCTTACTTTGAACTCAAAGAACTTGAAGTAAGGATTTGATGTTTTGTAATTTGAGAATCCAGATTTTGGTTTTACTTGAGGACTTAGTTTTTTGATTTTTGTGATTTTGCAGAGAGAGAAGCCAAAGGTTGAAGTTGAGAATCTAATCTTGCAAACAGGCGGTGTAAAATCTTTAATCGGGTGTTTACATGGAGTTGCTTCAATGGAGAAAGATAACAAAACCAAGAATGGTTTAGAAGATGTAGCAGAGGACTCAGATAGTAAGAAAGGAATGAAACTACATATTCATATTCCTGATGGTTTACCAAAATCTGAGAAAGAATTGGAGGAAGAAGAGAAATCGAAAATGCCGGATTCTGCTTTCACTAGATTGCTTAGAGCTAAAGGAACTATCCCTGCTTGGTTCTCTCACGCTCCTGACCACGAAACCGACTAGTCCTGAAGAAAGGGGTTTACGGCACCTTTAGAAAGTTCACACTTATATGTAAATATAGTTGTTGGTTTTGCTTTAGATCATATCAATCTGATCATATCGCCATAGAAATGTGGTTGTTATTGCTTCATGTTCGGTTTGTTGTGATACCGTGTTCTTATTATAGTACTACGCGGTTTTTGGTTACAAAGAGATTTCTATTCTTGATTACGTTTGTGCTCCGGATGTGAAGCAAAATCCTTGAAAGGCAAAAACAAGATAGGTCTAAATATAGGCAAAACAATTGTTTGGTGATGCAAAAATGAAAATCGTTTGGCATTATTAATAATAACCCTTTGGTGTTTTCATCGGAACTTTCTATGCCCCATATCTATAAGCAGCCCTTGGGTATTTTCCAAGGTTTTGTTCTTCAAAGCCATGACTAAACCTACATTTTCTTTACCGCCCTTTGGCTGCTTCCTTTTATTCTTTTCTCTCTTCTTCTTCTTCTCCTCCTCTGTTGTTTTAGCACTCACCGATGCAGAAGCTTCATTTATTGCACAGCGACAGCTCTTGACGTTACCCGAAAATGGCGAACTCCCTGATGATATTGAGTATGAGGTTGATCTTAAGGTGACCTTTGCGAACAATAGGCTTAAGAGAGCCTATATAGCTCTCCAAGCCTGGAAAAAGGCGGTGTATTCAGACCCGTTTAACACCACAGGAAACTGGCATGGCCCTCACGTGTGTGGGTACACGGGCGTGTTCTGTGCCCCTGCTCTTGATGATCCTAATGTTGCGGTTGTGGCGGGAGTTGATTTGAATGGAGCGGATATCGCAGGGCATTTACCGGCTGAGCTTGGTTTGATGACGGACGTAGCCATGTTCCATTTGAATTCGAACCGGTTCTGTGGTATCATACCCAAGAGTTTTGAGAAGTTGAGGCTAATGCACGAGTTCGACGTCAGCAACAACCGGTTTGTTGGACCTTTCCCTTCAGTTGTCCTCTCATGGCCGGCCGTTAAGTTCATCGACGTCAGATACAATGATTTCGAAGGTCAAGTCCCTCCTGAGCTTTTCAAGAAGGATCTCGATGCCATTTTCTTGAACAACAACAGATTCACATCTACCATTCCTGATTCCCTCGGAGAATCCTCAGCCTCCGTCGTGACCTTTGCACACAACAAATTCAGCGGTTGTATCCCTAAAACCATTGGAAACATGAAGAACCTAAACGAGATTATCTTTAAGGACAACAATCTCGGCGGTTGTTTCCCATCAGAGATCGGGAAGCTAGCCAATGTGAACGTGTTTGATGCTAGCATGAACTCCTTCACCGGTGTTCTACCACCGAGCTTTGTAGGGCTTACGGGTGTCGAAGAGTTTGATATCTCTGTGAATAAACTCACAGGGTTTGTACCGGAGAATGTCTGCAAGTTGCCTAAACTGGTTAACATGACGTACGCCTACAACTACTTCAACGGACAAGGCGATTCGTGTGTTCCAGGTAGTCGCACGGAGATTGCATTGGATGATACACGTAACTGCTTGCCAGATAGGCCTAAGCAACGATCAGCCAAGGAATGTGCGGTTGTGATTAGCCGTCCAGTCGATTGTAGTAAGGACAAGTGCGCAGGTGGTTCTAGCCACGTTGCGCCGTCAAAGTCCCCATCACCCGTGCCAACTAGGCCGGTTCATAAACCACAAACACCAAAAGGGTCACCACAACCAAATGACCCATATAATCAGTCCCCAGTGAAGTTCCGGCGTAGCCCACCTCCACCACAGCAACCACATACCCCGGTGGTTCACTCTCCACCGCCTACACCACCAGTCTCTTCTCCTCCTCCCTCACCCCCAGTCCATAAACCACAACCACCGAAAGAGTCACCACAACCAAATGACCCATATGATCAGTCTCCTGTGAAGTTCCGGCGTAGCCCTCCTCCGCCTCAAGTTCAGTCTCCACCACCACCACCGCCGGTATATTCTCCACCGCCTCCACCACCAGTCTATTCACCACCACCACCGGTTTATTCTCCACCGCCGCCACCACCAGTTCATTCACCACCACCCCCAGTACACTCTCCTCCACCGCCAGTCCATTCTCCACCACCACCGGTACATTCTCCACCGCCGCTACCACCAGTTCACTCACCACCACCGCCAGTACATTCTCCTCCACCACCTGTCCATTCACCACCACCACCGGTTTATTCTCCACCGCCACCACCTCCACCGGTATTCTCACCACCACCACCTGTTCACTCCCCTCCACCGCCAGTATATTCCCCACCACCACCGGTATATTCTCCTCCTCCACCGCCGGTATATTCCCCACCACCACCTCCAGTAAACTCACCCCCACCACCACCAGTGTACTCTCCTCCGCATTTACCACCAAAGATGAGTTCACCACCAACACAAACACCGGTCAACTCTCCTCCGCCACGAGCACCGACACGGACAGTAGAAGCACCACCGCCAAGTGAAGAATTCATCCTTCCACCATCCATCGGCCACCAATATGCATCACCACCACCACCAATGTTCCAAGGCTACTAATATTAGAGAGAGAGAGAGTGAAGTCGAAAACGTCATGAGGAGAAACAAAAGAAGATAACAAAAAACTGATGGAAGACAGAAGAAGAAAAAAAGAAGGAGGGCAAATGTAACTTAGTGGCATTAACTCCTTACTTGCGAGTAATCGTACAAAGTTTGTGTAGTAAACTGTTTATATAAACATCTTTTTGGTCTATAAAAGATTTTAACACTTTGAAAAACAAAGGAGTTGTTGTTAAGACCGTTTACGATGGTATCCTATAATATGGCCTCAATGGCTCGAGCTCACGATCCCGTTTTTTTTTAGTCTACTCTAGAGTCTAGACTAACAGAGTGAGCGTGACAATTATGATGTCTTTTTTCGGGAGCTAGCAGAAAAGAAATGCATGCTAAGTAGTAAGTATACCAAGGATTAATGTCCGAATCCCAAAGACAAATGATTAGTGTACCTATTTAAAACAGTTTAGTGAAAATACTATAAATTTTTAACACTTTGAAAAACAAAGGAGTTGTTGTTATGCTTCTTCTCTTGTGCGTTAAGACCGTTTACGACCGGTATTTATGGCCTCGATGGCTCGATCTCACGATCACATATTTATTTAGTCTACTCTAGAGTCGAGAGTCGAGACTAACCAAGTGAGCGTGATGATTATGATCTACACTTCTTGAAATCAATTTGATTAACTTGGTAACCAAGTGAGCATGATGTCCTTTTTCGGGAGATAGAGATAGGGGAAATGCATCCTAACTATACCTATTTGATTCTTGAAGTAGTTTAACATATTGTTGGACCTAGAACAAATTGTGGCACTATCCGAGGAAGTTAAACCTGTAAATTAATTATTGTTCGATCAATTAATTATTATTAATTTTTTTTTTTTTTTTTCATTTCACAAATATTATCGTTTTAATATTTAACTTTTGATTCATAAAAAATGTCTCATTTTATATTTTGATACAATTTTTTTAATTCATATTTTATCCCTATGTTTTAGTTAATGATAAACTTACTTAATCATATATGTGAAAATTGAAGTATAAATTTATTAAGTATAACTATATATGGTCACATCTATACCATAATATGATAATTTTATACATTATATATATATATATATATATATATATATTATGTAAAAAGATTAGTGGAATGTGACCAATGTAAGTTTTTTTCTCTTACCAATTTGCATTAATTCTTGTTAGAGTTCATATTTATTTTCTTAATACATAAAAATATATCAGTGTCATTTTTTAATGATAAAAAAATTTCTATAATTAATTGTAAAAACAATAGTATTAATTATAGAAAATTATTCAACATTGCTACATTGACGACTTTATTTACATTTTCTCATAAAATATACAGAGGTAGTTAATTTAGTTTAATAAACCTATTGGGCTGATACGAATATCACAACATGGACAAAACCAATTGCTCCTATGATTAAATGTAACTTTGATGCAGGTTTTAATCTTCAAAACCACACAACTACAGGAGGATGGATAGTCAGGGATCATCAAGGGACAGTATTAGTTTGGGGAGCAATGGTCTTATCAAAGTCTCAGTCGGCTCTAGAAGCAGAAGCAAAGGCACTACTATCATCGTTACAACACGCATGGAGCCGAGGTTATAAATCCATAATATTTGAAGGAGATTGTGAAATTCTTGTTAACATTGTTAATGGCCAACAACGAGATGCTTCAATCATGAATGTGATCAAGGATATTCAATTTTGGAAAACAAAATTTCTTCATTTTGTCTGTAGTTATACCAAAAGGTCATGTAATGTACCTGCTCATAACCTTGCTAAATTTGGTTGTCAAAATTCTCCCTGTTATGTTGAATCTGTAATAAAGCTTGGCTCACTGAACCACTTTGTAATGATTCTTGTTAAGCAATAAAATACTTGTTGAGTAAAAAAAAAAAAACCTATTGGGCTATTGGGTTATTGGGCCAACGAAATTTTGTTTTTTCTGTAATACACGACGACGTATGGTTGAAGATCCTTTTGCTGCACGACGAAGCATTTTCCGGTTAAGTCTTTTGAGTTTCAGCTAACTGAATTACAGTTTTTCCTTTTTCGATTCGAAATCTTTTAGTTCCATTTCATTCCTTCGAACAAAACCCAATCGCTCATTTCTGGTAAATCCGATTTTTGGGAAACCCTAATTTGGTTTCGAATCGACGATGGAGGAAGACAAGCAGCAAATGCACGAGGAGAAATCATACCCGGTTAAGGAAGAGGAGCCCGAGATTGAGAAATCGGATGCGACGCCCAAGAGTTCTGGTGGTGGTTGGGGATGGGGTTTCTCTGGCTTCTCTGTGCTTTCGGATCTTCAAAAAGCTGCCGAAGATATATCTCGTAATGTATGTTCCCCCCCACTCCGTAATTTTGACCTAATTTTGTATGAATTCAGTGTTTTCTGATATTGGATCCGAAGCGTATGGTACCAATTGATTGCGCTTTTGTGGTGTATTGTAACTCATTCAAACTCTGCATTGCTATTTTGATGTGGTCATGAGTTTCTTAAAGAGTGAATTGATTTGATATATTAGGATTAATCTGATGGGATACAAATGTGTTTATTGGTTCCATTTATTATCATCCCAGCCTACTTTAGAAAGATAATGTAACCTTTCTATCTTGAGAGGTTTTGGTACGATGTCTGTTTATTTCAGTACATGTTTGTTTAAGGAAACATGGTTTTACTAAGTTTTAAAAATTGATCCTTTTTATGAATAATGATGAACCCTGATTTTCTCCTCCCATTGTAGGCTGCAGCAGTGGCGGAGAAAGCAGCTAAAAGCATTGCAGAGATGGGAGAAGCAGATGAAGACTCTGAATCTTCTGCCAAGGAAGAAGAGAAAACTGAAGAACCTGATACAGAGCAGGATAGTGATGATGAGAATTCAAAGTTGAAGAAGTCAGCTCTCGAGAGATTGGAGGGTGCAAGCGAAGAGTCACTTCTTAGCCAGGCAAGTTTTTCTTGCTTTTTATGCGCAAGTCATTGTCTATGTTTATGGTGATAATATTGTAAATGCGATCATGCTCTTTCCTACATAAATCTTTGTTCTGCCATATCTGTTTTCTTTTTATTTGTCGTTGGCTTAAGTCGTTATTCTTCATTTGCTTATACGTTAGCATTTACTTCTTCAGGGTTTGAAGGTTTTTGATGATTCAGTTGAGAGCTTCACTTCTGGAGCTTGGCAGGCATTCGGAAATGCGTTAAAAGGGGGCTCAAGTTTGGTGCAAAAGTATGTTCCTTTTAACATTATTTTTTTCTTTTACTGATAGCTTTAATCTTAAATGTGAAAATTACAAACTTAATGAACGAAAATGTTTTAAGGATAACTGAAAAGTAATCCTTTGATTGGAAACTGGAGTGTTGGAATTTGAATTATTTATCAATTCAACTCTAAAGTTAATTACTTTAATTGTTTAGCATTCTGTTTCTGCACATAAGGGTCTGAGCATTTAAACTTTGTTGACACGTCACACAATGACCATACTAAGTTCATTTACTTTAATAGATTCTTCTTTTGGTAAATTAGCGTGCTCTTTTTTGATTCATTATCAGTAAAATGTTGGGCAAGCTATATTTGTCATTTCCTGAAGATAAGAATACATTGTTTGCCTATGACTGGTTTAGACTGTGGTGGCTTAATGAACCCGAGGTCATGTGTTTCTTCGGTATAGACTGGTTCCCCTACGAAGAAGATCAAGTTATGAACGCTCCGCAATTTCTTTTGTAGGCTTGAAAACAGTGTCCAGCAAGGTTCTTCGCCCAGGGAAGCTGGATCTGGTGCACCGTCTTTACTGGAGGTTTGTGCTTTCTTTTGTGTCGTTTTCTGTCTTCTTAGCTTAACATTATATTTAACCGTTCTGTTCTGCAGACGGGAAAAGCATTAACTGCCAAAGGAATGCAAGTACTTGAATTTGTGGGCAAGGAGACCATGGATTTACTAATTACAGAGACTGGTCTTGGGGTTGAGAAGAATGGGGTAGATCAAGTACTTGAGGAAGTGACATTTGATCGATGCTTTTACATTTATGGTGGTCCTGAGCAGCTTGAGGTGACCCACTTATCTCTGAAAATCACCTGGCAATTCATTCTCTGATAATCGATTTTTTCTTCCCTCAATTATTTTATTTATGGTGATTTCAGGAATTGGAAGCATTGGCAAGCCACTATACTCTGTTGTTCAACAGGAGAAAGGGGAAATTGTCACCAGATGAGAAATCGTTGTACGATGGAAAGCTCAAACAAATCCAACAACTGTTCAGCTTCGCTGATGAAACGAGTAAAAGTAAAGCAGAGTCTGACAAAGGGAAGAATATAGATATCAAAACTGAAGGCAATGATGATGACATGAAGAATCTGCATAACTCGAGTGTCAGCAAAGCTGCTGATATGGCTGCTGGGTAATTATCATTGTTTCCCTTTCCATCTATCAGATTCGACATTTTGATTTTCTCCATCAGTTTCCTTTGTCTGTACTTTCTCATTAAATCACCACAATACGTCCCTTCAATGCCCAAGAATGTTATAGATATCAGTTGTTGTCCCTTCATATCATTTACCAAATCCAATCCTCTATATGATTAGAGAAGGTGAAAATTAGAAACTTGGAATCTTGCATCAGGAAATTTCTCATGTTAAGGTTAAGTGATAAATATGTATGGATTATATTTCGTAGACCTGTTTTTTATTTGGTTGTCAATTATGTTTTTCAGGTTCACAAATGCTTTAGCGGGACTAAATGTAAATGATATGATCCAGCGAACTGGTGGCAGGCTTGAATCTCTTCACTCAGAAGGAGTTCATGTGCGAAGAGTGATCCCTTCATATTCTTGTTTAAAATTAAGAATATTTATTCTACTACCACTAGTATTGTTCTGTTTTGTTTGGCTGAAAAAAAAATCCACCAACTAAAATGAAATCTCCTTCTGCAGAGGCTTTCAGAGATGTGCTGTTTTGCAGTCACTCATCTGCTTATCCTCAGTAAGTCCATGATATCTCATGCCAACAAAGTTCAGGATGAAGACGCTGAGGCGTTGAAAATCGAGTGGCCAGAGGATCCTACTGAGAAAGCTAAGCTGATTAAAGGCAAGGCAGAATCAATGGCTGGATATGTTGAAGCAGTTTCCAACAGTTTTATAACAGGTTGGTCCACAGTTATTTAACTTACTTTGACTTATAATTGTTCTATCGCATGTCTTACCGAGTATCCTGGGTTGTTAGAATCATCTTATGTAAGGATAATATTAATAGCTCTTTTCATTTGTAAAAGAAGAAGGTAGAAGCAACGTTTCTTCAACTACACAGACTAAAACTGTAAAAAAGGGAAGTTCTTGGAAATTAAAGTTCACCGTAGCCACTTAAAACCACCTTAGTTTGGGGTTTTCTCTTGCCTCAGTTTTAGTTTTGTATATAGTTAGTGTCTGGGTTTAGACAGAAGACAATATGCTTGTGAAACAGTAGACGAAAAGTCACAGTTTCCAAATACTCTTTTCCGCATTGCAGGTATATCAGATGTATCCGAAACATACTCAGCTGCAATTAAAGGAGTTACTGCTGCTGCTGATTCCAAAGATGAACTTCTGAAAACATCAACCATGCCGGAAAAAGCAAGCACCTTCAACGATAGTCTTCGCTCTGACCAAACCACAGCTATCACAAAGATTCAGGAAGGACTTCAGTACTTATCCTATGTTGTGATATCTACCTCAATGCCCTCTGCCTGATATTATAATAAGAGTTAGATGGGTCTTTTATGTGTTTTTTTTCTTTTCTTTAACATGACTCGGATTCGATTTAGTTTTTCTTTGTAGATATTATCATCTCTTTCGCTAGGCTGCTCTTTATTCTCCCACTTGTGCTCTGCTTCTTTGTTGTCTGGATCTTGAATGTTTGATGAAATCTAGAAACCAAAGATTAAAGCAGGGAAGAGATTAGTAGTGTTATTTTGTTTTTGTTTAAAATAATATGCTGTTGCTTCCAAAGTATTTACTTGGAAGTTGGCTGTGTTGATCTGTAAACGTAGCTTTCAGTATTTGTTTACATATACATTTTTCGTTCACTAAAAGTTTGCAAGGATTATTGTTGCGTTCACTAAATCATCTTTTAAATGTCTTAACACTATGACGCATCATCATCACCGGTCTAATGACCAACCCCTTTATCTAACCCTTACGGATGATTGGAATCCAATGTGCTCAATTCCAGTCTAAGGTGCAAAAAATCACCATGCGCCATTTCCACATCTGCCGGATTCCAAAAATTTGGACGGGTGAACACCCAACTTGGACAAAAGAAAATGAAACTGATCACGCCCCAAAGCCTTTGTAAAGATATCCGCAAGCTGAGCATCAGTCCGCACATGTTGCAACGTGATAACACCATCACGATAAGAATTCCGCACCGCATGACAAATCATTTTCAATGTGTTTAGTACGCTCATGAAACACCGGATTAGTAGCAATGTGAATCGCAGCTTTGCTATCACAGAACAAGCGAGCAGGAAAAGTAAGTTCGACACCCAATCCTTTTAACAACTTGCGCAACCACTTAATCTCCTTTAAAGCAACAGCCATCGACCTGTACTCGGTCTCAGCGGATGAATGAGAGACAGTGTCTTGTTTCTTAGTCTTCCAAGAGATAGGAGAAGACCCCATGAAGACCACATAAGCACTAAGAGAACGGCGAGTTAACGGACAAGAAGACCAATCAGAGTCACAATAAACTGTTAACGTCAAATCCTTATCAGCATTGAGCAAAATACCATGAGCAGGAACACCCTTGAGAAAACGAACAACACGCAAGGCAGCGTCCCAATGAGCCTCACGTGGAGTTTTCATGAATTGGGACAAGACATGAACCGAGTAACACAGCTCAAGACGCGTGTGAAGGAGATACAGCAAACGACCAACAAGTCTTCGATAGCGCTTAGGATCAAGTGGAAGAGGACCATCATCTTTGGCAAGACCATGGTTCTTTTCAAGTGGCGTAAAAGCAAAACGAGAATCGGCCAAATCATAGTCGGAAACAATATCCAGCGCATAGTTTCTTTGAGAAATGAAAATACCGTCTGAAGCACGACTCATTTCAATGCCTAGAAAGTATTTGAGTTTCCCCAAGTCTTTCATAGAGAAACAACGACTCAAGTAGTCTTTAAACTGTCGAAGCATATAGGCATCATTCCCACAAATGACAAGATCATCAACATACACTAGAACATGAAGCTCAATACCTCCACGAGAATAGGAGAACAATGAGTAATCATCATATGATTGAACAAACCCGAAACGAAGCAATGAGTCGGATAGCTTTTTAAACCAAGACCGCAGAGCCTGCTTTAAACCATAAAGAGACTTCCTAAGGTGGCATACTTTACCAGGATGAGTGTGACGAAAACCCGTAGGAAGCTTCATGTAGACCTCCTCATCAAGATCACCATGTAAGAATGCATTATTAACATCCATTTGATAAACTTCCCACTGATTGGCAGCTACCAATCACAAAAGAGTCCAAACTGTGGTCATACGAACCACCGGAGCAAACGTATCATGATAATCTTCACCTTCAACTTGATTGTTACCAAGTGCCACCAACCGAGCCTTATAACGCTCTACCAAACCATCCGCATTATACTTGGTTTTATAGACCCATTGACAACCAATAGCAACCTTATTAGGAGGGAGATCAACAACATCCCAAGTCCGGTGAATTTCGAGAGCATCTACCTCCTTTGTCATAGCATTGTTCCAAACTTTGAGTCGAACAGCTTCTTTAAAGTGCTTTGGTTCGACATTGGAGACAATGGAAGCCAAATAACCCGATGACCTGCTGAAAAAGAGTCATCGGAAAAAGAGGTTGTCAAAGGAGACAAAGACATACCTTGAGCCGAAGACGAGGATTGAGTAGAAGCAGCGGAAAGAGCGTGACTGACGACGAGTGTACTATCAACATTGTAAAGAACATAATCCTGTAAGCGAACTGACGGAGTAGGTTGTCGTGAACTTTTACGAGGAGGTGGTAAGGACTGCATCGACAAAGAAGAATCAAACGCCGAGACTGAAACAGAGAGAGGAACAACAACAGAACCAGAGTTATCACTGCTAGACGGATTAGGTTGTCGATCCAATACAGAGGAGTCAGAAACAGGGGAAACAGAGGTAGGTGGAACAGTCTCCGATACAGAAGGAATCCCCCTATTGATAACAACCTCAGATACAGAAGAACTCCCCCTGTCTGCAACATGCGCGTCAGTAGAAGGCAATGGTGCAACCAACCAGTCATCATCAAGTGGTTGAACCGACGAAGAAATGGACAAAGAATCTTGTGCAGCGGAGTAAGGAAAAGAATCCTCACAGAAAACAACATCACGAGATACAACAAACTCATGCACTCCATATCATAAACTCTCCAGCCCTTTTTACGAAAGGGGTAACCAACAAACACGCAAGACCGACTCCTTTCCCCAAACTTATCTTTGTCACGAGTGACATGATGAGTGTAACAAGCGCAGCCGAAAACATGAAGCTGAGATTAGTCTGGCTTACATCCATAAAGAAGTTCATACGGAGTGCAACCTTTATGAATCGAAGACGGGGTGCGATTTATCAAATATGCAGCTGTCAAAACCGACTCACCCCAAAAATTTATCGGAAACTTAGCCTGAAAAGCAAAGCCCGAGAGACATTAAGAATATATATGTGTTTGCGTTCAACTCTCCCATTTTGTTGTGGAGTGCCAACACAAGGTTTTATGTACAATGCCTTTCTCACGAAAATAAGAGGACAAACACATGAACTTTGTTCCATTATCACTTCGAACAGTCTTGACCACTTTGCTAAATTGTTTCTCGGCATACGTTATGAAATTGGTAAGAACATTACGAACCTCTGATTTCTCAAGTAACAAGTAAGTCCATACTGCTCTAGAATAGTCATCGACAATAGTTAGAAAATAAACTGCACCACACGAGACAGGAACACGATATGGACCCCAAACATCACAATGAATTAATGAAAAACACTCTTGAGTTTTATTAATACTTTCTGGAAACACCTCTCGTGTTTGTTTTGCACGAAAACAGACACCACACGAGTCAGAACCAACAGAGGAAAAAGACTGAGAAAACAAATGTAGAGAAGAAAGAACTGAAAAACTTGGATGCCCCAAACGACGATGCCACAAAGCCTTATCAAGAGAAACCGTAGCTGCATGTATCTTCGTTGAAGCCACATCCGTAAGATAGTACACACCGTCACGCTCTTCACCGCTTCCAATCAGGGTCCTCGAAAAACGGTCCTGAAGAAAACAAATTATGTCAGTGAAAGTAGCGAGACACTTAGTTTGTTTCAAAATCTGAGAAACAGAAATCAGAGTGCAATTTAAAGATGGCACAAATAGAACATTCGTCAACGAGACTTTGTCCGTTAGAGACAAAACACCAACACTCATAGCAAAAGTCTTGCTACCATCGGCAAATCCAACCGAACACGTCGGAATGGACACAACATTGTGCAACAAAGAAAGCCTCCCAGTCATATGGTGAGATGCTCCTGTGTCCAAAATAATATCACCAAACTCAAGCTTACCAGACAGTTTGTCGGAACTATCGTTGCCTGATTTTTCATGAATCATCTGAGTTAAAACTTTCAACTGTTCAGATGTTAAGGCAAGAAAAATAGAGGAATTGGAGCTAGTCGCATGAGCAGTCATAGGTTTCCCACGTCCTCTTCCTCCACTAGAAACCATAGAACCACGACCTCCTCTTCCCCGACCAGGAGAACCACGACCACCACTAGTACCTCGCTCACGATCCATCCACCAATATGGAAAACCAACAAGTTGCCAACAGTCCTTCTGTTCATGCCCGGTACGACCACAGTGAGTGCAGGAGCGTCCCTTACCAAGAAGAGAACCAGTATGATCAGTCCGGAACAAGGAAGCATCACCGCAAGAAGACTGATCGCGGTTATCACTACGAGCCAAGAAACCGACAAACTCGTGATTTTGTTGAAGACTAGCAGAGGACATTCTTTGCTCTTCACGAATCACTTTAGAGTATGCCACAGCGAGACTAGGGAGAGGATCCATACTAATGAGAGTAGTGCAGAGGCCACCAAACCTCGAATCATCGAGGCCCATTACAAACTGATGAAGCTTCTCTTCATCTCTTTCTTCCACAATTGCAGACAAAGTGACACCACAGGAACAAACGGGACTCACTCGATAATTTTTCAGTTCTTCCCAAAGATTGCACAATCTTCCATAATATTCCATAACAGATTGACCATCTTGTCTACACGAGGCAAGTTTAGCCTTAATTTGGTGAACACGCACCTTGTTACCAATAGAGAAACGATATTGCAGCTCTTCCCACAATTCTTGTTCACTTGAGACAAACGTCATGGTTGAATTCAATTTAGACTCAATCGAAGATCGAATCCAACTAATGATCATGGAATTCACTATTTTTCCAATTTTCTAGATCAGGACTATCACTAGAAGGCCTGGGAATAGTGTCGCTGATAAACCCTGTCTTGCGCTTGACTTAAAGAGCATTCAACATCTCTTCAGACCATTGGATGTAGTTATCTTCAGTTAACAAAACTGAAGTGATCATAACACCAGGATTGTCTGAGCTTGACAACGTGTATGGAGGGATAGCAGTCTTGACATCAGACTGACCAACAATAACACCGGTGGAACCAGGTGTAACGGAGGATTCATGATCACCCATGATTTTCTTGTCACGCAAGAAAGCACAAAATAAGGAAAAGAATTTGAAGCTAGAAAAGCACAAAGAAAACGAGAACAATCGAAATAAACTTTAGATCGATTTAGGCTCTGATACCATGTAGAATTAAGATATCAAACTGACTTAATTTTATTTACTGCCCAAACTAGGGTATTTATACACAATACAATGAGAAAATAAGATAAACACAAACAGCACAAACTTAGGTTTTAAGCCTTATCACAAAAACCCCTAAGCCTTATCTTAAATTAGAGACTTATCCTCAATAGTCAACATTTACTCTATCTCACGTGATCCAAATCTCTGGACCAACTCGGATGAGTTTTATCCTGAAAGGTTTCTTGACAGTTCCATAGATTACAAAGGACGACTAAACTTTGAGCTTTTACCATTTGGTTCTGGTAGGAGAATCTGTCCAGGGATGATGATGGGAATCGGCTTCGCCAACGTCGAAATGGGACTGTTGAATTTGCTCTACTTCTTCGATTGGGGATTGCCTCAAGGGAAAACTACCAAAGACATTGACTTAGAAGAAACCGGATCGATCATTTTCAGCAAGAAAGCAACTCTTGAGCTTGTTCCATTTCTTCGTAACTAATTATGGAACCAATAGTCTAAAAGACAATGTAATATTTTCTTTAAACAAGCACAAAATAAAATCTCTTAAAAAATCATGCTAGTTGTACCAAAAAAACCTAAAAGAAAAAATCCGTACAAATTGTAAAACTAAATCGAAAAACTAAAATAAAATTCCAATGATCAGTATGTCACAATAGCATAATGCAAAAATAAATCAGGATAAAGTTTGTATTGGTCAAAAATACACACATTCTTAGACCATTCAACAAATCCCCAAAGCCTTCCTAAATCGCGTCTCTCAAACGAAATCTCTGCACACCAGATCTCTGTTTTACATTCATCGAAAGCCCAATTTCCACAAGTCAACTTCCACCAAACTGTTACTCTCCTTCCTCGGTCGTAACTTGCCACACAAGTTAGATAACTAGTAAAATATGAATCACGGGCCACTCCTTCAAGTCCCTCAACCTTACGACTCAACTCCAAACTCTCCTCTAGATCACACCACACTAACATCCCATCCGAAATCGATATTTGGTACATCAATGTCTCTATTTCTACCAAACACACCTTCGTGTTCAACTTAAACTCCAAACCATACATATCATAAACTTTTCCACCCATTACCAGTTTACCTGGAACCACACTCTTACGAGTTGTGAGATCTAGTACTGTTGTAGGCAATAATGGCTCCCAAATTTTGGTCTCTGGATCATAAACCTCTCCCCAATTCTTGATTTTGTGGGAGTTAGAGCCTCCAATCACGTAAATCTTACCGTCGATTACATCAGCGGCTGGAGATTTTCTACATAGACGCATATTTGGTAGTCTACGCAATTGATGTGATTCACAATCAAGAACCAACACTCTATTGCCTTTCTTTCCATATTCGACGAGGCCTCCGATTATGTAAATCTCTGAACCGATTGAAAGAACGGTGGAGAAACGGGGATGTTTATACGGCGAAGGGATTGGTTTCAGTTTCTGTTGTGTCGGAAATGGTAGAAGAGTGAACCAGCGAGGATCAGCGTGCACGTCAAAGCAGACGCAGAGGTGCTCTTCTTTTATTTCGTTGCGGGAACGTGTGGCCTCAAGATCAGGGGAAGCTATGAGAGATCGAAAATACTTGGAGACTAAGGAAAGAGTTGGACGGTGGAATTTAGAGACACGAGCCAAACAGTTGAGAACGATGTCCTCCGGTAATGAAGAAAACGATGTTGGAAGAGTCGTCGTCATTGTGTCTGTTACTGCCAGGTTTTAGGTTTTATGGTTTTATGGTTTCTCTGTTTTAAGTATTTATAAAGAAGATATAAATCATTGATTAAATAAACTTTAGCAACATTTCTATCATATTTTATGATAGGGAATTAGTGTTATTATATAGTAGTATTAATTAAAGTTTAGAGATATTGTGATTATTAATTTTATAATTTAATATATATTACTTGATAATTTGATGATGTGTATCTCAAATTTTAATTTAGAAATAATCTATACACTGTTATGGCTATTAAGGGAAAAATATCCATATAATTTTACACTTTTTCTTCGTAAATATTTACATCAAATGACATTTTTCTTAAGATGATCATTTAAAATTTTGTCATTAAGTGTAATTTAATTCTTAAACTCATAAAAAATTTCTCTCTCAAATTAATTATGTATGAAAGAGTCATTAAAACTTCAATTATTGTTACCTAATCAAATTTGAAAACTAAGATTTGATATAATAAAATATGATTTATTTTTAATTATTATATTTATAAGTTTTTGTTAGATTTTAAATTATTATTTTCCTATCATCTTTCTTTGATTTCATTTACAAACTGTTTTAAATTCTCATAAATACATATCATTAATAAATAAATATTTTTTTTGGTAAGCAGTAGTTTTTTTCCTACATATGTTGTGATTTAAAATTTTTTTAAAACAAACATATATTACTCAATCTATATGAAAAATGTGTGTATAACTTTCCACATCAGCGAGTTGAAAAAATAAAATAATGTGGGTTGATAATTTAAGAAGTTTTATTTGCTCACAATTACAATATTATAATTAATATTTTAAAATATTTCACCAAATAATGCGTGCAAATACGACAAATAAACAATATAAAATGATAGTATATATCAGACAAATTGAAACAATATAATTTTCTAAAAGAATTTGTATAATGAGATCATTAGATATTAATCTGGTATAATAAGACAAGAATATGAACTAATGAATGTTTTAAGACTATACACATATAATTATTTTGCCATATCCAAAATTACAATATACTAATATGAACTAAATAGTCATATTATATCAATAAAATTACGGAATTTACAGTTATCAATATACTACTATACATAAAATATTAATCTACCAATAGTTGCGGTGACTTTATGTTTTCTAATTTTTTTGAATTTTGTTTTAGAATTTCTTTTGGTTTTAATTGAACATTCAATTTTTTTATATGACCATCCGTTAAATTATATCCTCAAACAACATGTAATTAAAAAAAAAATCCTAAATTCAATTACACAGCCATGAGTAACTCTATATATTATTTCTTTATTTCTAATATCAATCTATTTGTTTTAATTGAATATTCAATTTGTTTATATGAATATCCGTTTAATTATATTTTCAAACAATATGTAATTAAAAAAAACTAAATTCAATTACACAGGCAGACAGCCATGTGTAATCTATTTATTATTTCTTTATTTCTACTATCAGTTTATTTGTTTATTTGATATCATATATACAAAAATATACATGTGAAATTAGAAAAATATATGTCGATTTACCAAACAATTACAATATTTAAAATAAACATTGTCATAAACAAAATAATTTAAAAAATTAATACAACTATAAGTTGTAGACTATATTACAATCTTTGGAGAAAATGTAACCTCGTTCCAAAGCACGGAAACCTAGGCTCCCCTCACATTTATTTTTACATAATCTATCCCAAGCAACCCAGTGCATACCTCGTGCCTTATCATTGGACTTCCATCAGAAGGTGGAAATAGCACTTGTTAGTTTAGACGTCAAATCCTGTGGCAGTTTATAACATGACATAACATGGGTAGAAAGTGCCAAAGCCACCGATTTAATCATAATTTCCTTACCACCCTTCGATAAACACTTTGCAGACCAACCATTTACTCGATCATCTAACCGATCTTTAACGTAGCTAAAAACCTTAGTTTTCGAGCCTTGCAGATTTTCAAGAATACTCAAATAAGAACCCATACCGCCCTTCTTAGAAATACCAATAACTAACTTCAACTGAGATCATATCTCTGTAGGAACCTTTTTGCCAAACATGATAGAGGATTTAGCCAGATTAACCTCTTGTCCTGATGCTCTACCATAGTTGCCGATTATATCCATTACCATCCTACATTCATTCGCCTTTGCCTTACAAAAAAAAGGCTATCAGCGAATAGCAAATGTGAAACGGTAGGACTACCACGGGCGATGGTAATACCCGTTATTTTCTCTTCCCTTTCAGCCTTTTTAATATTTTCTATCAAGACCTCTGTGCAGAGAATAAATAAGTATGGTGACAAAGGATCACCCTGCCGTAGTCCCCTCTGTGGTCTAATAAAACCTCGGGGCTGACCATTCAAAAGAACTTGATACGACACTGACGAGACACACCACATGATCCATAAGATCCATTTCCTATCAAATCCTAATTGAACCAAAACCGCCTCCAAAAAATTTCACTCAACCCGATCATATGCCTTACTCATATCCGTTTTAAATGCCAAAAACTCCGAATTACACCGGCGGTTAGTTTTTAGTCCATGGAACATCTCCTGAGCCACAAGAATATTTTATGTAATTAAACGACCAGAAACAAAGGCTGATTGTGTTTATGAAACCAAAAGAGGCAATAAACGCTTGAGCCGAAAACACAATACTTTAGAAATAATTTTGTAACTCACATTGCATAGACTAATCGGCCTAAACTCCCCCATCCGCTGCGGACGATCAATTTAATGAAGCCATGCTGGCCAAACAATTTTGGAGGCTAATCCACTATCCGACGTCCTTAATGGCTCGGGTGATGAAAGGGTGATATTTTAGAAACAAACATCCTCTGATGGCAAAAAAACCAAATAACCCATCCTTTGCATGGAGGAATATTTATTCAACCAAGGGTTTCGTGGAACAGGGAGCGAGATGGGTGGTAGGTTCCGGTTGCTCCATTTTGGTTTGGCGTGACCCATGGTTACCGGATACTCGTCCAAGATCAGCGAATGGTAGGGGGAGATTGTGGCTTCCGAGTTTGATGGTTAATCATTTAATTAACCCAGTTACAAAGGATTGGCATCTGCCTATTCTTGAGGAGTTTTTTTTTATCCAGTGGATATATCACTTATTCGGAGTATACCGATTAGTAAAACTTATCAACCGGATAGATTATTATGGCATTTTACTAAGTCAGAGAAGTATTCGGTCAAATCAGGATATCGGCTTGCCCGAAAATTAATCACGGATGTTGAGTATGGGCCGACATGTATGCCCCTACGGGCTCAGTCGTGGAAATTATATGTACCCCCGAAGATTCAACACTTCTTCTGGCAGATTTCCTCGGGTACTCTACCTGTGTTAGAACGGCTTGCGTATCGGGTGTCCGATGTGATGCTTTGTGTAAGCGATGTGCATCTGCAGTGGAGACTATAAACCATGCGCTTTTTGAGTGCCCTTGATCGCGATGTATTTGGGAGTTATCCCCTGTGTTGTTAGATACGGGAGGCTTTCCTTATGCCTCGATTTATGCGAATTTGGACTTCATATTCTGGCAGGCGTCTTCACAATTCGGGTTTCCGATATAGCTCTTCGTCTTCCCTGGATTATATGGTCAATTTGGAAAGATCGAAATAAAAAGGTTTTCCAGGGTACCGAATTAGAGCCAATTGATATTTTGAATCAAGCGGTTAGTGATAAATTATTGTGGAAGGAGGCAAAGTCTTATTCAGTGAGATATATGTATCCTCTACTTTTATTAGAGGACATGGGTTCCTTTCCCCGTTGTCAGGTCGATGGTTCTTGGAAAGGTACGGACCCTTTTCAGGGTTTGGGTTGGTGGTGTTGTAGTGGAGAAGATTCAACGCTGCTTTTGGGAGCACGGAGTCATAGGAGAGGCCTTACTCCCTTACATGCGGAATTACAAGCACTGATATGGGCTATGGAGTCTTTACTGGTGGCTGGAGTTGATTGTCAGGCTTTTGAGACGGACTGTGCAGAACTAGTTGCGATGGTGCAGACGCCAGAGGATTGGCCCGCTTTCTCGAATCTGCTGGAGGATTTTTCATTGCTCCGATCTTCTTTCCCTTCCTTCACCCTAGCCAGGATCCCATGAGACTTAAATGTAAGGGCTGACTATCTTGCCCGGTCTTCAAAATCTTTAATTTTTGAATCCACTTTTGTAAACTCTTTTCTTCAGGGTTGAGCTACCAATCTTGGAATTCTCTTTTAATTTTATTAATGTTTGGTTGAAAAAAAAAAAAAAAATGTAACCTAGTGTTGTAGTATGGATATCTCCTAGTTAGTATTTATGACATACAATGTTTGCAGTTAGCTTATATTTTTATGGAATGTCTTGATTTTTTTTAATTATATACTTTTGGTTTTACAATAAACATGCTTTTAGTAACATGATTTGTTGGTGGTGGTGGTGAAGGTTTATGATGCCACATAAGAAGGGGATGACGGTTTTGTGGATAGTTGTATGAGAATAAGTGATTTACAACAATACAATTTGATAAAAAGTGGTAATCATCGACATCGGCATCGCAACTAAGTGCGTGATCATAGGAATATCTTTGGCGTGTACATATTGTGAAGTTTGAGGATTCTAACAACTATTAAAGTGTGTCAAGCTCATTCAATACCACATGAAAATGTGGAAGACCATTCATATATAGTAATTACTAATTAATATAAACAAAACTCAAACAAAAAATTACAGGAGAAAATTATGAGAACTAAGTACATTGGGGAGACGCGAGAGGTCGTCCACCAATAGCAAGTACAAAGATTACAGATTTATTAATCTCATATTGGAAGGCTTAGCGGGTTAGGAAAATAACTAAAAATTGGGCTGACGTCGTCAACAAACAAAAAACTCTGGATAGGGTCATAGGGCTAGAGAGGTCGCTGATTGCTGAGTCCGTAGCTTGTTATGCTGCCGGTATTCATGAATGCGTTAAAATAAGCAAACCTAGGAAGTGTTTGCTTTGCGAAATCAGAATCCAAACGCGCGTTGGTTCATTATAATCATAATAAATTTGGTGCACATAAACGAAACAAAATCGTAGTCAACTCTTGTGTGAGAACAAGATTAATTTGAAACAAAAGATCCGAGAACATTATTCCACGCAGGATTTCAAGCTCTTGCTTTCTGTCTCCTTTCGTGCAGGGAAGGATCTAGATTGAGTTTCAACACATTGCAGGGAAAATTATATTCTTACACAACGTAGACATGAATATAATGTTTTTATCTCTTAAACTCATACTCAAGATGTTTTTTAAAAAAATGTTCAAAAAACAATCGCAACAAAAACAAAATATACTAGGTAATAATCCGTGATGTTGCACAGAGTAAAATTTTTGTTTGAAATATTACATTTGTAAATATATTTATTTAGTATAACATTTATAATACAAACTTATACTGGTTTGTCTCCTACCAAAAAAAAAACTTATACTGGTTTGAATTCATCAAGTTTTATGAAAGTTTAAAATAGTTATCATTTTACAATAAATTTTTGATTGACATGATGGCGGATCTGGATAGAATGTGAACCAAATTAGTAATCGTTAGATTTTCTATCAAAATTTTAAATTATCAAATAAGATAAAAATCACAAAAACCTAAAATTTCATGAAACAGATAATTTAAATAAATTTGTTTACCCGATCAAACCCGTCTGCTAAGCCATCCCGCAACGGGTTTAAATATTTTGAGCCGTAAAATATCTTTGCATCCATCCCGCTTGAATTCATGAGATCCGTGTGGGTCATACATGCATTTCAATAAATCAGTTTTTCTAACATATAAAATATATTTAAAGTTTAAACTTAATTAATATTAATAAAGTTAAGTGATAAAGTTTTTAAGAAGAAAACATTTATTATTATTTTTTTTTTGTTAAAAGCACAATGGCATATAGTTGTAAATAATAAATCTAAATGAGGCTAAATAGTTAAATGTGTCTCGAGCTCTCTGGCGGCGGCATATCAGTTTTTTAAGAGAATGCTTCTCTATTAATATGTAGGGGATTGATAAAGTTAAGTGATAAAGTTTTTAAAAATAACACATTTATTTATTTATTTTGTCAAAAATATAATGGCATATAGTTGTAAATAATAAATTTAAATGAGGCTAAATAGTTAAATGTGTCTCGAATTTTCTGGCGGCGACACATCAGCTTTTTCAAGAGAATGTTTCTCTATTAATATATAAGAGATTTTATCTAAACAATTATACTTCCTCCGTTTCAAAATATAGGATGTTTTGGAGAAGTTTTTTGTTTCATAATATAGAATGCTTTTAAATTTCAATGCAACTTTTAGATTAGTTTAATATTTTATATTATGCAGTATTGTTTCTGATTAGTTGAACTTGTTAAAAGTAAAAACTTCTTAATCTGCGTGTTTTGCTTAAAACATCCTATATTTTCGATTTTGAAACGAAGAGAGTATAATTTAGTTAGAGAATCTCTATAAATAACAATAAAATAACAATTAAAGAATCAACCATGGCTCAAAAGTGGTCCTCATAAAGATGCCTGCAAAATCGGTCCTCCAAATAAATAGCATTAAAGTGGCTGTTTCTAAATAAACAAAGAATATATCTTGCTAAGACTTAAAGATAAAGAATAATAAATTTGTGGATTGGCTATATCCTATATGTAGTATGATCAAGTACGGGAACGATTAAAAAATGATTGTGTCTGATCGGTTGCATCAGAATTAACATAAAATGGTCCAACTATTTTAGCAACATATACACAAATACTCATAAGCACGCGTTACAAAATCTGATCAGTATGTTTCTATTCCAAGTTCCAACCTAATTATGTATTTGGTGGTAACCAAACAAATATGTACCGAATTGGCGATTTGTTCATCATTTTTTATACGCTTTTTACCGAATCGACAACTTGATTGTGGTTTAACCGTCCTAGTCTTACCTGCAATTGAAATGACTGACCAATCTTTTTTACCTTATTACATTTCTTTACAGCGAAATTAGAAACTAAGCATTTTATAATGCTTTTTATAATTAAATGAGGTAAAATCTATAACTACAGAAACTAGAAGCATCTGACAAGACATCACTCAATCTTTTTTCCTCTAGCTACTCCAATTAAACTATATAAGTCTTTGAAAGAAACTGTTAAGGTTAATGTCGTGGTGGATTTAGGTTATGTGTAGCTTCGACGGTTTAGGTAGGAAACAAAGAAAAAAGAATATAGAATTATGTGTGACTTTTGATAACTTGTAAACACTTATCACGCAATAAACAAACAGTTGACAAGTTAAGCTTAAGCGTCAATTAAGTTGTCAGGCTTATTAATAAATCACATAAAATAAAATTAATGAGAAATCGGTTGAACCTAGACACGTCTAATTGACTTATTGTCCGAAAACGGGACCAGTGTGTTTACGCACGTCTTATTCGTCAACCTCTTTTCAGTTTGCCCAACTATGTTTCAGATCTGTTCTGTTCCAATTTGGTAACATTTAGTCATTTACTGTTGCAAGAAATAGTTTAATATCGTAATCCACGGTTACAAGTATTTTATTTCCACAACAAAATTTCAACACTGGAACCTAAAACACGAAATTAGAGAAGGAAACAAATAATTACAAACTCAAGTGATAACGTATGAGAATGACTAAAACTAGTTCTTATTTTTTTTGGAAATTAAGTAATATTGAATGTACATGAACATTCATTTATCAAAGGAAATAAAGACAATATACAAACTCAGGGAAGAAAGCCGATGATGTAAGGTGAAGAAGGGCGATAAGGGGAGGGGGAGTAAGAGTAGAGGCCATGGCGGTGGTGAGCATGAGGCGGAGAAGAGTGGCTCAAGAAGGTTCTGACGGCGTCAGCCACCACCACCAAGAACTCCATTGCTATCTTCATAATCCCTATGCATAGCTCTATTCTCTTTATCACCATCCTCTCTCTTTCTCTTTCTCTCTTAGTTTTTTTTCTTCTCTACTTTGAGGTTCTTACTCCATCTTCTTTGTCTTTGGTATTTATATAAAGTCAAACATATAACATGCACGCCATGTGAATTATATGTGTATAATTTAAAACTATTGGATAACTTGTTTTGACATTTATATATAATCTATTCTATTTAAAAAAAAAAATTGAAAACATAAATAAAATGGCAGAATGTTTTTTGCGGTTATATTTATTAATTTTTTTTTTATTAAAGGTATTCAATTTTATAAATAAATGCCCAATGACCTATTTTCGGATTTAGCCCCATTACAATCTCCAAAGGGCCTAAACTACATACATCAAACCAAGTAATAATTGTGAATCAAAATTGATCCAGGTTTAAATACGAACCGGAATCAAACTGGCAATCGTTTACCCTAATCTCCAACTGAAGAAAACAGTTGAAGCCGCCGCCCAAACTTTTGCGGATGCTCATCAGAACAGGACCTCCGACGAGCCTGGACGACGCGAGTTAAACGGAGATGGTGATCCAAGATCTGTTGCCATCCCGCCACCGTAGAGCAGCTTTGAGGAGGAAGAAAAGAGCTGAGCTTCCATTGTCGAAGAGATACAGGCTCATATATGAGAAGAGATAGGCGGTAGGGAGTAGATCTGAAACCTTCGACGGTGGCTTATCTCCTCCTTGCCGTAGACGACCTCCCCTATCGAACAACAACCCTGAAAAACCTCCAGAATCTCCGATTTTCAGATCTAACCACCTCCTCTCTCGACCCTTGCCATGAATCTTCCTTTTCTACTCCTCGTCGCACCACCGCCGATAGAGCTCTTACCGTTGGTGTGTCGAGGAAACTTCTCCCTTCCACTGCTCCCTTGATTTTGACCACAAAGCTTTCACCGGATTGATGCAGCAGTTAACGGATGAAGCGCCATGAGCCTCGGGGCTCTCGTCGTCGCCGGAATCGATGGAGAACCCCCAACAATGGTGCAAGAAATTGTAATCAGAAGAAAAAGAAGAATTTGGGAGAGAAAAAATCGCCGCGTGTGAGAACTACTCGCCCCAACTTTCTCTGTCGACTCATATTTATTAAATTTTATATATCGAAATATGAAATGTATCGCATTTTTGCACTTATTCATTTGATATTTTTGGAATGGAGACTAAATCAAAAGAACTTTTACATTTTATGAGTTTTCAGAATAAAAAATATATTCGTTTATTTTATTCTTAGCCAAGAATTTCTTACCCATTGCATTCCTTATTTTTGTAACTCTTTACGATGCATATATTGATCCTAGCTAAATAAAAAAAGGTGACCATATGATTTGCGTTTTTGTTTTTAAAAGCAACTCCTCTCTCTCCTTCTATCTCAAATTTGTACCCTCCTAAATAGAGCAAGAGTGCAAGACCCATGCCTCTCGTGAATTTTAGTCCTGTTCGGTAGCATAGTATCTACGACTACTTTATGTGATAGAAAACATGTACACAAAGTCACAAACTAACACACCGCTGCTGCGTCTTATCTCTATCGTGGGGACTTTGAATTTATTGCAACGACTCTTTAGCTTTAGTCTTTAGATGAAGATATGACTTTTTTTGTCCGTCCTTGCAAAGTATTTCCAATAATTGCGGCGACTCTTCTCAATGGCTAACAGCGTTTCACGAATCACGACCGTGATTGTTATATATCATTTGTGTCTTTTTCCTTGTTCGCGACGGTAGAGTCGTGGAAACCGAACCTTGCCTTCATCTACCAAAATTTAGTCAGGTATATACGTGAAAAAAAACTAGAATTAATAAAAGTAGCCTCCAAATTAAAGGAACATTAAAGAATTCAGAAAATATGTTTTAACAATTGTTATTACAAAAAGTCAGAAATAACGTTTGAATTGGTAACTTTTATCTGTATATTTATGAATATATGAAAATCGATATTTTGTTTTGGATATAACTTTTAGCTAAAAGAAGTAGTTTCACACATTTGACATTAAGAGGTAGTTTGGAGCATCAGTTCATTAGAAAAATCATGCAACCAAGCAAGCAAGCGCGTAAGTACCCGATCACTCACATCATATGTATGTTTTAATTAATTAATTGCGTGTTAGAGAAGGCTACGTGAAACCTTTTTACATATAGGAAGCCGATATAAAGACAGCTCCATACACCAAATATTTTAGGTATTCCGTATTCGATATCGGTCTGATATCTGAAATCCGAATGAGGTCGCTTCTCAGAACAAGTACATGTCTAAACATCATTTGTAGTGAGAATAAAAAGCTTACTAGATTAGAATCCCTGCTCTAGAGCACGGATTGAAAGTCTTTTTATTTATATTATAATTTTAAAATAAAATATAATTTAAATGATTATTTTAAAAAGTTTTTTTGATTAAAACATTATGCAATAAAATCATATGCTAAATATGATGGCTTGAAAAAAACACATATTTTGTAAGTTTATATTGTTAATTTTGTAATTTTATGTATGAGAAATGGTTATGTACTTGTTGTTGTTTTTATTTAATTTTTAAGCATGTTTGGTGAAAGTTTTTTAATATGACCGTGTTAATGTAAGATTTTATTTTCAACTACACAATAAGATCTAGACAATCACGATTAAATGTGATAAATTGCCAAGATTTTATTATTTTTTACGCGTAACAATATATTTTTATACCTAACAGTATATATTTTGTAACAATACATGGAATACTAAAGTTTTATTTTGGAAATTATATAAATCATTGGAATATTCTTTTTAAGAAGATTTTTCGGGATATTCTTAAGTGTATACATATAGTCCAAATATTGATCAATTAATCTATAACTTTTTTTTTTGTAACCAACCTATATTTAATCTATAAACTATTTTATAACTAACTTATAAAAATTATATAGTCTACAAAAAAAGTTGTGTACTTCCGTTTTATGATATATGAGATTCATATTACAACATAGTGAGAAATTAAAAAAGAATCATTCTTAAACACAAACATTCCCATATAAAATCTAGTGAACCTACTTGTATTAAAATATATTTTCTACCTCATCATGATGATTTGGTGAGATTTATGGTGATTCTGAGAGATTTGTAGGACAAAAAACAAAATTGGGTTGATGTTGTAATGTTGAACCACGATGAGGCTAGTGAGGAGGTCACGGTGGACCCTGTGTTCGGTGTTGTGGTGGGGGAGAAAGCGAGTACAGACGTGGATGTATCTGATTTGGAGGAGGTGGAGTTTGATCAAGGGCAGGGAGAGTTAGAAGAAGCGAAGCCTGCAAGCGTGGATAACAGTCTTTCAGAGTCTGGTACGGGAACTTCAACTAAGGTGGAGGTAGGCGAGAAGGGGAAAAAGGGGAAGGGGGTCTTGGTGCTTCGGGGAGTTTCTACTAAGAAGAGGAATGCCAACATGCTCCTGTCTCCTAGACGTAGGCCTCCTTCAAATGGTCAGGAATCTGGGGTAAGCGGAATCACAACAAGGTCCCAGGAAGGAGATAAGGGATGTCACGGTGGAGGAAAGCCACCAAAACCCAATATCTTTAAATGAATGTATTAAGTTGGAATTGCCAGGGGTTTGGTAATAAGACCACAATTGGAAATCTCAGAGATTTATGGCATAAACATATGCCAGATTTTTTATTTCTCATGGAAACAAAACAATCTTTTTCTTTTATGGAACAATTTGTGGGTCATTTTGGTTATAAAAATTTAAAAACTGTAGAACCTATTGGTTCAAGTGGAGGTTTAGATTTATTTTATAATAAAGATGATTTTGATATCTCGATTGTCTTGGCCACAAATAGATTAATTGATATTGAAGCTTTACACAATGGCAGAGTTTTTCATATAACCTTTGTATATCGGGACCCAGTATCCAAAAAGCGAGATATGGTATGGGAACAGTTATTACGGATAGGTTCTGTAAGATCAGCACCTTGGCTGGTTGTTGGGAATTTTAATGAGCTAACAGGGAACCACAAAAAAAGAGGGGGGTAAGCTAAGACACGCGGCGTCATTCCGCTCATTTAATGGTATGATCCAGGATTGCGGGTTTCTGGAATTCCCATATCTTGGGGATTGGTTATCATGGAAAGGCTGGAGGGATAAGAAACCAATTCGGTGTAGGTTAGACCGGGCTTTAGGTACGGAGGATTGGCATGATCAGTTTCTGGACACGGTTATTGAATATTTGCCTATGATCGCTTCTGATCACAAACCTCTGGTGGTGAGTATTGGGGCTAAGCGACCGCGAGGACGTCGGTGTTTTATGTTTGATAGACGTTGGGTTGGTAAGAAGGGTTTGATGGAGGCGATTTCCATGGGCTGGGGTAGAGCTCAAGGTCCGGGCTCACCTAGTTTTGTGTCTAAAATTGGGAGTTGCCGACGGGCAATATCTAAGTGGCAAAAAACTCAGGTTCCTTTTGGGAGGGATATGATTGAGGATCTTAAACATCAGCTGGCGGTGGCTCAAGAGGACGATTCGGTTGACCCGCGGGTGCTTTCGGAGTTAACTTCTCGTTTACGCAAGGCCTATAGGGCTGAGGAGATTTATTGGCATCAAAAAGCCGGAATCAATGGATGAGAGTGGGGGATAAAAATACAAAGTATTTTCAAGCAAAAACAAAGCAATGATGGGCTAGGAATTGGATAATTGGACTGCATGATAGGAATAATAACTGGTCTACGAAAGAAGAGGATATTTGTAATACTGCAGTATCCTACTTTGAGGATTTGTTTACTTCAATTGATCCAGAGTCTTTTCAGGAGGCTTTAAGTGAGGTTGATATGGTAATTACAGAGGAGGTCAATGAGCGGTTAACAGCTCCGGTCACAGAGGCAGAGGTTCGTAAGGCTCTGTTTATGATGCACCCGTACAAGGCGCCGGGACCGGATGGGATGACAGCGTTATTTTTCCAGAAGGTCTGGGGGGTTATCAAGATGGATCTTGTTTCCATGGTCAATCGGTTTTTTGAGGAGGGTGTTTTTGATAAGAGTTTGAAACAGACGCATATCTGTCTTATTCCCAAGGTGGCTAAGCCTACCCGGATGGTAGAATTAAGACCAATTAGCTTATGTAATGTGGGGTACACAGTAATTTCTAAGATTTTTTGTCAAAGGCTCAAGTTGGTGTTACCAAAACTTGTTTCGGAAACACAGTCTGCCTTTGTGCCAGGTCGACTGATTTCAGATAACATTTTGATTGCCCAAGAGATGTTTCATGGCCTTCGGACTAATCCATCCTGTAAAAGGAAATTTAAGGCAATTAAAACGGACATGAGCAAGGCGTATGATAGGGTCAAATGGGGCTTCGTTGAAGCTTTATTACGAAAAATGGGTTTTGCGGACAAATGGGTCTCCTGGATTTTGTTTTGTGTCTCTTATGTTGAGTATAAGGTACTAATTAATGGTCAACCAAATGGTTTAATAAAACCGGAGAGAGGTTTGAGGCAGGGGGATCTGTTATCTCCTTATTTGTTTATTCTCTGTACGGAGGTGCTAATTGCGAATATTTGGAAGGCTGAGAGGAATAAACTCATATCTGGGATTAAGGTTGCTAATAAGTGTCCACCAATTACACACTTGTTGTTTGCGGATGACAGTCTTTTTTTCTGTAAGGCTGACAAGGATCAATGTGGAGTCATTTTGGCAATTTTAAAGACATATGAGGCGGTTTCGGGTCAACAAATAAATTTCGAGAAGTCCTCAGTCCAATTTGGACATAAGGTCGAAGAGGAGGTTAGGCGTGAGATGCAGGGAGTGCTTGGGATATCGAATTTGGGCGGGATGGACTCTTATCTGGGGATCCCTGAGAGTTTGGGAGGATAAACGAAGGTTTTCTCCTTTGTTCGGGATCGGCTACAGAGTCGGACTAATGGTTGGACGGCAAAACAACTTTCCAAGGGAGGGAAGGAGATAATGATAAAATCGGTTGCAACTGCGGTACCGACTTTTGTCATGTCGTGTTTTCGGTTGCCAAAATCAGTCATGTCAAAGCTTACTAGTGCTGTGGCAAATTTTTGGTGGAGTACGGGACAATCTGGGGGTATGCGTTGGTTAGCTTGGGAGAAGTTATGTGGGAGTAAGCAGTTGGGTGGTCTGGGTTTTAAGAATGTAGATAATTTTAACACTGCTTTGTTGGCAAAATAATTGTGGCGGCTGATTGATTCACCCGATTCCCTGTTTGCACGGGTTTTCAAGGGCAGATATTATAGGAACTCGAATCCTATGGATCCGATATGTTCATATTCTCCATCTTATGGGTGGCGGAGTATTGTTTCAGCTAGATCTTTGGTTAATAAAGGGCTTATTAAACGGGTTGGGAATGGTGAGTCTATTTCTATATGGACAGATCCATGGGTACCAGCTCAATCCCCAAGACCAGCTATGAGTAAGGGACCTTCTCAGGACCCTTCTTTAAAACTTTCTCATCTTATTGATCACCAAACTAATTCTTGGTGTATGGATATGCTCCGCCAGCATTTTAGTCCGGAGGATGCTGCCTTGATCGGGGCTTTACCTTTGGGGAGTACCCAGAGGGAGGAATCTCTAGGCTGGCATTTCACGAAATCCGGGAAGTATTCGGTTAAATCAGGGTATGATACGGCACGTTCGGCAAAACAGGAGTCTCAGGTGCCTTGGTTAGGGCCGGACATTAATCCCCTTCTTGCGAGAGTTTGGCGGGTGGCTTGCCCACCAAAGATAAAACATTTTATGTGACAAGTCTTATCCGGCTGTATATCGGTTACGGCAAATCTAAAGAGGCGGGGTATTGCATGTGATGCAGGTTGTGCTAGCTGTGGGGCTGATGAGGAAACGGTAAAACATGCTCTCTTTCGGTGTCCGTCAGCTCGACAGACTTGGGCTTTAGCTTAGGTGCCGATTGGCTCAGTCTCATTTCCTATAGATTTCCTGTATGCAAATGTGGATCATTTCTTGGGTTCTGGCAATCCGGGTTCTCGTGTGGAGGCTTTTTCTTGGATTATGTGGTATATTTGGAAGGCGCGAAATGCATATGTTTTTGAGAATATTAGGGATAAGCCCGATGAGGTCGTAAGGTTAGCGGTAGGGGAGGCGGCTATATGGTTGCAGGCTCAGGCCGAGGATGAGGGTGACAATTTAACATCGAACCCTACCCACACTAGTACTCAGGAATTGGGGCGTGTTGGGCAATTGCCTATTGATTTTTCTGGTTACAGGTGTTTTGTAGATGGTTCGTGGAAAGCAGGGGACGCCTTTGCGGGTGCAGGTTGGGTGTGCTCATCCTATCAGGAAGCATCGACGACGAAGGGAGCCGCCAACTTCAGACGAAGTCTCTCCCCACTGCATGCTGAAGTAGAAGCCTTAGTTTGGGCTATGTGGTGCATGATTGGCCATGATTATCGAGAGGTGACTTTTTATACAGATTGCTCAGACGTGGTGAAGATGGTGTCTTCCCCCCATGACTGGCCGGCTTTCAAGACCTATCTCGACAATATCAGGATCAATAGGGAGGAGTTTTCTTCCTTAACTCTATCTTATATACCCAGAAATGCTAATGTAAGTGCAGATTCTTTGGCACGCCAAGCGCGTACCTCACTGCACCATATTTTGTTTGTAAACTCTTTTCCTTCTCATTGGCTCATATGAGCTGATCTCTTTGTTGACAAAAAAGAAAAGAAAAAATTGGGTTTATTCACATCATCGATCCGAAGTGCTAGTGTATCACTACTTCAATGTGTTTCTCTTAACAACAAAAAAGATAAACAAATTAATTTCTGATATAGAATTTATCAAAGCTTATCATCTGCAATTTAAATTTGATTCAAAAAAAATCATCTGCAGTTTTATCTAATATGGTATTTGAATATAATAATTTTCACACAAGTTGCTAACAACGACGAGAATATGACGACTATGTAGATTTTAAAAATCTGGGTTTAATCCAACATTGAAAGGAAATTCCCTACATTGAACCTGTTTTTGAGAGATTGAAGAACAATATTAAAACTAGAACCAACCAACTCTTACAATTATGTTCCGATTCTTAGATATGTTTGCCACAAATGAGCTGAGAGAGACGTGGGTTTGCATATACTTGTAGCAGCTGCGATGGAGACGATGATTTTTGGTTCCATCTAGACGTCTAGAGATCAAAAGTGGCATGGGTCTTTTTTTATTTTTGATCTTTTGACAATATAAGTGGGAGTCTGGGTTTTTTTTTTTTTTAAGAATCCTTCAAAATAACACCTCTAGAGGTGAGATTTGTTTATTACAGTTTCTTCAAGTAAAAAGGTATCCAAAATCTCTCAAAATCAGTTTTTAGTAATTTTTGAAAAGAAAGTGTTAATTTTGAATAACAGTGGATTTGATATGATTTTTAGAAATTCTTGATTGAATAACAAGAGATTGTGAGTTATTGTGAATGATTTTGTTAAAATGTCAAGTTCAATAACATGAGATTTGAGAAAGGATTTTAAAAACACAAGTTGAATAACACATAATTTTAAAAGAAACTCAAAATCTATTAAAATCCAAGTTTCAATACCTCCTCTAACACAATCTGAAGATAAATTAATCCTATATAATTATTATTTATGAACTGAAATTTTATTTATGTTTTAATTAAATCATATACAGTAGTTTACTAGTTTATTTATAATATATTTGTAAATAATAATATTTGAATAAGAGTTACTAGAATTTTTGAGAAATACCCTAGAATAGCACACTTTTAAGTTTTTCTTCCAAATCTAGCACACATGATCAAATTTCCAAAACTAGCATTTGTATATTAAGATTATTATTTAACAATTTTATTTTTCTCTAAAATCAACTTCACGATTTTAGTTCTCAAAACTCGAAGATTCTGAACTGAGATCTTCATATCTTTTCAATTAAGTGACAAATCGATCAACTGAAACCAATCCAATAATAATCCACATCAATAGCATCTTCATTTACCAGATTCTCGAAGATCAGAGTTTTTAATTTAAACGGCACTTCTGTCATCTACAATAGTGAACACGGCGGCAGAGAATCTTCTGAGTACAATTACGGCGGATGATTGGGGGAAAGTATCGGCGGTTCTGTTTGATATGGACAGTGACGGTGTGCTTTGTAACAGTGAGGAGCTTTAGACTTGCCGCCGTTGATGTAATTTTCTGAGATGAGAGTTAAATTCAATGTGGATGATTTGATTCCTCTTACGGGAACAAGTAAAAAGCTTTGGTAAATAATTGTTTGAATCTGTTTTCATGTTAATGTGTGTTTAGATTGATTTTGTTGATTTTGTGGGTTGGGCAATGCACAGCTGAAGCCATGTCATAGAGTTGTATCTGACTATCTGCACGTTCAAGATGCAGCAGAGATGTTCATGATGTTTTAGGAAAACTTTCATGAATTTAAAAGGATCCTTCCTAAACATCATTTAAGCATTCCTGAATAATTTTTTTTATGAAAGCCATCATGAATTTTAAAAGATTCTTCCTAAATATAATTCAATCTTTCCTGAATAATTGTGTTTGTTGATTTAATTGTTTGAACCATGCGCAGATCACGCATGGTAGTATGCTCTGTCCTATATCATCATCCTGCAGTTCTGCAGAATATTTTTTCAGGTTGGTTAAAGGGTTCTGGGATCATTCCCTGTTTGATGATACCAATGTGTGAGTTTTATTATCCTACTCTTTTTGTACATCCATCACCTATATCAAATGGCTAAATGTCTGGAATCTCTCTCTTATGAGTTGTAATATTGGAACCAAAGATCTTGATGTCTCAAAGTAAAATCGTTGGGGGACATAGTTGGATTAGCGTTTGTAGAGAAGATGGTTTGTTATTACTACTATGTGTACCGATTGTAGAGATATGGTTTGTTATTACTACTATTACTCTTTTCAACATTTCTCTCGCTGGATTCAAGATGGTATAAGATTCATTGTCACCGATTGCATATGTTTCACATGAGGAGTTAGAAGCAGCTTCGTTGGGAGATGTGTATGAGAAGATTGAAACTTTGACGGCTCAATTTGGAAAATGATGGACGAAAGCTTAGTACAGAGAAAAAGCTGAACGCGACGGTGAATTGAGCTGCAGAGATGGAACACGAATTGGATATGGGTCTTAGTTCGCTTAACTTAGAATTGGATCTGCTTTCAGACATTTAGGAAGACATTCATGAACTTCAAGGTCTTCTTCCTAAATGTTATGAAATCTTTCTTTAACTTAAGGAAATGTGATTTTAAATCTCTTTATTTATGTTTTGTCCTAGTTGCTCCATTAGTAAGGAGTAATGTATCACAAATCCACCAATGTTCTAACTTTAGGAAGGCATTCCAAACTTTCAAGGAGTTCTTCCTAACTTACTATTAAACTGACATCTCACATAAACTGAAGGTAAATAATAAGAATATTTCTCACAACACTCATATCAAATCATTTCAAGAACATTAAACCATTCATATGGATCAATTCGAAGTAAGGCCTCCCAAATTAGTTCTATCAAATCTCTTTTTATGTTTTCCCCAAGGATGTGTTTCATATACATTTTTATGTTATATTGGAATGAAAATCTTGACTTACTAGTTACACGCTCTAGTAAGGTTCCGTTTTTTTGTGAGGACATGTGTATAACTTGTGTTTCCTTCATGAAAGCTTTCCTGAAATTCGAAAAATCATTCCTAAAACAAGAAATCATTCCTAAATATCTGAGAATCCTTCCTGAATGTTTGATTCAGACCTTCTTATATGTTTACCAGTGAAAACATAGCTACCTAGGAAAATATCCCAATCTTCAATACAAAACCTTCACAAATATGTTTTAAAACAAGTTTTATGGTGAAACCCATCCAAAATCCTAATAATAAATAAATATACATCATGTGAATACAAAGAATCAAACTGTAAATACTTCATACTCATTATGCACCAATTCCTTGTAAATGTCAATTGAAGCCTTCAATCTTGTATCTTCTGAGTACCGCTCGCCCTTACTTCGAGTGCTTTACTAGTAACTCATTCATATGAGCAATATGATGCAAGAGCTGAACTATCATTTGTTCGAAAAACAAAACATGTAAGTTAGCAACAACATTATGAAAAACGGTCAAGAATTGAGAAATCATGAAGATGTTTACTCAGTCCTAAAACTAGTAGCAAACTAAAGACCAACATACAACAAACGAAAAAAACCATGAAGCCAAAAAAAAAAATTTATTGTTCTCTGATTATCAATCCTTATGTTCATCCTGAATTCCAAACTTTTTATGAAGTTCAAGAACCCCTTCCTGAATTTTCATAAGATGAAAATAAGAACTATATAGCTAAAAGCATAGTGAAAATGAAACAGAGCAGAATATACTAATAAACAACAGTATGTGCAAGATCACCCTAGAAAAAAATAAAACATGATCATGAATTAAACCGAGAGAGAGAGATAGATACATTAGCACGCCTTTGACTTTAGCAAGAACGAGATCACCAAACTCTACAATAATCAAAACAATTATTTTCATAAAACAGTTGTAAAATATCACATCCAAACGTAAATCCCAAATGTAATCAATGTATAATGTTTTGAATCTTGAGCAGGAGTTACCAATATCAATGATTGAAGCTCTGAGTCAAATACACACCACAAGGCACATATAGAAGCGTTTCATTGTTGATATTACAGTTTCCTATCCAATCAATTGTGGCATTGACTGTGTTGTTGTTCAAGGTTGTTCTATCACAAAAACCTCCAAAACCCGAAATTGATAACATCTCGGTCATGTGCTTCATCAGAACTATACTAGAACATGTAATTGTATCTCCAAAAGAGATGGTGATGAAGACACATACCTTAGCAGGCCAAGCATGGAAGCCTTTTGACTTTAGCAAAAACGAAATTACCCAATCTTCAGGTCTCCTATCACCGTGTTTGTTCATTCTCCTTTCAAAGACTTCATCGTATCTTCCAATTCACAATAAGGCAAAGCACGAGATCGGCGACGAGAATACGTCCAGACAAACACGACAGCGGGAATACGTCCAGACAAACACGACGGCGAGAACACGACTAGGTGAACTTCGAACCCGACGGCGAGAACACGGCGACAACAACAGATCGGCGATGAGAATCGATTGACGAGACGTATGGGATGGTTCAAGGTATTGGGGGAGTAAGGACTCGATTGGCTTATGAGATCATTTCATCATCACGCTTCATCGTTCTCTGTTCGTCGGTGAAAATAAGATCTCAGAAGTCTTTCTCTAGAGATCTCAGATGGAATTTTTATTAAACAATTATTATTTTTAATGATTTTAAGAATTAAATTAGAGTTTGTGTGCTAATTTTGGAAAATAAAAGAAAATGTGCTAGGTTTGGAAGAAAAACTTAAATCTGTGCTATTTTTGTCAATTGCCTATAATTTTTTAGTTCCAAAACATTATCTTTGTCTATAATATTTGAGACGACCTTATGAAAATAAAAAATAAAAGTAAATTAAAACAAAAAACCAAACTAAATCCAACGGCCGTGAGCGATGCAACAATGATTGTCACCGGAGCTTGCGACTTCTCTTCATCACTCTCCGTCGCCTCTTCCTCCTCCTCCTCCGCCATCGCCGTCTCACCCTTCAACGTTTCATCTCTCTCCTCTAACCCCAAATTCATCAATTCCAGCTCAACTCTCTTCCGTTCCCTTTCCCTCTCCCTTATCCACCATCGCAGCAGCTACTCACGCCGCTCTCTCCGCCGTCTCTCCTCCTCTCATAAAATTAATGGGAACAAAACCCATTTCTTCCCCAAGTCCTCTCCGCGGACTCCACCACTTTTCACAGCTAATTCCACAGCTCAACGAACCGGGACTTTCGTCGAACACCTTACAGGCATTACAGAATCGGAAGAAGGAAACAGTGAATCCAACGATTTCGGTGATGTGGAGTCTGCAAGGAACGACATTAGAAACGTTGCGACCCGTAGAGTGGAAACGGAGTTTGAAGTGAGAGAATTGGAAGAGTTGCCGGAGGAGTGGCGACGGTCTAAGCTTGCGTGGCTGTGTAAAGAGGTTCCATCGCATAAATCCGTGACGCTTGTGAGGCTCTTGAATGCTCAGAAGAAATGGGTTCGTCAAGAAGATGCTACTTACATCGCTGTTCACTGTATGCGGATTCGTGAGAACGAGACTGGATTCAGGGTAACAACCTTTTAGATATGGCTTGTTGATGCTTAGTTTGTGGCTAATTTGTGCTAAAAGTTTTCATCTTTTAGGTGTATAGATGGATGACACAGCAGAATTGGTACAGGTTTGATTTTGGGTTAGCCACCAAATTAGCTGATTTCTTGGGGAAAGAACGAAAATTTACGAAATGCCGAGAGGTGTTCGACGATATTTTGAATCAAGGGCGTGTTCCTAGAGAGTCAACATTTCATATTCTTGTAGTTGCGTATCTAAGTAGCTCAGTAGAAGGCTGTCTCGAAGAAGCGTGTAGCGTTTACAACAGAATGATTCAGCTTGGAGGGTACCAACCGCGTCTTAGTCTACATAATTCTTTATTTAGAGCTCTCTTGAGCAAACAAGGAGGAGGGTCTTTGGATGGTCACCTTAAGCAAGCTGAGTTTATCTTTCACAATGTTGTGACAACAGGGCTTGAGGTTCAGAAGGATATCTATAGTGGATTAATCTGGCTGCATAGTTGTCAAGACGAAGTTGACAAAGCTAGGATAAATTCTTTGAGAGAAGAGATGAAGAAGGCTGGTTTTCAGGAAAGTAAAGAAGTTGTGGTGTCGTTACTGAGAGCATATGCGAAAGAGGGAGGTGTGGAAGAAGTTGAGAGGACATGGCTTGAATTGCTTAATCTAGACTGCGGTATACCTTCTCAAGCGTTTGTGTACAAAATGGAAGCTTATTCAAAAGTTGGCGATTTTGCAAAAGCTCTGGAGATATTTAGGGAGATGGAGAAGCATCTAGGTGGTGCAACTGTTACTGGATACCACAAAATCGTTGAGGTTCTATGTAAGTTCCAGCAGGTGGAATATGCAGAATCTCTCTTAAAAGAGTTTGTAGAAAGCGGGAAGAAGCCGCTCTTACCCTCATACATCGAGATAGCCAAAATGTACTTCGATTTAGGTTTACATGAGAAGTTGGAGATGGCTTTTGTTGAGTGCTTGGAGAAATGTCAACCTAGCCAGACCATATATAACATATACTTGGATTCACTGGTTAAGATCGGCAACCTTGAGAAAGCAGGGGATGTCTTTGATGCGATGAAGAACAACGGGACAATCAATGTGAATGCTAGATCATGCAACACCCTTTTAAAGGGATACCTAGATTCTGGTAAACAAGTGCGGGCAGAGAGAGTTTATGATCTGATGAGATTGAAGAAATACGAAATCGAACCACCGCTCATGGAAAAGGTTGATTACATCCTGAGCTTGAAGAGAAAAGAGGTGAAGAGACCGTTGAGCATGAAGCTAAGCAAAGAGCAACGTGAGGTATTGGTAGGTTTGCTGTTAGGTGGCTTGCAAATCGAATCAGACAAAGAGAAGAAGAGCCACATGATCAAATTTGAATTCAGAGAGAATTCTCAGGCTCATCTGATTCTGAGACAACACATACATGACCAGTTCCGCGAGTGGTTGCATCCTTTGAGCGACTTTCAGGAGGATATTATACCGTTCGAGTTCTACTCCATTTCTCATTCATTCTTTGGGTTTTACGCTGATCATTTCTGGCCAAAGGGCCAGCCAGAGATTCCAAAACTGATTCACCGGTGGCTCTCACCACACTCACTTGCTTACTGGTACATGTACAGCGGCTTTAGAACATCGCAAGGTGACATTATCTTGAGATTGAAGGGAAGTCTAGAAGGTGTTGAGAAGGTAGTAAAGGCTCTGAGAGGCAAATCTATGATGTGTCGGGTTAAGAAGAAAGGAAAAGTCTTCTGGATCGGACTTCAGGGAACAAACTCGGCTTTGTTCTGGAATCTAATAGGGCCACACGTATTGGAGGACTTGAAAGATCATTTGAAACCTGCTTCTGAATCAATGGACTTTGAATCATGCTGTTGATCAACGTGACGACTGTTTCAGTTCAGGAGAAGCACATATCGGATATAACTCAAAACTTAATGGAGTTTGATATCATCTTTGGATGTAGGAAGTTAGTAAACATATCGATATTTGTTTGGAATAAAAATCACTTAAGCTAAGATCGAAATCTTGAACTGGCAACTATATTTGAACCACTAGACTAACTGACATTTTTGCCGGATTATTGATAAAATAATCGACCACAAGCCAATGCTTCATCAGCTCGGGTTAAGGGCCGGCTCTAGAAACAGAAAACTAGACTAATAGTTGGTCGTTGCGGTTGATGTTGCTTTGACGTGAAGATGGTGGTAGCTTGCCTCCAGCGACGAAGAAGACGATGAGTAGAGAAGTGATCCAAATTCTGGGCCGATTAAAATGGTGCAAGGACTATCTTGATGGCGTAACCGTCCGTGGCTTTCCTTAAACCTAGGTTATGAGGAGAGGAACCCATGAACACTTATATACTAACATTATCTCCCCTATCCTACCGATGTGGGATTTTATCAAATATCCCGCCCATCAAATACCGACGTCTCGGTGCTAGCGGTTTTGGGTCATACAAGTGGCCTTCACTTCAGCCCATACCCGCACCCTCGCCCATACTAGTCATACCGAGCCGGCAAGTCGGACCAATTGATAGAGTTGCATATGAGATAATAGTCTCATAAAGCCCATGGACCCTTAATGTCTCCCAAAAACCTAGGTTATGAGGAGAGGAACCCATGAACACTTATATACTAACATTATCTCTCCTATCCTACCGATGTGGGATCTTATCAGTTATCACCCTCAACACGATTTAAGGTTTGGGGCATTACAATTTGGGATATTATTTTGTTACTTCTTCATCTATGGTTCATCTTAGCTACCTCGTTTTCAGATATTAAGTTGATTAATCTAGACATCGAAAGTGTTGTTAAGTTTCTTGAAAAGAACATAGATGAGTACCTTAGCCAACAAAGTTGAAGCTAATGTACTTTATGAACGTATCAAACTTATACTCGTTGCTTTGCTTGAATCTATACTATTAAAGCAGGAGTACTCACTAGACTCAAATTAGATCATGACTTTGTTTTGATACGTTTTTCATTAAAAATGGTTAGAGAATCGCCTAATTTAATTAAATTACTTTATAGTTTTAATTTATCTAAATGACGTTTATACCCATAGGGCCAACACATATTTACAACCGGGTTGACATGCGGATCATGTATGACCCGACAATAGTAGATTTCAAAATACGCGGATCCGTTAGTAACCCAGATTTACACTATTCGGATCGTGTATTTGGTTTGATTCAAGAATAATTATTTATATCGCCAAACAGAGGTATAATCCCTAGAAAGAAGGAAACTATTATCCGAGTATTTAATGGCTTCAGTAATATCAAATATTAACTACTACCATACTTAATCCCTATAATTATTACAAATATTAATAATAATGAGAAATCTTTAATACTTATCGATTATGATTTTGTTGCTTCCAAAATAATCAATAGATTAAGTACGAAATTGTATATATATGTAAACTTATTTGATTTGCTTTTATATTGTGAGATATTTACAGAAACAACAAATCAACTTAATACAATTAAATAAAAACAAATCATCATTTTGTTTAGATTTTTCAATATTTTCTTAACGAAATTATAGTAATTAATTATGAGTAGTATAGATGGAAAGAATTAAAAACGCAGAAATTATATATATGTAAAGTTGTAAACTAATTTACAGAAAATGTGTACTGTATATCCCACATCGACTAAATATTTTGGAATATGGTTTATAATCAATATAAATATATGACTAATATGTGCTTCTCTCCCTGGCACAACTCCCGATGATCCTCTCTCCGGCAGCGTCGGTTCCGATCGGCGCCGCTAGGAAGCTGTCTCTTCTTCTTCGCTCTCTGCTCTGTCTTGTAAGTCTAGTTTCGGCCTGTTTCAACGGTGAATGTACCGGAAGTTCACCGCGACTCCTCTCAATAATTCCGGCCATGCTTCAGCTTCACCACCTCCCCCTCCCTCCGTCTCTACCGGTGGTTTCTCACATTGAGGTGATTCTCACGAGTCTCCAGCCCCTCAACGACAAATTCGAGACCCCAGACCGCTCTTATAATCTTGTTCATCGTCTTTGTCACATCTTCCCCTTGAAGTCAACCTTGTCATCTCTCTGTTCCTTGGATCCAGATCCCCTCACCAAGTGGTTTGCTTGGCTGCAGTTGGACAGGAGCTCTGTGTTGACGCCGGATTTGTGTAAGACCTTGATAAGATCCCGAGACCTAATCTCTGTTCCCCATCCATCCAGGTTTGTTCCAAAGCTTCTCTCGTCTTCCCGTAGCTTATCTTTGTGTCGATTTATAGAATCAACTATCCGAAGATTGCAGTTGAAATATAATCAATCATTGATGTTCTGTTGTTGCGAAGTTTCACTGAGAACCCTGCCTTTAGAAATGTTTAGAGTCTTTACCTTTGATTACCAAAGATCAATGAGGACTGGCATTATGACCCCGCCTCTGCTGAGCTGCGGTGGTTACCGGTTCCTCTTGAATCTAACCTCTTTGCTTCAGCTACCCCTGGATCTATCTCAACTGTATCTCTGCATTAGCTGTGCTGAACCTAGAAGCTCTAGGAAGATCGGCATTATGATCTTCTCTTCAAGAAGAGAAGGTTACCGACACCTTCCCACACTTTACCTGCACTCCAAACCTTGTCAAGGTCATATCAACAAAGTCAGGAAGTGTCCTTCCCCTTATCAAAGCATGAAGAGTTACAGCATTATGACCTCTACTCCATGGAGTGTGGTTACCGCAACCTTCTCAAGCAAACCATGCCCGACCTTAACCCCACATCCATTCCTTTCCTTGCCACTGAGCAGATTAAACCCTCTTATCTCTCGGCTACCGAAGTCCTGCAAACGTCCCAATGTCTTAATGATAAGGACCATCTACCACACTCCCACTGTTTCAGCGATTGTGGCGTTGACTCACCTAGAGTTAGATTGTGATTTGTTGCTCCCCTGCCCAAATCTCCAACACCTCTTGGATATGATTGTCGACTTCTTTACCTTTATCTCTGTTGTTTATGTTCCTTTTGCAAGCTCTACTTTGAACTCTTTTCACCCTTTGTATTGCTACTTTGATTAGTTGAATGAAAGTAAGATCTTGTTTGTCAAAAAAAAAAAAAAAGACTAATATGTTTTGAGTACAAATGAGCAGGAAACTCGATTTATCAGGTATCCAAATTTAACAGTTTAATTTGGTTATATATTTGAGAATATTTAAACTTTAAAAAAGTAAACATATTATAATATATTTATGTTTTTTAAAAAAGTTTAAGATATTATAAATATTCAAATTTTTATAGAATGTTTAAATTATTATAAATATTTGAACTCCGTCGAAAGTTTAAAATATTATAATATATTTAAAGTCTAGAAAATATTTAAGTAATATTAATATTTTTACTCTTAAAAATTTTAAAATATAAAAAAGTTTGAGTTAAACCCGTTAAAACATGTATTTTTATCAAAGTATAAATTAAATTGGTTTTTTACAATTTTTTTCACTTCATAATCGTCCCAAAACGCAAATGTGTGTAATTGCAAGATGTTTTTGTAAGTTGTTTAAAGTTGTTTCCTTAATAATCATTTAAAAATTTGAAATTATCTATATTAAAGCAGGAGTACTCATGGACCAACATTTGGATCATGACTTTGTTTTGGTAGTTTTAAAATAAAATGGTTAGTAATCAATAATTATTAATACATTAGTATATTATGACATTAAAATTCTCTAACCATTCAAATTAAGTCGGATCTCGCGCGGGTCATTAGTACCCAGTTATTTGATTCGATTTTCTCATCAAACATTATCCGTTGATTATCAAAATAAAATTATATCTTGGCCACATATTTTTTCAATGACTTTAATTAAAATCATATATTTTGATTTCCAAATCTTACAAAATTGTTTGATTGCCAAGATTGTTTTTAACTGCAAATCTAAAATAATCTTTTGGGATAATCATACACATGGAATATTTATCTTTTAGTTATAACAAAACAAGAAACAAGATATATCTTGCTGAGATTTTATATATCAAATATTAACTTTTAAATAATAACCTAAATATACCTAATCTCACTATAATACAATGGTTTCCTAACCATTGAAATATCTCACACTGAAATTTAAAAAGCAACTTTTCCTCTTTTGACGACAAACCAAAATAAAGAAAAACCCATCCTCTTACAAAACTACAATTACTATCCGATATTGCGGCGTGTCTATTCTCTTACAAAACTATTATTCGATATTGCGGAGTGTCTATTCTCTTACAAAACTACTATCCAATATTGCGGTGTGTCTGTTTCCGTGAAAAGATATATTCTGCAAACTACTTACTCTATTAGGATTTCCAATTTACTGTATAACTTCAAATATACAAATAAACACAACATAAACAAAGAAAATAAGTCAAAATAAAACACTACATTACAAAAAAAGAGTAAGTAACAAAATATATAATCTCGTGCTGTAGCATGAGCCTCCCCTAGTTCTGAAATTAAAAGGAGAGCTTAATTAGTATTTTAGGAATTCATTATTTAGTTAACTTTACTTTAGAAATTTAAGTCCAAGAATGTTGCTAAATAAATCTTAATTTAATTATATGATTTATGCTTTCATGAGTCCATACAATTTTGTTTTGTGCGTAATACTTTTTATTTATTATCTTAGCTACACTTTTAATCTTGCATATCTATATATATATTTTTCAAGTACATTTTGGGTTTTACCCTTTTAATATTGCTTATTTAAAATTTTAGTCATTATAAAATTGCAATAAAAGCAATAAGTAAAATATGGTAAATTAAAACAATCAATTTTTTTATAGAAACTAATTAATTTTATCTAAATTCCTGATTAATAGCAAATTTGTTTTCTATATATATGTCTCAAAAGAAAATAAAATAAAAAATAAAAAAAAAATCAATCATTAAACTGTACTGTATAAACTGAAAATAAACAATCAGTTAAACCAAAAAATTATATATTAAACAAAACAATTATAGTATTATTTTAAATAAATTCAAAATATTATTCTGATTAATTCTATATATTATACAAACAATTATATTTCATAATTTTAGTGTTTTATCCAGATAAAATTATAATACTTTAAAAATAATTATATCATCGTTTAAAGATAAAAAATACTAAAATTAAAACTATATAATTTTATTACTAAACTAAATACCATTAAAATCAAACATTATTATAAATAAAATTAAATAATTGTTACGTGGTGTACTACGGGTTAAATCTTAGTTTATAGTATAAATTTTAGTCACTGTCGATTAGATTCCTAAATGGGAATTTTTAATAGGCATTAGATTTTTATTGACATGTAATCAGTTTGGCACCGTTAATGAAAACCAATAATGTTGCCTAATATTTTAATTTTAATTTTAATACTTTGAAGTTGTTGAATTTAAATTAAATCATAACATTTACATGTGAATCAGATTAAAGTATTAAACCATATACAACTTGAGTACTTGACTAGTGGGATGGGATCGATGTAGTTTGTGGTCGTAGAAGGTGAGGCTTTGATTAAGTAATTGTTTAATTATCTAATCTAAACAACGATTGCTTTGGTCAGAAACGCGTGTATTTATGATGTGGTTTCCCATGACTTTATCTCAAAGTACTGATGCTTTTTTTTTCTTTTTTTTTTTTTCTTTCGGGCCGTCATATTTGAAAATAAGAAAACATAGTACAATATTGTAGTTATTGTATGCAAAACATAGTACTAAAACAAAGGATAGTGAAAACTTTATTTCTGCTTTCTTGAATAAATTACGTGAACACCTTTATTTTTATAAGCCGAGATGATTGTTCTATGATTTTTGTTGTTGGGGTTTCAAGTCGAATGTCTATCCCCGAACCTTGTTTGGATGAAAAACCATATACATGTAATTAACTTCGAAGTCGCGTTGCTTTTGTCTTGAGAAACTTTTGCTCATGTAATTGATCGGCCTTTGCTTAACTCGATCTTCTCTCACAATTACTGCGCTGACTGCATGCTTGGATAAAGAAACGTATATATATGTATAAAGTTTCTCCCGTCTGGGGTTTAGACAAGATTGGTGGGGTAGTGAAATACTCTTTGAGTTGTCTGAAAGCTTCTTTGCACTTTTAACAGTTGATAAATAGGAAGACATTTATCCGTGGACCAAGAGATAAACTTTTTGACTGTTCCAATCCGACCAGTAAAACGCTGTACTTCCTTTGTGTTCCTCAAAGATGACATTGTTAAGAATACGTTTAGTTGGTTTGGATTAACCTCAATTCCTTGTTTTGTTACTATTTTCGCAAAAGGTACTCTAAATATGCATAATTCACTGGATTAACTGATAATTTATAAATTTATAAATATATTCTCAGTTATACTTAATTTATAAATTTCTATTTAATTCTCAGTTATAAATTATAAATTTATAATTTAAATATAAATTTATAAACTTATCAGTTATATTTGATAGAAGAAGAACCCTAGGATTTTTATTTTTTCCCCAATTTAAATTCATTTAATTGGGACTTAGATACCTTATAGGTTTATAAAGATAAAGTTGTGTGTTATTACCAAGGATTGTTGTGGGATCAGTTGGTTAAGTGCTATGCTGTCTGTATCTGACTACCTGGGTTCGACCTGCGGCAGTGGGGATTTCCACAATTTTTTTCGATTTCGATGGATGCTACCTTAGGTTTATATTAATAAGTTTGTATGTTTCTTTTGAGAATTGTTGTGGGATAAACTGGTTAAGTCATATGCTAAATATGGAAGAGGTTGTGGGTTTGAATCTTTAGTGTGTGGTTATTCCACAATTTTTTTTCGAAGAAAACAAAACGACGTCGTTTTTGCATTTTACGTGGACTCTGAGTCAGCATCTCTAACGGTTGACTTAATTCCGTTAACGTGGACTGTGAAATTAGCTCAATTTTGTAAGTATAGGTATGAAATTTGAAATGTCTTAGGGTACATGTATAAATTGGCACTCCTTATTTGTACAGGTAGCAATTCGCACTTTCGGTGTATGTACGGATATGAAATGGCCCTTTTCCCGATAGAAAAGTGTCTATTTCTCAAATATCTTTCTATAACTGCCTGCTTATCAAATTATTGTGTGAGAAAGTACATTCTTTTCTAATTATGTCTTTCCCTAATTAATACAACCTAACCTAGAAAATCAACAAAACCCTTCTTTTTCTTATATTGTGACAACTTGCACTTCTTGCAGCTAAGTTTTCGTGAGCAAAGACTAATCTTAGCATTACACAAGTTGAGAATCCAGCAAATTGTTTATTCTTCTTTTGGTTCAGATTTGCATTTCTCTACCATCATGACATCACCTAGAACAAATTCAATTCACTTAACACAAATTGGCATGCATAGTTTTTCTTTTGTATGTAGATATTTGTTTGGAATAATAATCACTTAATTAAGCTAAGATCAAACTCTTGAACTCGCAACCATATTTGAACCACTAGACTAAAGGACATTTTTGATAGTAAGATCGATGTAGTTTGTGGTCGTAGAAGGTGAGGCTTTGATTAAGTGATTGATTTGGTCAGAAACGTGTTGATGATGTGGTTTCCCATAACTTCATCACAAAGTAATGATGCTTTGTCTTTTATTATTTTTTTGCTTTCTTTTTGCCGTCATATTTGAAATTAAGAAAACATAGTACTATATTGTATGCAAAACATAGTACTAAAACAAAGGATAGTGAAGTTAAAGAAGAAAAAAAAATCTTTCTCTTCTTCGAAGGAACTCTCTTTTCTCTCTCTTCTTCTTCTGGTTTCAAAAAACAAAATCGGTAGTTCCTTCCTCTCCGGCGGCCACCACGGCGCTGTGAGGGGAATTAGTTAGTTTAATTGGTTTTTGTTATTAGGTTTTTCTTTGGGATCTGATGAACTAGGCTAAACGGTGGTGTTGAGATTAGGGTTCCGAGTGTGGTGGTGCGATTTCAGATCTGCATCCGGCGAAGGTTCTTCACGGTGATCTAAACTTTGTGACGACTTCATCCTTTGATGAAGGAGTTGTGAAGGCGTTTTCGTTGGCCACAATCTCTCTGTTTGTCTCTGCTTCTGTTGGCTTAGCTTATGTGGGGTTCTTTGCTTCTGTTTGTGGTTACTTGTGGGTTGTCTTAGTCTCAGTTGTTGGGTTGCAATTTGTGGTTCCTATTTCTTCGACTTTGTTGCCTCCTCTTGAGTTGCTGGTGTTTTGCGTTGGCGAAGGTTTCGATTGTGGGTTCATCATTCGGAAGGTAATTTTCTGCAAAGGCATCTACTACCCTTCTCTAAGTTCTTGTTGGGCTCAGGTTTGGTTTTCAAGACGATGCGGTAAGTTCGATCTCTATTCCTTCTCTTGCGTGGCGTTACCAGTTTTTGGTCTGTAGGTGGCCTTTGACTGGGCCGACGAATGTCCGTGTTAAGGAATGGGTATCCTCTTTGGCGTTTTCCCCAATCGGATTTCAAGGTCTTCCTTTGAACTTTCGCTTTCTCGATTCTTCTGGTTCTTTGAAGTGGCTGTGATGGGTTAGGTTATGTGCTCTTTCCTTGTTGCTTTGCCGTTTTCATTTCCGTCGTTGTTGTGGCTGTGTGAGCTCGATTTAGCTCCCTTCTCGGGCTTTCAGTTTTGGAGGCTTTCCTTTGATCGGTTCTGCTCGAGGCTTCTGTCTGTAGCTCCTCTCCGACATCTACCTGTTCTGTGGAATGTTTATCGGACGCTTTTGGATTAGAGTTTTCGGTTTTAATTATCTGGAATTTCAAACTTCAATCCTTTATGTTTGCTTTTGAGGTTTAATTCCTCGGTTTGTCTCTGGGGTTAGTTCTTTCAACTGCCAGCTTTTGTCTCTGGAAGATCAGATATTTCCGGCTTTGATTCCCTCTTTTGGGCTTTGATTCCCTCGTTTGGGCTTGTGGCTACGGTACTTTCCCGTATTTGTTAGCGGGTTTAAGTATACGTCTTTGTCTTTGTATGAATGAACCTTGGATGAAATAGAAAGAGACTCTTGTGAAAAAAAAAAAAAAAAAAAAGGATAGTGAAAACTTTATTTCTGCTTTGTTGAATAAATTACGTGAACACCTTTATTTTTATTTTATTTTTACGTGAAAACTTCTTCGTAATATATACAAGCGCAAATCATCTTCGATCTCCCACTCCCACGCACCTCGAAAAATACGTCTTGGACACAAGGATCGTGAAGGAACTCTTTGGCAATTTATTCTCTGGTGAGGATCAAGTAAGCATCCTTACTCTCTTTAGTTCGATTTAGTCTGATCTAGCTGAAGGTTTCATGGACTTTGTGTTTTTGACTTCTGCGTAGCGTTGCTAATATTAGTTAGAGCTCCAACTTGCCTTTGTAGTTTTTTGAATGATAATAGACTAGTGTTCACAATATCTTTCTGCGTTGCTATCATATTAAACTCTAGTCACAATTTAGCACCCAAATCTTATTGCAGTAATAGGTGAATATTTTCGTTTTGGTAATCAGATCCCAAGTTGGCAGAGTGTAGGGGGGGATGGCTGAGCTCGAACAAGACCATGGGGCGGAGGAATCCTTGGCGCGGGATTATGTTCGCTCGCTCACGGACGCGGGTATGAATATCGTGGAATCAGTTGCTTACATTCGCAGCCTAGACGTAGGTCAGGACACGCTTCAACAGGAGGAAACGGAGCGGGAGTCGGATCAGAATCTTACTCAGCTTCAGAGATCCGCAGCGATTCTTGATATTGTGAAGGCGGGGGCAGAGCAAAGGATGCAAGTGATTTGCTTGGAGCGCGTAAAGACCGCTTTGGTTTCGGAGGATTACGAATCCGCCGCGAAGTTCGTACTGAAATTCCTACAAATCGATTCCCAATCCAAGGATTCTAACACGGAACTGAGAGCGGAGCTTCTCGCGTTGAAGAAGCAGCTTGAAGATATTGTGAAGGATAAGCTCGTGGCGGCCATAAACGAAAAGATTTACCCTACAATAATGAGGTTTGTGCGACTATATACTCCACTGGGAATGGAGGAGCAAGGACTAAAGCTCTATGTTGGTTACCTGAAAAACGTCATTGCAATGAGAGGGTTAACGAATTACCAACAACTTGTTCTGAGTGTGGAGCAAGATTTGGAACAAGTAGATTTCGTTGGGTGCTTGACCGATTTGTTTGATGACATTCTCATGACTATCCAATACAACGATGCGATCTTGAGGGCTCTTGGTGGAGAAGATGGTGTTGTGTATGCGATATGTGAACTGCAAGCGGTATGTGACTTTAGAAGTTCGTTAATCTGGCAGAAGTACAAGGATTATAGAATGTTAGCTAGATTTACCAATCAGAATCTTCCTGAAAGACCAGACCCGAAAGTTGCTGAGCTGTGTGTCAAAGAGATATTATTGCTGATGCGGTTGAGTAAGGATTATACTGAGTTAATGTTCTCAAAACTCAGGTCGGTAGACCCTGAGTTGTTGCCGAGGAATACAAAGGCATTTCGAAAAGGAACTTTTAGCAAAGAGATACAGGATGTCACAGGATTATATGTTATACTGGAAAATTTTTACGGTATACTAGAAAGATTCTTTATGGTTGAGAGTGTGAGGCTTGCTATAAGGATCGACAAGCAGCTACCAGACAGCCTTATCACTTCGATGGTGGGTGACGTGTTCTATCTGTTGAAAACTTCTCTGCTGAGGGCGCTTTCAACGTCAAACATAAGATCTGTTCTTTCGGTACTGAGCGATGCTGCTAGCTTGTTGGCCAATGATTACCATGACGCCTTGCAGCGGAAGACAAGAGAGTCACACATTGATGCTCGGTTGTTCGTGAATGATATGGTCGCCAACAACACCGGAGCTGAGAATGCATCTACTCTGAACGATATAGATGTGAGCTGCGAGTACATACTCAAACTAAACTGTGAAATCGAGGAGCAATGTTCTAAAGTTAGTACTTATATTTCTGATACTAATTAGGAAGGAACTAGGGGTGGGCGTTCGGTTTTTCGGTTTGGTTTAGGTTCGGTTTTTTTGGTTTACGGTTTTTTTGGTTTTATAAAAATAGAACCATAAAGAAACCATATGTAATTCGGTCTGGTTACGGTTCGGTTTTTTCGGTTTATGGTTTTTTCGGTTTCATCAAAAATGGAACATATAAAAACTATATGTATCACAGTTCGGTTCGGTTTCGGTTTGGTTCCGGTTTTTAATGGTTATTTTATACTTTTTAAAAATAGATAGTTGATACATAACTAAAAATAAACATAAAAGTAAAATCTAAACATAAATCAAAAAAATAGAATCCAAATTTAGTTTTGTAATTCGATAGATTACTAAGAGATCAATAACTATAAGCCCAATAAAGAAAAAAAATATTGATATTGTTATACAATATAAAGTTATAAGTTGGAGAAACTGATAATATCTAATTTATCCTAAATTTTTTTAAAAAACCAAAAAAACCATTCGGTTTTACGGTTTTTAACCAGACCAAACCTAAACCAAATGCTTAACTAAAATGAAAACCAAACGGATTTTTAGACTTAACCATAACCAAACCAAACCTATTATTTTGGTTCGGTTCGGTTCGGTTTTTTGGATTTCGGTTTTTTTGCCCACCCCTAGAAGGAACATCAATCTCTAGGATCGGTTCATTAGACTTCCTCACTCTTGCCTGAATATAATTTTCTATGTTATTAATTTAGGCTTTGTCTACCTCAGGGAACTCATGTAAATTGGCATTTGAGCAGCCAAACCAATTTCGTGAACCCTGGAAAAGTCTTTCTCACTTTCTTTATGTTTTGTCCTGATCACAGGTGTTTGCTCCAGCGCCAGCAGATCATGAGAGGATAAAATCATGTCTTTCCAAGTTAGACGAATTGGGCAATACGTTCAAGCAATCAGGCTTGAAAAAGCTTGTAGCAGATCGAGAGAGGATAAAATCATGCCTATCTGGGTTAAGCACCTTAAGGAACCCATTCAGCCAAGCATGCATGGACCAGCTGGTGGCAATCGTAACACAACGAATCCGTCCTATTCTTGAAACCGTAGCTACCATGAGCTACGAGTTAATAGAAACCAAGCATGCACAGAACGCGGACTGCAGCCCGTGGGTCAAACTACTTTTCGACTCAGTTGAAACAAACGCAGCGTCACTCAAATCAAGAACAATATCCGACAACTACGAATCGATTCTGGATCTCATAATCGAGTTCATAGCCAATAGACTCGAAGTCATAATGATGCAGAAATGTTTTAGCCAGCTTGGTGGACTTCAGCTTGCCCAAGACACAAAGGCCTTGACTAGTCACTTCTCAGATATGACTGAAAGGTTTGTGAGACCCAAGTTTGCTCGGCTTAATCAAATGGCGGGGTTACTTAACAGTAAAAAGTATTTATTTGTCCAAGAAATTATGGAGTTCTGCTCATGGAACTCCGTAATGACAGGCACACTCACGCCAGGGGAGATTCTGTTTGTTTTGAGTCTGCGAGTCGAGTTTAAACCGGAACCCACTGCTGCTCATTTGGTTTTGTGATCTAGTCTTCCTCTTCTCATCTATCCTTAGTCCTTACTTTACTGGCTTTTGTGTTTTTTTCTGTCACTTGATTGGGCTTTCAAACATTTTGGATTTTCTTGTTTCTTGTTTGTGTTTTGTGTTTTCTTTTTCTGTCATTTGATTGGGTTTTCGTCAAACAGTTTGGACTTTGGATTTTCTGTCACGCCATGGGAGATTCTATATGTTTGTTGTTTGGGCTTTCAAACATTTGCCACTTCTTTTTTGTGACATGTGCTAATTTTTTCTTTTAGACGTGTGAATTTGTTATTTAATGCAAATCATGATAAGAATTAGCTAGACGATTCTGTCATGAGCAATTCCTTTTGAGATACTTTCAATACGTATAATCACGGCAAATAATTATAAAAAGTGAAGCAAAGCGTACAAGTAAAGTAGGAGAGTTGTGTAGATCACTTATCATCGTGGTTGAAACGACCGCACACAGATTCCCAATCCTCGCATATGATACACGAGAAACAATCTCACCGGAACCCATAAATCCGACAAGACAATTGGCGTAGAAATCACTGCTTACAAAAAAAATTCCACAAATACAGGCTAGATCCAACTAACCCATATTTTGCATCCACATAACACAATCATACGAATGTATTTCAGCTCTCTAAGAACCTTACATTCATAGACTCCGATCACTCTGCATCAGATTCCTTCGACATCTGAACCGACAAGCCACTTGTCTCCACTTCCCGGAACAAGCTTCACTTAATCACGTATCCCAAACATCATCTCATCTTGATACTTAGTCACACAACCAACCACCCCTAAGCGACCAAGAATCCATAGAAACTGACAAAGCTTCATTTAGAGTTAATCCTAAGGAGTTCTGTGTGTTGCTTCTGTTGTGGTTCTCAATTGTGATTCAGTTTTATGGTTTGGTTTAAACCGGTTGGGATTGATTGTGGTTGAGTTCCAGTTATCTCTGGTTATTGGATTGCGAGAAGATAAGAAGAAAAGGCAGAGACTTTAGTCGCGATAGAGAGTATGTCGTTATAAGCAAACAAACTCTTCTTCTTCTCCTTAGATTCTATTCTTTCGATATCTTTTGTAACAGAGAGAAAACGTGAGAAGCTTGAGAGACTCCATTGTTGTAAAGCTCGATCTTGAGCTGATTCATCTTCTTTGATAGTGGATTGCCAGATCGAATCTGGCCCCAGACGTAGGCTTTGTCAAATCGACTTAGCTGAACTGGGTAAACAAACTCTCGTGTCCATTGTTTCGTATTTTCTTGTTTTACAATTTGTTCGTATTCAATACACAAATCAATCGAAGCATCGAGCACAAGAGAAAGGATCCACACAGAATCGGAATTAGTTTCGTAACAAATTGGTATCAGAGCGAGGCGTTTGATCTCCGGTTCGATGGCGATGACGACGAAGGTGGAGACTAAGGCTTTCAATGGAGATAGCGATTTCTCGCTATGGAAGATCAGAATAATGGCTCAGCTCGGAGTTCTTGGATTGAAGAATAGTCTACTCGATCCGTCTCTGACGAAGATCGTACCACTCACCAAAGGAGAGTTGAAGAAACCACCCGGTGATGAAGGCTTTGATACCGAGTCACCTCAGATGAAAGAAGTGCCCGATCAGGTCAAGATCGATCAATCAGAGCAAGCGGTTAACATCATCATAAATCATATCGGCGACAAGGTATTGAGAAAGGTTAATCACTGTAAGTCTGCTGCAGAGATGTGGTCTTTGTTGAATAAACTGTACATGGAAATGTCTCTACCGAATCGCATCTATGTACAGCTTAAGCTCTACTCTTTCAAGATGATAGATACTCAATCAATAGATAAGAACGTTGACGATTTCTTAAAGATCGTTGATGAGTTAGGAAGCTTGGAGATAGAAGTCACTGAGGAGGTTCAAGCGATCTTGATACTAAACTCTCTACCTATTGGTTATAGTCAGTTAAAGCACACTCTGAAATATGGGAACAAGACTCTATCTGTACAGGATGTTGTTTCCTCTGCGAAGTCATTGGAAAGAGAGTTAGCTGAATTAAGGGAGACAGAGAAAGGATCAGTCACTGCCTTGTATACATCTGACAGAGGACGGCCTCAAGAACAAACTCAGAACAATGGATCAAAAGGTAAGGGTCGGAGCAGATCAAACTCTAAGACTCGAGTCACCTGTTGGTTTTGCAAGAAAGAAGGTCACGTGAAAAAGGAATGTTATGCGAGGAAGAGAAAATTTGAAAGTGAAGGTCAAGCAGAAGCGGGAGTCATTACAGAGAAGCTGGTGTTCTCAGAAGCACTGAGCATTCACGATCAGAAAGCTAAAGACAAGTGGATCATAGACTCAGGATGTACATACCACATGACTTCACGCATGGATTGGTTCTCAGATTTTCAAGATAAGGAGTCTACTATGATTTTGTTGGGTGATGATCACACTGTGGAATCGAGAGGATGTGGCACTATCAAGGTAAATACTCATGTTGGATCAATTAGGTTGCTCAAGAATGTCAGGTATGTTCCTAATCTGAGGAGAAACTTGATCTCGACTGGTACTCTCGACTGTCTTGGTTATAAACACGAAGGTGGAGATGGTAAAGTGCGTTTCCACAAGAATGGTAAGACAGCTCTACAGCGTAGTCTCGAAAATGGCTTATATGTGCTTGATGGTCACACAGTGGTTAATGAAGTCTGTAATATTGAAGACAGTAAGGCCAAAACTGCGTTGTGGCATAGCAGACTCGCACATATGAGTCTCAACAACATGAAGTTCCTTAGTACAAAGGGCTGATTGATGGTAAAGATGTCAAGGATCTGGAATTTTGTGAGCATTGTGTGATGGGGAAATCCAAGAAGCTGAGTTTTAATGTAGGAAAGCATACGACTGAAGATATTCTTGGATATGTTCATGCTGATCTCTGGGGGTCTCCAAATGTTACGCAGTCGATCTCCGGGAAACAGTATTTCCTCTCCATCATCGATGATAAGACAAGAAAAGTTTGGTTGTTGTTTCTTAAATCAAAGGATGAAACCTTTGACAAGTTTGTAGAATGGAAGGAGCTGGTGGAAAATCAAATGGGTAAGAAGGTCAAGGTTTTAAGAACTGATAATGGACTTGAGTTCTGCAACTCAAAGTTTAATGATTTCTATGCTAAGAATGGTATCGAGAGACATCGAACATGTACCTACACGCTGCAACAAAACGGTGTTGCAGAGAGGATGAACCGAACAGTAATGGAGAAGGTTCAATGTATGTTAAATGAGTCAGAACTCGAAGAAAGATTCTGGGCTGAAGCAGCTGCAACCGCAGCATATCTGATCAACAGATCACCAGCCTCAGGGATTGATCATAACGTGCCTGAGCAGTTATGGTTAGGTAGGAAACCGGGTTACAGTCACTTGAAGAAGTTTGGCTCAATTGCTTATGTCCATCAGGACCAAGGTAAGTTGAAGCCGCGTGCGTTGAAAGGTGTGTTTCTGGGTTACCCTCAAGGAACAAAAGGATACAGAGTCTAGCTTATTGATGAACAGAAATGTGTTGTAAGTAGAAATGTGGTGTTTGACGAGCAACGTGTGTATAAGGATCTGTCACCAGGTGATGAGTCCACTGCAAAGGACGTGTTGACTCCACTCGTTGAAAATGTGACAAAGTTGAAGAATGATGGTGATAAATCTGTCAGAGTAGTTCAAGAAGGTGGAGCAACTACAGTGGAGTTAAGTGACTCTGAAGAAGAATACTTTGAGCCTGAAGAGAGTGTTCCTGACACTATTGGTTTGGAGAATTACAAGCTGGCAAGAGACAGAGCAAGAAGGATTATTAAACCCCCTGCAAAGCTCTCTGATTACAGTCAGTTTGCATTTGCATTGTGTGTTGTTGAAGATATAGAGACTGAGGAACCTGGATGCTATCATGACGCACTACTAAGTAAAGACTGGGAGAAGTGGAATGGTGGTATGTCTGAAGAGATGCAGTCTTAGATTAAGAGTGGCACTTGGGATGTAGTCGACCAACCTAAGGATGTAAAGGTTTTGGGTTCTAGATGGTTATACCGGAAGAAGCCTGGAATTCCAGGAGTTGAACCAGAGAGATTCAAGGCAAGGTTGGTTGCTAGAGGGTTCGCTCATAAAGAAGGTATTGATTACCAGGAGATATTTGCACCTGTTGTGAAGCATATATCTATCAGGATACTGATGTCATTGGTTGTCAAAAATGATATGGAGTTGGAGCAGATAGACGTTAAAACAGCTTTTCTGCATGGAGAGCTTGATCAACCCATATATATGGAGCAACTAGAAGGGTATGAGGTGAATCCTGGTAAGGATCAAGTGTGTCTGTTAAAGAAATCACTTTATGGATTGAAGCAAGCTCCTAGAAAAGTGGAATCGAAGGTTCAATGATTTCATGATCAGTCATAAGTTTGAGAGGAGTCTGCATGACTCGTGTGTATATGTCAAGGAGGCAAATCCAGGTGAGTATGTCTATCTACTATTGTATGTAGATGATATGTTAATAGAAGCTAAGAATATGGGTGAAGTTGACAAGGTGAAAGAGATTCTTAGCTCAGAATTTGAAATGAAGGATTTAGGAGCAGCTAGCAGAATCTTAGGAATTGATATTAAGAGGGATAGAAAGAATGGAATTCTGTATTTGTCTCAGTCCAGGTATATAGAGAAGGTGTTGCGTCGGTTCTATATGAATGCAGGTCACTCAGTGGACACACCTATTGGAGGACATTTTAAGCTTTCTTCGGTGAAATCGGATCGAGATCGAGTTAATACAGAGAGGTTCCATATGCTAGTGCTGTTGGCAGTATCATGTATGCCATGGTTGGTACACGACCTGACGTAGCTTATGCTATTGGATTGTTGAGTCGTTTATGAGTAAACCTGGGGAAATGCATTGGGAAGCTATTAAGTGGCTCATGCGGTACTTGAGAGGATCTCAAGATTTGAATTTGGTTTATACGAAAGGTAATGACTTCAGATTACAAGGGTTTTGTGACTCAGATTATGGAGGGGATCTCGATCGTAGAAGGTCTCTAAGTGGTTATGTGTTAACTGTGGGTGGGAACACTGTTAGTTGGAAGTCAAGTTTGCAGCAGGTAGTAGCCATGTCATCAACAGAAGCAGAGTACATGGCGCTCACTGAAGCTGTTAAGGAAGCTTTATGGATCAGAGGATTACTCGAGGATATGAAACTCGATCCTAAAGAAGCTATGGTGTGGTCAGACTCTCAGTCAGCTATATGTTTGTCAAAGAACAATGCTTTTCATGAGAGGACGAAGCACATCGCGGTTAAGCACTATTTCATCAGAGATGTTATTGAAGCAGGAGAAGTTGAGGTACATAAAATTCATACTTCTGTAAACCCTGCTGATATGCTTACCAAGGTCATTCAGGTGAATAAGTTTGAGGAAGCTTTGGACTTCCTTAAGCTTGTCCGGTGATCATTTAAGACACCATTGCCAGAGGTTACATCCATGAAGTGCAGTTCATTAGAAGAAGTGGAAAACTTGAATCAAGGTGGAGTGTTGTGGTTCTCAATTGTGATTCAGTTTTATGGTTTGGTTTAAACCAGTTGGGATTGATTGTGGTTGAGTTCCGGTTATCTCTGGTTATTAGATTGGGAGAAGATAAGAAGAAAAGGCAGAGACTATAGTCGCGATAGAGAGTATGTCGTTATAAGCAACAAACTCTTCTTCTTCTCCTTAGATTCTATTCTTTCGATATCTTTTGTAACAGAGAGAAAATGTGAGAAGCTTGAGAGACTCCATTGTTGTAAAGCTCGATCTTGAGCTGATTCATCTTCTTTGATAGTGGATTGCCGGATCGAATCTGGCCCCAGACGTAGGCTTTGTCAAATCGACTTAGCTGAACTGGGTAAACAAACTCTCGTGTTCTTTGTTTCGTATTTTCTTGTTTTACAATTTGTTCGTATTCAATACACAAATCAATCGAAGCATCGAGCACAAGAGAAAGGATCCACACAGAATCGGAATTAGTTTCGTAACAGCTTCCTACCATGTAATTGCTGGAAACTGTGAAATCTAAGTTAAGTATGAACCCTAAAAACCCTAAAAACTGTTCCAAGATGGCTCTTTCTAGGCGACGTTTGAATGTCCAAAACTAGTATGATAGGGACGAAATTTGGTGGAGCGACTTGTGATAATACATGCTCCATATCAAACTGTGGAATTGTTAGTTGTTCGATTAGTTTTTGTTTTATTCTTGTGTTGTTATGGAGGTTTGTATGGTTTGAATTGTGGAAAATTGTATTGTTGAGTGAGCCAACGAGCTCAGTTTGAGCTAGAACTTTGCTGGAGCTTTCATGGATTATGGTGTTAGGTCATGGTGATTGGAAAAACAAGAAAGAGTTCAAGAATTCGGGGTTAAAGCTAAGATGGTGAATTGGTGGTTTACTGGATGTTTCAGTGGCTGGAAGAAATAAAGTTATCCAACCCACCTCTCTTGTTACTCGGTTGCTAGGGATGGTTGGTTGTGTAACTCAGTAACTAAATGTTATTGTGTTTGGGATACATGGTTAAATGAAGCTTGTTCTTGAAAGTGTCAAGTGTCTTGTTCGATTGGATGTCGCAAAAGTCTTATGTGATGTGATTAGATTCTATGTATGCAAGATTCTTGTGGAGCTTACGTATGTTCGTATGGCTGTGATTGGTAGCTGCAAAGTATGGGTTATTTGTGAAAGTTTTAGTAAGGAACAATTGACGCCGGTTGTCATATTGGAATTATGGGGTTGCGGTGAAATCGTTTCATGTGTGTTATGTGCGAGGATGGATTGGGATTTCGAGTGCGGTTGTTTCATATCTTTTACTTTCATAAATTTTGAATCCAAAATTTTTCTCTAGTGTCTCACGAGGCTGCTATAGGGTGGGATCATCACTTACATATCTGGAAAATTGTTGAGATAGATAATATACGTCCACCCTTTCTGTCTCCGACTCTCTTATGAGCCTCACATATTGCTAATAGAGCCTCACATATTGGAGGACTTGAAAGATCATTTGAAACCTGCTTCTGAATCAATGGGAAATGATGGGGAAGCAGAAGAACAAAGCATCAACATTGAATCAAGCTCTTTATCACAGTGACGATTGTTTCCATTCATTAGAAGCACATATCAGATAAAAACTCAAAACTAAATGGGGTTTGATATTATTATCGTTGAATGTAGGAAGTTAGTAAGCTAGATTCAGTCAAACCACGTCCATCATAAACTCTTTTCTGCAATGTGTCTTATATAATCAAAATTTCTGTAAAGAAGATAATATTTGGCCGATGTATAATCAAAATTTCTATAAAGAAGATAATACTTTATAGATAATATTGATTTAAATATCATCCTACTATATTAATTGAGAAGTACAAATCCTACTATCTTAATTGAGAAGTACAAATATGAAATTAACCTTAAAAAGTGTAAAAATTTACATTCTATTGCCATTAGAAATATTTAATAAAGATTAATTACTTAATTTAATAAAGATAATAAATACTTTGACCAAATATAAACAATATATCAGAATTTTCGAATAATATCTTTTAAATAATTATTAATTTTCAAAAAAGAAAATTATTTACTTTTTCTAATTAATTATGGACGAATATTGTTATTTTTTTAAATATATAACCAATCATAATTTTTAAAACTAAGATGTTATATCCAAGTAGATAATATGATTATTTGTAATAACTAGATTTGAAATTTTTTTTTAAGATTTTAAATAATGGTTCTCCTATCATCTTTCTTTTATTTTATTTACAAATTGTTTTGAATTATCATATAATACTTATGATTAATAAACATGTAAAAAAAAAATTTGCATATGTTGTGATTTGAATTTTTAAAATCAAAGATATATTATTCACTAGAAAGTAGCCCACGCGATGCGTGGATTATGTATGCATTATTAGTTTGAAATAAAGAATCAAGTTTCTATTCAATTAATTTCATAATATTACAGTTTAACTATAATATTCTAATATATAATTGTTATATGATGCTTCATAAAAGAGTCATTTTGAAATAGAGAAAATTTAAAAGTTAAATTACACAGAATTGTTGAAACTATTTAGACAATATGTTACTATAATAATAATACCATTGTTTTAGTTACCACAAAATCAATTTAATTTGGTCTTTTATTAAGTAATTAAGATAAACTATATTTATTTACATTTTTGGTTTTTTTGGAAACAAACTAATAATAGTACCATTGTTTTAGTTACCGCAAAATCAATTTAATTTGGTCTTTTTGTTAAGTAATTAAGGTAAACTATATTTATTTACATTTTTGTTTTTTTGGAAACAAACTGATAAGTAGTCTAAAAAAAAAATTGTAAGACCTTACTATATAAATACTTTGATAGATAATTTAATGTTGTTCTATATATTAATTTTACTTTCATCATCTAAAAGTAATACTTATCAACAAATAATTTTAAAAGAAATACCCTCTCTTGTAATCCATTTTCAATAATATCATTATATATATACAAAATAACTAAATTCTAAATCCTAAACTTCAAATACTAAACATACTAAACATTATCTCTCCATCACTCTTGAGTGAACTTACCTCAACTTTTTTGTTTTGTTTTGTGAATGATCTCGTAAATAAAACATTTGACTTTTATAAATTTTATACTATGGAGTATTGATGTACCAATTTTTCTATTGCTTGCCTTTTTTTACGACTCACCTCTGTATAATTAACTTTTATTTTGTTCGGTCCAAATGTTTGAAGTGCCTTTGATATTGCCTCCATCTTCATGGATAGTGATTCTCCACAATCCAGCCTGGCCAATATTGTAATATGAAACAAAATCCCTTTCATCCAACAAATGAAAATGTTGCCACAAATAATAAGCCGACCTTCTTTCCATTTATCATTGAAAATTTTAAACAGTACATTAGTTTAAAAATTATGTGGGACTGTATTAAATGGTTATATTAGACAATACTCCCTATGTTCCTGATTAATCCATATTTTAGGATTTTCATACATATTAAGAAAACATATTAGAAACGGACTTTAGTCGCATTATTTTTTTCGATTAACAAATTTCAACCCATAATATTCCGTTTCTTTTTTGAAGTTTACAATTTGTCATTAATTACTTATCTATATATATAAAGTTACCTTTCCTCACTCCTCATGCTGCCACATCAGCAACTCATTCTTTTTATTTGGGCCTAATCCTAAACACTAATCCACTATGCAGCTTCTAATATATTCATTCATAACACTTAAAAAACCCAAATTAAACCCAAATGTTTTAAATAAATGAACATTTTAGTTTCTAAGGAACAATTTCACTTATAGAAAAATAAAAGATTAATTACTCAACTCAACTTAAAAGGTTTGATCTAAAACAAAGACATTGTAAGGGTCACCATTTTTTTTTGGAAAAACTATGAAAAAGATTAATCCATCTAAAAAACACAAAATCAATAGTCACAAAATATAGAAAAATGATATGTAAGTCGTTACAAAAAAGTGACATGTATAGCATATCTCAGAATGCATATTATCAACCGGAGCTACAGTTCTATAACATGATAAAAAAATATATATATATAAAACAGGCTTGAGATTTTATTAATTTATGATCAAATGTAAAACGACCTGACCCGTTTTTTTTTTTAATAATAAATACAACATATAATTAAGCATCCCATACTACTTAATTAAACCACCCAAACCACAATTCCTCATTAAACCAATAACAACCAATATGCACAGCGGAAACATACCAATAATACAGAAACGATACATCATCAATACAATAACATTCCTATTCAATCTATCCAGCAACCTAACATAACTCTAACCAAGGTTTCAACATAAATAATATAACCAACATCACACAAACGAGACCCTAGATCATCCTCCTCCTCATCGCCATGATTCCACGCTACACATTACCTGCACCACAAACACAATGAGATGCGTGAGTATTACCAGAAATACCCAGTGAGACGATCCTCCCATCTACGAGCTATACACACAAGCAAATCAAGAGTACAACCACAAATAAAACATAACAAACCAGCCATTGAACAGAACATCCAATAACACATTCATCACACCTACACAACTTCACACAAAACAAATTATACAACCCAATCGCTTAGATAAGCTCATGGTCACGCACTCACCTTATCAAACTGATTATAACAATGAATACAACCCGTTGAGACTCTCCTAACGTCTGAAACAGCCCATCAATTCCCTACAACAAGCCACACAACCAAAAACGACTTATAGCAAAAACTGGACAGAAACATCAGAAAATAACAGTCTCAAAGACGAAACCCTAAAATAAAAACCAACCGTTAACTATTCAATCCCTCCGGTGAACAGCTAGCCCTAGACGTCACGAAATTTCCCACAAAATCTTGTACCGATCAGGAACCAGACGAGACCACGATCACAGTTACAATCCCCGATGGTTCCAACTCGCGTCTGAGAAAACGTGTCTCACGAAACTGCCAATAACTCATCGAGTTTAAATCCAAATCTACTTCTGTAAAAAGGGGAATGCCGATGAAAGACTTGGGAATAAACCTACCAAATTTCATTACCTTTGAGAATGATTTGATATGTCGAAACTGTTTCCTCCCAAACCCTAATGATTTTGTTCCCTTCTCCTTCTCACTAAGACAAAGCTTTGTTGATGTCTTTCTCTTTCTCTTTCAAACCAACTCTACCAAGGCTCTCTCTCTCTCTTTTTCTGATTACAATGTCGACAGTAGCACAAAAGGAGAGTAGGCGTCGACAATAAGAGGAGAAAATTAGGGGTCTTTGGTTTAATTAGGTTAAACCAGGATTTAATTAAACCGATAATTAAACCAATAATTAAACCAAAATTGATTAAAATCCACTCATTTGGTTTAATCAACACAGCCCAAAATGCAATCCCGGAACACGGATGTTACAATTCTCCCCCTCTAACAGAAGATTCGTCCTTGAATCTGAACACACCGCCACTCATCCGCAAACTCACCAAATCACCATCGCAACGGTTTGTACCATCCAACCATTTGGTCTGCCGTAACAAGGACACCACTGGTCTAAACCACCCTGAACCCACTGGTCATTCAATTCCGACCCCACCGGCCAACACCATCCCGACCCCACTGGTCAACACCATCCCGACCATGCTGGTCTACATAATCTAGAACCCACTGATCCACACAATTCTGACCCCACCGGTCAAACAAATTCCTGACCCCACTGGTCAACACTAAACCCGAGATTGAACCACCATCAACCCCGAAATCCACATTCAATCATTGTGCTTAATCACACGCCGTAGACATCATTTTCTCCCAACTCATCTACTCTCAGGTAAACACCTTTGAGCCATACCGATCTCACTCTCGGACAACCGTCCTCGAGCCATACCGTCTCAGTCTTAGGTCGTTACCCTCGAGATCTCGGTACCAGGGGAACCACCATCCCCTCAGGAGAACCACCATCTCCTCTGCCGCTCTCAGGGCCCACCACCCCTCAAGCTATCGGTATACAGGGGAACCACCATCCCCTCAGGAGAACCACCATCTCCTTATGAGTTGTTCAAAACCCACCGTTCCTAGAGCAAACAAGCCTTGACGTCTCTCAGCACTTCCTGACACTTCCACGGTCCACGTAAAACAACGCAATGTCTTACAAACCTTCATCTACTTCTTTCCAAAAAACACCATGACCACCATCCGGTCACACTGGAACACCCTACACTCAAAGTAGTTCCCATACACTTTTTCAAAATAACAAAGTTCTAACTCCCATAAAAACTTTCCATTTTTAAAAACCTTCCATTTATAGTAACCTTCTATTTATGAAAACTTTCCATTTATAGCAATCTTCTATTTATGCAAACTTTCCATTTATAGAATTCCCGAGCTATTTCCTTACCACTCGACACACGAGTCAAAAATTCCATAAAAGAAACTCATCTCAATAAAACCTCAAAGTGCAACAATTGTTCGTGGTATCCAAAATAATGAAAAATGAAACAACCAAAAAAAATAAAAAATAAGCTCCAGTTCTGCTACTCGGTCTTCCAGTCATCCTAGTCGTGTAAACTCACGGTGCTCCTCCCGTCTGCGCTCCCGGCTGTACCCCTGGTTGAGCTACCGCCACCGCCAACGCCTGCAACTTAGGACAGCGAGGCTTTACATGCCCCACCTCCCCACAGTGAAAGCACACCCGAAGATCCCTCTGCGGACCGTACCTCTTGGGACAAGTTGCCAGTTTGTGATCCCTACTTCCGCATCCAAAGCATCCTCGACCACCCTGGCTCGCCCTTGACGTGCCCTCCAATTTCCTCTTTTGTCCCTGCTTCGGTTGAGTCTCACTCGTCTGAACTGCTGGGCTAACCGCTACTGCCTGTGCCCGGATATCCTGCTCAATCTCTGCTGCAGTCTCAACCAGCTCTGCACGCGTAGCATAACTACGTCCTCTACAATGGACTCTCAAATCATCACGAAGAGCCCTCAAAAACCTCCTGATCTGAGCCTCCTCAGACTCCAAAGCCCGACCCCCATAACAAAGAAGTCGACTGAACTCCAAATCCAGCTCCCGCACTGACCGTGTCCCCTGAGACAACTGGAGGAACAGCACCTCCAACCGATCCAATGCCTCTCTAGGAAAATACTTGCGGTTGAACACCAAGACGAAGTCAGCCCAAGTCATCTCCCACTGCACTCTCCTAGCAGCCACTGATCTCCACCACAACTCAGCATCACCACTCAAATAGTAGACCCCTATGTCCACCCAAAACTCCTCAGGACATCTCAGAATATGGAAGTTACGTTCCACACTCGTCCTCCACGCATCCGCTACAGTAGGATCTGTACCACCCGAAAACCTCTCAGTGAACAGATCCTTCATCTCCTTGAGCATAGACAAATAACGTCCATGTGCTCCCACATCCGCAGCCACTGGCTGCCGCTCCTCCGCCACCGCTGGTGGCACTACCTGCCTGCCCCGGTACCACTGGTGGCAACCGCTCCAACAACTATGCTAGCATAGCCGCAAAGTCTGCACCAGGGACTCCACCCACTGGGACTCCCACACCCGGGACCCTATCACCACCGGCCAGTGGAGCATCAACACCGCCCCCTCCGGCCACACTCACAGAATCCCCCGGAACACCCTGCGACTTGCCCGCACCCTCAACTGTCACACTCTGGTTCTCGGTCTCACTAACCTCTGGGACTCTGCCCCTACCACGACCATGTCCGCGACCACGACCACATCCGCGACCACGACCACGTCCACGTCCGCGTCCACGACCACGACCAGCAACAACACCCTCTCTAACCATCTGCACTACCATGAACAAAAGACTAAGCAAACAATTCAAAACCGTATACAAACTCACAACTTACCGTGGAATCTCATTGAAGGCTCGAAGAGGACGATACTAGGACTCCATACCACATGCAAATTGACTAACTACTCATAATCAATTCGATCACACAACATCATGCATCCAACAATAGGAAAATAATTCAACCAATCAAATTTCCCTAAACCACTCTAAACCATCCTAGAACCGTAAAGGCTCTGATACCAAATTGAAACGACCTGACCCGTTTTTTTTTTTTTTTTTAATAGTAAATACAACATATAATTAAGCATCCCATACTACCTAATTAAACCACCCAAACCACAATTCATCATTAAACCAATAACAACCAATATGCACAGCGGAAACATACCAATAATACAGAAACAATACATCATCAATACAATAACATTCCTATCCAATCTATCCAGCAACCTAACATAACTCTAACCAAGGTTCCAACATAAATAATATAACCAACATCACACAAACAAGACCCTGGATCATCCTCCTCCTCATCGCCATGACTCCACGCTACACATTACCTACACCACAAACACAATGAGATGCGTGAGTATTACCAGAAATACCCAGTGAGACGATCTTCCCATCTACGAGCTATACACACAAGCAAATCAAGAGTACAACCACAAATAAAACATAACAAACCAGCCATTGAACAGAACATCCAATAACACATTCATCACACCTACACAACTTCACACAAAACAAGTTATACAACCCAATCGCTTAGATAAGCTCATGGTCACACACTCACCTTATCAAACTGATTATAACAACGAATACAACCCGTTGAGACTCTCCTAATGTATGAAACAGCCCAGAATTCCCTACAACAAGCCTCACAACCAAAAACGACTTATAGCAAACTGGACAGAAACATCAGAAAATAACAGTCTCAAAGACGAAACCCTAAAATAAAAACCAACCGTTAACTATTAAATCCCTCCGGTGAACAGCTAGCCCTAGACGTGACGAAGCTTCCCACAAAATCTCGTGCCGATCAGGAACCAGACGAGACCACGATCTCAGTTACAATCCCCGATGGTTCCAACTCGCGTCTGAGAAAATGTGTCTCACGCAACTGAGTTTAAATCCAAATCTACTTCTGTAAAAAGGCGAATGCCGATGAAAGACTTGGGAATAAACCTACCAAATTTCATTACCTTTGAGAATGATTTGATATGTCGAAACTGTTTTCTCCCAAACCCTAATGATTTTGCTCCCTTCTCCTTCTCACTAAGACAAAGCTTTGTTGATGTCTTTCTCTTTCTCTTTCAAACCAACTCTACCAAGGCTCTCTCTCTCTCTTTTTCTGATTACAATGTCGACAGTAGCATAAAAGGAGAGTAGGTGTCGACAACAAGAGGAGAAAATTAGGGGTCTTTGGTTTAATTAGGTTAAACCAGGATTTAATTAAACCGATAATTAAACCAATAATTAAACCAAAATTAATTAAAATCCACTCATTTGGTTTAATCAACACAGCCCAAAATGTAATCCCGGAACACGGATGTTACAAAATGCTTTTAACCAAAAACATTGCCAAAAATAACATATTATTAAAGTACACCATGTTTCTTCTAGAAGACGAAGCTGAGGTTGCATCACAAAATTAACATCTGAAAATAACATATGAGAGTTTTAGATGTATATGTAACTTGGATTAGTGAACGGATGTCGGGTTTAATCATTTCACTATTTAAGCATTTTTGACTTGGTCGGAAATTCTATTATGACAGGTGATGCATTTGGATAACTCCGTTGTAGCGACATAATATTAAAAATGTTCATGAAACTTTGTATATTTGCATTTAATATGGAATATCAATATGTTTAATTGATCTCTATAATTAGGTCAATGATCGACCTTTGGCGTTAGAAATTTTAAAATGGTGTTTTCATTGGATATAAATATGGAATGCACTCTTTGAGGGAGATTCTTAAGTCATTTTTTGTTACTACGTGATATATTATTGATTTACCAGAAAAATGTTATTGCGACACTAGACAATATATATATTATATATAGATTAGTAAAATAAGTATGACTTTTATTTGGATTTATCTTTTAAATTTCAAATGATTAATTATATATATATATAATGATCCTTATTCCTAAAAATATTTAAATTAAAATGCCTCGCAAATAAATATAACAAATAAACATTATCTTCAATAATATATATGTTGTATGTTACTTTGTAAAGTAAGTTTAGTGTTTATATAGATTTCTACTTAAAAGTTTCAATATATTATTTGAGCTCAAGAATTTATATTGATAAAAAAATATTTTAAATTAAAATATTATTTGAGCTCAAGAATTTATATTGATAAAAAAATATTTTAAATTAAAATCCCGCGCGTGCGCGGGTTCAAATTCTAGTTTAAAGTATATAGAAAACCTAAAATTTGTTTTTTTGTGCAACATAGTTTTTCTCTAGAAAATGGATTAATAAGGAATGGATGGGCCAGAGTAGATTTTAGTGAGGAAAATATATTGTTTAGTAGGAAAATATTATTTTACAAAATGTACCTTATCAATGCATCTATGTAACTATTCTACCAAAAATAAAATGCGTCTACGTAACTATAAAAGTTGGAAAAGACTTGGCCATGTTTTCACTCTTCTTCGCATCTGTGTACTACAGAACACATGAAATATATCTTGATTATGGAGAAAAAGAGTAAATATATTTTGATTAATTATAAGGACCCCTTGCTAGACATCAAACCTCTATTTGATCATCGAGGATTGGAGAAGAGTACCATCATATCAAGAAACTTGACGATATGTTTTCCTCTTCCAGCGATGATGATACGTTAGAACAAGTCTAGAATTTGAGAGTAAATTTGAGTCCAAGTATTTAAGTAAATGTCTACCTATGGCTATATATACGTACACTATTTGAATGTTAGATAGATGTTATTCTTAGGTTCAAAATATTTTATTGACAGTTACAAATTTGGGGATTATGGATTTTAGTGGAATTGACTAACTTTATATATTGCCTACTCAATTAACAAAAGAAAACATTATATGATTTTAAAATGTGTAATAATTAAGGTTTATAAAATTACATAAAAGCATAATCATAATTATGTATTTAAACTATTTCATTTCTCATCCAAGATATGGCTTTTATTATGATATTTTCTTTTATTATAAAATAGTGTGTATTTTTTCACTTTAAAGGATGAAAGACAAATTTAATAAACTGCAAAAAAAATGCGTAAAACAGATGTATCAATTAATTTATTAGTAAATGTTAGATGATAGGTGTCACTAAAAGAGAATGCCAAATGTCGCAATGTGAGTAAGAGTTAGAAAAAACCTTCTCATATCATATAAGATTCTGTGAACAAAAAATATATATTTTAATTTTTCACATTGGCGGATTGGTAAAACTAAATTTATGTGGCAGATAAATTCATAAATTTTATTTACTCACAATTACAATATTCTAATTGCTACTTCAAAATATTTCACAAAATAATGATACAAATAATACAAACAACCAATATAAAACTGTATTATACATCAAACAATTAAAAACTATAATATTCTAAAATAATTAATATTCAAAAAGATATATATTAAGAATAAATACTATCACAAACAAAATAATTTTTTAAAATAAATATAACAATAAGTTTATTGTTATCATATTATTATTTTTAGAAAATATATTGACCCGTGTTGTACAGCACGGGATATCTCCTAGTTATTAATTATTTTGAATGTTTCAATCATTAATTTTGGTGCTAATGAATGTGATGACTTAATTTGTAAAATAAATTCTTACACTAAAAGATTATGTTTTTTTTTTTTTTTTTTTTGATAACTCAGGGTAAATCCCCAGGCCTATGGAGGGGCCCGAGACTAATCCCTGGGGAAGGTGCAGCCCACGGATAGACCCTCTCTCCGGGTATTCAAATGGGCCGTAAGCAAGGGCCCATATCCATGTGGCCGTAAGCAAGGGCCCATATCCATGTGGCCACATAATAAATGAGTAACAATTCCGCATCTGGAAAGAATTGATCCCTGGCCTGGACCAACAGGGCAACTCTTCCAACCAGATGGGAACCACTAGCCCACCACCATGTGGTTCACTAAAAGATTATGTTACCGAATGATAAAATAAGAATTAGCAAAAATGTTTTCGTGCTCTCTTCACCTTTCTTTCTGTGTTCTCAGTTTCATAATTTCCCATAGCAAATCGTGTCTCAAGCATAGCAAAAATGTTAAATGATGGAAATTTGGAATTATGCATGGAAAACTCATAAGATTCACAAAGATGGGTATGGTGATACAATACGTGGTTTCCCTGATCTTAAACTTGATTTCTCCTTCTCTTGGTATCGGGTTGCTTGGATGTGCAAAATTGTATCGCATTGTGCACAAGAAATGACAAACATGATGTTTTGGAAATAAGTTTCCATCCTGAAATGATAAACATCCTAGGCTTATTAAGGTGTTGCAACCATTTACAAACATGTCAAAGATAGTGAGGATCCCACTGCATTGACATTAAGCTAATTAGCCTAATTTTGATTATGCTTTTGTTTTTTTTTTGTTTTTTCTATATATCTCCTTCTCATCATCTGATGATATGGAAAAAAAGCTGTGTGTTTTTTAGTTCAAATTTCTTTGATCTTCCGAGTCTGATGACATATGGAAAACATTCATTTTTTATTGTTCGTGTCACAATGATGAGAATACAATTTAATGATTTGAACTTGTAAACCCCCAATATAATTTTTATTGTTTATAAATTTGACTAATAATTTTATGTGTTGAATATTTTAGTGTAATCTTGCAAAAGCAAATCTCTCATATGTGCCTTCTAAACCCTAAGATCTCTCTGCCTCATTGTCTCACTGCCTCACTGTCTCACTCTTCATTTGTTTCTCCTGTCGGAAAAATGGCGAATCTTGTCTCCGGCATGTATCGAGAGGACTACCTAGATGTTGGTAGTGTGGTGATGATTCAAGTCGATACTGTTTAAATTCATATTTTCTCAAGCACCCTAAATATCCTAAATAGTGATATTTCATAACTTTACAAAAAATATCCAAAATTGTGTGCATTCAATTTCAAACAAACTCCACTTCATTTTTTTTTTATCTCCTCTTAAACATATTTGTAATCTTCATCTTCTTTGTTCGTAAATCTATAAGTAGCACAAAACCTATGAAATCATTAACTCTATAGAACCATAATATCTTACAAAAATTAAAGTAAAACACTAATGTCGAACAATAATTTAATCTAAAATTAATCCTTGGTTGAAACAAAAATGAACTAACCTATATCAAGTAATAGTTTGAGATAAAATCATGCAAAATATTAGTAGTTAGCTAGACATAACATATGATTTATTATTTTTAAATGATTTTCAAATCAATAGTTCAGTAATATTAGATATCATTAAACATTTTATAATTCATAATTAAATAACATATGATTTCTTATTTTTACAAAAATTACTTAAAATGTTTGATTGAGAACATCCTTTAATGTTCAATAACTAATAATATTTAAATTCATTATTAATTAATTAATATTCATGCTAAATAAATTAGAAGAAATGGATACATGTCACAATCTAACTGACTAATGTCACATGTAAACATATGTAAATATATATTTTTACCTTTCACCGCCCAATATAAGTCACATGTAAACATATGTAAACATATGTAAATATATATTACATTTTACAATTATGAACAAGATTTTGTGAACGGCTTTTGTGCAGACGTGGATTTGTATTAGCCTTACAATGTTCCTAGTAAAAATTGATCTAATGGCTATAGGACGTCGTATAGAAGTGCTCTAATCACAACTACACGTATATATAGTGTGCGTTAATTAAAATCTTGTTAAAAATCGGCAAAATTGAGTAAAAGATATCTCAAAATCTAATATATATATTTACATACTTTAACATACGTTACAAAATTCATTAACCATGTTAAATTTTTGTAACACCCGCAAACCAATTTTTGGTAATTTGGTAAAGGTGTCGATCGACACCTTCTAGTGAGGCATCGATCGACACCTTCTAGTGAGGCATCGATCGACACCAGCTGTGGCCGGTTTAGTCGGTTCAATTTTAATTGTCCGGTTTGCGTGGTTGGTTTAGGGAATCCCTAAATCGAGTTGTAAAAGGGGGAAAACGACCTAGGGTCGTGTTTTTGTGTTATTTGGCCGCTTTTAGAGAAAAAGAAAGAGAGAAAAGTGTTCTTGAGCTTTTGGGAAGAGTTTGAGAGATTTCTTGCTGTTCTTGGGAGATCTAAGGCTGGGAAGGTGTTAGAAGCTTGCTAGGAGTGAGGGAATTCGTTTTTGTTGGTCAGAATCTTCTTGAAAGAGGTGAGTGCATGACCATGGCTTATCTAAGCTAAGATCTCTAGATTCTATGTGTTTTGGTGCTTATGTGGTTGTTTCTTTGAGTTCTCTATGGTATTTCGTCACTGTCTGGACTGGGTTTGGCTTCTGGGAGTGCATGGAGCGGATTGGAGAAGATTGGAGGCGAGATTCGGAGTTTCTGATCGAGGAAAATCGCTGCTCGGCATCGGTGTCGGTCGACACCAGTTGGGGTGTCGGTCGACACCAACGCGAGGACGGCTCGGGACTTTGGCGAGTGTCGATCGATGCCATGTGGAGGTGTCGGTTGACACAAACTAGGGTTTTTCGGGAGTGTCGGGCAGGGTGTCGGTCGGCACCAGTTTGGTGTCGGTCGACACCAGATAGTCAGTGTCGATCGACACCATCTGGTGTCGGTCGACACCCCTCTTCCAGTTACGATGGATGTTGCATGCTTGTATATTGCCTGGTTTGTTTTATTGATTGTTGATTGTGGCATGTAGAGATCTTATTGCTTGTGTGTATAGCCCAGTAGATGGGAGGATTGCCTCACTAAGTATTTATGATAATACATACGCATCTCAATTGTTGTTTGTGGTGTGCAGGTAAAGGCAAAGTGTGATCGTGGAATCAAAGGCAATGAAGAGGAGGATGTTCTAGGGACTCGATTGGATGTTGTCTGGCATTGCTAGGTTGCTAGAGTTGGGTCATTAGAAACATTGCTAGGTTGCTGGTTCCTTGTTTCTTGTTGTTTGGTATTGAGATATTGCCTTTGTCATATTATTGGTTTATTATTGGATATTGATTATGTTTCCGCTGTTGAATGTGTTGGTGGTTAGGTGGCTAGTGGGTATGGGACCACTAGCTGTAGTTTATTTTATTATAATATATTTATTATTTATTTATTAAAAAAAAAAAGGTCGGTCGTTTCATTTTGGTATCAGAGCCCTTACGGTTCTAGGTTTGGGTTCACTAGGTTTCTGTTGTAGATGTTTGGGATTTGCATGCTTGATTGATTATGTGAGTTAGTCAATTGTGTGTGGCATGGAGTCCTAGAACATCCTCTTCGAGCCTTCAATGAGATTCCACGGTGAGTTATTGTTATGTTTCTTTGTGTGGTATTGATTTGTTTTATGCTTGTTAGCCTCTGTTCTTGGAAGATCAGTGGTTAAGGTGTTTGAGTTGTTGGTCGTGGACGGGGACGTGGTCGTGGTCATTGTCGGGCGGGTCCCGAGGCCAGCGGGTGTGTGGTCCAGAGTTCCACGAGGAGGTACGTCAGAGGGTCGCAAGCGTATCAGGAGGGACCAGAGAGGGTTAGCCGGTGAGCGTGCTGGGGGTGCTGGGAACCCAGGTGTGGGGTTGCAGCAGGTGGAGCCTAGGGTCGAGATGATCGCTTGGCGGATCTGTTGGCGTGCTGTTGGAGCGGTTACCGAGAGGGGTACCAGTGTAGGCTCCAGTTGTGCCGCATGTGGCGGGGTGCAGCCGAGGGCTGCGGATGTTGTGGACTTTCCATCTTATGTTAAGAGGATGGAGCGGTTGTAGATGACCGGTATGAGATTATTCTCAAGAGGTATCAGACCTAGAGAGGCGGATAGGTGGACATATGCAGTTGGAGCAGATATTTTTCTGTTTGGGGGTTAATCCAGTTGGATATTAGAAGTTTAGTGGGCAGGTGTAACATTGCAATGTGATACTCGGACCACAGGAGGTACTTTGTGTCGAGAGATGTTTATAGTCGTTAAGGATTGTTGCTCCTAAGGGGATGGTGATTCCCCTGAATACCGATAGCTCGAGGGGCTGAGGGCTCCGAGAGTGGCCGAGGGGATGATGTTCCCCTGAGGGGATGAGTAGTTCCCCTGATACCGAGATCTTGAGGATTGTGGTCCAAGAGTGAGACGGTATAACTCCAAGACGCTGGTCTGAGAGTGAGATCGGTATGACTCGAAGGTTGCGACCTAAGAGTGGAGGAATTAGGAGCAAGCAATGCCTAGGACGTGAGTATAAACATAACGATTGAATGTAGACCTCGAGAGAGTGATGGTGGTTTAATCTTGGATTTTAGGATTATGTTGGCCGGTGGGCCAGAGTTTTATGACCAGAGCGGTTATGAATGTTTGGCTGTGCGCTAGGATTGTGAGGTCGGTGGTGCTGGAGTCCCGGGAAGGGGAGTTACAGCAGGTTTGAGCCGGGAAGGCATGTTTGCCAGATACATAAGTTCACGAGAAGTTTTTATAGCAGGATAAACTAATCGTTGTGACGATGTTGGATGAAGTTCATTGGAGATGGACAGGGTTACTAGATTTAAGGCTTTGGTAAGCTTGCAGGGGGGAAACAAGTCAAGTAGGTTAAGTTGGCGGTCTGCAAAGCATTTGATACGATGAATCGGAATATGCGAACGTATGGTACTTGTTTGTTTTATTACGCTCGTATTGATGATTTGTTGTGGAGAATAGCTAGGCGGAAAGCTAATTTTGGATTAATCTATCTTGTGGAAGTTTTCCCTAAGAGACAAGTTCCTAGAGGTTCTTGGACGAACAAGAGGGTTGACATTCAGGTGGCTTCGAGATGATGTCGGCATACTTGAGTGTTTGTTTGGCAGAGCTGAAGAAGCAGCTAGAGGATTTGTTGAGTAAGAAGCAGCTAGAGGATTTGTTGAGTAAGGGATTCATACGTTCTAGTGTATTTCCGTGGAGAGTACCGGTGTTGTTTTGTTAAAAAGAAGGACGGAAGTCTCCGCTTGTGTATATATTAATGGGTTTGAACCGGGTTACTGTGAAGAACAAGTACCCTCTTCCCAAGATTGATGAGTTGTTGGATCAGTTGAAGGGCGCTACTTGGTTCTCTAAGGTAGATCTGGCGTCGGGTTATCATCGGATACCAATAGATGAGGTAGATGTGAGGAAGACTGCTTTCAGGATGAGGTATGGGAATTGTGAGTTTGTGGTGATGCCTTTCGGGTTGACTCACGCGCTAGCAGCGTTTATGAGATTGATGAACAGTGTGTTTCAGGAGTTTCTGGATGTATCTGTCATCATTTTCATCGAGGATATACTGGGTTATTCTAATAGTCCTGAAGAGCATGCAGTGCATTTGAGGGCAGTTATGGAAAAGCTGCGGGAGCAGAAGTTGTTTGCTAAGTTGAGCAAGTGTAGTTTATGGCAGCGTGAGATGGGTTTCTGGGTCACATTGTTTCTGCAGAGGGGGTTTCTGTAGATCCGGAGAAGATTCAGGCTATAAGGGATTGGCCTAGACTGCAGAATGTCACGGAGTTCAGGAGTTTCCTTGGTTTGGCAGGTTACTACAGGAGCAGGAGATGAAGTCTCTAGTAGGAGAGATCAGTGTGTTGAGCTTGTGTGCGGTTTCTCGAGAACTGTTGGGTTTGGAGGCGGCTGATAGAGCGGATCTTTTGAGCAGGGTGCGGTTGGCGCAGGAGAAGGATTTGGGGATGGTGAATGTCTCTAAGGATATTGATTCAGAGTATCAGGTCTCATCTGATGGTAGTATCTTGGTGCGCGGTCGGATTTGTGTGCCCAAGGATGAGGATTTGAGATAGGAGATCTTAAAGGAGGCTCATGCGAGCATTTTTTTCTATTCATCCAGGAGCGACTAAGATGTACCGTGATCTCAAGAGGTACTATCATTAGGTCGGGATGAAGAAGGTTGTAGCTAGTTGGGTAGCGAGGTGCGATGTGCGTCAGCTGGTGAAGGCTGAGCATCAGGTTCTAAGCGGATTACTAAAGAGTCTATCCATTCCAGAGTGGAAGTGGGATATGATCACGATGGATTTTGTGGTAGGATTGCCAGTTTCACGGACCTTTATTGCTATTTGGGTCATTGTGGACCGGTTGACTAAGTCAGCACATTTTCTGGCCATTAAGAAGACTGATGGAGCAGCGGTCTTGGCTAAGAAGTATGTGAGGGAGATAGTCAGATTGCATGGGGTGCCAGCGAGTATTGTGTCTGACTGAGATTCTAAGTTCACTTCGGTGTTCTGGAAGGCATTTCAGGCAAAGATGGGCACTAAGGTGCATATGAGTACAGCTTATCATCCCCAGACAGATGGACAGTCTGAGATGACGATCCAGACGCTGGAGGATCTGCTGAGGATGTGTGTGTTGGATTGGGGTGGCCATTGGGCAGATCACCTGAACCTGGTAGAGTTTGCTTACAACAACAGCTATCAGGTGAGTATTAAGATGGCTCCTTATGATGCTTTGTATGGGAGGCCATGTCGTACACCATTATGCTGGACTCAGGTGGGGGAGAGGAGCATGTTTGGTGCTAGTTTTGTTCAGGAGACCTCAGAGAAGATTCGTGTTCTCAAGCTGAACATGAAGGAGGCTCAGGATAGGCAGAGGAGTTATGCAGATAGGAGGAGGAGAGATCTTGAGTTTCAGGTAGGAGACAGAGTGTACCTCAAGATGGCCCTGTTGCGGGGTCCGAACAGGTCATTGTCAGAGACTAAGTTGAGTCCGAGGTATATGGGTCCATTCAGAGTGATTGAGCGGGTTGAACCAGTGGCATATAGATTGGAGTTACCTGAGGTTATGCGTGCATTCCATAAGGTTTTCCATGTGTCTATGTTGCGGAAGTGTCTCCGTGAGGGTGAGCAGGTGTTGGCTAAGATTCCTCAGGATCTTCAGCCTAACATGACTGTGGAGGCGAGACCAGTGAGGGTTCTCGAGAGGAGGATCAAGGAACTTCGGAAGAAGAAGATTCCTTTGATGAGAGTCATGTGGGACTGTGATGGTGTTGAGGAGCAGACTTGGGAGCCTGAGGCAAAGATGAAGGCAAGGTTCAAGAAGTGGTATGAGAAGCAAGCCGCGACTTGAGCTTGTTTAGCCTGGTCCCATCTGTAATCCGTGGCTGGAGCGAAAATGGAGTATTCCAGCCCATCTCTCTTGTTACTCGGTCGCTTGGGGTGGTTGGTTGTGCGACTCAGTAACAAGATGAGGTGGTGTTTGGGGTACAAAGTTTCCGTGAGGCAGGGTTGTGAAGGGAAGTTTCCAAAAATGGAAAGTGCTATATATGGAAAGTTTTATGGGAGTTAGAATTTGTCCATTTTAGAGGTAGAGAGCCTTAAAGGGGGCTTGTGTGTGGCCTTAGTGGCAGACTTTTGAGTCAATGTGCCATGTGCGGCGGTCTTTTAGACAATGTGTGGTCTTTGTGACGGGCTTTTCAGCCAGAGTGTCTTTGTGACGGTCCTCTTTAGGACATTTGTGTGGCCTTGGTGGCGGTCCTTTTTAGGACATTTGTTTGGCCATTGTGGCGGGCTGTTTAGCCAGAGTGTCTTTGTGACGGTCCTTCGGGACAGATGGCCTTTGTGGCGGGCTGTTTAGCCAATGTGTCTTTGTGACGGTCCTTCGGGACAGATGGTCTTTGTGACGGTCCTTCGGGACAGATGGCCTTTGTGGCGGGCTTTTTAGCCAGAGTGCCTTGGTGGCGGTCCTCTTTAGGACATTTGTTTGGCCTTGGTGGCGGTCCTCTTTAGGACATTTGTTTGGCCTTGGTGGCGGTCCTCTTTAGGTTATTTTGTTTGGCCTTTGTGGCGGCCCTTGTGGCGTGTATATGATCCTTGTGTGGTCATGAGGTATTCCGGTGAGGGAATATGTGGTTGGTAGGACATTGAGATGTTTTTACGCGAGCCACGGGAAGGAAACCTGGATAGGGATAGGACTCAGACGTGTTCAGAATCGTTTGTTCGCGACTCTTGGGGGACTTAGGTTCTCCTAGTACTGCCATATTCAGAGACTTTGTGGCTCGGGAGTATGGTTGGTATATCGACTTCGGATGACGATCCGGGGGCGCGCTGTAGGGTGGCAACCCGAGAGACGAGTTTGGACTTTTCCTTATATATTATGGCATGCGGGCTTCAGCCTGATGAGGAGCCAACATTTGGCATGCAGACTTAGGTCTGATGAGGAGCCAATAAAAACTCAAGGTTTAGGCCTATGAGTAAAGGAAAGTCCAAAAAGTCAAGAGCAAATGACGCCTGGAGCGTGAGTCTATCGCCTAGAGGTGACCTTCTGTAGATCGGTCGGAGGAGTGCGGGCCATGGAGACGGTTGCACGGGAGTCCTTGGCTGATGGTTGTTCGAGATTCGAGGACGAATCTAGATTGGTGGGGGAGAATTGTAACACCCGCAAACCAATTTTTGGTAATTTGGTAAGGGTGTCGATCGACACCTTCTAGTGAGGCATCGATCGACACCAGCTGTGGCCGGTTTGGTCGGTTCAATTTTAATTGTCCGGTTTGCGTGGTTGGTTTAGGGAATCCCTAAATTGAGTTGTAAAAGGGGGAAAACGACCTAGGGTCGTATTTTTGTGTTATTTGGCCGCTTTTAGAGAAAAAGAAAGAGAGAAAAGTGTTCTTGAGCTTTTGGGAAGAGTTTGAGAGATTCCTTGCTGTTCTTGGGAGATCTAAGGCTGGGAAGGTGTTAGAAGCTTGCTAGGAGTGAGGGAATTTGTTCTTGTTGGTCAGAATCTTCTTGAAAGAGGTGAGTGCATGACCATGGCTTATCTAAGCTAAGATCTCTAGATTCTATGTGTTTTGGTGCTTATGTGGTTGTTTCTTTGAGTTCTCTATGGTATTTCGTCACTGTCTGGACTGGGTTTGGCTTCTGGGAGTGCATGGAGCGGATTGGAGAAGATTGGAGGCGAGATTCGGAATTTCTGATCGAGGAAAATCGCTGCTCGGCATCGGTGTCGGTCGACACCAGTTGGGGTGTCGGTCGACACCAACGCGAGGACGGCTCGGGACTTTGGCGAGTGTCGATCGATGCCATGTGGAGGTGTCGGTCGACACAAACTAGGGTTTTTCGGGAGTGTCGGGCAGGGTGTCGGTCGGCACCAGTTTGGTGTCGGTCGACACTAGATAGTCAGTGTCGATCGACACCATCTGGTGTCGGTCGACACCCCTCTTCCAGTTACGATGGATGTTGCATGCTTGTATATTGCCTGGTTTGTTTTATTGATTGTTGATTGTGGCATGTAGAGATCTTATTGCTTGTTTGTATAGCCCAGTAGATGGGAGGATTGCCTCACTAAGTATTTATGATAATACTTACGCATCTCAATTGTTGTTTGTGGTGTGCAGGTAAAGGCAAAGTGTGATCGTGGAATCAAAGGCAATGAAGAGGAGGATGTTCTAGGGACTCGATTGGATGTTGTCTGGCATTGCTAGGTTGCTAGAGTTGGGTCATTAGAAACATTGCTAGGTTGCTGGTTCCTTGTTTCTTGTTGTTTGGTATTCAGATATTGCATTTGTCATAATATTGGTTTATTATTGGATATTGATTATGTTTCCGCTGTTGAATGTGTTGGTGGTTAGGTGGCTAGTGGGTATGGGACCACTAGCTGTAGTTTATTTTATTATAATATATTTATTATTTATTTATTAAAAAAAAAAGGTCGGTCGTTTCAATTTTTAGGGGAGAAACCTAAAAGATATCCTATCTAATTTTTATATGGACGTTTAATACCAAACTTTTTTGGTTAGAAAAAAAAAATCTCATTATAATTTCTATAAAAAGACCTTATATTTGAATTGTTGGTGAATTTGAAGTTATAATTTAACAACTGTTAAAGGTGTTACATAATCATTAAAGATGTTAATTAAATGTTAATCTTAGGTGTTTAAATAAATATATACAATCTTTGCAAAAAGAATGTAAATATATTAGGTCTTTTAACATGTAAATATAAATACAAACTTCTATCCACTTTGAATTTTTATTTTTCATTCAAATTAACTTCTACTTTAACAAAATATATAATCTTATAAAGCCTTTACAAAGAAGATTCTAAAGAACTCAAGATACAATATATATATCTGGTTATTTTGGTGAAGGGATTTGCCAAAAAAAAAAAGAGAGTTAAAATTACAAAAAATTAAGATTTTAAAAATATCCATTTTGAATCCTAATTTCTCATTCAAATTAATTTCGATTATCACATGTAAAAATATATAATATAGAGAATTTGTTCTACAAATTCAAAACATTGAAAATTATATTGAGAATTTGTTAAAAATATTTCTTTTGGGATACCTTTTTCAAAAATACCCTTTTTTAACATTTGTATTTTTTACCCTTTTTCAAAATTACAATATGTTAAATTAATTTTTACATTTAAGATATAGTTTTGAGGGGTTAAGGTTTAGTATTTGGAATTTAAGACTTAGAATTTAGTTGTTTATACATAGAAAAAATTGTATTTTTGACAATGAACAACATGAAAGGGTATTTTAAAAAAAATGACATAGGAAAAGTGGTATGTTTGAAAAACCTTATAATTTAACAATTGTTAACAGGCGTTACAAAATTATTAAAGATGTTAATTTAATGTTATTCTTAGGTGTTTAAATAAATATATACAATCTTTACAAAAAATATAAATATATTATTTTATAAATATAAACTATCCACTTTAAATTTTTATTTTTCATTCAAATTAACTTCTATTTTAACATAGAAATGTAAATATATAATCTTATAAAGCATTTACAAAGAAGATTCTAAAGAACTCAAGATACAATATGTATCTTATTATATAAAGTTGGGTTTTGAAAGTTAGCCATTAACAAGATTTTGACATGTGTCAAGTTATCAATCTCAGATTTTGACATGTGTAAAAATTAATATTTAATAAGAAGAATTTGATTAAAATAAAAATAAAATATTTTGTTTAAAAAAATATTAATAATAGAAAAAGATAATTATCAAAACTTACAGAATTTATAAAAAATACAAAATTTTTAAAATAATTATAAAATTCGAAATTATAATATTATTTACTTATTTTTAATTTTTAAGTTATTAATTCTACAAAAAAATATAGAAAAAGGGATTAAAGAAAATATACAGTTAATTATTAATTCTGAATTTTGTAAATACTCACTCTATATAAACATAGATCATCTTATATTTAAATAATTTGTTCAAAAACATTGCTTTCAACTTTGTTTAATTGGGAAATTTTTTTAAATGGAAAGGTAAAATTTTCTTACTTTTTTAAACCAAATTTTCTCCTACTTTCTCCTTTTCTAGTTGGGAATATGTAAGAATAATATGTTGACCTAAAAAAAAGATTAATATATGCGTCTTCTTTTCGTAATACTGTATTTTATAATTTATTGTAGTATTTTTAGATTGTTTTATTTAATTTTAATTTTCATCTTTGAATTATTTGGGATATATTACCATGCTTATAATTTTTTATTGTTTCTTTAATTATGCCAAATTAATTTTCTTCTAATTTCTCAACCTTGATTGGTTGGTCACAAACCTTTCTTATTTTTGCAAACATAATTGTTACCATTATTTTCACTCAATCCCAAATGGAGATAAAGAGTAAAAGCTCATCAACCTAATAGATGGATAAAATAAGTTAATCAAACACAAGCTTACAACAAACATAGATAGATAGATTAGAAAAACATAAATCGTTGTTGATAGATCCATAGGATCTCAAAGACTCTGATACCCTGGTTTGCGGAAAGGTTTAAAAGAATTGATATGACCACATATGTCACCAAAATGCACTAATTTTTTGGGTCAAGGGTCCTGAGAGAACTTCATGATGGGTGACCTTCCTGGAAGTGATTGTCAGAACTGTGCGAGTGAGGACAAAACACAGGAAAAGATCATTTGTTGATTTGTAGGGTCGGTAAACAAGTTTTTAAAGCCTTCAAGACGTAACAAACCTGCCATCAAATATGGGTGGGTCCACATGCCGAGAATAGATGTAAGGCCCACTTAGGAAGTTGGGCCATAGACTGAGAGTGGACATGGGCTCACTAAGAAAGGTGGCGGTTTAGGCGTTACAGAGACAGAGACTACATCATTGTGTGTCAAAGACATTTCCACGAATACATTGCGAAATTTAATAGTAGTTACTATCAAAACATATTGTGACGTTAGAAAAAGGTTTTTACTTTCAATGGTTGTCGGAGCAAGCCGTTTTGAAATAGCAAAAGACATGAACATTTTCTCTCCACATAGGAGGAGGGCAGAGCCGAGGTTCTCTCTATGGTGGAGAAGATTGGACACAAGGTTATCTCCCTAAGAGAGGGAGGTGGAGGAGGTTGGACGCAAGGTTATCTCCCAAGGGAGGAAGGCGGAGCCAAGGTTCTCTCCATGGTGGAGCAGGTTGGACGCAATGTTCTAACCATAAGGGATGAGGTCGGAGCCGAGGTTTTCTCCATGGCGGTCATGCATTATTGTGATGATACATTATTGATTAGTATATTATGTAATATATAAACACATTAATCCAACTATTTTACTTTCACTTCTACATAGTTACTATCACAAATACATTAGAAAATTTAACATTAGTTACTATCAAAAGATTTTGTAACATTAGAAAAATGTTTTTACTTTCATTGGTTGTCGGAGCAAGCCATTTTGAGATAGCAAAAATGCGTGAACATGTTCTCTCCACATAGAAGGAAGACACAGTCAGGTTCTCTCTATGGTGGAGAAGGTTGGACACAAGGTTATCTCCCCAAGGGAGGAAGGTGGAGGAGGTTGGACGCAAGGTTATCTCTCCAAGGGAGGAAGGCGGAACCAAGGTTCTCTCCATGGTGGAGGAGGTTGCACGCAAGGTTCTCTCCATAAAGGGTGAGAGCGGAGCTGAGATTTTCTCCATGATGGTCATATATTATTTTGATGATATATCATTGATTAGTATATTATGTAATATACTTTTTATTCAAAATATTTTTTGAGCCAACAATTTTAGTAATTAAAAAACTATGCAGAAATGAAGTAAAATAGTTGGCTTAATGTATTCATATAGACATTTTCTAGGTGGTGATAAAAAATATATTTGTAACACAGAATATATTTAGGTGTAAAAAAACACAGTTTTAATAGTAACATACATAAAAGATTTGTAAATGGATATAAATCAGTGTCTTATAACAAAAATAAAATTTATAAATAACTAACAACAAATTTTAATATATATATTTTTAAATTCAATTTAATTTATAAAACTTAAAACCCGCACATCAGGTGGGTCCTCATCTAGTATATATATATATATATATATGAGTCTGGTTATTTTTTTGAAGGGATTTGCCAGAAAAAAAGTTAAAATTACAAAAAATTAAGATTTTTAGAATATCAATTTTGAATCTTTATTTCTCGTTCAAATTAACTTCGATTATAACATGTAAAAAATGTATAATAAAGATAATTTGTTCTACAAATTGAAAATTATATTTGTAGGTCGAAAAAATATTCATTTTTTAATAAACTTTTTCTGTAAAAATAAAAAATTTAGTTCGTTTTCTTTTTTTTTTTCGGAATCAAAACTTCGTTTGAGTCTATCTATCTAAATATGTCAAAATGTACTTAACTAAAATATCTGATAAAAAACAATAAAAAATAATGTAAATAACTTAAATAATTAAAAATATCAATAATAAAACGAAATATTTATTGTGTAGTGGCCATAGTGGGATAATCACCAACTATCCATATATGGAATGTACCTGAAGGGACAAGTATCAAATTAATTATCAATATTTTGTTTTTGGCAGCAAGTAATAAATTTATATATTTTTTAACGTTATATAATTTGGCAGCAAGTAATAAATAAATAAAACGGAAATAAAAATAAATAAATAGAGACAAAATTAGTTGGAGGAAGCAAGTGGGTCATAGGGTTTCCTTCTTCTCTCTCAGTGTGTCGTTTTGATTTCTGCGTTGAGAGTTAAAAAAGAGTTGAGACAAGTCTCCATCTACAGTACAGTCTTTTTAGAGACGGAAGCCACACTGAGAGAAGAAGACAGATACACAACGTTCTTTGTCTCTTCCTCCGATTCTTTCTCTCTCTCTCTCTCTCTGTTTCGGTTTCAAGAAAGCAAGAACAAGAAATGGGTCGGTCAAAGTGTTTCATGGACATTAGCATTGGAGGTGAGCTTGAAGGAAGGATTGTTATCGAGCTTTACGATGACGTTGTCCCGAAAACCGCTGAGAATTTTCGATTGCTTTGCACCGGAGAAAAGGGTATTGGTCCAAACACTGGTGTCCCTCTCCATTACAAGGTTCTCTCTCTTTCTCTCTATGTGTATATATGCTCTCTTATTTATCTGTTTGCTTTGGGTTTATGAAATGTTAGAAATGGGTATTCGGTGTTTTTGTGATTTAGGGTTTGAGGTTTTGATGGGTCATTCGTCTTTGGGGTTATGAAAGATCAAAACTTTGTTATAATTGTGATTAGTTGGTAGTTGTGATTGAAAGATCAAAACTTTAGGATGAAATTGTGCTATAGAAACGTTTCTGGATGCTTATGGTTTGGGTTTTGATGGGTCTTTGCTTGAATCTCTCTGTAAGTCCTTAATCTTGTATTGCCTAATAGCTTCTGAGTTTGTGTCAGTATTGCAATTAGGTTACTGTTATTGGTATTGTGTGAAGTAAAGATCAATACTTTGAGGATGCAATTGTACTATAGAATTGTTCTGAACACTTATGACTGATGTTATTTGGTATAATTTGTTGTCAGGGGAATCGATTTCATCGTGTTATCAAGGGGTTTATGATACAAGGTGGGGACATATCAGCAAATGATGGTACAGGTGGTGAATCTATCTATGGGTTGAAGTTTGAAGATGAGAACTTTGAACTGAAACATGAGAGGAAAGGGATGCTCTCTATGGCTAACTCTGGTCCCAACACTAATGGCTCTCAGTTTTTCATCACAACGACTCGGACTTCTCATTTAGATGGGAAACATGTTGTGTTTGGAAGGGTTACTAAAGGAATGGGAGTTGTTCGATCAATCGAACATGTTAGCATAGAGGAACAGTCTTGTCCTTCTCAGGATGTTGTGGTTCATGACTGTGGAGAAATCCCCGAGGGTGCAGATGATGGGATTTGTGACTTTTTCAAGGACGGTGATGTGTACCCTGACTGGCCTATTGATCTAAATGAAAGCCCAGCTGAGTTGTCTTGGTGGATGGAGACTGTTGATTTTGTCAAGGCTCATGGAAATGAACACTTTAAGGTGCTCTTCCCAACGTTTCGAATTATATGTTCAAGTTTTTTTGTTTCTTTGAATCTGATCTGATTTTGTCCTCAAATTTACTCTCAGAAACAAGACTATAAGATGGCTCTAAGAAAGTACCGTAAGGCTTTACGTTATCTGGATATCTGCTGGGAGAAAGAGGGCATTGATGAAGGTTGTTCATCACTTTTTCTTTCTCTATTGTTTTTCCATTTACTGTGTTTCTCAGGGAATATTGATACTGTACATACTCCTCTACCTGTGGTCTTACAGAGACGAGTACTGCCTTGCGCAAGACAAAGTCGCAGATCTTCACTAATAGTGCTGTAAGTTCATATTTCTTACCTTTTTGATAAGCTAAATTTCTTGTTACTATCTGATGTTGTATACTGCCTTGTTTTGGAGATTGATATTGCGGATAAGCTTCATTGTCAATAGAATGATAGGCTGTTTGAAAATGTAATGTAAACTAAAAGTGAAGTGGGCTATACTGTAGACCTGTCATATATGTTGGTTTGTGCTGTTTAATTATTTCTTGAGAAAAAAGTAGGGTAAGTTGACATTTACATATGCAGGATTCTAAGATAATATTCTTATAGATTATGTTTGTGCGACATACGTAAAACTGATTTAATCATTGCTCATATGAATTATGGATTTCATCTCTGTTTACATTTCCAATGTTTTCTCCATAGTCCAACTTGATTGGTTAGGGTTCCCTTTATAGCTGGTGTTTTAAACTGTATGTCATATCATTGTAATTGTAACTGGCTGTTGTGGCAGGCCTGCAAACTCAAATTTGGAGATGCTAAGGGAGCGTTGTTGGATACTGAATTTGCGATGCGTGACGAAGATAACAATGTTAAAGCATTGTTTCGTCAAGGCCAGGTACTTAAAAAAACTTAATGCTCTACAGTTTTCAAGAACCTAGAATGAGGCATAGCCACCAAAATTATGGATATCTCGTGAGATGAAGATGGTTTCTGTTTCTTATCTGCACTTTTTGGTAATGTTAGGCATACATGGCTCTCAATAATGTCGATGCTGCTGCTGAAAGCTTTGAGAAAGCTCTTCAATTCGAACCTAATGACGGTGAGTGGTTCATTATTATTAATGGTTTGTCATTATTGATGTCTGAGATTTGGAAGAGAAATCCAATTAGCATTTTTGTACGTGTATGATCGTGGGAGTTGACTTACAGCTGGTATCAAGAAAGAATATGCTGCAGTTATGAAAAAGGTTGGTATTCGTATAAACAACACAAGAGTTTCTTTTTGCAGTAACTTAACTTCGTGCATGAAAGTCATTGAGCTGACGTTAGTAACCATACATGTGCAGCTCGCCATTAGAGACAATGAAGAGAAAAAGCAGTACCGCAAAATGTTCGTATAGGGTGCTCTGCTTCTTCATTTAGGGTAAGCCTAAACTAGTCAGTATATAAGTTTATATAACTGTGGCATTTCTTTGCAAGCAACCAAAAAAAGGGTTTCAGAATTCCATTGCCTGTCTAATTACGTTTGTCATCTAATTTCAGAATGCTGCACTTAGTAAAGCTTTATTTTAACTACACTAATGTGTATCTTAGTAGTAACTTGAAGTGTTTCTGCTGATGTCTATGTAGGTTTGGTCGGATAGTAAAGAAGAAGACTAACAAAAAGTGAAAAGGAGCATATAAAGAAACAACAAAAATATTCAAAGATTTGGGAACTGTTTCTATTTCCCTCATTTTTAGTAAACATTTTTACTTCCTGCATCATGGCAAAGACCGATGCATAGTAATATCGACTGGGAAATTGTTTTTACCGAAAATACAGATTCAACTAGACAGTTAATGAAATTTTGAGTTACTGGTTAACTCTTTTTTTCTTTTGCCTTTCTCCCCACTTTTTTTGGGATATATTGTTAATAACATTACTAAAAGTAAATGTTGATTACAAGCCTTAGGGGAAAGGGTAAATGAGCATCCATGTCATTAAAATTTGTGAATAATATGTTTTAGTTGGTGTTAGATGAGCATCCATTTTAGTACAATAGTTGGAGGGGCAAGAAAGATGTTGTTAATGTTCATGAAGAGTCTAATGGTGGATAAAGATGTAAATGGAAGATATGTATTGCTCTAACAAAAAGCACAGTATAGATGCAGTTACGGAACGTTTCTTTCGGATGCAGGAGATGGACAATATAGGCAGACTAGTGCTTATGAAGTATGAACTATCAAACAAATAAGAATTTTTTGATAAAACAATACTAATTAAATCTCTCTGTGGGAAGGCTTCAACTTATTGGCAGAACTGAAGCAGATTTATAATTAGTGTAGACCGACGATAATCCCAAATCACAGCGAGCGGTGAAACTATCGTCTCGGAGGACCACCACCTTGTCGACAACCACTACCGCGACCACCACCACCTTTTAGACTACATGATGGTGATACTGGTATTAGCTTCCTTCTCTGATCTCCTATTTGATATATAATGGAAAGAAAACATATAAATTTTGATTAAAATGCTAGTTAAAAATAATGTAGAATCCTTTTTATTGTTGATCCAAACTGAACCAAAATCGAAATCGTTGCAACAATTGAACCGTTTCGATTTCATTTCTTTTCAATTGGTATCAAAATAATAATCAAACAAAACCGATAAGGAAAATTACAATTCCTTTGAAACTTCTTAAATTTAAGATTCAACTTTTTCATCTATTGTTTAATTGTTTTCAAATATATACATATACACATTAATGAGAACGTGAAACTGAAAAAGAAAAAAGAAAAAAAAGGCGGGGAAAAACAAGTATAGATAGAGACCGTTGATACGCAATGGGTGTAACTCCAGCCGAGGAGAAGCAAAAACACAGTTTATGCGCCAAGAGGCCAAGAGAGCCAGCAAAAGCAAGAAGACAATCCCAAAACTGTTTGCCATCTTTAATTTTTTTTGCTCTCTTATTAACTGTTGAATCTTATATTGTTATTAATCCCTTTGGGAATTGCTTAAATTCAACGAATGAACAAAAAAATCAAATACAAATGAAACTAAACTTTTACTTGGCCACTCATTTAGTCAACAAAAGACATAAACAAGATATTTGAATTTATGCAGTAGAATCCAAATTTCTGAAAAATTTGGTACTAAGTGAAAGAAAGATAAAACCTTTTAACAAAAAAAAAAAAAGTGAAAGAAAGATAAACGAAGTGCTTATGTTTTAGTGATATGGGTCTATAATTCAACCCAACTCCAATAAGTTGGATTGATAAGAATCATAGACTAATCTACTACATTAGGTTACATGGTTAAATAATTCTATACATTAATCCATGAGATAATTTTGCAATCGGCAATTATCTATCGATAAGAATAAAAGTATAAATTTGTTTTGCAGTTTTGAAAAGATACACATTTGCTAATTTTTATTTCCTTTTACTATCGAACATTCGTTAAAATGTGTCAAGCAATCTTTAAAATGAGTAGAGATATGGCAAGTGTGAAGAGTTGAAAAATGCTACCAACTTTAAGGTCTTTGACAATAGGGGTGGAGAGGGAGAAAGAGATTTAGGTAAAGAAGTATTAACTCTTATATATAGGTCACCACGATTTATACATTTTACTAGATAAGGCCCGCGTTATTACACGGGTAAAAATGAAAAAAATTATTGAGAATAGTTAAGTAGTAATATAGATGTTTTCAGATTTTGAATATGAACCTCTCATATTCATTTTAACACTCTCTCAGTTCCATTATATAAGAGTTTTAAGGTTTTTTTACTCTATTTATAATATTTTCTTAATTTTTTGTGTACAATTTTTATTAATATAACAATTTATGACTATTTGAACTATGCATTATATTTTCTTATTGGTTGAAGTTTTATAAATGACATAATATTTATTGTTTATTAATCTTTATGTTTTTACCCAAAAACTCTTTTAGGACAGGGAGTACAATTTAATGTCTATATTATCATAATATATAAACCATATTTTAAGTTTAGTTATACATTTCATCTTAATACATAGAACTAAATATTTTATATCAAACACAGTTAATACATTATATCAAATCTATATCTTAGTAAGAATTGAAAATACAAATAAAAATTAACAAAATATAATTCACAAAAAAATTGAATCAACATTATTTAAGATATATTTGTTATGTTGTTATCTCATAAGTACTAATTTTACCGTATGTCATAATCAATTTTAAATGAGTGAAATTTATAAAATAAAAACATATATAAAGATATAGAGACATTCTCATCAAATAACTGAAGATTCATTCCTATAAATTACAATTTATTTTGAATTACCTTATGTTTTAACACATGCATTACAAAAATACATGTTTTGAAATTATAAAATCAAACATAAAAAACATTACCAATATTATTAAATGATTTTTTTTAAATGATACATATTAATATTTGAAATTTTTTAATCTAAAATAAATTTCATCGTTAGACATTCAGTTTATTAATTACATTTAACTATCTATTTCATCTTAAAACCATAATTCACTTCTTCATAGATTAGAGTTAAAAATTTAATTAAAAAAAAATAATATGAGCATCATATGAGATAATATGTATATTGGTTAGTATTTAAAATTTAACAATAAAAATAATCAGTAAAAAATCAGTTAGTATCCACAAAAAATTTGGAAATCCAAAAATATCCTAAATATTATTCTTCTTTATGTCATAATTCCATAAGTAATACTTTTGTCAATTTTCATCAATTAACCAAAAATTCATTCCTACAAACTCATTTTTTCTATTTTTTTTTTCAGGTTTCTCATATTACTAAAATCTTAATTTTTTTTTTATCTTTAAAATAAAACATGTAAAACTATACTAATACACATCACGTATTGAAATTTTTTCTTTTTAAGTTCATTATTCTTTCAAGGTTTTGTGTACTTACTTACAATATAAGTTTATATTACAACGAAAAAAATTTGACACGTGTCAACATCTAATCAATATATTTGACACATGTCACGATCTTGTTAAGAATAACTTTGACATCAAGCTTTATATAATAAGATAAATACAAAATTAAATAATTGGAAATTTAGAAACCAAATAAATTGAAATTTTTGAATCTACAATACAATAACTATTTTTGTTTTCGGCAGTGTATTAAAACCTATGTAAAAAAAAAAATACCAAAAACAACCTAATCCACAAGAGAAAAGCACCAAAAACCTAATTAGAAACTCCTTAAGTCTGGGCTTGGGTTTGGACACCTCAACGGTTGTACCTGATACCGTGTCTCGTTTAAATATCTTGATCTTGTATGAAAGTTTCAACAGATCCTGCGTGAGTTGCATCTGTTTTGGGTCATCCAACGTAGGTGCAACATAGACTTTCACAACATCAAGGCGCTTCATTTTGAGCAAGAAATGATTAATGTGTTGCAGCTCGTTTGCATTTCCTTGATGCTCCTTGATACTCACCATCTTTATTTGGTTATTTGGGGGAATGTGAATCCCTAAAAACCGATTTCCTTTAAATGTGTAACGATGCAGACCCTAAAGCATCAAGATAACAGAGACTACTTTTAATGTCATGCAGCAGTCGTATATGTAACATGAGATCGATTTGTTTAGAGTTGGCTTCTTACCGAGAGAACTAGAAATTTTAGGTTTGGAGAACGCTCTAGCAGAAGTGGCAAAAGCACTCTCAAACCTTTTTTTTCACCCAAAAACACTAACTCAAGGAGGTTGTTGAAGACTGGTAGTCCACGTTTGCAGCACACTGTAATCACCTGAAATATACGCACAAAGAATATTTTCCCTGTTTCTAACCAAAAGATGATGAGATCATACAATACCAAAACACACCCGGACAGCAGAAGTGGTCAAGTGCAGGGTCTTGACGTTGCGTATCCCACTAATAAGAGGCGTCACATCCCCGTAAACCAGCTTATATGTATTGTAATCTCTTGCAACAGTAAGGTCCAGTGTAGCTTTGGAAAGTGAATCCAAATTACAATGTAGAGGCTTAAGCCGAGCATAATCAGAGTAGTAGAGGTCCACAAGACTTGGTATGTCAAGTGAATTAATGCTCAAGGGATGAAACTTAACATCGCGCTTATAGGTAACCGAGAGTCTCTTAATGGTTTTGCTCGATATGACCTCTCCTTGTGAGTAATTGTCTTGAAGTATGGTTAAGTCCTCAAGTGCAGGGCAAGCAGCAAGAAACACACCAGAGAATTGATCACCCGTAAACAAAACGAAATCAAGAAAGAGAACCTTTAGTGCTGGGAGATATGTATCCGAAGGAAAACTTGGGATGAGTAGTTGTTTTCCTAATGAAAGCTTAACCAGTGTTGTGCTAGTGAACACTTTTGTTGGGAGATCACTGTCCCGCCGCAGCATATTTTCGAAGCGTAGATGAAGCTCAGAGACACCTTGTTCTAGGGCGTTACATATCCGGCGGTCAATAACAAGCCTGCCATGTCCTACTCTCAAATCCTTTTGTTTACACATACACAGTCTTTCATTAAAATTTAGTGAGAACTTCTTTATATGGTTACCGCCTTGCGAATCCAATGTTCTATACACAAAATGCCTGAAACCCTTCCGTTTACTCTTCTCGGGGTGAAAAAAGATGGAATCGTCACAGTCAAGATTATGACACAAAGAAAATAGAGTCTTCCACCTCTTGGACAAAAGAGAAGTTGAAGCAGCTTGTTTTGTGGGAAGGAAGGACAACATTTGGACAAGAAGATCATCCGGAAGACTGTCTATTGAAGTCGTAGAGACAAACTCCATCTTTGGTGGTAACCTAAAACATGAATTTTGAACTTCAAAGTCATCTACCAATTAAAAATATATTGCAACCCATACGTCATCACAAAACACTAATCAAATCTAATAGAAATCGACTTAACTAGATTCCTAATTTGAATTCATTAAAATGAAACCTTACATAAGAATTGACCGAAGCTAAAAAAGTTAAGATCTAACAGAACAAAGCGGCCATGGATTTTGTTAGATTGCTTGCCACGAATCTTTCAGCTCTTCTCAATTATATTATGCATTTGCAAATTGATAATACAGCTTATATTGTATATATTCAAAAATGTGTATATTTAGTATATCTAGCTCTTAGGATCTACCAAGTTTAATTATATATATATACTTTTTCAGAAAATGATATTATATATATATATATATATATATATTGTTCTTTTAAAAACCATTTTTAATTAGAAGTACGATTGTGTATTTCGATTTTTTTTTAAAATATGTTTGTTTATGAGAAAATTAGTTAGCTCACCAAAAAATAATATAGTACTTTAAAAAAAGTTAGTAATTCCATTTTCAATTTTTTCTAATACAGTATTTAGATATCTAAATATTTGGTTGACATTATTAAGTGTGGAAAAAATAGAAAATATAAAAATGGAAACTTCATTTTAGTGAAATTCTATGAGATAATTGTAAAATTTAAATACTTAACACATGTTAAGTATGCTTAAAATTTAAAATTCGTTTCTCTTTTGTTGATTGAAAGGAAAATGGAGAAGCTGATGTTTTGGCTAAGCTTTCTCTCAAAAACTATGTACCAACCCCGGGTATGAACGGTTTAATGAAATCGATTTGCACAAAAAAGATGAAAGAACTAGGATATAATAATTCCACAAACGCGTCCTCCCCACCAAACTTCGGAGAAAATTTATAATTTCTTTTCCACATCATCTGACTTTTCCGTAGAATTTGTTTAGGTTCCCACAATATACCCACCATAAATCATTGCTTTAATTGGTATGTTGACGTAGCGGCACCTTAGTAATCCGTAGTTTGTGAGAATATTCAGAAAACTATGTTCTAATTTTTTTTAAGAAAACGTTTCAAGTTATTTATGCATTTTTATTAGTTATAAAAAACTGTAAATCACAAAAAATAGCTATTTGGCCACTCTTAGTCCATTTCCCTATCCAGAATCAAGCTTGACAAACGTTTCTCCTTTGGTGGAATTGAAACCCAAAATCATTAAGCTCGGCAACCATTTCCAAGATGGAATCGTCAAAGCGGAAGTAAAAACAAATAGATACCTCCACCTCTTGGACATAAGAGAGGTGGAAACAGCTTCTTCTATAGGAAGGAGGGACAAGATTTGGACAAGAAAATCATCCGGAAGACAATCTATTGAAGTCATAGAGACAAATTCCATCTCTGGTGGTAGTACCCTTAAACATGAATTTTGAACTCAAACGTCATCTATCAATTAAAAGTATATATTGCATCCCAAACACATCATCACAAAACACTTAACACACAAATCAAATCTAATAGAAATCCACTTAACTAGATTCCTAATTTAATTTCATCAAAATGAAACCTTACATAAGAAATTGATCGAAGCTAAAAAAAGTTAAAGATCTTACAGAACAAAGCGGAGATGAATTTCGTTATTTTGCTTCGCCACGAATCTCGTTCAGCTCTTCTCAGTTATGTTATGCATTTGCAATTGATTATACAGCTTATATATATTTTTAAAAAAAAATCTTGTGTATTTAGTATCTAGCTCTTAGGATCTACCAAGTTTGATTATATATATATATATATATATATATATATTCTACCAAAAATATATATTGATTTATATTGTTCTTGAAAAGCTATTTTGAATTATAATTACTATTGTGTATTTCAATCATTTATATTTAAATATGTTGATTTATGAGAAAATTAGTTAGCTCACCAAAAAATAATATAGTGCTTAAAAAAAAGTTAGTAATTCCATTTCCAATTTTTTTTCCTAATCTGTCTATATAAAGTAAAACTTTTCTCTCTTGTCCTTTCTCCACATCAACATCTACCTAAGCAATGTTATATTTTTTTTTTTGTATTAAAAATACTATTTAAAATATTCATTCATTGCAGATTTATTATTTATATATTAATAATAGTAAAAAAACGAATTAAGTAAGTTAATTAAATTTTAAAATAATAAAATAAATAATATAAATTTGTTTTAGTATATAATAAAAATAATAACTATATAAAAATGAATTAAGTAACATAAATGGAAAATAATCATTTAATGTTATTATGCAAATTTTAATTCAAAAATGATCATATTCCAAAATTTAGAATGGGTTATTGAGTTTTAGAAAGGAACTAAGCTTATAAGTTTGATGAAGTAAAAAACTAATTTATGTAATTGTATTTATAAAATTCTAAACAGAAAATAACATTGAACTGAAACATTATTTTCTAAAAAACATATACTACAAAGATATATTATGAAATTTCACTTAAAGAAAAATAAAAAATTAATTACGCAACTCAACTTTAAAGTTTTAATCTAAAATGAAGACATTGTAATGGTCACAATTTTTTTGGGAAACCTATGAAAAAAAATCATGAAAAAATAATCCATCTAAAAAACAAAATCAATGCTCATAAAATATAGAAAAAATAATATGCAAGGCGTTACAAAAAGTGACATGACTTTTCTGTAGAATTTGTTTAGCTACTATAAATCATTAGTATGTTGACGTAGCAGCACCTTAGTAATCCGTTGAGATTCGATCCGTAGCCAAACATTTTAAATTATTTATGTATTTTTATTACTTATAAAAAATTGTACATCCCAAAAAATAGTTCTTTGACGACTGTTAGTCCATATAATACTAACTACATAGTTAAATATTTGCGTAAATTTTACTGTAATTTGTTAATTATAAAATAGTAGTAGAAGTTTTATTTGATTTACTCAATAATTTTTATAATTTTTTACATTTAATTTACTTAGCTTCTTATATACTTTGATATCAACCCGTTACATGATACAATGTTCAAAACCGTGAATTATATATATATGGTAAAATCCATAAAATAAACGAAACTCGTATTGAAGTGGTCGTGTTTAAAAATTTCGTTTTAACTTTTTGATTTTTTTTAGTTGTATATATTATATTGAATAAAACTAATATTTGTGATTTGCTAGATTTCAATAAGATGTTATATTTAATAAATTAGAAATAATATTTATATTTTTAAAATAAAAGTAATATTGTATCTTAGTTTTAAAATATATATTTCGTTTAAGGGTTGCAAGTATTTAATCTTAGTTTATAAATAAAATTAAGTTTTATAATGGCCCTAAATAGTTTGTTATTATTTCTTAATAAATGGAATCTATTAAACAATTTTATTAAATAATTATTTTATAAACTCAAATATAAATTTAATTATTAAATTAATTAAAATATAATGACATTTTTTTGTAATATGTCACATGATAGTAAGGTTAAATTTCTAACAACATCCCGAATCAAGCTTGACCAATGTTTCCCTTTGTTGAATTGAAACACAATTTTCAACCAATATAAACGAAGGGTTTTGTGAAGGCAACTGTTGTAGTCTCTTATGTTGTCCTCGTTCTCATTTTATACAACACTATCACTTCAAGATCTATTCGAGAATACTGTTTTCACCACAATAGACGATAATTGGAAATGACCACTCAAGACAATGATATATTATAGTTTTTAGGTATTTTTAGCCATGATATAAGTCTTATCTATAGAGTATTTTTGGTGTTTTTAGAGTCTTTTAGAGTCTTTTTGAGTCTTTATAGGATTTATCATGGATGAGAGCATAATGGAACTAAATAAAAGGATTTGGAGCACATTCAAGCATTGAGGCTAAGCTGTGAAGTTGGGAGACAAGTTCAGAGATATGCATCGGTCGATGAAAGTGATGGTGTCGATTGATGCAAGTGATGGTGTTGATCGATGCATCGTCCAACAGAAGAATCATAAGTTTTTTTCACAAGTTTTAAAGATTTACAAAGTTGCCCCAAATTTTTCCATATTTGCATCATTAGTCTCTGGACGTGTTAAGGAATATAAATAGGATTTATGGATCATTGTTTAGACCTAAGCTTTATTTTTCACTGCAATTTTTGAGAGAAAACCCTGAGAGATTTTAGAGAATTTTTGGAGAGAAGAATCAAGACTCCTTCAGAGAAGATTTATAACTCCTTTACTTCTTCTTTAATCTCTTTCTTAATGCAATTTATTCAGTCTATGATGTGTTTTTCATTGATTATGTCTGAGTAGATCTGCTTGTTAGGTTTAGGGTTTCTCATTAGGGATTTCATGGATTATTAAATCTGTTTATTTAGGATTCATTATCTTTCTTGTTCTTCACCATAGGTTGTTCTTAATGCTAGATCTTTGATTAGTCATCTGGATTTAGATCTTAGGATTATTGATTGATATGAGAATATAATTGATTTTCCTAACAAAAACCTTTAGTGAGCAAAATTACTTTTTGCAAAGAGATTTGAATTAGTAATTTTGTGAACTTATCTAAACTTGATTTTATTGCTGATTTTTGACTTAGAATTTTACAAAGAGATTTGGATTTTCTGGTTTTAAATTTAGATAATATTTGCAGTGAGAACTGCTTTATTTTACAATTGTGTTTAGAGTTCAAGAACGGTGCTTAATTATTGAATCCTCCTTGCTTAATTAATTAATCTGATTTTTCAAGATTAGCTCTTCTTTACCTTTATCACTTAGGAACCGTGCATGAGACTAGGCCTAGCGTTTAATCCATCTGAATTTACATCTCTTTTATTTTCTGTTTTATTTTACAATTTAATTATAATATTTCTGTTTAGCATAATTAAAAGATTATTAAGTCTATTGTGTGAATCTAGAGTTCTTGTGGATTCAATCCCTAAATACTACATTGATCTCTTAATTTGAGAGAGTAGCTCTAGGGTAAATTTGAGCATATCAAATTTTGGCGCCGTTGCCGGGGACTCTTTTGATTCACCATTAGATTAAAGTCTTTGATTTTATCTAAATTTTTCTTTTCTTATTTTACTCACACGTTTTTGTTTCTTTTCTCTTGTGTATTTCAGGTACATGCCTAAGCCTAGCACCAGGAAAAATCCTACTGGTCTAGTTAATAAGCTTACAAATCAAGAGTTAGGACAACTAGAGCGTGATAACACAAAAGCAGCCAAGTCAGTTGATATATCATGGTTTTTGTGGTTTTTAACCATGATATAAGGAGTCTTTTAGTGTCTTTTCATTTGTTTCTAGATTGTTTTTGAGTCTTTACAGGTTTTTAGCATGAAAGGAGCAAAGTGGAGCAGTTTGGATCATTTTGGAGCAATAATCTGGAAGAAATCAGCTTGGAGTCGAATATGAGAGAGGGCATCGATCGACACTAGAGAGCATCGATCGACACCCTTGTTGCCAACGAGAAAAGAGCCAAATTTGGAAGTTTTACAAATCTGCCCCAAAGTTTTCCATAATTGCAAAACAAGTCCCTGACGTGTTTTAGGACATATAAATAGTGTTTTTAGGTTTTCCAAACCCTCAAGTTTCATTCTACCAAGTTTTATTTTTCTGCAACCCTGAGAGATTTTTGAGAGCTATTGGGAAGAGAGATCTGAACTGCTTTAAGAGAAGAATTCTTAAACTCCTTTCTTACTCTTTTAATCTCTATTGCTTATTATTCAGAATCATGTCTTGTTCTTCTTTGATTATGTCTGAGTAGTTTTCTTGTTAGGTTTAGGGTTTTTCACAAGGATTTTATGAATTATTAGATCTGTTTATTTATGATTCATTATCTTTCTAGATCTTCATCTTAGGTTGTTCTTCATATTAATTCTTGATTGATCACCTAGAATTAATACTTTAGGAAAATAAATTGATATGAGAATATAATTGATTTTCCTGACAAAAACCTTTTGATAAGCAAAATTATTTCTTGCAAAGAGTTTTGATTTAATAATTTTGTGAACAATCTAAACCTGTTTTTATTGCTGATTTATTACCTAGAATTTTACAAAGAGATTTGGATTTTCTGGTTTTAAATTTAGATATTATTTGCAGTGAGAACTGATTTAATTTACAAAAGTGTTTAGAGTTCTTGATCTGTTCTTAATTGTTTGAATCCTAATTTATTGATTGATTTAGTATTTCATAATTTCCTGAGAAATTCCCTAGGCCTAGCTTTTTGATCTTCTGAATTTACAACAGTTTTATTTAATATTTTGCATTGCTATTTTTAATTCAATTTAATTTGTTTAGCATAATTATAAAACTCTATAATTTATTGTGTAGTCTTGAGTCCTTGTGGAATTCGACCCCTAAGTACTGCAGTGATCTCTTAATTTGAGAGAGTAGCTCTAGGGTAAATTTGAGCATATCATCAGCAAAGATGGCCAATACAATCATATTGAGACGTGATGAGGCTGGAGTTTTGAGGGATCAAGAGGGTCATGTTTGCAACGAACAAGGCCAAAAACTTGATGTTGACGGACGGGTTATTCAGGAAGAACTCGTCGTGGTCGATGAGAATGCATGTTGCATCAACCGACGCAATGATGGCATCGATCGACGCAACCAAGATGGCATTGACCGACGCAATGTTGGCGTCGATCGATGCAATGCCAGAGCTGGTGCGAATGGAGCCGATTTGGATGGTAACAACCAGCAGAACCTTCAGGGCAGACGGGACAACAATGGAGAGCTTGTCAAGACTCTTGCGGACTTCAACAGACCAGACTTGTTCTATGAGAACCGATCCGCAATTGTCCCTCCTCCATTTCCAAGGAATGATTTTGAGCTGAAACCTGCCTACTTTGCTCTTGTCGGACAAAGGCCATTCCAGAACCTGCCGCACTTTGAGGATATAGTCACAAGCATTAAGGCTAATGGAGTCACATATGACTATCTCTATTGCAAGCTTTTCCCCTACTCTCTCGCTGGTGAAGCTTCTCATTGGCTAAGGCAACTCAAACCAGGATCTCTGAAGACCTGGAATGATATCAAGGTAGCGTTTTTGAACTAGTTATGTGACGATGCGATGTCTGATGAGCTGAGGATTAAGCTCTCCACCTTTAGACAAGGAACTGCTGAATCTTACAAAGCTGCTTGGGTAAGGTTCAAAGCATACCAGAGGGACTGTCCACATCATGGGTTCTCAGAGGTGCAGTTGATTAGTATCTTCTTCAGCGGGATTGACTGGAGGTATCATATGGCTTCGGATGCTGCTAATGATGGGAACTTCAAGACAAGATACCCAAATGAGGCTGAACAGTTGATAGAAAGGCTAGCATCCAGCAACAGTACTAAGAATGCGGACCTAGAGCGGAAAAGAGCACATGAAGGCCATGATTCAAATCAGTTTGCTACAGTGAATGCTAAGTTGGATACAGTACATAATCTTCTTGTGGGAAAGAAGTCTGTCCATTTTGCTTAAGATGTTGAGACTTTTGAGCCAAAGCCAGAGATTACAGAAGAATATGTCAACTATGTGTATGGAGCTGGGTATCAAAATCAGAGATTCGGTCAGAAGAATTCATTCACAGGAAATCCAAACAACAACTTCACTAGGAACTATGGTTCTTCTTCTTACCAACCCCTCCCTCCACCCAATTCAGAGAGCAAGATGGAATCAATGATTGGGCAGATTTTGGAAGGTCAACAGAAGTTAACAGTGGACTTCAATGGGAAGATTGATTCTGTATACATTGAGCTGACTGGGAAGTTCGATGCATTAAACACTCATGTTAAGAAGATTCAGACTGATGGATCTGTTAAAAGACAAGAGAAATTTCTTTCGGGAAGAATAGAGTCGAACCCCAAGCATGCTTGTAATGCAATTTTGGTGAAGGAAGGAGACAAAGGTACGTTAGTTGAGCCAGCATCGATCGACACTACACAATAGCATCGATTGATGCAAACTCAATCAAGCGTCGATCGACACAACATCAGCATCGATCGACACCCCCCACAAACAGCTTCGGTTTCTCTCCAAGTTGTACCATCTGATTCAGAGCAAGCTTATAAGCCTAAGGTTCTTTTTCCTAAGCCTAGGAGATCCAAGCAGGAGATTGAAGAAGCTAGATACAAAGCTATGATGGATAAGGTGATGATAGAGATGCCTTTGATTGATACAGTCAAGTTTTCTCCTGGTATTAAGCGATATATGAAGAGAATGGTTACTAATGGTTTGAGCCCTGAGGAAGGAGCTTTGCTAACCAAGGATGTCAGCTCAATTCTGTTGAATCAGCCTCCACAGAGGAAGAAGGAGAGGAAGCAGGAAGTGGTTGTCTCTAAGAAAGTGAGTGCAATGATTCAGAGTAGGGTTGCAGAGAAATTACCAGATCCTGGAAGCTTTGTACTTGATTGCTCTATCTCTGCAGAACGGTTTCGTCACTCTCTTTGCGATCTCGGCTCTAGTATCAATTTAATGCGACATTCTGTTGCTGTGAGACTTGGGATGACAGATTTCAAGCCAACTATGATCTCTCTTATCTTAGCTGATCGATCCAGAAGGATTCCTGAAGGTGTCTTGGAGGATATTCCAATCAAGATTGGAGATTTCATGATTCCCACTGACTTTGTGGTGTTGAAGTATGACAAAGAGCCTAGTGATCCTCTCATCTTAGGATGCTCTTTCTTGGCTACAGCTGGTGCCATCATAGATGTGAAGAAGGGACACATAGCTCTGAATGTAGATGATTTGGTTATGAACTTTGAGATGGACAAGCTCAGAAGGGCTCCCACTATTGATGGTCAGACATTTTCTGTGGAAATTGCTTCTGATGATGATCTGATCATTGAGCTTCATGGAGATATTACTGCTGGGTATATCAAAGAGTTGGAGCCTGTTGAGAAAGTGAGCAAGCAAGCTGTTAAGCTTGAAGATTGGAGTGGAGATCATCGAATCAGTACTATAGACCATGATGAGGTTATGATCCATGACAAGTCGCTAGTAGATGATGTTTTTGTAATGGAAACACAGATTGCTGAGGAAAGTTGCAGAATCATTGAAGAAACACGAGTTGCAGGCTCAGCATCGATCGATGCAATCGATGCAGCTGTAGCATCAATCGACACACCTCCACGAGAACGTCCAGACTTGTCCAAAACCGAAGATTCTCGAGTTGATTCCTTAGCTGCAAGTCCTAGATCAGTTGTAAAGCTAAAATCTCACCATTCCACAGTCAAGAACCCACAGGTAAGGCCAAGGTATGCATCTTCTTCACCCAAACCTTCTCCATTCATCAATAAGAATTTCAAAGGTACTAACACTATTTTGAAGTTAACCAAGCCACAAGATTATCGTAGAGCGCTTGTTTCTTCTGTTGATGATTTTGCAGGACATAAAAGAAACCCTCCCATACCCAAGTCTCGCCCTGCTCCTGTTCCTCATGTACTTGGCAGATCTCATGACCCTAACGCATATACACCACCTTGGATGAAGAGGCCATTTTCTCGAAGGCATTCACTGTCATGTTCTGATCCACCAGATGCCTGAGCTCCAACACAGTCAAGCTAATGACTGAAAACAAGCGCTTAGTGGGAGGCAACCCACTCATAGATTTTTCTTTTCTACTTAAATTGAGTCATTTTTATTCTTGCTTTGAGTCAGTTTGAATTTGAATTGAATTATGAACTTCTATCTATCATGTTGCGTTTAATCTTGTGTTTGAGTGATTCTTAGCATTGCTAACATCCAAGGAATGAGAGAAACACAAATTAATCGCAGCTAACTCAGGAGTAATGTTCGAACTCTCTGCATCTGCAAAGTGCATCGACCGACACACCATCAGCATCGGTCGACACAGAACATCCAGATTGGTAACACGTTTTTGTTCACAATTTCAATACTTATTCATTTTTGTTTATTTTTCTTCGCCAATCTCTTACTTGATAACACTGGGGACAGTGTTGTTTAAGTCTGGGGGAGGCAGTTACTAACTACGTTTTTGTTTTTAAGAGTCAGAAAAAATTTTGTTTTATTGAGTCAAAATTTTTGTTGGGAACTATGATTTTTCATTTTAGTGTACTGCCTTGGTTGATTAATGCTGCATATTGAGTCCAAAATCTGACTAATGAAAAATCCAAAGGCTGACCAGTGAACCAGAGTAATCCAAATTTCCAATAGAATCCACAAAAGCTTGAGGTAATTTCTGCGCTTTTCTTTTTACCTCATCAAGGAGATAGATGTTCATAAAGCTTGACTCCTTGTTCATACCTGACAAGTAAGATTTCAGAAAAGAAAAAAAAAATTGGTACTCCTCTCCCTTATTTAAGTTTAAAAGATTTTTCCTGAGAGCTTTGTTAAAAAAAAAAAGAATAAAAGATGAGATGATTTTGATCTGTTTAGAGTGATAGGTAAATTACCTGTGACCCCATTATTCTACTCTTGAGTCAAATGATCACACAAAGATTGGAAGCAAGGGGTAGGTAAATTACCGATGACCCTATTATTCGCCTACACCTTTGATAAAAAGAAAAAAATAATAAGAAAAAAAAAAAAAAGCAAAGCTCAAAGGGAGATTAAATAGAATAAGTTTGGGAGAGAGAAAGAGTATTGTCTTGCTTGTTATGGTATTGTATGGGAATGAGTCTAGAAGGCTCTTGACATTGATCAAATTGATGAGTCCCATCGATGAAGGCTTAATGGAGGATGTTGTAGAATTTGGGATGAAGCAAATGCCAACGGCAAAGTACATGTGGTTCGATTTGGATTTATCTGCTAAGCATATGGATTATGGTTTGAATGATCATGGCATTACTTTAAAATGAAAAGGAGTTTCCGTGTTTTCAAACATTTTCCACATATGAAGTTCTTGATTTGCTTGAGGGCAAGCAAAAGCTAAGTCTGGGGAAATTGATATATCATGGTTTTTAGGTGTTTTTATTCATGATATAAGTCTTATCTATAGAGTATTTTTGGTGTTTTTAGAGTCTTTTTGAGTCATTATAGGATTTAGCATGGATGGAAGCATAATGGAGCTAAATAGGAAGATTTGGAGCACATTCAAGAATTGAGGCTAAGCTGTGAAGTTGGGAGACAAGTTCAGAGATATGCATCGGTCGATGTAAGTGATGGTGTCGATCGATGCATCGTCCAACAGAAGAAACGAAAGTTTTCTCACAAGTTTTAAAGATTTACAAAGTTGCCCAAAGTTTTCCATATTTGCATCATTAGTCTCTAGACGTGTTTAGGAATATAAATAGGATTTATGGGTCATTGTTTAGACCTAAGCTTTTTTTTCACTGCAATTTTTGAGAGAAAACCCTGAGAGATTTTAGAGAGTTTTTGGAAAGAAGAATCAAGACTCCTTCAGAGAAGATTCAGAGCTCCTTTACTTCTTCTTTAATCTCTTTCTTAATGCAATTTATTCAGTCTATGATGTGTTCTTCATTGACTATGTCTGAGTAGATCTGCTTGTTAGGTTTAGGGTTTCTCATTCGGGATTTCATGGATTATTAAATCTGTTTATTTAGGATTCATTATCTTTCTTATTCTTCACCATAGGTTGTTCTTAATGCTAGATCTTTGATTAGTCATCTAGATTTAGATCTTAGGATTATTGATTGATATGAGAATATAATTGATTTTCATGACAAAAACCTTTGGTGAGCAAAATTACTTTTTGCAAAGAGATTTGTGATATATCATGGTTTTTGTGGTTTTTAACCATGGTATAAGTGTGCTTTTTGAGTCTTTTAATTTGTTTTCTAGGTTGTTTTTGAGTCTTTATAGGTTTAGGTACTCATTGGCACGAATGAAACACAAAGGAGCTAAAAGAGGATGATTTGGAGGATAACCAAAGCATGAAGGCTGATCAACGAAGCTGGGAGACGAGTTCAAGAGAATGCATCGACCGATGCAACCTCAGCATTGATCGATGCAGGTGCCACAAAGCCAATCAGATGTTTTTTCCTCAAGTTTTGAAGATTTACAAAAGTTGCCCAAGTTTGCCTTATTTGCAATTAAGGCCCAAGACGTGTTTTAGAGTATTTATAGGATTTTTATGGTCATTGTTTAGACCTAAGTTATTTTCTAGCAATTTTGATTCCAGCCACCTTATTGATTGAAAGCTTTTGGGAGAGACAGATCTGATTTCATCTGTAGAGAGAAGATTCTTGAACTCCCTTCTTACTTCTTAATATCAATTGCTTATTATTCAGAAAAGATGTTTTGTTCTTCATTAAACATGTCTGAGTAGTTTGGTTGTTAGGTTTAGGGTTTTTCATAGGGGTTTTATGGTTTATTAGATCTATTATTTTTAGGATTTAGTATTTTCTATGATCTTCATCTTAGGTTGTTCTTCGTATTAATTCTTGATTGATCACTTAGAATTAATACCTAGGAAAATAAATTCATATGAGAATATAATTGATTTTCCTGATTAAACCTTTTGATGAACAAAATTATTTCTTGCAAAGAGATTTGATTTAATAATTTTGTGAACAATCTAAACTTGTTTTTAAAGCTGATTTTTAACCTTGAATTTTGCAAAGAGATTTGGATTTTCTGGTTTTAAATTTAGATAATATTTGCAGTGAGAACTGATTTATTTTACAAGTGTGTTTAGAGTTCTAGATCTGAATTTGAATTGCTTGAATCCTAATTATTTGATGGATTTAATATCCCATGAATTCATGAGAATTTTCCTAGGCCTAACTCTTTGATCCTTTGAATTTACAACACTTTTGAATTCTGTTTTGCATTGTCTTTAATTTAATATTTTTATTTAGCATAATTAAAAGAGTAATAAGTCTATTGTGTGAACTAGAGTCTCTGTGGATTCGACCCCTAGAGTATTACAACTGCAAGGCTGTTAGTACCATTAGGGTATTACAATTTGAGCATATCAAATTTTGGCGCTGTTGCTGGGGACTTTTTTGATTCACCATTAGATTAAAATCTTTGATTTTGTCTAAATTTTTCTTTTTCTGTTTTACTCACACACTTTTGTTTCTTTTCTCTTGTGTGTTTCAGGTACATGCCTAAGCCTAGCACCAGGAAAAATCCTACTGGTCCAGTTGTTAAGCTTACAAACCAAGAGTTAGGACAACTAGAGCGTGACAACACAAAAGCATCCAAATCAGCAAAGATGGTTAACCGAATCATATTGACACCAGATACGGCTGGTGTTTTGAGGGATCAAGAGGGTCATGTGCGCAACGAACTAGGCCAAAAGCTTGATGCTGAAGGACAAGTTATTCAGGAAGAACTCGTCGTCATTGATGAGAATGCAGATGGCATCGATCGACGCAATGTCGGCATCGATCGACGCAACCAAGAAGGTATCGATCGACGCAACCTTGGCATCGATCGACGCAATGTCGGAGCTGGTGCGAATGGAGCCAATTTGGACCTTCAGCCTAGACGAGATAACAGTGGAGAGCTTGTCAAGACTCTTGCAGATTTCAACAGGCCAGACTTTTTCTATGAGAACCGTTCCGCAATTGTTCCTCTTCCATTTCCAAGGAATGATTTTGAGCTGAAGCCTGCCTACTTTGCTCTTGTTGGCCAAAGACCATTCCAGAACTTTCCACATGAGAAGCCTCTAGACCACATTGAGCACTTTGAGGATATAGTCACAAGCATCAAGGCTAATGGAGTCACAGATGATTATCTCTATTGCAAGCTCTTCCCATACTCTCTTGCTGGGGAAGCTTCTCATTGGCTAAGACAACTCAAACCAGGATCTCTGACAACCTGGCATGACATCAAGGTGGCATTCCTGAACTACTTCTATGATGATCCCATGTCTGATGAACTGAGGATTAAGCTCTCCACCTTTAGACAAGGACCAGCTGAATCTTACAAAGCTGCTTGGGTAAGGTTCAAAGCATACCAGAGAGACTGTCCGCATCATGGGTTTTCAGAGGTGCAGTTGATTAGTATCTTCTTCAGTGGTATTGATTGGAGGTATCAGATGGCTTTGGATGCTGCTAGTGATGGGAACTTCAAGACAAGGTACCCAGATGACGCTGAAAAGTTGATTGAAAGGCTAGCATCAAGTAACAATACCAAGAATGCAGACTTAGAGCGGAAAAGAGCACATGAAGGGTATGATTCAAATCAGTTTGCTACAGTGAATGCCAAGCTGGATACAATGCATAACCTTCTTGTTGGAAAGAAGTCAGTTCACTTTGCTGAAGATGTTGAGGTTTTTGAGCCAGAGCTGGAGAATGTAGAAGAAGATGTCAACTTTGTGTATGGTAATTAAGGGGAAAAGTTTGGAAATCAGCAAGGCAACAGGTCTTTCAGTGGAAACAACCAGCGCAACAACTATCAGTCTACTTCTACATGCTACATTCCTAAGCAAGATTATCAGAAGCAGCAGAACAGTGGATACACCAGGACCTATGGCAACTCCTCTTACCAATCTCCTCCTCCTAAGACAACTGAGAGTAGGATGGAAGCAATGCTTGAGCAGATTCTTCAGGGAGAAGAGCAGTTGACAGTGACATTCAATGGGAAGATTAACAATGTCTACACTGAGCTTACTGGCAAGTTTGATTCATTGAATGTTCAAGTTAAGAAGCTGGAGAGCCAAGTTGCACAAACTGCTGGAGCTATGAAGAGACAAGAAGGATACTTACCATCAAGAACTGAATCCAACCCTAAGCACTCCTGTAATGCTGTTACCTTAAGGAGTGGTAAGCAGTTACAGTCTGAAGCTGAGCAGAAGCAGAGGTCCCAAGAATTGCAGGAATTGATCGATGAGGATGATGAGTTTGACGATCTGGAACCAGCATCGACTGATGCAGCTGCAAAGCATCAATCGATGCAACCCTCAGTGGTCGTAGAAGACTTGACTTTGCGAGATAGCATCGACCGTTGCAACACAAGCATCGACCGATGCAACGTCGAGACCGAGAAGGAAGTTACGAAAGCTCCGATTCTAGTTGATGAGAGAGTGTACAAGCCTAAGGTTCCCTTTCCCAAGAACCCAAGGAAGTCTAAGCAGGAGATTGATGATGCTAAGTGCAAGACTATGATGGATAAGCTTGTTATTGAGTTGCCATTGGTTGATGCAGTTAAGACTTCTCCAATGCTTAGGAGATATGTCAAGAGAATGGTAACCAAGGATTTGAATGCTGAGCAAGGAGTGATGATGATTTCAGCTCAAGTCAGTGCCATCATTCAGAACAAGATCCCATAAAAGCTTCCTGATCCAGGTAGTTTTGTTCTTGATTGTACAGTCTTCAATGAGAGGTTTGCTAGATCTTTGTGTGATCTTGGTTCCAGTGTCAACTTAATGCCTAGATCAGTAGCACTCAGCCTTGGGATGACAGATTTCCAACCCACCAAGATTACTCTTATACTTGCTGACCATTCATTTCGCATTCCTGATGGTATTCTTGAAGATGTTCCAATTAAGATTGGTGATTGTTTGATACCTACTGATTTTGTGGTCTTGAAGTATGAAGAAGAGCCTAAAGATCCTCTAATCTTGAGAAGATCATTCTTAGCCACTGCTGGAGCTATTATTGATGTCAAGAAAGGACAGATTGGCCTTAATGTTAGAGATTTGCAGATGCGTTTTGACATGGATAAGCTGGTTAAGAGGCCAAAAATAGATGGTCAAACTTTTTATGTGGATACATTGTCTAATCTTGCTGATGATATTTTCAAGGAGCTGCGTCCTGAAGATCCTCTTGAGAGAGCATTGGTTGCTTCTACTGAAGAAGCTGAGCATTTAGATGACATTGCTGCTGGCTATGTCAAGCTACTAGATGCTAATGAGCAAGTGAAGAAGTTGGTTGCACAAGAGGAATTGGTTGGTACTTCTTCACAAGCTGAGAAACTATTAGATTGGAGCCTTGAGAAAGCTCCAAAGCTGGATCTCAAGCCACTTCCTGCAGGATTAAGGTATGCATTTCTAGGTGAGAACTCTTCCTATCATGTTATTGTTAACGCTTCCTTAAACAACGCAGAGCTCACTTTACTGCTAAGCAAGCTGCACAAGTTTTGCAAAGCTCTTGGCTATTCTCTTGATGATATTCCAGGGATTTCTCCAGACTTGTGCATGCATAGGATTCATCTTGAGGAAGGAACTAAGACATCTATTGAGCATCAGAGGAGGCTGAATCCGAATCTACAGGATGTTGTCAAAAAGGAGATCATGAAATTGCTGAATGTCGGGATTATCTACCCAATTTCTGACAGCAAATAGGTTAGTCCAGTTCATGTTGTTCCTAAGAAGGGTGGAGTTACAGTGGTGAAAAATGACAAGAATGAGCTGATTCTGACACGGACAATCACCGGACACCAGATGTGCATTGATTACATAAAGCTGAATGCCGCGACAAGGAAAGATCACTTCCCGCTACCCTTCATTGATCAGATGCTTGAGAGATTAGCTAACCATCCATACTACTGCTTTTTGGATGGTTACTCCGGGTTTTTCCAAATCCCGATTCATCCTGATGACCAAGAGAAGACAACATTCACTTGTCCATATGGTACTTTTGCATATCGCAGAATGCCTTTTGGTCTCTGTAATGCTCCTGCGACATTTCAGAGATGTATGATGTCCATCTTTACAGACATGATTGAAGATTACATGGAGGTTTTCATGGATGATTTTTCTGTTTATGGGTCTTCATTCAAGAACTGTTTGGATAATCTCTGCAAAGTGCTAGCTAGATGTGAGGAGAAGCACTTAGTTCTTAATTGGGAGAAATGCTATTTTATGGTTATAGATGGTATAGTGCTGGGTCACAGAGTTTCAGAGGCTGGTATTGAAGTGGACCGCGCTAAGATAGAAGTGATAACAGGTCTTCAACCACCAGATAGTGTGAAGTTGGTCAGGAGTTTCTTGGACATGCTGGTTTCTATAGACGCTTCATCAAGGATTTCAGTAAGATAGCTAGACCACTTTCAGCTCAACTATGCAAGGATGTCAAGTTTGAGTTCACTGATGAATGCCGTTTAGCTTTTGAACGGATTAAGCAAGAGCTTGTGAGTGCTCCAATTGTTCAACCACCTGATTGGGATTTACCTTTTGAGGTAATGTGTAATGCCAGTGATTTTGCAGTGGGAGCAGTGCTAGGACAGAGGAAAGATAAGAAACTTCATGTTATTTACTATGCTAGTAGAACACTTGATGATGCTCAAAAAAAATTATGCAACAACTGAGAAGGAGATGCTAGCAGTAGTGTTTGCTTTTGAGAAGTTTTGTTCTTACTTGGTTGGATCAAAGGTAATAGTTCATACATATCATGCTGCACTCAAATACTTGATGCAGAAAAAGGATGCCAAGCCAAGATTGCTAAGATGGATTCTTCTTCTTCAAGAGTTTGACATTGAGGTTAAGGACAAGAAAGGTATTGAGAATGGAGTAGCTGATCATTTATCTAGGATTAAGTTAGAAGATGATGTTCCAATATGATTCACTGCCAGAGGAGAATGTCTACTTTGTCGATGTTGGTTCTCAAGCTACTTTGTCTCGTGAAGTTTTGCAGACTCTTGGCAATGCATCGATCGACACATCTGGTGCATCGATCGATGCTAGATCTCGATACAAACAGGATTTGGCGATTGCATCGACCGATGCATCATTAAACATCGATCGACGCTTGGTTCAGGAATCATCGGGTTCCGAGTTTGATGACAACGTGGCTGATGTAACTACTTCTGATCAACCGTGGTATGCTGATATTGCGAATTACCTTGCTGCAGAGGTGGAACCAGACAAGTTTACAGGATATGCTAAGAAGAAGTTCTTGAGAGATCTTAGAAGATACTATTGGGATGAGCCATACTTGTATAAGCATTGTTCAGATGGAGTTTACAGGAGATGTCTAGCTGAGACTGAGGTTCCTGATGTGTTATTTCATTGCCATGGATCAGATTATGCTGGACACTTTGCTACCTTCAAGACAGTGTCCAAAGTTCTTCAAGCAGGGTTTTGGTGGCCAACAATGTTTAAGGATGCTCATGAGTTTGTATCTCGATGTGATGTTTGTCAGAGAAGAGGACAGATTAGTAAGAGATATGAGATGCCACAAAATTTCATCCTTGAGGTTGAAGTTTTTGATTGTTGGGGCATTGATTTTATGGGACCATTCCCCTCTTCTTACAATAACAAGTACATCCTTGTAGCTGTTGACTATGTCTCCAAGTGGGTAGCAGCTATTGCAAGTCCCAAGAATGATTCTGCTGTGGTTCTTAAGCTGTTTAAGACCATCATCTTTCCATGGTTTGGAGTGCCTCGGATTGTTATCATTGATGGAGGTAAGCACTTTATCAATAAAGTGTTTGATAAGTTGTTGAAGAAGTATGGAGTTCAACATAGAGTGGCTACCCCATATCATCCCCAGACTAGTGGTCAAGTTGAGGTTTCTAACCGCCAAATCAATGAAATCCTTGAGAAGACAGTGGGTGTTACAAGAAAGGATTGGGCTGCCAAGTTAGATGATGCACTTTGGGCATATCGGACTGCATATAAGACACCACTTGACACTACTCCTTTTCATCTGCTTTATGGGAAAGCATGTCATCTTCCAGTGGAGTTAGAGCACAAGGCAGCCTGGACTGTTCAATTGATGAATTTTGATGCCAAGACAGCTTCAGAGAGAAGGTTGGTTCAGCTGAATGAGTTGGATGAGTTTATACATCATGGATTTGAGAACTCTAAGCTATACAAGGAGAGAACCAAGGCTTATCATGATAAGAGAATCATCTCCAGAAACTTTGAGCCTAATGATCAAGTACTTCTGTACAACTCTCGCTTGAAGCTGTTTCCAGGTAAGCTTCGTTCTCGCTGGTCCGGACCATTCACTATCCAAGAAGTCCGCCCCAATGGAGCTATTGTGCTACTTAACTCCAACGAAGAGAAGTTTACTGTCAATGGACAGAGGGTGAAACACTATTGGGCTGAAGCCGGGATACCAGACGGACACATTGTGCGTTTGGATGATGCACTTTCTGCCTAATCCGCTGCCAAGTCAAGCTAATGACTTAAAACAAACGCTGAGTGGGAGGCAACCCACTGGTAGGATTTAATTATTTTTATTTTTGTTTTTATTTTTTTTTTATTTACTAACATATTAATTTTTAGTTTTGAGTTTAAGTGATGCAGAAATCGTAAAAAAAAAACAGAAGTGTTTTGCATCGACCGACACAGCTGGTGCATCGGTCGATGCATAGCTTAATGGATCGGAGGATACATGGGCTGGTGGGTTTGAGAGAATCGAATTGTTGGTGGGCTGGACTGAGCCCAGTTGCATCGACCCAACACTTGCATCGACCGATGCAATCTCAGCATTGATCGATGCAACATAACCTAGACACGCGATTAAAATCTCTCGACTTCGTCTTCTTCGCCTCTCTTCGTGAAAACAAGAACCGAGAGACACAATACTCAGTCGACAATATCTCTCTCATTTCTTGTCCAAATCCATCGATTCCAAGGTCCATTCCACTCGATTTTGACTCCTCTACTCGATTCCCTGCTTAGATTTGCGATTCGAGGCAATGTCGACCGGCCAGAGATCGAAATAACTTCGCTGCTCCAATTCCGCCGCCGCTCAGAATCGTCGGACCGATCTTCCACCGCCGGCGGTTCCTCCTCCGGTTCCACTGAGGCCAATCCGACTATTTCCAGCTTTTGATGCACCATTTCAAGCTAATTGTCATGACCCACGTGATGTCATATATTTTACCTTGTTTTCCTTTAGTTTATTCACATCTTTTGCATCTTTTGCCATCCATTTAGGTCATTATTGTGTAGTTTTAGGACTAATCATGCATTAGAGTTTAGTTGCATTGCATTTGCATCTTTTCATGCATAAACAGGTGATTTTGGAGCTTAAGGAGCATGGAAGCAATGGAGAAGAGATGTGAAGCAATCATGAAGAGGAAACAAGGGAGTTAAGGCTGAAACAACAAGGTCCGGAGCCCAGCTCGACCGCACACTCGACCAGACACTCGACCGTGTGCTGAGGAGGACTCGACCGAGTGGAGATTGCACGTGAGAAGCCAGCTCGACCCCTCACTCGACCGAGCACAGGTCGAGTTGACCGAGCCGTTGACTACTTTGACTTTTTCTATTTTTAGGGCTTCCACTCCCCCACTATTTAAAGCCTTGTACCTGCAGCCACCAAAGTGTCCAGCTTTTTAGATATTCTCTAAACCTAGTTTTTACCTTTTTTAGCTTTATTCCTTTTGCATTTTTAAGATCTTGTACTTTCTTAAGAAAGAAGACTAGATTCTTGTATTTTGTTGGTTCTATAACTTTCAAGATATTGAGAATTTCAGTTTGATCCTTTCATTAATATTATAGATCTTTGTTTTATCTTTCTAATGATGCCAGTTTCAACATTTTCTGGGTTTTTGACTTTGTTCATCATGTATTGTTGTGAGTAGTTTGCTTAGGATCTTGAGGATGGGTTAGGATGGATTGATCTTGTGGTTTGTGTGATTTGGTCAAGCTTGATTGTTGTAGATCTCTTCTAGGCTAGATGTTCTTAATGTTGATCCTATATCTGAGAGGGTAGGATCTGATTTCAAGCTTCTTAGCATCACACCAATGTTTAAGAAGCATAGATAAGGCTAGATCTAGAGCTTACCATTAGGCTTGCTAAGAGATTAGAGGTCTTGTTTGGTTTGAGATGTATTGCTTAATGCCTGCTTGTGTAGATTCTTTACTGTGTGAGAACAAGTCTAGAATTGCATAGGTTTGATTGTTTCTTGACCATGAGAGTGGGAGAAACTTGTCTTAGATTTATATGTCTAGAGGTTAGCTCAAAGTTTGCTTGAGATTTGTTGACCAAGTTAGATAACCACAATGATTAGTTCATCCCATGAATCCATCCTCAGGGCCTTCTTTGTTTATTGAAATCTTAGTCTTAATCCTGTTGCTTGCTTGTTGTTTGATTACTTTTTGCATTGCTCTGTTTTTATTGTGTTGCTCTGTTTTCCGGATTTAACCAACTCGACCTCTCACTCGACCTACACTCGGTCGAGTGCTTGCTCGAGTTCATCCCCAGAACTCTTGTTTATGATTTGTGATTGTCTTGTTTAATTCCTGTTTCATTCCAGTTGCATTCATTTAGTTTTTAGTTCATTAATTGTCTTGCATTAGTTCATTAGTAGTAGTTTCTATTTCTGTTTTAGCTTCAATACTGTTTCAATCATTCAGTTTCATTTGCATTTAGTTCTTAGTTCTTGTAGTTTAATTTCTGCATCTTTACATTTCCATCATAGGATTGTTAGTGATAAACAATCTTTACATTTGTCTTAACTTAGATTCATATGCATATCTTAATTGTTCACAAACACTTATTTAGGATTGATACCTCTTATACTGCAACAACATAAGGGGAATTGAAACACCCATCCATCATTCCATTCATATCTCACCATTGCATACATCATCATTCCACCACCCACAAATAAATTTTGTTTCAATTTGGCGCCGTTGCCCATTTGAGTGTGTTTTTGTGACATTTAGGATCCATATTAGTCTACGATTAAGTTCGTTTATACACTTGAATCTTCTGTTGCTGGGTTGAAGTTCCATTTCAGGTACCACTCGACCAGTCACTCGACCACCACTCGACCGAGCAGTATCAAGCACTTGATCGAGCCAGAAGCCGTGTACATTTGGGCACCACTTCCCAGTCGACTTGACCCCCCAGACGAGCCTGAGCTCAATTGTGAATCCGTTCGAGTCTGTACTCGCGTTTGTTGATGCACACAAGGTCTAAAGGAAAAGACAACCTTCAAAGGCCTATTAATAACATCCACAAGTTGAACAAAGGTTTGGGAAATCAGAGAAGGGTAGTTCAAGTTCAGCAAGAGGATCAAGTAATCCTGGAGCAACAAGCTAACCATGAGCAGAGACCTAGGCACATTGGTGCTGGAGATGCACCCAACACTCACAACCAAAGGGCTGGAATTGTGCCTCCAACTGTAGCAAACAACAACTTTGAAATAAAGAGTGGATTAATCTCCATGATCCAGGCCAACAAATTTCATGGATTGCCAATAGAGGACCCACTTGATCATTTGGATGAGTTTGACAGAATCTGTGGTCTAACCAAGATAAATGGAGTAAGTGAAGATGGTTTCAAGTTGAGGCTCTTTCCATTCTCACTTGGAGACAAGGCTCACCTTTGGGAGAAGACTCTTCCTACTCGAGCAATAACCACTTGCGATGCTTGCAAGAAGGCTTTCTTGGCCAAGTTCTTCTCAAATGCTAGGACAGCTAGATTGAGAAATGAAATTTCTGGGTTTGCTCAAAGGAACAATGAGACCTTTTGTGAGGCATGGGAGAGGTTCAAAGGATATCAGACTCAATGTCCTCATCATGGTTTCAGCAATGAGTCACTCTTGAGTACCTTGTATAGAGGAGTGCTTCCCAAGATAAGGATGCTTCTTGACACAGCTTCTAATGGCAACTTCCTCAACAAGAATGTGGAAGAAGGCTGGGAATTGGTAGAGAATCTTGCTCAATCTGATGGCAATTATAATGAGGATTATGATAGAACCATAAGGAGCTCCTCAACTGATCAAGAGGACAAGTATAAGAAGGATTTGAAGATGGTCAATGAGAAACTTGACAAGATACTCTTAAGCCAGTCCAAGTCCATACACTTCATTGGTGAAGAAGAAGCTCCAGTTCAAGAGGGGGAGACTGAGTTTGCTGAGTTATGCTACATGCAAAACCAGGGAGGATTCAAAGGCTACAACCAAGGAGGATTCAAGAACAACAACCTCTCTTATAGGAGTACTAATGTGGCTAATCCTCAAGACCAAGTCTATCCACCTCAACAGCCTCAACAGCAACAAAACTACATCCCCAAACAACAACATCAAGTGTTCCACCCTCAGTTGTGTCCCCCACCAGGGTTTCAGACTAACCAAGGCCAGGAACAAGACTTAAGAGCAATGATGCAACAGTTGTTGATTGGGCAAACACAAGGAAAGATTGAGGAAGCCAAGCAGTTTGCTGAGTTGAACCAAAGGTTAACATCACAGTACAATGATCTGAATATGAAGTTTAAGGGTCTTAATTCAAGGGTGAAGTATATGGAGAGTAACATTGCCTCTACTTCAGCTCCAAAACCCAACCAACTCCCTGGAAAAGCTATTCAAAATCCAAGGGAGTTCACAGCCAAAGCCATTCTAATTCAAGAGGAAGAAGTCACTGAGGACAGTGAAGTCCAAGTTTGGGGGAATTCATTAGTTACTGAAGCCCCAAGTGACATTTGTGCAAAGCAACAGGAGCTCGCAAGCGAACTCGACCAAGAGCTCGGCCACTCACTTGACCGAGTGCATGCTCGAGTGGTCGATCGAGCTGGAGACTCCGAAGCTGTCAAGCCTGCTAAGTACATTCCTACTGCTTACAAGCCTCCACTACCATTTCCTGGGCGTTTCAAAGCACAGAAGATCAAGGAGTTAAGAGAAATAATTGAAAAAAAAGAGATGTTGGCTAAGCAACAAGAGGAAGAAAGGGTTTTGAAAGAAGAAGCTTTGGTTGAGAAAAAGGAACAAGTGTCAGCCATTCAAGAGATCATCATAGCTTAACAAGAAGAAGAGAGAGGACCTGCCTAGCTGATGAGACAAATAGAGAGGTAGTTGGAAGGTTGGAGAATGTCCCACTCAAGATAGGGAAGGCAAGGGTTCATACTGATTTTGTGGTCATAGAGATGGACAAGGAGCCTGAAGATCCAATCTTATTAGGGAGGCCATTTTTAGCCACTGTTGGGGCAGTAATAGATGTTAGGGAAGGTCTTGTGACCTTGAACATTGCTGAGGATACAGTCATGAAGTTTAACATCTACAACCCAACCAACCTTCCTACCATTGATGACCAGCCTTTTACTATCAAGGACAAAGGTGGTCAAGGAGGCTTAAGTGATAAGGTAACTCCAAAGGCTGAGCTTCCACTTCAAGAAGATTCTGTGGAGAAGCTTTAGAGGTCAATTCAAGAGCTGTCTAGTATGGTTGAGGATCTCCAAGTTAAGCTGAACAAGAGGTCTTTGAGGAAAGCAAGACCAAGGCTCAAATTTAAGAAGAAATATGGTCTGAGTGTTAAGAGTGAGGTTATCAAGGATCAACTTCACAGTGACCAAGAGGTTCCAGGGAGGATTTCATCACCTCCTTGGTATTTAGATCAAGTCTAAGAAGGAAACCAAAGTCAAGCTTTGTGACTTTAAACAAGCTCACTAGGGAGGAAGTCCCTAAGGTATCCTTTGTAAATATGCTTAAATTTCTTAGTAGTTTTGATGTGTTTTCTTTTATGTTTTTGTTGGACAGGCTTTTAGGTGAAAATGTAGTTGGGTAAGGAGAGATGTGGACTTGGAGAAGGAGACTCGCAGGCCCACTCGACCATCCCACAAGAGGTACTCGGCCGAGCTGGGTATGAATTGAGGCCCATTCGATTCCCAATCTTCTAGAACGATCGAGTGGAGGGAAGAACAAGGAGAAAAATTTTGAAATTTCAAATTTGGTCAAGGAGCTCGACCACGTGCTGGTCGAGTGTGGGGTCGAGTGGCAGCCAAAAGTGGGTCAAAGATTCCCAATTCAAATTTGAATGGTATGGACGCTCCACCCTTGTGTCCTTGTCCCCTTAGCTTCTTTATATAGTCCTTACACGATCCTATACTTCTCACATTCTCTCATTTGCTCAAAACATTTAAATTCAAGCTTTAAAATCTCTTTCAAAGTTCATCTCTTGCTCAAACTTTGTTCTTTCAAGTTTTTGGGTCACTAACCTATTAACTTTGAGCTTTGAGTCTATTCCCTTCAGTTCCTTTTGAAAATGTCTTCCAAGATCACCAAGAAGTCTCACCAAACCGCTGCAAGCTCCATGGAACGTCGTGATGCTGATCTTGAATCAAGAAGTTAAGCTGGGAGAGTCACTCGACGGAGCACTCGATCGACCACTCGACCGAGTGGCGGTTCGAGCACTCGGTCGAGCCAGATGCCGTGTCCAAGGAGAGAGCCTGTTGAGGAAGATCCTGAGAGGACTGAGAGTGAGGAGGAAAGGGAGCCTACTCTCAATGATTTTATGAGGAGACACAAGGCCAAAGGGAAGAGGCCAGCTGTTGAAGTTGAACAAGAGGAGAGTGAAAGTGAAAGTGAGGAGGAGAGTGAAGAAGAAGAATTGATGGATGATGGAGAAGCTGAGTCTTGTGGGCTGTCAAAGAGGCAGCTTTATGATGCTTTCATGAGGATGGAGTTCCTGGGAACTAGATATCCTCACAAGGAGACCATGGAGAAGCTTGCCATTGATGAGGAAGTGGAATATCTCTTTGAGAAGAGCAATCTCACCAAGTTCATGGGGTTGTGCATGGAAGGCTACAAGGAGGAAAGCTGTGAGTTCCTAGCCACTGTCAAGCTGCACACATATGCAAGGAAGAGTGCTGAATATGGAGCTGGTCACATCTCCTTTACCATCAAAGGGAAGAAGCATGAGCTTTCAATGAAGGAGATAGCAAATGTGTTTGGATTTGAGGTTGGGAGCAATAGGAATTTGATGATCCCAAGAGAAGAACTCTTAGCTGTGTGGGAAACCATTGGGGATAACAAGTACTACTCATCCTCCAACTCCAAGAGCTCAAGGATAAGGAGCCCAGTCCTAAGGTACTTCCACAAAGCTCTTGCCAATACCTTCTTTGCAAGGAAGGAAACTGGGAACATCAATGAGGGGGAGCTAAAGATGATTGACTTGGCTCTCAATGGCGTCATCTTACAAGCAAGGAATGGTACCATCATCCTTGGGAGCACAGTGGAGACTGACCTAGGAATGGTGCTCATTAACCACATGATTCAGTTGAGAAGTTGGGTAGGAAAGTTGGAGAATAAAGGATCAAGAGGAGCACTTACCATTGGAGGCATCATCACTCCAATCCTACAAGCTGCTAGAGTTCCACTTAGAGGGGAGAGTCTCACCAAGGTGGATTGATTCAAGCTACCTCACTTCTACTCTCATCCTAGCCAAGGAGATGCATCAAGGGAACCACATCTTCAACTTTGAGCTTCCAACACTTGGGAAAAAGCAATTCATATTGCCTAACCAAGAGCTCACCAACATTCAAGAAGGAGCCAACATTGATTTTTGGCCAGCTGAGGAGCATTGGTTTGATGGAGTGGTTCAACATAGAGTTGAGGAAGCTGGGAATGCACAAGTAGCTGATGGAGAGGAGCAGTTCTACTTTGAAGATTATGAGCCCAACCCAAGAGATAGTAGAGGAGTGAGGGAGAATGCCAAGAGGTTGACTCTTTTGCAAAAATGGGGCAAGTGGCATGGAAAGAGGTTTGATAAGCTAAAGAAGAAGGTGACCAACATGGCTAAGTCTATCAAAGGCTTGAAGAAGGAGATTGCTGAGTTGAAGAGTAGAAACTCATCTCCTAGCCATTCAAGCCCTTTGAGGAGAAGTAGCTCAACTAGAGCACTTTCAAGGGTTGCGAATCCTGTGGAACCAGCTAGGGCTTCAATGTATGAGCCAAATCAGAGGAAGAGGAGCTCAAGTACCCGAGAACATCAATCTTCGAGGCACTCGACCGGGTCACTCGAGCACCCACTCGACCGAGCACCTCCAATGCACTCGGCCGAGTACCAGCCCAGAGCACCCTATGGCTTCCCACCTCCATCTGCTTATCCAGGTTATCCCAGTTACCCTCCCATCCCACCTCAATACTACATGGATCCAGCTCTCTACCAGCAGTTTTGCCAGCAGCAGGCTCACCATTTTGACACCCGCGGTCCAGCTCGACCCCCCCACTCGGACACGTACTCGACCGAGTCAAGGTCGATCACCGTCGTCGAGCTGCCCCAAAGTCCTTCTCCAAGTCACCAGCCTGACCCCAACTACTCCTATGAAAGCATGCAGATGGATGTGGACAACTTCTTCCACAACCCCTAAGGTACCATCATCACCTTCACTTGTAAATACCATTGCATTTCATATTGTGTTTTGTTTTGTTTTTAAGTCTTGAATCCTCTTACAAATTTCTTTCACACAGAGGACTGTGTGATTTAAGTTTGGGGGAGGGTTTGAGATAGCATTTGATGTTGTGTTTTGTGTTCTTATTTCAAATTTTTATCATCATCATGTTAGCACTTGCATAGCATCTAAGGCATAGAAAAACCATAAAAATTTGAAAAATTTTGAAAAAAATCTTCATAAAAAAAAGAGTGTTCATGTAGTTTGCATTGCATATTAGGATCTTGTTTAGCATGTTTCATGTAGGATTGTATAATATTTGCATTAGGGATCTATGATGAGTTTGCCTTGTTAGCTAGCTTATTCACTAGACTAGGATCAATGCCCAAGTTAATAGTACCTTGATGCTGGTTAAGTAGTTAGAAGAATAAGATTGATCCAAGCCTTGAATTCCTGCATTGCATTTGGTCTAAATTGAAGCATGTTGAGATTTGAAACCATTTCCTATTTATAAGAACCTAATATTGACATATAATTATCAATGTGTGCATTGCTTTAAACTCATGGATACCATATACATACTTGGATCATCTTTCTCCTTTTTACCACTCTTGTTGATCCAAGTAGTTGATTAAATCATTAAGATCAGTTCCGCTACCCCTAAACCAAACCTTCTTTCAAGCCTTGTTTATTCTTGAGTGTGTGAGGCCTATTTTTGGGATTGAGCTTGGTAGAAAGTGTTAGGTTTGAACTGACAAGAGTAAAACCTTGTGTAGTTCTAGTTTGCATTTTTCAAGCTAGATAGGACTAGGTGGTTCACTTGTTGGGTTTGGGACTTGGCTGTTATAAAAAGAAAAGAAAGTAAAGAGAAAGAAAAAGGGTAGAGTCTTTAAGAGGAGATTGTGTTTAAGCAAAGTCTAGTGAAAGGATGGGAAGTAAAGTGTTGTTTAAGATGGTTCTAGTTAAGGAAAAGAAAAGAAAGAAAAGAAAAGTTTAGCAAAATGCTTATATGTCTTAAGAATAAGAAGAAAAGAGAACCATAGCAAATAAGTAAGATTCCCCCATCCCACTAGAAAGATCAAATAAGAAACATCTCCTAAGACTTGAAAACCAAAAGAGAAAAGGGTTAAAGAGAAAACAAGAAGCAAAGGGTAGCACTAGGATCATTTGGGTTTAGATTGATAGGATGAAATCTTTGGGTGCCTTTGGGTAGACAAGGTTTTATTCTTGTATGTGTCTAGGTATTCTTACCTTTATCATTCTTCTAAAGCTCAATCCATTTTCATGAGAGAACCTTGATATTGACAAGTCCCACTCTAAAAAGAGACCATCATTGTCTCAAAACCCTTTATTACCAAGCCAAATGAGTTTAAGCATTGCATAGAATTGATTCATGTTCTTGTTTAATGAATGTTAAAGGGAATGGTTGATTTGAATGCATGTGGATGTCTTAGGCTCAAATTAATAAAGGTTGTGAAATGCTTGTCTAAAGTCTTTAATTCCAGCTCATTCAACTTGCATCTTAGTATTAGTAACTTGGACATTGATTCTAGATGGTCTATTTGCAAGCTTTAGGAGCTGAGATCCCACTTTCAAACCTCACTTACCTTCTTATGTCTTGCTTATTTGCTTGAGAGCAAGCAAAGACTAAGTTTGGGGGTGTTGATGTTCATATATTTTACCTTGTTTTCCTTTAGTTTATTCACATCTTTTGCATCTTTTGCCATCCATTTAGGCCATTATTGTGTAGTTTTAGGACTAATCATGCATTAGAGTTTAGTTGCATTGCATTTGCATCTTTTCATGCATAAACAGGTTATTTTGGAGCTTAAGGAGCATGGAAGCAATGGAGAAGAGATGTGAAGCAATCATGAATAGGAAACAAGGGAGTTAAGGCTGAAACAACAAGGTCCGGAGCCCAGCTCGACCGCACACTCGACCAGACACTCGACCGTGTGCTGAGGAGGACTCGACCGAGTGGAGATTGCACGTGAGAAGCCAGCTCAACCCCTCACTCGACCGAGCACAGGTCGAGTTGACCGAGCCGTTGACTACTTTGACTTTTTCTATTTTTAGGGCTTCCACTCCCCCACTATTTAAAGCCTTGTACCTGCAGCCACCAAAGTGTCCAGCTTTTTAGATATTCTCTAAACCTAGTTTTTACCTTTTTTAGCTTTATTCCTTTTGCATTTTTAAGATCTTGTACTTTCTTAAGAAAGAAGACTAGATTCTTGTATTTTGTTGGTTCTATAACTTTCAAGATATTGAGAATTTCAGTTTGATCCTTTCATTAATATTATAGATCTTTGTTTTATCTTTCTAATGATGCAAGTTTCCAACATTTTCTGGGTTTTTGACTTTGTTCATCATGTATTGTTGTGAGTAGTTTGCTTAGGATCTTGAGGATGGGTTAGGATGGATTGATCTTGTGGTTTGTGTGATTTGGTCAAGCTTGATTGTTGTAGATCTCTTCTAGGCTAGATGTTCTTAATGCTGATCCTATATCTGAGAGGGTAAGATCTGATTTCAAGCTTCTTAGCATCACACCAATGTTTAAGAAGCATAGATAAGGCTAGATCTAGAGCTTACCATTAGGCTTGCTAAGAGATTAGAGGTCTTGTTTGGTTTGAGATGTATTGCTTAATGCCTGCTTGTGTAGATTCTTTACTGTGTGAGAACAAGTCTAGAATTGCATAGGTTTGATTGTTTCTTGACCATGAGAGTGGGAGAAACTTGTCTTAGATTTATATGTCTAGAGGTTAGCTCAAAGTTTGCTTGAGATTTGTTGACCAAGTTAGATTGTCTATTTCTGTTTGCTTAAACTTGTCATTAATTGTCTTGCATTAGTTCATTAGTAGTAGTTTCTGTTTCTGTTTTAGCTTCATTACTGTTTCAATCATTCAGTTTCATTTGCATTTAGTTCTTAGTTCTTGTAGTTTAAATTCTGCATCTTTACATTTCCATCATAGGATTGTTAGTGACAAACAATCTTTACATTTGTCTTAACTTAGATTCATATGCATATCTTAATTGTTCACAAACACTCATTTAGGATTGATACCTCTTATACTGCAACAGCATAAGGGGAATTGAAACACCCATCCATCATTCCATTCATATCTCACCATTGCATACATCATCATTCCACCACCACAAATAAATCTTGTTTCACCATGGCCAAGAAGAGAAGGACAACGGATTCCGCCACAACATGTTTGGTCTGGACGTCCAGTTGAAGAAGTTAAGAAGCTTGAGTACATCAACAGACCGCTACTTGATGCTTGGGGAGAGTATGAGACTCTGTTCTATAATGCTTGGTTGAAAATTGAGATCAAGCCAACTCGGTTTGTTGATCCTGCTACTATGCGGAGGCTTGGGATTCATGATGAGGTATTGAGACTTCTGGAGAAGATAGGACTTGGGACCATGTGCACTCGCCACTATGACTTATTTCCGGAGCTGGTCCAGCAATTCATGGCTTCAGTCCGCCTTCTGTACCAGAACGAGCAGGTCCCGAAAGCTAGTGAAGGAAGGCTGTCTTTCTTCATTAGAGGAGTTCGGTATGAGATTTCTTTACCTGATCTTTGTGACATTTACGGTTTTAGGAGAGAGCCAGAAGGAGTTTCACTTCCAGGAGAGTTTGTAGATGTCTCGCATCTTTGGTTTTATTTTGGTACTAGTGACTATGATTCCCGACGTGCCACTATGACTGATGTGAGGCACCCAGTGATCAGGTACATTTTTAGGGCCATAGCCAACACTATTTTGTGTAAGATAGAACCTGGGAAGATGAGAGTGAGTGAGTTGCACATGATGGCATATGGGATTTATAATTTGATTGTTGAGGATGATAGTTGGGTTGATCCTAGAGGGTTAACTATGGTGCAATGTTTACCGACCACTTGATCTCTCTGAATGTCAAGGCTTTTGGGCGTGGGAAGAAAGAGTATGTTGGGAGTCTGCTTACTCGTATCTTTCAGAGACTGCGTATTGCTACAGATGCTGTCTCCATTTGTACTGAGAGGAGCGTTATTGATGAGGAGCATATGAGGAACTCCACTTGGATGAAGAGACAGATGCTATGGCGTTTTTGTGATTCTACTGGTACTCATCTGATCAGATTGCCACGACCAGACCTCACCACTATTGGAGAGGTTGCAGAGCAGTTGCGTTTTCTTCCTCCTGCCTCTGATTTTGTTATACCATCACCTTCCCGTCATCAGAGTGCTGCTGCTGCTGATGAGCCACCTGCTGACGGTTTTGCTGATGATCACCCTGCTGGGGGTTTTGTGATTGGTTCTTCATCTGGCACTGCAACGTTTGAGTTTCCTGCTTTTCCTGAGCCTCCACAGCCTTCTCGTACTATGAGCCAGGGAGACTACCAGGAGTACCAAACATCCACCATGCGTACCTTCTGGAATGCGATTTCTCGATTGTCTTGCTTCCGTCCCACTAGGCGTAGATCCCGTTCTCCTCCCCTTGCTGGAGCTAGTGGTAGCGATGCTGATGCTGCTGATGGTGACACCGGTTCTGAGGGTTGATCCTACTTCTGTTTACGGTTTCTTTTATCCTTTTTCTCTTTCACTTTGAGTCATTTTTATTTTTCCTTGAGTCAGTTTGTCATTTGTTTCAGATTGAACTTGTATTGCATTATGAACCATTATCAATCATGTTGAATTTAATGTTGTGTTTGAGTGATTCTTAACAGAGCTGATTTCCATGAGAAAAACACAACTAACATGCAACTAACAGGATACGTCGGACTCTCGCACGATTTGGCTTTGCATCGATCGATGCAACCTTTGCATCGGTCGACACAGAGGCTAACAGTTGGTAACACGAATTTGGTTCATTTGTTCACTACTTTTTCAATTTGATTTTTCTTTCTTAGTCAATCTTAGGCTTGATAACACTGGGGACAGTGTTGTTTAAGTCTGTGAGAGGCTAGTTACTAACTAACTACTTTTTCTTTCTTAGTTTCAGTTGTGTCAGTCAAAACCATATTTTTCAGTCAAATTTTTCAAATTTTTCTTTTTGGAATTAGGATCTTTAACTAATGGTTTCTGTTCTTTGGCTAACACTCTTATGAATCTTGATTATGCTTGATCTCAGAACTGAAGTTTGGAAAAGCTATGAGCGGTATCAACAATCCTGAAAGCCCTTATCCAAAGGATATTTGGTTAAACTAACGTTGTCTCAACTTTTATCAGGATTTTAACCGGACTTAATCTCTTACATTGGGGTTGGAAATCAGTGGACTAGACTTTTTCTTCGGGCCATACAAGACAGTGCAATTTTTCAAAGTATGTCTCCCCTCTCTCTTCCCTTCAGTACCTTAACAAAAAATCAGAAAAAAAAAAAGAAAAAAAGAGGAGAATAAAATAAAAAATAAGATGATTTTGATCAGTTTAGAGGGATAGGTAAATTACTTGTGACCCTATTATTCTACTCTTGAGTCAAATGATCACACAAAGCTTGGAAGTGAGAAAAGAGAGAGGAAAGGAGATGTATGAAGAATGTCTTGGCCTGAAGAGAGTCTATATGCCACTGATTGATACACAAAGGTAAGAACTCACCTGTACTTGCTTTAATTTATTTAATGAGATGACAATGGTGAGACTAGAGATTCCAGAGGATTGTGGCATTTGAGTAAGGAATGTTGATGCTTCTCAATTGACAAAGTATATGAAGTAAGTTCTGAGGATCAAGGCGATGAAGAGTGCAAAAAACAGTTACCTACAGTTGAGTGAATTCCATGTTTTCAAACCTCTTTCACAGGTCTAAGTTTCTGTTTTGCTTGAGGGCAAGCAAAGGCTAAGTCTGGGGGAGTTGATATATCATGGTTTTTGTGGTTTTTAACCATGGTATAAGTGTGCTTTTTGAGTCTTTTGATTTGTTTTCTAGGTTGTTTTTGAGTCTTTATAGGTTTAGGTACTCATTGACACGGATGGAACACAAAGGAGCTAAAAGAGGATGATTTGGAGGATAACCAAAGCATGAAGGCTGATCAACGAAACTAGGAGACGAGTTCAAGAGAATGCATCGACCGATGCAACCTCAGCATCGATCGATGCAGGTGCCACAAAGCCAATCGGATGTTTTCTCCTTAAGTTTTGAAGATTTACAAAAGTTGCCCAAGTTTGCCTTATTTGCAATTAAGGCCCAAGACGTGTTTTAGAGTATTTATAGGATTTTTATGGTCATTGTTTAGACCTAAGTTATTTTCTAGCAATTTTGATTCCAGCCACCTTATTGATTGAGAGCTTTTGGGAAAGACAGATCTGATTTCATCTGTAGAGAGAAGATTCTTGAACTCCCTTCTTACTTCTTAATATCAATTGCTTATTATTCAGAAAAGATGTTTTGTTCTTCATTAAACATGTCTGAGTAGTTTGCTAGTTAGGTTTAGGGTTTTTCATAGGGGTTTTATGGTTTATTAGATCTATTATTTTTAGGATTTAGTATTTTCTATGATCTTCATCTTAGGTTGTTCTTCATATTAATTCTTGATTGATCACTTAGAATTAATACCTAGGAAAATAAATTGATATGAGAATATAATTGATTTTCCTGATTAAACCTTTTGATGAACAAAATTATTTCTTGCAAAGAGATTTGATTTAATAATTTTGTGAACAATCTAAACTTGTTTTTAAAGCTGATTTTTAACCTTGAATTTTGCAAAGAGATTTGGATTTTCTAGTTTTAAATTTAGATAATATTTACAGTGAGAACTGATTTATTTTACAAGTGTGTTTAGAGTTCTAGATCTGAATTTGAATTGCTTGAATCCTAATTATTTGATTGATTTAATATCCCATGAATTCCTGAGAATTTCCCTAGGCCTACATCTTTGATCCTTTGAATTTACAACATTTTGAATTCTGTTTTGCATTGTCTTTAATTTAATATTTTGATTTAGCATAATTAAAAGAGTAATAAGTCTATTGTGTGAACTAGAGTCTTTGTTCGATCCCTAGAGTATTACAACTGCAAGGCTGTTAGTACCATTAGGGTATTACAATTTGAGCATATCAATTTGAATTAGTAATTTTGTGAACTTATCTAAACTTGATTTTATTGCTGATTTTTGACCTAGAATTTTACAAAGAGATTTTAATTTTCTGGTTTTAAATTTAGATAATATTTGCAGTGAGAACTGCTTTATTTTACAATTGTGTTTAGAGTTCAAGAACGGTACTTAATTATTGAATCTTGCTTGCTTAATTAATTGATCTGATATTCCAAGATTAGTTATTCTTTACTTTTATCACTTAGGAACCGTGCATGAGACTAGGCCTAGCGTTTAATCCATCTGAATTTACATCTCTTTTATTTTCTGTTTTATTTTACAATTTAATTATAATATTTCTGTTTAGCATAATTAAAAGATTATTAAGTCTATTGTGTGAATCTAGAGTTCTTGTGGATTCGATCCCTAAATACTACATTGATCTCTTAATTTGAGAGAGTAGCTCTAGGGTAAATTTGAGCATATCAAACTTTGGCGCCGTTGCCGGGGACTCTTTTGATTCACCATTAGAGTAAAGTCTTTGATTTTGTCTAAATTTTTCTTTTCTTATTTTACTCACACGTTTTTGTTTCTTTTCTCTTGTGTGTTTCAGGTACATGCCTAAGCCAAGCACCAGGAAAAATCCTACTGGGGCTAGTTGTTAAGCTTACAAACCAAGAGTTAGGACAACTAGAGCGTGATAACACAAAAGCAGCCAAGTCAGCGAAGACGGCCAATACAATCATATTGAGACCTGATGAGGCTGGAGTTTTGAGGGATCAAGAGGGTCATGTCCGCAACGAACAAGGCCAAAAACTTGATGTTGACGGACGGGTTATTCAGGAAGAACTCGTCGTGGTCGATGAGAATGCACGTTTCATCGACCGACGCAATGATGGCATCGATCGACGCAACCAAGATGGCATCAACCGACGCAATGTTGGCGTCGATCGACGCAATGCCAGAGCTGGTGCGAATGGAGCCGATTTGGATGGTAACAACCAGCAGAACCTTCATGGTAGATGAGACAATAATGGAGAGCTTGTCAAGACTCTTGCGGACTTCAACAGACCAGACTTGTTCTATGAGAACCGATCCGCAATTGTCCCTCCTCCATTTCCAAGGAATGATTTTGAGCTGAAGCCTGCCTACTTTGCTCTTGTCGGACAAAGGCCATTCCAGAACCTGCCGCATGAGAAACCTCTAGACCATATTGAGCACTTTGAAGATATAGTCACAAGCATTGAGGCTAAGCTGTGAAGTTGGGAGACAAGTTCAGAGATATGCATCGGTCGATGCAAGTGATGGTGTCGATCGATGCATCGCAACAGAAGAATCGGAAGTTTTCTCACAAGTTTTAAAGATTTACAAAGTTGTCCCAAAGTTTTCCATATTTGCATCATTAGTCTCTGGATGTGTTTAGGAATATAAATAGGATTTATGGGTCATTGTTTAGACATAAGCTTTATTTTTCCCTGCAATTTTTGAGAGAAAACCCTGAGAGATTTTAGAGAGTTTTTGGAGAGAAGAATCAAAATTCCTTCAGAGAAGATTCAGAACTCCTTTACTTCTTCTTTAATCTCTTTCTTAATGCAATTTATTCAGTCTATGATGTGTTCTTCATTGATTATGTCTGAGTAGATCTGCTTGTTAGGTTTAGGGTTTCTCATTAGGGATTTCATGGATTATTAAATATGTTTATTTAGGATTCATTATATTTCTTGTTCTTCACCATAGGTTATTGTTCTTAATGCTAGATCTTTGATTAGTCATCTGGATTTAGATCTTAGGATTATTGATTGATATGAGAGTATAATTAATTTTCATGACAAAAACCTTTCGTGAGCAAAATTACTTTTTGCAAAGAGATTTGGATTAGTAATTTTGTGAACTTATTTAAACTTGATTTTATTGCTGATTTTTGACCTAGAAATTTTACAAAGAGATTTGGATTTTCTGTTTTTAAATTTAGATAATATTTATAGTGAGAACTGATATATTTTACAATTGTGTTTAGAGTTCAAGAACAGTGCTTAATTATTGAATCCTGCTTGCTTAATTAATTGATCTGATTTTTCATGATTTTCTGAGAATTTTCCTAGGTCTAGCATTTAATCCATCTGAATTTACATCTCTTTTATTTTCTATTTTATTTTGTAATTTAATTATAATATTTTTATTTAGTATAATTAAAAAATTATTATTAAGTCTATTGTGTGAATCTAGAGTTCTTGTAGATTCGATCCCTAAATACTACATTGATCTTTTAATTTGAGAGAATAGCTCTAGAGTAAATTTGAGCATATCAGACAACTCCCAACTAATTTTATGAAGTTCATGTGACCAGATGATATCGCTATGTCCGCGGCAAAATTTTATCAGATATAGTTAAGATATATTGATGAGAATCATGAAATGGTTATATCGAGCATATAAATACCATCTCACATGATGATGATCATGATTAGATAATTCATAAACGCGAGTACACACTCACTAATATTTTCAATCGTGTCCTTGCGACAAAACCTAGGAGAAATTTTTAAAGCAATTTTTTTGTTTATAATTTCTTTCAACATCACATAACTTTTCGTTAGATGCTGTTGAAGTTGTCACAAGCTACTATAAATAGTTGATATGATATATTTTACATTATAAAAAGATAAGAGAAAACGTCATAGTACATAAAACGAAGATTTTCTCCCTTTTTACTCTCTCTCTCTAACTTTTCTCTCCTCCTTCTCTCTAAAAAAGGAAAAGTTTCAGATTCACTCTCTTTGCCTCTCCCGATGGTTCTTCCGGCGCTGGAGAGGGCTTCGTTTCGTTTTTCCCCTTTTTTTAGTTTCTTGTCCTCTGACATCGTTCGCTCCTCTGTGAAGCTGTCCTCCGCTGTTGGTTTGGGTGTCTCTCGATGGTGGTGGTTCCGGTGCTATTTTTCGGCGCGTGAAGCGAAGGTTCGTCGGGTGGTGGTTGCTGGTGAAGGCTCTGGTGCAGACGTTTGACGACGGCGTCGAATCCATGGCCAGATCTTGTGGATCTGGGTTGGCGACTTCGTGTGTCGTTTTGTCTCCGGAGGGTTTGGTGGCTTCGGTGAGCAGTGAGGGTTTGGGGCTTCTCTTCGTTGAGCTTCAGTGGTTGGGTTTGCGGTTTCTTTTTCAGATTTTACCTCTCTCAGACCAGCCACGGCAGTGCGTCGCAGTAAGGTGTGGTGTCGTTTGTCAGGTAAGTTTGGGCGGATCTTAATGAGGGTTTCAGATCTGCAAAGGGACGACAGTGGTGGGGAGTTCTCTTCTCCGGCAACAGTGGTGTGGTATGTCTCCCATTTGATGCGGCTGTGCCGAAGGGTTTGGTGGTCGAGAAGCTTCTAATCAAGTCGCGTTTGGTCGCGGTGGAGCTTTCTCGAGGCTCATCCACTCATTTGGAGCTGCGGTCTGCAGCGGAAGTCGGTGGGAGTCAGGAGGGTTTGTTGCTTAGTCGCGGTGGTTAACCGAGAAGTTTGGCACCTTCTAGGGCTCTCGTGGGTTACGGGTGATAGAGGATGGATTGAGCCATCATCCTCTGTCAACCGCCATGATTCTTGCCTCCATCGGACCGGATTGAAGAGTTTCCCTGAAGCAAATGGTGGTCGCCGGAACCAGAAGAGGGGTGTGAGACCTGAGTAAGTAGGTTGCTAGGAACGGGACCTTACTTCGTAGAGCCTAAGGTCGGAAGCTTGAGCATGCCGGAAGATCTGTAACAGGTCAGGTGGCCCACCGAAGAAAAAGCAATGGCGGATCTTAGTTGCTTCTGTCATTGGCTTCGATTTGGTTTTCCGCCGCAACATTGTTGGTCTTGTAACCACTGGCGATAGTGCTCGAGCTTCTGTCTTAAGTCTGGACCATTGGTCTGTCAGCAGGGTCCGATATCCTTTTCCGGTGACGGAGTTGTTACACCGTTTGCTTCTTTTTGTAACTGTTTGAATCTTGCAAGATTTCAAAGCCCAGCCCGTTAAAGGGTTAGCCCGTTAATGTATATAAATATTTTAATTCAAAAAAAAAAAAAACGTCATAGTACATGTGTGAATTATCAGTCACGGCATTGTCTTCTTGAATATTCGCCGAAAATGCCATATCCAACGTTTGGATACCGTTCAACCTCTAGTCAAATCACACCACAGCTTAACTTTTTCCACGCTTAAATAGTTTACAAAACGAAACCCCTAAATTTTGTTCGTTTGCGATTATAGTGATGTCTCTAGAGGCATATCAACGCAACCAAAATCACATGTCACGTATAAACTCAAAAGACAAAGACTTATCCCAAAAGTGAAATTGACGAAGACTTGACTTTTCGTTAGGTCCCGTTTCAACAACATAAATTAAGAAAGAAGCCTGAAGAAAAGAAACTAAAACATTCAAGAATCAAAATATCTACCAACACCATGACTTGTTCTTGTTCTTCGTCTCCACCACAAAACTTCTTGTTCTACTTCTTCTTGTTCATCTCATTCGTCAGCTTAACACAACAACAATTCTCTGTCGACATAGACAGTCCTGTATGGGAATTTCCCTCACAAGGATCATGTTTATCCCCTCAAAGCAACTTTGCTGATTCCGCCTTCTCCAAAAATCTCAACCGTTTGGTCTCTTCAATCCATTTTCTCACTCCCAACAATTATGGTTTCTACAATCTCTCCAGCGGAAGAGACTCGGATCAAGAACGAGTCGAGGCCATCGGACTTTGCAATAGAGTACTCTTTCGAGTAGATTGTCGCAACTGTATCGCCCAAGCCGCAGTGAATCTAACCACATCCTACTGTTCCCAACATAGAGAAGGTTACTTGCGGGCCACGAAATGTATGTTTCGTTATTCAGACAAACCCATTCCTTGGAAACTCAGGACGTTGCCTGTTTTGGAAGCACCGAACCCGAACAATGCCACAGGGGATAGAAACGAGTTTATTCGGCTGCAGAGCGAGTTACTTAACCGACTTAGACAAGTTGCTGCATCAGGTGGCTCTAAGAGGAAGTATGCTCAAGAATATGGTCCTGGACCTCCTCCTTACACTAGATTCTTTGCTGCTACGCAGTGCACACCGGATTTGTCTGAGAAAGATTGCAACGACTGTCTTCTTTTTGGTTTTCGGAACGCGACAAAGGGGAGAGTTGGGATCAGGTGGTTTTGTCCCAGCTGTAATTTTCAGATAGAGAGTAACTTGAGATTCTTCCGTCTCGAGTCCGAGTATGAGTCTGATTCATCAACAGAACCACAACCACCAGGTAAACACAGAGTAATTCGTTTTACCAAAAAAACATAACAGAGTACTCTGCTTTTAAGTTACTTGTATAAAGATATCTATGTAAACTGAGATTAGTAACCTTTATAAGCACAATAACAAATTAAATACAGAGCACCCTGCATTAGCTACTTCTATATAGATATATATATATATATATATAGTAACTGAGTTTATTAACAATTACTTTCTTGTGTCTAACTGCATGTTACTTCCTTAAAAAATTTATTTGATATGGAAGGTGAAGACAAATCAAAAATTATAATCGCAACAGTTGTCTCCATTGTTGGTTTTGCCGTAATCTTAGTCTGTCTTTACTCCTTATTGACAAGGAATAGAAGAAGAAAGGAAGAAAAGATACTTGAAGGTGAAAATTTTAGTTCCGAGTTAAGTCTTTAGGTTGATTTATTTTCTCAAGAGTTTAAGCTTAAACATGCTTTTTGGTTTTATATGCTTTTGGATCAGGCAAAGATGTTGAAGATAATAAGATTAGAAGAGATGCACAATTACTGCAACTTGACTTTGATACTATAAGAGTAGCAACTAATGACTTCTCTCCTAATAATCAGCTTGGAGAAGGTGGCTTTGGTGCAGTTTATAAGGTGATTAGATTTGATTGTTTCGTAATGTTTATGATCTTTGTTACATTTATCGATGATTCAATATCTTAGAACTATCACTAGGGTGTTCTTGATTCTGGGGAAGAGGTAGCTGTGAAAAGATTGTCAATGAAATCAGGACAAGGCGACACTGAGTTCAAAAACGAAGTCTCCCTGGTAGCGAAACTTCAACATCGTAATCTGGTTAGGATTTTAGGTTTCTGCTCAGATGGAGAAGAGCGAATCCTCATCTATGAGTTCTTCAAGAACACAAGTCTTGACCATTTCATATTTGGTACCTTAAAACCCTAAACCCTAACACAAGGATATCTCTATTTGATGAGTGGTCCAAATTAATCGTTTTCTTTCTCAGATTCTAATAGGAGTACGTCCTTGGAGTGGGAAACACGTTATAAGATAATCTCAGGTGTTGCTAGAGGTCTTCTATATCTCCATGAAGATTCTCGTTTCAAAATCATTCATAGAGATCTTAAAGCCAGCAATGTTCTATTGGACGATGCAATGAATCCGAAAATCGCGGATTTTGGACTGGCGAAGTTGTTTGATACGGACCAAACAACTCAGACCGGGATTACAAGCAAAGTTGCAGGAACCTAGTAAGCTGCCACAATAAAAAAGTACCCTTTTAGTTCTATCAATTTTTTTTAAAGGTAAAACCAAACCATAAATTATATGGTTGTTGCAGTGGTTACATGGCTCCAGAGTATGCAATGAACGGGAAGTTCTCGGTAAAAGCCGATGTATTTAGCTTCGGTGTACTAGTCCTTGAGATTATTACAGGCAAGAGAAACAACTGGTCTTCAGAAAAACAAAGCTCATTATTCCTCATCAGCTACGTAAGTGTTTTCTTTTCTGACTCTAGACTTTGAGTCTGGGATTATAACTTTAGACTTAATTGTAAGTTATATTTGGTGTTTATATGTATAGGTGTGGAAAAACTGGAGAGAAGGGAAAGTGTTAAACATTGTGGATCCAAATCTGATAGAAACAAGAGGTCTAAGTGATGAAATCATTGTTAGGGGTAGGTCCAACCCCAACAAAAGGGCCCGGCCCAGGAAAAAACCCATAAATATTCCTTTCGAGAGAGAAGGGTATTATGGTATTTTTCCTAGACGAACCGACACGATTCCCTATAAATACGGACATACGGCCTGTAGAAAAGGGGATCGGAGAAAAGCAGGAGAATTCGGGTAGCAAGTACAAAAGCTTAGCTCGTCCAAGCAAAAGTCAACGGTTCTAAACTCATAGCTCGGAGAATCGACGAGATATCAGCTCGTCTACTATCCTCGTCTACCTTTGTAACCCGTTTGAGTCGCGTTGTAGCCCGTCTTTTGTGTTTCGACATCAATATAATAGAAGAGAACTTCGACCCTCTTTGACCGAACTAAACATACTAATTGTGACCAAAAGGGTCATCAACAATTTGGCGCGCCAGGAAGGGGGAGCCAAGTCAAAGATTTCTAAAAAAAAATTGAAGAACGGACCTACACCGACTGGACGAGATGACAATAATTGACAAGGAAAGAAGCAAAGAAGCAAGCTCGTCGGGGGGAACGATAACCCCAGCAACGGATCAAGCGGAGCAGATAGTCCTTCCCACGCCAGACGCTCCAAGAAAGACCGTGACGGTAGAAAGTCCGGAGACCTTCGTCATAGCTACAAATTTGACAACCCCGGCGACCGTAGAGGCACCACAGGCGCCAACACAACTTTCTTTGCTCAACAACCAGCCCGTCTCTAGTATAGACGAGCTGTTCCGAGGGATCTTAACACGCCTTGACCAGCAGGAAGAGCGAACAAACAACCGTTTGGATGCACTCACTGCGGCACAGCTTAACTCGGAAGATGAAATCAACCATCTCAACAACGCTCGGCTCAACCCAGTGAACTTCACCTCGGTAAGAACAACGCCAGGGTCGTATGTGCAAACCAGCGGATTAGGACGTAATCCTGCCCAGCACCCTATCGAGCGGAATAACGACGTAACCGATCTAACGAAGGACGCCGAGCTAAAAGAAATCAAAGAGCAAATGAAAGAAATGGCCGCAATGATTCAAAAAGCAACGGATAAGGCACCCCAAGTCGGACTTATGCTCGAAGCAACACAGCGAACTCCGTTCTCTCGAAGACTCGCTACGACGACGGTCAGACGGGCAGTCAAGCCACGGTTGGGTCACTATGACGGAACAGTCGACCCGCGAGATTTCCTACTCACCTTTGGCGTAGCCCTCGGCCCTTTACAGTTCAGCCCGGCGGAATACGACGCTGGAGCTTGTCAAGTTTTCGCCGAGCATCTAACAGGAACCGCATTGAGTTGGTTCTCGAGACTCCCACCCGGATCAATCGATAGTATCAGGGAGTTGATAACCGAATTTTTGAAGCAGTTTTCTGTTTTGTTCGAGGATAAGAATTCCCATGCCGACTTACACGCCTTAACTCAGCACAAGGGAGAATCGCTTCGGTCCTTTATAGGGCGATTCAAGGAAGTTTACGTCAACATTTCAATTCCGGACGCTGCCGCAATTGTCGCACTTCGAAATGCGCTCTGGTATGAATCTCGGTTCAAGGAAGAGCTGTCTTTAACGCACATCGAGACCATATCCGAGGCATTACTCCGAGCTGCAAAACACATTGGACTCGAGGAAGAGAAAGCTATCAATGCTAAGAAGCATTCTCTAGAGGCAAGTGCGACGCCCAAACATCCAGTAGCCGCAGCTCCAAAAGTTGAGTACGTCGAGCCTCGACAACATTTTGTCAGAAACCAAGATCGAACTCGCCGAACCTTTGCGATCGCCGAAAACAAGTATATACGGAAAGAGGGAGGTGAAAATAGTGCAACCCCGTACTGCGATTACCATCAGAGTACAACCCACGCAACTGACGAGTGTCATTACCTCCAGAAGGTATTGATGGAGCGATACAAGAAAGGAGCAATAGTCGTCGTGCCCGGCAGAAGCAAGACAACCCGACCTGGACGAAGCGACGCCAAGCGCCGAATATATCGCTCGAAAATTCGTCAAGGATTCAAAGGTACTAGCCGACCAAAGCGAAGACGAGATGGAAATTCAGAACCTACTCACCGAACGGCGCGAAAACAGCGGTAACGAAAAACGACCGCATACAGACCGCAAGCCCGACCAACGTCCTCCGACGATACGACGAATCAACATGATAATGGGCGGGCTAGCCGGATGCAACGACTCGGTCAGAGCGATCAGAGATTATACTAAGAAGGCTGAAATGACGAAATCTTGGCCGTCAAGGTTCGAGGCTGAAGGCATGCCAATCACTTTCGACGGAAAAGATCTAGAAGGCTTGGATTTACCGCATAACGATCCATTGGTCGTCGAACTCTTGATCGGCGAAAGTGAGGTGACGAGAATATTGATCGACACTGGAAGCTCAGTCAACGTCATCTTCAGAGACGTGTTGGCCAAAATGGAAGTCGGCGAACGGGACATTATGCCAGAATGTCACTCTTTAACCGGCTTCGACGGGGATCATCTTATGTCCGTCGGCACCATCACCTTACCAATCTTCGTTGGGGGGATAGCCAGATACTTCCGGTTCGCAGTTATCGACAAGCCAACGATCTACAACGTCATCCTTGGAACCCCATGGCTCCACAAGATGAAAGCCGTCCCGTCAACATATCATCAGTGCGTTAAGTTCCCAACTTCGAAAGGAATATACACACAGCGTGGCAATCAGCAAACTGCACGGGCCTGCTTCCTGATCGAGCATAAGCTTCGCACCGGAAAGAAATTATAGCAATCAAAGCACCGGGTCGGCGACAGTAGCACGTCACCGACAGACGGAAAGCTGACTGCCGTCCAACAGGGCGTTGCCGCGGTCGAAGAGGTGATCCTAGACGAGAACGACAAGAAACGATGCGTCAATATCGGCACGGAGATAACATCCGCCATGAGGAACGAGTTGATACTCTTCCTCAAGACTAACATCTCAACGTTCGCATGGAGCGTGGCTGACATGAAAGGAATCGACCCAAGCGTCACGACCCATGAGCTCAATGCCGACCCGACGCATAAGCCGATCAAACAGAAACGGCGCAAGTTAGGCTCTGAAAGATCGCAAGCAGTGAATGACGAAGTTGACAAACTCCTCGGCGCCGGGTCAATCATGGAAGTAAAATATCCAGAGTGGCTAGCTAATCCGGTGGTCGTCAAAAAAAAGAATGGAAAGTGGCGAATCTGCGTCGATTTTACCGACCTTAATAAGGCTTGCCCAAAGGATAGTTTCCCATTGCCAAGAATCGATCAGCTCGTCGAAGCGACTGCAGGCAACGAGCTGTTAACCTTTATGGACGCCTTCTCCGGTTACAACCAGATTCTAATGCACAAGGACGACCAGGAAAAAACATCGTTTATCACAGATAGAGGGACGTACTGCTACAAGGTCATGCCTTTCGGCCTTAAAAATGCGGGAGCGACGTATCAACGGTTAGTCAATAAGATGTTTGCCGAGCAACTCGGCCGGACTATGGAGGTCTACATCGACGATATGCTCGTCAAGTCACAGCACGCAAAGGATCATATCACTCATCTGCGACAATGCTTCGTTACCCTCAACAAGTATGGGATGAAGCTTAATCCGGCCAAATGCACATTTGCAGTCAAATCCGGCGAATTCCTTGGGTACCTGGTAACCAGACGAGGCATCGAGGCGAACCCGAAGCAAATTAAGGCGATCATCGATCTACCACAACCAAAGAACGCCAGAGAAGTACAACGATTAACTGGATGGATCGCTGCTCTAAACCGTTTTATATCCAGATCAACCGACAAGTGTCTACCATTTTACCAGCTTCTCAAAACAAAGGGCAAGTTCGAGTGGACCGAGGCCTGTCACAGCGCGTTCAACGAGCTAAAGAACTACTTATCGACCCCACCGATCTTAGCAAAACCGGAGCTCGGCGAAATCTTGTTTCTTTATATCGCGGTCTCAGAGTCGGCCGTCAGCGGTGTACTCGTTAAAGACGATCGAGGAGAGCAACGACCCATCTTTTATATAAGCAAATCACTCGACGACGCGGAAACTCGTTACCCGACAGTCGAGAAGGTCGCGTTGGCAGTCGTCACGTCCGCAAGAAAGCTCCGACCGTATTTCCAGTCGCACACTGTCGCTGTCCTGTCCAACCAACCTTTACGATCCATACTGCACAGCCCGAATCAATCGGGCCGACTAACCAAATGGGCAATTGAACTTAGCGAGTACGACATCGAGTATCGAACTCGTCCAGCTGCAAAGTCCCAAGTACTCACTGACTTTCTGATTGAGCTACCGTTTGGGGAAGCCGAACCAACACCCACTGACCCGTCAGATGACCGGTGGACCCTACATGTGGACGGGGCTTCCTCTCATCTTGGGTCAGGGATAGGAATTCGACTAACTTCGCCGACTGGAGAAATTTTGGAGCAATCCTTTCGTCTCCGATTGCAAGCAACCAATAACGTCGCCGAGTACGAAGCACTCATCGCCGGTCTAAAGCTCGCTAACGGAATGCAGATCAAGCGGATAAGAGCTTTCTGCGACTCTCAGTTAGTCGCCAACCAGTTCAGTGGAGAGTATGATACCAAAGGTGAACCTATGGCCGCCTACCTCGATGTCGTTAGGATTTTGTCAAAACGCTTCGACGAATTTGAGCTCATCAAAATCCCCAGAGGAGACAATGCCCCGGCCAACGCTTTGGCAGCACTCGCTTCAACATCGGATCCCGACCTTCGGCGAATCATCCCGGTGGATAGCATAGATACGCCGAGCATAAGCGAAAGATATCCCGAGACTTGCCTCGCACTCCACCAGCCCAATGAAATTAGGACGACTTATCGAACGAAGAGGTCACGCCGAGGATGCGAACCTGCCTCAGACAGCGAGGCGACAGACTGGCGAGTCGAAATCCGAGCATACTTAGCCGATGGCGACGTGCCAATAGACAAATGGGCTAAACGACGATTAAAAGCCAAGGCCGCCCACTACACCTTAATGAAAGATCATTTGTTACGATGGACGGCGGCAGGAGCCCTTTTGCTCTGCATATACGGCGACGACACCGAGCGCGTCATGATGGAAATGCATGAAGGAGCCGGAGGAAATCACTCAGGTGGCCGAGCCTTGGCACTGCGAATCAGGAAGCATGGCCATTACTGGCCAACGATGATATCTGACTGCGAAAAGTTCGTCGCCAAGTGTGAAAAATGCCAGCGACACGCCCCCATTATTCATCAGCCGACTGAACTCCTACGAACCGGAGTAGCTCCTTACCCTTTCATGCGCTGGGCGATGGACATCATTGGCCCGCTACCAACTTCTAGGCAAAAACGATATATACTCGTCCTTACCGATTATTTCACCAAGTGGGTCGAGGCCGAGTCTTACGCAAATATCAAAGCGAGGGACGTCCAACTCTTCGTCTGGAAATATGTAATCTGTCGCCACGGTCTCCCGTACGAGATAGTCACCGACAACGGGTCGCAGTTTATCTCCCTGCAATTCGAAAATTTTTGTGCACGATGGCGAATCAAACTAAGCAAGTCGACGCCAAGGTATCCGCAAGGAAACGGCCAAGCAGAAGCTACCAACAAGACTATACTCGATGGCCTAAAGAAAAGACTAGACGCCAAGAAGGGTGCCTGGGCCGATGAGCTTGACGGAGTACTTTGGTCCTACCGAACGACCCCAAGGACATCCACTAACCAAACCCCATTCTCTTTAGCCTACGGGATGGAAGCAATGGCACCCGCTGAGGTTGGCAGTTTCAGCCTCCGACGAACAATGCTCGTCCAAAACACCGCACTTAACAGTCAGATGCAAATGGATAGACTCGACGAGTTGGAAGAAGAACGAGACAAAGCACTCCTACGAATCCAAAACCACCAGCTCGCCGCAGATAAGTACTACAACAAGAAAGTTCACAACCGGCATTTCGACGAAGGGGATCTCGTCCTCCGTAAAGTCTTCGAAAATACTGCCGAACCAGATGCCGTAAAAATGGGTGCCAATTGGGAGGGTCCATATCTAGTATCCAAGGTCGTCCATCCCGGCGTATACGAACTCTTAACAATGGGCGGCAAACCAGTGCCGAGATCTTGGAATTTGATGCATCTCAAGCGCTACTACTACTGAAAATCACCAAGCGAGCTCGGCTATATCTGGCTCGTCCTTTCTATAGTTTAAATAAACGTGTAAATGTGAACTACGAACGGCTTGATCCCTCATGATCGGAGGATACGTAGGCAGTCCCATTCTACGGGACATAGCCGCCAATAATATAAAATTTCTTTTTCAAAAGAATGAATCATCGTTTGCGAATTATTTTAGCCATTACCCTGGCCCGGTAATGACCCGACGTTCCGACGTATTATTCTAAGCCGAGTCGCAACTCGCACCAAAGGATAAGCCGACTGTTAACGGTCGCCCCTGGTTATATTAAGTCGAGTCGTAACTCGCACTAAAGGATAAGCCGACTATTAACGGTCGCCCCCGGTTATATTAAGCCGAATCTAACTCGCATAAAAGAGATAAGCCGACCATCACGAGTCGCACTTTTTTTTTAAAAAAAGAAAAACAACAAAAAAAGAAAGGGGCGAGGTTAAAAAAATATTGGAGTCAAGTAAAAGTAGAACTCTCAGGAGTACGAACTTTGATTTAAAGGGGAGGATGCAAGTCTGATGAGGGCGCCGACCCCGTTACGGCACAAACCAAAAAACATAAAAGGAGAGGTAAGAGCTACAACAACGGAAAACAAGTCATTCAATTCCTAGATCAGCATTGGAAGGCTCGTCAAATTCCAACCCGCCAATTGTTGTCTGCCAATAGCGGCATGACTCTTTCACATCCTTCAGCAGATCCATCGGAACAGCCATGCCTCGCCCAACCATGTCCTCGAGGTACGCACAAATCCCTTCGACGCGACTACTTTCGCTAAAATAGTGGTTTGTGCTCTCCAACTGCGTCACGTAGCGGCGAAGCACGTCGATACGATCACGGCAAGCTTCGATCTCCTCTCGTTCTTCAAACGGCCTCCGACCAAGGGTATCAAGGTCGCCCTGCTCGAGTGCGGGAATTACCACTTCCGCACATAAATCTTCACGCCGGGTGCGTTCTTCCACCAAACGATTCCATCGCCACTTCGGAAAGAAAAACCCTTCGTCGATCAGCGGTTCAAGACATTCAACAACCCCGTCAATATGACAGAAGTCGTAGTAACGTTCAAACGAACGACGGGTGGCAAAGCCCTTAGTCGCTGAATGCGAGCATTATAGTAGTTAAGTTCTGCTTGAACCACCTCATCGGACCTAACGCCGAGCTGTTCCCGCGCCCTGCGCAACCACGCCGATCTTGTCGTCACCGGCATCAGAGCAACTCTCTTCTTCCTACAAAAACAACAAACTCACCAAGACAGGATTGAAAGGAAACACAAAGGCTATTTATAGGGCGGGGAGCACAAGTCCTAACAGGCGCAAGTTCCCAAAACGGAAAAAGCATTAAATGAGACCAATAAATCCAATAAACAACACTTCGAAAATTAAAGCATTAAATGACGAATAAAGTTCGTCAAAACAAACTAATAATAAGATCTGTTCGTCAAAGCATTAAATTAAAGCATTAAATAATAAGATGGGGACAATATCAAAACAATGCTGACTTCCGTGGACGATCCTTTCTACCCTCGGTTCCCGGCCAAACGAAGGGGCAACGGAGCTTAATCGCGTCTATTTCAGCTCGGAAAGAAGAAGGGTATGGAAGCAAACACCTCGGAATAACAACTGAAAATTTTTTTAAAAAAAAGGGGAGGTTAAAAGAAAAAAAACAAAGGAAGCAAGTGAAGATAACTAATCAAGAAGGGTCGGCTACCGGGTGAAGGGTTCCACCCAGAAAACCAAGGGATCGACGGATCCTCCATACCCCCCGCGGCAACTTCCAAAAAGAAGTACGAGCCTTTCCAGTTATACGTTTTACCCTTGGCACCCTCGACGAGCGTCGTCTTCTTTCCCGAGGCTACGTAATAAAGCCCGGGAGTCTTCTCCCGACTCGACGGATTCAGACACGTCAACTCTTCAAAATGATCACAAGTAAGCTTGACCCTTGCAGCCTCGGCCATGATCGAAAGATCGACAGCATTTCGAAAGGTCGCCGGGGCAAATTGGGAAATAGCCGCCTTTCGACGAGCAAAATACGTCATCAAAAAAGACGGAAGAGGAAAGGTGAGTCCGCACTCGGTGAAGTATTTCTCTGAAAGACAAATAAAACCGGAAGGTGCATCCCAGGGACGTTGAAAGGCGTTCGGAATCAAAATCTTCGGCTTTGTGTTCAGTTTCCTGGGACAATCCGTCACAACTGTCACGTCAACTTTTAATTTCCCGATACGAACTGCGTCAACTGCCGCATCAATTTTTATCGACGTCGCCGGCATATGATTGAAGAGATTCACGGTTGGCAAAGGGACATCGTCCAAATTAGGAGAAGACGGGCCATCGTTCAAAGGCTCGTCTATCAAGGAGGGAGTCTTGAAAGTAAGCCCTGAGGAGCTAGGGACTGCAGGTCCGGGAGCAAGACGACGCTTTATCTCTTCGAATCGAGCCGCATCCGAATCCGTCGAAGACGAGTCAGAGGGTCTTAGAGAACGAGTTCGACGGCGAACAGATCTGGTAGAGCCGCTAGATTCAGAAGTCGTCGCTCGTCGAAGGTGACTTCCGGCAGAGGGATTGGATGACGCGGATCGAGGAGAATTCATAATAAAAAGCGACGACACACTAAAAGCAATATAACAACGAGATAGAAGAAAGGAAAAATACCTGAACGACGGGAGCACCAAAAACACGAGAAGAAGATAACAAGATTAGAGAGGAAGCGATATTTATAGGGGGGGGAAAGAAGAATCCAGAAACGTCATCATTGCAGCACGCGCTCAATGACGATCCAACTTCCGGACTTCACGCGCCTCAAGCACCGAACGCGACGATTCGACCCTCAACTTTGGAAATTGCACCTTCACGCGCTATTCTGTATCATCCCACGCGCAGTCCTTCGCCTAAAGACTACGAACTAGAGGCGAGGGGGGGGACTATTGTTAGGGGTAGGTCCAACCCCAACAAAAGGGCCCGGCCCAGGAAAAAGCCCATAAATATCCCTTTCGAGAGAGAAGGGTATTATGGTATTTTTCCTAGACGAACCGACACGATTCCCTATAAATACGGACGTACGGCCTGTAGAAAAGGGGATCGGAGAAAAGCAGGAGAATTCGGGTAGCAAGTACAAAAGCTTAGCTCGTCCAAGCAAAAGTCAACGGTTCTAAACTCATAGCTCGGAGAATCGACGAGATATCAGCTCGTCTACTATCCTCGTCTACCTTTGTAACCCGTTTGAGTCGCGTTGTAGCCCGTCTTTTGTGTTTCGACATCAATATAATAGAAGAGAACTTTGACCCTCTTTGACCGAACTAAACATACTAATTGTGACCAAAAGGGACATCAACAATCATGAAATGTATTCACATTGGTTTGTTGTGTGTTCAGGAGGATGCAGAGAGTAGACCAACAATGGCTTCTGTTGTTGTAATGCTCAATGCAAGTTCTTTCACTTTACCAACACCCTCGCAACCTGGTTTTTACTCGGATTATGGAGAGCCATCGCCAAGAGATAATAACACAAGTAGTATAGTATCTTTGAATAATGTTACAATCAGTGAGTTAGTTCCTCGTTAATTAGTTTGTCAAAAGACACAAATGAAAAATTTCTGTTGCTTCAAAGTTTAATGTTTTACTTCATTATGTGTCACTATGTTTTCTCTTGTAAAATATTCGTTTAGCGTGTAATCCCAATTCGTATCGGTATATTGAGTAACCAAGAGCTGCATTTGTAATTAAAAAAAACCCGGTTTTAAGATTATGAAGTAGGACTGCTTCTCAATTTTGAATCTTAAATTTTCATAAGATTAAGCTTTAAGAATTTAGTGAAAGGTTTGGTTAACTGATTATTTACAATGTGAAAATGATACGTTTTGGATGTTATTCTCAAGAAAAGACAAAACGACAATGAAAGAAACTCTCTTTATTTAGAATAAGACAACGGTAACAAGTTGAGAGAAATGCTTTTGGAATCTTCCCCTCCTCCTTACAATGATTATCAAATACTCGACAATCTTCCCTCTCGCCAGACCTATTACATAAGTACTATTTCTCATATCCCTCTGCAGTAGGATAGTGACATTTATTCCTTACTAAGATAACTTGACCCTTCTATAAGGCCTACTACATCTACTGGATCCCCCTTAGTGATCTATTAGCCACTTGGGCTTTTCTTCTTCCTTTGATACTGATAGAGGATAGGAGGATGTTGGGCCTCAAATGTATCATTACCCCCGCCTTTGAAATTCACCTTGTCCTCAAGGTTGAATCCTGGAAATTGCCCCTTCATGATGCTTACCCATTCCCTTGAGCATTCGGAATCCGGTAATCCCCTCCACTTGATCAGAACTTCAGCTTGACCAGATACAAGATTCTTACGGACGTCCAACACTGCCTCTAGTTCTGCTTCCAACACTCCTTCATCCGTGAGCTGCTCAGGAAGAGATGCGGCCACAATCTGATCTCCCACCGCTCTTTTCAGCGGGGACACGTGAAATGTGGAATGAATCTTCACTGCATCAGGAAGTTTAAGGTGATAAGCTACCTTCCCCACTCTTGCTTCGATGGCATATGGTCCATAGAACCTAGCTACTAGCTTCTCGTTGGTTCTTCTGGACAAGGAACGACGTCTGAAAGGTCGCATCTTGAGATACACTTGCTCCCCTACTTCCAATTCCACTTCCCTTCGGTGTGCATCTGCCCTCTGTTTCATTCGCTGTTGAGCCTTGTGAAGATGTTCCCTGATCAACCCCAACACTGCAACTCTCTCTCTCTACTGAGTCTCCAGTTCAGCATTGGAGGTGGAGCCATTCTCGTATTTCACCAAGGTGGGAAGTTCGCGGCCGTAGACACCTTGACACACTGCCACATGCCTTCTACTATCATTCATCATACCTTCCTAGTAGAACAATTCCCCGATTATCTTATGCATTTTAAAAACGCCCCCATGCCTCCAAGCTTACCATCATCGCTGAGGAACTAGGTATCACTAGCTTCCCTTGCCTCAACAACCTCCCTTGCACCAAGGAGAACTCAGGATAGGAGTCACCCCCTTCTCGCAGATCTTTGATAATGCTCTGCAATACGGGATCCTTGTCTACCTTAGCACAAATCTCCTCTAGTTGGATGGCTGCTGGAACTAATACGGCAAACAACGACGGTACCATCTCCTTGCGGGAACAGAGCATCAGCTGCTTTGTTCTCTAACCCTGGTTTGTACTGGATATCGAAATCGAAGCCCATCAACTTTGTTAGCCACCTCTAATACTCCATGTTGATTTCTCGCTGCTCCAACAGGAATGTCAAGCTCTTTTGATTGGTCCTCACCACAAACCTCCTCCCAAGGAGATAATGCCTCCACTTCTGTATAGCGAGGACGATGGCCATGGGCTCTCGTTCATATATGGACTTGAGCTGTTGCCTATCGGTCAGAGCTTGACTGTAGTAAGCGATGGGTCTTTCCTTCTGCATAAGCACTACGCTCCATCCAAACCCTGAAGCATCAGACTCCACGACAAAGACCTCTGTAAAGTCGGGTAAAGCGAGCACTGGGACGGCTGTTATCGCTGTTCTGAGTTTGACAAAAGCCTTGGCACTCTTCTCAGTCCACTCGAACTGATCTTTTTTTAGCAAGTCCATGAGTGGTCTGGCTATCTCCCCATATCCTTGTACAAATTTTTGGTAGTATCCTGTCAGACCCAGGAATCCTTTTAACGCTTTGATGTTGGTAGGTGCCTCCCACTCTACCATGGGTTGTATCTTACTAGGATCAGCAGAGACTCCCTCCGGTGAAATCACATGTCCCAAATATGCGATTGTGGAGGTGCCAAATTGAGACTTCTTTTGGTTGGCATACAGTTGATGTTGCTGAAGCAGCTTGAGGACCTCACGGAGATGATCCTGATTCTCCTCCTTCGAGCGGCTGTAGACGAGGATGTCGTCGAAGAAGACAAGCACAAACCTCCGGAGAAAAGGACGGAACATCTCATTCATCAGGGATTGGAAAGTAGTCGGTGCATTTGTCAACCAAACAGCATAACTAAGAACTCGTAGTGGCCGTCCTGGGACCTAAAAGCGGTTTTTGGTACGTCATCTGCCTTGACCAAGATTTGATGATATCCTAAATGCAAGTCTAACTTAGAGAAGATCTTGGCACCGTGGAGCTCATCCAGCAGTTGATCAATCATCGGAATAGGAAAACTGTCCGGTACCGTGGCTTTGTTGAGAGAACGATAGTCAACACAAAATCTCCAACTGCCATCTTTCTTCTTGACCAGAAGCACCGAGCTTGAGAAGCGACTACCACTCTCACGGATGATCCCTGCTGCTAGCATCACGGCAATCTGTCTTTCTATCTCTTCCTTTTGGGCGTGTGGGTACAGAAATGGTCTCACACTGACAGGTTCACTGTCGGGTTTCAGAACGATTGAGTGTTCCTTCCCTCGAGAAGGAGGAAGTCCTTGCGGTTCTGAGAACACCCTTGAATATTCCTCCAATAGAGATTGGTAATATGCAGGAACCACATCTTCTCCTTCAGTGATCGAGGATTGCAACCCAGCATATTCCACAAATAATCCTTCTCCATCCTGTTGTACTGTCTTCCAAAGGGCCTTCAAGAAAATGACAGAGTTCTTCAAGCTAGGATCGCCCAAAAGGGTCACCCATTCACTTCCCACCATAAATGTCATTCTCTGTTCATGCCATTTCACCTTCGTGTCTCCCAGGGACTCCAACCACTGCATCCCTAAGATCACGTTCGCCTCTCCAGCTCCAGCAGGAAAATCGTTACAAGAGTGTACCCTGGAAGCTGCAACTTCACATTTTGGCACACTTCCCCTAACCATCAGACCATTTCCCATCCTCACTCCATACCCCGCGGTATCTCTTTTACTTATTCCCATTCTCCGAGCCATTACACTGGATATGAAGTTGTGTGTGGCCTCGCTGTCGATCATAACCACCATTTCTTCTCCCTGCACTCTTCCCTATAGTTTCATGGTGCGTGGAGAGGAGATTTCGGCGGCGGAATGGATAAATATGGCCGCAAACTCGGGAACTTCGACCTTCTCTGCTCGTAGTCCCCTTCGGCCTCTTTTCCCACAAAACTCCTCATCTTCTTCGGTGGCGACCAATATCCGGAGCCCCTTGAACTGAGAACGATGTCCCAGTTGATACTTCTCGTCACACCGGAAACACAACCCTTTTGCTCGTCGATCGTTGGCTTCCGCATCTATCAGCCGTCGATACGAAGGTCGTTGCGAATCAGAGACTTTTGGATTAGGGTTAGTCCTATTTTCCCCAGTTGGCCGCGACGATGTCGTTTTGGCCTCTTGAAGAGAAGAGTTAACATTCTTGGTGTTTGACGGATTTACCCCTCCTCCTGTGTATTGGGGACCACGAGTCACCACCTTCTCTCCCATCCCGCGTTTCACCGCTCGATTTGAACTTTCTCAACAGTCGGCGGTGGTGTATCTCCTTGGTCGTTCCACTCCTCCACCATTTTTGAATAACTCATCATTTTCTTCAGGCTTCGGGGTTCGAACATCTTGACCCCTGCCCTGATTTTTGGTTTCAACCCAATCATAAAGGCCATCTCCAACACCCACTCTGAGACTTCCGGAGCATTGGATGCTAGAGCAATGAAGTCCTTGTAGTATTTTCCGGCGGACTCGTCTTGACGGAGTAACAGTAACCTCTCACCGCCATCAGATCTTGAGTTACGGCAAAGTTTTCCAGGATTCTGTTCTTCATCTGCTCCCAGCTAAGAAAAGGATGTTTATCCATTTTGATAGACTCCTGGATGAGGATCTACTCCCAAGAACACACTTTGCAAGGTTTTGGAGAGAGATGGATGGATTGATGATGAACAATGGGTGAAAGATGCAACGGAGTGAAGAGATGGACGACGGTGGAAGGTGAGAGGTTGGTTTGCAGCGGATTGATAAAGATTAAAGGGGATCAAAATGAACTTCCAAGAGAGATGAAAAGCTCTTAGACTTCAGGCTTGATTACAACTTAGATATTACACACTAAGAAGCAAACAAGTTGAGAAGATATTACACACTTCTCAGATCAAACAAGTAAAAGAAAGGTTTTTGATTAAAATGTTTGATGAGAAACAAATGAGAGATACATGGTGCTTAAATAGAAAAGAGGGAGGACGAGGAAGAGAAGGGGAAAACCCTAGAAAACTTGCAAGTTCAAGTTCAAGCTCATGCAAGATGTCTAGGAAATTACAAAAGCAATAAATGCAAAGTTTGAATGAGAAAGAGATAGAAAATAGGCCAAGGCCTTTGTGGGGAACCTTGGACCACGAATTGGGCTGGTAAAGGGGCTTGAAAATGTTACTTAGGCCTCATCAAAAACCTTTTCAAGAAAACCCAATGGGACAAAACTTGACCAAGGGAAAAAGAGCACCAAAGTAACACTTTACCCTTTACCGAACACCTTGAGCTGTGAGCAACGTCCAAGTGGTTTGAGTCACGTCTTCTAGCTTCTTGTCCAGCTCCTTGAGTAGACCAGTGATGACTTGGTTGAACCTCTTGGACCGTGACCTTGTTATAGGACCCGCCGGGACAATCAGTGCTTCCTCCGATGCTTCCGCTGGTACAAGCTGTTCCTCCGGTGCTTCCTCTGGTTCAAGCTGGTCCTCCGGTGCTTCGTCTGGTTCAAGCTGCTCCTCAGGTTCGTGTGGTTTGGTTGAGCTGTCCATGGTCTCATCATCCTCTCTCACTTGAAAAGGATTTGACCTCAAATCCGAATTATCTGCACAATAAGGAAGAAGATCAGAAACGTTGAAACTGCCACTAACTTTGTACTTACCTTGGAGGTCGAGTTGGTAGGCATTGTTGTTGATTCTTTTGAGCACTGTGAATGGTCCATCAATCCTCGGCATTAGTTTGGATGCTCGCTCGTCTGGGAAACGCTCCTTCCTAAGATGAACCCACACTTGATCACCCTCATTGAAGATGACCTCTCTACGCCCTTTGTTTGCATATTTCTCATACAGCTTCGTCCGGGCCTCCAAATTCTCCTTAGCCTTTTTGTGAACCTGTTTAACTAAATCGGCCTTTTTCTTGCCATCAAGACTTGTTCTCACACTCAAAGGTAAAGGCATTAGATCCAAAGGAGAAGTGGGGTTGAACCCATAAACAATTTCAAATGGAGAAAACTTAGTCGCAGAATGCATAGAATGATTATAAGCAAATTCTACATGCGGCAAGCAATCCTCCCAAGTCTTAAGGTTCTTTTTGATAAGCACACGCAATAATGTAGACAAGGTTCTATTGACAACTTCAGTTTGACCATCTGTTTGCGGTTGACATGTAGTGGAGAAAAAGCAACCTAGTTCCTAGCTTAGACCACAAAGTTTTCCAAAAATAACTAAGGAACTTAGTATCACGATCAGAAACTATGGTCTTAGGTATGCCATGCAAACGAACAACTTCCTTAAAGAACAAGCTAGCAACATGAGATGCATCATCAGTTTTATGACAAGGAATGAAATGTGCCATTTTAGAAAAGCGATCAACCACCACAAAAATAGAATCCTTACCTGCCCTAGTCCTAGGCAATCCAACCACAAAATCCATAGATATATCAGTCCAAGGATGCAAAGGAATAGGTAAAGGGGTATACAAACCGTGGGATTAAACCTTAGCCTTAGCTTGATTACAAGTCGCACACCGTTCGCAAAGTCGTTCAACATCTCGTTTCATGTGCGGCCAGTGGAAATGTTCTTGCATCACCTTATAGGTTTTAGCAACTCCAAAGTGACCCATTAGACCACCACCATGAGCTTCCCTTAGAAATAATTCTCGCAAAGAAGAGTGAGGCACACAAAGTCTATTTTCAAGAACAAATAACCCTCATGGCGATAATATTTTCCAAAAGCAAACTTCTCACAAGATTGAATATTTTGCTAAAATCAGAATCATCAGCATACAAGTCCTTTATTTGCTCAAAACCCAACAATCTTGCATCTAAAGAAGTAAGCAAAACATACCTGCGAGATAATGCGTCGGCAACGACATTATCCTTACCTTTTTTGTACTTGATAACATATGGGAACGTTTCAATGAATTTGACCCACCGCGCATGACGTTTGTTGAGCTTTTGTTAACCCTTTAGGTGCTTAAGAGACTCGTGGTCAGTATGAATGACAAACTCCTTCGGCCAGAGATAGTGTTGCCACGTTTGTAAGGCTCGGACCAAAGCGTAAAGCTCTTTGTCGTAGGTCGGATAATTGAGTGTAGCTCCTCCAAGTTTCTCACTGAAGAAAGCTATGGGCTTATGATCCTGCATCAAAACAGCTCCAATACCTATCCCTGAGGCATCACACTCAATCTCAAAAGTTTTCATAAAATTTGGAAGAATTAAAACAGGGGAATTCGTAAGCTTCTCTTTCAAGGCCTGGAAGGCATTTTCCTGTGCAGCTTCCCATTTAAAACCAACGTCTTTCTTGATCACTTCTGTGAGTGGTGCGGCAATAGTGCTGAAGTCCTTGACAAACCGTCGGTAGAACCCTGCTAGGCCATGAAAACTCCTCACCTCGCTCACATTGGTAGGACTCGGCCAATCTCTAATTGCCTTGACTTTATCCTCATCAACCTTGATTCCATCTGCACTCACAACAAAGCCTAGGAAAACAAGATTATCTGTGCAAAAGGTGCACTTCTTATAGTTCGCATAAAGTTTTTCCTTGCGAAGCAAATCCAAAACAAGTCTAAGATGCATGACATGATCTTCTAAGTTCTTGCTATAAACCAAAATGTCATCAAAATAGACCACAACAAATACACCAATATGCTTCCTAAGGACATGATTCATCAATCTCATGAAAGTGCTAGGCGCATTAGTTAACCCAAACGGCATGACTAACCATTCATATAATCCTTGTTTGGTTTTAAAAGCCGTTTCCCACTCATCACCTTCTTTCATACGGATTTGATGATATCCACTTTTAAGATCAATCTTAGAAAAGATGCTAGAGCCATGCAATTCATCAAGCATATCATCTAATCTAGGGATAGGATGGCGATACTTAACCGTTATATTGTTGATTGCTCGGCAGTCCATGCACATTCGCCAACTCCCATCTTTCTTTGGTACTAGTAATACTGGAGCGGCACATGGACTCATGCTTTCTCGAATATGTCCTTTGTCCATCAGCTCGTTCACTTGTCTTTCAAGCTCCTTTGTTTCGGTTGGGCTGGTGCGATAGGCTGGTCGGTTCGGTAAAGCGGCTCCTGGCACAAAGTCGATTTGATGTTCGATTCCTCGGATTGGTGGCAGACCAATGGGATTATCCTCCAGAAACACGTCCTTAAAATCTTGCAAAACCGACTCAATCTCACTCGGTAGCACCGGTACGGGGTTAGTAGAACAAGCAAGTGTCTCTTTATAAACAAAAAGTAAACTATTGTGACTTACCTTGCTCTTACCCTTGTTATCGGATGGTTCAGTTTGTTTGGCGGTTCGCTGTTTCATGCTCAGCTGATCAAGATAGACCTCATGCGGCGTCATGGGAATGAGAGTCGTCTTGCGGCCATTGTGTTCAAAGGTGTGTCGGTTGGTGAAGCCATCATGGTGAACTTGTCGGTCTGATTGCCATGGACGTCCAAGAAGAATGTGGCTAGCGTCCATCGGAAGTATGTCACACATGATTTCGTCCTGATACTTACCAATTGAAAGCGGCACCTTGACTTGCTCCTTGACGGACATCTCACCTTTTTCGTTGAGCCATTGAAGCGCATATGGTTTTGGATGTTTGAGAACTTCTAAGCCAAGTTTTTCCACCATAGTCCTGCTTGCAACATTAGTACAACTACCACCATTGATAATCAAACTGCATACCTTGTCTTTGACAATACATCGCGTGTGGAACAAGTTTTCTCTTTGCGCTTGCTCCTCTGACTTGGTTAGGACACTCAACGATCTCCTAGCAACAAGCAGCTCTCCTTTAGCTGGGGCTTCCAAACCCTCTTCCACAGAGTCGTTTTCCGAACGCTCTTCTTCAGACTCTACCTCGCCATTATCTTTAAGAACCATGATCCTTTTGTTGACACATTCGCTTGCGTAATGCCCAAGTCCTTGACACTTAAAGCAACGAATATCCCTTGTCCTTGTGATCACTCCCTTACCCTTACCTTTCAGGTCTGACTCAAATGGCTTTGGTTTGACGAATGGCTTGTAGTCCTTCTGGTAGCCGGGCTTGTCCTCCTTTTGATAACTTGACTTACCTGAGCTGTAGCTGGTCTTAGCGGTGCTGTAGCTGGATCGAGAGTTCTTCCTCTTGATTTGTTGTTCAAACATGACTGCTTTGTGAAGCATCTCCTCAATTTCTACATAGTGTTGGGTTTCTAGACGGTCTTGGATTTCGCGGTTAAGACCTCCCATGAATCACGACATCATAGTTTCTCCATCTTCATGAGCATCAGCTCTTAGCAATAGGGTTTCCATTTCCTTGAAGTACTCTTCGACAGTCTTGCTTCCTTGAGCTAAGTTCCTCAAATGTTGATGAAGATCGCGGTGATAATAACTCGGCACAAATCTCCTTCGCATGACGGTTTTCAGCTGGTTCCATGTATCGATCGGCATGTCTCCGGTACGTCTGCGGCTGGTAACAAGCTGATCCCACCAACTTAGAGCATAGTCGTAGAACTCGGTTGCGGCAAGTTTAACTTTGTTGACCTCGGTGACCTTTTGACAAACAAACACTAACTCGATTTTCTGTTCCCACTCCAAGTAGGTATTCGGGTTGCTGGTTCCGTGACAAGCTGGGATCTTGCACTTAAGACCTCCTAACGGATCTCTTGGTACTGGACGTTCACGTCGACGCCTCCGCTGACTGCTGTGTGAAGAACCGTGGCTATAGTACTGCCTGGTTTCATCGTCTTGCCTTGGTTCCTCCTGCTTCTGCCTTTGACGCTGATTCGCTTCCGGGTTGGGTTGATTCAAGTGTAGAGCGCCAAGTCTAGCATCAAGCATGGTTGTCATAGCTGTGGTGACTGACTTAAGGATCTTCCTTTCAAGACTGGATGTAGATGACTCTTCCTCTTCTGATGTCACCATGGTACCTGAAAAGAAAAACAAAGATCCACAAGTAAATAGTTCCAAAAACACGTAAATGAAAAAAGATCTGGGAAAATTATGCAAACGAATCCAAAAATTCTCAAATCAATTTTCAAAAATAGTAGACTCGTTCCCGGTTCTAAAACAGTTGAGTTTATAATTTTTGAACAAGTAAAACATTTTATAAAACTCTTGCAAGATGAAACGATAGATCTGAAAAAAATAAAAAGTGACGATTGGAATTTCAAAACCTGGTTACAAAGTGGCTCTGATACCACATGATAGACTCCTGGATGAGGATCTACTCCCAAGAACACACTTTGCAAGGTTTTGGAGAGAGATGGACGGATTGATGATGAACAATGGGTGAAAGATGCAACGGAGTGAAGAGATGGACGACGGTGGAAGGTGAGAGGTTGGTTTGCAGCGGATTGATAAAGATGAAAGGGGATCGAAATGAACTTCCAAGAGAGATGAAAAGCTCTTAGACTTCAGGCTTGATTACAACTTAGATATTACACACTAAGAAGCAAACAAGTTGAGAAGATAATACACACTTCTCAGATCAAACAAGTAAAAGAAAGGTTTTTGATTAAAATGTTTGATGAGAAACAAATGAGAGATACATGGTGCTTAAATAGAAAAGAGGGAGGACGAGGAAGAGAAGGGGAAAACCCTAGACAACTTGCAAGTTCAAGTTCAAGCTCATGCAAGATGTCTAGGAAATTACAAAAGCAATAAATGCAAAGTTTGAATGAGAAAGAGATAGAAAATAGGCCAAGGCCTTTGTGGGGAACCTTGGACCACGAATTGGGCTGGTAAAGGGGCTTGAAAATGTTACTTAGGCCTCATTAAAAACCTTGTCAAGAAAACCCAATGGGACAAAACTTGACCAAGGGAAAAAGAGCACCAAAGTAACACTTTACCCTTTACCGAACACCTTGAGCTGTGAGCAACGTCCAAGTGGTTTGAGTCACGTCTTCTAGCTTCTTGTCTAGCTCCTTGAGTAGACCAGTGATGACTTGGTTGAACCTCTTGGACCGTGACCTTGTTATAGGACCCGCCGGGACAATCAGTGCTTCCTCCGATGCTTCCGCTGGTACAAGCTGTTCCTCCGGTGCTTCCTCTGGTTCAAGCTGGTCCTCCAGTGCTTCCTCTGGTTCAAGCTGCTCCTCAGGTTCGTGTGGTTTGGTTGAGCTGTCCATGGTCTCATCACCTTTCCCTACGGTACCAAGTGAGGGCGTCACTGGAAAACATACCCTCATCGTTCTCAGCTTCTCTTCCCCCGTATACTCGCCGAGTTCGAAGTGTTGTTCCACCCGGTTCACCCAACCTTCTGCATCATCTCCCTCGAACAGAGCAACTCAATATTCCGGTTGAGTAGCTCCCTTCTCTCCGGCGACGTGTTTCTTGACTGTGTTGGCTTTGAAGTCCGCGTCACACTCTGGCTTCCAGGATGAGATGGTCCTTCCTCGAGGTTTAACTCCACTCCAGAGACCTAGGTTTCCTCCTCCGCCTTTTGTTCTGGCTCCCACGGTTTCCGGTCTTCCCCCATCATCCTCTTTTCCAGACGCTCCAAGACATCCAGCTTGGACATCTGTCCAGGACGTCGAGTTTGCACAACTGCTTTTTCATCTCCTTAACGTCATTTTCCATCACTGATACTTGTTGGATCTCCTTCTGAAGGTTCTCCACTACCTTCTCAAGCTCTTCCATCTTCTTTGCTGGTGGCATTTTCAATGTTTTCCCAGAAAAAATCTCGCTCTGATACCAATTTGATACGTTTTGGATGTTATTCTCAATAATAGACAAAACGACAATGAAAGAAACTCTCTTTATTTAGAATAAGACAACGGTAACAAGTTGAGAGAAATGATTTTGGAGTCTCTCCCCTTTCCCTTACAATGTTTACCAAATACTCGACAATCTTCCCCCTTGCCCGGCCTACTACATAAGTACTACTTCTGATATCTCTACCCCACACCAAAGAACCGTTACAGACTCTGCAGTAAAATAGTGACATTTATTCCTTATTAAGATAACTTGACCCTCCCACAAGGCCCACTACATTTACTGGATCCCCCTTAGTGATCTATTAGCCACTTGGACTTTTTTTTCTTTAATATTGATAGAGGATAGGAGGATGTTGGGCCTCAAATGTATCAGAAGATGAGGCTGATTCTCTTAAAATGGATCTTAATTCTCATCTTCCATACATCAAGATTCAAGAGAAATATGAAGGTGAGAATGTATGTGAACTGTGAAGTTGTTTGTATTGAACTTTTGGTAATTTAATTCGAAAAAATCCCATAAACCCCTATCTTTGTTTATATACATTTTTTGATAAATTTGTATATTTTTTTGCTTGTAGTGAAATGAGAAAAGATACAAGAATATTACCTACTTTCTCAAAATTTATATAAATATGTTTTATACAAGAATATGTTTTATGTCTGCTTTGTTGAAATTATCTTTGTAATTTAATTTAATTTTAAAATGTTAAGTAACTTAAATTTTTATGCAAGTTGAATGTTTATTTTTGTTCTGACCAAACATGTCCTCAATCACAAGATCCACAACAGATACTTTGAGCTTTTATGTTAAATCATCTTATCGTCACTAAAACGTAACTCTATAGGAAGACAAATTAATGCTGAAAAAGACTTTATGTAATAATTTATGTTTTGATTCGTCAACGTTAATTAGCTCAAGTAGCAACGAAAAGCAAAGAAGATTTTTTCCCACATTGAAAATTCATTGACGTACAAGTCAACGCTCTTCCACTAAACAAGTCCAATGCATTTTTCCTTAAGAATCATCTCATTTTAGTTGGTTTCTCACTTCTATTCCCTTTTTAAATCTATTTTATTATCAGCTGTAATTCAAACATCTACGGCCGTACCTTACTTTTTTCACTCATGTAAAATGAATGTAACATTGTGTGCCAAATTGTTATCAAATATTTTAAAGAAAAAGGTGACTAAAAATCTCACGTTTTCGGCAGTTTGGCACCATCTCTGTCATATCTCCTCCTATAAATAACCAATCCCTAAACTTTCAAAAGAACACCAACACAATCACTTATCAAATAACTAATAACCCATAAGAAGAAACGATGGTGCATTCTCGTTTTTTAAACCTTGTTTTAGTCCTAGTGACCGTTGCCTCTTTGTTCACTACATTTGCTGAGGCCAATAGAGGATTTGGCTGGGGTTGGGGTGGTGGCTCAAACAATTCAAATGGTTCAGGTTCAAACTCGAGGTCTGGATGGAATTGGGGTTGGGGGCATGGCTCCAACTATTCAAGTGGCTCAGGTTCAACCCCAGCGTCAGGATGGGGTTGGGGCTCTAGTAGAAATGGTTCAGGTTGGGGTTGGGGTTGGGGTGGGATTCCCAACAATACTCACAACTCCGGATCTGACGGCTCAGGTTGGGGCATGGGTCCTAACAACAATTACAGCTCGGGTTCACGCTGGGGTTATGGAGGTCATTCAAAAACATTTAATGCCACCTACAACGCACCTAGAAAGATCATAGTCGGTGGAGACAAAGAGTGGACTTACGGTTTTAATTACGCCGACTGGGCTTCTAAGACTGCTCCATTCTTTCTCAATGACATACTTGGTGAGCCATTTTTCTTTTCGACATAATCTCACATCTTTTAGGGAATGCATATACTTTTGCATGCATATAAAGTTTGACTAAAAAATACTAATGATATGATCATCCGAGTGCAGTTTTCAAATACAACCCACCAGCCCCATTCACGCACAGCGTCTACTTGCTTCCGAACCCATCGAGCTATGAAAAGTGTGACGTGAAGAAAGGCAAAATGCTTGCGTCCCCGAAACAAGGTGCTGGAAATGGCTTTGAGTTTGTTCTAAAACAGATGAAGCCTTACTACATTTCGTGCGGCGAGCATGAAGGTGCTCACTGCAACAACGGTACCATGAAGTTCACCATCATGCCCATGCTTCCCCGTTGGTAATTTGGTAATCCAAGTCCAACATTAGTTTTTCATTTGGTTGTTGTGTTATCAATAAATGAGATTACCATTATTTATGTGTTACAATATTTACATTTTGTTGGGATTGTTTGTGGTTTTGCTTTATGTTTTTATTATGAGATCGCCATTGTTTGTACACTACAATATTTTTGTGGTAAAAAAAGGGCACCGTTTGGTATTTTTATGACAAAATATGACAAATTGTAATATTTATTTAGGGTTGACAAGGTTTACCATATCAGCAAATGGAGTAAGAATCGTTCCTTATCAATCAAATATGACTAGATTCTCCAAATATGTTTGTGGAGTTAATTTGTTAAAGCCCAAGATTGTGACCCATTACAAGTTCAATAGAAGCACATAAATCCATGTTTCGTAGCCCATGTAATTAGGTTATTCTAGCAACTATATATTAACATGTTATGATCATCAATTAAAGTAATTAGGGTTGCCGGCATCTCTCTTTTCTTTCTTCTTCAATTCTTCTTCATATAGTTTGGCTAAAAGATTATCTTCATAAGATTATACGTGATTACAAAAACGATATATCACTATATTAATTCTATCTATTGACTTGTACATTGAAACATTGATTTCGACCTATGAGTTGGTATTAAAGCTTCTATATTGAAGCTCTGATACCAAAATGTAGCACAAGATCAAAGCTTCAAGGTACAAGTCAATTTGGTAGAGAGAAAAATTTACCTATAATTTTTACCTTTTTTAATTTTGGTGCATTCAGTTCCTAATTTTATTCAACTTCATAATGTTCTGTTCTGATACGACTCTTTTGAAGGTTTCTATAGCTAAATAGTTATATCTTCAACCTTGGCAGATTTTGCAGCTTCAATATATATTTAGAAAATATATATGGCTAATCCGTTAATGGTTTATATGCATGCAAAGACTCTTATGCCGTAATCTGATCGTCAATATGTATTTAGAGAACAAAAACGTTTAGAAATAATTTATAAATATTCACTCAGTTTATCTCGTGTTAAAGTTTTTTTCTTCTTTTTCTTTCCTTGATCTTTTGTGGATCCAGTTTGAACTCACACATAATGGAATTATGCAAATACCAAAGATACGACTTTCTTTAGTTTCATTTAATTTATTAGTATGTAAACAACTGAGCGATATGGTAATCTCCAAACCAAAACTACTCGGCTCTGCTTACCCTCAACTCTTGTCTTCAATAGCTTAACTTTTTTTTTTTATCATATGGTAACTATATCAAAATTACGAAACATTTAAACATATAAATTTATAGAATTAAGACCTTCATTATTTCATTTTCATGGGAGACAAGAAAATTCTAAACAAACTCAAAAATTATATTATATATAATTATTATTGACTTATTGGAACTGTGTTATTAAGCAAATATAAACAAACTCATCTAGTTTAAAGTTTAAACCTAAAATAGGAAAATTTGCATCCACACATACTTTCTCCAACTTTAATAACAAACACACTTATTTATGTTATTTCTATACTTTTCTGAGCTCTCTCTCTCTGCTATTTGGAGAATCTGCCAACAAATAGCAAACTTCATCCTCTCTTTTCTGGACCATATAAATAGCAAACACCGCCGGATTGGTATAAGGAGAAAGAGATATATACTTAAGGAGGATGAAGTTTGCTATTTACTCGCCTTAAGATGTTAACTTCTGTATTTTCTCATATGTTTCTTGTTTCACTAAAATTGTAAAAAATGATATGGACAAGTTTAAAGGGATTTTCTTTTTACTTCTTTCTTTTGGGTTATTAACCATTTTGTGTGTAATTGTGTATATGAAGCAAAAGTAGAGGCAAATGTATAAAATCTAAACATCTTATTCAACTATATCGTCTTTACTTGGAGTAAAGCTTTGTATCATATAAAATTTAGATTAAGAAGGAAAAAACCTAAAAACGGATTGCATTAGATGTGAGTGAGGAGAGTAATGGCCAAAATGATGATGATGGTTGATGGAAACCATATTACCAAATCCATGATAAGCAATCCATAATGCAAATTCCAATAATACATGGACTTGATCACCCTCTTCTCCACCTACTTTGTATGCTTTCATCAATACTTTTTCACCATCTACAGTTGCTCTCATTGATGACCATCATCATCTACTTTGTATGTCGACAAGCTAATGACCATATGGTAAGATTTTTGTTGAATCAACACATGGCCCTGGCGGCGAAACTTCATGGAGAGTTGTTGGTCAACTTTTTATGGACTAATTACTATGGTTATTTTTTTTCCGACATGGATACATTGTTTTTTTTGTTGTAACGGTCACATAAACGTATTTTTTGATGCAAGAAAAAAAAGATTTCATGTGTTCAAGATTTCTTGAATGGTTTATAGTTCAAAATTTATGTTTAGATTTTAGTGTCTAGGGTTTAGGGTTTAAGATTTAATTTTTTGGGTATAATGTTTAGGGTTTAAATGTTTATGATTTAAGGTTTAATGTTTAGGATTAATGATTTCGGGTTTAGGTTCTCTTGTTGCAACCTCGAGCCCATAGCCCAATATTTTTCCTTTTAACTTTAACACCTTGATTATATGGTTATAGTTTGGTGGATATGTTTTGATGTTCATAAAACAAAAAAAAAAACAAAATGTTTTGATGCAAACAATAGTAAATTTCACTGAGTGGTGTTGTTCAAGTATTTCTACATTTTGTACTGTGAGGATTATGTGAGTGTCTCCATGGCCCTAGCTGTAACAACCCGTCCCGTGGACCCTACTAGTTTCCGCTAACTTGCCCCTATAGGCCCTAAGCTGGCCCTGCAGGGCATCGATCCTAACCCCTCACCGTCACGAGTAGGTTATTGGTGCGTCAGACGTTCCTTGAACCCTGGTCCCCACCCTTTAACAACCTTCCACAGGACAAGCTGTCACCAATTGATCTGCAGGTCAATTGGTGACAGCTTGTCCTGTGGGAAAGTTGTTAAAGGGTGGGGACTAGGGTTCGAGGAACGCCCGGCGCACCAATAACCTACTGGTAAATTTGGATGTGAGTTCCTTTTCACGGTGAGGGGTTAGGATCGATGCTCTGCACTATGAGGACAAGCTAGCGGGGGCTAGTGGGGTCCACAGGACGGGTTTTCACTCTAGCGGCAAAGCTTCATGGAGAGGTGTTGGTCAAGTTTTTATGGACTAATTAATATGGTTATATCAATTTTTTTCCGACATAGATACATTGGTTTTTTTGGTTGTAACAATCATATGAACGTAATTTTTGAAGTAAGAAAAAAAAAATTCATGTTTCAAGATTTATGTTTAGATTTTATTATTTAGGGTTAGGGTTTTAGGTTTATGATATATGGTTTAGGGTTTAAGATTTAGGGTTTAGATTTACGCAAATCTCCCTTTACCATAACACATCTTTTTTTTATGAAATAATTTTTGATATGTTTTTATATGATTAAAAATAAGTAAATATCTATTAACAATACTGTAAATGGTTACTGAACAAATGTTCAACTAAAAATGAATAGTGTATAATATACTAATACAATAAAAAAAAATATAGCAATATAATAGAAAAACTCTATAATAGAGGTGAGTTTTACTCCAACACAGTTCTAAAATAGAGATTGCTTTTTTCCTGTAGAAACTCTATTTTTTCCTTTATAAATAGAAAAAATATTATAATCTCTATTTTACAGATGAGAATAGAGATGGATTGGAGCAAATTTTCCTGTAAAATAAATCTCTATACTTTCTCTATTTATTGAGGAAAAAATAGAAGTGGATTGGAGATGTTTTACTATATAAACTAGATTAAGACCCGTACTAGAGCACGAGTTGAAATTCATTTTATTTATATTGTATTTTTTATATAAAATATAATTTATGTTATTGTTTTTAAAAGTTTTTTTTGGATAAAACATTATGCAATAAAATCATATGCTAAATATGAAGGCTTGAAAAAAACACATATTTTGTAAGTTTTATATTGTTAATGATTCTAGATAAGTACCAGTACTATAACACTGGTTAAATTTTATTTCGTAATCTATCTTGTAACCCACTATTTAACTTGTAACCAATCAATCTATCAATTTCGTAATCTATCTTTGGTTAACGTTGTGATCTATCGATAAAATCTGTAGAAAATAAATTTGTAATATTATGTTTAAAGATCTTTGAAAACAACGTGATATATGACTAAAATCTTCCAAAAATACAGTTTGGAATATACATGATTTTATTTGTTACCATTAATATATCAATTATTAATTTGGAATATTCTTAATATTTAGGTGTAACCATTAATATTAATACATGAATTAATCTATAACATATTTGTAACCATTTGTAACCATTTATTAAAAATATAAAGTCTACAAAAACTATATTGTGTACTTCCTTTTTATTAAAAAGATGATTTTAGATAAGTACTCGTGCTATAACACTGGTTAATTTTATTTCGTAATCTATCTTGTAACCCACTATTTAACTTGTAACTAATCAATCTATCAATTTCGTAATCTATCTTTGGTTAACGTTGTGGTCTATCGATAAAATATGTGGAAAATAAATTTGTAATATTGTGTTTAAAGGTCTTTGGAAACAACGTGATATAGAACTAAAATCTTCTAAAAATACAGTTTGGAATATCTATGATTTTATTTGTTACCATTAATATATCAATTATTAATTTGGAATATCCCTAATATTTAGGTGTAACTACTAATATTAATATATGAATTAATCTATAACCTATCTATAACATATTTGTAACTATTTGTAACTATTTATTATAAATATAAAGTCTACAATAATTATGTGGTGTACTTCCCCTTTTATTAAAAAGGATCCTCAGTTTTGATTCACTTGAACAAAAACCAAATTTAAACCAAACTTGTGTCAAACCAAAACTAAACCAAACCAAACTATGGTTTCTTTACCAAAACTAAACTAAACCAAACTAAAAGAAACCGAACACGCGTGTGTTGTGTCAAAGAAACCAAAGAAACAGAGCCCTTAATATATCCGATCTACGACGCCGCCTTGAGCTTTGGCCGGAGATGGAATCTGTAGAAGCCGTGGAGAATACCTTAAACTACAGTTTCAAGGATAAGAATCTTCTCAAGGAAGCTATAACACAAACCTCGTGTAGTAATATTGAATCATCTACTTTATTCGAACGGCTTGAGTTCCTCGGCGATTCAGTTCTCGAGCTTGCCTTCACTAATTACCTCCACCTCACTTACCCTGATCTCAATTTCAAACCCAAGGAGCTTCGCGTTATACGAACTGCTAGTGTAAGTAACGAGACCTTCGCTCGTGTTGCCGTTAAGCACAATCTCCACCAATGCCTTATACTCGAGGATCCTGATCCTTCTACAGATGCAAAGGTACTTTTTAACAGTCTAGTAATGGCTCTGTTTTTTGTTTTTATGTTGAATGATTTGAGAACATGTTTGGTTTGGTTTTGGTGTCTATGTATTGAAAGATTAAAGAATTCTCAGAAGCAGTGAGTAAAGAAGATGAACCACTTCCGTTTGGTGGAGCGGTGAAAGCTCCGAAGATACTCGCTGATTGTATAGAGTCATTAGCTGGAGCTGTATACATTGATGTGGATTTTGATTTGCATAGAGTTTGGGAGGTATGTGTGTGTTTTTTTATGTTAGTCTTCCCTACTTTGGTCCTTTTGTTCTATGTTTTATTATTATACGTTTCTTGAATTAAAGATTGAGTAAAAATGTTTGTAGATCTTCAGGGGACTTGTGGAGCCAATATATACACTGGATCGTTTAAAGCAGGACCCTGAACCTGAAAGAACACTTCTTAGGCTTTTTCATGTGGCTGATAAACTTGGCAAGCCAATCGAGTTCAAGTCTTTCAAAGATGATGAGGACGGTAGATATGTTTTTGAGGTCTATGTTGGTGATAAACTTTTTGGTTGTCGGCGTTCTAATAGTATAAATAATGCAAAGCAGACAGCTGCTAAAGAAGCATTAAGTAGGATGGTATCTATGCCCATTGAAAAGATTGTTGATGAGGATAAACTTGCCGTTGAAATCGAAGATGCGAAACGGAAGTTGTTTGAGATTTGCTCCACTGAAAAGGTTAGGTTACAGACTGGAGGATCACCTTCTTTGCTCACCACCTCTGAGAATGAAACAGTTATGGATGAGGATAGGATACATGTTGGACTTGAAGATGTGAAAATGAAGTTGTTTGAGATTTGCGCCGCGGAAAAGCTCCGATCACAGAGTGAGTCATCTTCTTTACCAACTGCCTCTGAGAACAGCTTCACCTATGAAGTTACACCAACGAAAATGGATGTTGGACCTGAAGATGTGAAAGGGGAGTCGTTTGAGTTTTGCTCCACTGAAATGCTCAGATCACGGACTGAATTATCTTCGTTACCAACCGCCTCCGAGAACCTTTTGACCGATGAAATGAGACGAGAACAAATGGTTATTGATGACAAGAGTCCACATGAAGATGTGAAACGGAAGTTGTTTGAGATTAGCTCCCCTGAAAAGCTTCAGTTACAGACTGAACCACCTTCTATCCCCACCGCTTCTGAGAACCCTTTAGAACAAATGGTTATTGATGATGATACTCCAAATGTTGAACCTGTAGATGCGAAAGCGAAGTTGTTTGAGATTTGCTCCACTAGAAAGCTCCAAATACAAATTGGATCCAATACCTCTGTGAACCCTTTAACCTATGAAATGCCAATAAAACAAATGGTTGTTGATGAGGTTAAACCTAAAGATTCGAAATTGAAGTTGTCTCAGATTTGTGCCATGAATAACTGGCCCAATCCGATTTTCAGGTATATCTTGTCCCCTACATGTTTCTTTCCTAAGTACTAATTACTGTTTAAAAGGACCATGATCCAAAGTCAAGTTAATATCTATGTGTAGTCTACACTCTTATAATCTTAAAAGGGAGAACACGTTTGCTAATCTATGGTTAAACTCTTACAATTTAGGGTAGACAATTCACACATTGATGCTCGTAAGATCAGTGTGAGTTTAGCTGTATATATAAATTGTTTTTTACTTTGTGTGCCTCTCAGTAACTATATTCATGCCATATTAACTTAAAACATTTTTGTTACTGTGTTTGACTTTTTTAAGTTCTGAGGAAAAACATGGGCGAAAAAATAAGCATAGATTTGTTTGTTCAGCCAAGATTGAGATACCAACGATAGAAGGTACCTTTGAGATGAAGGGAGATATAGAATCAAAGAAAAAGGAAGCAGAAAACTCCTCAGCCTACTACATGATAAAAGCCTTGGAATCTTCTCTAATGAGTAATCCGCAAATGCGTGAAAGTTTATATTCAGTGGGAGCTGTGGAGAAGATCTTAAACTACAGTTTCAAGAACAAAAATCTTCTGAGAGAAGCGCTTACGTACAACAATTCTAATTCACTTTTACTTCAGCGGCTTAACTTTGTTGGCAAGCCTGCTCTTTCTCTCGCCCTCATGAATCATATATACCTCGCTCACCCTAAGCTCGAACCTAACGAGTTGGAGTTGTTGCGAAGTGCAAATACACGTAACGATAGGTTCGCTCGTGTCATCGTCAAACATGGCATCTACAAATTCCTTATATACAGTGTTCCCAATTCAGAAAGAGAGGTAAATCATTTTTATCTCTTGTGAATGTTCGCTTTGATCGAGAACATATCTTCTTATGTTATATACTCACTACTTTTGGTGTCATCTCTTAGGTTATAAAGTTCATAGAGTTGTTAGGCAAAGAAGATGATCCAGATCCATACAAATTTGTGAAATCCCCAAAATTAATCACTGACCTTGTAGATTCTATAGCTGGAGCTGTTTATATAGATGTGAATCTTGATGTTAAAAGGCTCTGGGAGGTTTGTTATGTTCTCACTCGCTTTTTGTGTTTTGGAATTCTGTGTTATTATATTATGATTCTCAACTTACAAAAAAAAAAAAAATGAAATTTGCAGATAATGGGGAGTCTTTTGGAGCCAGTACTAACACTTGATGATTTGCGGCAGCAACCTGATATAATTCTTACGCTTTTTGGCGTGGGATATAAACAAGGCAAGCGAGTTGAATTCAAGTATCGTAAAATTGGCAGCCGGTCCATTATTGGTGAGGTATACCTTGATGATAAATTTATAGCTTGTGGGAAGCCTAATAAGTGTGGAAATATCGCAAAGATGAATGCTGCTAGAGCGGCTTTACAGACGTTGTCGGAGAGTATGCCCATTGAAATGGTTATGAATGATTACATTGAATATGAAGATGCAAAAGAGAAGTTGATTGGGATTTGCAAAGACAGAAACTTGTCAAACCCGGTTTTCAGGTATATATTAGTCCTACTCACTTTAGAGATGTCTTGTTCCTAGGGTCTTGTAATCTCAGGAAGCATAGTGCATTTACTGTTTTTACTGTGAGTGACTCAATGCGCCATATTAACAGATACAACCATTATGCTACTTTGTTCAAATCTTTTCAGTTTTAAGAGCTTTGAGAAGGGATATATTTGTACAGTTAAGGTTGAGACTTCAACTGAAGAAGAAGGTACCTTATGCATCAAAGGTTTCAAAAGACAACGTAAGAAGATAGCTGAAAACAACGCAGCCTCCCACATGATAAGAACTCTGAAATCTTCTCCGTTGAGTCGTGTCCTAAAGAATCTGCAACTGCAGCAACTTTTAGATGAGAAGAAGGATCGGAAGATGCTGAGAACTTTAGAAAAGAAGAAGAATTCTGAAAAGAGGAAGCGGCAAAGTTTAGATGAGAGCAAGAATCCACAAACGCAGAACAATTTAGATGAGAAGAAGAATCTGGAAATGGAGAACAGTTTAGATGAGAAGAAGAGTCCACAACTGCAGAACAGTTTAGATGAGAAGAAGAGTCCACAACTGCATAACAGTTTAGATGAGAACAAGAATCAGCAAATGCAGAATAGTTCAGATGAGAAAGGGAATCTGCAAATGCCGAATAGTTTAGAAAAGAAGAAGAATCAGCTTTCAAGAAAGAGAAGGCGGCAAGAAGAGAACAAGAATCTGGAAATGGAGAATAGTTTAGATGAGAACGAGAACATGCATCAAAAGCAGAAGAAGAGGAAAAGGCGTTGAAAGATTTTGTTAAGTTTTTTGGTATTTCTCTTTTGCACAGTTGACAAACGCTTATTGTAGTTCATTAATCTTATTGGTGCAATGAGTGAGTCTCTAGAATTAATCAAACTGTCCTCCATTCCAATTTTTGTCTTTTCTTTTGGTCAGCCATTTTTGTCAACTTTTTGTGATAATTACAATATTTAAGTCCTCCAGTTCTAAAAAGTTTCAAAACTCCAAGTTCAAGTTGGAATTGTAAAACTCAAAACTTATCTAGTTAATTTTAGCTTCAATTTCAAATATATAATTTTTTTTTTTTTTCTTTTTTTTTGTTCAAGTGAAAATTTCCTTTTATGTGAGATTGGCGGACAAAAGGAAACATCCAATAAACAAGATTAATGGGAAGAATAATTAAGAGCATAGATGTGATAATGATAAGAAATATAAATTTGAAAACCGTTATTATTTAAATATTCTGTTCATAAACCAATTGGGAATATACTTCTTAAGTTATCCTTCTCTATAAATACGTTTCTAACCTATACCATTAGTCACAAACAATACTAAAACAAAGCACGTAAGAAGAAAAAAACGATGGCTCTCTCTGGTTCACAAAAGAAACTGCTCATACTCGTCGTGGCCGTTGCATGTCTCTCCTCATCTGGCGCAGAGGCGTGGAGCTGGAGTTGGAGCAACGGTTCGGGTTGGGGTTGGGGATCTGACGGGTCAAGTAGCTCTAGCTCAGGTCCTGGTTCAGACTCTGACGGTTCAAGTTGGAGTTGGGGCTCCTTCCCTGGTTGGGGATCCGACAACTCAGGTTCAGGTTCAAACGCTGATGGATCTGGTTGGGGTTGGGGTTGGGGATGGGGATCTGATAGGTCAAGCGGCTCTGGCTCCGGTTCAGGTTCAGGTACCAACCCTGACGGTTCAAGTTGGAGTTGGAACTGGAGTCCTAAGTCAGGCTGGAGTTGGAGTTGGGGCTCAAACGATAACAATTCAAACAGTTCGGGTTGGGGTTCGGGTTCTGACACGGACTGTGAAACACCAAGAAAGATCGTAGTGGGAGGATCAGAAGGATGGACGAAAGGGTTAGGTTACAAAGAATGGGCTTCCATTAATGCTCCTTTCTACGTCAATGATATTCTTGGTTAGTAAATTTAGTTAGTGATAATGTTGAATAACTCTAATTTGATGAAATTTAAGGTTAAAATAACTAAATAATTGGTGATAATTTTTTTTTCTTTCTAACAGTTTTCAAGTATGACAAATCTGCCAAGCGCCGGAATAATGTGTATTTGTTCCAAGACCCATGGAGTTACATGAATTGCGATTTCAAGAATGCCAGAAAGATTGGTTCAACGAAGAAAGGATCTCAAGAAAGTTTCAACTTCACACTTAGGAAAATACAGCCTTACTTCTTTGCCTCGGGGGAGCATGATGGAGATTATTGCTGTAACCATAACATGAAGTTCACTGTCTTCCCAGTTCCTCACCGTTCTGATTAAATCTTTAAGCCTAACATGTTATTATAACATGAAGTGTAGTTATGGGTTTTTGATTAGTTTTTCGTTTTTGAATACTCTTTATTTTTTGGATATGAGAGATTGATCTAGGGTTTTTAATACTCTTCAAAAACATATTATGTACCTAAAGTTATACTTATTTTATGATGATAATACCTTAGTAATATATGCATGATTAGATTAACATCCATAATATATTAGTTAACAATTGTATATTCAAACAAACATTTAGGGGTTCTTCAATCATAGATTTTAATAAAATTCTGCCTCGCTCTGCGGTTATTTAAGTTAATGATTCTTTAAATCATGTTTTAGAATATAGTGTTATTGGATCTTACATCTGCAAATTATGTTTAATCGATTGTACAATTTCGTGTTATATAATTAGGATTTAAACTCTTAATTAAAATCTAGTTTTATCTAAATCTAAAATTTTGAGAATATTCACAATCCACATATATATATATATATATATATATATATATATATATTTTTTTTTGAAATTCTTTTTTTTGTACTTTATTCAACAATGAGTAACTTAATAATATCATGTTCTCTAATTCGAGACATTTGAAATGAAAGCTTCTAGAGTTTCATAAGTAAATTGCTAAAAACTAGATTCAAGATATACTCTAGAGATTTTAAAATCGATGCACATAATCAATCCTTATTGATAATATCCAATTCAAATTCTTAAGATCGTAAAACCTAGAGAATTGTTTTTAAGTTAAGATTGAATAACACACAATTTCAATTATATTAATAAAGGTTTTTGTAACTCCTTGCACATTCGGTGGAGCATAACTATATTGGCATTAGGATAATCTGGGCATGCCCAACAAAATTGAGCTTTAGGACCGACGCAACACCAGCATTCCTTTTTAGTTATCAGATCACAAGTGGAGCTGACACAAGGTTGTGTTAATTTCTCAACCACTGATCTCTCTGTCTTTCGAATTTCCATTGTCCCACCTAATACATTGATTTGAAATACACAATCAAAGATTTAAGGATGAATAATAAAAGAGACATTTGATATATGAGAAAAATATAGACGCGCGCGTACACTCATGTAGAGCGAAGATGGCGAACATGACTATGCATATTGCGTTATATGTGATGATTTCATGGCAATCTTTTATTTTCTTGCTCGTTTAGTTATCTTGGCCTCTCTCTCCTTTCTCTCTCTATGCTTGTCTTCCATGGAGATGTGACATGCGAGATATTTAGCTTCCGGCAAGCCTTTTTCCACTGCTCACAAAATCACATTGGAAGCCGGCAACTAAGGAGCCCTACGCTAATAAAATATATGCACACAGTCACGGCTAATATATGGCTAAACTAAATAAATAATGGAAAGCCACGAAATGCTAAAAACAATTTGTGGCATTTTGGGGGCAACTTCATGGCTAAAAGCTACAACACAACAACAAAAATGGGTGTGATAAGATGGTACGAATTTAGCCACAAGATATATGTGGCACAGTAGCACGAGAGCTGAACACGGCGAATCCTTGGCTATATATATTTGCCATAGACTAAATATTCGTTTACAAAACTTACAATAACGTCACTTGAAGTTTCGACACAAAGCTGAATTAATTTCAATCAATCTTATTTGGTTTGTTGAGTTTTAACGAAAAGCCGAATGGATATATTCGTTTCGACAAAAACCAAGAGTGATTGAATTCATTTTTAACAGCAAGTCTCGGATATGCAATGAATATGCGTGATATTTGATTTTAGCTATAGAGCATTTGTGGCTAATTCGTGGGTAGATTGTGTTATAAATACCATACATCTTCCTATCGTGTCATACAACACTAAAAAACAAATGTTATTTTGCTAAAAAAAAAAAAAAAATCTCTAACTTTCTTTAGTCGAGAGATGCATTTACTCAGTTTGCATGTCATCAAACTTCCTACATGGAGCAATTAATTTTATCGTGTCTTTGTGCATGGTGTAGGAACAATAAGTAACTTGATAGTTGATACGAATATTGTTTCCAAACATTTATATCGGAGTGGAATTAAGGGGAATTATTATATCTAGACGAGTCATGGAAAAAATTGTTATGACGACGTGGATGAAAAATAGTTGAGGGCAAATCTTTCTTTTGGTTGAAGATGAAACATGAATAATCTTTTCTCAACAGATCATACGCTCCACAACTCTTGTCACGATTAGTGACTGATCAGCCCCTGCTTGGACTCGTTTACAATCTCAAAACAATAATGTGGAGTAACACTCACCTCTAATATGGATTGATTCTAAGCAATCCCACGAAAACAGTGACTCCTTCTCACACCTAAGAGCTATTGATGTCCTTCTTCCCTTGAAAGCACTAAAAACCGGCCCAACCATCTTGCTCCTCCAACCTCACCCAAGCTTCTCTTTAGCCCTCTGGAACAACAACAAGCCAACTTTCTCTTTCTCTTTTTCTCTCGAAGCGACAAAAACACACTAGAAAAAAAGAGAAAGAGGCTAGGTCAAGTTTTGTTTAGAAAAAATATGATTTTCAAACTAATTTTGGACTTAACGAACGATTTAAAACAAACCGAATAACCACTAAACTAGTGCTGTCAACCGATACTTTTTTTGGTGTCTGATCAACACTCGTACTCTTACACTCGGGATGTTACATATTGTAATTTAGAAGTTAGTCTTAATATTGATTTTAAGGAGATAAACACATGAAACCTACAAATGAAAGATCATGTGATATTTTTTATGGAGGACACACATGAAACCTATAAATAAAAAGATTATGTGATATAAGCGTAATGCACGAATGACAGCTTCATAGAATTTTTATATGGTTTATCAAATTTAAATTCATAAATAAAATTTATGTAAAACATAAATTTATTTATATCATAATATGTTTAGTTACATAGTATTACGTACATAATTTAGTGTTTTAATTCAAACTCACGCCTTCTACTTATACAAAGGAATATACTTTATATAATAATGCTTTTGAAATTCTGATATTTATGAAAGCAACATATTTTGTTGTCAAAAAGAAAAAAAAAAAAAAAAAGAAAAAAAGAAAGAAAGCAACATATCTTATTATTTTATCAAAACAGGGCTTGAATTTTAAATAGACATTTTGTAAGCATTTTTCTTCACCATTCGGGTAATCTTCGACTATCCAACAAAATATCGGTTGTGGGTTAGGCCCAAAGCAGCACCAACTCTCCTGATTTTGCATTATGGTTTTACGACAGTTTCTCAACATTAAACAGCGATCTCTCTATCGTTATTAGGAATGTCGCCTAACTAATTCCAAAAATGAGTTCAAAGAAGAAGGACGGTTACATTCTTTATATATTGCCCAAAGATTTTTATCCCATTCGATATGGCACTACAACAAAAATGAGCTTCGGTAGCAGACCTTTGTAGCACAAAATTTACGAACTGCTACTAAAAGTACCAAAATCGGATGCCAAGTATTTCGTAGCATTATATTAATGCTAGTATATAATTTCATTTAGCGGGAACATAAAAATCAATATTATAGCCGGGAAGGTGTATTTTGGAGGCAAACTATATGGGTTTTTTCCCGCAAACTAAAAAAAGTCTCGATTCTTTGACCAAAAAATTAAAGACAGTCTTTTACACTTAGACCAAAAAATAAAAAACCCAGCAAACAAAAAGCTTTCAGATTCTCTAAACTTTTCAGATCTCTTATCTCAATCGCAAAGTTTTTTTTTCCATTCCATCTAATCTCGATTCTCATTGTCAAGATTTCGATTCTCAACAAGAAATTTTTTCGACATTCTCTGTGTAGCAAAATATCCGTTTAGATCTGTCCCTCTTACCGGTATCTATCGCTTTGTCTCTGTCGCTCTCTGTCTCCGTCGTTCTCTGTGGCTCCGTCAGTCTTTGTCTCCGTCGCACTCTGTGTCTCCGTCGCTCTCTGTCTCAGTTTCTCTCTGCCTCGGTCTCTCCGCCTCTGTCTCTCTCCGCCTCTGTCTCTCTCCGCCTTTGTCTCTCTCCGCCTTTGTCTCTCTCCGCCTCTGTCTCTCTCCGATCTCAGTAGATTCGAATTCAGCTGATCTCATCCACCTGAAAGGTATAAGGCATTCAATAAATGTATTATAGTTCTTTACTCTGATTTTAATTTTGACCGATTTGAATTTTGTCAGGTAATCACATCTCATCAGCTGGATCTTCTGCCTGCTTGCATCAGAACACAGAGGCTAGTTCTCTCAATGAAACTGATACTTCGTTTTGATAAATTGTTTAAGAGTTGAACGAATTGGTTGTTTGATATTTCGTTTAAATAAATTGTTGCTGAATGTGTGAATATGTTTGTTTGGTGTGTTTGTCTAGTGTTTGTTTGGTATTTTTTTGGTGTTTGTGTTATTCTTATGTTTTTGTTTTGTTTTCTTTATGGGTAAGGACATATAATGGTTATGGACAAGACATGGGTTCATCTTAACAGGTATGTGAAAACGTTTTGTATAGTTGAGTTTATTGGTTTAGTTGTTATGTTTAAGTTTTTTTAAAAGTTTGTAATGCGTTTTTTCCTTTGGTTTTTGCTTTTATCTTCATTGCAGAACAGATCCTGGTTATGAGAAAGGTGCTTGGGATTTTGTGAGGTCTGTGGCTGCAGGTTTAGGAGACAATTCAATTATTATTTGCCCGTGTATTGACTGTCGCAACGTATATCGCCACTCAGCCGTTGATGTTGTTGATCATCTTGTAATAAGAGGAATGGATTGGAGTTACAAGTCGAGGGATGACTGGTTTCATCATGGAGAAGTGAAATCAGGGACTGAGTGTAGAAAGAACACAAGCCAGTGGAACGAAGAGATATTAGGTTTGTTCAAAGCTGCCGAGTTTATGGATGAAGAGCTTGTTAGTCATGGTGATTTAATTGATGTTGATGAAGGGGATGATAAGGTAGAAGATGAGTTCTTAGCCAAGCTAGATGATGCAGAAGCACCACTGTATCCAGGTTGCACAAACTACAGCAAGCTATCTGCGATTGTTTCACTCTTTCGGTTAAAGACTCAGAGCGGTTGGTCTGACAAAAGTTTTGATAGTCTACTTGAGACTTTAAAACAGATGCTACCCAAGGATAATGTATTGCACACGTCCTTGTATGAGGTGAAGAAATTCTTCAAATCTTTTGATATGGGTTATGAGAAGATACACGCTTGTGTGAATGACTGTTGTCTGTTTAGAAATCAGTATGAGGAGCTCGACAGTTGTCCTAAATGCAAATCTTCGCGATGGAAGATTAACAAGCGAACTGGTGAGGTGAAGAAAGGGACTCCACAGAAAGTACTTAGGTACTTTCCGATAATTCCACGTCTCAAGAGGATGTTCAGGTCAGAGGACACGGCGAAAGACTTACGGTGGCATTTCAATAATAAGAGCACAGATGGAAAAATGCGTCATCCGGTAGATTCTGTGACGTGGGATCAAATGAATGAAAAGTATCCGTCATTTGCTGCAGAAGAAAGGAACATTAGGCTTGGACTCTCCACAGATGGGTTTAATCCTTTCGACATGAAAAATGTTAACTATAGTGCATGGCGTGTTTTGCTAGTCAATTACAACATGCCACCTGACAAGTGTATGAAAGAGGAGAACATCATGTTGACATTGCTGATTCCTGGACCAACTCAACCTGGAAACAATATAGATGTATATTTAGAACCTCTTATAGAGGATCTAAACCATCTGTGGGAGAAGGGAGAGGTAACGTATGATGCATTCAGTCGCACTACATTCACTTTAAGAGCAATGCTTTTGTGGACCATTCAGGATTTTCCGGCATAAGGAAATCTAGCAGGCTGCAAAGTTAAAGGCATAATGGGTTGTCCGGTTTGCGGGAAGCACACAGATAGTTTGTGGTTGAGTAATTGTAGAAAGCACGTGTATATGTGTCACCGGAAGTCTCTGTCACCGAACCATGTTTATAGACGAAAGAAAACCTGGTTTGATGGTAGAGCTGAGCTTGGTAGAAAAGGTAGGATTCTGACTGGTCATAACATTTATCAAATACTAAAAAATTACAAAAATGACTTTGGGAATGTAATAGTAAATGGAAGAAAGAGGAAGATGCAAGATCGTGTTGGTTCAGCCTCTGATACTGATGATGAATCTAGTGAATCAGAAGAAGAGGAAGAACAAGTAGATGAAGAGGAGCTATCCAGATGGAAAAAGCGGTCAATCTTCTTCAAGTTAGAGTATTGGAAGGTATGATTTATATGTTAGGTTTGTTATTCTACTAATATTTAGATTTGCTATATCTTAAAAAATGAATGTATATAACATTCTTTGTATTATCTGTCAATACATTGTGTAGGAAATGCCGGTTAGGCATAACCTAGATGTGATGCACGTTGAGAGAAATGTTGCCGCCAGTCTTGTCTCTACAATGCTGCATTCAGCGAAATCAAAGGATGGTGTTAATGCTCGAAAAGATATGCAACTGCTTGGTATTAGAAAGGATTTACATCCCCAAGCACGTGAGAAAAGAACCTACCTTCCTCCAGGTCCTTCGTCTCTGTCCAAAACAGAGAAGAAAGTATTTTGTAAGCGATTGTCTGACTTCAGAGGACCAGATGGCTACTGCTCAAATATTTCTAGATGTGTTAAGATAGAAGATTGTACGGTTAAGGGTCTTAAATCACATGATTATCATGTGTTGATGCAACAACTTCTTCCGGTTGCAATCAGAGGTAGATTGAAATCTTTTAGATAGACCTCTTGTATATATAATTAGCTGTTAATTTTTTTAATCCTCAATGTTATTTATTTACAGGTTTGTTACCTAAAGGTGTTAGGATAGCTATTGGACGTTTATGCGCTTTCTTCAACAAACTATGTCAGCGAGTTATTGACAGAGAGGCAATTTCTGTAATGGAGCATGAAGTTGTGGAAACTATCTGCATGTTTGAGAGGTTCTTTCCTCCAAGTTTCTTTGACATAATGGTGCATTTAACAGTCCACTTAGGCAGGGAAGCTCGGTTATGTGGACCAGTTCATTTTCGTTGGATGTACCCATTTGAGAGGTACAATCTAATAAACCAACTGTATGTGTATCAGTTGTGCCATTTACAATATACTTTATGCTTATCAGTATATTATTTTTATCTGCAGATACATGAAAGTTCTGAAGGACTTTGTTAGAAACATGGCAAGACCAGAGGGTTGTATTGCTGAATCATATCTCGCTGAAGAGTGCATGCGGTTCTGCAGTGATTTCTTGAAAAATACTACAAATGCTGATGAGAAAATGGAAAGAAATGCTGATTATGAGAACTGCTCTATCTTGGAGGGTCGTCCTATATCAGCACCTACTTCATGTACTCTTACTGAGAATGAGAAGAACATAGCACATCTTGCTGTCATTCATAATATGGCTCTGATTGATCCTTATGTGGAGTAAGTTCTTCTACATTCTCTTTTATAATATTGTTGTATTTACATTTACTCAATGTTAATGTTATTTTTTAATTTTTTAGCATGCATCTACAACATCTTCAAGATTCTAGTGAAAGATGTAGACGTGATTCGGCATTTTTGTGGAGAACCCATTCTCAGAAATTTGCCTCGTGGTTAAAAGAACAAGTATGTTTACTATTTTATGGTTTTTTTTTATCATCTATTCTTCTTCAATATAGTAAATGATAGTTGACAATTTTTTGCAACAGATACCTATGACTTCTGATCATGAAGATACACTTAAGTGGTTAGCATATGGTCCTCGTCTATGCGCCAGGTCTTACACGGGTTACATAGTCAATGGCAATCGGTTTCATACAGTCTCGGTTGATAGGCAAACTCAAAACTGTGGCGTGTTGCATGAGGCCACAGCAATGTGTATAGCTAGTGCTAAAGACAATTCTCCAATGGTTGATGTTGTGTCTTATTACGGCAGAGTGGTGGATATTATACTGCTTGATTACAATGTCTTCTACATTCCTATATTTAAGTGCCAATGGGCAAATATAGGCAATGGAGTAAAGGAAGAAGAAGGATTCACACTAGTCAACCTTAGCCAAAGTCAAGCTTCATTCGCAAAAGATCCCTACATACTAGCATCTCAAGCACATCAAGTTTTTTATTCAAGAGTAGATGATTCTTCGAGTTGGTATGTAGCTATGAGAGGTTCTAAAAGAAGATACAATGCAGAGGATGCTGAAACTGACGAAGCAGACGTTGGACCATTGCCTGTATTAATAGACATGGATGAAGATGACCTGGTCGATGAAGCTAGGAATGCCCGAGCTGACTGTGAAGGGATTTATGTATGAAATTATGATTGTTTTTTTTTCTATGATTGTTTATAATGTGTGTGTTTTATGTGAACGTGATTGTTTATAATGTGTGTGTTTTTCTATGATTGTTTAAATCTGTTTTGATAAACAAGTGTTGTCTGTTGTTTCAGGTGAACTAAGATGAAGAATTATCAGCAAAAATGGCGTACCAAGAAAACGAAGAAGATTGACGAGTTAACTGAGAAGCAGTTGCAAACTCAGGCATTGGTAGAGAAGCAGTGTGAAACTCAGAATTTGGAAAAAGAAGTGGATCATGATTTACAAGAGGATGCGGCTATTCAAGATGATGACACTTCTCAAAATCAGCCAACAGATGAACTTAATGATGATGTTGTTATTCAAGATGATGCTGCTATACAAGATGATGATGGTATACAAGATGATGCTGATGCTGCTTTACAAGATGATGATACTACACAATATATTGCTAAAAATGTTGATGAACCAAATCGTAAAAGGAAGCGAGGACCTACGAAGATGAAAAACATCGCCAAGGATTCAAATGAAAAAATTCACGTTGAGTACACTATCATGGGAGAACCTTGTGGTCCAGGATCAGTACCCTTTGCATCATATTTAGGAACAATAGTACGGGAACATGTTCCTTTCACAATCCCGGATTGCGGACCTGGTTTTATTTGTTTTTGCTTGAGGTTGATTTCTGTATATATTTTTTGTTCCTTGTTCTTATAGCGTCTTGCATTCAAAGAAAATCAAAAATGCAAGTTGATGGATATATCCGGAGGGAATCGTGTTGTCGCTGAAGGACGTTGGCCGTCTAATAATCCTGACCAACAGGTACATCACGTTAAGTTGGGGCCTAATGCTTGTCGAGTATGGGTGGATATTGTGATTGTAAAAGATGCTGCAGTTTGGAGGCAAACTCCTGAAATCGAATATATGGAAGATGCACATGGATCTTGTCTTGCCTGGCCAGAAGATAAAATTGTAATGGTGGGTATATATTTTAATTTTACATGTGTGCAAAATATGATGACAGTAACAACTATTGACCAATTTTTTTTTTTGGTTTTCAACAGGAATGAATTAATTAATAAGGAGTAGTGATGTTTCAGATTGGAGAACGTGTTTTGTAGTTGAAAGACATGAGTACTTTCTGTTCTTTTGTCTCATACACTGGTCTTTGTCCCTTTTGTTTTTATTTTTGGATTATAAAGTTGAACCATAATTTATATGTTTCAGATATTAACTTAATGGGACAAGTTATTTAATGTTTCTTTCTTACAAGTTTTCGAAATATTTAAATAAATATTTAGAAAGATAGAAAGCCATTTAGGCTGTTAAAAAAAACCCATTATGTATAGACGTTAGTTATATTAACATCAATAGATAAATAAACGAAATAGTTTTAAAAAAATTAAAAAACTTATATAAAAATTAACAACAAATAAATATTGATGACACAATTATTAATTATTAATATAAATTAACAATAAAACGAAAACTTTATATCATGTATATAGTGATATAAGATATAAACCTCAAACCCTATACCCTAAATCTCTTAGTTGAAAGCATTATACACCAATATATGAAACATGAAATTAACAATGTTAAAATATAATTTTATGTATATTTGTACAAAAATATGAATTATTAACATTAGTTAGCATTATAAATAAATCTTTAAATCATATAGTAATATAAGATATAAACCCCAAACCCTATACCCTAAATCTCTTAGTTGAAAGCATTATACACCAATATATGAAACATGAAATTAACAATGTTAATATATAATTTTATGTATATTTGTACATAATTATGAATTATTAATATTAGTTACCATTATAAATAAATCTTTATATCATATAGTAATATAAGCCATAAACCCTAAACCCTATACTCTAAAACACTATACCCTAAATCTCCTTCTTGAAAGCATTCTACACAAACTAACAATGTCAAAATATAATTTTAAATTTTAAATAAGACAAGCTTCACCATATGAAACATTAATTTTAAATTAATTGTTACACCATATTCCTAAATTAATAAAAAAATAACAAAATACTATACTAATAACATATAAATCGTGTAACAATTATCTCATTGGCTAATTGATAAAGGTGTGGATCACCAAATTATTGATATCTACCGTTGATTAGAATACATCTAACGGTCAACAATCAGCTCTTCTTAATAATTTTTAATCATCTCAATATCTACTTTTCTCGAAGGAAACCCAATAAACTCAATCTCGAAGCTTCTTTCACCATCGCCAAACACCAAAAAAAAACACAGATTGAATCTAAAGAGGAACTCATATCATCTCTTTCACCATCGACAAACACAACATAAAATCATCGCCGAATCTAAAGGTTTTATCCTCTCTTTCTATTGCTTGTTTCTCGAATCCCCATATTCTATGTTTTTTCCTCTCGCAATTTTGCTTTCTCGAATCCTCTGTCAGAGATGGCTAATTGAATCTTAATAGTTTTTGGATCTGCCTTTAGATATGTTTGATGAAATAGATCTGCCTTTAGATATGTCTATTGTGTAGTTTTGCAGATTCTTGTTGATAGATCTATTCATTTTCAGGTTTCGGATCTAGATATAACAGGTTCTACAACATTTCTTTTATGTGGTTTCGGATCTAGAATTATATTGTTTTCTTTTATTTTCAGGTTTCGGATTTAGAATTATATTGTTTTCTTTTGATTGTTGTGGTTAAAAATAAACATATCTTAACAATATCATATTTGGTTCTGCAGAAATGGAAGGTAAAGGACTCATATGTGGCCTCCCCGCTAAGAACGTTGTACCAAAAATCAGATAACAGCCACAACAACACGCAATCAACATTGATGAAGACATTGATCAACAAACTGATGCGGATGATGAACTGAAGGAGATAACAAGGCTAGAGTTTAGAAGGTCCTGTGCTCACCTAGGCTACTTGATACGTATCGAACTAGAGGAAGAAGACATTGATCCACTATACAAGAATGTTTGGAAAAAAATGCAACAGGATACACGCAACAACACTGGTAATAAACGCCCAAAAGTAGAAAAAGGAGAGTCCTCAAACCGCAAGACTCTTTAAATAATAATGGCATGGTAGACCACTCTTAGAGCGAGTTCATGTTTTTTTAGTTCATGTGATGTTTACATTTTGGAAAGTTAACTTTATGTAATATGATTTGATGAGTCATTGTCTTCCATAAATTAAGCAATTCAATGTTTCAAATAACAAATGATTATGCAACTCAATATATATATATATATATATATAAATAATTATTAGTAAATGATAAATTATTATTAAATATAAACACAATTTTCTCAGACTAGCTGACATGATAAATATCACAGTACAAAATAAAAGGCAAGAAATCTTATATTTATAGCACGAGAAAAATGCTGGATTAAATTATTAAACCGCATATTATAAATGCTATTGTAAACGATGGTATAGCAATATATAGTTGCTAGTAAAATCTACACAATAGCAAAAGGAAACCGCTATATAACACTTTCCTATAGCAAGTATCTTGTGCTACTATAGTGTAGAATTTGAGAACCATAATGTCAGGAAACAATATCCACCAGCACATATAATGTGTTATCATTACAAGTTACACAACACGAAATGTTAGCTATAAAAACAAAGATAATAGCACAAAGGAAGCGCTAGTTAATAATAAGAAATAGCGGAATGTTACCGCTATAATAGGCCAATCTACCATAGCGCGTAAAAACTGCTATAGCTCCTCATTATACAGCGTTTTCAAATGCGCTACGAAAGCCCTTTAGTAGCATTATCCGTGTGCTACCGAAGCTCATTTTTCTTGTAGTGTGGGACTTGGACTCTAATAGCCTCTCTTGTGGGTGACAAACGGTCCAACAAAGAAATTATCCAAACCCAACATCTCTGAAATACCACAATAAGACATGACATTTATATAGGCCACTATTTATTTGTCGACAATTTTTTGTTGGACCTAACCATAAGCTATGATAACATATTAGAAATATGACCTAATTAATCCTAAAAGCTAGATCAAAGGAGAAGGATTGTCACATCTTTTATATATTACCCAAAAATCTTTATCCCATCCAATGTGGAACTTTGGATTCTAATAGATGTGTAAAAAGAAAAGGAGATACAATTGATATATATACAATTCATGTAGGCGCATATATATGAAAAAGACGTATATGTACACTCATGTAGAGCAAAGATGGAGAATATGACTATGATACTAGAGCTATATGTGATAATTTCATGGTTTGGATGTCTCAAAGAATTTGTTGTGATTTTTTTTGTCTTATTGAGTTGGTAATTGCTATCATTTATATGCAATCAAATCTACTTGTAATTAATAGAAAATCCTCCATAATAACATATTTCATACCATTTCTTTTTTCTTTTTTTTTTGGACAAACGTATGGTTTCATTCATTCAAATTCAACCAATACAAGAGAAAGGGATTAGAATCCCATAGTTTAGCATACTACAGAGAATGGCTTTCCCCAAAGCCGTACAGAAAGAAACATAAAACATCAAGTAATGATCCATGAGAGCTTTGAAGCAAGTACTTAAGAGTAGCTTGGGACAAGTGAGATCATGGTTGCTTGAGAGATCATCCTCGAGGGACCCGAAGGACGACAAGATAGTCGTATTCTGAAGACTCTTTGACTTTAAATGGAGAATCAGAGTCAAGTGCCTCATCGACGTGAGGTGCAAACATGCCTTGACAGAGATTCGGTAGGTAGCAGATAGGATGGTGGTGATGGTGGTAATGAAGTTTGGTTGCCTAGCTTCGTCAGATGAGAACCTTGGTGTACCGGGCGAGAGACCAAAGGGCTGCAAACCAAAACACTTGTACCAAACAAAGGGACCAGAAGCCAGAGTTTGCCAAAGAGATGTATCAATCCATACCGATGCAGGTGGGTCCTCTCTCCGAAGGCGCCCATAGCCAAGGAGATAAAACAAACCACACACAGCAGGGAGTCGGAATGATAATGAGTAATAAACGAGAGGCATGGGCTTTTGGGATGTTGGTATTGCAGGCAGGATGTGGTTATTGGAGATGGAACTGCAGGAAGGTTGCTTTGCTTCGTCAAATGAGCATCTTGGGATACAGGGCAAGAGACCATAGAGCTGTATACCTTTATAAGCATACCAAAACAAGGAAATGGTGGTTTGTGTTGCAACTAGAATCAGGATTCGACAATAATAAATGCAACACAAACCAGGTGAACCCTCTCTGCCATGGAAATGGTGATCCTGGCCGTACCATACCAGGTGAACCCTCTTTGCCATGGAAATGGTGATCAAGATTACCACACAAGGTTAGTGAGCAGTGAGACATTGACAAATAAAAGATGGACCTGATTTTTGGACAAGAGGACTGTTGCAGGGTGATGGGGTTAGAAACATTCACCGATGAAGCTAAAGACAGGTGCAGAAGATAAGTGGAAAGCCGTAACATAACAGGTAGATCCTTTCTGACATGGATATGGTGATCAAGGATTCCACACAAGTTTTGTAATCAGCTAGACACTGGCAAAAGGACGGCAGACCTGAGCTTCAGGATCGGGAAAGGTTGCTGGCAGTTGATATGGTGTTGTTGAGAGCTGGAATCGCTAGTTAGCATAGGAAAGCAAGTGATTTGGTTCTTCCAGTTATCGAGCATTGTCACTGATTGAGCTAAGACCAAGGATCTAACATACACTTTGTTTCTACCAAACAATCTAGGTAAGTGGATTCTCAGCAGTCTTCGGACATCGAGTTCTACCAAAGACACTAGATAAAGTTTACCACATAACATAAGGGTAGATAGAGGAGACCTGGGGTTTTGGAGGTTGGGCGAGACCGTATGAGATACTAACAAGCCGAGTTCAGATGCAGGGCCCATCCGCAGAGAGAGAGGGAGTTGATTCGTGCAGCGGCTAACCGGAGAGAGTGAAAGAATCTGCGTCTCCGGTGGAAGTAGACATGGGTATGCCAAGCTCAGAGGGTGACAAAACATTGAGACGGTAGTTCAATAACGGAGATAATTCGCACCGCTGGATGATTCCTCGCCAGACATCGACTCTGGTGCCGTTGGTGGAGAGGAAATTCCAGGGGCGAAACACAATCCGGATCGAGGAAGTGGGAAGCACAAAGACATGGGTACCGTCAGCGGTAAGGCTGGGCGAAAGTAGTTAAGGGTGGGGTTCGCCGGACTCCGCACCCATTTACAGGGAAACAAGATCAAACCTTCATCTGGATCTGGGATAATGGTTTGATAGGGAAACAAAAGGGGAAAATAAAAGGGGAAAAAAGATTTAGAAGAGTAGCTAAGAGAGTAGAGGGAACAATAGAGTATCGGAGAGGTTGAGAGACCCCGACGCCGGCGAGCCGGAGCCCTGCCGGCGTCGGAGGAAAATGGTAATAGCGGCTTTTCGATAGTCGTGACTGGGAGAAAAAATTTTAGGGGGAACTCGGTTTTTTTTTATCACACTTGATAAAAAAATTTCATACCATTTCTAAATTTCCATATTTCATAAAATTACCAAATTTTCATATTTCTATTTTTTTTTTTAATTTTCTATTAGTAGATACATGGATGTGTGTAGGGCTTGTTGATACAAAAGGAGGTATTCAATCAAGAATTTAAAGTTATTTTTCATAAAATGAAAACTTATATCTTATTCATAGAAATTTTTAAAAAATTTAATCAAAAATTCATTGTTATTGGTTATCGATTTGAAGTAATAGTGTAATACATTTAAATATACTGTTATTGGAAATATTTAAGCAATGAATAACATGTGATTTCATGGTGTTTTTTGTGGATTTGTTAATTTAATTACAAAGATCCAAATTTCATAGTTTTATGTGATGTTGTAGAAAATTTTAATAAATAACAATATAAAAAACTTCTCTGATCACCAAATATCATCAAAATCTTGAATTTAAAGATACTAAATTTTATTAAATTTTGAAAACTTATTAGCCAACAACAGTTTTCCGTGACATGTTTTAAAGGCTAAACAAAATCAGATTTAATATAATATTTTAAAAAAATATTTAATATAATGTGTTACGTTCCCTGCTTGTTTTATATTTTATTTATCAAAAAAATTTGAAATCGTTAGAAAGGTCCAAATTACATGTTTTATTGAAGGTAAACCATATTTAATATATGTTTCTAACAAATCTGTAATCAATCAACATGTTTAAGTGTGTATAGGTGAAGTGTAAATACCAAAGACAAAAGTCAATGTTGTATGCCGGGACAACCGTTAAGACATTGACATTTTTGGAGTTTCTTGTCAAAGATAAAATAATAAACTCAACTTGCAAAGCTCGTTTAGTATTCTTGACCATCGACCACGAACTTTATACATGTATACGCAAATCTGTTCTGTTAATTTAAACGAAAATTTTCATACAACTTTTTTTCAAATATCAAACACGAGAACAACGTTAGAATTTGATTCGAGTATTGAATGTGATTGGAGTATATGACTGATAAAAGTTTTTGTAGTCGGTTGAGATAAATGAGTTTGGACCTATCAATTATTTTTGTTGAAAATTTTGATTTGGAAACTTCTTAAAGATAATACTTATTAAAGTATAGTGATTAAAATTGTTAATTACCCAAAACATATGAAAATTAGAAATCACTTATTCGCGTTAGATAGAATCTTTCTCCAAAAAAGGTACACCTAATTAAGGATATATGAATCTACCTACGGACACCCAAACATCTTATTCATAATAAAGAACTTTTTTATTTGACAAAAAAAAAAAAAAACTTTTAAATAAAATGAAACAAAAAAAACTAGAAAAAACTTTTTATCGATTGATTCATTTTCAGACTTTCAGTTATCAGTTGTATGAAGTGAAGTAAACACAAACAGGGACTTGTAAAGAAGCTAAGCCACATAAATTACAAGTAACATCAAAGTAATACTTGTCTTTGCCGGCTCAAAAGATATTTATAATTTTCAAATAGACACGAGCACAAATACGAATGTCTTTATAAAACGGAAATAAAAAACTATTAATTGGTCGCATTATAACACAAGAAACAACACTAGAGTAGTTAAGCTATTATAATGTGTGTGTTATCTTCAACAAAATAGTATTATAAATTGGATATTTGGAGGTATTTAGCCACCATTACTTTGACAATTACGTTAATCACGTAGGAAAAATAATTCGAGAAGCCATCCTCTATTGAACATGATATCAATTAAATTAATATTGTTTCATTACAATACAAAAACCTGCAACAATAGTCAATGATCATAAAATAATAGAACAACAAATAACAATTAAACTCTATGCTGCATGAGAAACTGAACCTTTTCCCCACATGAGTTTGACAAATGAGAAGTTAAGTTTTTAACTTGTCATACATAGATATTGTGATAAATAATTTTAAAAAAAAATATTGTTACTACAAAATACAATATTTATAGCTTCTATATACAACCTGGATATCCGAACGTGTAGTAATCTATTCGAGTTTCAGTCTGGAAAGATGTAAAGGCCAATAATTGTACAATCCTCTTGATATATAAAATACGATTAGAAAAAGAAAAAAAAAATTGATAAAAAACAACGATGATAAAGAAAAACTAAAATGACCAAGCTAATTTGGTCCAAAAGAACATATAGAAATGAGAACTAAAAAAATCATAATAATTAAGTCACGACCCATTAGGTAGGTGAGACTTATAAAGGCATCTCCTAATTCAATCACCATTCATTTTTCTCCATCTCTCTTTCTCTCTCTCTCTCTCTCTCTCTCTCTCTCTCTCTTTCTCCCTAAACTAAAGTCAAGCTTTACGTCTGAAAGGGGAACACCTTCCAAGAACCAACAAAAGGCAAAAGAAGAACAAAACATCCAAAGAAGAACACCCATTAATGGAGATAGAAGTGGCAGTAGCAGCAGCAGAACTCAATTTCGACAGCACAACTTCGTCTCCATACATAACAGCTCCTTCAAGCCCAACTCGATTTGGCAACAACAATGTTTTCTTCTTTAGTGCACCCACAAGCCCTTCTCCTTCCACTTCCTCCAACATACCTTTTGACTGGGATGATCAACCAAGAACTCCCAAGAAGAGATCAGCCAGCGATTTCGAAGACGATTTCGAGTTCAATTTCAGTGGTCAATTGGCGAAAACTTCTTTCTCTGCCGCTGATGAGCTCTTTGATGGAGGAAAGATTCGACCTTTAAGACAACCACTCACTCCTCCTTTTTCTTCTCCTAGATCTAGGGATCCTGATATAGAAATTTCCGATGGTCAGCAAGATCGAGGAAGAGACCGGTCTCTGGGATCTTCTTCTTCGCGTTATGATCGTAAAGGAAGCCGTTCTACGTCTCCACTGAGAGTTTCAGACATTATGGTTGATGAAGAAGAAGAAGTACAGTCAACAAAAATGGTTGCTTCCAACACAAGCAACCAAAAATCCTCTGTTTTCTTGTCAGCAATTCTGTACCCTGGTCGTGCGTATAAGAAGTGGAAACTAAAAGATCTGTTGCTGTTCAGGAGTGCGTCAGACGGAAGACCGGTTCCGACCAAAGATTCCTTGAAAAGATACGATATACTAACAAAGAGAGAGGCCGAGGATGTGAGAAGTTCCAGTATCCGGTCGAGAGAGAGTTGTGACTCGTCGGTGTCTATGTCAAGGAGGAGGAACGGAGCGGTGGTTTCAGCTCACGAGATGCATTACACTGAGAACAGAGCAGTGTCGGAGGAATTAAAGAGGAAGACATTCTTGCCGTACAAGCAAGGCTGGTTAGGCTGCTTAGGGTTTAACCCTACGGTCCATGAAATTGCAAGAGTTGGGTCATTGTCACGTGCATCCTCTTGATCCCTCTTGTACTTTTCTTTTGTTCTTATATATTTTATATTCGCTTTTTTGATGGCTTTAATTTTCATATGTGATGGTGAGGTATCCATCGAATTGATGGATAAAATATATGATATTGTTTAATTCGCGACGTTTTGATACATATACATGTGAATGAATAAAAGAAGGAAAAAAAAAAAAAATGTAAAATTTGACATACGATGTAGTTTGGCTAATGCTTCATTCGACGAAGGATGTCCACCGGATACTAATTGAAAGCTAAACGAATTCGCCCCACCATCACAAGAGAGTTATGATCAAGAAGGCACATATTTAACAAATTTGCCCCACCATAACTAGGCTACTAGTAGTGAGAGTGCTCATTCTTTTCACGAGCCCCATCTACTAAGTGTCAATTAAAAATAAAAATATTTTCTTTTTTTTAAAACAATCAAATAATTAGAAACTTCATATGAAAAGGATCAATACTAAATTAGTGAATTCGAGAATTGCTAATCGTGTTTTTTTGGTAAACCAACAATTCCTCCTCGTATAGTATTAGAGACGGCTCATTTAAAAACAAGTATGGTGTTTGATCTAAAGAAAAGTGGAATTCGGTTTAAGATGAATATCTCCGAAAAAATAATGATAACGATTTAGAAATATTACATTACACTAATGTTACGAGTCAAACAATAACAAATAAATAAGAATCATAGATTTTATTTATTTCTAAGTTGGAAATCATTATTTTAAAAATCGGTTTGAGTAATTCTTTCGGAATGATACAATAAGTTTTTAGAAAATCCACTTCATATGAACCACACATTAATCTGTTTTTGACTTGGACTATTATTCTTTGAAGGCATTACCATGAGACTGAGAGAACAAAAAAGAAAGAAAAAAACCAAGAATGTAAAGTGTATGTTTTATAGAAGACAGCTATCGTGACGTTACATTTTCACATCTAGCTCTCGCAGTACTTGTCATAGGACAATTTGTAATTGTTGTAAAAAAAATAGATTCTAGTACAAATTGTATTATTTAGTTTATAGATAAGAATGTTGCACACAAAAAAAAAAAGTTTATAGATAAAGAATAAGAGAATGTAAACTGCTCACAGATCGTAGTGAATTAAAAAAGTGTTGGAGAACGTAGGAACAATGAGGCTGAGCCGAAAGAGAGAATAGCAAAAGAAGAAATGCAATGCTCCTTAATCATGAGGTTTTGTGCAATAATAATGGTAATGATGCTCTTAACAGAATAAAGTGTTTGGACCACATATTATAACATTCATAATTGTTATATAGTTAACATTTGATTATGTAACTGATTACAACCTAATATGAGTTAATAACTTTTAATACTCTTTTTTCCTTTTTCAGTCTTCAAACAATTCTGTTGTATCTAAGTTGAAATGGTGAACTTTTGGGGCGTTTCCAAATTTTCTTTCTTCTTTTTTCTTGATTAAGTTTTATTTATATAGTTTTTTGCTTTCAAGATGTACAAAACTATTGAGATCATGTATAATCAAATTATGTGGAAATAGTTAATATACAGTTTGTTTTTAAAAAAATGTGATACAACTCAGTAATTTAATTGAACGGTGACAGACAAAAAATGAGATCAGAGAGGTGGGTGACCATTTATTAAAAATGTTTGATACTACTTTGATTAGACAGGTTCCATGACCATTCTTAATTGTTATTGATGTTTACTTAATTAAATATTATTGTACCAAACTCTTTCGATACATAACTATCGCTAAGAAAATAATTGAAAATGTTTACAAAGAAACTATAAACACATGTAATTCATATCGATCTTGGGAGGAAATGAGGGACTAATTTCTTTAGCTCGCTAATGGTCTGGATACACCACTAAGAAGCAAATGGAGAAAGACCTATATATATGGTCAGACGAAGAAGCAAACAACACCGGAGAGCAAAGAACACGTGCCTATGAATTCCTGTAAAACCAAAATATATCGTAAACTATTTCACGTAGCTGAGAAGTGACCACGGTCTAATGACATTCATAAGTCCATGAAAAACTGGCACAACCTCACCTAAGATCAACTCTTCTCTTAAAATGAAGTTACCGTAATTAGACTAATATGTTGTGACCCAATAGATTGATAAAAAAAGTCAAAGAAAAATTATTTCGTAGAATACGAGGTCAGTAATATCAATGGAATAAGTGCCCCCTCTCATCTTATTATATAAAGTCCAAACATTTTCAGTAAATCGTGACACATAGCCAAACTGTAGGAATGATTTAATGTAGTTATGATTTGTTTAATTAATTTCTCATATTTTATAAGGGCATCCTTAATGGGAGAACTTTTTTTTATGTTCTTAGATTAAATATATAGTGAAAATAATCTAAGATCAGTAGTTAAGATATTATGTTAAAAAAATGGGGAAACTAATTTTGGTGTTCTTAGAATAATATAATATTCATAAATATTTTACAAATTATAAAAACTTTTAAAAAATTATTAATATACAATACCTTCTTATGTGAAGCATGATCACCATGAGAACCAAATTCAATATACAATACCTTCTTATGTGAAGCACAATCACCATGAGACATGTTCATCCTAGCAACATTCATCCCAACTTCAGCCAATTTCCATATCATCTCTCTTGTGTTGGTAGAAGGACCCACGGTGCAAACAATCTTTGTCTTCCTCCTTACTGTCGGCTTTGACCACATCCCTACTGATGTATCACCAAACTGCTGCATCTCCAACAACCTCTCCAACTGCTTCGACCACATCCCTACCGATGTATCACCAAAGTGTGAGTGTCATTGTTTACCTCTAACAGCTGCAGTATCCGTGGCTGCACTCTTCACTCGACGTGAACACTTGTAAGCGTTCGCCAAGAGACTGTTCATGGCAATCAAACTCCTAAAGGCTCCACTCGTACTCACTGCGTGCTTCAGCCATCTTTCTCTCGAGTTCAGCCTTCAACTCTAATGTCTGTTTACAAAAAACAAGTTATCTCCGACTTACTGATAACAAAACCAAAAAAACACCAAACACGCATAGCTTAAAACATAACCAGAGATTCATTCTGTTCAACAATAACAACTAATCTGAAGTGATCAGCTCCTCCCAGTCAACTTTAAGCTTATCAATATGAAGAAAAGAAGGAAGCTACTAGCACTTCTCCCATGGCAAACTAACACACAGAGCAGTTAGAAGGAAGCTATGATTTTGTTGTGTTTATCACGGCAGACCCACATATATATGCACCTTCCAGTTTGCTTAACACGCAGAGCAGCTAAACAGCTCGACTAATACCACACTCAAAGAGTAACCAACTGAATTGACCATACATACTCAACCCTATAAACGAAATTGAGAGGGATTGACCATACATACTCAATCCTATAAACGAAATGGTTGACACACATGCTTCGAGATCCAAAGATCCAAAGATACGTACTCAATCAGATAGATTTCTCAGACAATTGAAAACAAAAGAACAACCAAAACTATTGACATCAATCAAAACTATTATTTGCTGGACCACCACTAACAACAACAACAGCAAAAGAAAATAAAATTTCAAAATTGACATCAATCATTGAATTAACAATGCTAAAAAAAACCCACATTCCCATCTTTCAAAAGTCTAAGAAATTTCAAAGAACCTGGGGAGCGAAGAAGGTCCGAATTCGCGGCAGCGGAGAAGCACATGGGGATCGTCGGAACCCGCCGAAACCGAGCAACCACCACGGAGCCCCGCCGATGCTCGTCGTCACCAATTTTTGGTCTTCTTAGAATCGATTTCGAAGAAGAATGAGAGAAAATAATATTTTCCATTCTCTCAAAAAATTTTCAACCAATCACAACACAGGAAACAAAGAAGAACTCGGCTATGGATCAGTTCTATCCCAAGATCAAAATTTTTGATCTAAGCACACTGTTTCGTTTTTTAATAATATAATTGGATAAGAACATGGTAATTGTTATCCCGTTAAGGATGGCCTAATAATACGTGTTTTAATATTTTTAGTTTTGTAATTTAAAAAATATATAAATTTTTATGAAGTGACCTAAGTCTAGTGGTAAATGATAAGTTTACTAAGAGCATACATCATCGTACCAGTAGTCAATTTTGATGTGGTTGTATTTTATAGAGTTTTAACCATAGTTTTTACAATTATTTTGAGTCTATTATTAAGTTAAAGTGTGCTTTTAAAGTTTTTTAGTCTTTGGAGAAGAATTATGAACCTTTTTTTTAATTCTTTTTTTTGCAATTCAATTATGTCTTCTTCATCATTGATCTGTTGTTTCTCTATGTTTAAGTAATTTCTAAATTAGGTTTCAGATTTCAGAAGGGGTTTATGATTCTCTAAGGTAAGTGTGTTATGTTAGGGATTGATCTATTTTGTTTTTCATCTATTGTTATTTTTAGTGCTTAAACTAGTCCAGCTACCTAGTTTCTAATCTTACCTTTAATTTATCTGGGCACCAAAAGTATTGTTGAGTTGCTTAAAAAAATATAGGTGAGCAAGGTGAGCCTTAGCCAACGAGAGTTGAAGTTAAGGTATCTTGTGAACTAATCAAACCTAAACTTTTAATTAATGATTGCTTGGTTTGCTAGATTCAAACAAGAGTTTAGAGTCTAATTGATTCTTTGCATAGATAGTTAGCGTTGCGAGAGTATGTTAGCTTTACAACCGTGATTTGAGCTCTAGAACGGTATCTAATGCGTCCTTATCTAATCACCTAAATTTGTGCTTATATCCCCTAATGATTCTCTGCGCTCAATGCTTCTCTTTTGATTTAAACAACTTAATTACTTTCCGTTTTTGCTAGTCACTTGCATTCACAAACTTTTTCATTGTCTTAGCTATATTTAATATAATGCATATAAAAACCTAGGATCTAAAATAAATTGATCAATTCTATGAATCTAAAATAGGGTGATCAATCTTTCAAACTTCACTAACATCTTAATACCTGGAAAAAAATTCAAGACACAAACAAAAAGACACAAAAGATACGATAAAACGACTAAAACTAAGTATTAAACGAAAGACGAAAGACACTAAAAATACCATATATCACTTGTTTTGTTAGCATAATTAATATCATGTCGAGTTTGGGTTGGTCAACTAAACTTAATGTCTAAAAAATCTTATTCAATGAAAGTTGATATTTAAATAGTCTACAAAGTTTCATGGTTTAAACGGCCTAGATTTGATAGTTCATGGTTTAAATGACCTTAATTTAAAAGTTCATAATTTAAATGATATTTTATCGAATTAAAACTTTCATCAAAACGACGTCGTTTTATCACTAACAAAAATGGTTAACGACAGAGTAACGTCTGTTAGTTGTTCAAATATCAGATTTCACCTCATATCTTTCTTTGTATGGTCAACAAAGCTTTATGTTTACAAGAGTTAGTCAACGAAAATTGATGTTTTAAATTACCTACATTAAAGTTCATGGTTTAAATGATCAAAATTTGAAAGTTCATAGTTTCAATTTACATTTTTCCCAATTAACCCGTATGTCACAAATATCTTAGTCTAGAAAGCTATAATAATTTGTTGGGTCTTTCAATAATTTTTATAGCTCTTTTATCATCTTTGATCTCATAAAATGTTTTATATTTATATAGGCATAAGAAACCTAAATAGTTAAAATATATATTTAAATAATTGGAAGTCCATACCTTCAAATCAAGATAATGAATTATTATCTTTTACACAGAATTTGATTTAATTTACTATCTTCCGATTGAGTTTCTTTTCAAAAAGATAAAATTTTAATTCATAAACCACGGTCCTAAATCTAGTTTTATATAATAAATAAAAATCATCCACCCCTTATTGAACAACTTTTAGGTGAGTTATATAAGATAAGATTTGCAAAGAGAAATTTAAAAGATAAGATTTTATTGCAAATTATAAATATTTACATAACTATAATTAGTAAATAAACTTATTGGTCTTAATAGTGATAAAGCAACATTATATAACCATATCACCCAAAAAATTAAGATAGATGACACACCTTTCGACAAATGTTCTACACATGAATATATATTTCCTAATAATTTATATTAAATATTAAGAGAAAAGTTTAAAATTGGGATATTATTCATATTTTCAACAACCGAATCCAGGTATATGACAGAAAATCATGTTTTTTTAAGTTTTCATCCATATATAACCAAAGTAAATAAATGTATTTTCAGGGAAATAAATAAATAATTGGGAATTTTTTTCTTTCTAAATATTTAATATAATCTCAAATAAAATAAAGTATATTTTTTTCCTTTTAAATTTAAAGATTAGTTTCCGTTTTTGAGGTTAATATCTTTATTTTCCAATGCGAAATTTATATATATATATTATGGAGGAGCAAACGATATCACATATGCTCTATCTTTCTTTCAGAAATGTCTTCTATTCCAAACAATTTCAATTTTCTTGGTGATGATACTAACAATCATAGTTTTTTCCCCATCCAGATGAACCATAATTCTAATATGGTTAGATCGATGTTCATTAGTTCTGATCACACAAACCATGGAAATTTTTTTCCCTCATCTCCTTCTTTTACTTCTTTTCATAATTCACATGTCTCTTCATCATCTTTTGGATATCAAAATTCACATGTGAGAAACCATATAATGAGTGACAATTATTTTCCTGTCAATAATCATTCTCATCTCACTCGAGTTTCTTTCACTCAAACCATTACAAATAGGTATACTGCTATCATTCCTACTAATACGCTTGACAATGCACAATATGGTATTGAACGTGTCAAACGTGCTATGAATTCTGAAAGTAATATTTGGAATCGTACATTTTCTTCTCCAATTACTTTTGATAAAAAGTGCGAGATTTTGAATCCAAAACCTCTTAATGTCATTTATCCGCGTCAAGATTCTGCATATTCTCAACATTTAGACATGTATTCCTTGTCATCAAAGCACAACCATGACCAACATATTCTCCAAGATGGTCGTTCATTGAAGAAAATACTACAACCAATCAATCGTTTTGAGAAAACTACTGAGAAAAGTGACGGTAGTAATCAAGATGATGGTCGGACACATAGTCTACCATATGAAAAGTACGGTCCATATACATGTCCTAAATGCAATGGTGTGTTTGATACTTCTCAAAAATTTGCTGCACATATGTCATCTCACTACAAAACTGAGACGAGCGAAGAAAGAGAACAAAGACTTCGAGCAAAAAACAAAAGAAAGTTCTGTAAATTAACCTATGGAGTTCATGGTAGGTAAAAGACCAAAACAAGAGAATGAAGTCAAGAAGGGTGAAAAAATCGAGGAAGAAGATTTAAAACATCTTGTGATCATAGAAGAAGAGCTTGTTTAGGATTTTATTTTCTTAAGTATTTCTTTCAACATATTGTATTCAGAAAATGCATGTCTTTCTCATTCTAGTAGTATTTTATTATATATTTGTTGTTATAATTTTCAAACCAAAGTACCAAATTTTCTGATTTGTTATTATTATTTATCTTCTTATTTTTAAATCAAAACAAATCGACTTCTCAAATGTTAGTTTAAAGAGAAATGGTCAAGAATAATACAAATTCTTCTCATCTAATTTGTACGCAAAAACAGAGAGTCCCTTTGTGTCTCCATCAATTCAGTCTACAAAACCAACTGAACATATATATAACCCATCACATATAAACAAATGTGATAAACAATTTCATAGTCAATCAATCAAACTGGCAAATCTTTGTTCTTTGTTCTAATCATTAGAAGCAAATAAGAGGATGAACCAGAACGTGTTCCCGATTACAATAGAACTCTTAGTTCCCTGATAAAGAATGAATCGAATTAAAAACTAACTTGATTAAATCTTGGAAGAAACAGAGATAACTAAAAAAAAAAAGATAAAGACTTGCAAAAACCTGTTCGTGGCACTACCAAAACTTTCCTACAAAGTTGGTCTGACCTTTCTGCGAGAGAGAGGTTTATGTACATCACTCTCTCCTAAGGTTAATTCACCTGCGGTAATCTTCTAGTAGATAATTTTCAAAACCGGTCCCTTTCAGTGTCGTTTGAACCTCTTCCCAGTTTTGTACGTGCTGTGACAATGGACCATGATGAATCTTTACTTGCCTACTCTTTAAATTGAGTTTTGGCACCTTTAGAAACTCTTGGACATCGTCTAGTTTCTGCAAAACGGGGAGAAAAAAAAAACACAGGGCTTAATCAGAACAATATGTGCAGTGAAACTAGTTAAGGAACCTTGAAAAACACAAAATGTTCTCACGGTGCGGTTCTTGACAACATCTTCGTAGTAGAGGAAGATATGGCGAGTGGTATTAAAGTACGCAAGTGCTTTTGAAGTCATTTCTTGAACCTGCTTCAGATCAGGTATCAAAAGACTCGTGTTGATTAATGGCTTATATCGCGCCAATATCTCAGCCTGAAACCCCATTTGGTCAAACGTTTAGTTTCACTGAGAAAAATGTGCAGACACATGCAAAAAAATGAAGAGAATGAGAGGGAAACCTCTTTAGGGGAGTGAACGTGGGACTTGTGAGTACCATTTAATAGCTTAGCATCTCTATCGTAAGAGTTTGCAAGAACTGAAATCATCCGGCGTAAGAGGTTTCTTCTGAAAAGGAAAATAGCAGATACGCCTCGGGTTTTAAAGTATTCTACTATCTCTTCATGGTGTTTCATTAGACCCTGCATATGTTTCATCCCCAACAACCAATCACATTATAATGTAAACAAGATGAAACACAAAATGAAATATGAAGAGTCATGTGAACTAAAATGTATAAAGAATTCACCAACAAACCAAAATATGAGAAACAACAAGGGCAAGCAAACACAGTAAGGCTATTGGAACTCGGTTCTGCTTTTACAGAGATAAGAACCATCAGAATACAATCAAACACAAATGTCAAGGGCGAGAAGTACAAACAGTCAAAACATTTTATCAGCGGTTACACATAACAGCTCTTCCCTAAAACATAGAAGTCTATTCTATCGATCTAAGGCAAAAGATTGCAGCTCTGATCTAAAACCTATAGCTCAGTCCTATACTTAAATTACATATTCTAAACACTAACCAAGTAACAGCATTAGTGACCATCTCATAGTGTAGGATCTGTTCTAAGGACATAAGTCACATATTGATAAGCTCAGCATCTAAGCTATTTTAAACAGTAAGTAACAATTCGGTATAAAGAGACTAGCAAGAATTTTTGTGACATATTAGAACCTTACCTGATTAAGCATCCACTTCAAACCAACAGCAGAGGTGCACTCGTTCTTAGAAGCACTACTCAACCAATCTAAATTATATACTTTGTCCAACGTCTCAAAAATGGTCGACACATTAGCTCTCCTATCTTTAACCGAAAAGATCTCTCCGTTCGAGCTTATGTTAGTATGATTGTTAAGTAAAGTCTCAAACCAGCCGCTACCAGATCTCTGCATCGAGAGAATCGCAAAATACCTAACAGGATTGCAGGCACATTCCTCCCTAACAAAATCCCCCAACCCAAACAATACACACAAATCAACAACACAGGCATTAAAAAAAAACTCAAGAACCAAACTATAAAACAAACAAACAAACACTCTCATTACCTACTATAAGTTTTAGGTTTAGGGTAATGAACATAAGGTATGTCCCAAGGTTCGATATTAGGCTCAGGACACTGCCTCTCAAACACTTCAACGTTCATGAACCCAGCACTAGGGACAACACCAATTTGCTTCAAACAAATGGAGCAAATGTAAACAGCACAGACCATTACAAACACGAGAACAACCATCCTTAACACAAGTGGTGATTTTTTAGGAAGCTTGAAGACAAAACTATCCTGCAAAAACCAAACAAAAACAAAAACAAAAAAAACATTACATTAAAGTCTTCATGTTAAGTGACTTGTTTTGCTTAATTTAGAAACAAAAAACCTTAACTCAAGGGTCAAATAAACAACAACATGGGTATCATTAAATTAGCCTGAAAGAAAAACCAAAAATTTCAAATTCACGCAAGACCCCAGATGTAGAAAGGGTCGATTTTTTACAGGACAGTTCATACCAAACCAAAAGAAAAATCAAGGCTTTATTCAATTTGATTACTCAAAACAAGAAACCCTAATCAGATTAAGCATAAACAAAGGAAAAGCTAAAAGACCCAGAAAAAAAAAAGGTACCTTTGGGATGAAAGAGTGTTCGTCGCCCATGTCTGCTTCGGAACAGAGATAGATAGAGAGAGCAGGAGAGTAAAGAGGAGAGAGAGAAAGATTTAGAAAGGAAGAGAAGAAGAAGAAGAAGAGAGCATTGAATTATTCAGACACCTTCCAGCTAAACAAAAAACACAATAATGAATGAATCGAACGAAACACACAAAGTAGCTTTTTTCTCTGATCAGCCCATACAAAAGAAAGAAAAAAAATTTCCAGAAAAATTAGAAAATAGAAAATTTTCTTTTTAGAAAAACAAAATGATTAGAGAGATGCCCAAGAACGTTGTTGATGTTGCTTTGAATTTACGGATCTCTGTTACAAATAATTAAGATTACTTCTTGGGAAATTAGATGTTTGCACTTACACAGGAGAAAAGAGAAAAAAAAAAAAAAAAAAAAAAAACTTTTTGGGAATTGAAGCGCAAAGTTCGAGACGAAGCTCTCCTTGAGTTATGAAACGGCGTCGTTTTGGTATGATTCCGACATGCACACTATGGCCTCTTCTTTTTTTAAGTTTAAAACAAAAAAAGAACTCTTTTTATATGAATAAAATGGGGTTTCATAAAAGAAGCATCAGGTGGATAAAGAGTATTGTATTAGTATTAATTAACGTGTGACCCATTCCAGATTTTTAGGTTTGACTTATGCTTTTCTTTTTTAGTTATCGGATTCTTCGGATTTTTGGGGTTTTTAGTTTTGACTTAATCTACACAGTTAGCTTTTTCGTTTTCATCTCCGTTTGGTAGTTTTTCACTTTTTTCTCGAGTCTAGTTAAATCGTGAAATGAAATCCGACAACCGACACATTGGAAAGTTGAGTAGAGAGAGACCAAACCAAACAACATAATTAATGTTGGTTTAGATACATGTGAAGATTTTTAGAGGATCATATATAATCATATATTAGAGGAACAAATAAAGATTTGGATATATAAGAATATAAAACAACAACTGTATTGACACTCTACGAAATGGAACACCACAGATAAAATACTAATGTTAACTTTGACCGACAGATCCATTAAGCAAATATGTATGTGGTAGTGCGCTTTGTGGCGACTGCAAGATTTACGAATAGCCAATACATCTTAAAAGATTTTTCACTTTGAATGTACCAAAAAAAAAAAACAAAATGATAACTAAAGGGTGAGGTGCGAAAGTGAAACACCAAATTTGCCACAAAGGTAAATGACACAAATGTAATCATAATAGATTCTTGGAGTTTTCCAAAGGGAATCAAGATCTTAGAGAGAAGATAGATAATTAGCCTAACCACTTATAGGCGACATTTACCACCAATTATTTGTATTTTGCTTATGTTGAAGCGTTGAAGGATCATGAGTACTGTATCGTGATATTCGTGGACAAACAAGATAGGCTTTGGGTGATTTTTTACTTTTAAAAAATTGTAATATAGCAATTGCATGATAATGCCTGTTGGGATACAAAACAATGTCCTATATCGGAAGATTAGAAAATAAATTTCTAATGTATAAGTCAAGACCAACTTCAATTAGTATGAGGCTTTTTGGGAAGAAGACTAATAAGAAAATCCGTGAGGGCTGGACCACTTGGGCCCAAAACAGACAATATCATAAGGGAGTTGGCTTGGGCTTGGAAAGCCCAACAATTCTTCCGATGTGAGGCATTGTTTAAAGAGAGGTTTGTTGGGATACAAACAATGTCCCACATCGGAAGATTAATTAGAAAATAAATTTCTAATGTATAAGTCAAGACCAACTTCAGTTAGTATGAGGACCAACTTCAACAATTGGCATTAGAGCCTAGGTTGAAAAGTGGACCTAGGGGAGTGGGTGTGGGCTCTGCGTTCGGTGTGAGAGGATCTCTCAAAAAGATGACATGATTAAGGGTGCCTCAAGAATACTTCAGGAATAAGGAGGTACCGGAGCCTAGGTACATGGGTTTCGCTGAAGGGGAGGCCAAAGTATTGTGGTACATAGTTTGAGGGGAGGTTTGTTGGGATACAAACAATGTCCCACATCTAAAGATTAGAAAATAAGTTTATAATATATAAGTCAAAACCAACTTCAATTAGTATGAGGCCTTTTGGGAAGGGGCCCAATAAGAAATTCGTGCGGGCTTTGCCACCTGGGCCCAAAGCGGACAATATCATACTAATAGGGGAGTTGGCTTGGGCTTGGAAAGCCCAACAATTGATATCAAAACCTAGGTCGAAAAGTGGACCTAGGGAAGTGGGTGTGGGCTCTGTAGTCGGTGTGGAAGGATCTCTAAAAAAAATGACATGATTAAGGGTGCCTCAAGAATACTTCAGGAATAAAGGGGTACCGGAACCTGAGTATCTGGGTTTCGCTGAAGGGGAGGCCATATGATCGTGGTACATGGTTTGAGGGGAGGTTTGTTGGGATACAAACAATGTCCCACATCGGAAGATTCGAAAATAAGTTTCTAATGTATAAGTCAAGACCAACTTCAATTAGTATGAGACCTTTTGGAATGAAGCCCAATAAGAAATCCGTGAGGGCTGGACCACTTAGATCCAAAACGAACAATATCATACTAATAAAAGAGTTGGCTTGGGCTTGGACAGTGCCTATATAACAAACTCAGACCAAGTTTAATATATATTCTAACAACCACCCAAAAGTATAATAACGCTGTACCGGTACGACAAAAGAAAATCATTGGACCTTTTATAAAAGATTTATAAAGTTTAATTTCTGGACCATTGTCTACAATTAAAAATAAATAAAAATAAAACTAAACATGATATATCGCATTAGCATCAACTAATAATATAAACTGGATCTAAGTCAGAACTGGATCTCTCGACGACCAAGTTCGCCCTAGCCGCCTGAAAAACTAGTTTCTCCGTTTGCCCTCTCCGGTGACCGGTGCTCTTCGCCGTAACTGTGAGAGGGCCCCCCGATGCTCTTCTGTTAGTTTGCTTGACTTTCTTTTCTATTGTCTTGGCTAGATCTGGTGAATTGGTGATGTTGTTAGTATGCTCAACAAGTGAAATGGTCTTCACGGTGAGGTTTGCTCGGCGGTCTTTTGAGCGATGTTCTTCCTCTCCCAGCAGCTTCAAAAGAAGTCTCCTTTGCCTTCGTTAGATCCGGTGTTGTCCTGATCTGAAAGGTGAAGCTTCTCGTTTCTGTACTGGGTTCTTGTTATCTCCATTTTGAGTAAGCTATCCTCGTCCTTCTCCTGCATCTTTTAGCTTCGATTAGGTGTTTAGTGTGGTTTGCAGTTTTGTTGGGCATTCGTTTGAGGAGCTTTTTTGGTTGATTCATGTCCTGATTTTTGATTGGTTTGAGGAAGCGGTCAGAACAGCTATCTCTGTGAGGGATTCTGATTACAAGTAAAGATGATGATGTCGGATCTTAGATCAACGGTTGGTTTGAAGAATAATTGCCATTGTGGTTTGCTTGTGTCCTGTCTCAGTTTTGTTGCTGGTCTTGTGCGTATCTTTGTTACAAAGCCGCATGCGTGGAATGGCTGAGGATCCGTCCAGCTATTGCCTTTCTCCCAGTCCTTGTCTCTTTGTTTCAGCCTATGGCGCTCGGTTCCTTTCTTAGCAGAAGTTTCATGTTTAGTGTCTGGTTGGTGGTAGTCCTCAAAGATTTCAGTCATTGCTTTTACTTGGTGTTCTTGGTGGGTGTTAACTTCTTGGTCATGCGTCGGTCTTGTTATTGAGGTTGATGTTTCTTGAGAAGTTTTGCCTTGCTCCTTGTACTCGCCTTCATGATCTGTTTAGATATGATCAATTTTTGAAGGATTCTAGCTAGACGTAATGGGACGCATCAGTCGTCGTCGTCGCATTTGGGAATGTGTTTTGAGTCTCTATGATCTCCTATAAGTACTCTTTGCTTGCCGGGTTATGATGTCCTTGGTTCTCGAGAGATTGGCTCTCTTCATGATAGGAGGAGGTAGTTGTTATTACGGGTTGGCCGTGGGCAGCCGTGATAAATCACATGCGCTAGTGTTTCAAAAGAAGAAGCTTCTCTGTTATCTTGGTGCTACCATTTTTAAGGTTTTGCCTAGTTACTTCTGTTTGTAGTCTAAGGAGTCGTCCTTCTTCGATTGGTTTGATATTTCTGTTTTGTATTTTTAGTTCAGTCTATGGTTGTCTCCCTTTGATAGGGCTTAGTTTCCGGGGATTGTTCTTCTCCTCCAGCATCGACTCTGGGGACTTTTAGTTGTCCGCCGACTTTAGTTTCCTTCTTTTGGGCAGTTTGTAATCCTACCTTGGTTCTAAAACAAGTTTTAATAAAATTCAAGATGACAAAAAAAAAGAAAAAAAAAAAACATGATATATCGATCACTCAAATTTTTTGAAAACGTCATGGGCGTCCTTTGTATTTGTGTCATTGTGTGTGTCCAAGATTTAATGATCAATCATAAGTGTAAAAATGGCAAAAAAATTATGTAAATTTTAAATAATAGGCTTTGCAATAAAGTTTGTAAAAAAAGAGATTGTTTCAAATACAGTAAGAAGATACATTGGAAATGAAACTAGACAAACTAATCTGAGACATTGACAAAAAAAGAAGAAGTAAGAGGGTCATTTCCTTTACCTTTGTATATATAATTAAAGAGAATGTGTGGATCATGCAAGAAGCAAATTGAATTGAATAAACGATAAACGATGTGAGCTGGTCTTTTACAATTGTATATAATTAACAAAATTTAAGTTGACCGGGACTCTAATATCTTATAATTATTTCAGAATTTTAGATAATCTTTTTTATGAATGTCAATCAAAAGTATAGAATGATAAAACATGTTCAGAATTTATATTTGAAAAAAAACTCATAATTTTGCATAAAATTTAGTGATTACAAAAATTATTGTCGTAGTTTCTACATATCGAACTTTCAACATACCAAATAATTTTTTTTTGCGATAGTCTGGCAATTTAATATATCACGGCAAATTTTTTTTTTTTTTTCAGAGAGGACAAATAACATTAATGTGAATTGTTATGTTATTGAAAATACAATATACAGTATATACAGAAAAACTTATTTAACTATGAGTCCTAGTTTGCTCACATCTTCGACGAAAAAGCCTTAGATAGATATGAATTTGACGCAAACCGCGGTTAAATGGGTCTGACTGGTTCAAATGTTGCGGTTGCGATTGCGGTTGCGAGAGATTGTGGAAGCGGGCGATTGCAGTTTCAAGCATTATTAAGTGTTTTGAACGACTGGTTTAGCGGTTTAAAATTAGTGCATTTGCGGGAGGTTTACGACTGGTTGACCAGCGGGTGCAATAGCGATTGGAACATAATAAATGTGATATATAATATATAAATGTTTAAAAACACCAAAATTTTTATTAAACTTGATTTATAATTAAAATTTATTAAAAAAATACTAAAATAATTATTCAAAAAACAAATAAATTTTATATTGAAATACTTATTCCTTTATGCATTTAGCTTTTCACCAAAAATTTAATCAAGTAATTTGATAAATGACAAAACATATGCTTTAGATCGTAGATCTTTTCTCTTTTCTCTTATCGTGGGTCAGTAGTTGCATCGGTAGGAATGGTCAAGTGAGAGTTGAGAAGAGTCACTGGTGATTTGTTTTACTATTTTTCACGAATAATCTTATTTTCTTAAATTTCTGATGAAATATTATATTTATTTAGATTTTTTTGAACTTATGTGCGATGTTTCATTAAATTTACATCAAGTTTTCCTGATTATTGTTAATTGGAATATTATTTTCTTCTAATTATTTATTTTATATTCTCTGCAATCGTATGCATACTTTATTTTCTCCCATCATTAATGAGTAAAATGGTTAGTTAGAAGATATAACAAAAAAAAAATTCATTATCATTATTTTTTCTAAGTTTTTTATAAAAAAAAAAAAAAATTCCAACCGCAATCACCCGCAACCGCAAATACTTGCAGGAAACAGCTTTTGGAATTCAGTGGTTTAGAGCGGTTAGAAGCGATTAGGAGAGATTGAAAACGTTTTGTGTGATTGGTTCCAATCGCTAGCAACCGCTACCACCTACAAACGCAGCATTTACGAGAGGTAGCAGGAAAACCAGTCAACACCTTTATCAATCTCCATGCTCCAATTTTGGAAATATGGAAGAAGGATCTATGAACCCTTAAAAGTTAAAGGACATTAATCTTCATAATATCTTGTCGCTAATTTATTGTGTACAGTATTTAATATAACTAGATCTCACGTAATTAGGGATGTGACTAGGAATCTGAAGAACATGTAATTAGTCACGTGAGTTTTTTGCTCTTTAAAATGTAACGTTCCTTATATGTAGTAAAAAGATAAGACCTTTTTTTGTACTTCTTCTTGTCGGAAGCGTAGATGGATCAAACAAGTCTCGTTTTATCGTCTTTGACCGCTTACTTCCACGGTAAATCCCATGACGTGGCAAACCAAACGGCGTCGTAAATACAAAACAAAACAAAGGCGCATTATAACCGGCGTTACACTAAACTACGCAAGAGGTAAAATTAAACACACAAGGATCTGACGTGGTTGATGATAACAACCAACGGACCCGTATCCCAAAGATCTCATCTTTCGAGTTTGGTTCACACAATTACATTAAAAAAAAAAAAACAAATCTCATTAAAACAGTTTTGAGCTTCTCGCCGGAGCGGAGCTATGATCGGCGGTGGTAGGGTTTACTGGGGGAAGAAGATGGATGTTGACGGTGATGGTGGCGGATCTAACGGTGTTGTGGTGATCTTTGTTTGGAGTTCGATCAACGAGAACCATCTTTCTAATTTCGTTGATCTTTACTCTTCTCTTGGTTGGAACTCTCTTGTTTGCCGCGCTGATTTTCTCACTGCGTAAGTTCTCTTCCTCCTGTTTACAATTTAGATTTGATTGGCCAATTGAATTAAAAAAAAACTGGGTATGAGATTGTTTTTTAAAATTGTATAGAATCTTGAAAGATTCCATAGTGGATGCTTTTAGATAATGATACTTTGAGAATCTTTTAAAGTGTGTTTTGTAATTTTGTCTCATGTTTTTTCAGGTTTTATCCTGAAATGGCTCTCTCTCTAGCGTTTCATCTTCTTTCTGAACTTGTTGAGGTAAGATCTAAAGTTAATGTTCTGGTCAGGAATGTGATGAGTTCTTATTTTTTAGTTACATGCTTATGTTAACTTGCTTTTGGCGTGTGTGTTACTTACATGTTGCTACTGCTGTTATTTGTTCAGGAGCTAAAGACTAGACCATGTCCTGTTATCTTCCTAGCTTTCTCTGGTGCTCCCAAAGCTTGTATGTACAAAGTTTTACAGGTTAGTTAAAAAAAGGTTTGAACTTTCAGCTAATTTTTTGGTTATCTTATGCTGGTTTTATGTTTTGTTATCTAAAAGTGTTAAACGATGCAGGTGATCATGGATGATTGTGAAGCTCAAATTCATCCGGTGAGAGTTGTCTCCTATACACTAAGTCATTAAATCTCAGCTCATGAGGTGTAGTTATGTTGTTTGCTCCCTCGGTTCAATTTCGACTCATAGGTTGTTTTCTGATTTGTGAAGGATGATAGCCAGTTGGTTAGAAACTGTATCTCTGGACATGTCTATGATTCTGGACCATTGGATTTCACAAGTGATCTGAATGTGAAATTTGCACTACATCCCACCATACGGCGAATGTCTGGGCCTTCAAGACTAGTATCTTGGGTGGCTAAAGGGATCTCTTCTGGGCTGGACGGTTTATATCTTACAAGATTTGAATCCCAACGCAGTGAGTACTGGCACGCACTCTACTCATCGGTTGTAAGTTTTCACTGTCCACTGAGCTTTCTTAGGCTTTCTTAATTTTGGCTTCTCAAATTTTTAGCTAACATAAGATAACTAATTATCCTTGTACTTTTTTCAGGAAATTGGGGCTCCATATCTCGTTTTGTGCTCGGAGAATGACGACCTTGCTCCCCACCAAGTAATTTCAAGCTTCACCCATCAATTGCAGGAACTGGGAGCAGAAGTTAAGGTTGTCAAGTGGAAAAATTCTCCTCATGCAGGTTAGTCATGACATATAACATGTTGTGGTTATGAATATATTTATGATATGTTGCCGTATGCCATCACGGGGTCTCTTAATGGTTAGTCTGTTTCCTAGAGATTGCTATTGATCTTGATTGTCATTGCTACAAAATCTGAGCTTTTTGTGTTTTTTCTTTGCTACTCTCTTTCTTCTTCAGGACACTACACTCATAACCCTATACAATACCGAGCTGTTATCTCCAACTTTCTAGAGAAAGCCATGTCAGTACACTTACAGAAAATCCGGCAGCTTGGAGAAAGAGCTCACACGCATGATGAGATTGAGTTAATATGTGACCTTCAGAAAGTTGCTGTGAAATCTAACCAAAGCTTAAGAAGAGTAGCCACTGGGCCATGTGACCACTTTTTCTTACCCAGCTCAGCACCGTATCAAAGCAACAGCAGCAGCAGCAGCAACGACCCATTGTCGTCTTCACAAGAAGAACAGAGAGAAAGATCCTCCTTCCGCCCACTCCAACCAACGAGCATAAATGCTCACAGCGTTCTCGGGCAGTTCCTATTCGACTCATGTGTTCCAAAGAACATCGAAGGGTGGGATATCAGATTTGCGGGTTCTCTCAACGGCCAACCATATGCAACTTCCTCCTCCCGTAAGAACTCAAATCTTGGTTTCAAGAAATGCGTTTTCCGTTCAAGACTATGAAATCGGGGGAAACTAAGCAAGGTACGGGGTATTGCGAAACCATATGGGAAGTAGTAGAGAGATGTTTTAGAAAGGAAGAGGGATGTATAGGATGCGGAAGATGTAAATAGAGTGATAATTACTACAACCTAACATACATGAGGGATCTACAAATGTTTGTGTGTACAAGTCTCAAAAATAAGTCTCTGTATAGATAGACATATCTGTTAGTTGTTTACACGAAAAATGTGTTAATAAAACACTGTAGTATGTACCACTAGTGTATGTATTATCTTCAGTTCCTCGGACTTCATAGATTTGGTTTATATGTTGAAGTATAAGAGACACAAAGGATTACAAAGACTTTTATACTTCTCACTCACTTATATTTCCATCGAATACTAGTGCGAGAATACATAGAACAGAAAAAAAAAAAACTCAAAAGAAGCTAAAGTTGCAATATCTTAGCCCAACTAGGCCCAAATATAAATCTTATCATATTATTTCTCTTTCGTCTTGCGAATATTCTCATCCCCAATCTTCTTCTTTTTTTCCCAGACTAGGGTTTTGCATTTCGCAGGGTTTTAATCTTTACCATTTCCACAACCACATCCTCCCCAAAAAAATGTCTTCTCTCATGGTGATTCGTAGCGCACGAACCCAAAAGATCGTCACAATAGGTTCTCTTCTCCAAGTACGTTCCTCATTTCCCAGACTCTCCTCTCAATTCCACTGCTCCGGTACCCTAAACTCGCTTCCGATCAGAAACCTCAGCACATCCGCCGCCACGAACGATTACTACCAGAATCCTCCATCTGGATCACCGTCTCAACAACAACGGCCGTATCCTCCACCTCAAAGCTTCGATTCTCAAGGTTATCAGAATCAGACGAAAACTAATCAACGAGTTCCACAAAACCCTAACCAATGGAGTCAGCAGAATCCTCAATACGGTGGGAACAGACCTCAATACGGTGGACAAAGGCCTCAGTACGGTGGTCAAAGGCCTCAATACGGTGGTCCAAGGCCTCAATATCAGAATCAGAATGTTCAGCAAAGTCCTCAGAGTCAGTATTACCCTCCGCAGCAGCAGCAGCAGCAACCACCAAGAAGCTCGAATCAGGTCCCTAATCAGATGAATCAGCAGAGGAATGAGGTAGCTGCTACACCTAGTGTTGAAGAGGTGATGAGCTTGTGTCAGCGTAGGCTATATAAAGATGCGATTGAGTTGCTTGATAAGGGAGCTATGCCTGATAGAGACTGCTTTGTCATGTTGTTTGAGTCTTGTGCGAATCTGAAGTCCCTTGAGCATTCTAAGAAGGTACATGACCATTTCCTGCAGTCTAAGTTTAGAGGTGATCCGAAACTGAACAATATCGTGATTAGTATGTTTGGGGAGTGTAGTAGTGTTACTGATGCTAAGAGAGTGTTTGATCATATGGTTGATAAAGATATGGATTCTTGGCATTTGATGATGCGTGCGTATAGTGATAACGGAATGGGAGATGATGCGTTGCATCTGTTTGAGGAGATGGCGAATCAAGGGTTGAAGCCCAATGAGGAGACTTTCCTTTCTGTTTTCTTGGCTTGTGCTACTGTGGGAGGGATTAAAGAGGCGTTTCTGCATTTTGATTCGATGAAAAACGAGTATGGGATTGCTCCGAGTACAGAACATTATTTGGGTGTTTTAGGTGTTCTTGGTAAATGTGGACATCTTGTTGAGGCAGAGCAATACATCCGTGACCTTCCGTTTGAACCCACAGCTGAGTTCTGGGAAGCTATGAGGAACTATGCTCGTCTACATGGAGATATCGATTTAGAGGATTACACTGAGGAATTGATGGTTGATCTTGACCCTTCAAAGGCTGTGACCAACAAGATTCCTACTCCTCCACCCAAATCATTCAAGGAAACAAATATGGTTGCTAGTAAGAGTAGGATCCTTGAGTTCCGGAATCTGACATTTTACAAGGATGAAGCGAAGGAGATGGCTGCAAAGAAGGGAGTGGTTTATGTTCCAGACACACGATTTGTTCTGCATGATATCGATCAAGAGGCTAAAGAACAGGCTCTACTCTACCACAGTGAGAGGTTAGCAATTGCTTATGGTATCATATGCACACCACCTCGGAAGACCCTCACAATCATTAAGAATCTCCGTGTTTGTGGGGACTGTCACAACTTTATCAAGATCATGTCCAAAATCATTGGTAGGGAGTTGATCGTGAGAGACAACAAACGTTTCCATCACTTCAAAGACGGTAAATGTTCTTGTGGTGATTACTGGTAGAGCAGCGTTTTATGTGCCTTTGTTTCGGATCATGTATAGCGCTCTAAGCTCTTGCCAGAACTCTGCTAGCAGTTGGGAATGGAATAGTATTTGCTACGCTGTAACAAATTTCATCTGAGCTTTTACATGAGTTAATTCAGTTTATGTACTAACTTTTGAATAAGTTCATGCTTTATATCTAAATTATTGGTCTTATCTGGATTCTGGAAGAACATTGGAGATTATGTCGATTCAAAGTTACAAGATTTCATGTTTTTTAAATTGGATTGAATGAAGAATGATATTTAATTACAATAACAGAGAGAACGAAAGAGGTCTATTCAGACGATGTTGAAAGACATCATCCTCATGAACTCTTCCATATTAACCAATCCATCTCCATCTGCATCAACAGCTCTCACCATCCTCTTGCAGTCCTCTAAGCTACATCTCTCCCCAAGCTTCCTTAGAACTGACATTACTTCCTCTGCGCTTATCTTCCCGTCCCCGTTTAAATCAAAAGTCCAGAAAGCATTGCGTATATCGGAAGACCTAATCCCTCCGCTTCTCTTGTATGCATCAGTAAACTCTCTGAAATCAATAAACCCATCACCATCCAGATCCACGGCTTTAAAGATCTTGGGCACGTCGTCGATAACCCTCTCTTGTCCTAGCGCTCTCAGCACTACCTTGTACTCAGTCTGAGATATTTTTCCATCACTGTCCGTATCAAACCTGTTGAAAACACGTCTCATCTCATTAACGGAAGGCTGAGAAAAACCTCCTGGTCCGGGTGAAGACAAGCCTGATGATTGTCTGTCCCTGGAGAACATCCTTGAAGGCTTCCTCAACATCTTGTTCTTAGAGAGCTTGTATTGCAGCTCAAGAAAGCTCACGTTTGACATGTTTGATTTGAGATTACCAAGTTTTTCTTGGGAGAGGGATTCAGGGAAACTCTTCAGACCAGATCCCACAATTTATATACTGCAAAAAGATGATTCCTTTGGGGGAAAACAGAGAGAGAGAGAGAGAGAGAGAGAGAGTCTTGGCGTTGAAGAAAGAAACCTTGCGACTTTATTCCATGGCAACTTAGGTTTCATGTTGAGAAAAAGATTCGGTAAGGAAGAGGATAAGATTAACAAGGAACAAGGCAAGGCAAAGGTGATTCCTTTATCACAAGAATAAGAATCTGATACCATAATTGTCTTGTTGCTATACAAAATTGTGTCCGTCCAAGTTCCAACTCATCCCCTACTTGTTTTGATGTTAGTTTAACGTTAGAGAAATCACTTTGGTATCAAAAGCTAGATACTAAACTCCATCCCTACCTTTATTTTTGATATGATCACAGCCAAATATGACAAATCCAACAAGATGTTGAAAAAAGGACAGAGGACAGATCCTTATAGGAAACAAAGTTGAAAAATAAAGCATAGATCCTCTAAGACAAGACCAAAGACAGCTTACAAGATTTTTAACCTCTAAGACAGGACCTACCAAGAAATTCTGCATAATTTAAGAACCATGTAGAGCCAAGACTGAGACTAATATAAACCAGGAATTGGTAGAACATCTTACACACTGCATCTAAGTATTTGAGACCAAAGTTTCAAATCTCACCGTGAAATTAGTGTCATTATCACACAGAAATGATAAACCCAACAAGACTTTGTAAAAACAACAGACCACAGATCTCATCTGGAAGAATCAAAGATTAAAAGTAAAGAAGAGAGACAACTAAGAGAAGCAAGAAAACCATCTTCTTGATACCAAAATGAAGAAAGCTCGATCGTTAAAGAAAGAAAAATCACTATATTTCTGTGCTGCAATGAAAAACGAATGAACAAGAGCAAAGACAATACAGCAACCAAAGACACTTAGATTAAATCTCCAAGCATGGATTTCAATGACGAACACTTAGATTTGAAATAAAACTTGATTTATTATAATAGTAAAAATAAAAAGGGACATATCAAAAGGAGGATAAACGAATAGATAAAGAAGGTTGACAATAAAAACGCATGTATAGACAAGAGTACAAAATGACATGCCCAATTGCCCATTGCTCTTAGAGCACTCCCATTGCACATCTTTGGCATAGGATCAGATAAATAAAAAAATTCAAAAAATAAGAAAAAGGTAGAAAGATGTATGAAAAGTGTCTCTGTCCAGCACAACTAAGACACAGTGTCAACAGCTGTCATAACTTGATTAGTTGGACAAACAAAAAAAACAATTAAATAATTAAATTAAATTAAAAATATTATTGTTTATTTTTCTTGACACTCAATGGCAGTATAAGGGATGGGAATGTCCTAACTCCAATGATCATCCCTATCTTCTTCTCTTTGTCCCTTCTCACTTCTTAGTCTGAATCTGAATCTGAATCTGAATCTGAATCTGAATCTGATAAATCTGGAGAATGGACTGACTTGAGTAGTTTTAAATCATTAGTATCAAGATCCTTTACGTGGTTTACAAAAGTGCGAACGCTTAAACATTTCTTAAAAGTTTCACCAAAACCTTGGATCTCAACACGTTGGAGTGTCTTCTTTTCAGGATTGAAATAGAAAACATAAAACGGTTCGTTAGATATATACTTGCGCATTGAAAACACTATTTCACCCGAAGCAGTCGCTCCAACGACAGAAACGTGAAAACGGAAGAATCTATCATCCGTCCAAGTGTATTCATATTTCGACCATTCCTGTTTCTCAACATCCTCTAAAACCCACACATGTAACTCATTAATAGCTTCAGCGTCGAGACTATTCTCAATATAAATGTAGACATCCGACTCCAAATGACACTTCTCATAAATGTCTTCATCATCCTCCCAAAAAATCACAGCTAGTTTACCCTTGTAATTTATCAATCGACAAAACCTTTCTACATCAATAAAGGTGAATTTTTCAGACCTAACATCAAAACAAACTATCACATAACCAGACGTCACAACATGGGCATCATTAATACAATCCGACGTATCACCCAAGTAATACAAAACCCCGTTGATGCATACCCCATCACTCTTAATATCATGTCGTACGGGACATTTGATCCTTCTCCACGTCAGATCTCCATCTTCAAGTGTAAGAATTTTATCATGGCCAGGACCACAGTAATAAACCATGGACAATACCTTGTATTGCTTTTCAATCGGGTCAACCCCGAAAAAGCTATACGCCTTTCTGTAGGTATAACGATGAGGTAGGATCGCATACCGTCCCGTGATGGGGTTACATATCATATGTCGATCACCATACATATAGAGCAAGCCAGAGGCGTAGCCACATGAAAAATATTTTAGGTTAGTCAGATGATTGATCCGTACTTTGTCTGGAGAGAATCTCACATAAAATTCCGCGGTTGCTACAAGGGTCGATGAGGATGATTGCTCATATGGATACTCAAGCTGAGGCAGCGATAAGAAGTTCCACACACAGACGTCTACTTGTTCGTTGCCGTTTTCTGCGATGGCGAATAAGAGGCGTGGCTTAGCTAAGGACCTGGTCAAGAACAACTCCGTGAAATATGGACTACTCAACATTGATGCCCATCGCTTAGACACGCAACGAAACCTCGCGACTGACTTTGAAGGCAATCTCGACAATATCTCCTCCAGGATGTGATCATTAGTCGATGATATGGTAGATAATGAAAACATGATTTGCGATCCCACGAAGAAAGAGAGATATAGTTAAAAACTTAGACCTAGAGAAACCTAGCAACTAGCAAGATACCTTAGCTACCATCGTCTCGCAATCGATATGGGAGACGATGAACTCATGATTTGCCGATCAACCGAGGAAAGAGGGATGATAAAAACTTAGACCTAGAGAAACCTAGCAACTAGCAAGAGACCTTTAGGCTTTAGCTACCATTACAGTTCGTGAATATATATATGTTCCGATTTTAAGTCGGTTAACAAAAACAGAAATTAGATCATTGACATGTATATTATTTTTAATTTTCAGCAAGAAAAGAAAAACTTAACAGCAAATCCTTTTTTTTTCTTTTTAATTTTTAGCAAAAAAAAAGAAAAACTTTACATTTATTTTAGATCATTGACATGTATATTATTATTTACTTTTTGTTTTTGCTTTTAGCAAAGAAGAAAAACTTAACATTTATTTTAGATGTTTTACATAAATTGCTTAAAAAAAAAGATATTTTACATAGTAATATATACATATAGATTATAATATACATATATAATTATATATATATATATATATATATTGTTTTTGTTTTCTTTATTAATACATTGATAACCCATAACCCTAATGGTTTTACAAATCCCACAAACCTGGTGGACGAACCCAAAAAAATCCATTTATTTATATGGATTTTAAAACTTAACCCATACCTGTTAAAATAATAGACAAACAGAATAAACTCATGATTTTTTTTTTCGTCTTTTTGTTGTTAAAAGGTAAACTCATGAGTTTACACCCATTTTGACACCCCTTACAGGAAACTAGCTACATATATCGTCGATAAGCAAAAGCTTCTTTGAGTGAAATTGAGAAGACGAGTGGTAATTATGATAAACAAATGGATCTGAAGAATGAGAGAGTATAACCTTCAAGTTTGTGTGAAACTTTGATTTGGTTAAAGGCACGGTAAAAGGCAAAAGACCAGTTTAAGCAGTTCATGGAGGAGTTAGATTTTCGAAGTTCGAACAAAGAATTGACGTTCATTACACTCACAACTCACAAGATCCTAATTCATTCTCAGCAAACAAAAAAAAAGTAAAGATTTGGAAGGATCTAAACAGCGAAATAAACTAAATCATTGGCTTATTATTTGGATAATATTGTTCTCTCGAAGCCTTGCTTATGCCCGAGACAATTAAAGAGGGTGGACCGACCGGTCCCTTACCCGATCTAACTTTTAATGCTTTCTTTTGGTATATAAGCTAGAGGTTTGGCTTTTAGAACCGGAGACTCTCTATTCTAGACAACTTTTCTGCTCTTGTAAACAAAAGGAGAGGATCTCTAATCATTCTTGACAATTTGGAAAAGATTTCTAAACCCTAATATGTTTATACTTTGCAATTCAGTTATGCTTTCTCCATACTTGATTTGCTGGATCTTTGTCTCTATGTCTGAGTAGTTTCTCAACTGGGTTTAGAGTTTCAGAAGGTGACTATGATTAATTGACGCTAGGTTGTTAGATTTGGGTATTGATCTTATTGTTCTTCATTTATTGTTGTTCTTAGTGCTTAAGCTAGATAGCTACCTAAATTATGATCTTAGGTTGGTTCATCGAGGCACCAAAAGTGTTGTTGAGTTGCTTGAAAATAACATAGGTGACAAAGGTGATCTTTAGCCAACGAGAGTTAAAGTTAAGACACTTTGTGAACTTATCAAACTTTTAATTTGCTTAATTTTTTGGATTTAAATGAAAGTTTAGGTTCTACTTAATTCATTGTTTAGATAGTTAACGCTGCGAGAGTTTGTTATTGTATTATAAAAATATTAGTTTAAAACGTAAGCAACTCTTATGATTGCGACACATATAAAAATTATACTTCAAATTAAAAATCATAGAAATAAAAAGATTACCGTGCCTGATTTTGAAAAAGTCAAGAAAAACATAAAATAATAGAGTAAATTTTATTAAAGACATTTCACACTTAAAAATTATGTATTGCACAAACTGACTTTTTGCTTTAAATTAATAATTAAAAATTCAGGAAACAAAAAAATCAAATTAATTCATTTTAAAAATAATATTAAGAAAATAAAATATTGTTTATAAATTAGATTCTCAAATGTTTTTGATGTTTTATATACTGATGAATTAATTATACTTCTGGATTTATATTAAAATAGAATTTATATTTCTGGATTTATGTTTAGTAATGATTTTAGATAATATTAGTTTAAAAATATCAATTTGTTTTTTAAAAGTTAGTTACATATTTAGATTATATAATGACAAACTAATAAACTGAAATTATTATGTATTTCAGTTATATAAAAAATGAGTTGATTTAGTAAAATATTTATATAATTATGGATTATAAATTAAATCATAATTTTAAATATATATCAAAAATAATTTTTCAATTTTTTCATTTATTTTTAAAATATATGTATATTTAAAGATAATATTTATAATTAATAAAAATGTGAGTATAAGTTAAATAATTAATTTTTATTTGTTTCAAAATAAATTATTAATTTAAATAAAATAACCAAAATTTGTGAACTCTAAACAAAATCAATAGTTCATAAAAGTTGACAATGTAAAAAATCAATTAAGCAAAAAATAAGTCGACTCTATTAATATGAATCAACAAAGAAAAAAGAATTGACAAAAATAAAATATAAACCGATAGTTCAAAAGGTCGCTCGCAGCACCTATCTGTCTGAGAGATTTTTTCCATCACTGTCCGTGTTAAAACTGTGGAAAACACGCCTCATATCATTCACAGAAGGCTGAGAGAAGCCTCCTGGCCCGAGTGAAGACAAGCCTGATGATTGTCTATCTCTAGATAACAACCTTGAAGACTTCCACAACATCTTGTTCTTAGAATGTTTGTATTGCAGCTCAAGAAAGCTCACGTTTGTCATGTCTGATATGAGAATACTAAACTTTTCTTGGGAAGGGGGATTTGGGGGAAACTTCTCGATCCACAATTTATGTACTTCTTGGCGTTAAAGAAAGAAACCTTGTGAGTTTATTCCATGGCAACTTACGCTTCATGTTGAGAGAATGATATGGTAAGGAAGAGGATAAGATTAACAAGTAACAAGGCGAGGCAAAGACCATTCTTTTATAACAAGATGAAAGAATCTAATACCATAATTGTTTTGTTGCTATACAAAATTGTGTCCGTCCAACTCATCCCCTACTTGTTTTGATGTTAGTTTAATGTTAGAGAAATCAATTTGCTTGGTATCAAAAGCTGGATACTAAATTCCATTCCTACCATACTTTATTTTTTGATATGATCACAGCCAAATGACAAATCCAACAAGATAATGAATTAAAAAAAGAACAGAGGACAGATCCTTATCTACACAGGAAACAAAGTTGAAAAATAAAGCATAGATCCTCGCATTCAGACAGAGAAAGAACAGAGAAGCAACAAAACCATGTTTTTGAGACCCCAAAAACAGAAAACCAAAGTAGACAGCATACAAGATTTTTCACCTCTAAGACGAGACCCATTGATACAGAGAACCAAATGTTTCAACCTAACAAAAAAAACGAAGTTACAAAGAAATTATGCATAATTTAAGAACATGAAGAACCAAAGACTGAGACTAATATAAACCAGGAATTGGTAGAACTTTTTACAGATTACATCAAATATTTGAGACCAGACAAGACATTTAAAAAGGAACAGACTACTAATCTCATCTGGAAGAATCAAAGATTAGAAGTAAAGTAGACAACACAACTAAGAGAAAAACGAATGAACAAAAGACAATACAACAACCAAAGCTTCAAGTATGTAAACGTACGTAGAATGAATCTCCAAGCCTTGAAATAAAACTTTATTTATTAAAATAGTGAAAATAAAAAGGTACATATCAAAAAGAGGATAAACGAATAGATAAACAAGGTTGACAATATTAGTCAAAAAAAAAAAGGTTGACAATAAAAAAAAAAACAAACGCATATATAGAGATAAGAGCACAAAATAACATGTTGATTGCTTTCACCTAACTCAACTGATCATCCCTATCTTCTTCTCCTTGTCCCTTCGCACTTCTTAGTCTGAATCTGAATCTGATGGTTCTACATATCCTGCGTTCTCCAATGGAGGATGGACTGACTTGAGTAGTTTTAAATCATTAGCCTCAAGATCCTCTGCGTGGTTCACAAAAGTGCGAACGCTAAAACATTTCTTAAAAGTTTCACCAAAACCTTGGATTTCAACACGTTGGAGTGTCTTCTTTTCGGGATTGAAGTAGAAAACATAAAACGGTTGGTTAGATTTATACTTGCGCATCGAAAACACTATATCACCCGAAGCAGTCGCTCCAACGACGGAAACGTGACGACGGAAAAATCTATCATCGGTCCAAGTGTACTCATATTTCGACCATTCTTGTTTCTCAACATCCTCTAAAACCCACACGCGTAACTCATTAGTGGGATCAGCGTGGAGAGGACGATTCTCCATATGAATGTAGACATCCGAATCCAAATGATACTTCTCATAAATGTCTTCATCATCCTCCCAAAAAATCACAGCTAATTTGCCCTTATAGTTTATCAATCGACAAAACCTTTCTACATCAATAAAGGTGAATTTTTCAGACCTAACATCAAAGCAAACTATCACGTAATCTGACGTATTACCCAAGTAATACAAAACCCCGTTGATGCATACCCCATCACTCTTAATATCATGTCGTATGGGACATTTGATCCTTCTCCACGTCAGATCTCCATCTTCAAGTGTAAGAATTTTATTACGGCCAGGACCACCCTCATAAGCCATGGACAATGCCTTGTATTGCTTTTCAATCGGGTCAAACCCGAAAAAGCTATAAGCCTTTCGGTAAGTATACTGATAAGGTAAAATCGCATACCGTCCCGTGATGGGGTTACATATAAGAGGTCTAGCTTGGTATCGATCACCATACATATAGAGCAAGCCAGAGGCGTAGCCACATGAAAAATATTTTAGGTTAGTAAAATGATTGATCCGTACTTTGCCTGGAGATAATCTCACATAAAATTCGGCGGCTGCTACAAGGGTCATGTTGGAATTCTTACTTTGACCTCTATTTTACTCACAAAGGTTTGATCTCTCACTTTCTCACTTTCACTCTCTTTGTTTCACTTTCGTTGGTGTAGAGAGAAAGGATCCAAGAAGCGTTTATGCTTAACCTTCTACATTGATAATATCTTGGATAAGGTTCTATTACAAGATCACAACACTTATATACTTACGTTTATTGTTAACCTAATTACTATAGCAAACACATTTAACCCACAATGGTTAATGGGCCTTTACTACACACATGGCCCATGGCCTCTTTCTTTTTCTTCTTTCCTCTTTCACCTTACGACACAAAAGCTCTTCTCTTCTTCTTCTTCGATGCTAAGCATCTCTGTTCTCTTCATCCTCTCACCTTTATCTTTGTTTCTTCTTTTGCAGGATTAACCAATTAATCAACTTCCAACAGGTCGACGACGATGATTGCTCATATGGATACTCAAGCTGAGGCAGCGAGAAGAAGTTCCACACACAAACTTCTACTGGTTCGTTGCCGTTTTCTGCGATGGCGAATGAGAGGCGTGGCTTAGCCAAGGACCTGGTCAAGAACAACTCCTTGAAAGATGGACTACTCAACATTGATGCCCATCGCTTCGACACGCAACGAAACCTTGCCACTGACTTTGAAGGCAATCTCGACAAAACGTTCGGGATGAGAATCATGAGATCGTTAATCGAGAGGGGAGATGATGAACTCATGATTTTTTTTTGGTTTTGGTTTTGTGAACTCATGATTTGCCGATCCAACGAAGAAAAAGAGATGATAAAAACTTAGACCTAGAGAAACCTAAAGCACCAAATTAGGAGACGACGTAGAGAGAGAACTTAGCAAGAGACCTTAGCAAATGGGCTAATTTAATGTCCAAGTGGGCCGCCAGCTTTTGGTTTCTTCATCCGTAAATAAAATACTAGAGAGAGAGATAAGAAGGATCAAAAATCTTAAGGAGGAAACTAGCTACATATATCCTCGATAAGCAAAAGTATTCTTCTTTGAGTGAAATTGAGAAGACGAGTGGTAATTAGGATAGACAAATGGATCTGAAGAATGAGAGAGTATAACCTTTAAGTTTGTGTGAATGAACCTGCTGAAACACGTAATTTGTTCAAAGGCAAAGGAAAAGGGAATAGAGCGGTCTAAGCAGTTTTAGTTTATATGGAGGCGTTAGATATTCGAAGTTCGAACAAAGAATTGTTCATTACACTCTTACAAGATCCTAATTCTTTCTCAGCGAGAAAAGGTAAAGACTTGGAAGGATCTAAGGTAAAGGAACAGCGAAATAAACTCCATCATTGGCTGATGATTTGGATAATATTGTTCTCTTGAAGCCTAGCTATCAAGCTCAGTTGATGATAAAGTGTACTTGAGATTCAATTATTCAAACATGCAGAAAAAAACCTGAAGGTAGCGGTAAAGGTAGAGAAATTGAGGCTGCTTTGAGAACAATACCAGTACAGTAGGCCCTAGACCGCAAGAGATGGGCTGATTCTAACGTTACGTGTATCAATAATATTCTAACACGTGTAAAAACAAACTATATTTTTTTAAAGCTGTAAAATACATTAAAAATCCTAAAAATAAAATGTTAATATTTCTGAAAAATATACATATAAATTTGGAAACTAATATATTAAATTATCATAATGAAAAACATATCTTGGATAAAAAATGAAATAAGAAAAATGTCATTTAAACCATACACTTTTGAAAAAATCGTTATTTAAATAATAAATTTTACTTACGGAAAATTCAAAATATCAAATTTTGTTGTTTATCCTTTTAAAATACCAAATTTTATTCACCAAGCCAAAATAGATATGATATTAAATCTGATAACAGGACATCTAATAGACGTTACTCTGTCGTTAACCACTCTCTGCTAGTGACAAAATGACGCAGTTGTTATGAAAGCTTTAGTTCATTGTTTAAATGATGTTTTTTCCGAAAATTTATGGTTTACACGATAGTTTTCCAGAAATGAAATAGTTTACATACATGACTTTGTCTTTACCTAATTTTTATAAACATTAAATATTGCGCGTTCATAAATCATATTAATTTTTCTTTCAATAACTGAGTAGCTGATATACCATGGTTTTTATGGTTTTTAACAATGATATAAATATGTTTTGATGTCTTTTGATTTTCTTTTTAAGGTCTTTTGGAGTCTTTGTAGGACTAGGTACCGTTTGGCATATATGTGAGAATAATGGAGCATCTAGGAGTGGTTTGGAGGACACTTGAGCATTGAGGCTGAAGTTAAAAAGCTGAGAAATGATCTCAGATGATGGTGTCAGTCGACACCCTTCGCGACACAAGGAAGGCTCGATTTTCTCAAGTTTTGAAGACTAATAAAATGCTCAAAGTTTTCTCTATTTGCAATATAGGTTCCTGACGTGTATTCGACATATATAATCACTTTTTGGGTTTTAGAAACTCTTATGCTTTTTTGAACGGAAAAAAAAACTCATATGCTTTATTTTTGCTGCCACCTTTGAGAGAGAGATTTAGAGAGATTTGGAGAGACAAGTCTGAATTCATCTGTAGAGAGAAGATTTCAAACTCATTTATTACTCTTTTGACTTATTATGCAATTTATTCAGATTATGCTTTGTGTTTCTACAATTACGTTTGAGCAATTCACTTGTTAAGTTTAGGGATTCTCACTATGGCTTTCATTGTTTGTTAGATTGATTGATTTGATTGGATTCATTACCTTTCTTGTTTTTCATCTTTGGTTATTCTTAATGCTAATTCTGGATTGATCACCTAAAGTTAAGATCTTAAGATAATTGATTTATACGAGAGTCTGATTAATTTCATGGTAAAAACTTTTAGTGAACAAAATTACTTTTTTACAAAGAGATTTGATTTTGTAATTTTGTGATCAAACTTAACTTGATTTCAAACTGGTTTAATTCTTGGATTTTACAAAAAGATTTAGATTTCTGGTTTTAAATTTAGATAATATTTATATTGAGAACTGATTTATTTTACAATTGTGTTTAGAGTTCCAAAATGGTTATAATTGATTGAGTCCTATTTAATTAATTAATTTAATTTTTCTGTGATTTCCTGAGAATTTTTCTAAATCTAGCGTTTTAATCCATATGAAAACTTTCAAAGCTTTTATTTACTTTTTGCATTGCTATTCTAGTACAAACCATCTTGTTTAGTGTAACTAAAACACAATACAATATGCTTTGTAAGTTTAGAGTTTTTGTAGATTCGATTACCAAATACTACAATTGCAAAACTGTTAGAACATCTGGGGTATTACAATTTTAATTTATCAGTCGCAATTGCATTAGTCAACTCCACTAAAATCATATTAATGTTTGCATTTGCTTTAGTCAGCTTCACGACAATCATATTAATGTTTGCAATTGCATTAGTTAGCTCCACTAACATTCTATTAAAGCTATTTTTTTTTTTTTTGCAGTTTTGGCAAAAATTGTTATTATGCAATTTTGTGATTTTAGTAAAAAACTTAATTTTGCAATTTTGGGCATTTGGACGAAAAACATCATGGGATAACGTTTCGTGGGTTTGATGGAAAACATAATTCTCGCAATTTTACAGTCAAAAACATATTTTCTCAATTTTGGGGATTTGGGAGAAAAAAATTTTCTAAATTAAACCGTAGGTTCTGGAGCCATATTAAATCACATTGATGTGACCGTCGGACGCGGTCGTCTACCGAGTCGTACAGACGGACGGTCGCTGCGGACGAACGGAACGAAACTCTCTCGGGCCGAGGAAACTAGATGAGGCTTTCCTTGGACAAGGCTCGGAGATTTGAATTCAGTGAGGAAACAAACGGTGGAAGCGAGAGATGAGCTGAAACGAATGAGCGGATCGAGAGATCCGGCCTTTGGTCTCGACTTCGGTCGAGTAGTCTCGGTCGCGGTACGGACGATGCGGAAATCGGTTCCTGGAGTTTGAAGGTAAACTGCGGAAACGACTCTCGGCAACGCGGAAGTGGTTCTCGGTGAGGCGGTAAGAATCCTCGATGATGCGGTAAGGATTCTTGGTGATGCGATAAGGAAGGTGGAGTCGAAGTGGAAGTACAATGAGCGGTAGGAACCGGACGTGATACGGTAGAGATGGACGCGAAGGTGGTTTGATGCGACGACACACGGGAGATGGCTCGGCCCGTGATACGGTCAACTAGTCGATGTCGAACCCGGTTCGAGATTGGCTAGGGTTTCTCAGTAGTCAAGTCCCGGACTTGGACTAAGGAGAGAGGTGAGACAAGAACAAGATTCTCTCTTGTGAAATTTAATTCAATACTTCAAGTCTGATTTTTACAATGAGGGTTGATGCCTTTATATAGTGAGGCTTACATAAGGAGACTCTAAAACCCTAGAGACGTGGCCATGATCTAAACCATACACATGGCCAAAAAGCAAAAGCAAAGATAAAGCAAAGCAAAGACCAATCTAAGGGTCATAGAGGGATCTAGAAGAAATTCAAAAGAAAAGAAGGGAAGGGGATAGGGTGGCCACGTCATTGGCTGAACGTGGATAGGATCTTCACTTCCTTGGCTCCTAAGCATGTCAATAAGTGTTTCCAAGTCATGAGCCAAGTGGGATCGAAGTGGAGATGCACTAGAGTTTGCTGCCTCGTTAAAACCTCTTTGGTAAACCCATTGGGACAAACCCAAAGTAGGAAAAAGAGTAAAGCTCCTTCTAATGGCTTAGGGATGCCTTCACACTGGCGTGATGGTGAGACACTCAATTCAAGCTTCCCAAAGCTGGTCGCGGCTCAATGTGCCTAAGTGGTGATGCTATCCTCGGGTCTTTTGTGTGTAGGTTGAAGCTCGGCCTTGAAATACTCAAGAGGTGAAAAGTTTTGCTCCTCCAAGTTGATTCTTGGTTTGGTCGCCTTGCTGGAGCTCCCTTGGTCACGTTGATGCTCCTGGGAGGGTTGCCGGTGCCTTGGCCGCGTTCGAGATAGGCGTTCTGTCCATGTCCGATGCTTCTCGGTCATGCGTCTCGGAGCCGTCCGGGACGTCTCGGACGTCTTGGTCAGAAGGTCGAACCCGTGATCACATCACACATGATATCTAGATCGTCTCGGTTAGATCTTTCTCAGTGACCTTTCTTGGAACACCTTGCCGACAAATCCACACCTTCCCTTGTTTCAATAACTGTTCTCAGTCTCGTCAAGATCTATATTCTATTTAGTCAACTAAACTGACCTTCGTTATGAACTAGCCATCATTGTGATGTATCTAGTTAGTGGTTGTAAGAGCACCTCGATTGAGGTTAACACCGTTTCTCACAATTAAAATAATAAAAAAATGGAAAAAGAAGAGAGAGATAGATATGTCTCTCGTTTGAGGGATTTTGAAATACTTCTTTTGCCAGCTGTTCCCATTTTAATGGTGAAGTCTTATTAATTATACAAAATTTAGTTAAATAATAAAATTAATTTCCAATAATATTTTTTATGGAGCAATACTTAATCGATGAGGATGCTTTAAGAGTATCTACATCAGTGCTCTTTTTTAGCCATGTGTAAGTCTTAACTATAAAAATCATATTAAACTTAATATTAATTTTATCCCATTAACTTTGTTTCTTCCCCTTCTTCGTTCTTTCATTTCGTTTCAACTAACACATAGATTTGAAATTAATGTTTGCCACTCCTCCACACCCTTACACTGCCTTCTCTGTCTTCCATCTCCATAGTAACGGCTTCGTGTATAACAGAAATTTATGCCGTTCAATGCTTTCTCTTTTAATTCAAGACCCATTACTCTTTTTTCAATTGTCGTAAGTTTCGGTCCTATATAATGTTATCTCCTCCAATTTAATGCTTCATAGATTTTACTTTGTCTCTTACTTTTCTCCTGACTAACATGGATTCCTGTGTTGTTTCATTCACACATCTCAAAGCTGGCTTTCTTTACCAATAGATCGTTGGAAGAATGCTTCGTCACTGGCCTGCCCGCAACGTCAAAAAAGGAGGCCAACTCATGGGCGTAGACTTCCTACTCATTGATGGGAAGGTACTAACCATCTCAATTTCCCTCTTCAATTATTCGATCTTTTTAACTATATCTAATTTAAAGTTGTTTTCTAGAGTACTTTCATGCAAGGGTCGATCGATGTTACCCACCTTTCAAAATTCGAGAATTCACTGCGTGATGGGGCACTATATGTTATGTCCGACTTTGAAGTCACAAGAAACAACTCCCGTTATAAGCTCACTAATTACCCGTTCTCAATACGCTTCACACCTACCACTGCTTTTGATCAGGTTCACGAGTCTTTCGGTCTCATTCTGAAAGAGTTTTTTAGGTTTCGGACTCATGAGCAGTTGGTCTCTCTTGCAAACACCAATACAGATCTCCCAAGTTTGTCGATATTTTTCACTCTTTCAATATTTCATGCTTTCAATATTTAGTCTATCTCTCTAAAGTTTAACTTTCATAGTCTCTCTCAGATAAGTTGTCTTCTATTCAAAAAAATGAAAGCGAATTTCCCTTAAAAGATTCATGCTTTGTCTGCATGTGTTTTGTCCGCCATTTAAATACAGTTGTTTCAAATGCAAACCTACATTAGTTTTAAGGCCTACGTCTTCTCCTTTTGTATTAGAGATAAATTTCCGGTGTTGTTATTCTTATCAATTTAGTACTTTAAGCCGTATGGTTTCCTCTTGACGCCTGTTTTTAGTCTCACATTTGATGTCATGGGCCAAGTATGTTCCAGCAAAGCATATTGGAATGGAATGACACAAACCTTGGGGAAGATATTAGTCCACCTCTGTCTTGAAGGTAGTTACGACAACGGTATGTAACTTTACGGAATTGTGAAGTTGTGCAGGGATGACACAGTGGAAGGAAAATTGTAGCTGGATAAGCTATGCTGGAAACAAAACAAAGCAAAGGGTGATCAATGCTAGAAAGATAACGACAAGAAGTCATTACACATAGTCAATGTACCACAAATACAATGCTACTACACTATATTGGCAGAAGTTCTACCAACCATCATGTGTAGCATCAATGACATAGAAAATAGATGGACACACTGCTAGTACTACAAACAAATGATCAAGTTGTCTTCTTCTTTTAGCTTAAGTAACGAGAATAAGGTTTACCAATGTTAACATGCTTTTATAATTTCCAACATTTGAAATAAAAGTATTTGTTTTTCTTCTTCATAAACATTACTAACACCTCCAAATAAATTAAAACAAGAGAAACAGGGAAACATAACTGAAAGTATGGAAAGAAAACAAAAGATGGAAAAAATTAAATTTAAGTCTCCCCTTACCATCACAACAAAATAAGAACATACAAGATCATAATATATTCAAGAAACTTCCCACAAACCATCTGAAAAAGAGGTTTACGAACAACATGGAGATAAATATAAGCAAAGAGTTCTTTACCTTTAAGAAATTATAATGTTAGGCAGGGACAACAACATCAAAGAAAAACTCAGCTAAGAAAAGCTGGGCTATAAAAAAACATAAGGAAAAACCAATCAAACCATGGAAAAGACAATCAACCATTACAGAGGATCAAGGAAACAAAACAAAAACTCAATTAACAGAATTTGACAGCCATTGACCAATCCATCACCAAACAGAAAGAATGTAAGAGATGCACACACTGTTAGTAAACCAAACAAATGCTGAAATTAGAGTTCCACATTTAGGACACCGTAGAACTTATATGTATGAAATTCTAAACGCGCCGAAAAAAATCCACCCCAGAACATACTCCCTCCGTTTCATAATATATGATGTTTTAGAGGTTTTTCTTTGTTTCATAATATAAGATGTTTTCAAATTTTTAAGTAATTTTTAGATTATTTTTATATTTTTTTTATTATTTATTTTATGCAATCTTGTTTATGATTGGTTGAACTTTTTTAAAGTGGTTATTTCTTAATCTGCTTGCTTTCACTCAAAACATCTTATATTCTGAAACAGAGTGAGTATAAAATAAGAGCAACATAAACAAGGAAAATTAAATTGAACAAAAACCCAATTCACATCCAATCCAAACACTCACTCATGGGCCAAACGAAACTAAACTTGCAACTAAGATCAAAAACAATAGATTAATTAATTAGGAAATCAAAGGAACACAACACATGATATGTATATATTTTACACTCTTTCATCATGCATTTGTTATTCATTTTGTTCTCTTAACTCATTGTTTTGCAATTGTTTTCAGTCTTGTTTGCATAATATGTATATCTAGGTAGTCTTTGCATTGGTCTTGCATACATCTTGCATATTGGAGTTATTTCAGGTGTTTAGGAGATGTCCAGACTGTTGGATCTAAATAGAGGTTAAGACATGCGGCTCAACCAAGCATGCCCAAAATGGACGTCATGTGACTCGACCGACATCCGACTTGGACGCGCTCCCAGGAAGAAGCACCAGCATCCCACTCGATTCATCATGCCTGGAATGGATGTCATCAACGCTCGAATCACGCTCTAACATCCACGCTCGAGCCACCATTCGAGCCATCACTCGAGCCACCAGTCGAAGGATTCAGCTTTTGACATCTTCATCAAAATTGTAGAGAATTGAGTCATCTTTCTATTGCCGTTTATTTCAAGCCAATCGGAGGTGTGGTTCACGAGTTATCATCGTTTTAGTGGATGCGTATACACCCAGCTCGAGCCAACCTCCCCGCACCTCCTTCGAGCCGACCACGCTCGAGCCAATTTCACTCACACCAATCGAGCCATTCTCAAATCACCAGCCGGGAACACATCACTCGAGCCATTCTCAAGTCACCAGTCGGGAACACGTCACTCGAGCCATTCTCGAGTCGCCAATCGAGCCACTGGTTGCACACCGACCAAATCGCGCATGTCAGGAAGGCTCTCCATCTTACACGTTTCAGGAGATTCCTGAACCGACGCTCCATCTTGTCGTTTTAAGTTTTAGGGATTCATATGTTTTTACTATAAATACATTTTGTTAAGTCTTTGTCCAAGACATCCTTTAGTCTCGTTTTGTTCTATTCCTTAAGGTTTTACCTAGCCACCAAATACGTTCTCAGATTTTGTAATCCGACATCTTGGAGTTTATTGAGTATTTGCATTGGATTTTTTTTACAAATTGTTCATCTCATTTTTATCTATCTTACAATGCTTGATTCAATGTTTTCTGAGTTTGTATCATTGATGATGATTTCTAGATCCAAGTAGTGTTAGGCTTCTTGAGGATGGGATAGATTAGGTGGAGGATCTTAGGATGTAGGGTGTTTAAGCTTTGATTTGTATGAATCCCTTCTGGACTAGAGTTAGAAATACTAGTTTCTCTCTGATCAATTGGAACTAGGTCTTAGACATTTCCACGCCCAGAAGGTGTTTGATGAAATGTCTGACCAACTAGTGCCATAGACTTACGTTCCTAGCCTAAGAGATTAGTTGTCTAGGATGTTTGTTGATGTGAATGAAATTTTTTTGAATGCCATGCTTGATCATGTTTATCTAGCGAGAGCTAGGTTTGGAAGTGGTTGAGTCTGAGTAGCTTCTGTCAAGAGATTGGATTAGCTAAGTTGTGATGTTCATTGTTTAGGGATAGTTTGCTTGTGGCATGTTAAACACTCTGTAGACTAGGATACTCCACCGACATCAATTACTCCCATCCTTAGGACTTCTATCTTTTGATTGATATTACATTCCTGAGATTGTTTTTCATCTTGCTATTTAATTCTTGTTTAGACTCGATTTCGTTTTTACTCACGCTTACTTCTTGTCATACATTTTCGTTTCTAGTGTTGTAGCTCATTTCCGTTTTGCATTCTGATCATTCTTGGATTGTTAGACAAACACTCTTTTTGAATTGGCTTGACTTGTGATTGCTTGATTGCATCTTGATTGGTAGCAACATCCCATTTGGATTGACACCTTAAGTACTACAACACATAAGGCTAATTGAACCTGCTAGGAGACACAAAAATCCTAGTATCAATTTGGCACCGTTGCCATTTGGGATTCGTTTTGCTACATTTAAGATTTCAAGTTTTGCAAGATTAAGTTCTATTACACTTATCATTCTGAGTACTGACTTGTTTTGGTTGTCTGCTTGTTGCTTTTGCATTTCAAGAGGACATCAGAACCTCCTTCCTGCTATCGACGACATCAATCGGTTACAAAGACCACGACAAGCTCGTCAACTCACTGATCATCCCGCACCAGTCACTATGGAATAATCGAATGGACCAAATATGAGACCGCGAAACATTAGTGTTGGGGATGCACCGAATACTCATACTCAACATGCTGGAATCGTCCCTCCCGCCGTGTAGAACAACAATTTCGAAATCAAAAGTGGTCTGATCACCATGATCCAAGGGAACAAGTTTCACGGGTTGCCTATGGAGGATCCACTCGACCACTTGGATGAGTTCGACCGTCTGTGCAGTCTCACCAATATCAACGGCGTGAGTGAGGATGGTTACAAGTTGTGCTTCTTCCCATTCTCCCTGGGAGATAAAGCTCATCAATGGGAGAATAAAATTCCCAAGGGGACCATCACCACTTGGGACGACTGCAAGAAAGCCTTCTTGGCTAAGTTTTTCTCCAACGCCAGAACAGCACGTCTCAGGAATGACATATCAAGCTTCACTCAAAAGAACTCAGAATCATTCTGTGAAGCCTGGAAGCGTTTCAAGGGTTACCATAGCCAGTGCCCACACCATGGATTCAGCAACGAGTCACTACTGGGCACCCTCTACCGTGGTGTCCTTCCAAAGATACACATGCTGCTTGACACTGCTTCTAATGGCAACTTCCTGAACAAGGACGTAGATGAATGTTGGCAACTGGTTGAAAATCTCGCCTAGTCAGACGGCAATTACAATGAGGACTACGACCGCACAGTTAGAGGCGACGCTGGGTCTAAGGAGAAATACAAGAAGGATCTCAAGAATGTCAATGAGAAGCTCGACTGTATCTTGCTAAGCCAGCAGAGGAGCGTCCACTTCGTATCTGAGGATGACCCTTTCCAAGTTCCAAATGGGGAGGTTGAGCAGTCTGAGGAGATCAACTATGTCCAGAATCAAGGTGGATACAAAAAAGGTTACAACCATTACCCGGCAAACCCCAATTTGTCTTACCAAAGTAACAACGTTGCTAATCCACAAGATCATGTGTACCCTCCTCAACAACAACAACAAGGTCAACATAAACCTTTTGTGCTTTACAATAAGGGATTCATGCCTAAACAACAGTTCCAGCAGGGTTATCAGGCTCCCTCCGGACCCCCACCAGGACTTCCATCCCACCAAGTTCAGCCTACTCAAGCTCCTGACCAAGAAATGAAGCACATGATGCAACAACTTCTTCAGGGTCAAGCTAGTGGTTCTCTGGATACTGCTAAGAAGTTTGCTGAACTCAGTCAGCGGATGGAATTTTCTTACAATGATCTGAATGTCAAATTTGAAGCTCTGAACTCGAAGCTGAGGTATATGGAAGGCAAGACTGCTTCTACCCCAACACCTGACCAACTACCTGGAAAAGCAGTTCAAAACCCTAAGGACTATGCTACTATCCATTCAATCACCACCCAAGCTGTAGATGTACAGCTCACTGAGGACAATGAGAGTTTAGATGGGAAGGATTTTCTTCAAGATGAAGTTCAGATAAAGGATCCCGTCGAGGTGCTAAAGGATCTAATTAATTCAGCCAAGTAATCTGATCCTGAAGATACTAAAGAACCCGCTGCTCCCAAGGATAAACCTGTGAGATTCATTCCTCCACCATACAAGCCACCTCTACCATTTCCAGTGAGGTTTAAGAAGCAGCTTACTGAGAAGTATAAGGCTCTGTTCGAAAAACAAGTCAAGGAGATTGAACTTAGGATGCCTTTGCTTGATGCATTTGCACTTGTGCCTCAATATCAAAAGTTTTTAACTGATTTGGTAACAGAAAAGACCAAAGAGAAGGAGGAGATAGCTAAAGGAGCTCAAGCTAAGGCTCTGGAAGATGAGAGGGTAGTACATGTCATAGGTGGGTTATTCATGAATGCAAGACTGTTATTCAGAAGATGATTATCCCAAAGAAGCTAGAGGACCCTGGGTCTTTCACTTTTCCTTGTTCTCTAGGTCCATTGGACTTCAAAAAGTGCCTATGTGACCTTGGTGCTTCAGTCAGCCTCATGCCACTCTCTGTAGCTCAGAGGCTAGGATTCAACAAATACAAGTCATGCAACCTCCGCTTAATATTGGCTGATAGGACTACTAGACTGCCTCATGGTCTACTAGAGAACATGCCCATCAAAACTGGAAAAGCTGAGATTCCTATTGACTTTGTGGTGCTAGGAATGGATAAAGAGCCTAAAGATCCACTAATCCTGGGAAGACCTTTCTTAGCTACAACTGGAGCAGTCATTGATGTCAAGAAGGGGATGATTGATCTCAATCTGGGTAGAAGTTTGATATCTAGGATTCTAAGAAGAAACCAACTATTGATGGACAGGCCTTCGTGATTGAAGAAAAAGATTAGAAAGCTGGGTTGACATCTTTGAGGGTGTGAATGAGGCAGAAACAGAGGTTTTGGTAACCAAAGAGAAAACTCAAAGTGTCACTCGACCATTCTCCAACTCGAGTGCAGTCGTTACCTTCCCTAAGCGTCGAGACCTGCTTCCTAATCACCAACCGCAAGAGACAAGTCCTCTCACACTTGATAGTTTGTCTGAACTCCAAACAACCAAGATTCTAAGGGATACAATGACGGAGTTAAAAGCCATGTTGAAGGAGATGAGAGGGAAAATCATGCAGCTTCAGGGAAACGTTAAAATTTCTTCTCCAAGAAAAGCAAGGCAGAGGTTGGGGATAATGAAGAAGAGAAGATATTTTCTTATTGAACCTGGGCAGAATGTTAAAGAGTATATGGCTAGACAAGACATTCTAGAGGGGTCTACAAAACCTCTCTATGACCCTCCCAAAGCATAAGGAGTATGCAAAGTCAAGCTCAGAGACTTTAAAAAAGCTCACTTGGGAGGAAGTCCCAAAGGTATCATTGTAAATATTTTTTTTAGGATCCTTATGTTTTTGATTTTTGTTTTTAGTTTTCTGGTGTTCAGGAATCTACAGAAGGGAGTATGAGCAATACAAAAGGAAAAGTGAAAGTAGCAATCAAAAGACCCAATCAACAAGGAAGCTCAACACGTGCGGAACTCGACTCGAACTGACGAATCGAACCGACCTTCCCGACTGCCTCACTCGAGCCGCTGTTCTTGCCGTTCCAAACCAACGAATCAAGCCGACCTTCCTGACTGCCTCACTCAAGCCGCCGTCTCCAATCCGGTTCCACTCGACCAACAGATCTGTCTCGCCCAAGCGACCACCACTCCGCTCAACTGGCACTGTAACATTCACCTCGGGTTGAGCCCTCTCAACTCGAACAGCTTCCACTCGACGCACGCGACTCATCACCATCTTACCAACACCACTCGTCTCATGAGTCCAGGGAGAGAAGGAGACGAGGTTCGCGAGATTCCAGAGCCTCCTCAAGTCATCGGTCAGCGCGTCGTTCTGCAGCTCGAGATGAGCATGAGGTTGAGGTTCAGCAGCGAGATGATGCTCAGGGTGCTTATCAGGACATGCACGGGGTTGAGAACCAGATCAAACATCAAGATGATTATCAGCTTACGGAAGTTGTTATGTTGGTATCGGACCATGGTCAGTCCAGAGTCGATGACATGCAGTGTGACGAGCAGCCGAACATGTATCAGAACACGCAAGCAGTTGAGCAGCAAGTCGACCAACCAGCTGAGGTCACTCTCGCGGATCCCGAACAAGGCGAAGAACAGAGTCAGTTTCACGCTCCTCCTTGGGCGAGCACGGACTCCTTCTTCTACTACTGAGGTACTCCTACATTTCCTTTGTATATACCATTTCATGCATTCATTCATTGTTTTTATTGTGATTCTCAAATCCTTTTGCAAATTTTTCTTACACAGGAGGCTGTGTAATTTAAGTTTGGGAGAGGGTTTGAGATGATGTATCTAATGTTGTGTTTTGTGATTCTTATTTCAAAATTTTGCATCATATCATGTTTGAGTTTGCATCCATCTATTTGCATAGAAAAACCAAAAAAAAACTGAAAAAATCGAAAATTTCCACAAAAACAGAGTGTTCATGTATTGCATATTAGGATTGAGTCTTGTGTTATTCATATAGGGTTGATGCATTTCACATAGGGGTTGATGATGATTGTAACCTTGTTAGCATATTGAATTCAATAGGATAGGATCAAGGCCCTTGTCATTAGTTCTTTGATGCATGTTGATTGAACTTGAAAATGTAAGATTGAAGCATGTTTTGAATTGACATCATTCCCTATCTACCTGAACCTAATCCTGACTTGCAATTATCCTATTATGCATTGAAGTTGAACTCATGGATACCATATACATACTTGGATTATTTTTCTCCTTTTTACCATCCTTGTTAATCCAAGGAGCTGATTCCCATCTTTGGAACAGTTCCCCGCACCCTTAACAAACCTTTCTTTCAAGCCAATTGAATTCTTGAGTGTCAGGCCTTTTCCAAGTTGAGCTTGTTAGAAAGTGTTAGGTTTTAACTGACAAGAGTAGGATCCTGTGTAGTTCTAGTTCGCGTTATCCGGACTAGTAGGACTAGGTGAGAACTTGATTTTGGGTATTGGGTATGGATTTGTGCAGAAAAGTGAAAAGCAAAAAGAAAGTAAAGGGTAGAAAGTCTTTAGGAGGGGGATGTGTTTTCAAAGTTTACAAGTCTAGTAAAGGATTTGGACTGAGCAAAGTAAAAAGATTTATTGGTTCTGGGCATAAAATAAAAAGTTTAGACAAAGAAAAGAAAGTAAAAATCCTTAAGATGTCTAGAGTCCTTAGAAGAAAAGAAAAAGAACCATAGTGATAATAAAAATTTCTCAATCCGCTAGAATGAAAAGAAGTGAACTCCTCCTAAGACTAAGTGTAAAGAGTTTGAGATGATGATTCTGATGAAGGGTAGAGATAGGACCAACTTCTGGGTTAGAATGTTAGGACTGAGTTTTCCTAGGGACCTTTGGGTAGACAGGGCGCTGCTCTTGTATGTATCAGTTGGTTTCAACCTTTAGCCTTCTCTTAAGCTCAACTCTTTTTCGTAAGAGAACCTTGTTCTGTATTGATAAAACCACTTGAGAAGGAGACCATCTTTGTGTTGACCTTTTACCCTAGCCAAATGAGTTCAATGACATTGCTTAGCTTGATTCACCGTTCTCTGTTAATGAATGTTAAAGGGAGTGATTGATAGGATTGCATTTGTAGATTAAAGATCAAAATCGTTTCAATTAAGTTAAGAAATTGACTCGACCGACATCCGACTTGGACGCGCTCCCAGGAAGAAGCACCTGCATCCCACTCGATCCATCATGCCTGGAATGGATGTCATCAACGCTCGAACCACGCTCCAACATCCACGCTCGAGCCACCACTCGAGCCACCACTCGGGCCATCACTCGAGCCACCAGTCGAGGGATTCAGCTTTTGACATCTTTATCAAAGTTGTAGAGAATTGAGTCATCTTTCCAATACCGTTTATTTCAAGCCAATCGGAGGTTTGGTTCAAGAGTTATCATCATTTTATTGGATGCGTATACACCCAGCTCGAGCCAACCTCCCCGCACCTCCTTCGAGCCGACAACGCTCGAGCCAATTTCACTCACACCAATCGAGCCATTCCCAAATCACCAGTCGGGAACACATCACTCAAGCCATTCTCAAGTCACCAGTCGGGAACACATCAGTCAAGCCATTCTCGAGTCGCCAATCGAGTCACTGGTTGCACACCGACTAAATCGCGCATGTCAGGAAGGCGCTCCATCTTACACGCTTCAGGAGATTCCCGAACCGACGCTCCATCTTGTCGTTTTAAGTTTTAGGGATTCACATGTTTTTACCATAAATACATTTTGTTAAGGCTTTGTCTAAGACATCCTTTATTCTCGTTTTGTTCTATTCCTTAAGGTTTTACCTAGCCACCAAATACGTTCTCAGACTTTGTAATCCGACATCTTGGAGTTTATTGAGTATTTGCATTGGATTTCTTTTACAAGTTGTTCATCTCATTTTTATCTATCTTACAATGCTTGATTCAATGTTTTCTGAGTTTGTATCATTGATGATGATTTCTAGATCCGAGTACTGTTAGGCTTCTTGAGGATGAGATAGATTAGGTGGATGATCTTAGGATGTAGGGTGTTTAAGCTTTGATTTGTATGAATCCCTTCTGGACTAGAGTTAGAAATACTAGTTTCTCTCTGATCATTTGGAACTAGGTCTTACACATTTCCACGCCCAGAAGGTGTTTGATGAAATGTCTGACCAACTAGTACCAGAGACTTACATTCCTAGCCTAAGAGATTAGTTGTCTAGGGTGTTTGTTTACGTGAATGAACTTGTTTTGCATGCCATGCTTGATCATGTTTCTCTAGCGAGAGCTAGGTTTGGAAGTGGTTGAGTCTGAGTAGCTTCTGTCAAGAGATTGTATTAGCTAAGTTGTGATGTTCATTGTTTAGGGATAGTTTGCTTGTGGCATGTTAAACACTCTATAGACTAGGATACTCCACCGACATCAATTACTGCCATCCTTAGGACTTCTATCTTTTGATTGATATTACATTCCTGAGATTGTTTTTCATCTTGCTATTTAATTCTTGTTTAGACTCGATTTCGTTTTTACTCATGCTTACTTCTTGTCATACATTTTCATTTCAAGTTTTGTAGCTCATTTCCGTTTTGCATTCTGATCATTCTAGGATTGTTAGACAAACACTCTTTTTGAATTGACTTGACTTGTGATTGCTTGATTGCATCTTGATTGGTAGCAACATCCCATTTGGATTGACATCTTAAGTACTACAACACATAAGGTTAAATGAACCTGCTAGGAGACACAAAAATCCTAGTATCAACACATTAAAAAAAAAAGCACTCCAATTAACACTTACGTTGAACGAAATCAACAGGAGAGAACCAATTACCCCCTAGGGATGCGAGGCGAGGACAAAATCACCCAAAGACACCAAAAAAGTAGAAGAAATCTGCATCGATAAATGCATGAATGAAAAAGGATTAGGAGCATCAAAGAAAGAGTTTCAAGTCCCGTAGATCGAAAGATTGATTATCTGCTATCCGTTCACGAGGACACCTACAGAAAAGAAGAAGACACCCAGTTAGAAGACACATGCTACTTTCAAACAGAACAAATTCATTACCAACTCAATAAAATCCCACTAATGACCCAACATACCACCATAATTTAAGGCTTAGAAGGAAAATGAGCCCAATGGATGTAACACAAAATAAACTCAATAAAGACAGAAATATAAGTAATTGATAATTTATTTTTAAAAAAGTAAGATGCACTGCCTATTTACTACAATCACAAAAGCATTCATAAAAAATACTCCCACAATTTATTAAATACCTATCAAAAATAACCAAACGAGGAACTACAACCACATATAGAAAAATGCAATAAACAATCGAACCACAACATGACGAATAATTTGAATTAAGCACGACTTACGACTACAGTCACACATTAACTTTTACTATACAATCTTCACTTCTCATTAAAAAAAAACACATCATGATATAAAAAAATTAAAAAGAAACAGTTCACTAGATTATACTTAATGCAAAAACCAAAAAGTAAAAAAAAAAGTAAATAACAACGAAAGAAAACCAATGAACTACAAAACCAGACGCAAAGAGAAATTTATATAACCAAAAAATAATATACCAAAAAAACTTAAAATACATCATAATCTAACTCCCGCGCTAATATATTTAAAAAAAATGACATTTTGTCAGGTCAAGTGTCTCCCAGATTAGAAACACTGTTGTGTCTTATTTTATTAAAGACCCTCTAAGAAAATGTGCAATTGAGATGGCCTAAAAACTCAATTAGAGAATTTTATTTGATGAATTGGTGCTTTCTCATGATCGATTGGAGACTAAAAATACCATTCTTTTTAATTTTCTGGTGAGATATTGCTGTCAATTGATGAGCTTTCTAAGTTTGTTATCAGAATTGAATATTGTTGTATTTGTTTGCTTCATATGGGCATATATGGACTGCGATTCTCAACAAATCTCAAAGAGTGTTCGATGTATTGTGCAAGGAAGGGAAGTTGAAGAAGTTATAAGGATCATAAATATTGGGTAACTGGGTTGGTTCCGGATTTTTTTTTTCTTACAATACTTTGATTCGTGGTTGTATTAATAGTGAAAATTTAGAGACAGATGATTTTGCGACGTTTTACACTAACATCACTTTGATTCATGGATTGTTTATGCTGCACTACTTGCGTCATTGCTTTAGGAGATTGTGGTTTCATTATATGATTGAATATCATATTTTTTTTAAGAGGCATCTCACATTCTAGTGCTGAGACTGAATACTGTAGGGTTGACAATGTCGTCTCTAAACTAATTGACTGAGCAATATGTTACTGAAACTATAATTTTTTTTTTCTTTCTCTCGTACAAGAATCCTCTCTATAGTGATAATTAACTAGTGGGCATATATTCCTCTTCGAACTTGATTCAGCATCAACAAAATTGAAACCGAAACCAAAACCTTGGATTTCAACAACATTTTAATAGTTTTGAGTGCGACCAAAAAATTATATGAGCTTCAAAAAAAAGAAGATAGGGATGACCGGACTTACTTTATTATAATAATCTAAAATGTAAACCAAAACGCATAGATAAGAGCAGAAAGTGACATGCCCATTGCTTCTTCTCCTTGTCCCTTCTCAGTCAGTCAGTAGTCTGATTCTGATTCTGTGTAATCTGAATCAAATTCTGATTCTTCTCTCTTCACGGATGGAGCATTGACTGACTTGAGTAGTTCTAAATCGTTAACATTAAGATCTTCTACATGGTCTACGAATGTGTAAACGCTACAACACGCTTCACCAAAACCTTGGATTTCAACACGTTGGAGAGTGTTCCTTTCGGGATTGAAGTAGAAAACATAAAATGGTTCTTTAGGTGTATACTTGTCCATCGAAAAAACAATTTCACCCCAAGCAGTCACTCCAGCAACCTTAACGTGTCGACGACGGAAAAATTTATCGTCGGTCCAAGTATAAGCATATTTAGACCATTCCTGTTTCTCAACATCCTCTAGAACCCACACATGCAACTTATTAATGGCATCAGCCTCGACATGATATCTCTTCCTATAAAGAAACGAAAGAATGTTGACATCATCTTCGAAATAAATCACCGCTAATTTGCCCTTATAGTTTATCAATCTACAAAACCTTTCTGTGTCCAAAAAGGTGAATTTTTCAGACCTAATGTCAAAGCAAACTATCACATAATCAGACTTTAAAACGTGATCATCATTATGCCGAGAGAACGTCTCACCCAAGTAAAACAAAACCCCATTGATGCATATGCCTTCACTCGCGATTTCATGTTCCAAGGAACATTTTATCGTTCTCCACTTCATATGTCCGGTTCCTACTGTAAGAATCTTATGATTACGATCACAACCAGAATAAACCATGAACAATACCTTGAATTGCTTATCGATCGGTTCAAACATGAAAAAATTATACGTCTTTCGGTAACGATTCAGAAAAGGTAATACTATAAGGAGTGCTTATCTTATTGATATGAAACATGTACAATATATATAGTGTTAAACATTAGGGTTCAGTAATAACTAATTACACAATAGTCCCTCAGTCATATCTCTCTTCTATACGCCCCCTCAAGATGGAGGCAGTTTCTTGACTCCAATCTTGTAGTTGAGATCAACAAAACGAGCAGGAGGGAGAGGTTTCGTAAGAGCATCCGCAAGTTGATCGTCACCGGAGATGTGAGCAACACGTAACGTACCGGATTGAATGTTCTCCCTTACAAAGTGATAATCAATAGCAACATGTTTCATTTTTGAGTGAAAGATAGGATTGTCGCAGAGGTATGTAGCTCCCATATTGTCACAATATATAACGGGAGGAGTAGGCAATGTGATTCCCATTTCAGTCAATAATGAGCAAATCCATTGTAACTCTGATGCGGTGTTTGCGACAGCCCTATACTCTGCTTCAGTAGAGGATCGTGAGACACTTCTCTGTTTCTTTGAAGACCACGAGATTGGACTGCCACCAAAATAGACGAGATACGCATTGGTGGAGACATAATAGGCCTTGTCGCGACCCCAATCAGCATCGGAGAAGGCATGAACGGTGAGAGGAGCATCACGACGTAAGAAGATGCCAAGGTCTCGTGTCCCAGCAAGATAACGGAGAACTCTCTTCGCGGCTTGCCAATGCTCATTTGTCGGCTTGTGCATGAATTGTGAGAGACGATTAACCGGAAAAGCAATGTCAGGGCATGTGAAGGCTAAATATTGAAGGCTTCCCACAATCATCCTGTACTTCGTGACATCCGCAAGAGGTGTACCAGAGAGAACTGTGAGTTGCGAAGAGGCAGTCATCAGTGTGGGAACAGGATGAGCCTCAAGCATGTTCGTCTTGATTAGGAGATCAGTGATATACTTGCGTTGCATTAGGTGTAGACCGGTTGGTGTTCTGGTTGCTTCAATTCCAAGGAAGTAACTTAGTGGACCGAGATCTTTGAGAGAAAACCGTCGAGCTAGGGATGCATGAAATGCTTGGACTAATAAAGGTGGGCCTGCAAGGATAATATCATCCACATATACTAGCACATAGAGATATTAGGTACCATACTTGTATATAAAGAGAGAGTTATCCGCCAACGAGGTCTTAAACCCCGAGTCAACAAGAAACTTCCTGAGTTCCTAGTACCACGCTCGTGGAGCCTGCTTCAAGCCGTATAAAGCTTTCCGCAGACGACACACATGATGGGGACGATCACTGTCAACAAAGCCTGGAGGCTGAGAGACGTATACCTCATCGTCCAAAGTGCCTTGGAGGAAGGCGTTGTTGATGTCGACCTGTTGAATTGCCCAATTTTTGTGTACAGCGGTCTCAAGAACAAGGCGAATAGTCGTGGTTTTGATGACAGGACTAAACGTTTCGGAGTAATCGATACCGTATTGTTGATGGAACCCGCGAGCAACCAATCTGGCCTTGTACCTGTCAACAGAACCAGTAGGCTTGTACTTGATGGTGAAAATCCACTTACATGTGATGACATTCTGGGAAGGTTGAGGAGGCTGCAAGTCCCATGTGTGTTCACGTATCTGTGCATTTATTTCCTCCACCATTGCATTATAAGCGGATGAGAGGTAGCAGTGAGACTGAACTTTTGTTTTGGTTTGGTGATGTTATTTTTGGATCTGGTTTTCATAGGGTGGTTGTTTTGTGGTGGTGGAGGTGGAGAAGGATTGATGGGTTGTGAAATGGTTTCGGTGGTTGATGTAGTTGTTGACGGAGAAGAAGAAGTTGAGGTCGAAGGCGTGGAAGGAGTTTGAGGTGATAATGGGCTTGATATTGGGCTTGTGGATATTGGACTGGTGGGAGTTTGAGGTGGAGAGTGATCGAAGGAAGATGGTGGAGTTGGGCTTAGTTGGGCTTCATTGTTGGACATGTCATGAACATGTTTGGTGCGTGTCTCATGAGCAATATCAACCGACGAAGAAGACTGTGGTACCGATGGTGACAATGGTGCTGTAGGTGGTGATGGCGAAGCTGTTGTTGACGGTGGTGGGGTTGAAGATGATGATGATGATGATGATGATGATGATGATGATGATTATGGCGGTGATGTTGTTGACGGTGGTGTTGGAGATGGTGACAGCGGAGCTGTCGTTGGTGTCGGTGAGTGAAGAACATTGCACGGAGGTGGAGGCATAATCGGAGACAAACTAGGGAATTGTATGAGTGGTGTGGAGCTTGGTGTAGCCGAGAAGGCAGCAATGGAGTTGCGGTGCATCGGCCACTCATACAATTCGTTTCTAGTTCGACCTTGGAGTAACTTGACCCCCGTGCGCAGATCCTTCACCTGAAAACAAGCAGGAAAGAATGCCACCGAGACTTGGTTATCATTACACAAATGATAAACCGAAATTAAACTCTTGCAAACATCCGGAACATATAAGATATCTTTTAAAGCTAAAGAGCGAGGTGGTGTAGGGAGTAAGGCGGAACCCGTATGTGTGATTTGGAGACCAGAACCATCAGCAATCTGCACCTCTTCTCCACCCGTATACGGTTGATGGAGTGATAGGTTAGACAGATCAGAAGTTAAGTGATGGGTAGCACCTGAGTCCATCACCCAGTTCGCAGGATTGTACGGTGGAATGGTCGCAACGTTCGAACGAGGCTGCCACTGCATGGGGTGAGAGGACGAGGACTGATAATTTCCACCTGAGGGTTGATAGTTTCCGCCGGAGGATAACTGGGAGCATCGTCGCGCACTGTGGCCATACACCCCACAGAGTTGACAACGACCTTGATAGCCCCGACCTTGAGATCCACGTCCTTGAGAGTGATTGGAATGTCCCCGTGGAGTGAAACGGTGTTGGTTGCGGGAAGAGTTGTGGTTGCCAGAGGACTTATGAAAAGCAGCATTTGCAGTCACCGGTATCGAGGATGAAATAGAGACTTGCATTTGGGGCTTCAACTCAAAGTTAATGAGTTTCTCGTGAAGCTCTGTTAAAGAGGGTGGAGTGTCGCGACCATCGATCTGGTCAATAACCGGCTTATAATCCTCAGGAAGCCCGCTGAGAATGTAGTCAATCTGTTCTTCATGCTCATAAGGTTTCCCAAGCAAGGCAAGTTGATCGAATCTCGTAGTGAAGCCTTGAACGTATGCATCGACAGTTCTGGTGCCTTTCTTCCATTGCTTGATTTGTTCTCGGATTTGTTTGATGTGGCCCCAGCTTGGTTTAGCATACGTAGAGGAGAGGATCTGCCAAATCTGAGCAGAGGTGTCGGCTTTGGATAAGATCGGCTGAACATCAATGGAGATGGCACCCAAGAGACTAGAGTAGAGAAGCTGATCTTGGCACTGCCAAAGAACATATTTTGGATTCTCTTTAGAGACGTCATTGACTTGAATGGTGGGATCCGGTGGAGCGACGGTGCTATCAAGATAGCTTGCAAGCCCATAACCAGCTAACAGGGCACGAACTTGACGATCCCACATCAAAAAGTTGGAGGCCGTGAGTTTAGTCACATTCAACATATTGACATTGTGGAGTTGAGAGGAAGCCGAGATGTCAATGATGTCATTTTGAGAAGCAGCCATGGTGAGAAAACGTGGTAAAGAAGAAATAGAGGAGAAGATGAACAGAGGAGAAAGAAGAGAGGAGACGGCGGAAAAAAAAAAAATTTAGGTCTTTAGATCTTGCCACTCTGATACCATATAAGGAGTGCTTATCTTATTGATATGAAACATGTACAATATATGTAGTGTTAAACATTAGGGTTCAGTAATAACTAATTACACAATAGTCCCTCAGTCATATCTCTCTTCTATAAATACTGCATACCCTCCTGTGTTGGGGTTACATATCACAAGTCTATCGTCGGCCGAAGCACCTTTGAAATAGATCAAACCAGAGGCGTAGCCATGTGCAAAATATAATCGGTTACTATTATGAAGGATCTTTCGAGGGAACTTCACATGAAATTCGGCGGCTGCTACAAGAGTCGACGACGACTTTTCGTATGGGTTGTGAAGCTGAGGCAACGAGAAGAAGCGCCACTTATCTTTTTTTACGATGGCGAATAAGAGGCGTGGCTTAGCCAAGGACTTGGTCCGGAACAACTCCTTGAAATATGAACTAGCCAACATTGATGCCCACAGCTTCGACACGCAATGAAACCTCGCTACTGACTTTGAAGGCAGACTCGACAAGATCTCCATGATGAGATCAATCGATATGGGAGATGATGATGAATTCATGATTTGCCGATCGAACGAATAAAGAGATATATTAAAAACTTGTATTTAAGACCTACATAAACCTAGTTATATATATACACGTACTAAAGAGACCTAGTTACCATTATATTTTCGTGAATATATATATTTTACGATTTTTAGTCGGTTAAGAAAAACAGAGATGGGCTAATTTAACTTGCAAGTGAGCTGCCAGCTTCGGGCTCTCTTCTTTAATTACTAACGCTGCCGTTTCGTATCTTGGAGAGCACACCTCATGTCGTTTTTATTTGCTGGCTGGATGTACTGTCTTGCCGTTTCAGACTAATAATTTTGGTACTAGACAGTGAGTGTGTTGTCAATTGATGAGAATGGTGGATGAAGCCATAGAGAAAATAAAAGAAGTTTTGGTTGAAACTTGTAACTGCTTAAAATTTCTAAGTTTGTTATCAAAAAGTCGAATCTCAAAGAGTGTTTTGATGCATTGTGCAAGGAAGGGAAGTTGAAGAAGTTATTGGGATCATATAGATTTTTGAAACTAAGCCTACAACTGTCACTTTATATCACGAATATTGGGTTGGTATTATAATAATGAAAATTTGGAGACAGATTTTGCGACGTTTTACTACTTGCCTCATGGATTTAGGCTACCGGGGTTACATTAAATATCATAATATTTTAAGAGGCATCTCACGTTCTAGTGTTGAGACTGAATATTGTAGGATCGAATACTTATATTATTAAAATGAAAATGGTACATATCAAAAGGGCATAACCGAATAGATAAGAGCAGAAAGTGACATGGCCATTGCTTTCACCTAACTCCAATCATCATAACTATCTTCTTTCTCCTTGTCCCTTCTCAGTCTGATTCTGAATCTGATGGTTCTACATATTCTGGCTTCTCCAATGGAGGATGGACTGACTTGAGTAGTTCTAAATCGTTAAGACTAAGATCCTCTACGTGGTTTACAAAGGTGCGAACACTACAAGGTTTCTTAAACACTTCACCAAAACCTTGGATTTCAACACGTTGGAGAGTGTTCTTTTCGAGATTGAAGTAGAAAACATAAAACGGTTGTTTAGATGTATACTTGCAGTCGCACCAGCGATGGAAACCTGACGACGGAAGAATCTATCATCAGTCCATGTGTATTCATATTTCGACCATTCCTGTTTCTCAACATCCTCTAGAACCCACACATGCAGCTCATTAGTTGCATCAGCTTCGAGATTTTCCTCCAAATACTCATCAAGATCTTTCCCAAAATAACACTTCTTATAAATGTCTTCATCATCCTCCCAATAAATCACAGCTAATTTGCCCTTGTAGTTTATCAATCGACAAAACCTTTCTACATCAATAAAGAAGAACTTTTCAGACCTAACATCAAAGCAAACTATAATATAATCAGACGTCACAACATGAGCATCATTATAACAATCTGACGTATCACCCAAGTAATACAAAACCCCGTTGATGCATACCCCATCACTCTTAATATCATGTCGTATGGGACATTTGATCCTTCTCCACGTCAGATCTCCATCTTCAAGTGTAAGAATTTTATTACGGCCAGGAGCACAGTAATAAGCCATGGACAATGCCTTATATTGCTTCTCAATCGGGTCAAACCCGAAAAAGCTATAAGCCTTTCTGTAAGTATACCTATCAGGTAAGATCACATACCGTCCCGTGACGGGGTTACATATCAGAGGTCTAGCCTGGTATCGATTACCATAGATATAGAACAAGCCAGAGACGTAGCCACATGAACAATATCTTAGGTCATAATCATGATTGATCAGTAGACTGTCTGGAGAAAATCTCACATGCAATTCGGCCGCTGCTACAAGAGCCGTCGACGATGATTTCTCATATGGATTCTCAAGCTGAGGTGACGAGAAGAAGCTCCACACACCGCAGGCTTTTGCGTTTTCGTTACCGTTTTCTACGATGGCAGGAGGCGCGGCTTAGCCAAGGATCTGGTCAAGAACAACTCCTTGAATTGTGGACTACCCAACATTGAATTGTGAACAACGAAACCTTGCCGCTGACTTTGAAGGCAATCTCGTCAAAATCTTCGATATGGGAGATGATGAACTCATGATTTGCCGATTCAACCAAGAAAAAGATATGTTAAAAACTAGATATTGGTGTAAACCTAGCAAGTAGTAGAAATATTATATACTTCGATTTTCCGATTTTAGTCGGTTAACAAAGGAATGGGCTAATTAAACGTCCAAGTGGGCCGCCAGCTTTTATGTTTAGTGTATAATCAAAGCTTGGTGTCCTAATCTAACGGTAGTTAAAGTCAGACAAGACCATCAGTACATATGCTGAATTTGATAATCGGTTGCAGCACTAGCCTACGAAGTCACATAAGATAAGTTCAATACCAACCAACTGACTCAGAACTGTCTCAAAAGTCAAAACACAACACTTAAGACAACACTCATAAAGACAAAAGTTTCTTTTACTAAGTACTGATCAGTAGCCTCTTCTCCAAGACACCACCCCTCACATAGATTCATCCATCATCAGTGAGTCTCCTCTTAGGGTTTAAAGACAACGAGAAGCAGCTCGTTTGGTTCGATGAGTGTGAATTTGCAAGTATCCCCAATATCAATGGGATACTCTTTAACCAGAGAGCGCCATCCACCAGAGAAAGCTCTAAACTTCACTAGATAAACCACATTCCAGGATTTCTTCCCATCTGGGTGATGGATCTTGAACATTGTCTTCTCCTCCGACATATGATCCTTTGCAAAAGAAACCGGGATCCTCTGAAACACACAAAAATACATATTTTTGATTCATATCAGTTTTTGTAAAAACCAAAATGGATTCTGTTTAGACGTTATTGGTTTGTCTTATCTTTACCAGGAATATGAGATATGCTTTCTTGAATAAGATGGTGAATTCTGGAACCGAAGACGAAGAGGAAGCTGCAGAATCCCTCCTGGCCCTAACCACTTTCTCACTTCTCTTGGAGTTTTGGGTTTCCTCAGGTTTCTTCTTCCTAAAGCTGAGCTTCCTTTTGTACTTTTCTCCTCCATTTGATTCAGCTTCCCTTGTTGCGCCACGATTACTCAACTCAGGAGACACCACCTTGTCCTTCTTGACATCATTGTAGACACTACCTCTTCTTTGTTCTGTTTTAATCCGACCTGTTTCATCATCAAAAGTAAAAGAATTATTTGATGTCTTTATATGGTTCACTGTTTCATACTCGGAAAAGCAAATCTTACTAGAAGAAGCCAAGGATGCTCTGGACTGTGAAGGTTGGAGCATCTCCTTGCCGTTTTGTTTGAAGATGCTGACAGTGAAACTCATGTTCCCTTTGTGAGTGAATGTAAGAAACTCACTGTGTCCCAAGGCATTGTCCTTCACAAACTTCTCCCAACCAGACTTCTCCATGAAGTAGAATCTTGGGTTTTTGGAAATTGCTACTTCCCAAGAGCGTCCCCACTGTGTTCTTATCTTCATCTTACATGAGAGCTCTTTGTCGGAGAAGCTTCTCACGAAGTCATGAGGAAGTGCTCGCTTGGTTATACAAATAAGATGAAGAAGAGATGATATAAGAAGACTGAAAGTAATATAAAGTTATAAACCAAGAATGGTGTTTTGTAACTACAATGAAACATTAGTGAACTTGTTACTACATCTCATCAAATATTTGAGTCTAAAGTTTCAAATTTTACCATGAACCATTAAATACAAATGAAAATCTAACTAGACAATTGTAACGAACAGAGGACAGATCTCATTCAGATCAAGAAACAATACCGAATATTACAAAGCATATCCACTCATTCAGACAGCGAACTAAGGGAAGCAACAAAGAAACAAGAATTAATGAGTTATTTGAGACCCAAAAGCTTATTAACGAAAAAGATTTCACCTTTAAGACAAGACCCATTGTTACAGAGAACCAAAAGTTTCAGCCTTTCCAAACTTAGCTAACAGGATTCAACATTAAGACAAGACCCATTGTTACAGAGAACCAAAAGTTTCAACCTTTCCAAACTTAGCTAACAGGATTCAACATTTAAGACAAGACCCATTGCTACAGAGAACCAAAAGTTTCAACCTTTCCATACTAAGCTTGCAAGAAATCGCCAAATTTAGGAACTAAGAAGAGTTTAGAACATTGTTACCATGTTTTCGGAAGCAACATCTATACTCCGAACAGCCTTAAAGAAGCCTTCATTCTTGCGTTCTTGTAAGCACCGAAGGTAATCAGCGTTCCTAGCCATTTCTCTGATTCAGGGAAGGTCACACTCACACACAAGCTTTGTTCCTTCAACCTCCTCTCGTGTCTCTCTCACACTCTCTTTCTCTTTGTTTTGTAATGAGCAAACCTTCTTGAATTTTCTGTGAAAATTTGTCATGGAAATAATTCAGTCAAAGTGGTTAAAGTTAGAGCTGAAATATAGTACAATGTGACATCATGCGTTTTGATATATATCACACATACATAACTCTAACGTGTTTCTTTAAATTATAAAGACAATGTTTTTTTTTTTTTTTTTTTATGTTCACCAAAAATTTTTTTTTTTCCAAACTTTCCATTTCTTAAATAAAGTTTACACTACAGCGTACAAGCTTAAAACGGTTGTCAAGAGTATCAGCTAAAACATTTGCATTTTGCCGCTCTAATGCGAATATTTGATAAAATGTCATGTAACTCCAAAAGAATCTATCGTGAGTTGATAGCTCCAACCAATTGTAAACAATAAGATTCCAGGTAAAAGTGCTCCACTCCATCCCTCACTGCATTCTGAATTTCAGCTCTACACGCTAGGCCTTCCGCCATTAGAGCTGAAGAAACATTCTCACAAAGATCACAATGTGGAGTCAACCAAGGAAGTTGTCGTTTTTTTTGTAAGCATTTCACTGGTCTTTAAGAAAATTTTAATATTTCACATTAAAGGTAAAAATAAGAAATTAATTTAAAAAAAAAAAATTAGTAATTGCAATTTTTAAAAATTGTTAACTATCAAAACTTACAATACTAAGATTGGATATTATACCATATGATTTGCTTTTAATATTATATTTGGAAGTTTTTGTTAAATTTTTTAAATTATAATTTTCCTATCAACTTTCTTTAATTTTATTGAATTATCATATAATACATATAAAGAAACTTATGCATCTATTGTAATTTTCTTAAAACGAAGATATTACTCAATTATGAAGAGAAAAATCTGTGTTCTATGTTCCACATCACCCGGTTAATAAGTTTATGTGGATTAATCAATAATAAGTATAATTGTCACAATTCTAATATTATAATTACTATTTTAAGTATCTTACAAAATAATGATGCAAATAAAACAAACAAACAAATTAAAATACTCTAATCTTCTAGAATAATTGGTATAATGGGGCCATTATATGATTGTTCAGGTACAAGAATATGAACTAATGGGTGACTTCAAATGATAGACATACAATTATTTCGTCATATCCAAAATTAATCTATACTAATATAAACTAAATCAAATTTACACTAAACATACTACACCAATAAAATTATATAATTTACAATTATCAATATACACTATACCTTAAATATTTGATCTATCAATAGTTGCGGTTGCTTTATGTTTTATTAAGATTTCTTTAATTTTATTGCTACTATCACTTAATTTGTTTATTTGATAAAATATATACAAAATATACATGTCAAATTCGAAAAAATGTATGTCGCTTTACCAAACAATTATAATATTAAAAGTAAACACTATATTAAACCAAATGTTTTTAAAAATAAATACAACCATAATTCTTATTGCTATTTTACAATTCTGCGAGAAAAATTTAGTATTAGAATATCAACTCAGTGGTAACTTTTTTTCTTACTATCAAAATATTCCAAAGATGTATGTCAATTTATGCTTTACTATCAAAAAGTGTAGGCATATTATGATACTAAAATCACAATATCAACTTAATGATAACTTTTTTTATTGGCAATTCATATTCTGACAAGAATATGAATTAATGGGTGATTTCAAATTACAAACATACAATTATTTAGTCATATCCAAAATTAAACTCTACTAATATGAACTAAATCAAATTTACACTAATAACCATGTTACATCAATAAAATATTACCTTTTTTTTTTTTGTTGAAGTGACTTTAGTGCAGTGGTCAATGGTAAGTCCAACTGTAGAAGACACCATCACACCAGAGATCGAGTTTCACTCCCTACGAATGTAGGATTCGACTAATGGACCGACCTGTTGTGACCCAATGGTGACGAAAAAAAAATTTCTTACTATCAAAATGTGTAGGCAGATTATGATCCTAAAATCAGAATATCAACTCAATGGTAACTTTTTCTTATTGGCAATTAGGCTAGCTGGTCATATCTGGAAACCACGTTTGATTGCAATGCACAATATAACTTTGGTTTGAATCTTTATTTCTTGACCTCTATGGCGATGCAAGACCCAAAAAGAGAGAGTTGAAAAAATAACTTTGCAGATTCTAAAATCTGAAGAAATATCAGTACATGTTATACAATAGAGAGTAATATATATATATTTATTTTGCACTATGTCAAGGCCCGGCCCGTGGCTAAAGCTCGTGAAGCTGGTGCTTTAAGCATCAACCAAATATATAAACGTTAATGACATCAATTTCAATAAGTGTGCTGTGGTTTAGTGGTCAATCCCATATAATTAGTCTTAAAGAACTTTAGATCAATTCAAGTCAGTTTTGGGTTTTTTTTTTCCTTTTTTAACAATAGGTCTTACAAAAAAAAATTTTTGGCTTTAGACAACAAAATCTATTGCGCCGGGCCTGGCTGGAACCGGTTCGGAGCTGTTTTAACATAAGACGAACATAGCATATAAAGGCTTGAAGTGCTGCTTAAGTCGTCTAGGGTTTTGGTGCTCGATATAAATACCAAGAGACGGTGACATGAAGACGCACGCGTAAACCTTAAAACAATGTGCAGGTGGGGGAGATCTATGAGTCAATATAGTCATCATACAAAAACAATCAATACAGTCAAAACCTAAAAAAGATGCCTCCCTCCATGATCCGGCGATAATAAAACCATTAATTGATGTTCAAGATGAAAGAGGAAATGGATGTATTATATAATCCACCAATTTGCTGCTTCACTTGAGCAGCTTCCCATGTTAATCTCTATTTAAACTAGAAGTTCTTGTGGATTTCTATCTAGAGTTTAAAGACCATAATGTTTCGTGCTTCTCAAATGTACCAAATGGTCCAAGATAAACTTAAATTCCGGTAAGTTTACTGAATTTTCCAAAATAGACAATCTAAATAGATCGAAACTCTAAAAGATAAACCTCTCGCTGATGAAATTTTTGATAGGGGCATAAGGCCATGTCCGCCAAGGTAGTTGTACCTTTAGCGGACACGAATGGAGAGATATTATTGATCGAAGCTCTCAAAAAAAAAATTCTCGTTAATCAATTTATCCAAATATGTTTAAATATATTGCAATTCAGGAAATAAAATAGGTTGTTTATTCATGTAAGTGTGCAAAATCTGAAGAAGACTAATAATCTTAGTCACATAATATCTATAACATATTGTAACATCCCAAACCCAATTTTGGGTGGGTGTCGATTGACACCAAGGAGGGTGTCGGTCGACACCACTAAAGTGGGGTTGTTTGGTTTGTTTTAAAATTGATCGGTTTAGCTTGGTTTAGGTTTAGAAACCTTAAGTCTCGTTTTAAAGGGGCACGAGCAGCCTCTCTTGGGAGGGGGTAGTTTTTGTCGCTTCTAAGAGAAAGAGATGGTGATTTGTATCCTAAGAGCAAAGGGAGCCTTGAGGAGGGTTAAGAGGAGGAGAGGGATCTGTTCTGGTGGTTCTAGTGGGGAGAAGGATAGAGAGTTGTGGTGCTCTCACTTGGAAGGGAGGAGAAGGGAGATCTATCCTCTTCATGTGTAAGAAGAAGGATTTGAGCTTGGTAGGGGGATTGGGAGAGACGAGGAGGCTTTCTCATGGTTTTTATCTAGGTAAGTCATGTTGTTTGATGTTTAATCGATTAGGGAATAGATGGTTGTGAAGGATTAGGGTTTTACGGCGAGAAGGAGTTTGAAGGGAGGCTTGGATCGTGGTTTCTGGGTTTGTGTCGTTTGACACAATTGTGGTGTCGGTCGACACCAACTGCAGATGAACAGTGTGAAATGGTCTGATATGCATACTTTGGGGCAACGTTTGGAGGATAAAAAAAAGTATGATTAGGCTGAAATTTGGTGGAGTGCTTCGTGGTGCTATATGCTTTATATCCAACGGTGGGTTTTTGAAATGAACGGTTGGTTGATGATTTAATTAAGTGTTTGTATTGTGGTCTGGTATAGACGGTTTTGTGGTAAAGTTGGGGTGTCGAGCGACACCAAGGTGGTGTCGGTCGACACCAGCTTGTTGTTGTATATTTGGGTCCTAGGAGGAAAGCTGGAGTTAGGTTTGGATGAGGAGAGATTGATGTAAGTGATGCCGTGAGCATCGGTGTGTGTGTTGGTTCGCAAGTGGTGCGATGGGTGATGTTCGACATCAAGTGGAGGTGCCGTTCGACACTAGAGGAGTTGATAGTGAGTTGGAATAATTGTGGGGAAGTGTTTTCCGTGGCTGGACGGAATTAAATATTTCAGTCCACCTCCCGTGTTACTCGGTCGCTAGGGATGGTTGGTTGTGCGACTCAGTAACTAGATGAGCTGGTGTTTGGTGTATTTGTGGAAGTTTTTGTAAGGAGCGATTTCTACGCCGGTTGTCTCGTCGGAATTATGGGGTTCTGGTGAGATCGTTTCCCGTGGATCCTGTGTGAGGATTGGGAATCCGGGTGCGGTCGTTTCACATCCACGAACCAAAATCCCGGTTTAGGGGATGCATCGATCGATGCACTAGGTGTATCGGTCGATGCAAGGCCGGTTTGGTGCGGAAGAGTTTAAGTTAAACGCTGCATTTTGGGGTTAAGGAAAACCCTTAACTCGAGTTTTTGTCTCATTCGACGAGTTTAGCCGCTTTTGAGAGAAAAGGTGTTCTTGAGTGTTCTTGTGAATTTTGAGAGATTTGAGGCTGTTCCTGTGGAGATCTGTAGCTGGGATCCTTGTAGGAGCTTCCTTGGAGCGTTGTTTTGCTTGTGAGTGCATGACTATGACTTATCTAAGCTTGAGATTTCTCTGATCTGCTTGTTTATGTGTTGTTTAGCTTGTTAGAACGTTATTTGAGGCTTTGTGAAGCTTTCTTGTGGTTCAGAATCTTCGTGGCAAAGGTGAGTGCATGACCATGGCTTATCTAAGCTTGAGATTTCTCTGATCTGCTTGTTTATGTGTTGTTTAGCTTGTTAGAACGTTATTTGAGGCTTTGTGAAGCTTTCTTGTGGCTTGGGATCGAGTTTGATGGTTGTAGGAACGAAGATCCGGCGAGAAGTTTCGGGGAAAAATGATGCTCGACATGTGCATCGCTCGATGCACTATAAGAACTTGCACCACGTCCGTACAACCACATGTTCGTACAACTATCACATTGGGTCGTCCGTACCATTTGGAGGCCTTACAAGTCCAACCCACCAAGGATAGTCTCCAACGGTCACTAGACTTCGAGAATCTTCTCATGGAGCCGTTGGCGAGATTGTGCAAGTGGATGTGCAAGTGGGAAGTCAAACAAAGATCACATGTGTGCTTAAGGAGATGTCACTTTGATTGTGTGTATTTGTGCATAGAATCTTAGGTAGAATATTCCTTGTGTAAATATCTATATTTAGAATGTAACTAAGAACCAAATAGAGTAAGAAGAGAGAATTCTCCTTCTCAATACACTTTACACTTCCGATTAAACTCTCTCTCTCTCACTCGTTCACACTCGCTCATACTTTCTCACCTTGTTCAGTCACACTTGTTCTACACTACTTTGTTCTTTCTAAACTTACATGCACTCTGTGTGTCGGTCGATGCAAATGCGAGGACGGCACGATTTGATCTAGGAACATCGGTCGATGCCATGTGGAGGCGTCGGTCGATGCAACTAAGGTTTTCGTGAAATATTGAGCATGTGTTGGTCGATGCAATGTGAGTATCGGTCGATGCATATCATGTGTCGGTCGATGTAATCCCCTGATTGTGTCGGTCAATGCAATCCCCTGATGGTGTCGGCCGATGCAGGTTAGCGTCGGTCGATGCAGTGCTTGGTTTGTGTGTTGAATGTTGTTTGATGGTTAGAGTATTTCAAATTGCTTGTGTGTATAGCGCAGTAGATGGGAGGATTGTCTCACTGAGTGTTTATAAAATACTCATGCATCTCAATTTGTGTTTGTGGTGCAGGGAAAGACAAAGTGTGATCATGGAATCAAGGCAATGAAAATGAGGATGTTCTAGTGGCTCGCTTTTCATTGTGGAGGATGTTCTAGTGGCTTCTGTTAGGTTGCTAGAGTTGAGTCTTAGAGTGTTGCTTAGGATTTATGGTTATTTGTTTCATGTTGATTGAATTATTGGATAAGTTATTATGAATTATTATTGGTTATTCATTGGTATTATTATTTCCGCTGTTTGATGTGTTTGTGGTTAGGTGGCTAGTGAGTATGGGACTACTAGCTTAACTGTTTATTATTTACTAGATGAGGACCCGCCCGATGTGCAGGTTTAAAATCTTATAAATTATATTAATTTTTTTTGTATGTTATTTATAAATTTTATTTTTGTTATAATACGCTGATCTTATTATATAAAGTTGGGTTTTGAAAGTTAGCCATTAACAAGATTTTGACAAGTGTCAAGTTATCAGTCTTAGATTTTGATATGTGTAAAAGTTAATATTTAATAGAAGTAATTTGATTACAACAAAAGTAAAATATTTTATTTTTAAAAATTAATAATGTAAAAAAGATAATTATAAAAAATTACAGAATTTATAAAAAATACAATATTTTTTAATAATTGTAAGGAGATTATATTTATATGTATATATATATCATAAAATTCGAAATTATAACATTATTTAGTTATGTTTAATTTTTAATTATTAATTCTACAAAAAAATATAGAAAAAGAGATTAAAGAAAATATACTATTAATTATTAATTCTAAATTTTTGTAAATACTCACTTCTATATAAAGATAGATCGTCTCATATTTTTCATCTAACAATATACTTTATTCAAAAACACTGCTTTCAAGTTTGTTTAATTGGGAATTTTTTTTAATGGGAAGGTAAATTTTTCCTATTTTTTTAAAACCAAAATTTTCTCATACTTTCTCCTTATTCAGTTGGGAATAGGTAAAATCAATATGTTGACTCAAAAAAAAGATTAATATATGCGTCTTCTTTTCCTAAATACTGTATTTTAAAATTTCTTGTAGTATTTTTATTTTGTTTTATTTAATTTATATTTTTTTTGAATTATTTGGGACTCATGTATTATCCTGCTTATAGTTTTCTATCGTTTCTTTAATTATGTCAAATTAATTTTCTTCTAATTTCTCAACCTTGATTGGTCGGTCATAAATCCTTTTTTTTTTTTTTTGCAAACATAATTGTTACCATTATTCATCCAATCCCAAAGAGAGATAACGAGTTGAAGCTCAAGATTGGAAAAACATAAATCATTGTTGATAGATCCATAGGAGTTCAAAGATGGTAACACTCTGGACTGCGGAAAGGTTTAAAAGAATTGATTTGGCCACATATGTCACCAAAATGCACTTATTTTTCGGTCAAGGGTTATGAGAGAACTTCATGATGGGTGACCTTCCTCGAAGTGATTGTCGGAACTGTGTGAGTGAGGAAAAAACACAGGAAAAGATCATTTGTTGATTTGTAGGATCGGTAAACAAGTATTTAAAGTCTCTTAGACGTAACAAACCGGTCATCGAGTATGGGTGGATCCACGGGCCGGGAATAGACGTAGGGACCACTTAGGAAGGTCGACCCATGGACTGAAAGTGGACATGGGCTCATTAAGCAAGGTGGTGGTTGGGGTGTTACAGAGACATAAGCTACATCATAGTGTATCAAAGACACTTCCACAATACATTGGAAAATTTAATATTAGTTACTATCAAAAATGACCTAGCTTCTCGTGTACCACCCTTTTTCCTTGGCTTACCTCTCCCATTCCTCTAATCCCTAACCAAAACAAGGAATTGACGGGGGCCTGCACAAGCGGTGGAGCATGTGGTTTAATTCGATACAACGCGTACAGCTGTTCACCGTCGGATCTCGCCAATACAGCTGATCGATGAGGTCACCGACGAATGAATCATAATTCTTAAGGATTTTGTAACGTTAGAAAAATGTTTTTACTTTCATTTGTTGTTGGAGCAAGCCAATTTGAGATAGCAAAAAGATGTGAACATGTTCTCTCCACACAGGAGGAAGGCAAAGCCGAGGTTTTCTCTACGGAGGAGAAGGTTGGACACAAGATTATCTCCCTAAAGGAGAAAGGTGGAGGAGGTTGGACGCAAGGTTATCTCCCCAAGGGAAGAAGGCGGAGCCAAAGTTCTCTCCACGGTGGAGGAGGTTGGACGCAAGGTTCTCTCCATAAGAAATGAGGACGGAGCCGAGGTTTTCTCCATATGATCATATATTATTGTGATGATATATCATTGATTAGTATATTATGTAATATATTTTTTATCCGAAATGTTTTTAAAGCCAACAATTTTAGTAATTAAAAAACTATACAGAAGTGAAAGTAAAATAGTTAGCTTAATGCATTTATATATATATTTTCTAGGTAGTGATAAATAATATTTTTGTAACAGAGAGTATATTTATGTGTAAAAGAATACACTTTAAATGGTAACATACATAAAAAATTGTAAATGGATATAAATCAGTGTATTATAACAAAAATAAAATTTGTATATAACATACAACAAATTTTAATATACTTTTGTTAAATTTAATTTAATTTATAAAATTTTAAACCTGCATACCGGAAGAGCCCTCATCTAATATATATATATAGATGTTCGTTTAAGTTTTAAGTAATTGGAACATTCGGGTTATGATTATTTAGGGAGATTTTAGTGATTTACTGTTAAAAAGCCTTAAATGACGTGGCGTGTGACATTCGGCGTAGGCGCGTAGCCAACCCCCCCTATATATATATATATATATATATATAAATATCGTAGTGGCACGAAAGGAGCAGATTAATTAATTAGAAAACATCAAACCGTCTCTCCGGCGGCCATGGTTCATAAAGACGACAACCCTCTCGAGCTCTTCCGCAAGATTAGTTTGGACGAACGAACTGTTAAGAACACCATCGGAAATAGCAGCAAGATCACCTCCGATCTAATTGCCGTCATCCACAAGGTCTCCTTCTTCCCTCTTCTATCGCATAGAACCCTAAATTATCTCGAGTCTCCGTTTTTCGCTAAATCTGTTCCAGTTTCAAATTTTGTTTTTTTTGTTTTTGGTTATTTCTCCTTCCTGATTCTTATAGATACAATTCTTCTTTGACATTGTTGTTTAATATTATTATTATTATTATTATTATTATTATTATTTATTTAAAAAAAAACCAAGTCGGGTCGTTTCAATATCTTTTGGATAAAATGCATTTTTATGTACTATAATGATTCAAAAATTTATGAAAGATGATTGTTTATTTTTTTCATATTTTAATATGTTTATCAATTAGATATGTAAAATTAAATGTGGATTAAAAGCTTTAATCATAAACAGCTAAATGTAAATATGATTTGACACACATGTAGATGATCAAGCATCATCACCTTAAGAGAGACAAGCTGATTCAGTTGAAATTTATAGATTATTAAAATGCTTTAGAAAAGCCTGAAAAGCAACGTACATTACGTACTATTCTATTAGCAATTAATGGTCTCAAATCTACTTTGAACATCCGGCGTAGCATAGCTCTTTGGCGTTTGGAAAATTTTTGTCTTTCCAACAAAGCCTCTTTTTCTTAGGGTTCCCTAGTGATGTGATCACGGGATCGGTCATGCATCTGGGACGCTCGAGCCAGATCCAGGCATCTCTCAGAGACGCATATCACCCGTCGGACAACTTGGAGTCGGCAGTCCTAGGATCATTCCCGGTGCAACCACTCGGACCAAGAGTTCATACAGGACTCCAAAATCAAGCACCGCGTTCAAGCGTTCATCTAAGAAGACCAAGAATCGATTCGGTCAAGGCAACCACCGGCTAGGTCGTCCGGCCTTCGTCTTTATCCAAGGACGAAGGCGCCAAAGACGTTAGAATCATGACTTGTACTCTTTTCCCTACTTTGGGTTTTTCCCACGTGGTTTACCGAAGGGAGTTTTAACGAGGCAACGAGTTCTGACGCACAACGCCGCGTTTTGAAGCCAAAGACTAGGTTCCCGCGTCCAGCCTAAGGACGTGGCCTATTTTATCTTTTTCCTTAAGCTTTGCATTTTGGATTTGTCTAGATCCTTCCTTCATGAACGTTGGAATAGTGTAACGTGTGTGGCTTGTTTAAACCACAAAGAGGGGCGACGTGTTCACCGTTTGTGGAGACGCGTCAAGGGCAAACGTGTGCGGACCAAAGCGAGTCCGCGTGTCCTAGGCTCCCTCTAAACCCTCACACTATTTAAACCCTTCTCTTACTTTGTAAAACGCAGACTTGAAGATTGAATTGAAATTCACAAAGAGAGAATCTTTGTTCTTGTCTCGCCTCTCTCCTTAGTCCAAGTCCGGGACTTGACTACCGAGAAACCCTAGCCGATCTTGAACCGGGTTCGACATCGACTAGTTGACCGTAACACGGGCCGAGCCATTTCCCGTGTGTCGTCGCATCAAACCACCTCCGCGTCCATCTCTACCATATCACGTCCGGTTCCAACCGTTTGTTGTGCTTCCGGTTCGACTCCATCTTCCTTAGTGAACCGAGGTCGAGATTCTCACTCGATTCACTAGCCACCCTTCTATCCGCAGCGTCCGTCGTCCATCCGTACGCTGCGTCCCATCCGACCATTTCTTTGAGAACCGATCGGGACGAGTTTCTCACCGAGTCGTTTTTCCCATCCGACCATCTTTCCCGGAGACTGCCGAATCGAGTCATTTCATTGGCAAATCTCGTCCGTACCGTATCGCGACCGAGACCGCTTGACCGAAGCTGAGACCAAAGGCCGGATCTCTCGATCCGCTCTTTCGTTTCAGCTCATCTCTTGCTTCCACCGTTTGTTTTCTCTCTAGACTGGAATCACCGAGCCTTGTCCAAGGAAAGTCCCTTCTAGTTTCCTCTGCCCGAGAGAGTTTCTTTCCATTCGTCCGTAGCGACCGTCCGTCTGTGCGACTCGGTAGACGACCGTGTCCGGCGATCACATCAGCTTGGTATCAGAGCTAAAAGCTCCTCCCAAGGTTGTGTCTTTCTGAAACTTTCGATCTTTTCCATTTACCATTAAAGCTTTCGTCTTTGTGTCTTTACAGTTCCTTAGTTTATCCTTAGTGTCGCTTAAGTCCGATAGTTTTCGATTTATGCATAGTTATCTTGTTAGGTCGATTGTTCTATCGTTGCTCTGTCTATTTCTGGGTTTTGTTCGTCGATTTTCTTGTCTAGGACTCGTTAGATCGATAAAGTAGAGTCTTTACTTTTGTGTTCTTGTTGTGGTCCCAAAAGTTTTGCTTTTTGCGCGTGTGTTTGCTTTTTAGGCGCGTGTATGTTCTTTTGTTAGTCTTAGGTTGTCGTTTTGTCTTGCTGTCCTCAATCATTGACCGCTGCCTAGAAAATATCTTATCTGCCGACTTTTGACGCGTTTACTCATGAATATTCGATTTGTTTTGACGAGGTACGTGTCTCTCTCGGCAAGCGTATCGCGTGCGCACCAAGTCCACGTCATCGCTCGAGGAATATCTCCCGATTGTGAGATATACCATTCAAGACCCGAAGCCTGTTCGCGACATCAGCCGTTCGAGTTCTCCGTCCATCCATCGACTCCGAGTACGGTACCGGCCGTCAATCTGTACGACCACCGTCCGTAACGACGTCCAACCAACAACGACCGTCCGTACCAGCCATCACATCGGCCGACCATACCTCGTATCATCGTCCGTATCCGCCGTCCGTACCATCGTCCAACCAACATCAGTCGTCCGTACCGTCGACTGTACCGAGTTCCAAGTCCGCAAACGATAGCCGATGCTTGATCTGACATCGATCAAGTATGGAGTACGAGGATCCTTACTCCGATGATCAACTATGGTGCGAAGAGCACCAAGGCACCGAACCGGAACCAGAGGCAACAGAGGACGAACCATGATCCGAGGAGGACTATAAAGAAGGTCCGGAACTTGACGGACACGAGCATGGATCATCGGACTACTACTGGCCGTCTACTTCACAAACCGCACTTCATCGCGAGCCATGGCCAGCTAGTGACGAAGACTCCGATGGAAACAACTTGGGACGTTACTACGCACCACCCCGGTATCACCGAGAGGCCAAGGAGAAGTTCCCAAGACGCGTCCAAAGGACTTCGACCTGGTCACCGTACGCATCATCGAACAAGTGCAGTGCTTACCGCACTAGGAACAAGGGTCTTCCGAGCTGGTCACCACGCGCAACACCGATCCACCCGTCAAGTCGCGATCGAGGTAAAACCAAAGTGAGCCTTGTGGGTTCTCGGACTAAGTCCAAGGAACAAGCCACAAGACAGCCGAAGCATTCTCTCGGAGCAACAAGTTTTAAGGACGAGTTGATCTCTATCCGATCTCAACTCCAACACCTTAGAGAAATGTTGGGCCAAGTAAAGACGTCTTACGCCTATGGAGAATCATCTCGGAATCAACACTCAGCCCTTGTGTCTTCACCAATGACGGACCCGCGAGTTCCTTACCGGCCAGAACAAGACGCTTTGTCGCGGAGCAGGCCGAATATCGACTTGATCGAGGACGCTACACCAACGGCGCAAGCCCACCGGGAGCCGAGCCTAGGACTGGAATTCGATCAACAAATTGGTCCTGAGGAAGTCATTGGCCCGGGAGGAATCGTAGAGAAGCCAGCCGAGCCGCCAGACCACCAAGCTTGCATACTCGGAGATACAAGTCCCAACCTATGCGCGGACCAAGGTCAATCCGCAACAGCCCTTGATCAAGACCGAGCCGACACTCGACCGCCATGTTCAAAACCGGACACGGTGCACGAATCCTCACTCGTCATGCGTATTAAGCCACTAGGCGAGGCCAAAGGAGAGTCTACCCGCACAATCAACTACATATCCGAGCTTTGCTTGTTAATGGAGAGTTTCAAGGTAAAGGAGCCACCGGAGATGGCCATTGATGGATCTTTCCACTCGGTATTGTTCATGACTACTTCAAGTAGTAAGCTCCAGCTGGGAGTCGCCTATACCGAGCCATCCTTCTCCACTCTTAGCGCCAAGGTCGTTACCGCACATGATCCTATGGCGACGCATTTGTCCAACTTTGGTGCGGATCAAACGTTTGTGTGGCATCCTGGAGAGTCTCAGCAAGCAACCAACGTTCATCAAGGGATCGGATCGACCAATGCCACTGGCCTTACCTGGGAAGTCTTATCCTTTTCTCTTAAGGCCTTACTGTTTCCTTTTGATCCTAGTAAAATTAAACCGCGGTTGAACTGTTGATACTGCTGATTCGGTTTTTTTTTTCTTTCTTTCTTCTTTGATCCAGGCGTTGAGTCTAGTTTTGAGGTCAAAACTTCTAGAAGAGGGAGGGAATGATGTGATCACGGGATCGGTCATGCATCCGGGACGCTCGAGCCGGACCCAGGCGTCTCTCGGACACGCGTATCACCCTTTGGACAACTTGGAGCCGGCAGTCCTAGGATCATTCCCGGTGCAACCACTCGGACCAAGAGCTCATACAGGACTCCAAAATCAAGCACCACGTTCAAGCGTTCATCTAAGAAGACCAAGAATCGATTCGGCCAAGGTAACCACCAGCTAGGTCGTCCGGCCTTTGTCTTTACCCAAAGACGAAGGCGCCAAAGACGTTAGAATCATGACTTGTACTCTTTTCCCTACTTCTGGTTTTTCCCACGTGGTTTACCGAAGGGAGTTTTAACGAGGCAACGAGTTCTGACGCACAACGCCGCGTTTTGAAGCCAAAGACGAGGTTCCCGCATCCAGCCTAAGGACGTGGCCTATTTTATCTTTTTCCTTAAGCTTTACGTTTTGGACTTGTCTAGATCCTTCCTTTATGAACGTTGGAATAGTGTGACGTGTGTGGCTTTGTTTAAACCACAAAGAGGGGCGACGTGTTCACCGTCTGTGGACCAAAGCGAGTCCGCGTGTCCTAGGCTCCCTCTAAACCCTCACACTATTTAAACCCTTCTCTTACTTTGTAAAACGAAGACTTGAAGATTGAATTGAAATTCACAAAAAGAGAATCTTTGTTCTTGTCTCGCCTCTCTCCTTAGTCCAAGTCCGGGACTTGACTACCGAGAAACCCTAGCCGATCTCGAACCGGGTTCGACATCGACTAGTTGACCGTAACACGGGCCGAGCCATTTCCCGTGTGTCATCGCATCAAACCACCTATGTGTCCATCTCTACCATATCACGTCCAGTTCCGACCGTTCGTTGTGCTTCCGCTTCGACTCCATCTTCCCTAGTGAACCGAGGTCGAGATTCTCACTCGATTCACTAGCCACCCTTCTATCCGCAGCGTCCGTCGTCCATCCGTATGCCGCATCCCATCCGACCATTTCTTTGAGAACCGATCGGGACGAGTTTCTCACCGAGACGTTTTTCCCATCCGACTATCTTTCCCGGAGACTGCCGAATCGAGTCATTTCATCGGCAAATCTCGTCTGTACCGTATCGCGACCGAGACCGCTCGACCGAAGCCAAGACCAAAGGCCGGATCTCTCGATCCGCTCGTTCGTTTCAGCTCATCTCTCGCTTCCACCGTTTGTTTTCTCTCTAGACTCGAATCACCGAGCCTTGTCCGAGGAAAGTTCCTTCTAGTTTCCTCGGCCCGAGAGAATTTCTTTCCGTTCGTCCGCAGCGACCGTCCGTCCGTACGACTCGGTAGACGACCGCGTCCGGCGATCACATCACCTAGTCTCAAACAACACCAACAATCCTTTATAAATGGTATCGTACAAAAAGTTTTGATACACGGAGGAATGTGAATACTGAGCATTGATCTTTTTATTTCTTCATCTTCCATTTTCCCACCTACACATTGATTCAAAACACACAAACAAACTTTGATGATATGCAAAAAAAAAAAGGAGACACATTATTGATATATACAGTGAGTAAAACCTATACATACATTCATGTATAGTGAAGAGGGAGAATATGACTATGCATATTAGAGCTATATGTGATGATTTCATGGTTTGCATGTCTCAAATGACCTTGTTAAGATTTTTGTTTTCCTATTGATAAGTTTTTGTAATTTGTAAAACACACAGACACACACACATATATATATATATATATATATATATATAATAACTAAAAGGACATTGCTAAAATGTTAAGATATTTTTTTAGGATATTTTTTATGTATATAATCTTTTGAGGAATGAGTGCCACTTGTGAGGTTTTTAAAGTATGAGTTTGAGGGAACCTTAATTTATTATACAAAAAATAGAAGAAAAAAAATACACTAAGACAATGTTAGTTAACTACAAAAAATTATAGAATTTACAAACTTATGTGAGATTTGAGATATGAAGGTTATTGAGATATGAGTCTTTCTTTTTGTAGGAAAATTTGGAGTTAGAAGCCTATCATAAATTTATTATTTCATTGGGTAGTTAATGCACTGATCTTTATATTAATTTATATCTATAAGAAGTTACATAAGCTATATGAGAGTTACAAAATACAATAAATACATATTAATATATTTTAATATTCATTATGTTTCCAATTGTTATTAGTCATTAATTACAATATAAATATTGTTATGTTTGTACCTTAAAAATGGATATGATTATTAATATGAGAGTTACAAAAGATTTGATAGAATATTAAATATACTAAAATATGTAAGAAGTTTCACCAAAAATACATTTATTAGTTGTTTTGAGTATTAATTATTTTTTGGTTAATATAACTATAAATATATGATAAGAATTTCAACCTAATCAAATTAATATGAGAGTTACAAAATATGTGAGAAAGTTCATAAATAAATACATTTTTTCAAATATAAATACAAGAGCCACAACATAAAAGTTTACACAAGTTTGGTTTCTCTGCTGTTATATCCATGCATATATGCTCGGTAATTTAGTTGGACACCAGATACAATCCCCTATTTAATAAAACGGAAGTACACGACTTCAAATTGGTAGACCATATAGTATTAATATAAGTTATAACTAAGATCAATTATTTGATAGGTTATATGGATTAATTATGTGATAGGTTATATAGATTTAGGATTAGAATCCTCTTAAAAAAGATATTTCAAAGAATAAAATAATTTTTTTAAGGGAATATTCAACTAACTATATCTAGGCAAAAAAATCTCAGAATTTAATAGAAATTAATCACTTTTCCGCATATTACAAGTGATTTCCGATTATGCTAAAAATAAAATATTACCTAACTTTATCAGAAAATTTTAACTGAGTAACGATTAGAAATTTGAATATTTAAGTTCATTTCATATATTTCTTTTGTTGAATTGTATAGTTTTATATATTATAATAAATTTTTAAAATAATTTAGTTTGGAATCTTTAAATATAGTTTAATTTGATATTTTTAAGAATATCATAAATATATGATAGATCAAAAAGTTAAAAATTATAAACACTCTAATTTGATTTATTATAGTACGGGTCAATAATATGTCACTATAATATGAAAAAAAATTCAAAAGAATATAGTTTCTTGCTATAGCACGGGTTAAAATTTCAAAAATATGATTTCTCGGATTAAATTTAAGTTTGGAATAATGTTTTTTGGTAGGTTTTCTCGGTCACGATGATTTTGACAAACATACATTACATATTTGGTCCTAAAATTAATATGTGCTATACTATAGGTTAAGTTATAGAATTAGAAATCAAAATACAATATATAATTTTAAACACTAAACAAATCAAACAAAATTAACAAACAAAAATTAATTTTTTTATCACACAACTTAATCTGCGTTATACCGCGGATCAAAATCTAGATATAATAGAATATATCTTACAAAATAGATGTTATTTTCATAAGTCATATTCAATATATGATTTCATGGTATAGTGTTCCATCTAAAAAATATTTTAAAACAAACAAAATAATCATATATATGATACCAAACAAACAAAAGGAAAGATAGCACGGCTCATATTCTAGTCATACAAATAATGCACTAGCCAAAATAAAATAAAAGAAAACGTCGTTAAATATATAATTAAATCATCATTTATGCAGAAAATGTTAAATTACAATGTGTCATGGGTACAACCGTGACAAAGAAAAGAGAGAGAGAAGTTAGTTTGACAAAGCAGAGAATAAACTCTCAACATGATAAACAGAACCTACGGGTCTGATAGGTGTAAAGAGAAGCTCGTAGGATTTGGTATGGAGATCATGTATCACCAGTGCGTGGGAGGTATCACGACCTTGAAGCAATAACTTACCCTTGTCCATAATTGCTATCGGTGAGAGGGCAAACAGGGGTTCCCCAAACCAAGAAAAAGTTTGGGTGAGATCTAAGGAACACATTTGGTTCCACGTCTTGCCTTTAGGATGGAACGACCATATGACTTGGGTGGGCCATTTTTTCTCAGATACGCACAAGTGGTTATCGAGGATGCACATGGTGAGCTGACGAGGGTCACATGGATGGGCAAAGGGAGCTTTACAGATTACTTGGAAAGTTTCGGTGTGAAGGTCGAAACGTAGTACCTTGGGTTCTTCACAGTTGGTGAACCAATAAAGTGACCCATCTAAATACACGGGTTTATGGTAAGCGTTGATCTCATAAGAAGAAGAAGGGACAACGTACCTCCATGCATTGGTGGTAAAATCGAAAAGCTCACACGTAGTAACATTGTCTAGGCCAAATATGGATGAATTATATAACCAAACCGGCTTGTACGTGCCGGTTACTTTGTCTCTACCGAGTCCAAGCTTAGCACTTGGGAAGTTGACCTTTTTTCTATCGAACAAAGGGATGTGGAGCTGTTGATAGCTGCAAAGAGGAAAACTCGGATACCATCCAGTTGCAGAATTCACCACGTAACTCGGATTGTGGATACTGTAGAGGCATAGCATACCTTCGCAACTGCCATAGCAGAACAAGGGGCCCAAATATGGGAACCTTACCGTCCAAGCTATTGATGACCCGAACTTAAATGATTGATAATCTCTTAGTCTCACAGTATTTTCACCATTGACACAGATGAAAAGGACATCGACACCTCGTGATTGCCTACAGTGGTCCAGACGTCGTTCCTTGAATTGTCGAGAATCGATTGTCGATTTCCAATTCTTGCACACAGACCTGTATACAAGGAGAGACTGGATGGGAAGTCTCTCGAGGATGAGCTCTACCACATCGTGGGGGGGCAATTCCACACACAGACGAAGTCTTTTCAACAACATTCGTATCGTCTTCTAATTGATCAGAGGCTATAAATATATATTTATTATTTATAGGATACGGATTGAGCAAACCGACTCGGAAAAGGAAGTTTGAACACTTTCTCCCTTTCTAACATTTTTTTTCTTTTCGTTTTTGTCAATAATTTAGTCGGAAAAAACTCTACAATATATTACAGATTTCACCAAATCAATTCAATTCAATCCGATACTAGAATTATTATTATTATTTTATTTTATTTTGTCGTCGTCAGTCAAATACAAGAATTATCCAATTGAGTAACTAACTCTAAAAATTGATTATATTCATCATGTTGGTACTATGATATTTTATTAGATTACAAAGTGGTTAATTTAAAAATATATTTTCAATTAGCATCAAACAAATTTAAATACAATTATTGTAATATATATATATATATATATATATATATATCACGAAATAATTGAATCATTTTAATATTAATATTTTAACAACAAGTTCAAACTACTATGCAATAATTTTTGTTTTTTTATCTGAAGATTTTCCATTATAAAATACGATTGTGAAACAAGGGTGGAATACGTTTTTGAAACACCAAACTGGAGGAAAGCAAAGATATCTCCAGAAACTAAAGCCGAAAAGAGAAAAACTACACCCAAACGAGTGAAACTTATAAAAAAGCAATCTACGTAACATGAAGGAACCACGAATGGAATAGTCCCAATTACGCCCAAACAAGTGAACCACAGAGAAGGCGAGTTGAAGTAGAACGAATCGCACAAGGAACCTGACTGAGAATTTGACAAAGGAAGATGAACGCACTAGCTCAAAGAGGACGACCAAACCAACCTTCTTGCAAAACTGGAGGAAACCCAATCAAGTTGGTAAACTGAACCATCCACGATTTGCAATAAGAGTAACCCGATTGAATACTCAGCCATGGAAGGGCAATCAGAGACGAACCACAATCATTATCCAAGACAGGTTACCGTAGCAGAACAAGTTAATCAGGCTAACAACAAAATCAAAGAAGAGAGGCCATAAAAGAGCTGATACTAGATTGCACAAAAAGGCCAACCCGTAGTTTAAGGACCTCTAAATCCAAAGATCTAGCCTGATTAGACCATCCTAACATTACAAGAAAACCTGCATTTTGGGACTCCTATTTGTGACTGTTTTTTTGTCGCAAATATTTGTGACATTTTTGTGACTACTTTACTACGTCTTAATGACAATATAAAAGACGGATGGAAACATGTCGCCTATTAACGACAAAAGAAAATCGTTGCAATTCCGTCTCAATTTAGTGACCATATTCGTACACTTTTGTGACTAATAAATTTTCGTTGCAAAATATACGCAATTTGTGAATACTTTGCAACTACCGTTTTGGTACGTAATATTTGATTTTTCAAGAACTGTGTAGAAATTGTGCGACTTATTTGCTACGACATTAGGACGTCTTTGCAAACACGTTTGCAACCGTTGTGCGACTAACACCTAGAGTAGCGACTACTTTTAGACGAATTATCCACTCTCGATCTTTTTATATTTCAAATTTCATATTTGAGATGTGTTTACATCCTTAGTTATACATTTATGCTTGTATTTGATTGAATTTAGTCATTAAAACTTTTTAAATGTCTTAAATTTCAATATTTACAAAACAAACATGCATAAGTTCCAAAACTATCTTAACTAATACATGTCACCATATAAGAATGTGTAGGACTTAAGACTAAATTTAATCTTGTGTTATAAAAACAAAGCTTTACTAACTCTTGCTATTGTATCTACTATTTACTACTAATATGAGTGATTTATGGTGCAAATCAGCTCATAATGTGTGAAAATCAAGCTTTTGGGTTGCAACTAATAACAGATAGTCACAGAAGAGTAACACTTTGCGACTAAGTTGCCACCCTTGTCCTACTGTTTGATTTTTGGAAAACTATGTAGACATTGTGCGACTGATTTGCTATGGTATTGGGATGTCTTTGCAACCACATTTGCGACCGTTGTGCGACTAACACCTGAAGTAGCGACTCCTTTGAGACTATTTATCCACTCTCAATCTTTTTGTATCTCAAATTTCATATTTGAGATGTATTTACATCCTTAGTTATACATTTATGCTTGTATTTGATTAAATTTAGTCATTAAAACTTTTTAAAGGTCTTAAATTTCAATGTTTACAAAACAAACATGCATAAGTTCCAAAACTATCTTAACTAATACATGTCACCATATAAGAATGTGTAGGACTTTAGACTAAATTTGATCTTGTGTTATAAAAACAAAGCTTTACTAACTCTTGCTATTGTATCTACTATTTACTACTTATATGAGTGATTTATGTTGCAAATCAGCTCATAATGTATAAAATCAAGCTTTTGGATTGCAACTAATAATAGATAGTCACAAAAGAGTAACACTTTGCGACTAAGTTGCCACCGTTGTCCTACTGTTTGATTTTTGGAGAAATGTGTAGACATTGTGCGACTGATTTGCTACTGTATTGGGACGTCTTAGCAACCACATTTGCAACCGTTGTGCGACTAACACCTGAAGTAGCAACTCATTTGAGACGATTTACCCACTCTCGATCTTTTTGTATCTCAAATTTCATATTTGAGAAGTATTTACATCCTTAGTTATACATGTAGGCTTGTATTTGATTGAATTTAGTTAATAAAACTTTTCCAAGGTCTTAAATTTCAATGTTTACAAAACAAACATGCATAAGTTCCAAAACTATCTTTACTATTACATATCACCATAGAAGAAAGTGTAGGACTTTAGAAAAATTTAAATATTGTGTTATAAAAATAAAGCTTTACTAACTCATACTATTGTACCTACTATTTACTACTAATATGAGAGATTGATGTTGCAAATCAGCTCATAATGTTTGTAAATCAAGCTTTTGAGTTGCAACTAATAACATACAGTCACAAAGGAGTAACACTTTGCGACTATCTTACCACTGTTTTCCTACTATTATGTTCTATGACCAGTTTGCTACATATTTACGACTTCTTTGCCAACTGGTTGTGCGACTGTTTTGCTACTGCTTTTTGGCGGTTTATTTTCCCACCACTAATTTTGTGGATTTTGTCTAATTATTTTGGCGTTTTTTCCCCCAATTATTTAATATGCGACTCGTTTGCGACCAAAGAGCAACGTTGTTTTGTTATTAACTAGGTAAACACTTAAACGATTAAACACTTGTTCCTTTCTTAAAACACTCAATCTAGGGTTTTCTCACAAAAAACTTCTCTACTCTCAAACAGATCAAACAATTTTCTCTCAAACAGATCGATCTAATCTATCAATTCTCTCCTTCCTCAATCCAATCTTTCAACTCTCTCCTTCTCTAAATTGTTTCTCGTCCATTCTCACATTTCTCTAAATTGTTTTCTTACTTCTCTCTCAATCTTCTCATTTCTCGATCTAATGCCTCCTAAGGGTAAGGGTTCTTTCAAAGCTCGCGGTGCCAGAACCGCCATAGGTGTCTGAATCTTTAATGGTAATAACAGATCCTCTTCTCATTCGTGGAACCCATCTGAACGGACACAGTCTGCGACACAGTTTGCAACCCAAAGCCGTCCTTCACAGTTTCCGCCGAGGACAAATCCAGCGCCGATAACAAGTCCATCGCCGAGTACACATCCACCGTCGAGGGAAAATCCTGAATCGAGTACACATCCACCACAGAGGACAAATCCAGAGTCGAGTACACATTCGCCGCGGAGGACACTTACACCGCCTTCGAATCCTCAACAACTGCCTCCTCCTCAACCGGAGAATGATCAGTTTTGTTTGCCGCATCAAAACCTTAATCATGAAGAGGAAGATAATGGTGAAGTAGGAAACCAAGAGCATCAAAACCCTGACCCAAATGTCGATTACTACCAAAATCTGTTTCCTAACTCTTCCGAGCCGAGAACATCTACCACTTCTGTCTGAGCATCTTATCCCTGGAGTCGATACTCTATGGTATTAAAACTCTCTCCTTTGCTTTTGCTTTAAGTATCTTGAAGTGTAGAAAGGATATGTTGTTACTCGGTTTGCTTTAAGTATCCATAAGTGTAGTTGTTGCTTTAAGTTTCTATAAGTGGATGTCAAATTTCAAACTCGATTGTTACTCGGTTGCTTTAATGTGTTCACTAGTTTGCGGTAATGGGTTCACTAATTGGTTGTTGTTTGATATTCAATAGTTTCAAGTCCATATTTAGTAGTAGAATTACTCAATTAATGTAACAGGTTTAACCGGCACAAGGAAAAGCTGTCTCGAGCGATTGTTGGAATCTTTAGGAGAAAGTTTGATGGGCCATACTATAGTTGGAAGGTTACTCCACTGCCCATTCAAGAGCAATATTTCAGGACATTTGCGGCAAGGTTTACTCCCTTATTTTTGTACTCAATATATGAATTGGTATTGTTGCTAACTAAACTAATTTGTGTTATTGTAGTGGAAGTATAATTGGGATATCGGGATTATTGAGCTCGTTAAAGAAGGTTTCTTGAAGATTGCCACGAAAAAGATGAAAGGCATTGTCAGCCAAGCTAAGAGGAATGGTGTACAACCACCATGTATTCGTGATACATTATGGGCTCTTATGTGGGAACATTGGAACATCCATGATGCCATTGAGAAGAGTGAGAATGCTTCACAGTGCAGAAACTCTACTCGTGGAGGTCTTGGAGTGCACAAACACTTAGCTGGTCATAAATTATTTGTGCAAGTTCATCAAGAAATGGTAAGACTTCTCTTTCCATCCACTTCACCTTAAAGTTTTTCTGATATTACCATGATTTAATCTGTTTCACTATCATTGTAGGAGGAAGAGTTGGGGCGTCCTTTATCAATGGTGAAAGTATTTCTTAAAACACACACTCGGCCCGATGGATCATTTGTGGATCAAAAAGCCAAACAAGTTGCTGAGACGTATGAGAAGACCATAGAAGAGAGACAATCTGAAACGGACGATGATGGTCAAGATGTTTCAGAGAGTTCAACACATCGTAATCTTTCCATTGATGAAAGAAATGAAATCTTCTTTCAGGTAATTCGTTTATGTATTTTTTTTACTTCTGGTTCCATTTAGTCTATGATGATTACTGAATGTTTATCTTTTGGTTTAGTGTACTCAAACAAATAACAAAGGCAACCCATTTGGACTTGGATCACTTGTGGAGACACTAAAGAAAAGAAAAAGGACAGAGAGTTATGCGAGCGCTTCTCCATCAACTCTTGTGGAGCTTGAAGATCAACTTCGGCACAAGATTTCTGAACACGAGGCTGAGAATGCACGACGTGATCAGGAACACCGAGAGTCTCAAGCTGAGATGAAGAAGCTTTTCCTCTTCATGAAAGAAAAAAATCATGAGTTCAAATCATTTGTGGTTTCTCCTCCTGAATCATTCACAAATGATGCCACCCATCCAGCTACCGCGCCTGCAACCACTGCACCACCCAACGAAGGAGGCACCAGTCCAGCTGCCAATTCCCCTTCCTCTAATACCGCTTCCAACTAATAAACTTCCAATTCTCCTTTTTTTTAATGAACTTGCTTTGAATACTATTTGTTGGCTCTTTAGGATGATCTTTTTGTTTTGGATGTTTGCTTGATTAGTACTTTATATCATCATTCCTTTTGATTAATATCATTTCAAATCCGGAATTAATCAGATTTAGGATTGCTAAACCATGACTAATATGTGACCAAACCAATTAAAAAAATGTGACTATTTTGTGACCAAACAAATTCAAAAAATGTGACCACTTCGTGACTAATCCAAATTACAAAAATTATCGCTAAACCCAGAATCTTAAATTAGTCCCAAAACTGTCATAAGCATAGGACTGTTTTATACAGTCGCAAAAATGTCCCCAAATAGACTTCGTTGCAATTTAGTCAGAAATGTGCAACTATCACAGCCAGTCACATATACGTCGCTAATATACGACTATATTGTAGAGTCCGAAACCAGTCGCAAATAAGCGACTTTGTTGCGACCAACATATTTGCGACCGTTTTATAGTGACCATCTTAAGTGGTCGCGAAGGAGTCGCAAAACTCTTATTTGCGACGATTATTGAAGTTGCAAATGGCCTGTTTTCTTGTAGTGTAAACAAAGGAAGACATAAGCGATCAAACAACATAAAAACAAAAGCCAAGTCACTCAACACAACCAAAAGAGGAGGAACCCAAAAACAATGAGACCATTGTCGCAAAACCAAAGAAAACTTCAAAGTGAAGTCAGGGATATAAGAAGCTGACTAAATACAAGCCTCATATGAGACAGCACCACCGCAAAGCCAAAAAAATCCAAGAAAAAGCTCTTCCGATCCACCTTGAAAGCAACCGGAACATGCGACAAGTCACCACTGACTCACAATCAAACGAGAACAGAGCAGATGAACTAGAATGTCGAGACATTTGAATAAGATCGGGAACATGAAACCTCCACGACCATATCGGAAAGACGAGAAGGAGCCATCGGGGAATAGATCCACTTTTGAACATCAAAAATCGGCGACCAATTCTCCGAGATAGTCACCACGCTGGAAAGAACTACCATCACCGAGAGAAAAGGACAAAAGGTGGAGACAACGAAGCTGAGGTTTGACAAAGCTATGAAAAAAAATAGGGACAACCTAAAACAAGAAGAAACTGAAACCGACGATGGTGCTGTGGAAGCCACCCATCGCCAACCATCGAAGAGAAAATATTGGTTGACGATTAGGGTGAACGCTTCCTCACGAGACAGAGAAAAAAAGGACACTCTTGTCTTCCTTGACTAGACTACTATGCAGTATACAATCTATAAATTCTATGTAGTCTAATCTAATTTAAGTACGTATTGACATTGTTCATTTTTTTTTGTGTGTGGAAAAGTGTACTTTTGTGCTCACGCAATGCCACTTACACTACTTTAAATTTTTGGATGTTTACTTAGATTGAAAATATTAATCTGGTATATAATAATCCGAGCTTAAGACCACCTCTATTGGTTATGAACGAGAGGTTAGGTGTCTTAAAAATAATCATAAACTAAGATTTAAGACATCTCAGTTTTTTTGTGTCTTCATCAAGAGATTAGCATCCTTTCTTTAGTTCTTTTAGACGTTTTTATTAAAATAACAAAAAAAATTATAAAAAACGTTTAAGACACTCATATTGAATATCACCAATAATAATGCTCTAATCAAAGATATGACCTCTATTGGAGTGTCCCAAAATTACGTACTAGTTGAATATCATTTTTAAACAATACTGAAAATAAAATAATTTAATGGTTCATTCACAAAGAAACAAACACAATTTCAAATAAAGATCAAAAGTTTTCAAAGTAATAATTATTAAAGCAGACAAAACATAGTTTAAAAAATAATTGCATACAAAATTTTAAACATATACTAGCTATAAATCTAGAAATGTTGATTGTTAACAGATGGCCAAACCTTATTGATATCAGACGACCTCACATCAGCAATATCTTCCTCATCATTACACTCTCCAAAAGTTGTTCCATTAAGAGGTGGCTCTTGGTGGGTATCATTGTTGATTGATACAATGTTGCTCCTCTCGAGAAATTGTGAATCGTCGATGCTAACAGTGCTTCCTCCATTTACTCCAAACTCAGGGCTCAAGAAATCAAAAAGGTGTTGCCTTGGTTGCCTCATAGACACAGTTGGATTATCAAACATAACATGATCTTGTAACTGTTGAGAGATTGGCCCAGCAAAACCATGAAAGGTCGACATTGGGGCCCCAACTGGCGCTATATCCAAATTAGGGTTTTCGTTGCTATTGTTACCTTGGTATAGAGCATGGTCATGGTTTTTGTTGTGAGATATCATACCCATCTTGATGTCTTGGTCGTTTCTTGGTTTAGGCGTTAAAGGAGATGGAAAAATCCATTTATCAATCAAGTAATGGCTTTGATTTTCCCTTAGTGCATTACCAATGCTAATCCTTTTTGTTTCTTCATCAGTCTTCCAAGATCTCTCATCATTTCTGGTGTTCCTAAGCTCCTCGAACTGTGCCTCAAATGGAAGAATCGGTGGATCGCGAAGAGGAGAATATTGCACAAATTTTGACTCTTTTCTGCGACGTATAATATTATCCCTTGAGAAAGATATCAACGCAAAAATCTCACTCAAGTCAAGATCATCAATTCTTCGACCACGATGCAGTTGCACCATCAGCTGATCAATGACATAACCCATATGCTTCTTATTACTCTTCAAGAATTGCTCATGAACCTTCTCTTTCTTTTCTTTCAGGTATGACTCAAGATTCATTTCTTTTTTCTTCTTTTCGATCTCCGGTAAGGAAAAGAAATCGTCGAGGAGACCACGAGCCTTCTCAACAGAAGGCCATACCATTGGCTCAACCTCCTTAGGGCTGAACATGATAATGCACACCATTACATCACACAATATCGTAAGTTCTTTTACCTTTTTCAGTAACCCTACCCTTATTTTCTTCACATAATTATTTTCTTCAACCTCCTTAGGGCTGAACATGATAATGCACACCATTACATCACATAATTATTTTCTTCAATTTCTCCTCTCTTGATTTCTCATTCTCAACCCACGCGAGTTTTAATTTTTTTATTGCCATGGTCACTCTTTGATTTTAAACTTTAAACAAGGAATAAAATCCTTAACACTAGTGCTAGTCAAAAGAAAAAAGATACGTTGAATAAATTTGATAAGATGTAAAATTAATTATTATATATTTTAAACTATTTAATTTTTATTTTCAAAATCAAACCAAAAGAGTAACACTTAAATCCGAATTGAACCACCAACATGTTCTAATCTTTATGTGGTTGTTGTGTTCTATGGAATTAAACACATTTTACATAAAATTAATTTTACTTCTAAATATATGCCAAATAGTATAGTCATAGTCAATACATAATGAATATGACTTTTAATTCATATTTTTTATGATTAGTTAGTACAAATAATTTTATTGACTACATTGTTTTCATTATTTTACAATGTATTAATTATTTTTTTCCTACAGATATTTTGGAAATTAAATGTTGACTATACATTCCAATTTAATTGTTGTTTTAGTACTTTTTATGCAAAGTTAACTTCCAAATTTTTATTTACTAGAGAATATAACCCACATGTTGCGTGAGCTTAGTACATTATTATGTTTTAATTACTATTTTCCAAATTTTTAAGAGTTTTTTTTTTTTTGTAATCACAACACAACTGTAGTATTAAAGTTTATGATAGTGTTGTCAGTGTGTTACATATGGATAAACTTGATACTAGGACTTTTGGTCTATCCTAACAGTTTCAATTAACCTTATGCATGGTAGTACTTAAGGTGTCAATCCAAATAGGATGATGCTAATCATAAAAGATGCAATCAAGATAGAAAAAGTTTTAGGGGAGGGGGGTTATCTATTTACCTAATGAAGCAAAAATGAAAATGCAATGAACTAAACAACTTAAAGAAGTAAGCAGAATTAAGCTACAGAACAAGTGCAATAAACGATACTAAGCAGAATTAACTAATAAGCCGAAGTTAACAAGAAACTAAAACAGAATAATGCATAAATAAGAAAGTAAACTAGAGAGCGAGTGACTGCTCGATCGAGCATGGTATGAACCAAGTTCGAGCACTAGGTCGAGTGATGCAGGACTAAAGATTAAGAGCAAAAGTAAAGTGCAGAAACTATAAAGCAGACAATGGCAAGTAATTAAATGCAAGAAACATAAGCAAACAAGTAGTAAAAAGATCCTAAGGATGGTAATAATTGGTTGGTATTTGACTTAATCTATCTAGGTTGCTTAACAAAACTCAATCAACAAAGAGCTAATCCTTAGACAATGATCTCATAAACTTGTTAATCCACTTTCATGACAATAGCAATCAAATTTAGTAAACTCCTAACCTAACTCTCATTGGTGAAACCATACTGAACAGGCATTAAGATCCTAATGAAGCAAAAATGAAGCAAAAATGAAAATGCAATGAACTAAAAAACTTAAAGAAGTAAGCAGAATTAAGCTACAGAACAAGTGCAATAAACGATACTAAGCAGAATTAACTAATAAGCCGAAGTTAACAAGAAACTAAAACAGAATAATGCATAAATAAGAAAGTAAACTGGAGAGCGAGTGACTGCTCGATCGAGCATGGTATGAACCAAGTTCGAGCACTAGGTCGAGTGATGCAGGACTAAAGATTAAGAGCAAAAGTAAAGTGCAGAAACTATAAAGCAGACAATGGCAAGTAATTAAATGCAAGAAACATAAGCAAACAAGTAGTAAAAAGATCCTAAGGATGGTAATAATTGGTTGGTATTTGACTTAATCTATCTAGGTTGCTTAACAAAACTCAATCAACAAAGAGCTAATCCTTAGACAATGATCTCATAAACTTGTTAATCCACTTTCATGACAATAGCAATCAAATTTAGTAAACTCCTAACCTAACTCTCATTGGTGAAACCATACTGAACAGGCATTAAGATCCAGATTCATTATTTGTCAAAAACCACCCTAGGCAATTAATCTCTTATGTTAGGCACAATAATCTCTAATATTAGTCTAATCCAGAATTTTAAACATTTTTTGAATGATAAAACATCTATGATTTATCCTTAACTTCTCAGAACAAATATAGCATAAAGAACACCTAATCCAGAAAGGATTCTATAGAATTCAAGCACAACCTAAACTAACTAAGTTCACTACCAACCTAACCCATTCTTAAGAATCTATCTCTACTTAGATATAATAAATAAGATTTAAGAACACAAACCTAAAAATTAACCAAACAGACATAATCAGAAAGATAATGATGAGATCAGCAACTTTGTAGAAAAAATCAAATGAAAGTACTTGAAGGATCAAAAGTTATTAATATTACAAGTTTTGGTGGCTAAAAACCTTAGAAAGCAAAAAAAACGAGAATGTTCTGCGGCCAGAGGTGAGAGGTTTGTTTATAGGAAAGCAGGAAAACCCTAGTTAGATAGAAGACATAATTGAGAGTCGGTGGCTTTTGCTTGACCATGTGCTCGACCGAGTGCATGGTCGAGTGGTTGGTCGAGTAGCTCCAGTCTTAGATCTAGGATGATATATAATCAGTAAAACAGTTATAACTCTTGAACCACAACTCCGGTTGGCCTTAAACCACCGGTCTTGGAAAGCTAACTCGATTGCTGACAACTTTGATGAAGAACGCTGAAGCTGAATGCCAACGGAAGATCTTCATTCTAGTCGATCTTTGAGGGGCTAGTCTTGAATCCGAGTGAGTGTTCTTTGGTAACGGTCGAGTGTGTGCTCGAGTCCATGGTCGAGCGGTTGCTTTCCTCTTCTTTTGAGTCTTATTCCCTTGCTAGATGTCTCTTTGTGATCACAACTTCTCCTTGGTGATTCAAAAGTACCTAAATTCACCTATTTATGCACATAAATATGCAAATTTTATCCTAATGCATAAACTGAGAATAAGAGACATAAATGTGCTAGAACTAACTCTAAAAAAATGCAAAACAGAAGATAAATGCATGCTAAAACATGGTAAAATGTAGAGATATCAAAACTCACATTATATGAATTCCACCCCCCCCCCCCCTACCTCAAATAAACCACATTTCATGTCTTCATCCCATTTGATCGATGGATCATGAACATTGTCTTTACCATGGAAATATGATCCTCTGCATTAAATTTTGGGATCCTCTGCAAAAATTGTGGTATTAACTATTGGGAGATTTACTTGGATGTTATACATTTTAGGTAATATTATCAGAATCTACAAAAAAAAAAAGATTTTATTACTAGAATACTTCGGATATTTTCAAAATACCCAGCGTGCCCTTGTTTTATGTTAACGGAAAAAACGTAATTACAAAAATGACATTCCCACATCAGACGCCACGTCAGAAATTGCTGACATGTATTAAATAACTCAGTCGTAACACGTTACAGAGGTAATGACGGCTGAGTTATAGGTATGTTGCGGCTGATTTATGGAAAAAAACATTTGAGTAAGAGCGGACGGCTTACTTAGAGCATAACTCTGCCAAACGTTACGGCTGACTTATTAAAATCTGGCTGAGTTATGCTCTAACTCAGCCGTCTTTACGGCTGAATTTTCACCCAATGGTTGAGTTGTCAAAATTTTGGCTGAGTTATCACTTCGACACGGCTGAATTAACTTTTTTCGGGTGGCTGAGTTATGAAAAACGGCTGACTTATGAGATGTAACCATAACTCAGCCGTGATAGGCTGACTTATCGTACAACTCGGCCATTTCACGGCTGACTTAGTAGCAAAAGATTAATTACTAGAATATTTTTCAGTTACGGCTGACTTATTAAACGATACGGCTGAGTTACATATTTTCAGTTGATGAAGCGGCTGAATTTAACTACCATTTTTTGTTTTTTAATTACTGTAATGTTATTCATGTTGTGACTGAGTTATAATTTGTTTGATGGCTGAGTTTTATTTAGGCTGAGTTATAATTTGTTTGATGGCTGACTTGCCACGTCAGACGCATCATCCATGTCAGCATTCCATGTCATCATCTTTCTTCTCCGGAAATACGAAACATCGTTCCTTTGAGTCTTGTTCTTACATGGTTTTTACCTTCTTCTTCACCTTGTTCTTCTACTTCTTCTTCACTTTCTTCTTCACCTTCTTCTTCACCTTCTTCTTCACCTTGTTCTTCTACTTCTTCTTCACCTTGTTCTTCATTTTCTCTCATGGATCCAGTTCCGGTACTAGTTGTTTCCGGTAATTGCGTAAAGAAACAGAGATGTGTATTTAACACCGACGATAGAGGGTGTATAGTTGTGCAGATACATGGAGGCACAACACACGACAAACTTGTGGAGGTTGTTCTTGAAGACTACGGATTGGACGCGTTCAGCCATGAGCTAAACGCATGCTCTCGATGTAAAGTTGGGTACAATGCGAAAACTTTTCCGATGCAGTATTATTGTAATACATTTGTTTTATTTTGTGCAATAACTCAGGCGTCAAACATTATAACTCAGCCGTCATATTAATCGACGAGACCTTTCATTTTCCGCTTTCAGATTATTCCTTGTGATAACTCAGCCACAGAGCATTATAACTCAGCCGTCATATGAATTGACGAGACCTTTTGTTTTCCCATAAATACTATAACTCATGCGTCAAGTAATATAAATCAACTGTTTGCTTTCAGATTATTTCTTATGATAACTCAGCCACAAAACATTATAACTCAGCCGTCATATGAATCGACGAGACATTTTGTCTTCCCGTAAATACTATAACTCAGTCGTTAAGTTTTTTTTTTTTGGGTTGTGACGTGGAAAATCGAAAATGATGTGTATTTTAATTTGCTGATGTGTATTTTTTTTTTAAATCAAAATCGATAAACTAAACCCAAGGGGTAAATTGTAATTACACTCAGGACAATAAATATTTGAGCAATTTTTAGAAGATTGTTAGATACGAGAAATAAACCAAGGATAACATTTGAATAATTCTTTCTTAACTATTAGGTTTTCCAAAACAAAACTAATTCAAATATCATGTTGTACAAAATAAGATCCAATACAGAGACTATGTGTTAGTGCTTTTTTCTTCGAATGTTGAGTTTCCTTTTGCATGTTCCTCCTCCATTGCATTAAGAAATGAAAAAAAAATATTGTTTTACTGATTTAGATTTGTTTCTTTTTCTTTCAATATATTTTAGGAATCTTTATGAACCTTGATTTATCAGTTTTAATATTTGTTGAATATAACATACAAAGACAAATATATATGGGAAAATGTCATTAAAATCCCAAGTCTACATTTTCATTGATTTAAAGCCCGAACTCTGCTTTTGGAGGAAAAAAACACCAATTATTTGTTGACTTCCAAATAAATCGCAAACTTTCGTTGACTTAGTCTTTTGAGGCACAACGTTAAGTGGTCAAACAAAGAAATTAAACTGGATTAATTATCTCGTTAACGAGATCCGTTAATATCAAAATGACGATGTTTATAACACCTTAAAACCCCCAAATTGAGAAATCGATTCTCAATTTCCCCAATTCACATACCTCTTTGTTAGAGCAGATGTCGAAAGAAAATAGTAAATGGAAGAGACAGAAAGAGAAGAGATCGAGATTCGACACTAAGGAGAGATGTAGAGACAAATTTTACGTAAACCCAAAACAGTTTTTCTTTTATTTATTTTGTTTAAAATTCAAAAGGTTAATTTTGTCTTTCTTTGTAGGGTCTATGGCAAATGGGAAAAGGGATTTTAAGAATTGGCATTTGTAATAAATTTACACACTGTTCATGGCATATTTTATAAATTTCTCTAATGGACATGTTCATGTCTTTTAGCTATTTCAAAATGGCTTACATTTTCTAGGTGATGGTAAATAATATATTTGTAACATACAATATATATAGGTGTAAAAAATACACTTTTAATAGTAACATACATAAAACATTTGTATATGGATATAAATTAGTGTACTATAGCTAAAACATTTTTATAAATTATGTACAATAAATTTTAATATATTTGTATTAAATTTATTTTATTTACAAAACTTTAAACTCGCACATCAGGCGGATATTTATCTAATAATTTAATAATACATACCAAAGTCTAACTACAAAAGTACAAATACACAAAAATTATCAAACTTCGGTTTGGTTTCGTTCATTTTTAGGAGCGAAAGCTTCGATTCGATTCATCATTTACTGACTGGTACCGAAACATAACTGAAACAATATTTGGTTTGGTTTTTTGTTAGAAAATTCTCAAACTTTTCAATAATATTATTTGCAAAGTTTTTGTAAATTTTGGTTCAGTTCAAAAGTTTGGTTTGGACCAAAATTAAAAGAATTTTGAAAAAAAAATTGAAAATACTTTACTTAACCCAAACAGAACCAGTTAGCGATGTAATAATAAAAAAAAAATGATCTTTTAAGCTTATGCCCAGTAGTAGTTCCCACAGTTAGATATTTCCATATTACTTGGATTTAATTGAAACAGAAATTAAAATTTCTTTCTTTTTGGTCTGCACAAGTAATTATTTTTTACTGATAATATACACACAGTAAATGTTATGTCTTCGCAGACACGCAAAAGCCTAATCCTATGCTCTTTTTAGTAACTGCACCACCTCTGCTACCAAAAAGGCCATACCTTAAAACTTTTTTTTTTTTCTGTGTGTTGGCTAAGAACCCTTTATTATAATCCTATTTTAATTAATTCTTGGATTTTTTATTCACAAATAAATCTGAATTTACAGCTCTAGCTGTACTATTGATACATTAAACGAAGAGAGGACGTTTCGAAATCAAAAGGAATCTTAAAACATTTGCATTTATACGTATACATTCTTTGGAGTTCTTAAAATTTAGAATTCGTTAAAACATATTTTGAACGACCAAGATAACTTAATCTTCGTAAATTGATACTTAATGATGAATATTTAAGGGGTCTAACTAATCACATACATTGGTATAAGTCTGAACCGGTTTCTCTTGGTTAATCTGAATCCAACAAGAATTCTAATTCACTTGGGAAATTTTAAGGCAACTACAAGAGAGAGAAGTAGATAGGAAGAGAAGAAGATAGAGACATAGAGTGTGTGTGGGAAAGTGAGAGAGAGAGACGAGAGGAAGTAGTAGAAACTCTGATTTTCTAACTAGAGAGAGAGATGACAAGGAACTCTGATTTTCTTGGGGTCATAAAAGAAAGGAATAACGGAAGCTTCTTCATGATTCTTCAGACTGTAAATGTTTCTTCAGAATACATGGTAACATGGTTCTAAACTCTTTTTGTTCTTCTACAATTTAGTTTGGAAAATGGTTGATACTTTTTTGGTTCTCTGTAACAATGAGTCTTGCTTGTCCTAAAAGGTTGAATCTTGTTAGCTTTCTGTAACAATGGGTCTTGTCTTAAAAGGTTTAATCTTGTTACATGTGTTTTAAAGGTAGGATATTTTCGTTGCGGTCTCAAATAACTCACTAGTTTTGTTGCTTCTCTGTCTGAATGTGAGCTGTGTTTTCAAGGTTGAATCTTTTGTTCAACTGTATTTAAGGGTCTCAAAAAAACCTCACTAGTCACTGCCATTTTTATCTTTAACGAACATGGTTTTGTTGAATCTCTAAGTTCTCTTTCTGGAATGTGTGGATCTATGCTTTACAGTTCACCTTTGTTTCTTCTTGATGTGAGTTCTGTCCTGTGTTCTTGTAATCTTGTTGGGTTTGTTTTTGTGTTTGATGGAACAAAGTTCACTATATTTTGACTATTTTCATTTCATGTCTTCTTATATATTTTGTCTCTTCTTCTTATTCGCATAACCTAAGCGAGCACTTCCTCATGACTTTACGAGAAGCTTCTCGGACAAAGAGCTCTCCTGTAAGATGAAGATAAGAACGCAATGGGGACGCTCTTGGGAAGTAGGGATCTCCAAAAACCCGAGGTTCTACTTTATGGAGAAGTCCGGATGGAAGAAGTTTGTGAGTGACAACGCCTTGGGACACAGTGAGTTTATTACCTTCACTCACAAAAGGAAGATGGACTTTACTGTGAAGATCTTTAAGCAAGACGGCAAGGAGATGATCCAACCTCCACAACCCGCAGCCTTCTTGGCTTCTTCAAGTAAGAAGATTTGCTTTTCGGATTATGAAACAGTGAACTGGATGAAGTCATTTTGATTCTTTACTTTTGGATGATGAAACAGGCAGTATCGAAATAGAACAAGAGGAAGATGACAAGAGGGAAGATGTCGTGGACCTGACAAGAGCAGCTGAATCTAATGGTAGGAAGCTCAAGTTTGGGAAGAAGCCAGCTGAAGGATCCCAAAGTTCTAAGAGGGCCGAGAAGCTGGTTTGTCCCGGGAGAGGTGTCCCAGGAACCTCTTCCTCCACTGCTGTCAAATTCACCATAATAATCAATAGACCATACTTGCTACAATACCTGGTACGATAAGACAAAGCAAGACACTAATATGTGGTTGGTTCCCTAGTCAAAACAATTTTTTGTTTTGTTTTTCAGCTGATACCAAAATCTTTTGCAAACTATCATCATATTCCGAAAAAGAAGGCAACGTTCAAGATCCATCATCCAGATGGGAAAAGGTCATGGGATGTGGCTTATCTGCCAAGAAAGACGCATGACATTTTCTCTGCTGGATGGCTACGTTTGTGTAAGGATTACCCTCTTGCTGTTGGCCATACCTGCGAATTTACACTCATCAAACCAAAAGAGCTGCTTCTTGTTGTCTCCATACCCTAAGAGAGAGTCGCTACTCGCTAATAATGATGGATGTGAGGGGTGTCTTAGAGAAGAACCCACTGAGGAACAAAGACTTTGTAATGGTGTTGTCTTTAAGTTTTATGTTATGACTTTAGTTTGGTTGATATGCTTCTGACCAATTTTAAGTTGGTATCTAACTTTTCTTATTATCTTATCTATGGATCTTGATATGCTTCTGACTAATTTTAATATGTTATTCAGGAATCAAAATCTATCAAGGCAAAAAAAAAAAAAAAAAAAAAAAAAAAAAAAAAAAAAGAGAGAGAGAGAACTGTTCATCTAACAGAGGTATATTTATAAAATAAAGTTTCTGAAAAAAGTATGAACCTAAACCGACAAAATGAATTAGAACCTGCGAACCAGATTTAGAGGTTACATAATAACTCGGTACAATCAAGTTTCTCAGGCAAATTCGTGTCCCAAACGACCAGGTTACAGTATTCAACAGAAGTAGAGATCATTCAGATGAGTTAGCAGCTAAAAAATGCATCTCTTAGGTGAAAGATCATGGCCTAAGCTTACAATGGTCTTCAATCTGCCATGACCAATCAATTATCAGATTTTTCTGCATCCAAATTAGACATTGCCTCAATGACAGAGCAGAAGGAGCTGTCATTAGGAGTAATGCCTTCACTTTTCATTTCCCTTAGTAGCTCCTCTGCGAGTTCACCATCCTGGTTTTTACTCAAACCTTTTAACAGAGCATTGTAGGTGAGAAGGGTAGGATTAAATCCGAGACTCAACATCTCATCCCGAACCATAAAAGCATGTTTTGTATCCCCTTTCTTACTATAACCACTTATTAGAGTGTTGTAACTAATGTGGTCAGGTTTGATTCCTCTTCTCTTCATCTCCCCCATCAACTCGCGAGCTTCCTCAAATTTTCCTTCACCACAGAGCCCTCGCATCAAGCAATTGTATGTCACATCATCAGGATTGACATTCATCCTGTCCATCTCCTTCAGCAGTGAAAACGCACGGTCCATGTTCCCTGTAGCACAATGACCATCCATCAAGGTGTTCATCATCACAAGATCAGGCTTCATTCCCATGCCTAGAACTTTCCCAAACAACTCATCGGCTTCCTTCGTTCTATTTCTTCTACATAGGACATAAATAAGCGACGTATAAGTAAACTGCGTAGGCTGAACTCCATCGGTCAGCATTTCATCGTGCAAAGCAAATGCTTTCTTTGCATCTCCATGCTGGCTATATCCATTTATGAGTATATTGTAAGTAACAGAATCCAATGCAATACCCTTCTCTCTAATCTCCCTTATCAATATTTCAGCAGCTTCTATCTTATTCTCCATAAACAAACCATGAATCAATGTGTTGTAAGTATAAAACGTCGGCTCCATACCTTGTTTCACCATCTCATCCCTGTAAGCAAAAGCTGTCTCCAAATCCCCATTGTTACTACAACCACGGATCAAAATATTATAGGAAACAGAGTCCGGAACCAACCCAATCCCCTTCATCTCCCTCAACACCTCAGAGGCTCTTCCTTCATTACACATCCAAGACAGAATCGGGTTATACGTCTGCAAATCTGGTTGAAAGCCTTTAGATTTCATTTCATTGATAATCAAACGAGCTCCTTCGATTCGTCCTCTCAAAGAAAACCCTTGAACAAGACTGTTGTAAGTAACAATGGTAGGCTTAATTCCAAAACTCTCCATGATCCATAAAAACTCTTTGGCCTTCTTTAACTTCCCTTCTTTGCACAATACATTGATCATTATATTGAAAGTGTATACATTCGACTTAATCTCCATCCTATACATATCAGCATAGAAGACCCAAGCACTCTCTGTACGATTCAACCTTGATAACAAACTCAAAATACAGTTACAAGTTTCAGTTTTGAGATCAAAACCTTTCTCCTTCATCAGGTAAAAGCACTCTATGGCTTCATCAACCATTCTCAGTTGACAACAACATCTGACCAGGAGATCGAAAAGAATCGTGCTTTTAGTCTCCAATCGATCACGGGCAAGCACCAGTTCATCGAAAAGGTCTATAACTGAGTTCTTACGACTCGTAATAGCTTCTCTCAGCAACTGAGTAACGGGTTTGGGAGAAGAGAGCTTAGAGACAACAGCGATGGCTAAGCACTGTGTTAGAAAGTCCAGGCGACGAAGATCGATGTGGTTGACGAAGTTGAAGGCTAAATCAGGAGTCTTGACGAGGTTGAGCAGAGTTGTCGATACAAGCGAAGGTGTGAGTTTGTCTGCAAGGTGTTCGACGAAATGCCACTGAGAAGATTTTATCGAGTCGAGCAAAGTAGCAGAAGTTATCGGCGGTGAATCTGACTCGGTGGTTGACGTTAGGGCCAAAGAAGAGAGACGTGAGGCGGTAGGAGAATAGCCGGTGCCGGAAAGAATTGAGATTCGGTGGCGGGGGAATGTGAATCTTCTCATGGCGCAGGGTTGACGAATTGAAGAGGTTCACGCGGTTTATAAGTGATGATGATGCAATCTTTTGGTCCAATTCGCGGTTTAAATTGGGATTGGTTATTTCGGTTTAATGTTAGTGTAGTAGATTACGGATTGTTGGTTCAAATAATTACAAAACCGAGATTAATTCATTGCTTTTGGGTAAAAATATCTCAGTAGTTTGTTAACTAATTTTTTTTTTTTTTTTTTTTCGGTGAGAAAACGATGTGTTTGCCGCTGTTATTTTATCGTATTTTAACTAAATTCCTTTTTATTTGAGAAAACAGTGTATTTGCCGCGGTAATCCAACCACATTACTAACTAATTACCGTAAAAACGCTAAATCATGAAAATTGAGTTATTGTATTGTCAACAAATGCTCGTTAAGACGACACATAAACAATATAATGTCTTGACAATTAAATTTGTGGTCGTGAATTTGAAAAAACAACGTTGTTTTGTGAACTAGGAATTTTATAGTGCTACTAATCAGAGAGCCGAACTTTTATAGTGCGACTAATCTCATAGTTTCACCATGTGAGTTTGCGACCACGGCTATTTTGAATTGGGTTATCGAAATTTTTTATTTTAGTTTAAACAGATATCTAGGATCATATGATTTTTCTTAATCATCCTTTTAATTCGCCGAAAGCAAATAAAACTTTTAATTATCTATGAGATTTGACATAAAAATATATATTTATAATAATTTTAGATTTCTAGTATTTTAAAATTTTTCTCTTTGCTAATTATGCTTTATTGTCTTTGAGTTATTTTTTAATACTAAGTAAAATATAAATTTGATATGATGCACATATTATTTTTGATATGAAAGTTATATGTCTTATCCATTTTTTTTGCACCAAATATGTCTTATCCATTAATATAGGATATATAAGATTAAAATCTGATTTTCTGATGATGTAATATAAAGCTAAATCATATTATAAGATGTAGTGCATGAAATTTTAATTCCAGTTAAAAATATATCAAATAAAATATAAAATTAATATGCAATGTATTACTTATTTATCAATTAGTTGTAACTAGTTTTAACTAAATTCAATATACTGTATATTTTGTCTACCCGCGTAAACAGTGTTTTATAAATTGTAGTATTTTAATTTGATTTTGGTTACTATATCTGATTTGGCTTTGATTCAGGTGATCACGTCAATAAATCAAATGTTTAGGTTGCATCAAGACAAGAATTACGGCAAAGAATCAGAATTTATACTACATTAATAAAAACAAGATATTACAAAACAACCAAGGACAAAGTTACAAAGTTACAAACAAAGGGGGAGCTACAAAACCCAAAATGATGGGCACAAATACAAGTATCAAGTATCATAGTCTGAAACCAGAGAACCATTCATATAGGCCTCTTGACTTATTAAGAATCCAATAGCTTTTTGAATCAATCTTCATTCTCTTCTCTCTCTCTAGGCACAGCACCAAATTCTTTGATTAGAATCTCAGCCACCAATGGAACCAAATGCGTGACACGAACACCTTTCTTATAGATCTCTCCAATATGCGAGTCACTTCCTATTCGTCCCCCGACATACACGTCAGCACCCTCAACTGGCTTACCTTCGTCGCCGCGTGTTAAGCATCCCATAAACCCGATATCCGCAACTTGGACTTGTCCGCAAGTGTTGGGACATCCTGTCCAATGCATCCTTATCGGTCTTGGCACAGATACAAGTCTCTCTACTTCTTCTGTCACTTTTAAAGCTCTTAGTTTTGTCTCGATGATAGCTTGTCCACAAAACTGGTTACCAGTACAAGCAACTAAGCCTTTCATAAGGATAGATGGCTCAGGGGAGAACCTGCTCTTGAGAAACGGCTCTTGAAGCAAAGCTTCAGTTTTCGAGGAATCCACATTTGGGATGATGATGTTTTGCTCTACCGTGAGTCTAAGCTCGCCTGAGCCGTAGGTGTCAGCTAACCGAGCAAGCTCGTCCATGTCATCAGCTTGTAGCCTACCAACCGGAACATGAAGGCCAATGAAGCTAAGACCTTCTTGTTTCTGAGGGTTGACTCCAAAATAATCTCTCCTCTCCCATTGTTTATTCACAAGATCCTCCGAAGATCCTCTCTCGAGTTTCCCATTTGGCATTCTCTTCTCTACTTCAGCTCTAAATCCTTCAACACCCTATACATTTATTTGCAGAAAAAATCAACAATCAAGAACTTCAAAATCTAAGTAAATGATTGCAAGAGGAAGAATGTACTTACAAGTTCATCGATAAGCCACATCATTCTTGTCTTCTGTCGGCTTCCTCGAGTTCCAAGATCTCTGTAGGCCTCTAGAACAGCTTTGCAGAGAGGAAGAACATCATCAGCAGGGACCCAAGCATCAAGAGGAATAGCTTCTTCACATCTTTTGGGACTAAAGAATCCTCCAACAAGCAAATTGAATCCGAACCGGCCATCTTTAGTGGCAGGCATGTAAGCTAGATCATTGATATGTGGATGCTCATAGAGATCATGAGTCCCCACCACACACACATTCCACTTTCTTGGCCTGCAACAAAAACCCTTTTAACTAATACATTCACATACTCAATCTTAGCATCAACGACTCAAAAAAGTGAACTCACAAGTTGGTGAAATCAGGATTGCCTTGGGCATTAGCAGTGATAAACTGTGAAAGAAGATTCGTGTAAGGCCTAGTATCAACAATCTCCTCCGGGTCAATCCCAGCTATAGGATTACCAACAGGGTTCCTCACATTATCCATTCCACTCTGTAGACTAGTTAACCCAACAGAAGCAAGACCTTTCAAGATCTCAGGCACATCAGGCAACACAACACCACGGATCTGCCAGTTCTGTCTAGTTGTCACATCAGCACATCCATCTTCACCATACTTCCTAATCACACTCGCTAAATACCGAGTCTGTGCACTTGTAGTCACCCCATTTGGTAACTTCAACCTCATCATAAACTTACCATCTGCAACAACAACACCAAAAATAGATAAATCCAAATGTACTAAACGATTAAGAGTAAAGACAAAACCTTTCCACTATTAGATCCCACAACTGAAAACAGAGGATTAGAGAACATACACTGATGCTTTCTACGGTGGAAGAGACCAAGCCACTTGAGTCTAACATCAATATCATCTTTAGAAGACTTTTCACTATCAAGCTCTTCCATTGACTTCTTAGCAAGCTCTTCAATACCATTCTCCATAAACAGCTTCATTGGCTCTCTCTCGATCTTAACCTTCTCCTGAGGATTGATCCCTTTGCGAAACTTCTCCTTGAGAATATAAAACCCATCTTTCAACTCAACTCTTGGCTCAAGCCGATCTGCGTCGACGGATGCGGTGGATTCGGCAGGAGCGGTGGTCTGAGCTGCAGCAACAAGAACGGATCTTTTGGGTTTGGAAGAAGGGAGGAGAGGAGCTGTGAAAGTGAGAGAGAAAGAAGTCATGGCGGAAGAAGGAGGTAGGAGAAGGTTTGAGACGTGCGGCCATTTTTGTAGAGGGAAGATATGAGCTCTTGAGTAATCCAAAGGGTCAAGTCTCTCTGAATCGCGTATGTTGTGAGGATGAAACAGACACTTGTGATTTCTCTCTTTGTTTTATTCTTTTTTTAAAAATTTTGAAAAATATATATTTAAAATTTTGTATTATTAATAATATAATTTATTCACTTCGTCCATTGACTTTGTGTTAATATACTAATTAGCATCATAACTTCTTTTTTTGTTTCCCTTTAATTATGAGTACTCAACATGAGATATTATTTGATAATTCGATTTCTAATATTTTTCTTATCTTATATTTGAAAGATAAATATCATATATATATTTTAATATTGGTGTAACGCCTAAATTCAAAGACGCAATACATAATTTTTTAATAGGTTGAATAACAATCCGATTTTAAATGAATATAGTTCATATTATTAGTATATTAAATGAATATAATACATATTATTAGTATACAAATTACTACAGTCTTTACCAAAACAATTTGTGTCATTAGGGATATATAAAAAGTTTATGATTCAATGATTAGAGAAGATTCAAGGCTGATGTGCTCATTAGATTTAAAGTAAAAATGATTTATCACAAAATATCACAAGGTAGAAAAAAAAGTAGTCTTGATTAAACAACTAAGACAAGTTGTGAAGCAGCATCTCAATCTAGTCGTGTGTGGTATTATGAATGGACTACTTTGAATAAACAAATGATATATCTATTGTTAATTAGGTATTAGTCATAGGCGTTCTTTAGCGTTATTCTAGAGACATGAACCAAACATCATCGCAACGTCTTCTTTCTTGACAACACCAAAACGTTAACATTGTTTATTTTCTCATACTTCTGTCTTTAGATTATTTGCACTATGCATGTGACTTCGATTATGTTTGATTCGATTAACAATATGTTCTTTGGTTTGGTTGATTCGATTAACCGAGAAATAAAGACATGTCGAATTTATATTATTATGTTTTTCTAAAACATACATGTCGAAATTATCTAAAAATGAAAATATTCGGCTCAGTTCACGATTAATTTTGGTTCTGAATTTCAACAGCAAAATTCTGGTTATTTCGATTTTTTTTAAATTAAATTCGAGTTTTTGAGTTAAATTGGGTTTGATTCGATTCAGGTATTAGTGAAAACCGGTCTAAACTAGTGCTTTCGACCCAAATCTATTGCTCAGGAAGGAAATGATTGTGTTGGTATAACTATTAAGGATTGAAAGAAAATAAAATTTAGGATTGTGTCATCCAAAATTTATCACTTTGGAATTAAAAAATAGCTAGTGGCTCTTGTAGCTATTAAAATCTTAAGGACATAACGTATGACTTCTCAGGACGTCTAAATAACAAAAGAAACAAGTTGAGACCATCGCCACCGGTTGAACTCATAAACATTACTCAAAAAAAACAAATATATATATTTTAATTGAAACAAATATAAACCAATGATAAGTGGCCATGTGTATTAATAGTGTGATAATCGTTTCTTCTTTTGGTAATCTGAGAAACGATTTCTCTTCTCTTTCTTATCTTTTTAATATTTTTAATTTTTTATTCACTAAATTTTTAGTAAAGTAACCGTAGAGTAACAACAATGGGTGGAAATGCCCTAAGCCGCCAGCCATCCATCCATCCAAATTTATTCTCCACCGCTACTCCCACGTGTGGCTTCCACACTCCCTCCTCTCTCCTGGCTACTAAAAATATCTATCACATCTTTTGGAATAATTTGACCACGTGAATATCCATAAATCAAAACTTGACCAAACTTAAAATCTATAGAGCCTCTGAAGACTATTATACACATCTCTACGTTTCGGTGTTTTATTATCTGGATTAATGTTCGAGTAGTAGAGTTAGACCATTCTCTAGGAGGCCCAAATAGTCTCCCCCGATGCCCAATGCAATTATATGAAATAAATGCCACTTGAAAGTTTAAAGAAGCCTAATTGCAGAATTGGATAAGCATCTCAAATAAAATACTTCTCTGCAACCAAAGCCAAGTTTCATTAATTAAGACAGCAATATTAGCTCCCCAAGATACAATTTTGGAGCATTTGGCGTAAAAGTTCCTAAAGGATTATACAATCTTTTTTATAAAAAAAAACTATGATTGAAATTTATATTATTTCTATCCGATTTAAATTTGTTCTTTTTAATTTTTAATTTCCATACTTTTCAGATATGAATATGATTTTTTAATTAATGGACTTTTATTTCGTTACTAAAAATATATTAACATAATAGCGACGACTTAACAGTAAATAGTCGATATTACAGCAGTGTATAATAATCACTCATTAACCAGTTGTGATAAAATATAATTAATCGTTTATGATCGACAATCGTCATTAATATTTGTGATTTATGAATTAACGATTTGTCGTTAATTATATTTTTTTGTCATTTATGTAATGTATACTCCTACGTCAAATAAGATTTAATGTATATGTCCAAAAAGATTATATTTTAGAAAAGTTTATAGTTAATATTGAATAGAAAATATAGAGAAGAAAAATCATTGAAAAAATTATATATGAGTTATATATTTCATAAAATTAAAACAAACTTTAAAGTACAGTACCTAATTAATTATTTCTGATCGGTAATCGTCATTAATATTTGTGATTTGTGAACTAGCGCTAACGGTATTTTGTCGTGATATTCTTTTATCACTTTGGTACTTTATATTTCTAATTCCGCAAATATGAAATATTGTCTATGTACGAAAAAATTTAAGATAATTTTATAAATATTGAATATATAAAATAATGAAAAAGTTATATGTAAATTTTCTATTCCATAAAATTAATATGAACGTTGAAACAAAACAACAACAAAATAATTAAGGTTTTTTTTATTCATATTAAGTTTGACGGTACTAGACATTGTCTTATCCTGAGTACTTCACAAACCTCACTTGACTCAGACTAACGGTTGAATACAAACATTAATTGAACACTTTGTTATATTACAAAAGTGCCATTCTTCGGACATAACTAGAAGAAACTCTTATTTCATCAATTTGGTTTGCCGGAGGAGTGCCTCGCCGAACACGCGACCACCTTAGCCCATTGTTTCAGCTTCTTCTTCATCATCTTTCCATCATCACCTTTTCAAAATTAACTTAGTTAAAATCAAACAAACGAAAAAAAAAGAAAAACGAAGAAGTTATTCCAAAAAAAAATACATATATACACCTTTGTTGACAATAGTCATGGTGCTAGAGTTGCTGACGTCAGGTTCCGACGCAGATGACGAGGTCCGAGACAAGTGGTTGTTGTACTGTCTGTGAACTGCGGTGTACAAATCCAGAGCTGGGATGGTTTTGGAGAGCCTCGGGCTAAAATCAGGAGAAGCTGGCTCAAACCCAAACCCTAGGTCGACGCAGCCTTTAAGCTCCTCGATATCGTCGTTTGTGATGCAGCTCTTGCTGCGACGAAGGCGATCAGATGGATGCCTCTTCTTCATCCGCAGCCAAGCCTCGTCGCGGTTTACCTCCGCTGGCAAAGACTGTTGCTTCATCAGAGGTTTTGGCGGCTGTGGCTGGTTGTGGCTCGACATTGTAGTTGCTAGGTTTTTCTTTTTGCCTTTTGAGTGTGTAAGAACCACTTCATATGAGGCTATATAAAACACGAGAACAGTACATACAGTACTTATATAATACTATAGTATGTTTTATTGAAACGCTTATTCAATTTACTATACCATATAAGACTCATTTATCACCATACATTTCCATATAATTTGAGTATAACTCATTTAACCACGCATATGGAAAAATATTTATAAAAAAAAAAATTGAAATTGATATATTTAACATTACTATTTAATTTCGTAATTAGATATCACATTATGCAGGGCCGGTTCTTGAATTTTGGTGGCCTAAAGTATAATTAAATAATTTATTTTTCTATATAAAAAGTAACAAATTTTTTTTAGTAAAGTACTAAAAGATAACTGAAAAGATTTTAAAAAATTATTGAATACTTTAACAATGTAAAACAATATAAAATTTAATTTTTTCTAACTTGTATGCAACAAATTTATTGATTAGCTTCTTATAGTCAAATTTTTCGATGATATTTCTCGATAGACATCATTGGTAATCTAAAAAAGTTGACATTATTATATAAAATAAGGATTAAGGAGAATAAATAATTAAAAAAACAAAAGCTTACTTAGAAGCAGCAATGATCGATGTACTTGTATCAAATTTCTAAATATTAGTTTTGTTTAAAAAAGTTGAATATATATCTAGTTGTCAAGTTAAATCAAATATTTGTAAAGTTTACTGATAAAAATAGAAATTAAACTAAAAAATAATAAATTAATTAAAAAAAGTTCGACTACTCTAAAAGCAAAAAAAAAAAAAAAAAAAAAAAACCAAAAACCTGTAAACGAAGCAGACGAAAACAAAAAAAACTGTAAAAAAAAAATTGAAACCGTAAAAAGAAGCTTGCATCAGAGTTGATGCTGTATCGAGTCGAACTCAAGACTTGCCTCATAAATGCATGACATATATCCAGCAGATCCAACTAATCTCTTGAAAATTATATCTCTTAAAAATATTTTTATATCGTGTGGCCTAAAGCAGCTGCTTTGCTTGCTTTATGGGTGGGCCGGGCCTGACATTATGCATAAGATAGACAGAATGAATTAAGTAGAACGGATTAAAAAATAGCTAGATGATATCATCAAGCATATTACAATTTATATAATACAGTATATATATTTTTCATATGTTTTTGATTATTGGTAGAAATTGTGTTCTTATTAGAATTTGTTAATTCTCCAAAACCTGAACTCTTCAATCCTTTTTTTTTGGGTGTTCCGTAGTCTACTAGTTTAAAAATGAAAGAAGAGGAGGGACATCTTTTATTTTTTGAGAAACAATATGGCTTAGAAGTATATATGAGAGAAGAGGAAAATAAACTTCTTGGTATTAACTTTAATTTTATGTTTCTAGTGATCTAGTATAAGGCTGGCCAAAATTTTAATTTTTAAATTTAAAATTTCTTTTGCTTCTATCATTCGATTCGTATTTTTCTTTTTTCTTTTTATCATATATGACATTTTTCCTCTAATGGCCAAAAAGCCATACTCTCCCTTATTTGCTTGGAGGAATGTCTTTTCAACGAAAGGCTTTGTGGAAAAAGGAGCAAGATGGGCATTAAAATCTGGTTGTGATATTTCGGTATGAAAAGATCCTTGGATACCGGATAGTCAACCAAGACCTGCTAATGGTCGCGGGAGACTGCTCCATCCTAATTTAATGGTTAATCATTTGATCAACCCACACACTATGGAATGGCATCTGCTCATCCTTGAGGAGTTTATGGATCCAGAGGATGTTCAGATTATTCAGGCTATGCCAATCAGTAAATCCTTTAAACCGGATCGATTAATTTGGCATTACACTAAATCAGGGAAATATACGATCAAATCGAGATATCGGCTAGCCCGTGATTTAGTTAAGGTAGTTGAGTCCGGACCGACGTGTATGGCCCTTAGGGCACAAGTTTGGAAACTTGACGTTCCCTCAAAGGTTCAACACTTCTTCTGGCAGATAGCGTCCGGTTCTCTTCCGGTGTTGGAAGGCTAGCTCATAGGGGTGTTCGGTGCGATACTCTTTGCACACGGTGTGGGTTGGTGGCTGAGACGATAAATCATGCTCTTTTTGAGTGTTCTCGGTCTCGTAGGATCTAGGATTTATCTCCGGTTTCGTTAACATCCGATGGTTTCCCCTATGGCTCAGTTTATTCTAATTTAGATTTTGTATTCTGGCGAGTGACATCTCAATCGAGTGTCTCAGATATTTGTTTTCGATTACCTTGGATTTTATGGTCAATTTGGAAGGATAGGAATAAAAAGGTTTTTCAAGGTACGGAGGCGGCGCCATTAGATATTATAAACCAGGCGGCTAATGATAAAATTTTGTGGGAGGAGGCAAGGTCATTCACAGGCAGAGCCATGGATTATTCGACACCTCTGGAAAATCTGGAACCTTCTCCGCGATGTCAGGTTGATGGATCCTAGAAGGAGTCTGAACCCTTTGTGGGTTTGGGTTGGTGTTTTTGCAATAGAGAGGACAAAGTGTTACTTTTGGGAGCAAGATGCAATAGACGAACCCCCTCACCCCTACACTCGGAGTTACAAGCCTTTATCTGGGCTATAGAATCCCTGCTGGCGGCTGGCGTTGATTGTTCCCTATTCGAGACTGACTGTGCAGAGCTAGTGGCGATGGTGCAATCTCCGGATGAATGACCCGCATTCTCTAACCTGTTGGATGATTTCAGTCTACTTAGATCTTCCATCCCCGGCTTCATACTACGCAGGATTCCGCGTTCGACAATTGTGAGGGCAGATTGTCTTGCCTGTTCATCACGTTCTTTACTCTCAGAAACTACTTCTCTCCGGTTTGGGCAACCAACCTTGGAGTTCTCTTTTAATTTAATGTTCGGTTGACAAAAAAAAAAGTTTGACTATCTATATATTAATGTTTTTGATGACCCTTAAATTAGGGGACCCAACACGATTACTTCATCCCTTGTGCCTTAGGACCGGCTCTGGTGCTCTTTGCAGTGATTCAGGTGCTACTAGAAACAAAATGGAGCACAGAAAGAAACACTCATAACAAAACAACAATCGATAATTTTGTTTTTAAATTGGTTCACAATGAACTTGGAGAAGACAGTGTCTAAGCCACTATCATTCAAATACGAAACATTTTAGAGTTTTTTGTTTTACATTATATTACAAAAACTGTCATTCTTCTGACATCAATTTGTTTTCCCAGAGGAGTGTCGCACCGAAAACCCTACCACCTTAGCCCATTGTTTAAGCTTCTGCTTCATCGTCTTCCGGTCATCACCTTTTTTAAGTTGCTCCTCAAAAACGGAGAATATTCAGATAAACAAACAAAAACTGATACCGAAACTAGAATTCACACATACTGACATACCTTTGTCGACGATTGTCGTGGTGCTGTTGGAGTTGCTGACTTCATGTTCTGACGTGAATGAAGACGTCCGAGACAAATGGTTGCTGTATTGTCTATGAACGGCGCAGTACAAATCGAGAGCGGGTATTGTTTGGGAGAGCCTTGGATTCAAATCAGGTGATTCTGTCTCAAACCCAAACCCAAGCTCGAAGCAGCCTTGAAGCTCCTCGATATCGTCGTTCGTAACGCTCTTGCTGCGACAAGGGAGATTGGATGGCCGTTTCTTTTTCTTACGAAGCCAAGCCTCCTCGCGGTTCATGTCTGGTGACCACGAGTGCTGCTTCATTAGTGATCTGGGCAGTTGTGGCGCGTTGTGGTTCGACATTGTATTGGCCATGTTTTATTTTTCTTTTGGTTGTGTAAGAGCCATTTCTCTGATTTGTAACACCAGAATCTTAATGTTGTAAGAAAAAGTATATGGTTTCGGAAAGGGTAGGCTCCTAAATTTTTATATTAGTTTTTTAAAATGGTAAAGCCATATTAAAATCCATATTTTGGGGTTGTTTTAGTATTAATAAGGAACATATTCGCCAGCACATTCCAGTTATATTACCTTTAATGGAGAAACTCTATCTCTAAAATGTGAATATATAAAGAAAATATTAAATTTCAATAGATTTTTATTTGAAAAATACAGTATGTGACGTGTCAGCAATTATTTGAATTCTATATAGAGGGACTTTTAAGAAATGAATTAACATCTTGTTGAGATATATTTATAAAGAAATTTTAGTATAAAGATAACCTTCTTAGTTTTTTTGTCAGACCGTTTAGGCAGTAAAAGATTTATGCATTATATTTTTTAAAATATTGCATTCTTAATGATTAAGAAAATGGTTTGCTGACCAGAAAAAAACTTCTTTTTTTTTTTTGACAACAAAAAGGAGAAAGAAAAAAAAAACTTCTATAAGAACCAATTTCAATATTATTTAATTTTTTCTATTAATTAAGTTATGACAATTTTGAGAGACGTCCAGAAAAAAAAAGTTAAGAATATATTTTATATTCTTTTGAGAAGTGGGTTATATAAGGCTCAAGAAAATTGAGGTCCCTGAGCTGGGAAAATAGAAAAAATGTCATTTTCCTTACGTTTTTCTGAAGTAAAACTTTTTGAACCCTTTTTTGTGAAGAAAAAAAAACAAAAATTTGAATGGACTCTGTGCTCTAGCACCTCTGGCACATGCCTAGAAACCGAACGAAAGTTATGGTCAAGCGAGTAAAAAAGATGCAAATTTGTCGGGTTTTTGCTGATTTGATTACCATTACTTGTTTAACCACCATTGTGTATGCCAAAGACAAACTTTTCCGGAAGACAATGAATGGTTCTTTGTAAACTAATCTAATCTAAACACCATTCAAGAAAAGTAAGAAGTTTGGAAAACAAAATGTATAAATTAGGTGTAACCGTGCAAGTATGGCAACCGTGTTTAGACCATGTTGTCCATTATTTGCTCACTTGGATTGATCTTAACTCATGTATGAAATGTTGGTTCTAACTTTACGATGTATTGGATCATTTTCTCTCTGCAAACGAGATGAAAAAACTACATGAGATTGTCTTTTGCTCTTACAAGACCCTCTCTTTAGTGCAATGGTCTCTCAAAGCTTCAATCATGATTAGTGTCTCTACTAAACATATTGATCGGATTAACTTTCTAAACCATTATATATGCCTATTTATTTTTTATTCGAGTCACAAACAAAAATTTACAAATCCTACGTTTTTCTTATCTCTTCATCTAAATTTTGGATTTCTTTTTCAAACTGGTATCTTTTTTTTTTTTTTTTTTTTTTTTTTTTTTTTTGAACAACCTCAAACTGGTATCTTTAACCTTCAAAATTTTAGGTAATTTATTGCCTTATTAAGTTTACTAAAAGTTTTTTTATATAATGTGGGTTTTTGCCAAAGTTGAGAGAAAGCTTAAATCTTATTGATGTTAAGATAGATATATATACTACAAGAGATTACAGTATGTTAAACCTAAACACATATGTTAAGTTGCCTAATTACAATATAGGTCCTTAGCCTAATAGTTTTACAAGCCCAGATCAATTTTCCATTTGTATAATATTGTTCGCTATGGGTCATGTGGCGAAGCTCACACATATATGTTTTTGACTACTAATTTGAATTGGGATTGACTTAACGTACAATAACTCTCCCCTCAAACCATGGAACATATTATTTTGACAATATCTGCCAGATTATTTCAGTATGAATCTTCACAACACTTACACATCTCTAATAGTGAAATCATGTATCTGATAAAGTGAAGTCAAACATCTATATGTTTGTCTTCTCGTGGTGAAAATGTTGTTAGAAAAAAGCTTAAAGAAATCTGGCCGTGACGAACACATCCACTATCTCTTGTTAAAAACTCATTTTATGTCACTAAATAATTTAACTAGAAATTTTCTTTGGTTATTTGAACAAGAGCCATATGTTATGATCCGGTGGTCGATAGAGAGCAACTTGAAGAAATGAAAAGCCCAACTTGAATGGCATGCGTGCAGTGCTGGCTTAACTATATGGACGACCAATGCCATCGCCCGGTATCAAAGATCCAAAATATTATTTTGTATGAATAAAAGAGGTCCAATTTTTTTTAGGGGAATTGGGCTGTATAACCCAAAAAAATACTATAATTTAAAAACTAACCATACTAACCATGTATGCACTATATTCTCTATATTTTATGTATTAATGACATGATTTACCCTCTATGATCCAATCTCCAGCCACCACCACCATTCATTCACCACCATTCCTACCACCTCCGACCACCGCCCATCCCACCACCTCTGCCAGACCACCGCCGGACCTTCGCCGGACCACCACCGGACCACCGCCGGACCACCGCCGGACCTCCGCCGGACCACCGCCGGACTACCTCCGGGACATCGGCGGACCACCGGCGGACCACCGCCAAACCGCCACTGGACCACCGTCGGCACCACCTCCACCTCTTAACCACCATCCCCTAGGGTTCCCAATATATTATCCCTTAGGGTTTAGTTTTCCCCTAAACCACCACCGCCGACCACCGGCTTCCGGTCGCCACCACCATCTCCTCCGGTCGCCGGCCACCGGCCACCGTCTCCGACCAAGAGCCACCATGCTCTCCATCACCTGCAAACACTAAAATGGTAATTTTGTTATACCCCCATCCTAATCTTCATATTTTTTCAAATATGGTGTTATTTTATACTATGGTTTTTTTGTTTTGGTTATTAGGCAAATTCACCCTTTTTTAATATGAATAAAAGGGGGTCCATATAATTTTTTGTTTAGGAACAAAAGGATTTCAAAAATAATTGCGAAAATGATGCATAAATAGTACTAAATTTTCTTTTGGTCGAAAGAAATAGAATTTTTTATAATTTTATATATATTAAAAGGTCTATTTTAAAATTGGCACAGAGGTAAATGTTTGAGCCGTTACTACGTACGTGATGCTGAGAAAGGGAGAGCATATGTGTAGTTACGAGGCTACCTTGTAGGCTTGCAAGTGTAGATTTGCAGAATATATAGAGATTTTTAATAGTAAATAAGATCCCATCATATGGGTAAAAGACACGAAATCCTACTATATTAATTGGGAAATACAAATATGAAATTAATTTTAAATGTGTAAAAAATTACATTTAGTTGTCATTAGAAAAATTTAATTAAGATTAATAAATTAATTAATTAAAAACAAAAATCGGGGATACATTAAATAAAATAAATTATAGAAAAGTAAAAAAAAAATCTAATGGAATCAAAACTAATCTGTATTAAAAAAAAAATTAACAGCTAAGATTTTAGAAATCTAATCAAATAAAATCTACAACTACAAATTTTATCATACTATATTAATTGAGAAGTACAAATATGAAACTAACCTTAAAATGTGTAAAAACTACATTCAATTGCCATTAAAAAACTTAATTAAAATTAATTAATTAATTAATTAAATAAAATTAACTAAAAATGAAAATCGGGGACACATCAAATAAAATAAATTGTAGAAAAGTAAAAAGAATCTATTAGAATCAAAACTAATTCGTAATTAAGAAAAAATTAACAGATAAGATTTTAAAAACCAAATCGCATAAAATATACAGCTACAAATTTTATCAAAAAAAATTTCCACCACGGGTTAGAATTATTACAGACAAGAAAAAGAAGACACAAGAAAAAGAAGCTACAAAAAAAAACAATGAATGTTGTTTTCAAAGAGGCTTTTTAGAACTTTTACTAGCTATATTTAGTTGTTCTTTTTTACATGTTAGTAAAGATTGTGTTTAGTTGACAAATGTTTAAAAAATTTTATTCATCACATACAAATGTTTTATTAGCAGGTTTTCAATAAACAATTTTAAAATACAAAAATTATAATATAAGCAAACCAAATTTTTAATGACAAATTATTATAAATAATATAATAATAAAATAAATTAGTACAAATTTTTATTAAAAAAATGTTCAGCCCGCGGTTCTCCGCGGGTTAGTACCTAGTAAACTTGTATTCACCCAACCTTCCCATTTTAAAGCTTTAAAACAACCAGCGAGACACATGTTGTAGTTGTACATCTCATTTGTCTCGAGAATTAGCACTAAAGATAAAGATTCATCTAAACTTCATATATTTGTATTCTCTGGAAAAAAAATTTAAGTTTCAATTTCTAGAGTCTAGCCTTTTTGGATGAACTTACAAATTAATTTTTTAAGTTTCAATTTCTAGAGTTTAGCCTTTTTAAAAAGAACGTTGTTGTTTTAGCGCAAAGGATTGATAGCAATTTTGATCACTATTGCAATGATCTAGTTGGTAAACATTGGATCACTTATGCGAAACGAAGGAAAGTACCAGTCAAGAGAATTTATATAGGCTAAATGATTGATATCTCAAGTTATGATTCAAAAGAGACGTGAAAGTGTTTTTCAATTACAAATCTTTTTGTCTTACTATTTAAATAAGCCCAATAAAAACAAAAAGGGTGTGCGTGAGTTTTTGGGTTTGTGTTAGCGGATGCGTAGGATTAGAGACTCTTGGCGTGGCGATGAAGTTGAAGTTGTCGATCAGTGTTACTTCATTTATGTTTAAACTCCTAAAAAGACTAAGATTTAGCAAGCCATAAACAAGACCTAGTATTATGACATAAAAATTATGACATTTAATTCCAAATATCCGTTCTACAATAAGGGCAATAAACATTGGTGTCTAGCCAAGGCAATAAGCATATGGAGTGAAACTTATGGGCACATGGTAAATGTACCAATTTTTCACCCTTCTTGAATCGATCTAGACATATCGCACAGTCTTGTTGTTCCCTGACCCGCCACTTGAACCATTCCATCAGCCTTCCTCGGCTCTTCTTCAACCCGACCACTTCGGTCAGTAACTCCCCGTGAGGTTTACCTTTCACTTGCTCCGGTTTATTTCCTTTGTCTTTACCATTTTGCCTGAACTTAAAAATCGAAAACAAAATTCAAGAGAGAGTAATGTCAAAAGTTTTGGTTTTCTTGGAAGCTGCCTAGTAGTTTCCGGGAAGTTTCCACTACAAAAAACAAACACCACGCAACTAATAACACTTGCTAAAATACGCCAACCTGACCCAACGTGGGGCTAACTCTAAAGAGATAATACAATAATTTGTCCGACAAAAGGCGATCTCACAATTATATCTTCATGTGATACCACATGTTTAGAATTAGAAGACATCATCATGCGTCCTTATCATGAAAAATATAGAGCTATAAAAAGGCTTTGAAGCTTCTAAGGCGCATTTTAAGGTGATTTATGAGTTGAGTGTACTATCATACGCCGTTTTTTTAACTAAGTCGAACCTTGTACGCGGGATTCTCAGCCGCTCGTTCAGCCTCTGCTTCGCCTCTTTGACTGCTCCGTCGAGCTTCTCATCATTGTCCTCTCCATAAGTCTTGCTCCTAACACTTCTCTCCTATAAATTTTTATAAACTTTAAGATTCTAATCTTCTCCCAAAAGAAATGTTTTAAAACATATATTATATCATTCATTTTTATTAATACCGAGAAGGAGACATGTGCCTGATGACTCTCATGATTGGTAGTGTAGAGAGAGAACGATGGTCGCCTAGTCCACACGTGTCCTGCCGTCGCCGCCACAGCCGTGTTGGAAGATTCAATCGGTGGAGCACCACCGTGGAAGCGTCGCCTCCTTGCGCATTCAACTCCGGGAAGCATACCAGCCATAGCTTTGTGTTGTTGTGGATTTGCTCAGAGAGAAAGAGAGAGAGGGAGAGAAGAAAAAATGACCGGCATCTACTACTAATATTTATATTTGTATATTACTAATAATTGAGGATAGCAAATATTGGCATATATAAAGATGGGTTAATTAGGCAGACAAGTCCACAAGTTTTAGTACTTCATTAGATAACTCTATTACTTTTTGTCTATCTTTTGCGTCTCTAGTATCACAAGCTATGATTAACGAGTTCGTCAAATTGCTTAAATTTGTAACGTTAATATGAGAAAAAAAAAACTTAGAATTCATCATATGTTGCAACTTTGATGTGAAAAGCTAGTCATTATTTAGGAAAAGAGTATCAAGATGCTAGCTAATTAACATTTAGATAAATAATGTCGGAATATTTAAATGTTATAAATAGCACGAAAAAGTATATTACTCCCTCCGTTTCAAAATATAAAATGTTTTAAAGAAGTTTTTTGTTTCATAATATAAGATGTTTTCAAGTTTCTATAGAACTTTTAAATTAGTTTAGTATTTTATATTATGCAGTATTGTTTCTGATTGGTTAAACTTGTTAAAAGTAAAGATTTCTTAATCTGCGTGCTTTAGGTAAAACATCCTATATTTTGAAACGGAGAGAGTATTAAATAAATTCTATGAGGAGAATTGCAAAAAAAAAGGAAAAACCTAAATGGAAGTTAGGTAGATGTGATTTAAGTGTATGTTTGATGTGTTTCCCATTTATAATCAAGTGCTTAAATTTTTTTTTTTAATCTTTAGATGTGATAGCGTTGTCCTTGTTTATTAGTATTAGAAGTTGCTAACTCTAACTAATGTTGGGATTTCTTTTTTAGTTTTTGTAAATAACACCTAGAAATCTAGAATTATATTATGAAATAATTTTTTATAAGGATAAGTGCAGAAGAAGAAAAGAAAACCTAGATGGTGGTTAAGTCGATCTGATTTAATTAAGCCCCTGATTGGTAACGGTTGTTACTTTTGGCTGTAAAGACTTTGACTTTAAAATTTTAGCTGTAGAGAATTTGGCTGTAGATGCTTTGACTGTAGATACTTTAACTGTTAAAATCTGATTGTTTACCAACAACTTTTAAAGTTGTAGCTGTTATTTTTATTATTATTATAAGTATTAATAATAAATATATATTATGTCAGAAATTAATTTATATAACATTTTAATGACAAAATAAATTTTATTAATGATAAATTAAAATTTTAAAAAATATAAATCAATCAAATATGAAATTTTGTTTGAAAACTAATTAAAAACAAACAAATATAAGAATAATTTTTGGTAACAATACACTTCAACGATAAATTAAAAGATAGTAATAATACAATAGTCAATATAAAATTTTGCTAACAATATTTTGATTTTTCTTTTGTTTTTGGTGATTGATTCTTGATTATACTAGCAAATATTAATAGTGTCTTTTAATTGTTTTGAATGTTTTTTTTTCTATTGAGTAGTTATATGAGCAGTCAAAAATCTATTAACCACTAATCAATGCATTGTTTGAATGTTATTCTCTTATTAATGATGAATTTCATAAACTCTTTTATAGTATTATTAGTGATGATGATGAAAAAATAAAATTTATTATTGAAATGGGTCTTAAAAGAAAGAGAAAAAAATGAGAATAATTAATTTATAAAAATAAAATATGTAAAATATTTATATATACTTTTGAAGAGCTTTTAAATATAAAAGGGTGAGAAAAAGAATGCTTTAAAAATTGTTTTGTTTTAAAGCATGAATTTGACGCTTAAAAAAAAGAGAAAACAAGGAAGAGAAAAAAAAAAGTGACTTTTAAAACTTTTAAAAAATTAAAAGCCAAAAAAGCCTGATTGGCATAAAAATAACTGTCATGGCTTTAAAAAATTTTAAAGTCTTAAAAGTAGGCCCTGATTGGTATGTTTTTCTGTTCATGTTGTGTTCCATGTATTATCAATTTTGGGGTTGCATGATTAACAAATTTATGTTAATACGAAATAAAGCATATGAGATAGAGAAAATGGATTTAAACCATACCAAATATGAACAAAAAAGGTTGATGAAATTACTCCTACACTTTTCTCTTGACTGACACAGTGTCCATTTGTTCTTTTTGTTATTATTGTTAGACCATCCACAATGGCGTGGATTTGGCCCGTCCCCAATATTTATTGGATTTAAATTTAAATGAAAAAAGCCCAATATCTGAAAAACGGTTCTTATTTGGGGACGTTTTTTTACCGTCCTCTTCGCCACGTGTAGCCGTGTGATTTGTTCTCGAATAAGCTAGGTCTAAAAAAAATGTATTCGGGAGACAAAATCATCCCGAGTTCTTTCTTCTCCCTCTTGACGGCGACCACGAAGGCGATTCGATCCTCCACGACGTTCTGTTCTTTTCACCGGAAAATCTTGCCAGATTAACGAAGCCGATCTTCTGTCGCATCCGAAGCCGGTCCGATCTTCAATACCTAAGACGTCCAGCGGTTCGATCTTCTCTCCCGAAGCGATCTGTCCCTGTCACCCGAAGCTTGTCCGGCGGTTCGAGCTTCTCTCCCGATGATATCCGTCTAAATAAGGTTAGTCTTCTTCCCACTACATGAGATTTAACCTTGATTGGCGCCGATTATCGAATTAGGGTTAGGGATTTGGGATTATCGAATTAGGGTTAGATAATTAGGGTTTGCGAATTAGGGTAATTGAATTAGGGTTATTCAATTAGGGTTAATTAATTGGGGTTATTGAATTAGGGTTATTGATTTAGGGATATTGAATTAGGGTAAATGATTTAGGTTATGTTTCTTTGGTGTTTTTTTTGTTTTTTTCATTTGTTCGATGGATCGTTATGTCTCTGTGTGAAGATCGAGTTGTGTCTGTGTCGTTTGTCCTTTGCTGTAGTTGTTGATCTTATAAACATGTTTGTGTCTTGGTCAAAATTTTTTTAAAACATTGAGTATCGTTAAACTTTGGTTTTTTTTTCTTAAATGTTAAAGGATCATCATCTTTGTGTCTCGGTCTATTTTTTTAACGTTGAGATAGGTTAAATTTTTTTTTATCAAGGTTTTCAATTTGGTGATTGTTGTGTCATTGGTATGGTTGGTAAAATGTTTTTGACATTGATTTTGATACAACTTTTGGTTGATTAAGATAGTCATTGTCATTCGTATGATTTTTGGATAAATTTTTTTAACAATGTCATTCGTATGATGTCTCGCATTGATTCGTATGGTTGTGTTTTTTTTTAGGTTTCTCATTTGGTAGTTGTAATGTTTACTTGTAATAAATTGGTAGCATTGTTGTGTAGTTGGTTGTATTTAATTTTAGTGTTGTTTGTTCATAGTTTCTTGTTTAATTTGGTAGTTGTAATGTGTACTTGTCATAAATTGTGATTAGACATTTGTTGTTTGGTCTTTAAGTTTTGATAGTTATTGCAAGTAAGGTTTTAAACCATAAATCTCTTTCATTTATCTTCCCTTTCTCACTTGTAAATGATATTCACTTCTCTTCTATACTCGCATCTCTTATCTTCGCATTCCTTCTCTTCTATACCCGCTTCTAATCTCTGCTTTTCTCTTCTCTTCTCTTCGCATTGATCATCTTCTATACCCGCTTCTCTTCTCTGCTCTTATCTTCTCTTCTCCTCGCATTCCTTCTCTTCCTTATCCGTTTCTTCCTATGGATTCTAATAATCCCTTCTTTCAGTCTTCTTCTTACTTCAACTTGCTTAACAGTCAAGAAGAAGGTGGTTTAAATGATAACTTTCATTGGGAAAGTTATCCACCTTCTGGACAGAGCTCACAACCTTCTCCTCACAGCTCCCAACCTTCTCCTCACAGCTCGCAAGAAACACCAAAAGAGCGCAAGGAGAGAAAGACATGGACACCTGCTGATGATGAAGTCTTGATCTCCGCATGGCTCAACACTTCAAAAGATCCCATCGTTGCAAATCAACAAAAGGGAGGAAGCTTCTGGAGCAGGATTCAAAAATACTATTGTGACACTCCTCACGCTAGAAACGGTGGAGACACTTCTGGTCTTTCACCTATACAAAAATGTACTGCAGCAATTCGTCAATTGGCATATGGTACTTCGTCTGACAGTGTTGACGAGTATGTCCGAATTGGTGCTTCGACAGCTCGAGAATGTTTGCACGAATTTACCGCCGGCATCATCCAAGTGTTTGGAGATGAATACTTAAGACGTCCTACACAGGAGGATCTACAAAGACTACTCTTTCAGAATGAACAGCGTGGATTTCCCGGGATGATTGGTAGCATTGACTGTATGCATTGGAGGTGGAAGAATTGTCCCACGGCTTGGAAAGGCATGTATTCACGGTCAACCGGAAAACCTACAATTGTGTTGGAAGCAGTAGCTTCGTATGACCTCTGGATATGGCATGCCTTTTTTGGAGCTCCAGGTACTATGAACGATCTTAATATTCTTGATCGATCTAATGTTTTTGATGACATAATAACCGGTCAAGCTCCGGAAGTCAACTTTGTTGTCAACGGAAGGGAGTACAACTTGGCGTACTATCTCACTGATGGTATTTATCCAAATTGGGCAACTTTTATTCAATCAATCCGACTTCCACAAGGTAGGAAAAAATCTCTCTTTTCTAAAAAACAAGAAGCTGTTAGGAAAGATGTTGAGCGTGCCTTTGGAGTCTTGCAAGCTAGATTCGCCGTTATTAAAAATCCGTCTCGTTTATGGGATAAAAACAAAATGGCAAATGTAATAAGATCATGCATAATACTCCATAATATGATTGTCGAAGACGAACGACATACATACAGTTACCGAAACATTATTTCTGAATTTCAACACGGAGAACATGTGGATCAAACATTTACCGTTGGTGCCGCCGGTGTGGGTTCAAATATCAGCAGTACGATTACTCGTCAAACAAGACTTCGGGATAAACAAGCTCATGATCAACTAAAACATGATTTGATTGAGCATATTTGGACAAACTTTGGACATCTTCCGGATAATGAAGTTTGATTTTAAAATTTCTATGAGTTGAATAAAATGTTTGTTTTGGTTTTGATGTTTTTATGTTATATTTTTAATGTTATTAATTTCTAAATTGTATGTTTTTGTATTTTCTTTCTTTAAATAATTAATCTTTAAACTTTCAAAATAATATTATTTTATTTGGGGGACCAAACCCAAATACACACCAATGCTCCTACTAAAAATAAGAAACCCTCAAAATATTAGTATTAAATGTGGGGGACCAAAAAAAGTCCCACACCATTGTGGATGGTCTTACTTGACATGATGATGTTACAATATACTAGTATTTTATATATAATTTAGGCTTCATTTTTACTGTTATTTCTAGTATTTTAAATAAAATGAAATGTACTATTTACGTGTATTAAAATATTATAGATTTATTTTAATACACGTTAATAGTGTGACTGTGTGAGCATCTGGCTGAATAAGGGAAAAACAAATGCTGCTAATTAATGTTGGTTTTTTTTTTCTTTTCTTTTGATAAGGTGCTGTTACATGTTCGGTGCAAAACGTTAAAATCGTTTTCTATTGTTAAATCAAGTTAAACTGACGAGTACGTAGTCCGTGAATTCTTGTAAAATTGAAAACCATTCACGTATATATTATAGATACACGTGTAGTGATATTGAAAAATATATATATTATGTTGAGAATTTGAATTATTTTGTTTCCTTTAATGACATAAAATGAATAGAAATATATTGTTTCCTAACAAATAATCTCTGATATGAAGTTTAGACCACATATATTATATATGGTCACCGGCTCACTGCATTTGAAAGAAGAATTTAGACAATGTGAAGATTTTGTCTGTGGACCAAGAAAAGGACGAAACAAAGCTCGCGGCAAATTATCATACACACAACACAGCCCATGCATTCGTCCAGATCTAGGCGTCTCTTCTTTTCTTAGAAATAAATAACTATGGATTTGATTAGTAACTATATCATTAATTACCATTCAAATTTCTAAGAAAAAAATGATTGATTTGATTGTAATATTTTGAATCAAATAAGAGTTGGAAAAACTACAAGGAAGAAAGACAAATCAAAATGAAGTTTTTTTTTACCATATAAATTTTAGGTTTGTGGCCCATTTATTCTCCGCGCCGGCTCTCGTTATGACTTATCTCTTATTGATATATTTTTGGTTAACCACATTTTTTTTTACTGTTTTATCACTTTTATGTCACAGATTAGGTCTGATATATTTTCAGTTATAACTATTTGACAAAAGAAACATATATTTCATTATTTGACATAGAACTTCCGTAGCTAGTTCCCTTATAACGTGAATTGTAGAACATGCATGCCTTCTCTGGCTCCCTTATAACGTGAACTGAGTTCATTGGCTATACGAGAGCTATCATTGTCAGTTTGTCAATGTCACACTTAGCCCTGGGCAAAATACCCGGATCCGAAACCCGAACCTCGAACCCGATCCAAAAAACCCGAACCGAATCCCTATCCGAAAGAAGAAAAAACCCGAATGGATTTAGGATTTCTGAAATTCGGATATCCGAACCCAATTTTATCCAAAATCTAAAATAAATCCGATCAAAACTCGATGATATACGAACCCACAGATATAACCCTATGATCATAGCCTATTATCTCTATCTCTAACCCTTTTGATTTGTTGCTTTTACCTCTCACCACCGGTTCGTTTTCCCGTTACTCTCGATCTATAAACACTATTTATTCGGATTTAATCCTCATTCTTCAAGCTGGAAAACCTAAACTGCTACTCATCTCCTCCGTCTGAGACTTCACGGAGACATTCAAAGGTGATTGTTTTTGTTGTATCATGTATCATTTTTGTTTGCGAGTTCTACTCTGTTTTAATTTCTGTTGTATCTTGTATCAATTTCTGTGTGTTTTTGGATTTGTTTGTTCGATTGATTGATTTGCAAATCTCCAAATTAGGCATAACAAAATTTTCTCAATGTTTTAGTTTAGCTTCATGTCTTGTATTGTTTTAGTTTGATCATTTGATTGGGTTCTGTTTTAGTTTAGCTTCATGTTTCATGTGTGATCGATGGGTTTTGTTTTTGTGATCGATGGGTTTTGTTTATGTTTGAGCTTCAATGTCTTGTATTGTTTTAGTTTGATCATTTGATTGGGTACTGTTTTAGTTTAGCTTCATGTCTTGTATTGTTTTAGTTTGATCATTTGATTGGGTTCTGTTTTAGTTTAGCTTCATGTATCATGTGTGATCGATGGGTTTTGTTTTTGTGATCGATGGGTTTTGTTTGTGTGATCAATGGTGGTCTTGTTTGTGTGATCGATGGTGGTCTTTGATGTGTGATCGATAGTGGTCTTGTTTGTGTGAGCATTTGTTTTGTGTGATCAATGATCGATGGTGACATGGTGTTTTCTTTCACTAACTTTTTTTTTTTTTTTTACAATTAGCAGATGGATTCATCATCTCCACATCAACATGATCGAGATAATGATGCAGATGGATTTGAGTTTGATGACCAAGGAGAAGGGTTTCAGACTCCAGAAGCAAATCAATGGGGAAAAAGAAAACATAATCATGAAGATGGAGATGAACAACCAAAAACTCTGAGGCAAATCACTCCAAGGTCAGGTGTATGGGTTCATTTCACAAGGCTACCAAATAACCGCAATATATGTACCTGCCACTATTGCAAGAGAGAATACAAGTGTCCATCAAAGTCAGGGACTAAAAATTTGTGGACTCATCTTGAAGTCTGTAAGGAGCACAAGGCGTGGCTAGAAGGAAAAGATCCAAAGTTGAGTCAACAGGTCATTAATAAGGATGGAAATCTGCAAAATGCTAAAGTTCCAGAGAGTGTTTTCAGAGAAGCATCCAATGAGATGCTTGTGATAGGGGAGTTGCCATTATCTTTCATTGAATGTATGGTTTGGAGACACTTCTGTAGCAAGGTATAGTGTTCTTTTTTTGTTTTTCTTTCCTTTTGTTTTTCTGGATTTTATTGTAATGATACTAATATGTTTCTATATGTTTATGGATGCAGATGAATCTATATAAACCACACTCCAGAAGGACTGCCACAAGGGACATTGTTGAGATGTTAATTCAGAGAAAATCGACAATGAGAAAGTGGTTCATTGCTAACAAACAAAGAGTCTCACTCACAACAGATATATGGGTTAGTGATGTCACATGTAATGTCATTTATCCTTCTTTTTACTCACAAATGGCTCGTTTTTTAGTTCACTTATCTATTCTAATCTTATCTTAAAATTGATTGCTAATCACAAGTGCAAGTTATATGGTCATAACAGCACATTACATTGATCAGTATTGGCGACTAAATAAGCTTATAATAGGATTCAAGTATGTGACAGACCACAAAGGGAAGACAATTGCAGCTACTCTTCTTGATTGTTTAGCTGATTGGGGTATAGAGAAGGTCTTCTCTATTACAGTGGACAATGCAACCGCAAATACAAATGCTTTGAGTAAGTTTGAGACTGCTTTCTCTCTCGTTTCTGATGAGTCTTTAGTTATGAAAGGAGAGTTTATGCATGTGAGATGTGCTGGTCATATCATTAATTTGATAGTGAGAGACGGGTTGACTGAAGTTTCTGAGAATGTACTTGCAATCAGGAATGCTATCTCTTATTTTAGATCAGGCACAAATAGGCAAAACGCATTTGACCAGAAGATAAATTCTGTTAGGATGACAAGGTGTAGTTTGCCTTTGGATGTTAAGACTAGGTGGAATTCGACTTATTTGATGTTGCAGAGGGCAATTAAGTACAAGGTAGTATTTGATAAGATGGAGACAGAAGATAAGCTATACAATGATCATTTCTTGGAGACAGATAATGGAAAAAGAGAGTTGGACCTCCTAGCTTCAATTACTGGTGTGCGGTTGAAAGGTTAGACAAGTTTTTGGAGATTTATTACAACTCAATATTGATTGTCTCGGCTTCTACTAGACTGAATTCTCATAAGTGTTATGGGGAGATTGTCAACATATCAACCAATCTTGACATGATGTGTTCTAGTTATGATTCTGAGTTGAAGAATAAGGTTGAGGAAATGTATAAGAAGTTTGATAAGTATTAGGATGGGATTAGTAATATCAATCTGATGTTGATAATAGCAACAGTATTTGATCCTAGTAAGAAGCTGCATTTTGCTAAGATTTGTTTTGCCGAGTTGTATGGTGAAGAGACTCCAACATATAAAGAGATGTATGACAAGGTTTACAATCTTCTGGTTGATATGTTCAAGGAGTATAGTGATCGGTATGCTAAATCTCAGCCTTCTCAGCCTTCTCAGTCATCTCAGTCTCAACATTTTCAGTCATTTCAGCCAGATGTGTGTGAAGCAGATAGTGTTCCTCGTCTTTTCACAATTGATAAAAGGTACAAAGCAGCGTTAAATGAGATTGGAGTTCAAGTAACAAAAGATGAGTTGACTACATACCTGAAAGAGGCTGTTGAGAATCCAGATGTGATGATGGGGACTGAGTATGATGTTCTATCTTGGTGGAAAGTCAACTGTGGTAAGTAACCTATTCTATTACAAATGGCTCGTGATGTCTTTGCTATGAAAGTGTCATCTGTAGCATCTGAAAGTGCTTTTAGCACAAGTGGTAGGATAATAGAACCATGTAGAAGTTGCCTAACTCCCTATATGGTTGAGGTTTTGATGTGAACTGAGCAGTGGATGAAACAAGACATTGCAATTGAATCAAGAGTTCTTACCAATGCTCAAATTATGGCAGAAGTAGAATATGAAGATCGACTTGAAAAAGGTTTGTATATCACTAGATCTTGTTATTTTTTGTTATTGCCTCTCTTATAGTTTATGTTAGCTCATCCAATTCTTTTGTTTTCAGAGTTCTGCATTGAAGATTAAGGTCTCGACTACTTGAAGCTACAAGGTGTTTTGTTGTTTTGGTTTTACAATCGGTGACAATTCTACAAGAACTATCGGCTAGTACTTGGTTTTTTAATTTTGGTTTACTTTGTTGTCTCTCTCGTTTAGTACTAGGTTTATTAAGACATGTTATGTGGTTGTTTAAACGAGATTATGGTTTGAATTTTGAACATTGGTCTCTTTCTGTTTATGGTTATTGATCGGTTTATTAAATGAAATTGAGTTTGGTTTACTTAAATTTGGATTGAGATCGGATACCCGATCCGATCCGAATCCGATGGATGTTTATCCGAAATCCGACCCGAATATTAGAAATACCTGAATGGGTCTAGGACCCCTTAATCCGAAATACCCAAAAATTCGAAATACCCGACCCGAATCCGATCGGGTCACCCGAATGTCCAGGGCTAATCACACTTTTTCTGATGGATGCCAAGTGGCGAGCGTGGCAATCGGAACGAGAACCTAGCCATCCAAGACGTGGGCGAGGAAAGATAAAATATGTGCATATACCCTGAATCTTGGATGTTGAATAGTATAGTGGGAGTGGGATGATCCACACTTTTATTCTAGCTAAAATAATCATCAAAATGCACACATATTACCAAATAATAGACAAATATCACTCATTTACACCAAGTATAAAATGAAATATTTCTTCTTTCCATTAATCATAGATAGCTAGGGTTAGAGCGTGCTGATAATATATTATGACAAGAGGGTTTAGGGAATTGCTCTCTTGTATTATTATCTATCCCACATGATATAACATATATATAGTGATACAATATTAGGGTTTTAGGTTATACACCAGACCTACTAATAGGCCGATAATGGACATCCATACAATATAGAATATTCATAACAATTATAAATATATTTGCTTTTCTGAAGGTCTGGCGAGACCTGTTGTAACATTCCCAATTTTATGTAATTGGGCCGGTCTGTTTTTCTACCCATGTTAAAGCCCATTAGTCAAAAATCTGGTAAACGACAAAGGGTTTTGTGCATTTGTGTGTATGTGTGTTTATATCTTCGTGGAAGCCGTCAAAAGGGAAACGCAAATTGAAACCCTAAGAACTTAGCAACTTGATCCTTGTGTCTTGAGCAGAAGTGGACGTGCTCTTGTTGTGTTGTTAAGAGTGGAGGAGAAAAAAGAGTCGTGAGGAGAAAAGAAGAGAGAGAGAGAATGGGATGTGTAGAGAGGGGAGAGAAGTAGACGTCAAGGAGGTTGTGGGAACACTGGTGGGGTCTGTTTATTCATGTCATGGCTGTTGAAAGCCTCGGTGATGGTGGAGGAGCAACGCCGGAGTAACTGAAAGGTGGAGAAAAGATAAACAAGAAAGAGTTAAGAAGGAAATAAGAACAGTTTGAAGAGGCGACTTTGGAGGCTCGTCCGACGCCGGATTTGACATCAGTTTATCAATATAAAATCACCAGCGCGTTCACTATCAATCCATGAGCTTGTAGCAATTGGAAGTCCGATCAGAGTTATATTCAAGAACTTATGTTCGTTGCTTCCTGCTCAAGAAATATCAGACAGTCCAAACCTGCAACCCTAGAAATCAGATTAGAGGTTGTCTCCTTGGAACAGGGTTTGGTAGTCCAAAAGTTACCCGATCAAGCTGAGATTTGGTGGGGAGCTTCACGGTACTACTAGCTACAGATTCAACGGTGGGATAGCGATTTTAACGGTTAGTTATGGTTTTATACATGTGTTTCCGAGACATATTTGTATGGAATAAATGGTGACATTGTAATGTTTGGTTGGCAAACTGAGGTTGGCTGGAGCTGCAGCTTGAATGAGCGTACTTTAGTATTGGGTCTGACATGAGAAAGGAGAAATGAGTTTCAACATTTAATTAGTGGCAAAGGTGAGGGTGGTAATCACGAAAACACAATGATTACTTTCTAAACATGTTCTTCATGAATTGCTTGTCTAGGCTTGGAAACTATGTGATTTGATATGTCTATTGTTTGATATTGTGTGCTATGATGATATGATGATTAGATGTATGATTATAATGCATGATGACATGGTATGCTGATACGATGCAAGGTAGAATGAGTTGATGTGTAACATGATAACTGTTGAATGATGATATGAAATGAGATTATGTGATGAGGGTGCGAACATGAAATTTGTTTCGTGACTCGATGGAAGGACCTGAGATTGGTTCGTACCTGGTAATTGGACGAACATGAGATTTGTTTTGTACCTGACGATTCAACGAACATGAGATTTGTTTTGTGACATGCTAAGCTGATGAGATTTTGGTTTAGTGATATTGATGAATATGTGTGTATCGATGAATGTGTTGGTGTTTAAATATGGTTTAAATGATAGTATGATTATATGCTAGATTAAATATTATGTGAAACCGTTATATTTGTTGGATGTATGTAAAACATGTGGAGTCTGATTTTATGCTAAGCATTGATTGTTGAATTTGATTAGAATATCGTCATTGTGTTCACCCTTTTATTTTTTCCCTCAGGTTAAAAGTTTTGTGAGTTGTGGAACAAGTTTTATGATTGAAGAGTTTTATTTTTAAGAAAAAAGCATTTTCGCGGAACCATTTGAATAACACCTTATCTTGGCCGATAAGGCGGAACGGGTGTTACACCTGTGGCAAGAAATTCTATTTGAAGTCTGGTCGTCTTCAATCTCCATCAAGATAACATCCCTTCATCTCATCTTTTGAGGATATTATCCTTTTGGATAAGTCTCCAACAAGTACAATAAATTTCTCGATACAATTACCAAGTTAATTCTTGGGAAATACTTGGCCAAAAGAAAATTGAACTTATCACCAGAAGAAAATTACTTGGCCAGCCTTGGTCGTTTGTCTCCTTCTAGACAAGCGACCTTCTCTGGAACCAGAATTGCTGAATCGTATCTGTTTAGGTGGTTTAGATACATCCAATACTAAGGCTATCATCCAGTAGCTTTGCTAAAGTTGGATTATTTACTTGCATACATGATCCACTGTTTAATAAGTTTTTCCTTCTCACTACATTTTTCATCTTGTATTCTCAAAATTCAATTGAGAATGACGTAATTAAGTTATTAGAAAAAGAAAGCCAAGGTAAAAGATAGGAGAATTGCACCCTATAATCAACAAAAAAAACTTCAATTCAAAAATTAACTACACTAACCATTAAAACATAATATACACTATATAAACTACAATATATACCATTTTATCTCTCCACCACCACCTTACCCCTTTACCACCATCACCATTGCCCATCACCGTCGGCCATCTTCTCGGTTACCACCGTTGACAACCACCACCGGCCATTTTCTCCAATCACCACTGCTGTCCATCTATTCCGACCACCGCTGCCGGCCATCTCTTCCGGCCACCACCGTTGGCCATCTTTTCCGGCCACCGCCGCTGGCCAACTTCTCGGCCACCACGGCCGGCCATCTTATCCGACCATCAACCACCGCCACCAGCCACCAACCACCAACCATTGCCGCCGGTCATCTCTTCCAACCACCGGCCACCGCCGCTGGTCACCACTGCCGGCTATCAGCCACCATTACCCTCCTCTATTACAACACACTAAAATAGTAATTTTATTTTATCCTCATCCTATTTTTCTAATTATTTTGAATATAATACTATATTCTTAATTTTATTTGTGATATTTGTTATCACACAAATTAACCCTAAAAGAAATAATAATGGGGGCCAAAAATATAAAAGTGACGTAATACAACTATACAAGACATGGAGTTAAAAATGTCTATGTTGGAACATTGAAAAGGTAAAGAAGAGTAGGTTTGAACCTAATATTCATCATTTCAGCTAATGACTAAACAATATACAGTATGTGGCCTCGTTACATTATTAAGGGCATCTACAGATCGGTAAATAGTTAAATACTAAAAAAAGAAATGTTTTCAATAAATTTTTTTTTGAAACTTAATACAGATATATAAATAAATTTTAATTTGCTAGAAAATATTAAATCAATTATGAGATAACATATGGTAACAACTAACAACGTCTTTTGTGAGTTTCTCACTTATTTCTCTCTTCTTTTTCATCATTTAGAAAACTTAAATAAAGCACTATAATTCAGAAGCTCGAGACAATCTTAAATATATTATGGAAATGTTTGTTTTAATAAATAATCAGATTAAGCATTTTTGGCTTAAAAACAAAAATTATATAAAAAGTCGTGTTTGATTTTAAGTGAGAGATCTACGATTGTAGACTTGAATAAAGAGAAAATCGATAGTTTATGTTCAGAGGTTTATCATGAACTGAAAGCAGTTGATTTAATAAAAAAAATTGAACGAATCGAATTGCTCTGATACCATGATAGATGAAATATATAGAATATATAATATATTATTGCTTTTATTATATTATGATGAATGACATATGTTTATATAGACTATATAAGAAGAAGAAGCTAATTAACCTAATTTCCATAAATAATAGATCATAGTAATTATTAACAAATATATACTCTACAATATTTTTTTCGCATTTTGTTTTACGTTATTACAAAAATATCTAAGAAAAATACTCATTAAAATAAAATAATATATATGTAACGAAGAAATAATTAATATGATATCTCTTTTTGTACTCTTTGTGTACCACTATCTAACTATCTAAAATTTTCTAATTGAAGCACGAAATTTAAGACTAAATTAATTCTTAATATAGAGTTTTTGTCTTTCTAAACATTAAAAAAAAATATTTTACGTTTGATTTAAACTAAATTAACCACTAAGAAAATAAATTATATACCTTGGTTCCACGTAAATAATGCAAGTATTCTTTTTTTATTAAATATTACAAAATTTAATGAGTATTCTTCTAGACAACTTATAAATTTTTCAAATTATATGGTTAATGATGTAGTCTAATATCACAAGATCCTTTTACTACATTATACGATAAAAACAAATTAATACATAAAAATTTAGTTTTCAAAAAAAAAAACAAACATAAAAATTCTAATTTGAGAGCTGTATTGTGTTCTTTTACGGATTTAAATGTAATGTAGTTGGATTGTTGTTTTCAATAGATACCAAAAACTAATACAGTATATATGTTGTTGATTCTGGTTTAAATCGGTTAAACCGAGTCTTTTAAAAAGTAGTATTTAAAATTTATAATTAAAATAATAAAAACTGAAAAATATATATCGACGACAAGTGTAAGTTCGGTGTACAAGGGACCCACTTCTCTCCATTTTCGTTTCCTTTTCTGTCATCAGATCTGAGCAAAAAAATTGAGATTTTGCTCTTTCTTCTTCTTCTTCTTCTTCTTCAATGGCGGTTTCTTCTTCTTCGTCATCTTCTTCCTCAATATGTCTCAAATCCACTCGATTTCACTCAGTTCGATCTACTTCTTCTCCGTCGCGTCTATTCCCAGTAACTAGCTTCTCCCCTCGATCTCTCCTTCTCTCCCAAAGACGATCTCTCCTCTCTTCTTTTAACTCTCGCTTTCGTCTCTCACCTCTCTGCGCCCGTGATTCTCGAGGTATATATACTGTTTACTTCGATCTTCAAGTACGGGTTTATGAATAATGCGTATTTTTCTTTGGTTCTTTGATCAGTGATCTCACACTTTCGCTACTTAAACAGACTAAGTAGAAATTGGAGAGTATGTCAATCAATCGAATGCTCTTAGTAATCTGCTATTCTTTTTATATTTTGATCGATTGATTATTTGATTTAGACTCTACTTTTTTTGGTTAGCCTCTGGTCTATGCCAAAATGTTTTCAATTTCTTGATCTAAGATCATAAAATGTAGTTCTAGCTAGTTTTCTTTATGATGATCTAGTATGAACTTTGAGAGATCTGCAAGGTTCAGGGAGACAAAGATATAGAGTCAGAACAGTGTGAAGATCTTGCATAGACTGAGACTATAGAAAAGCTTTGTAGGAGTAACTAAGGGTAATTATCATTTATCAAAGTTCATCTGATACATGTGGGATTGAAATTAGTTCATAAATTAAGTTGACATTGTTCTCTTCTGGTTGTATGACTTGGTACAACTCTAATCTAATTTTATTACAGCTTAGCAAAAAAAAGTAACAAAAAATGATGGATTAGTAGATGCTTAGGTTGACATGTTGTAGTATGTGATACACAGGACACTGCTTTCACTTCTTTGTGATAGCCTTTCGATTATTAGTATGATACAAAGAACTATTAAGTTTAGCCATCCTCAAGTCTCGTTTTTTTTTTTTTTTTGGTTTGACTATGTGCAGCAGCTGAAGTTACACAACGGTCGTGGGAAGACTCAGTCTTGAAAAGCGAAACGCCGGTGCTAGTAGAATTTTACACGAGTTGGTGTGGTCCATGTCGGATGGTCCACAGGATAATAGACGAAATAGCTGGGGACTATGCCGGAAAACTAAACTGCTATGTCCTGAATGCAGACAGTGACTTGTTGATAGCTGAAGAGTACGAGATCAAGGCTGTGCCAGTAGTTCTATACTCTTCAAGAACGGCGAGAAACGAGAGTCCATCATGGGTACAATGCCCAAAGAGTTCTACATTTCCGCCATTGAAAGAGTCTTGAACTCATGAAGAAGGTTAAAATCGTTGATGAGAAACTCTTCACTACCACGTTGATCAAAGATATTGTTGGGAGATTACAAATCGCTCCATTTCGATATGGTTCATATTTCATTGACACTCGATTGCTCTTAGTCTTTTGTCTTATGTTTGAACCTCTTATCTTTTCTTTGTTTCTTCTTTTATACTCTTGTGAATATAACTGTTGGATTTGTGGAAAGATGGCTCAGGAAGTATTGTGAATATGTATATCTTCCTTCTTCTATTGATGATCTTATATTCTTATTATTCTAAATTTTCTTTTCGTTTCAACTTGAGTGATCTCAGACTACTTAAGACACTTCTATTGTTGGTATTGTGTTTGCTTTTATCCGCTTCATTACTCATTAGCTTTGATATAGACGGTGTCCTTAGGACGCATGGAGGAGACAGGTTAGTAAAGCCGTTCAATGGATTAATCGTTAGAGAAAGTGAGAATGAAGAGATCTTTGTCTTAAGTTATTCCAAAATAATTTTGGGTTGGAATAATCATTGTTCTTTCAATAGAGGAAAATAAATCAAAAAGTTGTATTATTTTCTGAATAATAATAATAATAAAATAAAATTACTTCAAAATATCTTGGCAACAATTATCTTTTTTTTTTTTTTGGCAAACTGGCAACAATTATCTTAGCCAAATAAGTATATAAGATAACAACAAATTTTAAATGACAATGCATTGCAAAACAAAGTTGATAGAAAAAAATATAATAATAATAATTAGGTTTTAACTTCTTTTTTTCTCAACTCTAAAGTATTAAGATATTTTCTTTTGCTTCTCTCTAATTTTTTTGTTTTGTTTGAGTTTGTGTGATATTTAGATACCTTTTTGTAATATTTATTGAATTGTTAATTTTTAAATTAAGTATGATGTGGCATAACTACATTGTTTAACTTGTTCTTTTTTGAAAGCAACTTTGTTGAACTTAAATCTATTATTTAAGTTTTTATGTTTCCAATATAAAGATATGTGAAAATTTAATGTTTTTTCTAATTCTGTTTGAATAATTTTGATAATTAGTAACAATGTGTAGAGAATTGATTGAATTCCTTAATATTATGTTGCATAGCTGTATAAGTTAAATTAATTAAAATATTTATATTTCAGAGAAATTATAGTGTTGGCCAACATTGGGTAATAATATTGTCAAGAGAAGACATTTCAAATGGCCAAATGCAAATGATATTTTTTCTTTTTTAGTATTTCAAAAAAAATAAAAAACATTTATTATTGGGATATCCTTTGGGATGGAAGAGACTTTAATAGTAGTTTCACCGACTCTCTTGCCTGGCTATAACCCCCTCCCCATCACAAAACTTTTGTAGAACCTTAAAAAGAAAAAAACCTAAAATCCGCCATTTCTGTATAATCTTACGCCGGAGAAGAAGAAGAATTGAGAGGAGAATCAAACTATTAATCCGCCATATCTGTATAAACTCGTATCGTTTGCTCTTTTGTGTATTCCATTTCAATCTTCCAGATCCGTGTTTCTCTCCCCCCTGAATCAGGTATTATTTTTGGTTTCCGATTCTGCTTTTGGTCCTTCTCGAAATGTTTATATATATATATATATATATATATATATATATATATATATATATATCTTTCCGTAATCAAACTTTAATCGCTCACTGATCTACAGCTAAACTTACAATCTAGAACAATTGCTATCTTAACAAGAACCCTAATCGAGTTTTTTTTTTTAATTCCAGAAACCTTTTGATGATAAGAAAAGCTATGTCAAGTTATTGTAATCCATCAGCAGCAACAGCTCTAGTCTCTGTTGATTCTCAACAAAAGATAAACTACTCAACGGCGGACTTAAACATGATTGCTTCTCAGAGACGTGTTCTCACGGACGGTCCTGTGGCTGTTCTCTGGGACATTGAGAACTGCCCCGTTCCTAGCGACGTGCGTCCTGAAGATGTAGCTAGTAACATAAGAACAGCTATTCAGTTGCATCCTTTGATATCAGGTCCAGTGGTTACCTTCTCAGCTTATGGTGATTTCAATGGGTTTCCTCGTCGTGTTAGAGAAGGCTGTCAAAGAACCGGTGTGAAGCTTGTTGATGTACCAAACGGTAGGAAAGATGCGTCTGATAAGGCGATTTTGATTGATATGTTCTTGTTTGTTCTTGATAACAAGCCGCCTGCTACTATCGTTCTCATATCTGGAGATGTTGATTTCGCTCCTGCGCTTCATATATTGGGTCAGCGTGGGTACACTGTGATTCTTGTGTTACCTTCTGGTGTTTATGTGAATGCAGCTTTGTCTAGTGCTGGTAAGTTTGTTTGGGACTGGCACAGTATTGTTCACGGTGAAGGCTTTGTGCCGTTACCTAAACCTCGTGTTGTGCAAGTGCCATATCTCGTGGGATGCAATGGTAATGATAACAGTAACTTGGATGAAGGTGAAACCATTCTCTATAGAGGTAGCTGTTATAGTAACGCAAGGGAATCCTCTGTTATGGTCTCGCAGTTTCACAACGAGTATAGTGGTAGTGCAGTGTCGTGTTGTCCATCCAATTCAAGGGAGTCTCTGGCTTGTCCTCCTCCTCCTGGTCACCTTGAGTCGACCATGTGGGTAGCGCCGGGTGATTTAAATGGTCTGAAGGGGCAACTCGTGAAGTTGCTTGAGCTTTCAGGTGGGTGTATTCCTCTCATGCGTATTCCTTCTGAATACCAAAGGAATTTCAGCAAACCGTTGTTTGTATCGGACTATGGTGTGTCTAAGCTTGTGGATCTGTTCAAAAAGATGGGGGATGTGATTGTAGTGGATGGTAAAGGCAACAAGAGACTTGTTTATCTGCGCAACTCCAAACCGAGCGTCGTCTCTCCCTCCTCCCCTGTGGTTCTACTGAGAAGAGAGAAGAAAGGAAGAGAGCCAAACGAGGAGACTACTTATGGAAGAGTCTCCTCTGATGAATTGTCAGACACGGGCTCAGTTGAGAGCGAGAGGAATCTGGAAGAGTTCAAACTCGAGCTACAAGACATTTTGGTGAGCTATTGCTGCCGGGTACAGATGGATTGTTTTGAGGCGATATACAAGCTAAGGTACAAGAGGCCATTGGACTACAACAAGATGGGTGTGAATCACTTGGAGCAGCTCTTAGACAAGCTCAGGGATGTTGTTGCCATTTATGAAGATCCTGCTACAGGGAGCAAACTCATCGGGGCGCATTAGAGGATCCGACCCGTTCGTATAACAATCAGACAATGTGTTTTATGAGCCGCATCCAAGGTTCTCTCTATCATTGGTGACAAGCAATGTAAGCTACTCACCTAGAAGCTCTCCGTATTATTGATATGCTCTCTACAGTCCTACTCTTTCCCCAGGAAAAAATGTTCACACGGAACGGAAGTGTTGATTCTGCATTGCAAGCCGTAATGAGTCAGGCAGTGCGTTTTATGAGCCGTTTACGCTCTCTCGTTGGGAACAAGCCAGTATTATTGTATGTGCTCTGTTTGTACTCTTTCATTAGGACAAAAAGTTTCACAGAAAGCTTTGATTCTGCATTGCAAAAGCATTTCAGTAGTGTTTTTTTTTTCCTCGAGAATTTGGAAACAAGGAACATAGTGAGAAAGGCATGTCAATGTTATCCCTCAACAATCAGTTTAACAACAGTTTGAGAGGAATCTAGTATATATGGGAGTTATGCCCAAGTTGCTAGATACAATGAGGCATGCATCAAGTTTGATTTAGTTCTTTATTTTGTTTGAAGTTTTTAAACGTTTGTGAGCTCTATATAAGCCCAGTGTTCCTTTATACTTTTAGTTAACGAATTAAAGTAATAAACCCTTTTGGGTTTTCTACAACGCTTGTGTCTTTGTGTTTGGTTCGTCCTTCTTTATCGTGTGTACTCCCTTCGAATCTGTCGTTATTTTAAAGCCTCGAGTATATTGGGGTCAAGATCATCTCCAGCCCATTTCTCTATCTATTTTTTTCCTAAAAATAGAAATAATTCCCATTTTTGATATGGGGTTTTTGGTAATTTTCATATTTTAGTGTAAATTAGAAATAGAGAATTTTAAAATAAAGAATAACAAATGGAGATTTTTATTTTAAAGATAAAAATTAGAAATGGGTTAGAGCAAATTTAATTCCAAACATCATTTTGTAAATGAATATAAAGATAAGTTGGAGATGGACAGAAGGCCTAAGTCACCATCATATATATTTTATTAAGGAATTTATGCAAAACGATCTTCTAAATTGCCAATTTTTACGATTTTTGAAAATAATACACAATATAAACCTATACATATTTTCCAAAACAATTTAAAGGTGACATACTTGATATATTTATTAATATTTTACAAATTTGACAATTAAAAAAACTAGTTATATTCGTATTAATTTTGCTTTCGTATGATCAATTTGCATTTTCTAGAAATGAACCGTAAAGATAAAAAAAATGACGATGAGGATATTCTTAACAAATATAGAGATGGATTCATGTGATGTGATGTGTGTCTATTTATATCTAGAACAATAATCAATGTAAAACCAAATTTAATATAGATCAGCTTTACTATACATTCAATTCTTAACAAATTATATTTGTTCATATTAGAGTTCAATTGAGGGGGATGACACAACCATATAATTATTTTAACATTTTAGTGGTTCAATTGATGTTTTAGTTTGATTTTAAAACAATAAAAGAAATTTCTTCAAATTATCACATTTTCAATTTATTGTCAAAAATACCGCTATTAGTTTAATGTTCCAACCAATATTTTTTATTTTCATAATTAAGCTCAAAGTCTACCAGATGAGAAGAATGAGGCCACCCTAGGTGCCATAACTTGGATAAAGGATTCATATATACCACTCAACACAATCCACACAAGCACTTTCTCGTATAATTAAAGGAGCCTCATGTATAACCAAGAGCTACTGCAAAGCGTAAATGTATTCAGATTATATAAATCTAACTAGAACTGCTCGTTTTTTTTTCTTCATGCCTAAGAAAAAAGAGAGACGTGTAGATGATAGTTACCTGTTTGACTATATTATCTAAATAATTGTTTGGAAAATTGGAACGAAGAATCTATGAGTAACAAAATGGATAACTCATTTAGAAAATATATAATTTTCTTTAATAAAACCTTGCTTGAATGTACTCATCTGTCTTTTCCTTGCAAGAATAGCATATCCATGCTATCATAGAAGGATAGTAAATATTTTTTCAAAAGCAGTGTGAGGCCAAAAATTGTGCTAATAAGGCTTTCTTAGCTAAGTTAGCTGGGAGCTTGACATACAGAAATGTCTAAAAAATCTGAAAAGTTGACACAATTCTATTTTTTTTTGTTTTTCACAAATAATTTAGTCATATTCTCAACCAAATTTTGGCAAATAATTGAATTTTACACTTAACCTCCAAACAAATACAAGCAAACAGATCAAACAATATAACAAACACTGAAATTGATATGTAAAACAAATCTGATTTTTCAAGATATTTAGAATTTAATGTTTGATTTTTAAGATATTTAAAACTTACATCTCCTATTTACCATACTCTGGTTCAAAAATCAGAATATCACACGCAAGGGATGTTGAATTATAATGCTTAACAACTTCTTCAAATTTATCCAATGTGATCATTTCTTTAATGTATCATAGTAAGTTTGAAGATTCGGCTGTACTTACATCTTTTTCACATCTTCTCTTTCAATTCTATTCTTGATTAAAAGCTCCAATGCATCCTTCAGATACAATTAAGTTGACATTCTAGATAAACGACGTAATTACGATTTGGTGAAATCTACCAAGTATTAAGTTGAAACTCAACATAAGTTGTGTCGTGCATCAGAGAGGTGTCTCATAGTGGAAACAATCTCTGCAGATACAATTGCCCAACAACAATCTAAAGAAAGAAAAATGTTGGGATACTTTTATTTTATTTAAATATAAGATGTAAGATTAATTGAACATAGTGTATTAATATGTATTGACATACCGTGGGTGACAGAGCCCATCATTTTTCAACATTTGTACATGATTTTTTTTTTTTTTGGAACAACATTTGTACCTGATCCTAAGAACCGAGAAATAAACACTATTAAGAAAAAGTTGAAGAATCTAGATAGACAAAGAAAACGATTTAGAATAGGGAATCAGTCATGGTTAATAACATGAATTACCTATAAAAAATATAAACAATTAATAGTCAAAACGTTGTTTTATCAAACAGATGAAATGGAAATGGTGAGTGACAAACCAAAAAAAAACTCACTAGGGAAGAAGCTAAGGCATATGTGTATGTCTTGATTTCCCTTTGTAAATTAGGTATTTCTGCTTGGAAAGGTTTTAGTCTTTCCATGGAGTTGTCTAAGGATATAACGATCCTTCACGATATCAAGAGTAGGTGGCATTTTGACTTTAAATGGGTTAAGTCCAAGTTTTTTCAGTTCTTTCATCATGTTGAAAATTAAAATTAGGGCTTGTTACACAGTTGGAAAAAATTAAATCATTCAGTGTGGGAGAAAATAAGGATGACTCACTCAAAATTTTCAGCAAATCGCTATAAATAGTTGTAGTTGTCATTCTAATCTGCTCCAGCGACTCTATTTGTTATTGTAGGGAGTGAAGTAGGTTAGACACATTCGTAGAAATCTCATCCGTTAGTTGCACTAAGTCTATATAGCTCTTTATCTACATCAAATCAGCATTTCTGTCAAATCCCAAAAAAATACTCAAACTACACACGCATACAAAAGCAAAGGGCTTACTGTCAAATTATTAAGGTGATTTTGCTTATGAGACTGAAAGAGCTCAGCTAGTCGAACATCGAGAGTTTTACGAAAGATTCCATTCTATGGTTGAAGCGGCGAGAAAGCCCGCACGAGGGAGTTGTATCTCCTCCGCTGTGGTAACTTCAGCGTCTGTCTTCTTAAGCTCCTCTTGTAAGACTTTGGGTCACTTTTATATGAACAACTTTTTACCTAATTTAGAGAAAAAAACCCCAATACTATATTCCGATTGAGAATTGAGGTTCGATGAAGAGAAGAGAGGATGCTAATGATTAATATTGTGGTCCCAGTGCAAATGCATACCTTGCACCTCCTTATCGCCGGCACTGAGTAACATAAGAATGACTATTCAATTGTATCATATGATAAGTGGTGTGATGGTTATCGTCTCGCCGTAGGGGGAATTAATGCTTTCATCTGGTTAGAAATTGGTGTCAGAGAACCGGTGTGAAACTTGTTGGTGTGACAAAAGGTAAGGAAGATGCAGTTGATAAGACAATTCTGATAGACATATCTTTGTTTGTATTTGACAACAATGTTGTTGTTCAAAGATGCAGCTGATAAAGATATTATGATAGACTATGTACGGCTCCATTGCCAGTTTTGGTACAAGTGTTGTCCCTTAACCATAGCTATTAGTAGTCATTACAAAGGATTCTAGTAAAAATGGGGATATTCTATTCTCCATGGATATTTATGAAATTGTCATAATGTTCTTTGAACAGTTTGAGTTAAGCATAGCAATGAATTCTCATGTGAGACATACGGATATAACAGAACTTTAAGATCTCTTTTTTTTTTTTTTTTTTTTTGGTGTAGCAATGGTGATGAATGGGGCACCGATTCTTGATGGAGATGGAGACATGCATACATACTATGGCGTCTTTAACGCCTCAGTTTTACAAATGGGGCAGAGATTCTTGATCATAACCCATTGCTTGATACAGTCCTTGTGGAACTCATGGCCACATTTCAAGGTACCAAGATTATCACCTTCGACATACTCTTCCTGTCAAAATAGCAGCAACAGCTTTTTCACATCAGTTCTTCAGTTGAGACTTAGTGCTATGTCAACATAAAAATAGACACAGAAGAGACTAGCTCAATAAACAAACCCTTCTATACTATATTGGTTCAGCTACTAAATCTGCTAGTTTCATTATGGCACATCATCATCTATGATGACAACAATATCAAGGAAGTGAAATTAATAGAAAACAAGCAGCCTCAAGTAACAAAACAGATTGCGGAGGAGTATTATAAGATAAAACAAAACAGCTCAAAAGGTTCCCAACAAACGAAAGACCAAACACCCCGACACTCTAATCCAACCCATATTATATATAGTTATCCTATTTCACTCCATAAGTAAAGAGAAATAACGGAAGCAAGCTCAGCAACACCAACTACTATTTATCTTTATGCTTATAAATTAGTCGGTAATATGGGTAAGTATCACACGAGAAATAGTTACGGGAGTCAAAATACTTCTAGTTCATTCTTAATCAAATACCTGACAAATACAGCATGGCTCTATGATGTCCTGATGCAATTCAACAGAAGAAGATGTATGTTTGTGCTGTTTCATTGCTTTCAAAATGACCTCTTCACTTAGCCCAGTGCTCACATCTCCTATGCGTTCCCCAAGAGCCAATAGCTCCTACATTCATTCTCACATGTTGTTGGTAAAAATGAGAAAGTTGCCACTAACAGTCAAAGAAAGTTATACTACCTCATACGACATGTTGTCAACATCAAGCCGCATTTCCCGATGCCTATCATGCATGTCAGTCATACCCTGGTAGATAAGTGGATCTAGCACCATGTAATCCTTATCGAATTAAAAATAAAATAAAAATAAAGGATGATTAGCTACATATATAATGATTTTTAAAGGAAATAATATAGTGACAAGGAACCACAAATGCATAAATTTTTGTTCAGTGTGAGCCCTATAATACTTTAAACTATGATACGCTGCAGCTTACAAAAATGTCTGACACTACGGCTTATAAGTAATAAAACAAACACTACTATTCAGGGCATGGAAACGCATTGCGTCTTCAATAATGTATACCAGGACACACGAGATTGAAAACTCACACAACATGACATCAGATATACCAAGAAATGGAATGTCTTTTTATCCATGAAGGCATTTATTGATATTAACAGGCAGGAGCCTTGGAAATCACTTGTGTCAAAATCATACCTCAACCCGTAAATTCTCCCCTCTTCTCATGGCGTGCAACACCTGACGTATCTGCGAACAAATAGAGGATTAAGAGCAACTCACTATTAATATACTTATCGAAGTGCATCAAACTTAAATACATCTCAACTACAACGTACTAACTGCAAACGCATATTTTATCAAATTTCACGAGCAGTTGCTAAGTAGGTTTATAAACTAGATACAGAAAACAAGCATTCTCAAATCGTAAGACATCAAAATGGTTTGCAAATGGAAGTCATATCAGAGTGCATCAAACTGCTCTAGTTATAGCTCTCAGTTGCAAAAATTTTTTTATAGCAAAAGATTTTTATTTCACAAAATGTGATATGGCATTGTGACTTGCAACAGGATTTACCATTACATAATTTACCAATATATGGTGTATATTTAACTCTTCATAGTTTTGATCAATACACTGTCCAACAAAACCTTACTTCAAAAGAAACTTGTTACCTCAAACAGACCATGCATAAATCATTTTTCTATACTATCTATATGATGTTAGATCACAAAAAAGTACAAAACCAGATAATTTCACACCCAACAGGTATGTACTCAACCCTATTAAGATTCTACGAATAAATCACAAGAAACCCTTAAAACAAAAAGAAGACCAACTAAACAACCTGAGTTTCCAATAAGAAGGACATAGTCACATAACAAACTAAAACCCAATTATATACTAAAAATGCACAATCTAACTCCCAATTATTAATTCATAACATGTGATACTTATCTATGTGGGAAGGATTATCCTGTCAACCATTGGATAATCAAAGATAATGAAAGATGCAACTTATCATACAAGAGCCAGTATTTTATAGAAGCCATACCTCGGAAATGATTTGATTTCTTCCATTACTGTCAGCACCTAAGCTCCTCCCTATGTGACGGTGGAGAAGTTCATTTTGTCTCTCCAATAACATCCCTGATCTCCTTTGCCGTGAGCGATGGCTCCGGCTACTAGAACCCGATGGCACTGTCACCTCATTTGACAGAACAGAAGGGCCTGCGGGTAATAACGGAAGAGAGGCACCATGACTAGCAGATTGAGATTCAATACTAGGAAATAAAGACCAAGGAGAAAGTTCTGATGTTCTCGATGGAATATTTAGTGAGGCACTCTGAGGAGGAATCCATGAGGGACTAGGCTGTGGCTCATGAATATCTGAACTCGGTCCTGCTCGAGGAACAAATGGAGGATCTATAGATGAACCAGGGTATCCACGTGTGAAACTCCAAAGATCATGCTCTGGATGTCTCATGTCAGTTGCAGGTGCAAACAAGGGCTGCTCTGGGTTGCTTCTCGATGTTTCCCACTGTGGTCCTACTCGCTCTGCAGGCATCCCTATACCCGAGGAACTGCTTGCTCTGGAACTGAAAGAAGCATCCCAAGCAAATTGGTGTATATTTCTGGTCAAAGCAGGGAGGTGGACTATATTTGTCTGATTCTCACCAGTGCTTCCACTAGTAATTGGTGTTGATCTCACATCTATAGGATCTACAAAAGGAGCGTTTAATGGTAAATTCTGTTGCAAAGAACCAGTGGGAGGCACAGAAGTTCCAGCATGTGATATGCTGAATGCTATGGACTCCTGAGGCTGCCTGGGATTTGATCGTCTACCAGCTCTAGATAAGGTGTCAGTGTTTCTTGTAGAACGAAAAGCACTGGCTGCAACTGCTCTTTCACCACCAGATCCAAACATATGTTCTGTCCGGCCAAAATGATTAGTAACATTTGGAGAACTTTGTGAGGAGGGTGTAGCCAAACTTAAGCTACTTGAAGCACCATATTGAGCAAGACCTCTATGCGAAGCACTATTTTCAGTCTGAACAATGCGGTTAGGAGTTTCACCAGAAAAAGAATGACTAGGGGATCCTTCAAGAGCTTTTCTTTTGCAGGATGAACCCCAACCACCAAATGAAGAAGTAGGACCACTGCTACTCTCCCCAGCAGCCTGAATTGAGCTTCCTAATGAACTCCCATAGCTATTATGACGGTTAACTACCCCGGAAGTCTGCGCAATACTATTATCGCTATCCATGTCCATACTCATATCTACATGCTGTGTCATAGGAGTAGAGCTTGAACCGCGCAAGAAAGAAGGCCCACTTCTGATGTGACTGCCAGCATGAACCCCTCCATGTACCATCATACCATTCAAACCTAATTGCCTTCCCTCAGACCCATAGCCAACAAAGTGATGAGAAGCATCTTGAGGCAGCTGGTGATTTGTCTTCATTCCAATTGAATTGACCTGATCAGAATGCCCAGATATGGAACTGGATTCCCCCAACCTCCACCAATTATGTTCTTGAGCAGCATGAGAACTCGAACTTGCGTAAGTTGGTCGTCCTGAAGGAATACTATTGTTTGGAAATCCAGTGTCTGATGGATTCAGAATGTTATTCAAATTGCTCTCTGTGCAGTAAATCGATTCACCATCTGCCTGGTTCACTTCAGTAGATGAACCACCAGTACTCCGTGGCCCTTGCATTGGATTCATACCTTTGACTAGAACACAAGGACTTTCCAGTAAATAGATCTAAAGTTACAAGGACACTGACGAGACCTAGAGTCACACAAACGGAAGCAGACAAGAAAATAAATATGCATTAGAAATCCATGAATGACAACTTAAGAAAAGAAGTAACACAACTGAAACAAGAGCACCCGATTTACCATTACTATCATAGGAGGCCAGCCAGCTATCTAGCTTCAGGCTTCGCTCAGGCTCCAACTACAGTATAGCTTCTGCATTATGGTACCACAAAAAGGTAAGATCAGAAACTTTCACACAAATGTGAAATGAGCAACTAAGAACCAAAACCTCATTAAACTAGTTGACATACATTAGAGTAAAAACTAACAACAAAGAAACTCCCAAAGAGAACTAGCAAACTACCACTTCTGCCTAACTTGTAAACTTCATTAATTGATTCTTCAACATAAAACTCCAATCAAAAGATTAACAAAGAGAGTACAGTATATATAACAGCTATGCTCATTTTTGACACAACAAAGTGTAAATATTGTCAAACTTCTTCAATAACTAGCATTGAGAACTACAAAACCATAAGAGTTCTGATACTAATCACCTAATCACAAAAGAGCCAAGAGCAGCACATTTTGTGATTCAATACCAAACCAGAATCAAGTTACTTACAAATCCAATGCCAAAGTTGAAAATTTCCAATCTTGAGATGAAAACCTGAAGTGGGTCAATCCCGATCCGTCCAGCTATTGCAATGCATCAAAATCCCAAACCAAAATCACAACGATCTGAACAACCAACACCCAATTAGAGACAAAACAAAAACAAAAAGGTGAGTTTTTTCATAAGATTGAGAGAAATGGTACCTGCAATTATCCCTAAAGAATCAAATAGGTCTCAAAAGTTTCAATTGAAATTAAATTAAAAAACTTTTGGTAGTTTCAATTTGTGGGTATGGTGCTGGTGTCCTCTCCTCTGCACGATTCTTTAGGTTTCAGTCTGTTTTGATTATCACAACAAACAAAAACAAAAAAAGCAAACTTTTCTCAGAATACGTAGAGAAGGACGAAGAAGAAGAAGAAGCACATAAGCAATGGATGAGGAAGAGAAGAAGAGAAGGATTCAGAGACGTACAGATTTCATGTGACAAATTTTTTTTACCAAAAATCTCTTACATAAGTCATTGTAATAATGAAAAAACAAACTTTGGAAAGATATGATTTTCTTTTTTTTTCCATAATAAAAATTAATAAAATAAAAAGTTTGGTGCTTTATAGAATGAATCATCTCTGTCATTAATTTAGTTGTAAGATTTTGCAGGACGTCACTTGTCTCAATGGTCTATATGGTGCTGTCCTAGGCTCCCCTCTTAGCTACCTTTCTTCTTTCTTTTTAATTAAATACAAAATTTGTAGAAGACAACTGTCACGGTAATAATAATTTGTATGCCTTAATTTTTCTATGCCACAAGGCCCACAACATTTTCAATCAAGTTGCCAATTTCTCTTTAGTAGTTTTTGTTTGTTTTTGTTTTTGTGACAATCAAGAGGCCATTATTTGAGAACTTTACTTCACCAATGCTTAGAAAAATCATTACACCATTGAGACAAGTGACGTACAATTAAAAGTACTCTTCAAAAGTAACTGAGAACATACCACATACTTTCTCTAACCAAACAGTGGCTAAAGCTAATGTTCTCATGTATTACAGGAACTTCAAAAGATACACAAAATCAAGAAAACAATCTCACATCAATACAACATTAGACATGTTCTGTCTTTTTTACTTTCGACTATTCAACTCTTTCATAAACTTGTTAACATTATTATAAGAAGACCCTCCTTTCTCCACAGCGTCTTTAGCCATCTCGCCCAGCTTCTTAGCACGTATCCGCCTTTCTTCTGCCTCTTCTCCAACTATCACTTCCCTCACTGCTTTATCCACTTCCTCTCTACTAATCAGCTTTCCTTTTTTCACCAACTCGGTAGCTCCCACGTTCACTCCTATTCTCAAAACTTTTGTCAATTGCTTCTCGTTGTAAAACTGTTCCGCCCCCATCGGCCAAGTTACCATAGGCAGCCCCGCGGCAATGCCCTCCATAGCCGAGTTCCATCCACAATGCGTCACAAATCCTCCTACTGCTATGTGGTCAAGTATCAGCACTTGCGGAGCCCATCCGCGTATTATCAGCCCTTTTCTTGTAGTCCTCTCCTCAAACCCTTTAGGCAACCACTCTTCATTTTCACCTATCCCAACCACACAAACACAAGTCATTAATTGTTAGGAGAATCCTACAAGTAATATGTAAAAGTACACGAACCAATCTACTATAGTTGCTATGGTATCATAGCATATTTGGCAATAGTAACATTGAGGGAAATGTACTGATAAAAGACCAATGGTTGATGAGGAAAAACAAACCTTGGTTTTCATTTTTCCTAACCACCCAGATGAAGTTTTGTCCAGAGCTTTCAAGACCGTAAGCGATCTCTAACAGCTGTTCGTTGGTGAAGCTAGTTCGGCTGCCAAAGGACATGTAAACTACTGAACCAGGTGTCTTAGAGTCGAGCCATATGAGGCATTCTTCCTCATCAATGGTTGCCTTTTTCCCTCTTCCGGCTTTCTCGGCAAACTCTTTGTTAGATAACGAAAGCGGACCAATATGCCAAACTCTTTTCGCCACAGAACTACTGTAAAAATCAGCATAAGCAGATTCCAGCTCGTAGAAGCTATTCACCAAAACACCAAAACTACTGATCTCTGATTCCCTGACCTCTTTCCAAAACTTTCCAAATGGAGTTTCTTCGTCAAAAACAACATTGGCTTGGTCTCTTGTGATAACTATCTCCTCCCCTGGAAGACCTGGGATTACAAAAGGAGTGGAACTCGTAGAGACTTTCTTGTGAGGCTTATGAATCCTCATGTTATACGAACAACACAAGGCAAAGACTGACGTGCCGTGGAATACAAGTCTAGGCACACCGAACTTCTCAGCAGATTCTGTCGCCCAGGGGAAGAACATATCGGCCACAAGAGCACTTGGTCTGGTTGTTTCAATGAAACTTTCCAACTGATGTTTCATATACTTGGTAGAGAGAATAAACTTCACGAACAAGTTACTTGAGTCAGATTTTTGGTATGAGTTAATAAAGTCACCGTTCTCGCATCCTTCAGGCAATCCAAGCTCTACACAAGGGAAGTTGAAGATCTTGATTCCAATTTCGAAGTCAGGATTTTGAACTTTGAATGCTTCAATAGGTTTCTCCAAGATCTTAGCATTGATTGGAGTTGTGAGGAGGGTTGATTTGGCTCCTCTGCTTGCGAAAAGCTTGGCCATGTCTAGAACGGGAATCATGTGACCATGAGCCATGAAGGGGAAGAACAAAATATGAATTTTCTCTCTGTTCATGTTTGGTTTGTAGTAACCAAAATTATTGGTTTTGGGATGAAGATAGAGAATCAAAAGAAAGCAAAACAAGAATGGGAAATTTTCTGAAGATTTAAGAACTGAAATATGTCATGTGATCAGACAAAACAAAGAGGGTTTCTTGTCTAGTTTGGGACTTTCTTTATTTGTCTGAGTTGTTCTTCCAGTTTCGATCATATCGAGATATATAAACACACACGTGTACGTAAAAGAAGATATTAATGAAGATTTTGGGAATGTAACGTCTTTGCATACGCCATCTTTTGCTTTGGTGTTTTGTTATTCTAATTCGTCATATTTGGTTGGCTCTGTGTTTTGTCTCTATGCACATGTGTTGTATACTTGTATCTCGTAGAAGCAAACTTTGACTTCTCACTTAGCGATGAGTATCGAACAAGCCTTAATTTTTTTATTATTATATACTTTATACATTCTACAGTAAAATCTCTATGATTTAACAATAATAGGACCATAATATTTATTAATTTATAATTATATATAAATTAAAAAAATAATTGTATATATTGATATTAATTAATGTATAAAATATTATTTTAATTGTTAAAAATATAAGTTAACATGATTTGACATATATTGATATAGTATATATATATTATTAAAGTAAATTTAAATTTTTAAAAATTAATAATTTATATGATCATGATACATGTTAAGCCTATCGATTAGTAGAATAGATCTTGTACTAGAGCAAGCTCATCCGTCATCATTTAAAATTGGGATCATAGATTTTATTTTATAAATATTTTAAGTCAATAACATAGTGTTACATTATTTTTAAAGTGTAACATTTGTCATTACAATTTTTTATTTATCACTACCAAAACTAACGGATGTATGATTCATGTGTTTTGTAGTTCATTATAAATAAGGAGTTGTAGAAGAATGATATGTGTAAGTTTTTTTTGATCAAAAAGGCTTCCTAATCTCTCTCACTCTTGTCCTTCTCTTCCCTCTCTCCCTCTTTATTATTTGAGTATATGCAGTAGATAGCACAAGATCATAATATAATTAAGAAAATACCACAACTGTCAGAGGGTGTTCTCTTTCTTCCATCACAATTACAATTATATCCAATTCAAATATTACATGTGATTTTTTTAAATATCATATCATTTTTTTTTCATATATTCTCTTCTCTCATGCATTCTCTCATTCTTTCAGCTCTCTCTCTCTCTTCTTTTCCCTCATGCCCACTCACCATGAAACATCTGTCATTTTATTTCTCTTTTTCTTTCTCTTTCACTAACTCTCTCTCTTTTCTCTCATATCCACTCACCTTGGAACTTCTGCTATTATTTTTTGGAACATGCTATTTCTTCGAATTACATGCAATATTAGTTAATTTCTCTTTTTAACATGTTACTTTTTAATATAACACGGTATTTTTATATATTGAACGTTTTTTAGTTTGATATAACATGTTATTTTAAAAAATCTCATGAATTATTCATTCTTTCTAATCTAACATTAAAACAAAATAGGCTAATTATGTCTTTTCACTTCACAATAAACGTGGGCCCAGTGGTATTTTCCTATAAAAAAAAAATTGTGGTATTTTGTTTATTTCTCTCCATATTTGTGGCATTCACTAATATTACTCTTATTATTTTTTGTTCTCTTTACAAAACATTACAAACACATATAATTGTATTATAGTTATAATTCATAACACGTTATCAGCATAAGCGACTTGCGATCTATCATAAATTTGAGGTAACTTTTAAATTATGTTAAATTCATTTAAGCTTATATACATATTATTTACAGAGTAGTATGCTATGATTTCTTTTTAATCATAATAGTAGACTATGTCTTCCTAAAATAATTATTCAAATTTATATTTCTATAAAATCTTAAGTTTTACAAAATTTTTTTATAAAAAATAAATATATTTAATAAGTTGTTTTATTATATAGTTATCATGTCAAACATGGCAAAGCTTGAATTTGCTGCCCTTGATGCCTTTGAAAAAACATATATAACATGGGTATTAGATGTAAAAATGTATCTAAAAGGGAGTGGGCTTCTCAAAACCCTCGATCCGTCAGAAATGGGGTTAGAAGAGGAAAAAGCAAGAACCATGATGTTTTTGTGTCACCATCTCCACGATAGTTTAAAAAACGAATACATCAAGAGAGAAAACCCCGCAGATCTTTGGATTGCTCTCAAAGATAGGTTTGATCACCAAAAGTATGTGATCTTACCAAAAACAAAACATGAATGGCTAAATCTGCGGTTTTAGGATTACAAAAGTGTAAGTGAATACAATTTCTCTTTGTTCGGAATCACTTCAAGGATGGCTCTATGCGGAAAGGAAGTTTCCGATTATGATATGATCGAGAAAACATTTCAAACTTTTCATCCTACAAATGTACTCCTGCAGCAACAATATCGAGAAAGAGGGTATACTCGATATTCTGAATTAATGCAAGTTCTTCATGTTGCTGAACAAAATAATGAGCTCGTGATGATAAATCATCAAACTCGTCCAACTGGATCAGCTCCACTTTCAGAAGTGAATGTTGCTACATCACTTACAATAATTGGCAAGGACGAGAATACAGACGCGGTCGAGGCCATGGTCGCGGTCGTGGACGAGGAAAAGGAAGAGGTTTCTATCCTAATAACTTTGCAACGCTAGAAAAATCAACAAAAAACTTGAATGTACCCGAAGGAGCTATTGAGCAGGAAGAACAGTCCGAACCTCAACCTGATCAAGGAGGATCCAAGAGCAGGAAGAACAACCCGAAGACTTATCCAAGGAGTAACCTGACCTCATCCTCATGCACCTCATCGAGCAGACCCTCGGGCAGGACTGGGAAACTAGGTTAAAAGGGTTTCCATATATAAACCCCGCTCTTCTTCCTCTCGCCCTAGCACGCCGCAGACACTCAGAACAGAGAGCGAGAGCTTCTGAACGAGAGACTGAGCGATTCAAACTTTTTTTCCACTTTGTTAGGATTTATTTTACATCTTTTTTGCTATTCCTTTAGATTTCGACCCTGTACTCTTTTACTTCTATCTTGTTTTCAATCCAATGCAATTTTCATTTATCTGTGTTTTTATGTTTTCTGCAATGAGATCTGAGTAGTGAGATAAAGTTTCTAGGGATGGGATAGACAATTATGTGTTCTTGATCGGTTAGGTTGTCTTAGCTTGATTGTTTATGTTATATAAATTTTCTTCTAGATTAGTGTTCATAATGCTATTTTCAGACCGAGAGGTTGAGAATAGATCTAGGGTATTTTGCCATCGAGAGATGTTGTTGAGATGCTTGAATCAATCAATGCTAGAGATTTACTCACTTAGCCTAAGAGATTAGATGTGTAAGGAGTTTATTGACACTAATGAATTGGTTTGTATTGCCTGCTTGGTCATGTTTCTCCAACGAGAGTTGGGTAGGGTAGTGATCAAGGTTGATTGTTTCTATCACGAGAGTGTTTTAGCAAGATTTTAGAGATTTATGGGATTTTAGAGATTTCAGGAACACTTAGGAGTCGATTACCCCATCCTTAGGAGCTTTCGCATCTTGATTGTTTATGTTTTTATTCATAACTTGACCCTATATCCGAACTGGTACTCGATCACCAGCTTCGTGTACTCCTTCGAGCTGTTCATACTCTTCTTCTTCACCCGATCACTCCACCTGATCATGTACTAGAATGCTTGCATCGAGTATTTAGGTCGTGTGGTTCTTATTTATTTAATTTCTTATTTTAGGATTGTTAGCTCAAATCCCATTATTGCTTGGCTTGACTTGCATAGTTCTAATCATATCTCATCTGCTAGCATAACAACCATTTGGATTGATAACTCTTTGTACTACAACTGCATAGGGAATTGATACCCTGGATGAAAATCATGTTATCAATTTGGCACCGTTGCCATTTGGTTGAATTTAATTTGCTACGTTTAAAATTTCAGCACTTGTTAGATCAAGTTCTATTCTATACTTTGGTTCGGAACTGACTTGTTTACGTTCGTGTTTCTTTGTTTTGTATTTCAGGAACAACCGAGTACCCGCCCGACCCGTCACTCGATCACCTGGATCGGGTAGACCTTCGTGTACTCACTCGGTTCCCTGATTGTGCATGCAAACACGATCCAAGGGTAGTCAACACTTGAGTCCATTCATCAACAACATCTACAGACCAAGGCTACTCCGTCAACAACAAGTCCAGCAACCGCAACCAACAACAATTAAGGAGGAAATGAATAATCAGAATGGTCCACCAGCTCCTCAAGAGAGGACCAACATAGGAGCAGGGGATGCTCCATCTACTCACACTCAGAGACATGGCATTGTGCCATCCAGATGATACAAAGCAACAAGTTTCATGGATTGCCAATGGAGGACCCATTGGACCATCTGGATGAGTTTGATAGGCTCTGTAGCCTCACCAAGATCAATGGAGTTAGTGAAGATGAATTCATACTCCGGCTTTTCCCATTTTCTTTGGGAGACAAAGCATACATATGGGAGAAATCACTCCCCAAGGAGTCCATAACCACTTGGGAAGCATGCAAAAAAGCATTTTTGGCCAAATTCTTCTCAAACTCCAGAACCGCAAGGCTGCGAAATGACATCTCCAGCTTTGTTCAGAAAAGCAATAAGACGTTCAGTGAAGCTTGGGAACGTTTCAAGTGATACACAAGCAGATGCCCTCATCATGGCTTCAGCAATGCTTCATTGCTAAGTACACTGTATCGAGGTGTAGTCCCTAAGATCAGGATTTGCTGGACACTGCTAGTAATGGTAATTTCCTCAATAAAGATGTTGATGAAGGTTGGGATCTAGTGGAGAACTTAGCTCAATCTGATGGCCACTACAATGAGGAGTATGATCGCATTGTGTGATCTACTGGAGAGGACGATGCAAAGTACAAGATAGATATGAATGCTCTCAATGACAAATTGGATAAGCTCCTTAGCCAGCAGCAGTATGTCCATGCCATCTCAGAGGAAGACCAGTTTCAGCAACAAGATGGGGAGAGTGCTCAGCTAGAGGATGTGAACTACATCAATAACCAAGGAGGTTACAACAAAGGGTACAACAGTTACAAACCGAACCCAACTCTGTCCTACCGTAACCCAAATATTACAAATCCTCAAGACCAAATTTACCCATCCGCAGTCCAAGGGAACCAGGGCCAGCAAAAACCATTTGTTCAATATAATCAAGGCTATGATCCTAAGCAGCAGTATTCTGGTACTTACCATCAACCAATTGCACCACCTGGATTCCAACAACAGCAAGGCCCGCAGAACCTATCCCAAGAAGCTGATCTACGCGGACTGATTCAGCAGATGATATAGAGTCAAGCATCGGCTGCTATGGACAATGCAAAGTGGTTCGCGGAGATGAGCAACAAGATCGATTCTAGGTATAATGACCTGAATGCCAAGTATGATTCTCTCAACACTAAGCTGAGATACCTAGAAGGCCAACACAACACCCAACCTCCTCCAAAAATCAACCAGCTTCCAGGTAAAGCTGTTCAGAACCCAAAAGACTATGCCACAGCCCAAGCCATCTTTCTTGATGATGACTTTGAGGACTACCTCACTGAGTATAGCGATGTTCAAGATGGGGAGGATATGGATCATTATGGGATGAATGAGTACCAGTACTACATATTCGAGTATGAACCCGAGCCTTCACCCGAGGAGACTGATCAAGTTGATGATCGAGCACTGGTTCGAGAATCACAAACCGAAGAACCACCCGAGGCTGAACCCGATGACATACCCGATGATGGTGATCGGATGATACATCGGGTAGACGTTCAGATGACAGATCAACCTCAACTGCCTGTAGCAGAGGAAGGAGAATTAGAGGAAAGGTTCAGAGCTGCTCTTGACATCCAATTAGAGGCACTTGCAGAGCATATGTCCAAGTGAAAAGCCCCACCTCCTAAGCTCTTGCCACCACACGAACTTCGAGAGGAAATCATCAAGGAGACAGCTCAACTGGAGATTGAGATTAAGGAAGATGTCAAAGAAATTGGGAATGAAATTCTGAGGAGTGGAGTGTGTTTAGATCCGGAACTGCGAATCAAGGAGAAATTGGAGAATCTTGGCTCTTTTACATTGCCATGTTCAATAGGACTTTGGATTTTCGACAACTGCTTGTGCGATTTGGGAGCTTCAGTCAGCATCATGCCACTATAAGTTGCCAACAAGATGGGTTTCAGCAGTTTTAAACCGAGTAGTCTGTATTTGGTTCTAGCTGATAGAACAATCAGACACCCCATTGGTATCTTGGAAAACTTGCCTCTCAGGATTGGAAGAGTGGAAGTTCCTACTTATTTCATGATCCTTGATATGGATAAGGAACTAGACGATCCACTTATCCTAGGAAGACCATTCTTGGCAACAGTAGGAGCAGTGATTGATGTGAAGCATGGGAAGATCAGAATTGAGCATGGGGAGCACTTCAAAATGAAATTTGGCATCAAGAAGGGAATTAAGAAGCCAACCATTGATGGTCAAGCTTTTTCCACCCAGAGAAAACAGAGAAGAGTTAAGCATCACAAATAAGTCAATACAACATTTGCTGTGGAACCTGGACAAGACCTGAAAATCCATTTAATCAGTCTGCTACAGTGGAGAGGATTCCAAAACCTCTCCCTCCTAAAACCCATGCTTAAAGAGCATGAAGAGTCAAGCTTAGTGACTTAAAACAAGCTCACTTGGAAGGAAGTCCCAAAGGTATCCTTTATTTTCTTTTAATTTTATTTTTATTTTGTCTTATTTTAGGTTTTAACATATTTACATATATTTATAAATAATAAAAAAAGGAAATTTTCGGGAACCCGAGGCTCTACCCGAATCCATACCCGACGCGTCTGATCGTGTTCTCACTCGGATGGCGAGTGGAGTCTGAATTCCGCAAAACCCTAGCCCACTCTCGGAGAAGCCGAAGAAGCCAACCCTCTCTATTTAAGGAGTCTCAACCTCACAACTTCATAAGTTTTCTCTAAACCCTAAAACTCTTTGTCTTCCCAACTTCTTCTCTCTCGCTAGAAATCGAGTTTTTCAATCTTTGTGGACTAACCCTATTAATCTCGGCTTAGTCTCTATTTTTACCTTCAAGGATTTACCAATGGCACCAAAGATGAAGACCTACCAAAAGAAGGGGAGCAGGTCAACCTCTGCCGCTGCTAGAACCGGAGGTGAAGCCGTCAAACCTCGCGATTCCCAAGGAAGAGGAGACGTTTCGCATTCCAACCGTTGGCTGGACATTTTGCATCCCCAACCCGATGCTCAACCCGATCCGTCACCCGAGGAGGTGCTCGAGCAACCGATCGTGCATACCCCCGAGTTCGCTCACCGAGTTTGCTCACTGAGGCCGGTGGCGAGTGCTGTCCGCAGATCTCCTCGACGTAGGGACCTGTCTACGTCCAAACAAACCGTAACCGACCCAATAGAGGTTGATTCTGATGCCGATAGAGGAGAACCAGAGGAGATCCAAACCTCACGGTTGAGGAGTAGAGCCGCAGTTGCAAGAGGGAAGAGACCAGCCTCTGAAAAGGCTGAGAAGGTAGCTGAGAGAGCGGCAGAAGAAGAAGATCGAGACACGGAGGAGGAGAGCCATGACCGAGAGGAGGAGCAGAGAGAACGCACCCGGCTGGCTTCACGGAGGCTGAAGCAAAAAGAAGTGGAGACTTCAGCTAAGCTCTTCAAGGTCCTCCGCAAGATGAGCTTTGTAGGAATCCGCTACCCCCACTGTGAAACAATGAAGCAGTTGGGCATCGCTAGAGATGTCGAATTTCTTTTCGACATGTGCCACCTGGGCCAGATGATGCGAGCCACACTCAAAGCCTATGAGGAGGTGACGGTTCACTTCCTTTCCACGCTGCAGTTACACTATTTTGAATACAACTCGACCCTACTACCCGATGGGGGGATCGGGTTCATCACTTTCTCCGAGCGCAATAAGGAGTACCGACTTACCTTCAAGGAGATGGGGAAGTTGTATGGTTTCAAGGCTGGGAGTGGAGAAAACATGGAAGTGAGCAAGGAGGAGATGAAATCCCTATAGCTGACAATAGGAGATAAGCTTCTCTACAAATCCACAAGCTCCAAATCCGCTCTAATAAGGAGCCCCGTTTTGAGGTACTTTCACAAGTCTCTAGCTTGCACCTTATTCGCTAGGAAGGAGACTGGGAATGTGAATGATCATGAGCTCCAGCTGCTAGACAATGCCTTGTGTGGAGTATTAGATAATGCTAGGGATGATAAACCGCTAGTAGGGGATGTTGCGGATACAAGTTTGGTCTTTATCTTGCTTGATCAGTTCTTGTATCTGAAGTCTTGGGCAATGAAAACTGAGAGGAGAGAGGGAGCCAGAGAGATCTCCATAGGAGGATTGGTCACACCAATTTTGGTAGCCTGCGATGTGCATTTGAAGGGAGAGGTACATGAGCCGAGGTGGCTAGATATCGAGTACTTGACACTAGCGAGATTCTTGGCCTATGAGAGGCCAAATAATATGTTGCTCTTCAAGTTCGTGCATCCAGCTGCCGAAGCCACCCAAATGATCCTGTCCAACGTCGTGTGCACAAAAATCCGGCTAGGGGAGAACATAGACTTCACGCCACCATTGGAAGAGTTGTACAACCCTGAGGAGGAATCCGAAACTGATGAGAGAGAGCCGACTAGGCAAGGACATGGAGACAATTCAGAGGACTATGACTTTGAAGAGTATGTTTGAGAATCGGATGGTTGAAGAGGATGAACAAGTTCCTGGCTAGGAAAGTGAAGGACCTTACCGGCACAGTGAAGGTGATGGGAGGACAGATCAAGGAGTTGCAAGACAAGGCAAGCTGTGCCTCAGCTCCCACTTTGGCATATGCACCCACATGGATGGGGAGGAGCGGACCACTAGGAGGAATTCAAGGAGTAGCACCTCCAGAGCCTCACAGAGCGTCATCCTACGAGCCTCAAGTAGAATAGGATGTCACGAGACCCGACAGATCGCGGAGAAGCCACTCTGATGCATATCCGACGCCTAACCCGACGGGGTACATGATGTCGTACCCGATGCCTCCATCGAGCACACATTCAGGTGAACACTTGAATCTTTTCCCTCTGACATATCAGATGCCATATCCGATGTCGTACTCGATGCACCCTGCGAGCAGCTATACTGGTGACCATTCCGGACCTCTCCCACCGTACCCATCGTACTATACGATGCCCTACCCGATGAGCTACGCGATGCCTTACCTGATCAACTCTTCGGATGCTGGTCCGAGCAAGTCGTCCGTGCACATAATCGAGCTCTCTGATGAACGAATCCCGGTGCCTGCTGAAGCAGGTGACGATCCTGGCTACACGTTGGCAAGCATGGAGTCTACCACAATCTCCTTCTTCACCAACCCATGAGGTACCACTTTCATCCAAACCATTGTCTATACCATTGCATTTCATTTAGTTTCGTTTTGTGTGATTCTCAAACTTCTTTTTTGAACTTTTATTCACAGTGGACTGTGTAATTTAAGTTTGGGGGAGGGTCTGAGAATGTATTTAACATTGTGTTTTATTTTCTTATCTTCTTATTTCAAATTTTTGCATATTAGTTTTATTCATTTGAGTCTGCATCTATTTGCATTAAAAAACCCAAAATTTTTTGAAAAATTTTTAAAAAATAAAAAAAGAGTTTTCATGTAATTGCATTTACATCTTATGATTGAGTCTAGATTGCTTCATATAGGATTGTTGCATATGCATCTTAGGGGACAATGATTAAAACCACCTTGTTTAAAGACAAACCTTAGGATTGAAGTTATAGCCCTTAATCACAGTTCATTGTTGTTAGATCAATCTTTAGAAAAAAAATGAAAAATCTTTGTTTAAAACCTTGTGTCTTTTGAAAGCTTCCTCCACTTGCTTGAATATTTCATCATCTCTATATTATTGGACTTAGCCTGAACTTAAATTTTCTTGCTTATGGAATTTGAATACTTGCTCATGGTAACTCTAAACTCGGGTTAGCACTCCATTTTTACCAATTTTTTCGTTTAACCCAATTCGTTTTTCCCTACCCTTGAACCCAAACCTTTCTTTCAAACCTTGTTGTGAATTGTTGAGTGATGTCTTTTCATTGTGCTATAGGTTTTGAAACCTTGAGAGTATTAAGAACGACAAATAACTGGCTCTTGATTTAGCTAAGTTAGAATAATTTGGACTAGCTAATAGAATCGGTTTTGAAAGATAGGTGGTTAGCATGTTTATTTGGGGTTGGGTTGAGAAATGAAAAAGAAATTAAAAAAAAGGAAGTCCCTAAGGTTTGATTCAATTAGCTCTAAGTCTCTTAGTAAAAAAAAAAGAGAAAAAGGTCTTGCTATAGTCTCCTAGAAAAAGAAAAAAAATATAGGAATATAATTAGGAGTTTAGCAAAGAAAAAAAAAAAAGAGCTAGATTTTTAAAGTTTAGACCTTAGAGATTATAAAAAAAAAGAGTTAAAATCAAGGTTGTGGGTAGTTTTATTCTAGGGGGTTTGATAAAGAAAAAAAAGTAAATGAGAAAAGGATAGATTATCAAGAGTTAAGCTTTGTATGCCCTAATTGTTCTCAATCTTATATAGTTTTCACAACTGTCTAGCATTCCATCTTTTGGGAGAAAACCACCCAAAGATATTGTTTGAAACCATCTACCAAAAAGCCTTACCCTTGAAACTGATTGAGCTTGATTCACCTTCCATTTGCAAGAATTCGCCAAACACTTAAATGAATGTGAAAGAGATGTTCTTTGGAATTGCAAGTCTTTACTTTTAGTTGGAGGTTGAACTAGATCGATGTATGGTAATAAGCATAGAAAAATATTTGTAAGTATGTCGATTGATCTTAGCACCATTAAACTATCTTTAAGGACTATAGCTTGAATCCTTCGCTAGCATAAAAAAGTTATAAGTCCCCATTTTTAAAACTCATCCTCCCACTTCCTTGCTAGAGGGCTAGCAAGATTTAAGTTTGGGGGTGTGATAACTCTCTAATTTACATGTTTTAAGCATCATTTTTTGTCCATATTTTGCATTATTTTTACCCTAACCTTAGCATTTTTAGGTCATTAACTGTAGGAATTTGCATTTAGGCTATTTAAGGTGTTGCATTCTTGCATTTGCACATTTTGGATGAAAACATGTGCTTTAGAGCCTAAAATGGGGAGAAACAAGGTCAAATCCGAGCATATACCCGATGGAGCTATTGAGCAGGAAGAACAGTCCGAACCTAAACCCGATCGAGGAGGATCCAAGAGCAGGAAGAACAACTCGAAGACCTATCCGAGGAGTAACCCGACCTCATCCTCGTGCACCTCATCGAGCAGACCCTCGGGCAAGACTGGGAAGCTAGGTTAAAAGGGTTTCCATATATAAACCCCCGTCTTCTTCCTCTCGCCCTAGCACGCCGCAGACACTTAGAACAGAGAGTGAGAGCTTCTGAACGAGAGACTGAGCGATTCAAACTTTTTTTTCACTTTGTTAGAATTTATTTTACATCTTTTTTGCTATTCCTTTAGATTTCGACTCTGTACTCTTTGACTTCTATCTTGTTTTCAATACAATGCAATTTTCGTTTATATGTGTTTTTATGTTTTCTGCAATGAGATCTGAGTAGTGAAATAAAGTTTCTAGGGATGGGATAGACAATTATGTGTTCTTGATCAGTTAGGATGTCTTAGCTTGATTATTTATGTTATATAAATTCTCTTCTAGATTGGTGTTCTTAATGCTATTTTCAGACCGAGAGGTTTAGAAAAGATCTAGGGTGTTTTGCCATCGAGAGATGTTGTTGAGATGCTTGAATCAATCAATGCTAGAGATTTACTCACTTAGCCTAAGAGATTAGATGTGTAAGGATTTTATTGACAATAATGAATCGGTTTGTATTGCCTGCTTAGTCATGTTTCTCCAACGAGAGTTGGGTAGGGAAGTGATCAAGGTTGATTGTTTCTATCATGAGAGTGTTTTAACAAGATTTTAGAGATTCATTGTCTATGAAATATTTGCTTGAGGCATGTAGGATAGGCCTGGGCAAATTAACCGGATCCGAAACCCGAACCCGAACCTGACCCAAAGTAGGCAGTTCGGTTTGGGTACGGATGGTGTCTAATACTCGATCGGGTTTAGTTCTCACAAGGTTCGGATATCCGATCAGGTTCGGGTAATACACAAGGTTTGGATATCCGATCGGGTTCGGGTATTACCTGAACCTGATCGGATACCCGAACCTATCTAACCTATCTATACAATTTACATCTATCTATACAATATACAATCCCTAATTTTATTATTGAACTAACTTGTGATAGCCTGTTCGGCTTCTTGTTTTCAAAATCGAGATAAAAGTGTAAAATCCCCAATTGTTCAAGCTGGAAAATCTAGAAACTTTGACCTGCTCGGCTCCTCCCTCTGCGACTTCGCGGAGGCCATCACATGTACATCTTCTTCTCTTTTTAGTTGTCCTCTTGAAACTTCGACCTGAACGGATACACACTTAAGAGTATCAGACAGAGCAGGATTGAGACGGAATCAATTGCAGATGTTTGAGTGTTTGTATGTTTGTATGTTGGTTTTATTTTCGATATCTCTGTTTTTGCTGAGTTTTGATGATGTTCTTGTCTGATATCTCTGTTCGTTGGTTTCGATATCTTTGTTTTTGCTGAGTTTTGATGATGATTGTTGATGATGTTCGTTGATGATGTTCTTGCTTGTCTGATATCTCTGTTCGTTGATGATTGTTGATGATGTCCGTTGATCGTTGATGATGTTCGTTGGTTTTGATATCTCTGTTCGTATCTCTCTCTGTCTCTGTTAACTTTTCGACTTATCATTGATTCCGTTTATAGGATTCATCATCTCCAACTTATAGTATTTTTCTATTTACAGATGGATTCATCATCTCCAACTCATGATAACAGAGACAAAGAGAGATATGAACATGAAGAGGAAGAAGAATATCAGACACCAGAATCTAATTTAAGGGGTAAAAGAAAACAAACTCTTGGCAATCAGCTGGTGGAGGAACTGCTGCTGAGCAAAATAAGACTCCAAGGATACTTACGCCAAGATCCGGTGTATGGTGCCACTTCACAAGAGTACCTGGAAGCCAAGACAGATGTACTTGCAACTATTGTGGGAAGGAGTTAGGATGTGCTACAAAGTCAGGGACAAAAAACTTGTGGAATCATAACAATATATGGGTGGAAATGGTTGCATTAAGGATGAACGAGTTGAAAAAATATGAGTTGAATAAAATTGGCTGAATAGCATTCAACTCATTCATCCACTAAATAGGAGATGAAAGAGTTGAACAAATTTCCTTTATAATTTGTTCATTTCTCCAGCTTTTTTGGTTGAATGGGTTGAATAAGTTTTCCAACTTATGCATCTCAAATGGTAAAAAATTGGATGAATAATCATTCAACCTATTCAACCTATTAATTTAAATCATCCATTTGCACCCTATGTAAGGCATTCAAGGTGTGGGAAGAAGGTCAAGATGCTACACAAGGACAGCAAGTTATTAATCAAGAAGGAAACCTACAGAGTGCAAGAGTGCCTGAGCATGTTTTCAGAGAAGCACTTAACCAAATGGTGGTGATAGCAGAGCTTCCATTGTCTTTTGTAGAATCCATGGCATTAAGATTCTTTTGCAACAAGGTTAGTCTTCTCGTAACATGATTAACATTCTCTTAGCAACTTCTTTATTATATATGTTTTTACTAATCAAAATTTATCTTGTATAATCTGTTTAGGTAAACTTGTATAAGCCTCACTAAAGAAGGACAACAACAAGAGACATAGTGAAAATGTATCATGAGAGGAAGGCCACACTTAAACAATGGTTTCTTGAGAGTAAGCAAAGAGTCACTCACCACTGATATTTGGGTATCCTCGGTAACAAGTATGTTTTTTTCAAGTATATTATGATCATTCTTATTCTCGATCATGTTCTCTTCTCTAATATGAGCTCTCTTTTTTTTTTTTTCTATCAACAGGTTCAAGTTATATGGTGATTACAGCACACTACGTTGATAAACATTGGCGATTGAAGAAGTTAATAATCGGATTCAAGTATGTGTCGGATCACAAAGGTAAGACAATTACTAGCACTCTTCTACAATGTCTTGCTGACTGGGGGATATAGAAGGTGTTTACTGTGACTGTGGATAATGCAACTGCTAATAGCAATGCTCTGGATGAGTTTCAGTGTGCCTTCTCTCAAATTAGGACAGATTCTCTAGTGTTGAATGGAGATTACATGCATATGAGATGTGATGGGCATATTATAAACTTGATAGTTAAGGATGGACTGACTGAAATGGATGCTAGTGTTAGTTCAGTCCGTAATGCCATATCTTATGTCAGATCAGGACCAAATAGGAGAAAGGCATTTGAGCTGCGAGTGGAAACTGGTAGATTCACGGGTAGTTTGCCTCTAGATGTAACCACTAGATGGAATTCGACATATTTGATGTTGACAAGAGCAGTTAAGTTCAGAAAAGCGTTTGATAGGATGGAGTTCGAAGATAAGCTCTATAATGATTATTTCTTAGAGTATGATAATGGAGAAAAAAGGATAGGACCTCCTTTGACGAATGATTGGCGTAAAATAGAAAGATTTGTGAAGTTTCTTAATGTTTTCTATCAGGCTACATTGGTAGTTTCTGCCTCCACTACTTTGAATTCACATAAGTGCTATGGTGAGATAGTAAACATTGCAATGAAGCTTCAGTTACTTTGTCTTAATAGCGATGATGACGTGAAGGTTAATGCCGAGAAGATGTACAAGAAATTTGACAAATATTGGGATGGCATCAAGAACATAAACAATATTTTGGTAATTGCTAGTGTTTTTGATCCGAGAAAGAAGATGGAGTTTGCGAATTTGTGTTTTGCGGAGCGGTATGGAGAAAATAGTACAACTGCTAAGGGGTTGACTGATTCGACTTTGATTGTCATGCGTGCGATGTATGCGGAGTATAGTGAAAGATATGCTGATTCAACATCTCAAGCATCTGGTCAGTCTCAATCATCATCTCATGCTACTGAAGTGAGGGAAACAGATGGGTTATACGACTCAATGGAAGATGAATTTGATGGTTATAACCCAATGCAGCAGAAGTATGATACATTGCTTAGAAAGATAGGAGTTAGAGATACTAATGAATTGGAAACTTATTTGAGAGAAGAAGTTGAGAATCCTGAATTGATTATGGGCATTGAGTATGATATTCTCTCTTGGTGGAAAGTCAACAGTGCAAGATATCCCATTTTATCTAAGATGGCTAGAGATTTATTTGCTATGCAAGTGTCTTCTATTGCTTCTGAAAGTGCTTTTAGCACTAGTGGAAGGATAATAGAACAATATAGAAGCTGTCTTACACACTACATGGTGGAGGTTTTGATGTGTACTGAACAGTGGTTAAAACAAGATATTCATTTTGAAGAAAAGGTTCTTACAAATGCACAGATTCCTGCAGAAGTTGAGTTTGAAGATGAGCTTGAAAGAGGTATTGTTTTTTTTTTTTTTGTCTACCTGTTTGATCTTGATTACTAAGATACAATCTATAATACTTTTTTTGTTTGTCATTTTCTTTTCAGAGTTTGAAACTCTAACTCTTTAAGTGGTTAAAGAAGAAGAGGGGTTCGAATGTTTGGATGAAGAAGAAGTAAGTCAGCACTTGGGATGTTTGGATGAAGAAGATGTGATGATATGATTGTTTTTTTACTTCTCTACTTACTCATCTCTTTAAGACTTTAAACTTACTTTAGGTTTTACTTTTTTATCTCTTTAAAACTTTAACTCTCAGTTCAGTATTTCAATTCATATAAGACTTTTGATTTCGGGTTTTTTACTTAATTTCGATTAATTTCAATTAATTTCGGGTATTTTTACCAACTTTGGGTAAATATACCCAAACCATTTCGGATATCCGACGCCAAGTTCGGATTTCGGGTAAATCCGAAAATACCCAAATCCGAACACATCCGACCCAAACCCGACCCGATTCTATAAAATACCCGATCGGGTTTTATATGTGTACATCCGAACATCCAAAAATCTGAACATCTGAACCCGAACCCGAACGGATACCCGAATGCCCAGGCCTAATGTAGGACATCCATACTGGTCAGGAACACTTAGGAGTCGATTACCCCATCTTTAGGAGCTTTCGCATCTTGATTGTTTACATTTTTATTCATAACTCGACCCTATACCCGAACTGTTACTCGATCACCAGCTTCGTGTACACCTTCGAGCTGTTCATACTCTTCTTCTTCACCTGATCACTCCACCCGATCATGTACTCAGATGCTTGCATCGAGTATTTAGGATGTGTGGTTCTTGTTTATTTAATTTCTTATTTTAGGATTGTTAGCTCAAACTCCATTATTGCTTGGCTTAACTTGCATAGTTCTGATCATATCTTATTTGCTAGCATAACAATCATTTGGATTGATAACCCTTTGTACTACAACTGCATAGGGAATTGATACCCTGGATGAAAATCCTGTTATCAAAGATGAAAGTATTTGTTACAGATGTGGCATGAAAGAACATTGGTATCAAACCTGTCGAATACCAAAACATTTAGCTGATCTGTATCTAGCATCTCAGAAGGCAAAAGAAAGACTTACTGAGACCAACTTCATCTCTGATGAATCTGGACCTTCCTTCCATGGCTTAAATGATGAAGCTGATCTCGACATTGCAGATTTTCTTATTGATCTTAAAAACGGGAAATCATGCGAATAAGATCAATATGCCATGCTATGGTTGTAATATTTTTATATGTACTTCATGTTTTGTAAAACTCTTTTTCAATAACGGTTTTATTGTAATATATAATAAATGTTTTGTAAGTTTTACGTTGTTTTAGTAATGCATATTTTATAAATACTTTATCTCTGAAAATGTCAAATTTTGAGATTGAGGATGGAGATATGTGTCTAGCAGACAATACTTCAACACACTCAATACTTAAAAATAAAAAATACTTCTTCTCTCTCAAAATAAAAGATTGCACCGGAGGCGTGAGTACTATATGTGGTAATGCAAAGATTATTATGGGCTATGGAAAAGCCACTTTCTCAATGCCAAGGGAAACAAATTTTGAAATTGATGCATTATATTCCCCTAAGTCTCGAAGAAACTTGATAAGTTTGAGAGATATCCGAATAAGTGGATATCATATAGAGACTATGAATAAAAATGACACTGAATATCTTTGCATAACATCTGAGAGGAAACATATATTAGAAAAATTACCAATGTTATCCTCTGGATTATATTGCACTAAAATAAATAAATTTGCATCATATGTTATAGTAAATTCTAATTTTACTAGTACATTTAAGATATGGCATGAAAGACTTGGACATCCTGGTTCTGTCATGATGCGAAGAATTGTTCAAAATTCAAGTGATCATCCATTGAAAACCCAAAAGGTATTTCAATATGGTGAGTTTTCATTTAATGCATGTTCTCAAAGAAAACTCATAATTCGGCCATCGCCAGCCAAAGTTGGGAATGAATCACTAATGTTCTTAGAGAGAATACATGGTGATACATGTGGACCTATACATCCTTCATGCGGGCCGTTTTGTTACTTTATGGTAATGATTGACGCATCTAGTTGATGGTCACATGTATGTCTATTGACAACACAAAGTACGGCTTACGCAAAATTTATTACCCGAATAATCAGGTTGAAAGCTCAATTATCTGATTATGCCATAAAGAAGGTCAGACTTAATAACGCTGGTGAATTCACTTCACAAGCTTTTAATGACTATTTTATGTCCATAGGAATCGATGTTGAGCATCCGGTTCCTCATGTTCATACACAAAATGGCATGGCTGAATCTTTGATTACTGAATCTTTGATTAAACGGTTGCAACTCATTGCTAGACCATTAATACTTTGAACAAAGCTCCTAATTTCTATATGGGGTCATGCTATATTGCATGCTGCGACATTGATCTAGATTTGACCAAGTGCATATAATAAACATTCCCCTTTGTAGTTAACGTCTGGCCAAGAGCCAAACATATCCCATATCCGTATTTTTGGATGTGCGGTTTATGTTCCTATAACCCCACCACAAAGAACAAAAATGGGGGCACAAGGGAGATTGGGTATATACGTCGGTTATGCATCTTCGAGTATAATTTAGTATCTTGAACCGCAAACTGGTGATATGTTTACGGCACGTTTTGTCGATTGCCATTTTAATGAAGAAGAATTTCCAGCGTTAGGGGGAGGTATTAAACAAGTATCAAAAGATATCACATGGTATACACCATCTTTGATATATATCGATCCCCTTACAAATCAACGTGAGCTAGAATTTCAGAAAATATTAAATATTGAAATGTCTGATCCTGATTGGTCGTTCTAAATCCTATGTGGACGCCTTTATAAGCTTATAGCTTCTATTTTTATTTAGTGTAGATTTAAAAAATGTTACATATTGAGATGTCTGATCCCGATTGGTCGTTTAAAAAATCTGAATATACAAAATTCTGGAAATTTTAAAAATGTTAAATAATGAAGTGGCTAATCCAATCCCTATTGGATGTTAATAATATAGAAAGTTTTGTAAATTATAAGAATGTTAAATAATGAGTGACTAATCTCTATTGGATGTTAATAATATAGAAAGTTTTGTAACAAAAGTTGGCAAATCAATTACCAGATGTAGGCTCTGATTGGTAACCACATTTAAAAGAGGCGGTTAAAACTTTTATAGCGGTTGTAAAAGAGATTGTTAAAAAGAAAGCGGTTTAAGTTAGCAGATGGAAAAGATGGTAGAGTAAAAGAAAGCGGTTGAATATTTAGCTTGATTGGTAACATTACAGCGGTTGAATAGTATAAGTTATAATAAATTTTTAAACAATTAAATTAATTTAATTAAAAATAAAAAATAAATGAAATGATAAATTATTATCTAATTCATAATATAAAATATCAATATATTTAAATGATATTAACTAAATGATCAAATGTGATATTAATGAAATTATCAAATGTATATTTTAAAATCTTACTATTCAAATCATAATCTTAAATTACTAATTTTTTTGGCTTACTAACCTTTTCCTAAAAACATTAAAAAGAATAACAACACATATTAAATCAAGATTATGATTTGAATAGTGAATAAAGGAACAAAAACTATGCAATATTTTGCTAAAAAAATAAAATGAACTGTGCAACCTCTTTATAAATGTCAAACGCTGGTTTTTGTTAGTGATTAGGATTAGTGTTTGCAACCACCAAAAATAGGTTCTAACCACCATCTTCAATCGCTTTCTCCAACCTTGATATCCAACCGCCTTCTCCAAAAGACTTGTTGATTGGTGGTTATTACAGCGGCTCGTTTGCAAACAATGCGTTTGGGTGCTTCCAATCAAAGCCGTATTCATAGATACAAAAAGGGTGACAAAGTCATATATCTCCGATGCAAATGTACCATCAAGAGTTGAAATTCCTAGAGAGGACTTTAATGGAAGCAAAGCTAATGAACCTAAGGTTCAACTAAAGCGTGGGAGGCCAACATGCTTTAATGATAAAAATCCTCGAAAGAAAAAGAAAATTGGTAAAAAAAAAGGTTCAAGAAAAACTAAATAAAGGGAAAAGTCTTCAGGATGATGTGGAAAAATATGAGATTTCTATTAACTATGCTCAAGATGGAATGTTATGGGCTAGAGATGAAATCGATGATGATAATGGTGTATTCTCTTTTTTTTTTTTTTTGTATCTAAAGAGATCAATCATGAAAAAGATGATCCAGATCCAGATCCAAGGTCCGTATCAGAGTGCCAACATAGGCCTGATTGGGAAAAAATGGAAAAAAACTATGCAAATTGAGTTGCTCTCCCTCAATAAAAGTAATGTATTTGAACCTATTGTCACTGCATCTAAAGATGCTAAACCTATTGGTTGCAACTTGCAAGTGGGTATTTGTGTGAAAGAGAAGTGAACAATATGAAATCACACGATATAAAGCCCGACTTGTTGTGCAAGGTTTTTCTCAAAAGCCTGGAGTTGATTATGAAAAAACATATTCTTCCGTCATGGATGCAATTACATTTAGGTACTTAATGAGCCTTACGGTTTCTAAGAAATGTATTCTTATGGATGTAGTGACAACATATTTGTATGGATTGTTAGATAATGATATATACATGAAATTCCCAGAAGGATTTAAAATTCATGAGGCAAAAGACTCAAAGTCTAATGAAATTTGTGCAATCTAATTAGAGCGATCAATTTACGGATTAAAACAATCTGGGCGCATGTGGTATAATCGCTTAAGCGAATACCTATTGAAGAAAGGGTATGTTAATAATGAAATATGCCCATGCGTCTTTATAAAAAATCTCCATCGGGATTTGTGATCATTGATGTGTATGTTGATGATCTAAATATGACTCGAACTCGAAAGGAGATTGATGACGCAAGAACTCATATGAAAGAAGAGTTCGAAATGTAAGATCTTGGAAAGACTAAATTTGTCTTGGGCTCCAAATATAACAATTACAAGATGGAATATTTGTGCTCAATCATATTATACGAAAAATATTTTAAAGCTTTAATATGGACAAAGTGACTCATTTAAGTACTTCAATGGTCAATAGATCTCTGAATGTTGAAAATGATCCATTCAGACCTTGTGAGGATAATGAGAAAATTATTGGTCCCGAAGTACCTTATATGAGTGCTATCGGTAGACTTATGTACCTTGCAAATTGCAATAGACCAGATATTGCATTCGCTAGTAATCTACTTGCAAGATATAACTCATCTCCTATCCGCATGCATTGGAATGGGATAAACATATTTTTTGTTCCCTTCAAGGAACGATTGATTTGGGATTAAATTATCCTAGAAACTTTGTTTTTGGTCTAGTTGGTTTTGCAGAGGATATTTATCAGATCCACATAAATCTCGATCCATAACTGGATACATTTTCAAAATTGGAGGACTGGAATTTCGTGGCGCTCGCAGAAACAAACATTGGTCGCCACTTCCTCAAATTACGCGGAAGTCATTGCCCTTCATGAATCATGCAAAGAATGTGTATGGCTTGGATCTATGACTAAACATATACACGAAGCAAGTGGAATAGACATGAGAATAGAACCAACAAGATTGTACTACGATAACTCTGCATGTGTCACCCAAAACAAAGAAAGTTATATCAAGACCGACAGAACAAAACACATTCCTCCAAGATTTTTCTCCTACACTCAAGAACTTGAGAAGAACAAGGAAGTTGATGTTCAGTACATCCGCTCAAGTGACAATGCATCAGATCTATTCACAAAAGCGCTTCCGACTACCACATTCAGAAAGCATATTCACAGTATCGGAATGCGTCTTCTACGAGATTTATGAAGAAAGATTACACCTATCTTTTTGAGGGAGAGATTACATTACTATACTCTTTTTCTCTTGTCATGGTTTTTATCCCAATGGATTTTTCCATGACACGGTTTTTAATGAGGTAGTACGTAACTCGTCAATGGTGATGGGTAGTCAAGGGGTAATATTGTGAAACACAAAGTGTGATTATTCCATCACAAACACATGGCATTACACTTGTCCATGTAGTGTTACATGATCTTTAAAGTGTAACATTCGTCATTACATCTTTCCACTTGTCATTACCAAAACTAATGGGTGTGTGACTCATGTGTTTTGTAGTTCATCATAAATAAGGAGTTGTAGAAGAGTGATATGTGTAAGTTTTCCTTGATCAAAAAGGTTCCCTAATCTCTCTCACTCTCGTGGCTTCTCCTCCCTCTCTCTCTCTTTATTATTTTCTTGTTCTCTTTACAAAATATTACAAAGCCATATAAGTGTATTATAGTTATAATTTACAAAAGTTTCATTTAAAATTTGGGACAGGAATGAGATGAGATGGAGAGAAAAAGAGAATTCTAAAAAAAAAAATATACCAACCAAGAAGTAAATGAAAATTGTTTTTTGTGTTACTTTTTTTTTTTTTTGTCGGCAACCTTTTCATTAATTAAACCCAAGATGGGCATCTGAAAGATAATACAAGATGATATCGGAGCCCAACAAACTAAAGCCCAAATCATTAACCTAATTTTTCTAAAACAAAATACAATAAGGCACAATTAGGTTTAGAGAGGGACACGTCTTAGGACACGTGTTAAAACACGATGTTGGGGTGGAAAACGACCGAGCTGACATCGCCTTCCACCGGAGCTGAGTCTCCGATTAGATCCAAAAATTTCCAGCTATCAAGTTCATCTTTTTCCAGCACAAGGATCCATCGATCTTCAGCTTTTACCCCGAATATCATCACTTTCCTTATGCATCTTCTTCTGAGTGTTTAGAAACAAAGCCGCATGAATCTTCAGATCTGTGAAACACCGGAAAACATGAGATGGCTAGATGTCAGATTAGTCGCAAAACTTTGCTCTCCTAAACTGATCTTCACCCTCCACAGAATTCCTCCCATCATGATTCACAAACTTAAGAAGAAACCATCATACGATGCCAATCATGGCCACTTGTGTGTATGAGGATTTACTTTTCTCTTGATTGGAACCAAGCAATCTGATGACCCAAAACCTTTGTAACATCACTCAGCTTTGACCTCTTCAACATAAAAGAGATCTATCAACCTCTGCAAAAGGAAAAGAAAACACAAAACTTAGCCATAAAGGCTAAGGAGAACTCGCATCTAAGCGAGAAAGAGAAACCGGACTTAGCCGGAAAACAAAAAACGACGATAAAAATCGCCGGAATATTATACAGCAGCTTTCTCTCTCTGAAAGATTTGAGAGAGAGAAGAGAGAAAAAGCTGTTTTTTGTGTTACTTAATATTGGTAAACTTAAAATTCAATGACAAACTAACCTATATAGTCTATTAAATATAAACCTTATACTCATAATAAAATCAAAATAAATATAAAGCTCTCGATTCATATAAGACAAGGTAGATTTAAATGACACAAATTATTATAATAAATAATTTATAATTTCCTAAAAAAATAGAATATAGATTTTTGTATAATATTCTATTTTATTCATTTATTATTACTATAAGTCTACAAGATGCAATTCTTGAATAACACCAAAATTTGTTTTAAAATTTAGTACATCATCTCTAAATTTCCAAAAATAGAACTATATTTCAAATAAATCCTAAAATCTAAATATGAAACCATACACTCTCAAAATTATATCTTAAATGTAAAATAGAGAATCCGAACATAAAAATAATAATTAAAAAAAAGTATTATAATATGTCAAATAGCGCTTATTTGGAAGTTTATGTAATGTATGTTATAATCGTCCACAAAACTTATTTTAGTTCTCTATATTATATATAAAAAAAAATATTATACTTGGTAAAGAACTTGTCCCAAATGAGAAATGAGAGTTCTTGTCTTCCAGAGTACATGTTTACATCCCATCGTGTCTTGTTAATTGAAAGCTTGAACCATAAACGATATTCCCATGAAATTCGGGATCGGAAATGGGACGACGTAGCTTAATTGGCTTAATTGGCTTCTCGGAAATGGTTTAATCCTTATCGGAAATTAAAAGCCAATTAATCCTTCAGTCAATCTTCCAATTCGAATAGAACAAATAAATGATTTAGGGTGATAATGATCATGATCACAATAATTAAAAAGTAAAGAAATACTTGAATCAATCATAGATATACTAAAAGTTACTTGTCCTCCAGTTTTATTCTATTTGACATAATACGGACTTTCTCTTACCAAATAGTGGCAAACGATCCATCTCACAAAATTAAACATGTTCTGTCTTACTTTATTTTTTACCATTCAACTCATCCATAAACTTGTTTACATCATTATAAGAAGAACCTCCTTCTTCGACAGCGGCTTTAGCCATTTCGCCCAGCTTTTTAGCCCATAGCCGCCTTTCCTCTGCCTTCTCACCAGCTATCACTTCCCTCACTGCCTTCTCCACTTGTTCTTTACTAATCAACTTTCCTTTCTTCACCAACTGGGTGGTAGCTCCGACGTTCACTCCTATTCTCAATACTTTTGTCAATAGCTTCTCGTTGTAGAACTGTTCCGCCGCCATTGGCCATGTCACCATAGGTAGCCCTGCAGCAATGCCCTCCATAGCAGAGTTCCATCCACAGTGCGTCACAAACCCTCCAATTGCTTTATGGTCAAGTATTAGCACTTGCGGCGCCCATCCCCGTATTATCAGCCCTTTCTTTGTTGTCCTCTCCTCAAACCCTTCAGGCAACCACTCCTCATTTTCACCTGTCCCATTGTCCCAACCATACATCCACCAAGTAATAACTATGTGAACATTGAGGCAAATATACTGAGAAATACAAACTTGATAGATAACAGCCGAGGATCGGAGGAACACATTACCTTGGTATTCATTTTTCCTAACCACCCAGATGAAATTTTGTCCAGAGCCTTCAAGACCGAAAGCAATCTCCAACAGCTGTTCGTTGGTGAGGTTAGTTCCGCTCCCAAAGGACAAGTAAACTACTGAACCAGGTGGCTTAGAATCGAGCCATTTGAGGCATTCTTGCTCATCAATGTTGGCCTTTTTCCCTCTTCCGGCTTTCTCCGTAAACTCTCTGTTTGATAGCGAAAGGGGACCAATGTTCCAAACTCTTTTCGCCACAAAACTTCGGTAAAAATCAGCATAAGACGATTCCAGCTCGTAGAAGCTATTCACCAAGACACCAAAGCTATTGGTCTCTGATTCCCTAACCTCTTTCATATACTTTCCCATTGGCGTTTCTTCGTCAGCAACATTAGCTTGGTCTGCCGTGATAACTATGTCCCCGGGGAGACCAGGGATCACAAAAGGAGTGGAACTCGTAGCAACATTCTTGTGTGGCTTATGAATCCTCATGTTATACGAACAGAACAACAAAGGGAAAAGAAAGATGTGCCGTGGAACACAAGTCTTGGCACACCGAACTTCTCAGCAGATTCTGTCGCCCAGGGGAAGAACATATCGGCCACAAGAGCACTTGGTTTGGATTTTTCAATGAAACTCTCCAACTGATTTTTCATATACTTGGTAGAGAAAAGAAACTTCAAGAACAAGTCACCTGAGTCAGCTTTTTGATATGAGTTGATGAATTCACCGTTCTCGCATCCTTCAGGCAATCCAAGCTCTACACAAGGGAAGTTGAAGATCTTGATTCCGATTTCGAAATCAGGGTTTTGAACTTTGAATGCTTCAACGGGTTTCTCCAAGATCTTAGCATTGATTGGAGTTGTGAGAAGGGTTGATTTGGCTCCTCTGCTCGCGAAAAGCTTGGCCATATCTAAAACTGGAATCATGTGGCCATGAGCCATAAAGGGAAGAACAGAATATGAATTCTCTCAGAAACTTCTCTGTTCATGTTTGCTTGTAGAAACTTCTGGGTTTTACAGGATGAAACAGAAAACAAAAAGAAATCAGAACAATAACGGAACTGACATGTTTGATGTGATCAGACAAAAACAAAGAGGGTTTCTTGTCTGGATTGGATTATTTTTCTTACTCTTGTCTGGATTGAATTATATATACACACACGCGCGTACACGTTGAAGAAGACAGTGGAAGAAGATCAAATAAATTAATAAAGTTGTCCAGGTGGCGAATGTCACGTCTTTGCATACGTCATGTTTTGCTTTTGTGTTGCATTGTTCTGGTAGGTTGGCTATATGAATTGGGAACCGAATATGAACACATATGATACATCTGATGATGTCTCGTAGAAAAAAACTTTGACTTCTTACTTTAGTGGCGAGCAGACGAGTAATTGAACTTTGAAGGCCTGGCATTTCCACAAGAAAATACTAAAAATCAGATGATCCCACTTACTATTTTGATAAATCAAACGATTTTCTCTGATTGGTAAACCATTTGAGTGTTTTAACGAATTAATACTGAAAAAATAATAAACCCTCAATATTATTTAATTCCGTACCTGTCAATTGTGACAAAACGCGATAAAATGATTTTTATAAAATATCTGTGTAATTAAAACAAGTTCGGAAAAGACTAACATATCTTATGCCGTATTCTTTCTTTACGTTCCAATTTTTTCTTTTAAAATTTAATGTTATAAAATCTATTTAATTGTTTTTTAGAACAATAACCAGTTAACATTAAAATAATTAAAAGATATTTTGTACGGAAGAGATATATATACCTACATTTTGTTTTTTGTTTTCTTCCCAAAATTCGTAATCATTCAAACACACACCAAGAATTATAGTTGTTGTTTTAAATTATAGTTGTTGTCAATCGTGACAAAACACGATAAAATGATAAAGCAATCATTTTTATAGAATATCTATGTAATTTAAAACAAGTTCGGAAAGTAATGAATTCGTGAAAGTTTATGGAAACAAAGAATCTAGATCGACATTTTTTATTTCATCGATTGAGATGTTATTAACAAATACAAAAACCAAGATACGTCTAATCAACTATGAACTATAATTGTATTCTTAAGTAGGTTGTTGTAGTCTCAAAGATTTCGTTAACCCACATGTTTCTTCATCTCTCCCTCCAAATGCAAATGCAATCTACATTGAAACAAATGCGGCATGGAAAGAACCTGTGGTAATGGGTGGATAGGTGGAACTGCAAACTTGTCTCTCAGTTTCAAGAGATCTACATCTGAACGCTTTGTGGCCTCTAATCTAAAAAGAATCTCTAGCCATCCTAGACGACATCAAGGCATCCATGTCTAACGAGTAACGACTACTCATCAATTCACATTAAATTGGATTCTAAAATTATTATTAACTTCATATACTTCGAGAATATAATTAACAAATTAGTTGGTTTGCTCCATGATAATTGATCCCTAATTTCAGATCTGGTAGCTTTTTCCTTCGTATGACTAATGTATTAGCTAACAATGCTTTATCTTCACTTTCACTTGTTTTTTTTTTCAAAATCGATAGCATTTTATAAATATCACCAAATAGAGTTACATATACTTTTTATATACACTTCGAAAGATAAGTACTTGAGAAGTGGAGATGATAAGGATTAAGATAGGTAGTAAACCGCAAGACAATGTTAAAGCTCATGAAAATTTGAGAACCATAGTGTACTGTGAGATATGTTTCCTGAGAGTGATTCGTCAGAAGAGTCTTTTTATCGAAGGCAGTGAGCTTTCGTCTGAAAAGTAGGTGAATTTCTCTCTTTATCAGATTTTTGGTACGCATAGAAATATACCGAGAAAGACAACCTTGATAAATAACAGCCGAGGATTGGAGGAACACATTAACTTGGATGTCATAATGACAAAGGGCGTTGGATCTACAAGATAAATCATCTAGTGATTTCTAGTGGGCTGGTTTCCATTTTATATCTTCCTATTATTATGAGATTTTTTTTATTTTATTTTTATATTACTCTTTTTAGGGAATTTTTTCCATTTTATTTATTCTCTCTATTAGGAGATTCCCCTCCCCTCCCACATTTTATTAAAAAAACAGTTAAGTACTTATTTTTTTCTCCTAAAAAAACATACACACTTGTTTCTATGTTGTCAAACATCTATATCATCAATGTCTTTGTTGTTGTCAATGTCGGAACGTACATTTGAATGTTTAAGAACATTGACAAAAACAAAAACATAAACTATATGTATCTTGATGTCGATGAAAATAACATTAGAGACAAGTAACTGGAAGATATCTCCTGCCGTTTTATCACTTTGCAAATCCACACTATTGATTATTGTTGTTGGTGTCAAGACATTATAATGAGATCCATTGATAAGGTTCCAAAACTTTATGTTAACACAAGATTTTTTTTAACATATTAAGTCTATATAAAATAATACAAAGAAAGTGGACTCACTGAAAATAGGAAAAGTGGAAAAGAAGCTTAGTAAATTACAAGAAAGACAAAAATTCATAATTAAAAGATAATTAAAATTAAAATGTTGAGTAGTTGTTACATGTATGACTTTTGGGTAAAACATTTTGAAAGAGCATTTTAGAGAGAACAAGTGATTAAGCATACATTTAATCTTAGATTTGAAGAAACAACATAAACTTAAAAGTTAAAAAAAAAACAAGAAAAGATAGAACGAAAGAACTAGCCCACTAGAGATCACTAGATGAGGTTTCCACGACCACCCGAGCCTCCGCAACCACGGCCACCTCGACCTCCACCACCACGACCTCTTCGGCTACTACTTCCACGAGTAAGGAAAGTATCCCATTTTGTATCTGTCATTTCTTTCATTTTTGGAGTTTGTTTGACCAGCCTTTTTCCTATGTTCCTTTGAAAAAGTGTGTCCATGTCCACAACTTGCGAAGATTCAGTGTTGTGAGCTTTTACACCCACATCCATTTCATGTTTCTCCTCATTTCTACACATACTAGACTCACTGCCTGATGCATGTGTAGTAGATTTTCTGTTGTCCTCACTAGGAAAAAAAAAACAGAAAACAAAACAGAATAATTAAAAAAAAATAGTATTTTTTTTTGCTCCTAAATAATAACAAATGTATAAAGTTGCAATATAATAAACAACAACGCTTAAATCATCGGAGATCTTTCAATTACTTCTTATTGCTTTTATGATCATTTTCCTCAACATCCATATCTGAGGTGGCAGGGTATTTCTGGATGATGGTATTGCATTTGGTTATGGTGGTTGCGTCAAGAATTCCATAATCCCATTGCTTCATCATGAATAATCGCCAGCACCTGGTATTATTAAATAAAAAAATCCAATAAATGTACAAACCCAAATTAATATAGTATATGTATATATATGTTGGTGTATTTATAGAATTTAGGAGTGATAATACTTACATGTCGAGTTTTAAATTATCGTGCAACTCTTTCCTGTATAATTTTGAAAATTTTTCACATGCCCAAGGAATATGAGCATCTGCCAGAACTCTGCAACATAATTTATACTTTTATTAGACAATTTTTTTTACCCAAAACCATTAATCAAGAAATAACAATGGACGTTATAAGTTCAACGTAAAAATTAATGTTACCTATTTTTTTTTACAAAAGAGTTCCACAGTTGAATGAAAATTTCCATAATTTCATTCTCTTTCATGGAATCATCAATCATCTGCAGTTTTTACAAAATTTCAAAGGTCATTACTCATTAGCAAGTGACTTCATATATCATTTTGTTGTTGGTTGTTTTAGAAACCATGGAATATACCAGATCTGGAGCCTCAACCTCAGCCACATTCTCGGCTTCATTTTCGCTATCTCGGTCAGAGAGTACTTCCTCAAGTGTCATTGGCTTTGTAACAAAAAAAACATGCAGGTTTTTTGGTTAGTGACAATAAAACGGAGACAACATGGACACAACTAACCAATATTCAAATTTGAATGGGACCAATTAAGTATATACAAAATTTCATGAGAAATATCATAACTTGCAAGTCAAAGAATATTCAAAAGAAGTTGGTCAAGGAACTTGAATCACCTGACCGCTTTGAGAGTGATAGAATTGGCGTCTAGGAAGAGGTAAGTGGCTGCAAAAACATTTTTACCTTGTTAATATATAAAGACAGTTCATAAGATGCTAAATAAAATAACAGCTTTATTAGCTATTATTAAATTGGAACAAATCCATGGCCGTGGGTGGACACCTAAGGCAAGATTTAGAAAAGGGAACCCTAGATTTATTAGCTTTTGAACAAAATTTCAAAGAAAGAAAAAAATATACAAAAACTAATGATATATGAAATCTGATGATGAACTATTGAAATATAGTATAAATTATAATAGTGTTATAAGAGGTAGATTTTTTATTTTTTTGGTCTATACCACTATACCCAAAATAAAAATATAAGACATTTAAGATGGTGTTATCTATAAAAGATTTGTTTATTTAAATACATCGAATCTAATAACTGTAAAATTTTAAAAATAGAAATCAAATGAATTATGGAAATTTTTTATTAAATAAAATAAAAATAAGACTTTTAAAAGAAGAAAAACATTTTTTGTTCAAGATTAAAAAAAAGGAGAAAAAGGATATTGAATAAGAAACAATGTTAAAAGGAAGGAAGAGCAACATATTAGACTAGTCTACCAAAAAAAAAACATTTTGAAAATCATTCTTGGAGTAAAAAAAAAATTAGAGACCGATAATATACAAAATTTTGAACAATATAGAGACATGAAATTGAGGATCTAAAGTTTAGTTTCAAAAGCGGGGCTATTTAAAATACCATAATCCACATATGTATATCAACAAACCTTGTAGTCTTTGATCGCTTAGCAGAGACAACCTTAGCTTTTGTTGTGACCGTGACGGTAGCAGGGACAATCTCAGCTTCTGTTGTGACTGTAACGATAGCTGGGACGACCGCAGCTTCTGTTGTGACCGTAACGGTGGCAGGGACGAGCTCAGCTTCTGTTGTGACCGTAAAGGGATCCATTATAATAACAAAGGACGTTTGATCTACAAAATAAATATTTTTAATTTATATTATTATATCTGAAAATGAGAAATCAAGATCTAAGAGGGAAATTAAAATTGAATATAATATTGTATTATTATGATGGAAATTTAAAAAGAGAACGAACAAATGAAACAAACTCATGCTACGTATGTTAATGTGGAAGCTATATTTGCTAATGTAACATGGAATTTTGGATAGATGTGCGTAAATAAGTTGAGACCTGATTGATAAAATTAGATGCACCGGAGAACAGAGAGATAATCGCCGGAAGCTAAGGAGGACGAGAAGTAAAAAACGCTCTCTTTTTATTTTATTTTTTAGGTTTCTCACCAACTTTTGTTATCTCACCTTATATATACAAATTTATTTGTATTTTACTGGTCAATGACATATAAGTATATTAATGTTATATAAGGTATTCAAATCTTCAAAAATAAAAAGTAATCTATATAAGTTAACAATGTTTTGTATCTGTGACTAATAATATTTTTTGGTAAATATATAAGTTAGATTCGTTGAACCGTTGAGTCAGATGTGTTGGATCTAGATGGATTAATAGAGAGCAATTCAACTGTTAAGGAGCGGACAGATTTTATTTTTATAAATTATATTTAAAAAATAAATATTATATTTTTAATCATTTTATTTTTTTCATCAATCATATTTTTAAACCAAAATATTTAATAGTATTATTTTTTTAGTTTTTCGTTTCCTGAAAAATAAAAATAAAAATAAAAAATCAAATTTCTGGGTTTTTAGTCTTTTTATCTAAAATTTGTGTCATTCTAGTTACTGGATAAAAAGGAGTGTTAATTTGCAATTAATTGCCAAATTGATGTCAAATATTTTCCCTAATTCTTTTGGAGTACGAGAGATGACTTGTAACTCTAGCATTGCTTGTCGCTTATGTAAAATGTCACATACTCACAATCTCTCACATCTATAACGATATAGAACAGTTAGCACTCGTGACCTAAGGTATATACATGTTAACTACAATGTAACATCTTTTTGGACCACTGTTTTGGTCAAATCCACGTGAAGCATATACATGTTAATTAACAACTATTTTCAATGATAAAGAAACACATTCTTATTATTGTACAAATAAGAGTTTTTAATGATAATATTAATTAGTAAGAAATAAATTAAACTGTGTTTTGTTTTTTATAAAATTCAACAGTTTACAAAAAATAAACTAAAGTCGATTTCGCTTAGGACATCAGCTTCCATATTGGCTGACCTTGAGATAAAATGACTATGTTGAATTAAAGTCGATTTCGCTAGGGCAACAATCAAATATTTTTTTAAAACAAAATTTTCCTAACTACATTATTTAATAGTTTCAAACAGATTTAAGAAGGCGCATGGCAAGTTATAAAACGTTAGAGGCAGTACAAATAGTGGTAATATATTTTCTCTAATCTAAATTAAGTGTCGTTTAAAGATTTTGCACACATATTAAGAAAACAAACAAATTTTATGGTTTACCCTTTACTAATATATATACTTTACAAAATTTCTCATTGGTCAGTACATTAAAACTTTAAATTTTTATCAAAAAAATTTAATGCTTATTATATTATCAAACTTAAGTTCACAAATAACACTTAATTTAAAATGAAAGATTTTTTTTTTTGTTACTATTTAAATATTTTTTTGTATTTTCCAACCGTTGCTATTTAGACCCTACATAATATTATTTGGTTGTCATTATAACATTTCTCATATTTTACCACAATATTAAACCCCCATGTACATAATAAAAAGGCCTTTTAAAGGTTTTTATTTTTGTTCACTTAAAACTTAGATTTTTTTTAGGAAAAATGAATTTGAATATTTTATTCTATTTTGTGAACTTTGACCAAAATAGGAATCCAATATTTCTGTAAAATATTTATTCCCCTCATATTTTTTCCTAAATGTAAATAATTGACCAACCTAAATATTTATGGTATATAATAGTGTAATTTTTATTATATTTATATCACATGATTTTTAATTGAGCAGGTGATTTTGTAGTAAAAAAAATATTACTTTCTCTCTTCTTTTTTCTTTTTTTCTTTACTAGGTTTTGAACCCACGCTACGCGTGGGTTTATTTGATATATTTTGATAAAAAATATATTTGATTGATGACGGTAATGAAATATTATCTTATAGAAAACTTTAAATTACTATTAAGGAATTTTCGATATACAATTTTTAAAAATATAAAAGTCAGTTGTGTTTTAAAATCATGAATTTAACTCGACGTCCAGGCGAAGCGGATCAAACTGGTGACCTCACATATCCTAAACCATTTCTTTGACCACCAGAAAACGGAACAATTTTATAATCATGAATTTATCTCGTTTTCATATTTAATTGATCGCTATCACCTATGTTTTCGTGTTTATTATTCAATGTTTTATTATTCTTCATATTTTTTCTTGTCATTTTCACCGTCAAATTTTATGGTAATTGTCATCATTACTTTAGCGTCCGGTTCTTTGTTATACTCTTCTTCTTGTTCTTCCTTGTCAACTTCTTCACATTCTTCCAAAAAAAAACCTTTTTTTAGACTACCACACAACTTGTTAATCCATCAAACTCCAAGACCAAAATCATTTTTTTTTTTTTCAACCAAACATTAAATAACTAGAAAATCACTCCACGATTGGTAGCCCAAACAGGAGGAAAAGAGTTTACAAAAGAAGTTTCAAAAAGTAAAGTTCTTGAGGACCGGGCAAGGCAATCTGCTCTGACGTTGACATCACGGGATATCCTATTCAAAGAGAAGGAGGGGAAGGAGGATCGAAGCAAGGAGAATTCGTCCAGCAAGTTTGAGAAGGCCGGCCAATCCTCGGGCAACTGCACCATCGCTATTAATTATGCAGAATCCGTCTCAAAGGTTTGACAATCATACCCAGCCGCCCGCAGCGATTCCATAGCCCACATTAGGGCTTGTAACTCCGCATGTAATGGGGACGGACCCCGTCGAAGACTTCGAGCACCCAGAAGAAGCGTCGAGTCCTCACCATTACAAAACCACCAACCCAGACCTTGGAGGGGATCCGGCCCCTTCCAGGAACCATCAACCTGACAGCGTAGAGAGGGCTCCCGCACCTCTAGGGGAGGTGGCGGAGGCTGAAATCTCCCTGATAAGGAGTTGGCCTCCTCCCACAGTCCTTTCATTATTTGCCTGGTTCAAAATGTCACTTGGTTCACCCTCTGTTCCCTGAAAGACTTTCCTATTCCTATCTTTCCAAATCGACCAAAGAATCCACGGGAGACTGAGAGAAATATCTGAAACTCCCGATTGGGATGAGGCCCGCCAGAAAATAAAATTCAAATTCGCATAGATTGAAGCATATGGAAACCCATCCGGAAGTAAAGAAACTTGAGCCAATTCCAAAATACCTTGCGAACGAGGACACTAAAAAAATACGTGATTTATAGACTCTGCCGCGGAATCACACCGTTTGCATGTAATGTCACAGTGAACCCCACGGTACGCTACCGTTCCATCACGGGAAGGGTACTGGAGGCAATCTGCCAAAAGAAGTGTTGGACCTTCCGGGGCACCTGGAGTTTCCATGATCTCGGGCCAACTGATAACCTGATTTCACCGAGTACTTCCCCGATTTGGTAAAATGCCATACTAAGCGATCCGGTTTATAGTTTTTACTGACCGACATACTTCGAATAATCGGGATATCCACCGGATCAAAATACTCCTCTAAGATGGGCAAGTGCCAATCTTTCATGATTGGATTAACTAAGTGATTAACCATTGAACTCGGAAGCCACTGTCTTCCCCGACAATTAGCTGGTCACACCGTTTGCAGGTAATGTCACAGTGAACCCCACGGTACGCTAACCGTTCCATCACGGGAAGGGTACCGGAGGCAATCTGCCAAAAGAAGTGTTGGACCTTCAGGGGCACCTGGAGTTTCCATGATCTCGGGCCAACCGATAACCTGATTTCACCGAGTACTTCCTCGATTTGGTAAAATGCCATACTAAGCGATCCGGTTTATAGTTTTTACTGACCGACATACTTCGAATAATCTGGATATCCACCGAATCAAAATACTCCTCTAAGATGGGCAAGTGCCAATCTTTCATGATTGGATTAACTAAGTGATTAACCATTAAACTCGGAAGCCACTGTCTTCCCCGACAATTAGCTGGTCACACCGTTTGCAGGTAATGTCACAGTGAACCCCACAGTACGCTAACCGTTCCATCACGGGAAGGGTACCAGAGGCAATCTGCCAAAAGAAGTGTTGGACCTTCGGGGGCACCTGGAGTTTCCATGATCTTGGGCCAACCGATAACCTGATTTCACCGAGTACTTCCCCGATTTGGTAAAATGCCATACTAAGCGATCCGGTTTATAGTTTTTACTGACCGACATACTTCGAATAATCGGGATATCCACCGGATCAAAATACTCCTCTAAGATGGGCAAGTGCCAATCTTTCATGATTGGATTAACTAAGTGATTAACCATTAAACTCGGAAGCCACTGCCTTCCCCGACAATTAGCTGGTCACACCGTTTGCAGGTAATGTCACAGTGAACCCCACGGTACGCTAACCGTTCCATCACGGGAAGGGTACCGGAGGCAATCTGCCAAAAGAAGTGTTGGACCTTCGGGGGCACCTGGAGTTTCCATGATCTCGGGCCAACCGATAACCTGATTTCACCGAGTACTTCCCCGATTTGGTAAAATGCCATACTAAGCGATCCGGTTTATAGTTTTTACTGACCGACATACTTCGAATAATCTGGATATCCACCGGATCAAAATACTCCTCTAAGATGGGCAAGTGCCAATCTTTCATGATTGGATTAACTAAGTGATTAACCATTAAACTCGGAAGCCACTGTCTTCCCCGACAATTAGCTGGTCACACCGTTTGCAGGTAATGTCACAGTGAACCCCACGGTACGCTAACCGTTCCATCACGGGAAGGGTACCGGAGGCAATCTGCCAAAAGAAGTGTTGGACCTTTGGGGGCACCTGGAGTTTCCATGATCTCGGGCCAACCGATAACCTGATTTCACCGAGTACTTCCCCGATTTGGTAAAATGCCATACTAAGCGATCCGGTTTATAGTTTTTACTGACCGACATACTTCGAATAATCGGGATATCCACTGGATCAAAATACTCCTCTAAGATGGGCAAGTGCCAATCTTTCATGATTGGATTAACTAAGTGATTAACCATTAAACTCGGAAGCCACTGTCTTCCCCGACAATTAGCTGGTCGAGGCCGGGCATCCGGTAACCACGGATCCCGCCAAACTGAAATAGAGCAACCAGAACCCACCGCCCATCTCGCTCCTTGCCCCACCAAATCCTTAGTAGAGTAAATGCTCCTCCATGCGAAGGAAGGATTATTTGGTTTCGTTGCCAACAGGGGATGTTTATTCCTAAAGTAACGCCCTCTCATTACCCGCGCCATCAAGGAATTCGGGTAATGAATCAGCCGCCAATACTGTTTTGCCAACATAGCATCATTAAACTGTTCTAGAGCACGGAACCCTAAACCCCCTTCTAACTTATCCTTACATAATTTATCCCAAGCAACCCAGTGCATACCACGAGCCTTATCGTTAGACTTCCACCAAAAGGTAGAGATAGCACTCGTTAATATAGATATCAATTCATGTGGCAATTTGTAACATGACATAACATGAGAAGGTAGTGCCAACGCTACCGATTTTATCATGATTTCCTTTCCCCCTTTTGATAATAACTTCGCAGACCAACCATTAACCTGATCATCCATCTGATCCTTTACATAACTAAATACCTTCGTCTTTGAACCCTGAAGACTTTCAGGAATACCCAGATAAGAGCCCATACCACCCTCCTTAGAAATACCCATCACTGATTTTATCTGTGATCTTGTTGCAGGGGATACCTTCTTACCGAACATAATCGAAGATTTCTCTAAATTAACCTCTTGCCTGGAAGCTTTACCATAATCGCCGATGATGTCCATCACCGTCCGACATTCAGACACTTCTGCCTTACAAAAAACAGGCTATCATCAGCAAATAACAGATGAGATATGGTGGGACTGTCCCGAGCAATTGTGATGCCCGTCAGCTTCTTCTCTCTTTCAGCTTTTTTAATTTTTGCGATCAGCACCTCTGTGCAAAGAATAAATAAGTACGGCGACAAAGGATCCCCTTGTCGTAACCCCCTTTGTGGAAGAATAGAGCCCCTAGGCTAACCATTCATAAGCACTTGGTACGACACAGAAGAAACACACCACATAATCCACACAATCCATTTCCGATCAAATCCCAATTTTAGCAACACTGCCTCCAAAAAATCCCATTCAACTCGATCACAAGCCTTGCTCATGTCTGTTTTGAAAGCCAGGAATTCCGACCTACATCGTCGGTTAGTATTCAGCCCATGAAACATTTCTTGGGCCACAAGAATATTATCCGTAATAAGGCGACCAGAAACAAATGCCGACTGAATCTCTGAAACCAAAGTAGGCAGAACTCGACGAAGTCGGAAACACAGAACTTTAGAAATAATTTTGTAACTTACATTACAAAGACTAATCGGCCTAAACTTTGTCATTCGCTGTGGTCTATCCACTTTAGGGATAAGACAAATGTTGGTCTCATTTAAACGAGGATCGAAACAACCCGTTCAAAAAAATTCTCGTATCAAATCCACCAAATCCCATCAGGACCCGGAGCCTTTTCCGGATGCATAGCAAATAAAGCCTTACGAACTTCCCCCTCGGAAATATCCTTGATAAGCTCCCTGTTCATCCTGTCCGTGATTAGAGGGTGGATTTCTTGGAGCATCTCGGTAATGCCCCTGCCATCCGACTTCTTGAAGAGGTTCTCAAAATATTTGGTGGCAATATGCTCCATTTCCGAAGGAGATTCGTTCCAGACATTATTCCTATCAAATAAGCCAAGAATCATGTTGCACACCCGTCTCTGTTTAGTAGAGGCGTGAAAAAAGTGAGTATTCTTATCCCCAACCCTCAACCAGAATTTTCTGCTTTTTTGTTGCCAAAAGATTTCCTCATCTCGATATGCCTCTTTTAATTTCCTCTCAATCCCCCTAATTTCTTCCTGAGAGATCGAATCATCCATTTTCGCCACTTGTAAAGCCTCCTTTAACGAAGAGATCGCTGAGGGGCCAGAATTAAAGTTGTTCTTACGCCACCAGGAAATCGAATTCCGACAATTCCGAATCTTATCCACAAAAACTGGGGTCCGAAAATTTCGTGATCGATTCCACCCTGACTCGACCGCATCTGCAATGCCCTCTTTACCCAACCAACGCTTATCGAAACGGAATTGTCTATGCCGCCTCCGGTTCATCTTAAGACATGTAGCCAAAATAGGACTATGGTTCGACCCAATCATTTCCAAATAATCTACCCTCGAGTTTGTGTAAAACTCGTGCCAATCCTCATTACCCAAGGTACGATCTAGCCGACAATGGACTACCTGGTTATTACAACGATTACCTCGCTAGGATAACTGTTCCCCGTAACAAGGAAATTCGAGCATCCCGGAATGTCGAAGCATTGACGAAAAAGGCACAAAAGAAGAGGCAGGGCGCAAAGCTCCACCCTGTTTCTCATGGTTTCCAACTAGTTCGTTGAAATCGCCAATCAAGAACCAAGGATCAATCCGAAAAGAGCCAATATCTGTTAACTTATCCCAAACTTTTCCCCGATGTTGGGGAATAGGATCACCATAAATAAAAGACATAAATACCAATTGTTGTCTAATAAAAGCTTGTGTATCGATAATGCGATCACTCTCATAAAGAATTGAAAGTTTTATTTCATTCATAAAAAACAACGCTAAACCCCCACTCGACCCGCGGGGATCCATAGTAAACAAATTATTATAACCAAACTTTTTCTGAAATTTTTGTAAATAAGAAAAACACTTTTTTGTTTCTGAAAGAAATAAAATGTCTGGACGATGCTGCTTCCACAAATCACACAAATAATTCTCTGTCAGGTCTGCCCCAATTCCATGACAGTTCCAGCTCAAGATCTTCACGTATGAGCTGGTGGTTTCAGGAGCGCCACCATCTCTCTCTTGATAGGGCGACTTCCGCCACCAGCAGAAGTGCCGTCCTTTGTCTTCTGACCTTGTTTCCCAACCATCACTGGTTTATTGCCCTTACCTGCAGGTTTAAGAGATAAAGCTTTAGCTAAGAGACGTTTCCCAGGTGAAGCCATAGGTAAGACCACTTTCTTCGAGTTTTGTACACCCTTCCTAGGCTGAGAACTAACCAACTTATCTTTAAAACTAACTGATTTCCCCAGAGAAACAGACCGCATAGCTTGACTAATATTCCGCACACTCAAATTTAAGGAGACAGGTATAGTCATACCTTGAACATTAGAATCCTCTGGTCCTAAGCCCGACTCTGTCTCAGCCCCCAAAGCTATCTCCGATTCTTGCCCTGATTCCACCTGATTATCAGCATCATCGAACTCACCATCCTCTAACAAATCATCAGTACTTTCATTAAAGCCTAGATCCTCAACATCCTCATCGTTCTCCCGATGGTTGCTTCACCTTATACATGGGTTTAGGCCACACCGGACGAGTGCCCTTCCTGGGCAGAGGTAACTCCAAAGAGGGATCGGATATGACACCACCACCCGTCCGTGTCTCCGACAGAGCATGTCCCGTGAATGAACCCGAACCACTACCCTGGTATCTCATTTTCTGTCCCCATGCCTGACCTTGATGCCGTGATTGAAAAGAGGAACCAGCAACGCTAGACTCTCCACCCCGGAACTGAGGCTGACGCCTATCATGAGGATACTCTGCTTGGAAATCCAAGGCTCGCTTGACATGTTTTCTCGGTTTCTCCCAACCACCATCTTGTTGGGCAACCGGACCTTGTTTGGTCATGGTTTGCTGCCGCTGAGTCCCTCTCTTGTCCGCATGGACCCCATTCCCGTGACCTGCTGTAGCTGCTTTCAGCTCAGGACAGAGCAATACATCATGAGTTAATCTGAAAAAGTGTTTACAAAACCCAGACAGCTTTTCATAGTCGATGGTAACCACCACTTCGTCCCCTGTATCGAATGGAACCACCATGTGAAAGAGCAAGGGGTTAAAGCCATTCACCGTTACACATATGCTTCCTGTTTCCTCATCCAGGTCCTTGATCTTCCCGACTTTCCTCCCTATGGCCTCAAGCGTTGCTATCTCCCACATGTGCATGGGAATACCTCCCACCTTCACCCAAAAGCTAATAGCCGATGGGTAAGAATCTGAAACTATTGGTTTCCAGCGAACCAAAGAAAGCATCCAACCATCGAAATGATATGGACCATTGTGTAGAACGTCCTGGAGGTCCTCCTCCTCTTCAAAATTGAACTGAAAAGTTCCCCGACCTAAGTCCGCTCCCAAAACTTTGTCCTCTAGCTTCCAAATTTTGGGCAGATTGACCAACAGCGACTCCATGCGCTGAACCACATGGTTCATCAGTCTTCCAATCAACGTGAGAGAGAACTGTTGAATTCGTTCAGCCAAAACCGAGATAGATATCTTAACCACCTCCGTACGGACGAGTGCAGACTTGCCTTTGTTGAGCGCCAACTGAGCCATAGTACACCACATGATCGACCACGCAACTGCCCGTATCAGGGCTGAATGCAATACACCACTAATACGACACCAACTGAAGCACCACAACCTGAGCAGATGCAAGGAGCGAATGAGGATAAGTATATCTCGTGATCGACTACATATACCCCTACATCCCGATTCTATCAGTACCCATAAATCCTGAGAGCGTATCCCCTAACCTTCCAAAAAACCCCGTGAGTGTAAATGTAAATATATTCTCTTGCCATCAATCCACCAAATGCAATAAAGAAAGATCCGGCGTCCCGTGATGAGAAGAAAACCAGCCATGATAACAAGAATCTCATTGATCCACAGGATCACAACGAGATACGCATCAATCCGAATCTTCAGACAAGGAAACATCAAATCTCCTCGGTCGTTAACACAAAATCCACCAGTGGGACCAAGGAACTACACAATCGAGCTCCTCTCCCCAAGAGTCTTAAACTCACAATGAAACCCGGGCTCCAAATCCCACGATTCCGCAGATCCCCCACTAGGGGCCAGATCCGAAATTAAATTGCCTCGTCGATTCAGTCTCGGGTATGGGAAACCAAATCCCTCCCGATATCTACACCCATGAAGATCTACCGACAAACCAACTCTCGTCTCTCCCCCCGAATTACCGTTAAGCCGCAGATCCCTCTCGCCAATAAAACCCATCTCAAACCAAAACCCTAGAAACCGCTGTCACCGTCGCCATCTCTCTAGAATTTTTTTATAATATCTCGATATTTAAATTGGTTTAAGAACAATTTTTTTATGATTTTGGTTTTTTTTTCCCACCAAAATTATTTCTTTTCTCAGAAAAACTGTGCAATTCATGAAGACCAGCATAATCAACACATGCACGCAATTATTGATAATTTCATCCATATACTTATTCGGTTTTAGATCCACACGGTTTGAAACTTCTCAAACCAAAATCCTTACTTGCAGAGAAAATAATATGAACACATGTATAGTTAATACAATATTTGTGCTTTTCGTCGATCCTTCTTCTTTAAACTTAAATAACATCAAATCAAAGTCTTGCGACGTCAATCCTTATTTCTTAGACTTGAAAATAAAAAATTTACTTCAAAAGTATCTGAAACGACCGACCCTTTTTTTTTTTAATAATAAATAATAAATATAATATAATATAATAATCTACAGCTAGTGGTCCCATACCCACTAGCCTCCTAACCACAAACACATTCAACAGCGGAATACTCAATGCCAATAACCAATAATAAACCAATAATATAACCAATACCATAGCATAAGCAATATCCAATAATCAATCATCAGAAAACATGAAACCAGCAACCTAACAATGTTTCTAATGACTCAACTCTAGCAACCTAACAATGCCAAACAACATCCAATCAAGTCCCTAGAACATCCTCCTCTTCATATACAAGCATGCAACATCCATCGTAACTGGAAGAGGGGTGTCGACCGACACCAGATGGTGTCGATCAACACTGACTATCTGGTGTCGACCGACACCCTGCCCGACACTCCCGAAAACCCTAGTTTGTGTCGACCGACACCTCCACATGGCATCGATCGACACTCGCCAAAGTCCCGAGCCGTCCTCGCGTTGGTGTCGACCGACACCCCAACTGGTGTCGACCGACACCCCAACTGGTGTCGACCGACACCGATGCCGAGCAGCGATTTCCCTCGATCAGAAACTCCGAATCTCGCCTTCTATCTTCTCCAATCCGCTCCATGCGCTCCCAGAAGCCAAACCCAGCCCAGACAGTGACGAAATACCATAGAGAACTCAAAGAAACAACCACATAAGCACCAAATCACATAGAATCTAGAGATCTTAGCTTAGATAAGCCATGGTCATGCACTCACCTCTTCCAAGAAGATTCTGACCAACAAGAACGAATTCCCTCACTCCTAGCAAGCTTCTAACTCCTTCCCAGCCTTAGATCTCCCAAGAACAGCAAGGAATCTCACCAATCTCTCTCAAAAGCTCAAGAACTTCTCTCTTTTGTTTTTCTCTAAAAACAGCGATAAAACACAAACTACACGACCCTAGGTCATTTTCTTCCTCTAAAAACTCGATTTTAGGGATTTCCTAAACCAACCACACAAACCGGACAATTAAAATTGAACCGACCAAACCGGCTACCACTAGTGTCGATCGACACTCCCCCTGTGGTGTCGATCGACACCCTCACCAAAATTCCAAGAAAATGGTTTGCGGGTGTTACAATTCTCCCCCACCAATCTAGATTCGTCCTCGAATCTCAACAACCATCAGTCAAGGACTCCCGTGCAACCGTCTCCACGGCCCGCACTCCTCCGACCGATCTACAGAAGGTCACCTCTAGGCGATAGACTCACGTTCCAGGCGTCATTTGCTCTTGACTTTTTGGACTTTCCTTTACTCATAGGCCTAAACCTTGAGTTTTTATTGGCTCCTCATCAGACCTAAGTCTGCATGCCAAAATATATAAGGAAAAGTCCAAACTCGTCTCTCGGGTTGCCACCCTACAGCGCGCCCCTGGATCGTCATCCGAAGTCGATATACCAACCATACTCCCGAGCCACAAAGTCTCTGAATATGGTAGTACTAGGAGAACCTAAGTCCCCCAAGAGTCGTGAGCAAACGATTCTGAACACGTCTGAGTCCTATCCCTATCTCGGTTTCCTTCCCGTGGCTCGCGTAAAACATCTCAATGTCCTACCAACCACATATCCCCTCACCGGGATACCCCATGACCACACAAGGATCATATTCACGCCACAAAGGCCATCTGTCCCGACGGACCGTCTGTCCCGAAGGACCATCAGTCCCGAAGGACCGTCTGTCCCGAAGGACCATCAGTCCCGAAAGACCGTCTGTCCCGAAGGACCATCAGTCCCAAAAGACCGTCTGTCCCGAAGGACCATCAGTCCCGAAAGACCGTCTGTCCCGAAGGACCATCAGTCCCGAAAGACCGTCTGTCCCGAAGGACCATCAGTCCCGAAAGACCGTCTGTCCCGAAGGACCATCAGTCCCGAAAGACCGTCTGTCCCGAAGGACCATCAGTCCCGAAAGACCGTCTGTCCCGAAGGACCGCCTTAACAGGCACTCTGGCTAAACAGCCTGCCACAAAGGCCACAGAATAACAAAAGAATACTGCCACAAAGGCCACACCATAACAAAAGAAATACCGCCACACACGGGCACACTGACTCAAAAGTCCGCCACTAAGGCCACACAAGCCCCTCCAAGGCTCTTCACCACTCAAATAGACAAATTCCAACTCCCGGAAAACTTTCCATATTTAGCACTTTCCATTTTGGGAAACTTTCCACTTTTGGAAACTTCTATTTCAGGAAACTTTCTTCCAAAACCCCGCCTCACGGAAACTTTGTACCCCGAACACCACCTTATCTTGTTACCGAGTCGCACAACCAACCACCCCAAGCGACCGAGTAACAAGAGAGATGGGCTGGAATACTCCATTCCCGCTCCAGCCACGAATTACAGATGGGACCAGGCTAAACAAGCTCAAGTCGCGGCTTGCTTCTCATACCAATTCTTGAACCTTGCCTTCATCTTTGCCTCGGGCTCCCAAGTCTGCTCCTCAACACCATCACAATCCCACTGGACTCTCATCAAAGGAATCTTCTTCTTCCGAAGTTCCTTGATCCTCCTCTCGAGAACCCTCACTGGTCTCGCCTCCAAAGTCATGTTAGGCTGAAGATCCTCAGGAATCTTAGCCAACACCTCCTCTCCCTCACGGAGACACTTCCGCAACATAGACACATGGAAAACCTTATGGAATGCACGCATCACCTCAGGTAACTCCAATCTATATGCCACTGGTCCAACCCGCTCAATCACTCTGAATGGACCCATATACCTCGGACTCAACTTAGTCTCTGACAATGACCTGTTCGGACCCCGCAACATGGCCATCTTGAGGTACACTCTGTCTCCTACTTGAAACTCAAGATCTCTCCTCCTCCTATCAGCATAACTCCTCTGCCTATCCTGAGCCTCCTTCATGTTCAGCTTGAGAACCCGAATCTTCTCTGAGGTCTCCTGAACAAAACTAGCACCAAACATGCTCCTTTCCCCCACCTGAGTCCAGCATAATGGTGTACGACATGGCCCCCATACAAAGCCTCATAAGGAGCCATCTTAATACTCGCCTGATAGCTGTTGTTGTAAGCAAACTCTACCAGGTTCAGGTGATCTGCCCAATGGCCACCCCAATCCAACACACACATCCTCAGCAAATCCTCCAGCGTCTGGAACGTCCTCTCTGACTGTCCATCAGTCTGGGGATGATAAGCTGTACTCATATGCACCTTAGTGCCCATCTCTGCCTGAAATGCCTTCCAGAACACCGAAGTAAACTTAGAATCTCTATCAAACATAATGCTCGCTGGCACCCCATGCAACCTGACTATCTCCCTCACATACTTCTTAGCCAAGACCGCTGCTCCATCAGTCTTCTTAATGGCCAGAAAATGTGCTGACTTAGTCAACCGGTCCACAATGACCCAGATAGCATCAAAGGTCCGTGACACTGGCAAACCTACCACAAAATCCATGGTGATCATATCCCACTTCCACTCAGGAATGGGTAGACTCTTCAGTAACCCGCCAGGAACCTGATGCTCAGCCTTTACTAGCTGACACACATCACACCTCGAAACCCAACTAGCTACATCCTTCTTCATCCCGACCCAATGATAGTACCTCTTGAGATCACGGTACATCTTAGTCGCTCCCGGATGAATAGACAACTTGCTCGCATGAGCCTCTCTCAGAATCTCCTGCCTCAACTCCTCATCCTTGGGCACACAAACCCGACCGTGCACCAAGATAGTACCATTATCTGAGACCTGATACTCAGAATCCACATCCTTAGAGGCATTCACCAGCCCCAAATCTTTCTCCTGAGCCAACCGCACTCTACTCAGAAGATCTGCTCTATCTACTGCTTCTAAACCCAACGGTTCCTGTGAAACAGCACATAAGCTCAAAGCACTGATCTCCCCTACCAGTGACTCCATCTCCTGCTCCTGAGCCGAAGCTACCCTCTTCCGACTCAAAGCATCTGCAACCGTGTTAGCCTTACTAGGATGATAGGCTATCTCCAAATCATAATCTGCCACAAGCTCCATCCACCGCCTTTGTCTCAAATTCAGCTCAAGTTGAGTGAATATATACTTCAGGCTCTTATGATCTGTAAACACCTGTACCTTTGCACCATAAAGATAAGATCTCCAAATCTTCAGGGCAAAAACTACAGCACCCATCTCCAAATCATGAGTAGGATAGTTGCCTTCATGTACCCGCAACTGCCGTGAAGCATAGGCAATAACCTTCCCATGCTGCATCAGAACACAACCCAAACCAACTCTAGATGCATCTGTATAAACCACATAGGGTTCTCCCTGCTCAGGCAAAGCCAACACTGGCGCAGTAGTCAGCATCTCCTTCAGGCTTGCAAAGCCTTCCTCACACTCTTCTGACCAGACAAAAGGAACATCCTTCCCTGTCAACTTAGTCATAGGACGTGCTCTGCTTGCAAACCCCTGCACAAACCTCCTGTAGTAACCTGCCAATCCAAGGAAACTTCTGATCTCTGTGGCATTCTGCGGTCTAGGCCAATCTCTGATAGCCTGAATCTTCTCTGGATCTACAGAAACCCCCTCTGCAGAAACAATGTGACCCAGAAAGCCCATCTCACGCTGCCAGAAACTACACTTGCTCAACTTGGCAAACAACTTCTGCTCCCGCAGCTTCTCCATAACTGCCCTCAAATGCACTGCATGCTCCTCAGGACTCTTAGAATAGACCAGGATATCGTCGATGAAAATGATGACAGATACATCCAGAAACTCCTGAAACACACTGTTCATCAATCTCATAAACGCTGCTGGTGCGTTAGTCAACCCGAAAGGCATCACCACAAACTCATAATGCCCATACCTCGTCCTGAAAGCAGTCTTCCTCACATCTGCCTCATCTATCGGTATCTGATGATAACCCGATGCCAGATCTACCTTGGAGAACCAAGTAGCACCCCTCAACTGATCCAACAACTCGTCAATCCTCGGGAGAGGGTACTTGTTCTTCACAGTGACCCGGTTCAAACCCTTGTAATCAATACACAACCGGAAACTCCCATCCTTTTTCTTCACAAACAATACCGGCGCTCCCCACGGTGATACACTAGGACGGATGAATCCCTTACTCAGCAAATCCTCTAGCTGCTTCTTCAGCTCTGCCATCTCTGCTGGAGCCATTCTGTAAGGAGCCTTGGATAACGGTGTCGTCCCTGGTTCCAGTTCAATGGTAAAAAGATCCGACCGAGATGGTGGTAATCCCTGCAAAGACTGAAACACATCCTCAAACTCCTCCACAACCGGAATACTGCTAACCGTAGACTTCCCCACTGACTCTGGCATATATATAGTAACCAAATAAGCCTCACGGCCCTTCTCGATCATCTTCCCAGCCTGAATGGCTGAGATCACGAGACTCCCCGAAGTCGGTCTAATACCCTGAAAAACCAACTTCCCTCCTGGACGCTCAAACTCCACTCTACCCCGATAGCAATCCAAATGCACCATATGCCGATGCATCCAGTCCATCCCGAGAATAACATCATACAGCTCCACTGGACTGATAAGCAAATCCGCTGGCCATGACTCTCCTGCGATCTGAATATTAATTCCTCTAGCTCGTCCAATAACTCTCAGGAACTTGCCTCCCGCAACTCTAACAACTCTTGTACGTTCTCCAGGATCCCCGCTGATCCCCGCACACTCTGCACACTCTGGAGTAATGAAGCTATGCGAAGCTCCAGAATCAAACATAACGTGGGACTTAAACCCGCCCATCAACAAGGTCCCTACACAAACCTCATGTGTTGAGAACCTAACACTTTATCACAGGAACATAAAATCTGACTCTACTAAAATTCACAAAGATTAAGTACCAGAAATTATACCTGTGATCGCTCCAGCACTAGTTCCACCAGCCTCTGCTGTCGTGTAAACCCGTGGCGCCTGCTCAATCCGTGCTACCTGCTGACCTCCTGGCTGCACCTGCTGCAACGCTGCCACTGCTGCCGGCTGCAACTTGGGACACAAGGGCCTGATGTCCCTTGGCTCCCTGCAATGATAACATACTCGAGGCCCTACCGTCGGAGCACTCCTCTTGGGACAGCTAGCAATCTTATGATTCTTGCTCCCACACTTGAAGCAACTCGCACCACTCTGTGTCTGCGTAGCCTCCCACTTCCTCTTGGTTCCCTGTGCAGGCCTACCGCCCCTGCTCGAACCACCCTGCTGCTGAGCCCTACTAGACTGAGCCACCGGAGTAGCCGACACTGACTGTGCCCGGATATCCTCCTCAATTTCTGCTGGAGTCTCAACCAGCTCTGCACGCGTAGCAAAACTCCGCCCTCTACAATGAACTCTCAAATCATCACGTAGAACCCTCAAGAACCTCCTGATCTGAGCCTCCTCAGGCTCCATAGCCCGACCTCCATAACAAAGAAGTCGACTGAACTCCAAGTCCAGCTCCCGTACTGACCGTGTCCCCTGAGACAACTGAAGGAACTGCACCTCCAAACGATCCAATCCCTCTCTAGGAAAATACTTGCGGTTGAACTCCAAAACGAAGTCAGCCCAAGTCATCTCCCGTTGCACCCTCCTAGCAGCCACAGATCTCCACCACAACTCAGCATCACCACTCAAAAAGTAGACCCCTATGTCCACCCAAAACTCCTCAGGACATCTCAGAGTGTGGAAGTTACGTTCCACTCTCGTCGTCCACACATCCGCAGCAGTAGGATCTACACCTTCCGAAAACTGCTCCGTACGCAACCGACCCATCTTTGTCAACATGCTGAGATAACGAGCATGGACCCCTGCATCCGCAGCCACTGGCTGCCGCTCCTCCGCCACCACTGGTGGCACTACCTGAGCCTGAGACGGTACCACTGGTGGTAACCGCGCCAACACCTATGCTAGCAAAGCCGCAACGTCAACACCAGGGACTCCACCCGCTAGGACCCCCACACCCGGGACCCTAGCATCACTGGCCACTGGAGCATCAACACCGCCCCCTCCTGCCACACTCACGGAATTCCCCGGAACACCCTGCGACTCGCCAACACCCTCAGCTGTCACACTCTGGTCCTCGGTCTCACTAACCACTGGGGCTCTGCCCCTACCACGACCACGTCCGCGGCCACGTCCGCGTCCACGTCCTCGACCAGCCATAGCATCCTCTCTAACTATCTGCACTACCATGAACAGAAGGCTAAGCAAACAATTCCTATTATAACATAGAAACATAAACTCACCGTGGAATCACACACTCGGCTCGAAGATGATGTTCTAGGACTCCATGCCACACACAATTGACTAACTCACATAATCAATCAAGCATGCAAATCCCAAACATCTACAACAGAAACCTAGTGAACCCAAACCTAGAACCGTAAGGGCTCTGATACCAAAATGAAACGACCGACCCTTTTTTTTTTTAATAATAAATAATAAATATAATATAATATAATAATCTACAACTAGTGGTCCCATACCCACTAGCCTCCTAACCACAAACACATTCAACAGCGGAATACTCAATGCCAATAACCAATAATAAACCAATAATATAACCAATACCATAGCATAAGCAATATTCAATAATCAATCATCAGAAAACATGAAACCAGCAACCTAACAATGTTTCTAATGACTCAACTCTAGCAACCTAACAATGCCAGACAACATCCAATCAAGTCCCTAGAACATCCTCCTCTTCATTGCCTGGATTCCACGATCACACTTTGCCTTTACCTGCACACCACAAACAATAATTGAGATGCGTAAGTATTATCACAAATACTTAGTGAGGCAATCCTCCCATCTACTGGGCTATACACACAAGCAATAAGATCTCTACATGCCACAAACAACAATCAATAAAACAAACCAGGCAATATACAAGCATGCAACATCCATCTTAACTGGAAGAGGGGTGTCGACCGACACCAGATGGTGTCGATCAACACTGACTATCTGGTGTCGACCGACACCAAACTGGTGTCGACCGACACCCTGCCTGACACTCCCGAAAACCCTAGTTTGTGTCGACCGACACCTCCACATGGCATCGATCGACACTCGCCAAAGTCCCGAGCCGTCCTCGCGTTGGTGTCGACCGACACCCCAACTGGTGTTGACCGACACCCCAACTGGTGTCGACCGACACCGATGCCGAGCAGCGATTTCCCTCGATCAGAAACTCCGAATCTCGCCTTCAATCTTCTCCAATCCGCTCCATGCGCTCCCAAAAGCCAAACCCAGCCCAGACAGTGACGAAATACCATAGAGAACTCAAAGAAACAACCACATAAGCACCAAATCACATAGAATCTAGAGATCTTAGCTTAGATAAGCCATGGTCATGCACTCACCTCTTCCAAGAAGATTCTGACCAACAAGAACGAATTCCCTCACTCCTAGCAAGCTTCTAACTCCTTCCCAGCCTTAGATCTCCCAAGAACAGCAAGGAATCTCACCAATCTCTCTCAAAAGCTCAAGAACTTCTCTCTCTTTTGTTTTTCTCTGAAAACAGCGATAAAACACAAACTACACGACCCTAGGTCGTTTTCTTCCTCTAAAAACTCAATTTTAGGGATTTCCTAAACCAACCACGCAAACCGGTCAATTAAAATTGAACCGACCAAACCGGCTACCACTAGTGTCGATCGACACTCCCCCTGTGGTGTCGATCGACACCCTCACCAAAATTCCAAGAAAATGGTTTGCGGGTGTTACAGTATCAAATCATCTGTAAAGTCATACACAAAAACATATTTTACAGTTCATAAGATATATAAAGCACAAACAGAGATCAATAAGCATAAACATGTTTTTATGGTGTAAACTTTTAAAAATTCAAATATTATAATATTTTTTTGAAACTTTTTAAAGTTGTAATTTGATCAAATAAAAAACCGGGTCAAACCGAATAAAACTTTGAAACTTTGACACCTGATAAATCAACCTTTCCTGCTCATTCGTTTTTGGAAGCATATTAATCTTATTTATACTAGTTCTGAACTATTGTCTAAAAATTTTCAAGCCGATGTGGGATATTATACATAGTTCTTTTATTTCCATAAATTTAAAATTTTCCTTTTTCTAAAAGATTCTAGAAATTTAAAAATTGTTAATGAATGACATGTCAAATCCTGATTGGTCGTTCAAAAATATTTTAATATAGAAAATTCTGGAAATTTTAAAAATGTTAATTAGTGACATGTCAAATTATGATTGGATGTTTTAAATCCTAGGTGGATAGCCTTAGCAGCCTATAGCTTCTACTTTTATTTAGTATATACTAGGTTTTAAACCCACGCTACGCGTGGGTTTGTTTGATATATTTTGATAAAAATTATATATGATTGATGAGGTAATGAAATATTATCTTACAGAAAACTTTAAATTACTATTAAGGAAAAAATTAAATTTCATATACACAATTTTTAAAAATATAAAAATCAGTTGTGTTCTAAAATCAAATCTGATAAAAACATCATGAATCTAACTCGACGTCCAGGCGAGGCGGATCAAACTGGTGACCTCACATATCTTAAACCATTTTTTTGGCCACCAGAAAAACAAAACAATTTTATAATCATGAATTTATCTCCTTTTTCATATTGAATTGATCACTATCACCTATGTTTTCGTATTTTTTATTTAATGTTTTCTTATTCTTCATATTCTTTCTTGTCATTTTCATTGTCAAATTTTATACCAATTGTCATCGTTACTTTTACCGTTCAGTTCTTTGTTATACTCTTCTTCTTGTTCTTCCTTTTTCAACTTTTTCACAGTTTTTCACTGAAAAAACCTTTTTTTTTAGACTACCACACAACTTGTTAACCCATCAAACTCCAAGACCAAAATCATTTTTTCTCATAAAAATTGTACAATTCATGAAAACCAGCATATTCAACACATGCACCCAATTATTGATAATTTCATCCATATACTTCTCAAACTAAAATCCTTACTTGCACAGAAAGTAATATGAACACATATATAGTAAAAACAATATTTATGTTTTTTGTCGATCCTTCTTCTTTAAACTCAAATAACATCAATCAAGGTCTTGCGACGTCAATCCTTATTTCTTAGACTTAAAAATAAAAATTTTACTGCAAAAGTATCAAATCATCTGTAAAGTGATACAGAAAAATATGTTTTACAGCTCATGATAGATATAAAGCACAAACGGAAATAAGTAAGATATTTTCAAGATATTAAAAAAATTGATATATAATATTTAGTAATTCTTAAACTTTTAAATTATTAAAACAAATTAAATATTTAAAATATTTCAAACTTTAGATGTAGTTTAATTAAATATTTTTTTAGAGTTAAATATTAATGACACTTTTACTTTTTATAGAGTTTAAATAGTTATAATATTTTAACATTTTTATGGAGGTATTATAGTATTTCTAAACATTCGATAATAAATATTTAAACCTTTAAAAAATTTAATTTGCTAAAATAAATCAAATAACTTTTAAATTTGGAAATTTGATAAATAAGCATAAATCAAGCAAACCTGATAAATTTAAAGTTAAAAACATATTATTTTTATTTATAATGGTTCTCAGCCATTGTCTAAAATTTTCTAGCCGATGTGGTACGTTGTACATATTTCTTTTATTTCTATAGAAGTTTTTTTTCTAAGAAATATTAATAATATAGATTACTACTATATTTCCAAAAAAATTCCTAGCGAAATATCTAATTCTTATTAGTTTTTATAAATCCTATATAGACACCTTTGAGTTTATAGCTTCAACTTTTTATTAGTATAGATATACTATCTTAAAATTTCTATGGAGGTTAAGTAATTGTAATATTTTAAAACATTCTATCAAGTTTAAATATTTTAATATTTGAACCTTTTAAAAGTTTCAATATTTCTAATATTTCAAATTTTTAAAATTTATAAATTTTATTTTTTTAAAAACCTTTTAAATGTTAAGAAATTTTTAAAATTTAAAAATTCTAATATTTTGAAACCTTTTTGAAGCTAAAACTTTTAGAAGTTTCAATATTTATAATATTTTAAACTTTTAAAAGGTTCGAATATAAGAGCTTTTAAAATTTTCAATATTTATAATATTTAAAATTTTAAAAAATTTAAATATTATAATATTTTTTTGAAACTTTTTAAAGTTTTAGTTTGATCAAATAAAAAACCGGATCAAACCAAATAAAACTTTTAAACTTGGACGCCTGATAAATCAAGCTTTTCTGCTCATTCATTGTTGGAAGCATATTAATCTTATTTATACTGGTTTGAACCATCGTCTAAAAATTTTCTAGCCAATGTGGGATATTGTACATAGTTTTTTTTATTTCCATAAATTTAAAAAATTTTCCTTTTTATAAAAAATTCTAGAAATTTAGAAAATGTTAATGAATGACATTTCAAATTCTGATAGGTTGTTTAAAATAATTCTTAATATATAAAATTCTGCAAAATTTTAAAAATGTTAATTAGTGACATGTTGAATCCCTATTGGTTGTTTTAAAGCTTAGGTGAACAGCCTTAGAATTACATTTTTGTTTACCAGTCAAATGGTTTACCAGTCAGAGAAAATCGTCTGATTTATCAAAATAGTTACACTTATCATCCTACTAATCCCACTCACTATTTTGATAAATCAGACGATTTTCTCTGACTGATAAACCATTTGACTGAAGTTTAAGGTCTTGACAAATTAATCAGATTATATATATTGTAAACCTCTACATTAATACTGAAAAAACAATAAAGCCTACAAAATTATTTAATTCCGAACCTGACTTTTGAAAACAAACGATAAAATTATAAAGCAATCATTTAAAAAAAATCCTTTAAATTATATTAAGATAATCTTATATAGTAAGTAAAAAAAATTTAAAAAAGTTCTGAGAGACTAACATTTGATGCCATATTATTTTCGTACGTGCCATATTTTCTTTTAAAATTTTAGTGTAATAAATCTATTTAATTGTTTTTAGAACAATACCACAAAATGAAAGTCAAAATCAGTTTTCCACGATTGGAGATGATAGATCACCAGGCCCAGACGACTCAACAGCCCGTTTTTATAAACGATGTTTGGACACAGTTGGTCCACATATGATCCAAGAAGTGAAACAAATTTTTTGAAACTTCATTCATAAAACCAAGTATTAATGACACAAACATCTGCATGATTCCAAAGATTGATAATCCTCAAATTCTTTCTGATTATCGCTCTATTGCTCTGTGCAATGTACTTTATAAGATTGTCTCCTAATGTTTGGTTCAATGACTTAAACCTCATCTGAATGAAATAGTTTCATATGCACAGGCGGCTTTTATTCCTGAACAAATCATCCAAGACAATGTGCTGATAGCACATGAAGTTATGCATTCTTTGAAAGTCCGGAAACGAGTATCACAAACTTACATGGCAGTGAAGAAAGATGTAAGTAAAGCATACGACCGAGTATAATGGAACTTTCTTGAAACGACACTGAAGTTATTTGGCTTCTGTGATAAATGGGTAAGCTAGATTATGGCAGCTGCAACCTTGGTGAATTACTCTATTTTGTTCAATGAAGCTCCCTATGGAAATATTAAACCGGAGAGGAGTATTCGACAAGTTGATCCCCTATCATCTTATTTATTCATCCTCTATTCAGATATCCTAAGCCACTTAATAACCTCTAGAGAACGAGAAGGTGACATCCGAAGAATCCGAATTGGTAATGGTGCTCCGAGTATCACTCATTTCCAGTTTTCATATGATTCTTTATTTTTCTGTCAAGCAAATAGGAAAAACTGCCAAGCTTTGAAAGATGTATTTGACATCTATGGATACTACTCTGGCCAAAAAATTAATATATTAAAATCGATGATAACTTTTGGCACCAGAGTGTATGGTACTACTCAAACTCGATTAAAGGCTATACTTGATATTCCTAATCAAAGAAATGGGGGTAAGTATCTTGGACTACAGGACTACCATAACAGTTTGGTCGAAAGAAAAAGGAAATGGTTGACTACATTGTTGAGAGAGTGAAAAAACGAACATCCGGGTGGACTTCAAAGAAATTGTCTCATGCAGGAAAGGAAATCATGCTCAAATCAGTGGCTTTATCAATGCCAGTTTATGTTATGTCTTGTTTCAGGCTACCTTTGGGAATCACTTCAAATATAGAATCACTTCTAATGCACTTTTGGTGGGAAAAAAGTTCAAACCATCATAGTATTTCATGGATTGCTTGGAAAAAACTGCAGAGTTCAAAAAAAGAGGGAAGTTTGGGATTCAGGGATCTAGCAAAATTCAATGACACCCTCCTAGCCAAGCAGGCATGGCGACTTATTCAATACCCAAACTCACTTTTTGGTCGTGTAATGAAAAGCCGATATTATAGAGAAGACTCAATTTTGGATGCTAAAACTAGGAAAAACCAATCCTCTGGCTGGTCCTCTATTTTAATTGGCATAGATCTTCTAGAAAAAGTACTCGCTATATTGTGGGTGATGGAAAATCAATACATCTAGGATGAAGAAACAGAGTATTTGTACGAGCTACAAGCTGTCGCGGAATGTACCTGAAGGACTTCAGACGAAACGGGAAAGTGTCAAGTTGTTTTTGCCAGCACAACACCTTGAAGACAGTGCGGCGTATCGAGTGTGGAGATGTTGAACATGGGCGAAAAAGGTGTCAGGCTAAAAGGTGTTCGTTGGAAGCTACAAGCAAGTGGCTTGTTGAAGTCAACATAATGATGAGGTTTCTCCTATGACTCGTTGGACAAAGAGAGGTTCTTGAAGGACATGGAGCATAGGAGGATTTGATGGATAAAGAAGAGTATGGTGAAGATTGTTGCTGCCTATAAAAGAGAAGCAAACACATCCTTTTTCGGTTAGCACTTTTATAGAGAGAAAAGTGTGAGTGTAGATTTAAGCAAGAGAAATCATATTGCTTGAGGGTTTCATCGTTGAGTGAATTAAAGAGTGAGCATAGCTTTTGCTGTGCAGGTAAGGTTGGGTAGATTAGAATTGATTCAGTGGCAAACCAGCTGTCGTGGTGTTGCATAAAACTGATCATACAAGCTTGTAAGATAGTTGTTTGAGAAATTCTTAATAAAGCTCAGTTTACTGATTTCTTGGTGTTCTTGTATTAGTATACAAGGTTCTAGTTATTTCAATTGGTATCAGAGCGGGAAACCGATCTGAGACTGTCGTCTCTACACAGGTTAGATCCTAAGTTATGGAACCAAATACTGATGGTACGGGTACAAGTAAGAACATCATGCTGGATACTAAAAGATATGGGTATTGGAAAGTTTGAATGACACAACTCATCAGAGGCCAAGGAGAAGATGCGTGGACAGCTGTAGAAAAAGGTTGGGAACCTCCGTTTGATACAACAGAAGATGGAGTTAAAATTCCAAAACCTAAAGCCAGATGAACTAGTGACGAGAAGAATCTGTCAAAATTCAACGCAAGAGCCATGAATGCCATCTTCTCTGGTGTGGATGAAGATGAGTTCAAACTCATTCAAGTATGCAAGTCTGCAAAACAAGCCTGGGATATTCTCCAACAATCTCATGAAGGAACGTCAAGTGTTAAGAGAAAGAGACTTGATATGTTAGCTACTCAGTTTGAATGTCTGAAGATGGCTCCAGATGAAACAATAGTGAAGTTTAGCTCAAAGCTCAGTGCCATAGCAAATGAAGCTGAAGTGCTTGGAAAGACCTACAAGGATCAAAAACTAGTGAAGAAACTGCTGAGGTGTTTTCCAGCCAAATTTGCTGCTCACAAGGCTGTAATGAGGGTAGCTGGCAATACTGAGTCAATGACTTCTGCTGAACTGGTCGGCTTACTAAAATCTGAAGAAATGGAAGCGGATGAAGACAAAGCCAAACCGTCTAAAAGCATTGCGTTTCAGGCCGATCAAAAACCTGATCAGTTTTAAGAAATCAAGGATAGCATGGCCATGCTGGCCATAAATTTTGGTAAAGCATTGAAAAAGGTTGAGAGAAACAATAACAGAGATGTGCGACGTTGGAGTAATTCAGAAGGAGACAAACCCAGTGGTAGATCATCAAAACCAAATGCTGACTATTCTGCTAAGAGAAAGGAGATTCAGTGCTATGAATGTGGATGCTATGGTCATATCAAACATGAATGTCACGTTACCAAACGGAATGAGTTAAAGTGTCTTGAGTGCAAAGGTATGGGACACACAAATTTTGAGTGTCCTAACAAACCAGGTCAAAGGAGAATTCTTTGTTGAGTTTCAGTGACTCCGAGTCTGATGAGGAAGGGGAAGAACTGCTCAACTTTGTTGCTTTTACAGTCAGTGGAGATAATGTTCAGATAGGAGCTGATTCTGACTCAGAGAATGATGAAGAAGTCAATCCTAAGGAGGAATACAGAATTATGTATGATAGTTCGGTACAACTAAGCAAGGATAAACTTAAGCTTATTCAAGAAAAGCTCACTCTGGAATCTAAGCTTGAATCAGCCTATGAAGATGCAACTGAAAAGGTTAGTCATACTCTACTCAGTACTAATGATCAATCAACTGAAGGACTTTTTCAGAAACTGAGCAACCTTCAAGAAGAGTACTACAAAGAAAAGGAAAGAGCCGCAGTGCTTGAAAAAGAGTTGACTGAAAAATAAAAGCAGATCAGGATGTTGAACAGTGGAACTAAGGATTTAGACAAGATTCTGTCCATGGAAATAATAGATGCCACACACAGAGGTCTAGGGTATCAAGGAAATTCTGGAACCTCAAGCGGTCTGATCGTTCAACCTGTCAACTTTGTGAGTGTCAGTCTTTTAGCAAAGGAAGCAGATATCTCTACTAACTCGAAGGAAGAAATTTCGGTGATAAAAAGATCAGAGAAAATGCCAAATCATCCTTTGAAGGATGATCTCAGGAGGATCATAAAGAGAAGAACCTATGAATGTAATCACTGTGGTAGAAATCATCAAAGGGGATACTGTTACAGTTTCAGGAAGAAGATCAATCTGTTGTGGAATCTCAACAAATGTTACTTGGAGCCGGCAAAGTTCTGCTCTGTTTGGATCTCGAAAAATGACGTACAATGATCTTTATACAGAAAGATCGAATCTCAACCTAATGAAGATGTATCAAGAGGATGATGAGATCCACTTAAGATGCAATCTCAAGAGTCTCACTGCTATTTCTGGAGAGAAAACAACCAAGAATATCAGCTTGAGTTGTAATATAAGACTAATAGAACTTGAAGAGGATGATGTAGAAGCCAATGTAGCATACACATCTACAGGTTCATCTGAAGTTAACTCCTGGTATTTTGATAGTGGATACTCAAGACATATGACATGAGATCAATCAGCTCTAGATGAATTCACACCTATACTAGGTGGAAAAGTCACTTTTGGTGATGGAGGAAAAGGTCAAATTAAAGGAAAAGGGATTATTGACAGATCCAACCAACCACAACTGGCGAATGTGTATTTTGTTGATGGACTTCGTGCAAATCTAATCAGCATCAGCCAGTTATGTGATGATGGACTTAAAGTCACATTCACAACAACAGAATGCAGTGCATATGATGAGAATGGAAACAAAGTTCTATCTGGAGTTCGATCAGGAAACAACTGTTATTTGTGGAAAGAGTCAGAGATGTGTCTATCTGCTACAGTATCTAAACTTGATCTATGGCATCGACGGCTTGGTCACATCAACACTCAGATTTTAGTCAAGATTGTGAAGGCTAACGTTGTTAGAGGGATACCAAAGCTCGATGGAAAATCATATGCGGTTTGCGATGCTTGCAGCAAAGGAAAACAAATCAAGGTGCAACACAAGAAGGTCGCTGATATTGGTTCAAAAAGGATTCTGCAGTTGATACACATGGATCTTATGGGGCCAGTACAAACTGAGAGTTTGAATGGAAAAAGGTACACCTTTGTACTTGTTGATGATTTTTCTAGATTCACTTGGGTCAAATTTCTAAAAGAAAAATCAGAAGCTGTTGAGAGCTTCAAGATACTAGCTCTACAACTTCAGACTGAAAAAGGACCCATCGTCCAAATCAGAAGTGATCACGGTGGTGAGTTCCAGAATGAAGAATTTGGTTTATTCTGTAACTCTAAAGGGATACGACATCAATACTCTGCACCAAGGACACCACAACAAAATGGGATTGTTGAAAGAAAGAACAGAACCCTCTAAGAAATGGTAAGAGCCATGATTCATGGTAACAATGTGTCACCAAGGTTTTGGGCTGAAGCGATAAATACCGCTTGTTACATCATCAATCATGTCTATGTGAAACCAAACACCAACACCACTCCTTACAAAATTTGGAAAGGGAAAACTCCAAATCTGTGCTACTTCCACACATTTGGGTGTATTTGTTACATTTTGAATGATAAAGATCACCTGGGTAAGTTTGACTTTAAGAGTGATGAAGGAAGTTTTCTGGGATATGCTACAAACAGTATGGCCTACAGGGTGTACAACAAACGTCTCAAGAGAGTTGAAGAATTTGTTAATGTGGTGTTTGATGATAGAACTCCTACTTAAGAATTCCCTGTTGCTCAAGATAATGAAGATCTTTCAACTCTTGATCAAGAGAAAGTTGAAAAGGATCAAGAAGAATAAACAAAGGTCACTCAAGGATCAGCTGCGGATACAAGGTTAACACCTTTGCAGGTTCCTAAGAATCACTCAGAATAAGATATGATTGGCAATCTAGGAGGTCAAAGACAAACAAGAGGATTCCAGATAAACTTCCGAGAAATGTTACAACACTCTTGCTTTGTCTCAACATTGGAACCATCTGACATCTTTGCAGCCTTAGAAGATGAGTTTTGGTTTGCAGCCTGTCATGAAGAGATCAACCAATTTGTTCGGCATGGTGTGTGGGATCTTGTTCCAAGGCCTCCGCAAGTAAATGTTGTTGGTACTAAGTGGATTTTCAAGAACGAGATTGATGAGGATGGAAGTTTTACACGAAATCGAGCAAGGCTGGTTGCTCAAGGATATTCTCAAGTTGAAAGAGTTGACTTCGATGAAACCTTTGCCCATGTAGCATGCCTTGAATCCATTCGTCTACTTCTTGGCATGGCATGTCTTCTGAACATCAAGATGTTTCAAATGGATGTGAAAAGTGCTTTTCTAAATGGAATCATCCAAGAAGAAGTATATGTGACTCAGCCAAAAGGTTTTAAAGACCCAAAATTTCCTAATCATGTGTATAAACTCAAGAAGGCTCTGTATGGATTGAAGCAAGCACCACGAGCATGGTATGAACGTCTCACTCTGTTCCTTCTTGAGAATGGGTTTAAAAGAGGCAGTGTAGACAAGACTCTGTTCATCTATGAAGAAGGTTCAAACATCCTCATTGTTCAGATCTATGTGGATGATATTGTGTTTGGAAGCACTAATCCAAAACTTGTTAAGACCTTTGTCAAAGAAATGACTAAGGAATTTGAGATGAGCATGGTTGGCGAGATGAACTATTTTCTGGGATTACAAATCAAATAGAGTGACAGTGGGATTCATATCTCTCAATCAACATATGCAAAGAGCTTAATTCAGAGATTTGGAATGCAAACGAGCAAGTCAGCCATAACCCCCATGAGCTCAACAACCAAGCTTTCGAAGGGCTCAACTGGTCAAAAGGTTGATGGAAAAACTCTACAGAGCTATGATTGGCAGTCTCCTTTATCTCACTGCTACTCGGCCAGATCTGTGCTTCAGTGTTGGTGTGTGTGCTCGGTATCAAGCTGATCCAAGGATGTCTCATCTGAATGCTGTCAAGAGGATCATCAAATATGTCAAGGGAACAACTGATCGAGGTCTGTTCTATTCTAAGCAAACTAATGCGAGTCTTGCAGGTTTTTGTGACTCCGATTGGGCATGAAATCTTGATGATCGGCAAAGTACATCTGGAGGATGTTTCTTTCTTGGGAACAACCTCATCGCCTGGCACAGCAAGAAGCAAAGCTGTGTGACCATGTCTACTGCAGAGGCTGAGTACATTGCCATGGGAAGCTGCAGCACCCAGCTCATATGGATGAAACAAATGCTGTCTGATTATGCTATTGTATCTTTAACCCTCTTAGTCTATCGCAACTATGAAAGTGCTATCAATATCTCAAAGAACCCTGTTCAACACTCTCTCACTAAGCACATAGACATTAGGCATCACTTTATCTATGAACTTGTTGAGAACAAGGTAATTGAGATCTCTCATGTGTCCTCAGATAAACAACTTGCTGATATTTTTACTAAACCTTTGGATTTGAACACTTTCTCACATCTTCAAACTTCAATTGGGTTGTGTGATCACTAATGTGTTTATATGTTTGAGACTCATGCAATAGGTTTCTTGTACAGGTTTGCACAGCTCTTGTTCTTTTTATCTAAGTATAATTAAAAACCCTGTTTTGGCAAGTCTTTTCAGAAAATAGTTGCTCATCATGCTCTTCCTGCAACATTTCCAAAAAGGATGAATGAAGCCGAAAAAGAAAAAAACAAAAAAAAAACAAAAAAAAAACTCAACCATGTATGAGTCGGCAGGAAAGGGGTTGATGTTCTTTCATCTTTCTTCTTTGATTTCTATATATATATATAAAAGGGAAACACAAAAAAAAAGGGGGTTACTTACCTTGTGTATATCAGCATCTCTTTCTATTCTTCATTACATCACTTCATCAACCCCCCTCGCCATAAATATAGCTTCACATCATGAGGATCAGTTTCGGTTGAGTATGATGAGTGTAATCTAGTCTGTTGAGATCATTGAGTATGTTTGACATCTCTTTGAGGTAAGCAACTGCAATTTTCCATCTACTAAACTCACAGCAGCTGTGCAACCCTCTACATGGGAATCTGCCTGTCTGACCTTATACCTAGGACTCAGGTGTGGTATCCTCATCCTCTTGTCTTTTTGTGCTCTATGTGATTTTTTTTTAATTCCAGATATTTCTTTTATCCGTATATAAACAAAAAAAAACAATTTTTGTTTTTTGAGGATGCTTTGATGAGATTTCACATTTCTTGTTATCATAGTTTTCTTGTTAAACATTGATATCAAAGAATATGTTTCTATCTCATTAAGCTGTGTGTATAAGCATTGTTGCTTTTGTTGGGTTTTGCTTTCTGTTTGGGCCGAGCTAGTCGGTTTGCTCTGAAAATCATTTGTTTGTTAAGTGTCATAGGTGGCTATTTATATGGGAGACTGTCCTAAACCTAATTCACTTCTCCTTGTGCCGTTTTTGCTTTGTCTCTTTGTTGTCCACATCTCCCTTTTGTGTCCTAAACCTCTTTTCACTACCAGATCTTGTTTCTCTTTGCTCATGGATCACGACAAACCTTCCTCCTCAGATCTTGGCATTGATGATACCAATGTTACTGCTGAACTTCATTTCGCTGCGCCTGTTCCTCCTTCAGCATTTCCTCCGCTTGTCCCTTATATCGAACCAGGTGTCTCTCGTTCTAAGAATACCAAGCGTCAACCTTCTTCTCTTCCTCCATCCAAGTGTTCGTGTACTCGTGCATCTGGATCTAAAGGAAAGACTAAACCTCCATCTGCTCCCACCCGTTGCTTGCCTCGTCGTGGCTCCACTCGTTCATCCTCTCACGACGATCTTGAAGATGTTATGGACGGTTTGATTCCCTCCTCTTGCTGAAGATGATGTTGCCGAAGTCCCTCCACCAACATTTCTCTCTCGCTACGTTGAGCATCGGCATCAGACTGCAAGTCGTGATCGGAGCTACCCTGAACTGAAGCTTCCTTCCTCTCCTTCTTTCTCCTCTCAGTTCATCTCGGAACTCACCATGCGCCGCTTTCAGACTATCTCGGGCCGACTCTTCAATGAGATGGGGTTCCTTGTTGCTGACAACACTCACGGTGGTGATGCGTACCAAATCTTTTCCAACTTTGGTCTCTTACCTACGGTTACTGAAGTGGATTCTTTTGTTGGGAACATTTTCAAGGAATTCTATGCGAACCTTGCTGAAGCTAAGACAGAAGGGATCAACACACTCAAGGTCTTTGTTCGCGGGTCCATGTATGAGTTCTCTCCAGCAATCATCAATCGCATGTATCAGCTTCCCCATGAACCCTACCCTCTGAATGCGACTCAGATCCAAACTCCTGAAAGTCTTGAAGAGATTGTCACTCTTCTGACGGATGGTTGCATTCGTTCCTGGGATCTTCGCAGCAAAAATGAGATGGGTGATACCGTGGCTATGCTTCAGAAGATCTGCTGCCAAAACTGGATGCCCACCAGGAACGCAAGCTCGATGTCAGTTGAACGGTCTACACTTCTATTTCTGATTCTCAAGGGTCGTCAGTTTAACTTTGGGAAGATGGTTTTCGATGAGATCTGTGCATACAACTCTGTGATTGCCAATGCATCGTCCAATGTTCGTCTCATCCTCCCTAACCTGATCGATCAGCTTTTGCGGTTTCAACACATTGTTCCTGCTCTCCCCGGTGATGTTACTTCTGCTGCACCTGCTAAGTTCAAGATTGAACCGAATGAGCTTTTGTCATCTCAGACTCCACTCACACTTCTGTCAGACATTCGCCATTTGCATGACTTCACCAAACTCATGATGGAGCATCTAGCAGGTAAGCCTCTCTCCTCACTTACTCTATCTGATCTTTATCACTAGTTTTTATATGAGTCTGTGCACTCAAGCAGGGGGAGATTACCTTGATATCGTTTACTCTAAGGGTAAGGGTGACCCAAAAGATGAGGAAGACGGTGATGAGACCGAGAGTGGCTGAAGAAGTTAGTGTATGCTCGTATGTAGGGGGAGTAGGACTTATTGGTTGTTTTTAGTCTGAAACTCTCTAACGGTTATGTATTGCATCTATGACTGCAGAACTCTTCTCCTTTTGTTTCTACTCAGTTATGTATTGAACCTTTTGCTGCACTGAAGTATTTGAGTAATCTTTATGGTACTTGGTTTAGTTTCCCTCTTGTCTTTTGGTCTGCATCACTAACTTGTTACAGGAAGCTTGAGGCACACACTGAGATAAAAAGGGGGAGATTGAAGAAACATAGTATCTGTATGAGCTACAAGTTGTCGCGGAATGTACCTGAAGGACTTCAGACGAAGCGGGAAAGTGTCAAGTTGTCTTTGTCAGCACAACACCTTGAAGACAGTGCGGCGCATCGAGTGTGGAGATGTTGAGCATGGCGAAAAAGGTGTCAGGCTAAAAGGTGTTCGTTGGAAGCTACAAGTGGCTTGTTGAAGTCAACATAATGATGAGGTTTCTCCTATGACTCGTTGGATAAAGAGAGGTTCTTGAAGGACATGGAGCATAGGAGGATTTGCTGGATAAAGAAGAGTATGGTGAAGATTGTTGCTGCCTATAAAAGAGAAGCAAACACATCCTTGTTCTGTTAGCACTTTCATAGAGAGAAAACTGTGAGTGTAGATTTAAGCAAGAGAAATCATATTGCTTGAGGGTTTCATCGGTGAGTGAATTAGAGAGTGAGCATAGCTGTTGTTGTGTAGGTAAGGTTGGATATATTAGGATTGATTCAGTGGTAAACCAGTTGTTGTGGTGTTGCATAAAACTGATCAAACAAGCTTGTAAGATAGTTGTTTGAGAAATTCTTAATAAAGCTCAGTTTACTGATTTCTTGGTGTTCTTGTATTAGTATTCAAGGTTCTAGTTATTTCATAGGAGTGGATAACTTTGTTGATGAACATCCTCCTAGACCACTATGACCGCTATCTCCGCATTATTTTACACCACTCGCATGTCTAATCTCCAAAAATGGTAATGTCCGTTCTTGGGATTTCAAAAAATATCCTCAATTTTCCCGCAAGCAGAGCATGAGCTAATCCAAAACATCTATCTTTCTCAAGTTGAAAAACAAGATAAACTTATTTGGAACTACACTCGATCCGGTGACTACTCCGTAATATTTGGATACTGGTTTGTAACACACTATCCATTTGACCCCGGCGTGGTACCTGATATACCCCATGGCTCGGTGGAACTCAAGAATAAGATCTGGAAACTGCGATCCTACGAAAGATTAAAAACACTTCTTCTAGCGTATTGTCTCAAGAGCTTTACCGACAACAACTAGGCTACGAACTAGGGGTATGAATATTGATTCTATTTGTCCAAGATGTCACCAAATAGATGAAACAATCCAACCTGCTCTATTTTCATGTCCTTTCGCTCAAATGGCATGGAGATTATCAAACACACCTCTATTAAATCTAAACCAACTACCATCAACTGCAGAGGAGACCATCTCTCAAATTATAACCCTCTCATCACAAACCACTAACACTTTCGAATCCCTCTTACCTTTTTGTTTATTATGGCGTGTTTGGAAGGCTATAAATAATCTGGTTTTCAATAATTTCCGTGAAAGTGCAACAAAAATAGTTTTAATGAAGTCTAACACAAAAGAATGGATCACTACATTGAGACCTCCGGAGCCAATTCTGAATGTCCTCACCAACGTGAATAATAACTCTTGGTCAACTCCAATACATCCGTCTCTGAAGTGTAACTTTGATGCAGGTTATGACAATCATACTCAACAAGCAACATGCGGCTGGATTTTTAGAAACCATCAAGGTGACCCACTTGTGTGGAGAGCGTCTAGACTAAAGTATGCAGGATCTCCATTAGAAGCTGAAACAAAAGGACTCTTGGTAGCAATTCAACAGGTTTGGATTAGAGGATACACATCTATTATATTTTAAAGTGACTGTAAAATTTTAATCAAAATGGTTAATGGTCAATACTTGAACGCCTTTTTAACAAATCTTCTACAAGATATAAGGCTTTGGACATCAAAATTACACCATTCTACTTTTACCTTTACAAAGAGAGAATATAATAGAGTGGCACATGCTTTAGCTAAATTTGGTTGTATTGACAAACTGTATTATGCTGATTTTATATTAAAGCCTATTTGGCTCCTCGATACTCTTTGTAATGATTTTACCTAAGTCAATATATTTCATTTGTGAAAAAAAAGTCAAAATCAGTTAACATTAAATTAAAAGATATTTTGTACTGAAGAGATATTTACCTATATTTTGTTTTTGTTTTCGTTTTCTTCAAACAAAATTTAAAGTCATTCAAATACATACCAAGGATTATAGTTGTTGTTTTGATAAAACATAAAAGTAATCAATTCATGAAAGTCTATGGAAAACAAGGAATATAGATAAAAAAAATATTTCTTTATTGATTGAGATTGTTATTAACAAATAGAAAAACTAAGACACATCTAATCAACTATAAACTTTAATTGTATTTTTGAGTCGGTTGTTGTAGTCTCAAAGATTTCGTTAAGCCACATGTTTCCTTACCTTTCCCTCTGTGACAACTCGTCCCGTTGAGCCCACTAGCCCACTGCTAGCTTGCTCCCATAGGCCCGAAGCTCAGATCAATTGGTGGCAACTTGTCTGTGGGAAGGTTGTTAAAGGGTGATGGACCAGGGTTCGAGGAACGCTTGGCGCACCAATAACCTACTGTAGATTTGGATGAATAGTTCCATTTGCCCAGTGAGGGGTTAGGATCGATGCCCTGCAGGGCCAGCTTCGGGCCTATGGGGGCAAGCTAGCGGTGGGCTAGTGGGGTCAATGGGACGGGTTGTCACACCTCCAAATGCATATGAAATCTATATTGAAACAAATGCGGCATGGAAAGAAGATTCGCGAAACATGAATTTAGCTACCTTGAACCACTGTAACGGTCTTTCTTCTAATATCTAGGTTTTTTCTCGGTCATCCATCAACTTCTGATGGAAGGGAAGGAGCCTAAATTGACCCCTTTCTTCTTTTCTTTTTTCTTAGAAAAAAACATTACACAGAGATTAGACTTTCTAATAAGACTAAGCAGCCACCGAATGTTCTGATGGCACCCCTGGCTGATTTTGGTTAGGAGAAGAGCTTCAAGGTAGAACATATGAACGTAGATCACATAATAATGTGTCGATCTCATCAACTTACCAACCAAGGCATATGCATACGAAAATGGTGCACCATCTGCAATCGCCATATACCTGACCTAGCCTGTGTAATCTAAAAAGAAGCGCTAGCCATCCTAGACAGACATCAAGTAAGCCATGTGACCCATGTCTAGAGGCTACTCATCAGCTCACATTAAATCGGATTCTAAAATTCTCATTAACCTCCTATACTTAAAAAGAAGATTAACAAACGAATTGGTTTGCTCCATGATATCTGATCTCTAATTTCGGAACTGGTAGCTTTTTCCTTCCTATGACGAATGTATTAGCTTCTTTTTTTTTTTTTAACAAAGACTAATATATTTAGCTAACAATGCTTTATCGTCACTTTCACTTGTTGTTTTCTCTTCTAATGGAGTTCAAATCTTTAATTTTAGTTATGAACGAATGGAAAGTTTTATAATCTGACAAAAAATAAATACAACAACCCAATTCAAATTTAGTTTTGTAATTAAATTTGAAGATTTGATATAAATAAACCAAAAGAATGAAGTGGAACCTTTTGCAATTACTATGTAAGCTGACAACAACATGCGTTTCAAAGTTTTCAAACCCACCTTGTTCTTGATCCATAACCGGAATAAACCCAAGAAAAACAAAAACAACACATCTCCATCTCTAAAACTGTCACGGTTTATATACAAGCCTACTTAAAGAGACAAAACACACGTTTCGACTTTCATTATTTCTATTTTTTGTTTTATCGAAAAAAAAAAATGAAGAGCAACAACACAAACACTAATCTAATTCTCTTCCACCACCACTCTCCACTAACTTCAAAGTCAGCCTCCGCCGTCGCCGCCGCGAATCACCACCGTCTCTTATTCATCTTCTTCCTCTCTTTCTTCACTCTCCTCTTCTCTTTCTCTCTCTTTTCCTCCTCAATCCACTCCACCACAACCTCTCACTCTCTCTCCTCATCTCCCTTTTCCTCACTCCCACCACCAGTAACCGCCGCGCTCCTCCACTACACTTCCTCATCACCACCAAACACATCAATGTCTTTCCTTGAACTCTCCACCATCTCCAACATCATTCACTCTCATGGCCCTTCTTGTAACCTCTTAGTCTTCGGTCTAACCCACGAGTCTCTTCTCTGGAGATCTATAAATTTCCAAGGCCGTACTGTCTTCGTTGATGAGAGTCCTTACTCTGTTTCTAAGTTCGAACAGAGTAACCCTGGAGTTGAAGCTTACGATGTTGTTTACTCAACTAAAGTCTCTCAAGCTTCGAAGCTTCTTGGTTATTATAGAACCCGACCCGAGTGTAGACCGGTTCAGAATCTTTTGTTCTCAGATTGTAAATTGGGTATTAATGATTTACCTAATTTTGTTTATGAGATTGATTGGGATGTGATTTTGATTGATGGGCCTCGTGGGTATGCGTCTGATTCTCCGGGAAGGATGGCTCCGATCTTTACTTCGGCGGTTTTAGCCAAAAGTAAAGATTTTGGGAAGGAGAAGAAGAAGAAGACGAAGAAGACTGATGTGTTTGTGCATGAATTTGGGAGAAATATTGAGAGAGTTTACAGTGAGGAGTTTCTATGTGAAGAGAATCTGAGTGAAGTCGTCGGAGATTTAGGACATTTTGTTGTGGCGGCGGAGGAGGAGGAAAGGGCGGGTTTTGGTAATGGGTTTTGTCGGAACTCGACGAAATTGTCGGAGACTTTTACGGCGGTGAGTGGTGGCGATGAGGTTGGTGTTGATGATGAGTGAAAGTGGTGGGTTTGGTTTTTTTTTTTTACTTTTGGTGGCTCTTTTGTAATTAAATTTAGCTTTTGATGTCTTTTATTTTATTTTTGGTTTTGTTTAGTCTTTTCATTTGTTTTTTTGAAATTCGCAGAACGGTTACAGTTGAAAACTAAGATGTAACCAAAATTCCAAAAACAAAAAGCACAAATGTCACTCTACTGATGAAATACATCACAAACTTGTGACGAAACTTTACTTCGTATTAAATTTTGGAGAAGACCATTTCGAGTGTAGTAATTAATTTTGGACCTTTTTTATGCCTGGACCTGTATATGCCTGAATCTATAACTTTTTAAAAAAATTACTTCCCACAATTAATTACCCATTAAATGTTATCTTGAAATCTTTTTTCACTTTTTTGAAGAAAGTTCTGATCATACTTACTAGGCTTGCTATTCTGGACTGAATGGTTCGGAGAGTTTGATTCGATTAAGACAACGATTTAAAAGAAATTTTGGTTTAATTTGTAGACTTAGGTGTATTGGTTTAGAAAAAACGGTTAATAGGATGTTTCCATGAACCGAACCTATAATCAGGCATATTTCACAAAGTTGTGAATCGGTTAACTTCTATTAACCGATTATGAACCTAAATCTTCAAATCTCGGCTTTATTTTATTAGAAAAAAGGATTTGGTTGTTTTTACTAGTATCTCTACTTTCATATGTGAGGTTTATGGCAATTTTTGTTTTTTTACGTAGTCAAACTGTTTACATTAGATTGGAAGTATATACTTTAAAATGGTCTAAAATGTGTCGGTGGTGACAGAAGTCCCTAGGAAAGCGGGACTTATCTCGCAATGTGGCTTTCCCTTTTCACTCTATCACATACTTTTAGAAAATAAATTTTGTTTCATAATATAGGATGTTTCCAACTTTTTATGCAACTTTTAGATTAAATTTAAATTTTATATTATGCAGACTTGGTTATGATTGGTTAAACATTTTAAACGTAACTATTTCTTAATATGCGTGTTTCCACTAAAACATCCTATATTTTGAAACAGAGGGAGTAACATTTTACCACTTTCAATTTTGTTCGCTTTAAATTCTAGAAACACTAAAAAGCAATGCTTCAAACTAAAAGCAATCCTAAAAGTTCTCCGTCGGATAATTGGAGGACATAGAAGAAATTGAACATCAATGAAATCATCTTATAATGGATCTCAAATCTAAAAAGTTTTTGGGCAATTAATCTTCAGAATATACAATATCATATCTGGAATAAGTTCTCCGTCGCCGTAATAGCGTTTGTTAAGATCAAAATCATGCACCACATTGGGATTGACATGAGCAATCGCTTCGCCTAAATGAAGCTCTTCTTCTTCTTCCTCCAAAGGGACTTTGTTGAGATCAAAATCATTCACCAGGATGGGATCGACATCAGCATTCTCTTCGTTCAAGTCAAGTTCTTCTTCGAAAGGGTTTCTGTTGAGATCAAAACCATGAACCATTACACCAACATCATGATTTTCTTCCACCTTCAAAAAATTGTTGAATGAATTTGCCATTTTTCTCTAGATATTTGACAGAGAAGAAAAGTGAGTATGTTTATAAATAGAACAAAGTGACTCATTGTATAATGTTTACAAGTTGAAAATAAAGTAACTCCTCATATTATCCAACATGACCAAATTACGTGATTTTTCAATTAATTATAAATTGTGTTAGTTTTGAATAAGGTTAGTTTTGAATAAGGCTATTTTGGGAATTTTATTGTAAATGTTATCTTGAAATGTGGGAACGACAGCTAATCTAAAACAGAAAAATTACTCTAAAACGTCAAGTAAACTAAACTAGAGGGAGTATAAAATAAGAATAAGATTGCCTGAGATGAGTTGAGTTCCATTTATGTTGTTTTCTCGGTTCTATGAACAAAATTGAATGCGACTAGTTGATGGTGGATCCATAAACTTTTATTATTGGGACACAATCCAAATCATTACTATTAGATAACCCACCAACAATAATTACAAAATTAAGTTAAGGAGTCCAATACCTTATACATTGTGCATGACGAGTTCTTACTTCTTATCTATGGACGACAACACCTTATGCAAATACTGAAATACACTAGAATTAAAGTGATGAAATTGTTTTAAATTTATGAACTAGGTGACACCAAAAATGTGATTGTTTTACAAGCTCTAATAAGAGTGCTACGGAGACGCGCAACTAAAGTAACGTATATAAGTTATAATCTAAATTATTGAGAGCATGGAAGCGCGGGCGGATAAGAAATCGAAGAACCTTCTTCAAGAATATACAGTACTTGTGGATCCGACGAGGCTCGTGGCTCAAGAACAGGTCTCAAGTCTTTAAAGGTTAGTCTAACCAGCACCACTTGGTCTCTTTATCACGTGCTGCACGTGACTAGTAAGCTTAGAAAATGGAGCGAGGAAGATATATAGGTGTCGGTGACACTATGACAGTGATAGTTAGTGCATTTTATTTTATGGTCTGAGCTCTTCGTTAGCTATATACTTATGGGCCGTACATGTCCCACTAGATTTCTTTCCAGTTCGTGAATATTTTTATTTTGGGGTAACACACGTTAAATGATTTTTTCTTTTTCTTTTTCGGTTTAAATGTGAAGATTTCATTTGTGAAGTTGACCCAAACCGGCCAAAAGACAAAGCAAGCCAAGCATTGGCTTGCAGCCATACATAATAAAAAAAACTTTCAGCCATTTTCTACAAATGTTTTCTTTAGGTCAGTGGTTTAGTTGTACTAATATTGGCACCACTACTCCGGTTCAACCCCCATGAGCTGCAAATAGTTAGTTTTTTTTTTTGGCTTGCAATCGTAAAAAGCTGAGCGCCGGCTCTGTTGACCATAGTCGGGTGGTAAATGGTAAGTTTATTGAGAACATTTACCAGTATACTAGAGATCGAATGTCCATTATCTATATTAGTTAATGGACCAGTCAGTTGTGGTCTAATAATGATAAAGAACAAAAAAAGTGGAAATTTCATTTTACGAAACAGACCCGGCGGCCGGCGTGTAGCTAAAGCCCATGAAGGGCTTAGGCAGCAGATGATATAAGAATAAAATTTCATTCTATATTAGTTAATGGACCAGACAGTTGTGGTCCAATAATGATAAAGAACAAAAAAAAGTGGAAATTTCATTATACAAAACAGACCCGGCGGCCGGCGCGTAGCTAAAGCCCATGAAGGGCTTAGGCAGCAGATGATATAAGAAATTTAAAGGACTTAATTTTCATGAAAATTATCTTGGCACCGTGGTTCAAGCTTATTCTCCCCCTTTAACATGTGCAGAGTTCAATGCCCATATTGTTTGTTTTTTACTATTTTTTATCTATGTTTTAGATAGGTCAAAAGTAAAATTTTGCTTTAGGCAGCAATATATGTTGCACCGGCTCTGCTAAGAGAAAAATTACAAGTAACAAAATACAAAAACTTACTCTTCCTTATATGAACATATGACCTATTATGAGACAATAAAAAAATTTACAAAGAAAAGGAAACACGATTAAAATAAACTTTAAGAGGAGAAAAAGTTGCAAGTTTTAACTTGGAAAAGACAAGAGCCAATTCTTCATCAAGCGATCAATATCGAGGCGAAGAGCTGTGGTGGTTGAAAATTTGGCAAAAAAGACCCTCGAATTCTGCTCTTTCCAAAAATGATAGACCATTGTTTGAAAGAGGTGATAAGTGTCAAACTTAGTTTTATATTAGTCAGTAATATAACTTAGTGTTCAGACGGTTTAGGCGCTCAGCAGACGTCTAGACGACCGTCTATATCGTCTAAAATCGCATAATATAATTTTAATATATATTTATAATTTTTGACTACATATATTTAAAATTTTAAGTTTTATATTCATATACATAATTATAGATGTTCAAATGTTATTAAACTAAATTAAATAAATGCATTTTTCTAATTTTTGTTTATGATTTCTTAATTATCATTTTTCTAACATCAATTTATATATAATATTTTATGTTGTAAACGCCTAAACAGTCTTACAACGTCTAAACTCTGATTAGGTGCTGGATCACCACCCACATACCACCTATCACTTTTTTGAACAATTATATAACTACAACACATGTTAAATATATTAATTAGAATTTGCGTGTGTCAGCTATATTAATCAGATTTTGATACATGACAATGTTAAAACTTTAGCTTCAAAATTAATCATTAACATAAGTACAATACATGTCAAGTTATACCGATCAGATTTGACAAGTGTCAAATTTTTTTTATAAATTTTGTATTCATTAAAATTGGTAGTTGTATCAAACTTATCTATAAGAAAGTTGGTGTTGTGAATTATGTCTCAACAAATCAGTTTAGGATCCGAATGGTAACAACATATATGGTTGTGTAGGAAAAGCGGTTTGATAGTATGATACGGTTCAACTGCGATATGTGCGGGAGATTTGACATTTGTTAGGCTTATGTTAACGAAATAACATTTGATTGGTGAAAAAACTACCAGCGGTAATTAGAAAAATTTGAAACATGTTTTTTTACATTTAAAACATTATATTTGGTTATAATCATATATATATATATATATATCTGTTTATATAATATTTAAAAAAATGATAAAGATATGAAATAATAATTTTTTATTTTTTAATAAATCTGTTTTTCATATTAAAACTGATTATTTTATAACTTGTGAAGAAATAATGATATTTTAAAAAATAAATAAAAATTGATGATATATTTGCGTAAATACACGGGTGCAAAAAACTATAATTTATTATTGATGACATTTGAATTTTAAGCAGTAACCCACACATTTGTTGTTATATTAAATCTGGTAATTTTTGTTTTAAACTGGATTTCAGCTTTACACATTCTATTTTGCAATACCATTCAACTATCTATTTCATCATGATAAACCAGAATCTAATATATTAAAATTCACAACACCAACTCTCTTATAAATAAGCATTTTACCTAAATTACAATTTTAATTAGTATTCCTTCTTGTAAAAAGAAAGTTAAATATTTTTGACACTTGTCAAAATCTGATTGGTAGATTTGACATTTGTCAGGCTTATGTTCATGATCGATAGTTTTAATATTATCATTTGTCAAATTTTGATTAATATATTTAACATGTGTAGCAATTATATTAATGACTACCATAAAACAAACTGTTTACTATGAATTTTTGGATTCATGTCAATATTTGATCTTTACATTTGACACATGTTGAGATCATATGTATTACTAACTTTGTAAACTAGTATTTATATCATAAGAAGATTATATTTCCATGCTAGATTGGGTAAGAAATATTTTAAATTTTTAATTGTTTTAAGAGAAATCCAAACAAATAAAACCTTGATTCTTTTCCATATATATAAATATATAGAAACACATAATAGATATATTAATAAAAATATATTACACTGAATTGATTCCGTGTATATATTATTCTTTAACATTTTATGGAGTCCAAAAATAAAATAGAAAAAGAAATCTGAAAAGATTGTATTGATTGGAAATGATGTAGTTATTCCTGATTGAGTTATAAATAGAGTTGTATGGTCTCACAAAGACTCATCATTCCTCAACATAAAAAAAACAAACACACACAAGATATATAGGTAAAAGATGTTGCAACAACACTTAACTACAAATTTGAAGTTGTCAATATTATTTTGGGACTAAAAAATCTTCACATGGATGAAGTAAAAGGTTCAAGTACCAAAAGGATGTTGATGGTTTCTGATTTGCAGGAATCGTAAAAATGGAATGAATATGTAGTATTGTGCGAATGCTTTTTTCGAACTTCCGAATTTGGCACTAGTTTGGATTCATTTTGGTTTGGATGATTTCTTGGATAGGATTTCAAAACATTATGATCCATTCATATATTATTTTTTTTCATATTTTGACGATTTTAGATGATTTTATGGAAGTTGATTTGTTGTAAATTTCATTTAAAGCTATGAAATTTAGATCTCTGTAGTTTTAACTAAAAAAATCTTCTGCATCACACTAAAATCATTTCAAATCCAACGCTTGAAAGGTTTCCGATAACAGAAAAGTTTTCGATAACAGGTCCGGCCCTTCACACATTCTCAAGACACATTGGTGTTGGGCCTCTAAAATTTTTGAAACTTTTGTAACAAAATTAGGCTCCAAAATATATTTTTTATTGGAAATATAGGCCTCAGTTTTATGAAAGTTATAGATTTGGCCCTCAATTTTTGAAATTTATCTATTTTGTTATTGCAAAAATAGGCTTCATTTTCTGAAATTTTAAGATTTGGTTTTAGTTTTAAATCTTTATCTATAAAATTCATAAGAAAAATGTTTGTTTTGTATTGGACCACAAATTTCACTGGGCCGGCCTTTCCGATAAGTCAATTATAATGGATTTGGAGGTACATTTCAAAATAATAATTTTAATAACACTGTACTTTAGAAGGCTTTTAAAATTTCTTAATTTAATAATAGTTTTTTTTTTGTTATTTTAACATAGATCGCTTGTAGAAGCCCCCTGGTGAAATAGTTGACGATGGTTAATTAATTTTTCTACACCAAAAGGTTTGGGGTTTTAGTCCTAGATATTGCGATATATAAGTTTACATGAGATCTCTAGTTTTGCGCAATTTGAGCCGTTTATCATGAATATACGAACATAAGGAAATATCGTCGGCCGTGGACCATTAAAGGTGTTCAACATGAGCATGGAGAATGAAATATTGTAATATATGTCCTTAATCTAATAGGGTCTGTATGAAATTACTTATGATAGAAATAGTTCTCATAATTTGTAATAAACAATAAATTCAGATGTTAAAAGAAAAAACCAACCCAAGTCGCTTTAAATACTCGATTATAACTCTACATGTTAATTTTTTTTTAAGGGAAAATTATAAAAAGGAGCTTTTTCCCAACTTTTGTCCATCTACACTTTTTTTGAAAAATTTGGTTAAATAGGTTTTAGGATATAAAAATAGCCAATTATACCCTTAATTATGTTTTCAGATAAAATTTGTAGATATTTTCAGACAATACGGTGAGATGGTGTCGTATCTCACCATCGTCACCATCTCGTCGTCACCATCTCACCGTCGTCTCTCACCATCGTCACCATCTCACCGTCGTCTCTCTCCATCTTGACCATCTCACCGTCGTCTCTCTCCATCGTCACCATCTCTCTCCATCTTCATCATCTTCCACCGATTTGATTTCTTCACCGTCTTCCGCCGTCTATCCATCTTAACTGTCTTCCGCCTTCTATCCATCTGCGGAAATAATTGAATTCCACATCAAACATACTTTGCTCTATTTCATAGTCTTCTGAAACCATCACCTTCAACTCTTCAAGAGACGTAGTGGGTTACAAAGTCAGTAATCTCACACGTTTTTCTTCATCATCAATAAATCTCCAGTCCTTGTTGGCATCCAGTGTCCATACACCACAAATAACATAGATTTGCATCATAAACAGGTAAGTGAAATTTTCATGGAAGGTGGAAGAGATGGTAAACAGCCGATCACGATATCATAAGTTATGTCGAATGTCAATTTTTTCTGTTTTTGTCTTTCTTCTAAATAATTTAGAATACACATTCTAAAATATATTAGAACATATCTAAACAATAAATATAGAATCGTAACCATAAATTAAGATTATTCAAAAAATAAATACAGAATCGTAACATTATTCAAAAAATATCCACTTTCCTTATTTAGTTTATTTTCTTTCTATTTCTATGGTATTCTAAGTTTTACAGATTATAAATTATAAAATGTTTATGATATATCTTCTACTTCTTTTAGTATACAGGGTAAAACGTGGAAAATATATTCTGAATTGATGTAGAATGAAGAAAAATGTAGAATACATATTCTTAATTTGGTAGAACATACAAAATTCAGTTTCTAAAGATTTTAGAACAATATTTTCATCTAAACTTCGTAGAACATGTACAAACTGTAGAATGAATAATACTAATGTTTCAGAACTTGAAAAAATCGTAGAAAGTCTTTTCTGAACAATTTAGACCAGAAATCATCAATTTACAAACTGATTTTTGACATCCAAAACATTTTTTTTTTCAAATTTTTTTTTATACAGTTGTATACTAACATGAGTTTACTGTTTGTTTTTTGGTTTGAACTCCTAAAAACTTCACTATATCTATTAGTAGGGGCATTTTCATCACAATTGACAATCTTAAAAAAAAGTGTATAGACAAATGTTTGGAAAAAACTCTTTTTTTTTTTTTTTAATTTTCTCTTTTTAAGTTACAAAAGTTTAAACCTTTAACCATACTAATTCTATATTTTGATATTAAAAGTTTCTAAAATAATTAAATTCACAATGAAACAACATGAATATCAGATCGTATATTCTCCAATTAGGAAGGGGCTGGTGGCTGGAGAAACTTTCTAGTTATGAATCAGGTACATGGTGGCTGGAGAAACTTTCTAGTTATGAATCAGGTACATGACCGATCAGGGATCTTACAAAATAAGTTGGTTTTCTTATTTCCCAACGAATGTAAAATTCATAAATTAAAACATAATTAAGAATATAAATTAGATGAAAATTTATGAACCTTCAAATTGTTTTCCTATTACTTAAACAATGTGAGTAAATGCTCTCCAAGTCGAGAAACCAGACACCGGAACATCACAGATTATTTGATTCTCTTTGTGTTAACTGTTAAGTCTGTTCTTGGTTCTATTGGAACACTACCATAAAATATACTAATGTTCTCCACAGTTCTATTGAATTTAATCCTAAATTCTTAATGTTGATAGTTTCAACCCTTTTGTTAAGAGCAAGTCTAAGGACTTACAATAACCCAGCTTAACAAGATTCAGGAGATCCGAGACAAACAGAAGACTGCCACTTCACACATGTTGTTATCTAACAAGACAGTGCCGCTACGGTTAATATATTAGTCTGGTCTAGAAGAAACTCAAACCCGAAACAACCGGATAAAACAAAGAGCTCGAATTAACCACGAGTTCATCCTCCACGCATATGGGCGCCGAGTTCACCAAACTGATCATCGGCTTCGACAGTGTCATCTGAGAGACGGACTGCATCAAGCTTCTGCTTCAGGATATCTATGGCATTTAGTACCAGCTGGGATGCCTTCACTGCACCTGTGGATTCAACAGTGAAAACAAAACTATCATCTTTCGGATGGATCTCAATGATTCCCGGTTTCCCCATGGCTTCAGCTTTCTTGATCACTTCTTCATCGTAAGTGTAAGCTTCAGGATCAACCACCACAACCTAAAAATCAAAGTACATTAAATACAACCGCAATGATAGCAAAAGCTGACAGTAATAGTTATGAAAATTTAAAAAATAGACCACGACGGTAATGACAGACAAAATTTCAACAACAGAGTACTTAAACAGTTATAACCAGATGTACGTTCTCTCACAAGTCAAAGAAAGTTACTTAAGCTGTGGCAAGAAAATATAGAAGAAAAAGTTCAAGAGGAACAAACTGGAACATCAACATGAAATCTCAAACACAAATTCCATTTTAGTTCAAGTGATCTATCTTTCCTTGACATTCATGCCATCCCCATTCAATTGACATTTTATATAATTTGCAGTGAATAGACACAAAAAGATGTTTCCATTTGTCACAAATAGCCTTAGCAGCTATTTAATTTTATTCGGATAACTGAAGTTAGTCTCATAAAACTATCACAATTCACAACCAATGAGTTAACTTGGTACTAAAGAGCTCAATAATGCTATCTAACAGATATATAGCTACAGAAATGACCTAAACGCACTAAACACCTAAAGAAAATTCATACACCCATATCAATATACATATTGCAAATGCATTGTAGCAAACCAAGTAGGAAACAAAATATATGGAAGTCTCAAAGCCAAAAACTTGCTAAGAAGTCATTCTATCACAACATCCAAACTAACCTGTCTGGTGACCGGGTCAATGCCAAAAACTTTGGTTGGGCTGCTCTCAATCAAGTCGATCTTTTCCTCTTCTGTCAAAGTGTCCATCATATCTTCATTGATAATAATGTCAGGCTCATACATAAACGTAACAGTAGCTGCAGGAGACCATTTCGCATGATCTTTCCCAATTCCTTTCCTCGCTATAGCCCTAAGCCTCAACTCTTGTCCCCTGCGCAGTTTCACAATGATAATCCCCCTGAAACCAAAACAAAAACAGCTTCATTAACAAAGAGTGTAGGCAGAACAAACCCACACAACTACTAAAATCAAAAGATCAAACAACCAAGAGCAAGAAGAGTCATGCAAAGGTTAAACAATATCTAATCTTGAATAGCATTGTCTAATCTCTTAAGTTATACCAATTCCAATCGATTCATAAATCAAAAGGCAAAAATGGAGAATTTTGTAATCAGCAAAACAAGAACCAATGATAGAGAAAAAAGGTACATACTTTGACTCGCTTGAATCAGAGATAGTCGAATCGACAGTGAAATCAACAGGAGTAACAGTAGGATCAGCACTGTAGAGATCCCTGCTAGTAACATCTAGGGTTTGGTCAGTAACACACTTAGCACTAAGCCTGAACTCAACAGAGCAAAACTCGCACTGTCCATCTCCGTCACAAGCATCACAATCACGAGAGAACCGCATGCTCATCGCACGCTCGCTGGTGAGAGGAATGAGACCTAATCGATGAGCGATGAACTCGTCGTTGAGCACAGAGGAATTAACCTCGATTTCGACGAGATCGATTGCAACGGTGGGTACTTCCGAGATCATAACGCGACGGAGAGCGTTCGCCATTGAAACGTCGGTTTCACGGAGCTCGAACTTGGCGTAGTCATCTTTAAGCTCACGGATCTTGACCTTTGGAAATCTTTGGTAAGTGGCACCGTCCATTGCTAAAAAAAGCTTGGTGGTTTCTGACGACTCTTGGTGCTTTTTAGGGTTTTAGAGAAATGAATTTTTCAGTTTCTTCGCCGGAGAAGAAGGCGATTTTGTGGGAGATTGGTGAAAAATATAAAACATGGTTTAAGTTGGGCCTATATGGGCCTGACTTATTGTTTTTATTGGGCCTATTTCGGACTTCTCTTATACTTTTTTGGAATGGTTCAGCTAGCCGAGTAATACACAATTTTCTTTTTTCATACGTTTGGCTTTTGTACTTCTCGACGTATACAATTCTAAATAATACGACTATTCTAACTTTAATGTATGGTGGGTTATATATAAAACAAAAATCATTATTGTATGTATATATATGAATGGATCAGAATCATTGTCGTCCAATCGCAATAACCATTGTGATATTTGAACATTAAATTCATGGTCACAACTCACAAGACTCATCTTTTTTTTTTTTTTTTTCAACCAAACATTAATCAAATTAAAAAATAACTCCAAGATTGGTTGCCCAAACCGGAGGAAAAGAGTTTACAAAGGAAATTTCAGAGGAAAGCAATCTTGAAGAACGGGCTAGACAATCTGCCCTTACATTGAGCTCTCTAGAGATCCTGATCAGGGAGAACGAGGAAAAGCATGGTCTGAGCACAAGAAACTCCTCTAACAGGTTCGAAAAAGATGGCCAATCGTCAGGCGTCTGCACCATCGCCACTAATTCTGCACAGTCTGTCTCAAAGCTTTGACATCCAACTCCAGCCGCCAAGAGTGACTCCATAGCCCAAATCAAGGCTTGTAGCTCTGCATGTAAGGATGTAGGACCGCATCTCTGACTCCGTGCTCCCAAAAGGAGAGTCGCATCATCATCACTACAACACCACCATCCTAGACCCTGCATAGCATCTGACCCTTTCCAAGAACCATCAATCTGACATCGAGGAAACGCTCCCCTATCCTCCACCAGAGGCGTAGTATGCAAATACCTATCCGAATAGGATTTTGCTTCTTCCCATAGTAATTTATCATTATTCGCCTGGTGTAGAATTTCCGTCGGCTCGGCCTGTAACCCCTGAAAAACTTTTTTATTCCTATCTTTCCATAATGTCCAAAGTATCCAAGGAAGACGATTAGCTACATCCGAATCCCCCGACTGAGAGGCTGCCCGCCAAAAAATAAAGTCTAAATTTGCATAAATTGAAGCAAATGGAAAGCCATCGGGGACTAACGAAACTAGGGACAACCCCCAAACATCGAGCGAGCGAGGGCACTCAAAGAGAGCATGATTGATAGTTTCTGGTGCAGCCCCACACCGTTTGCAGAGTGTATCACACCGGATACCCCTATACGCAAGTCGTTCGAGCACTGGGAGGGTGCCCGACGCAATCTGCCAGAAAAAATGTTGGACCTTTGGGGGAACATCCAGCTTCCACACCTGGGCCCTGAGGGCCATACATGTTGGTCCGTATTCGACTTCCGTCATCAGTTCTCTGGCTAATCTATAACCTGATTTAACCGTATACTTCCCTGACTTGGTAAAATGCCATACTAACCGATCCCGTTGCTGGACCTTACTGACCGACATACGCCGAATAATCGGTATATCCCCCGGATCCAGAAACTCTTCTAGAGTAGGCAAGTGCCAATCCTTCGTGACAGGATTAATTAAGTGGTTCACCATCAAGCTCGGTAACCAGAGTCGTCCCCGACCATTGGCAGGACGTGGTCTAATATCCGGAATCCATGGATCTCTCCAAACCGAAATAGAACTACCCGAACCTACCGCCCATCGCGCTCCATATTCCACTAAATCTTTCGTTGAAAAAATACTCCTCCAGGCAAAGGAGGGATTAGAAGGTTTTTTGGCCATAAGCGGGTGTTTATTACTAAAATATCGGCCTTTCAAAACCCTCGCCATTAATGACGTCGGGTGTTGAATTAAACGCCAATACTTTTTTGCTAACATAGCATCATTAAATTGTTCCAAGGCTCTGAAACCTAGACCCCCATCACACTTATCCTTACATAGTTTATCCCAAGCCACCCAATGTAAACCATGAGCCTTATCGTTGGATTTCCACCAAAAAGTGGAAATAGCACTCGTTAATTTAGATGTCAACTCTTGCGGCAATTTGTAGCAGGACATCACATGCGTGGGAAGTGCCAAAGCCACCGATTTAATCATAATCTCCTTACCACCTTTTGATAAAAGCTTTGCATTCCAACCATTGACACGATCATCCAATCGATCCTTGACATATCCAAAAACCTTATTTTTTGAACCCTGGAGGCTTTCAGGAATGCCCAAATAAGATCCCATACCTCCCTCTTTGGTAATACCAATAACTGACTTCAACTGATCCCTTATCTCAGTAGGAACCTTCTTGCCAAACATTATAGATGATTTCTCTAAATTAACCTCTTGTCCTGAGGCTTTGCCGTAATTCCTGATAATTTCCATGACCGTCTGACATTCTGTCGCCTCTGCTTTACAGAAGAAAAGACTGTCATCAGCAAACAACAAATGCGAAATGGTAGGACTATCCCGGGCGATTGTGATACCCGTTACCTTTTTCTCCCGTTCTGCCTTTTTGATATTCGCTATCAGAACCTCTGTACAGAGTATAAACAAGTACGGTGACAACGGGTCCCCCTGACGAAGACCCCGCTGTGGTTTAATAAAACCCTGGGGTTGACCATTAAGAAGAACTTGATACGACACCGAAGATACACACCACATGATCCAGGAGATCCAATTCCGATCAAACCCTAACTTAACCATGACCGCCTCTAAAAAAGCCCATTCTACACGGTCATAAGCCTTACTCATATCCGTTTTGAAAGCCAGAAATTCCGACTTGCACCTATTATTAGTATTTAACCCATGAAACATCTCCTGCGCAACCAATATATTATCCGTTATTAAACGACCCGAAACAAAAGCCGACTGAGTTTCGGAAACCAATATATTATTAGTCACAAGACTCATCTTTATTTATGCAAGTTGAACTTTGGCAGAATATATAGAGTAGTCCTGTATAATTCAGGCAGATGATTCCGTTTTGCCTCTAAGATCCTTTTGGATATTTTAGAATTTAGGTTTGGTTCCATTCAGATTTGGGTACTAACAATATATAAAAAAATTGGTTAAATTTGAAGAAAAACAAAATTGGTTGATTTTTGACAAATATAACTAAGATTTTTCATTTGCGTAAAAAAAAAAAAAACTAAGATTTTTCATTTATTTTAATTATTTTTGCTATTCTAGTTACTTCGGCCGTAAAACAATTGATATTTTAAGATATATATATTTGTAAGTTTAGATAACTGGATTATATTTAAGCTAAAAATAAATAACATTTTCTGGGTATATAATTATATCCCCCATATAATAAAACGGAAGTACACAACTTTTTTGTAGACAATATAATTTTTATAAGTTAGTTACAAAATAGGTTATAGATTAAATATAGGTTGATTACAAAAAATGTTATAGATTAATTGGTCAATCCGTGAGCTATATGAATACACTTAAGAATATCCCAAAGAATCTTTTTAAAGAAAATATTCCTATGATTTATATAATTTCCAAAATAATATCTTTAGTATTTCATGTATTGTTACAAAATATATACTTAGGGATAAAAATATATTGTTAGGCGTAAAAAGGAATAAAATCTTGGCAATTTATCACACTTAATCGTGATTTCCGAGATCTTATTGTGCAGTTGAAAATAAAATCTTACCTAAGCATGGATCATATTAAACAAACTTTCACCAACCATGTTCAAAAATAAAATAGAAACAAACAACAAACATAACTATTTCTCATACATAAAATTACAAAACTACCAATATAGAATTTACAAAAATGTGTTTCTTCAAGCATTTAGCATATGATTTTATTGCATAATATTTTATCCAAAAAACATTTAAAAACAATCATATAAATAAAAAAAAATTCAACCCGTGCTAGAGCACGAGTCCTAAGTGTATTCATATAGCAGAAGTACTCATGGACTAAGATTTTTCATTTATTTTAATTATTTTTGCTATTCTAGTTACTTCAGCCGTAAAACAATTGATATTTTAAGATATATATTTGTAATTTTAGATAACTGGATTATATTTAAGCTAAAAATAAATAACATTTTCTGGGTATATAATTATATTTCCTATATAATAAAACGGAGGTACACAACTTTTTTGTAAACTATATAATTTTTATAAGTTAGTTACAAAATAGGTTATAGATTAAATATATGTTGATTACAAAAAATGTTATAGATTAATGGGTCAATCCATGAGCTATATGAATACACTTAAGAATATCCCAAAGTTGGTCCAAAAGTTGGTCCATGAGTACTTCTGCTTATATTAATTGGACGAGATGTCTTTGCCATTCTAAAATATTTACGTGTAGGTTATATGCGTGCAATAGTTCAAACTAAAACCAAATTAAAATTTGTTATTTGGATTTAACACCTATAAGCATACCACTATTGCTTAAAAACTGCAAAACGATCATTGTATATCTATTACCGTGCAATGGATTAGCGATATCTAAACAACGTACTTATCTAAATTTGTTTTAACATTTATCATGTAAGTAAACCAAATATACTACTGAACACTATTTAAAATTTTGAAATTATAAAAAACACATAAACCAAAATATTTTATGCATTCAAAAATATACATAAATTAATTATAATATGTTTCATCCCGTGCTGTAGCACGGAGTATCACCTAGTTTCGGATTATTTGAGTATCAGTTTTTTGTTTGGTTTTAGTTTGTTGGATATAGAATTTAAAATATGTTCAGATATTTCATAGTGTCCTGTCCAGATCGAATAGTTTGATTTGGTTACGGTTCGATCGAATATTATGCCCAGACCAGACCTAGTACCCAGAAACTGAGCCAATTCAATCATATCATTTTGTATACTCTAGGGAATTAAAATATCCTCACTAACGCATGGATCTTTTATGTCAAGCGTGTGACATCGAGATTCATATCAATTGCGCGTTTGTGACTTTGAAACTACGTTCATGAACCTATTACATAATATAATAAAAATCCGGACCATAACTTTATTGTTAGAGCCTTAAAAGTTCAGTTTGAACCTTAAGAGTCGACGTCGTATGACTTTGAAACCATTACATTTACATATGCCCTTTTGGAGGATGTTTCGTGGCCGACTTGTATTTGTTTTTAGAATCTTTTGACCGTTGGTTTATCCAGTTAGGGACGTTGACTATGGTAACGATTAAAGTCACTTGCGCACATGATTGTGTGTTTTCATTGGGCATGAATCTCAATATCATATGTAGTTAAAAAAGTGTTGCATTTTTTTTTTTTGACGATCAAACCCCATATATTAAGTTATCGGAGATGACTCTCTTCGAAAGAGAGCCAATTAGGTACCGACGAGCTTACATGGGAAAAACAGAAACCTCGTGCTCTTGCACATTTTGCAAGTTTATCGGCACGGATATTATCCTCTCGGGAAATATATCTAATACTAAAATTAGCAAATCTATCTCTGAAATGAATAAAATCCTTCAATTCTGATGAAAAGGTCGGCCAATCCTCGATATTAGACGTCATCCTTAGGAGGTCTGAACAATCTGTAGCAAAAAGAGCTTTATCCAAGTCCAACGCTAATAAGCACTCCATAGCCCAAATAAGGGTATCTAACTCTGCATGTAATGGGGATAAGCTTCTGCGCGATCCTTTTAGCCCCATGTGCAGGATTCTATCACCGATAGACGCAATCCAGCCATGCCCACTCCTATCCACCTCTGTATGCCAAGATCCATCTATAAAGCATACAAGAGATTCTTGAGGAATTGGGGTCGAAGGTATGCATGCTTCTACTACCGCTGGTGCTAAGTCTCTGTTATTTGCTCTTCTCCAAACTTCTTCTTCTTGGATAGCTTTCTCCAGTGTATCTTGTGGAGATTTAGAGAGATTTTCAAACACCTTTTTATTTCTTGCCTTCCAAATGTACCACATCATCCATGGGAAAATTCTCAAGTTTTGATCAGTTGCACCATAGTCTCTACCACGCCCATATAGAAAATCAAGGTTGCTATATAGGGAAGATGAAGGGAACACCATAGGATGGGAAGGGATTATCGATAAAGCCCATACTTGACGTGCTGGGGGGCATTCAAATAGCATATGATTTATTGTTTCCTCTTCCGCTCCACATCTAGGACAATCTTTATCTCTACCAATATGGCGATAATGCAGGCGTTGACATGTTGCCAAGCACCCAGTCACACATTGCCACTTGAAATGCTTAAGCTTCCGTGATGTTTTTAACTTCCATGCTTGCGCCTTAAGTGTCGTACACTAGGTCCCTGAGAAGGGAGGTCGCAAGCAGGGCGAGAGAGAGCTCTCGCAGCTTCATATCCAGATTTAACGGTATAATTTCCATACTTTGTCAAAGTCCAAGAATAGCCGTCCCTCGAGGCATTCATGCTCGGTTTAATCCCCCAAATAAGGGTAATTTCTTTCAGGGGAAAGAGTTCCCGAAGACGTTCGATTTTCCACTTTTTTGTGTTAAAATCTATCCAGGTGTTAACACAAATCAAGGGATTCCTCTCATTAGTTAAACTTTGGGGTGGCCGTGCTGGCGTATCTGGGATCCATGGTTTAGTCCAGATGCACGTATTAAAGCCCGAGCTTATGGTCTTACGAATTCCGTACGAAAGAACATGCTTTGCTGCCAACATACTCCTCCAGCCATATGAAGGTCGATTTGATACTTGTATCTCTAATAGACTACATTATCGAAAGTATCTCCCTTTTAGGACTCGACTAAGAAGGGAATCTGGATATCTCAGCAATCTCCATAGTTGCTTTGCCAAAAGGGCAAGATTAAATTCTTCTAGTATTCTAAAGCCTAGCCCACCTTCCAAAATTTGAGTACACATTTGCTCCCATGATATCCAATGTAGTCCTTTACTGTCTGCTTTATTGCTCCACCAGAAATTGGCTATTGCGCTAGTTAATTTTGAGTATATAGCTTTTGGTAAGAGAAAACACGACATTACATATGTCGGAATTGCTTGCGCCACTGATTTGATCAGGACTTCCTTGCCTCCCTTGGATAGAGATTTCGAAGTCCACAAGTTTACCTTCTTATGGAGTCTATCCCTCACAAATGCAAAGACTTGTGCCTTTGACCCATGAATCTTCTCAGGGAGACCCAAGTATGTACCCATGCCTCCTTCTTGTGATATCCCAACAACTGATTTGATCTCTTGACGTATATGGGACGGGACATTGGTTCCAAACATGATGGAAGATTTGGAGAAGTTAATTTCTTGTCCAGACGCCTCGCCATAAAAGCGGATTATATCGATAATTTTCTTACATTGCTGAGGATCGGCTCTGCAGAAGAATAAACTGTCATCTGCAAAGAGTAAGTGGGAAACACGTGGGCTTGCATTTGAAATACGTAAACCCTGGATCTTTCCTTCTCTTTCTGCGTTCCTGATCTGAGCAATTAAGGCCTCAGTACAAAGGATAAATAGGTATGGAGAGATTGGGTCCCCCTGGCGAATCCCATGTGTTGGCCTAATTCAACCCTTGGGAACTCCATTGATCAAAATACGGTAGGAGACGGAAGTAATGCATTGCATTATCCAACCCACCCATTTTTGATCAAATCCCATTTTTTCCATCAAAGCTTTTAAGAAATTCCATTCAACCCTATCATAAGCTTTACTCATATCCGTTTTTATTGCCATAAATTTTTTCCAATTGGCCTGATTAGAACGGAGGGCATGGAAGTTTTCTTGAGCAATGAGGATATTATCTGTGATTAATCTTCCTGACACAAAGGCAGATTGGGTCTCGGATATAAGTTCCGGCAAAAACTTCTTGAGACGTAAGCTCATAATTTTTGAGATCACCTTGTAGCTCACATTACACAAGCTAATAGGGCGAAATCTTGACATTTCACGAGGTCGTTCTCCTTTCGGGATTAAGCATATATTTGTCTCATTTAGCTTGCCATAAAAAATTCCTGAGCTAAAGAAGTTCTTCACCATCTTAGTGAGATCGCCTTTTATGGTTCCCAAAAATTTTTGGAAGAACAAAGCAGTCATCCCATCCGGTCCTGGAGCCTTTCCCGGATTCAGGGAGAACAAAGCTCGTTTGACCTTTGACCTCCTCTTTTGAGATTTCTTTTGTGAGATACTCGTTCATAGCAGGTGTTACCAATGTAGGTACATCCTTTATGGCCAAAGTAGGATCACTCGCATTCGAGGATGAAAAGAGATTGTCAAAATACTCCACCGCTACTTTTTCTATTCCTTCTTCTGTATCAACCCAAACACCAAGTTGATTAAGGATGCCAGTTATCTTGTTCTTTGCCCTTCTTTGTTTTGTGGAAGCGTGGAAGAATTTTGTATTTTTATCACCTTCAGCAAGCCAAAGTTCTCTGCTTTTTTGTTGCCAATATGCTTCCTCTTCCCTATAAGCTTCGCAGAGTTGCCATTTTAGGTTGAGGAGAATTTCCGATGATGCTAGATCATTTGTCTCATTAATCTTGTCTTGAAGTTCCTTAATAAGCTTTTCTGAGTTTGTTTGATTATTTTTCTTCCAAATAGAGATTGCTCTTTTACAATCTTGGATTTTTTTCAGGATGGGTCGTTCGACAGAATTGTCGTCCCCTCCCCATCCATCTACCACCGCCTCTTTGAGGCCTGGCTTATCTATCCAACGCTTGTCAAACATAAACCTTCTCAAAAACTTTTTTGGACGTGTTAGAATTGATGCAAGGAGGGGACGATGGTCTGAACCCCACATCTTCATATACTCCACATTAGTGTGGGAAAATATATTGTGCCACTCTTCATTTCCCATGGCTCTATCCAAGCGACAACGAATCTTACCATTTGACCTTTGACCAATCCATGAAAATTGGTTTCCTTGGTAAGGGAAATCAATTAAACCACATGAATCAATCATAGAACGGAAAGGTAGAAAAGACGCTTCTGATCTCTTTTTCCCTCCTTTTTTCTCGTGATTCCCAATTATTTCATTGAAGTCACCAATAATAAACCACGGCTCGAATCGGGTCACTCCAATCCGCATTAACCTCTCCCACACATATTCACGGTTTGCAGGAACCGGGTCACCATAGATAAATGTCATATAAACTCGGTTTCCGTTAATAATAGGTTTGATATCAACTAACCGATCATCTAGCACCAAAAACTTAACCGGAAACTCATTTGAATACAATAAGGCTAAACCGCCGCTAGTACCCTTTGGCTAAACGGTTCGAAGGTTGTCAAATCCTAGATCCACTTGCACCTCTTGCAGATAAAACTTGTCATTTTTGGTTTCAGACAGAAATTAAAAACCTGGTGAGTACATCCGACACATCTCACGCAGTCGGCGGCGAGTCAGCTTGGCTCCCACCCCTTGAAAATTCCAAGCAAGTGTCCTCATTTATTAGTTCCTGAGGGAGAGTAAAACCCCACCGTACTAACACTGGAACACATTATTTTGCACTCTTGTAATAGAAAATTCTTCAATGATCTCTTCATATAGAAGGAGAAAGCTAAATAAGGAGGTTGGTCCTTTTCAAAGAAGCCTAAACTGATATGAGTAAATGAACTCAAATTCAATTCCACGAGATACTTTTTGGCCCAAACCCAGGCCCACCATATAAAACCTTTATGGTCTATTGTGACTAATTTTGAGAAGCATCTCGATATGTCGTCGTTGTCGCCGCAGATGATGGCACGGCAGTAGCCGGAAAAGGCACAACAGGCTGTATGCATCAATAACCTTTGTTTTTCGGATCTAGTGCAATGGTGAAACGTTACCAATAGAATCTCTTCCGCCAGAGGAACCGAGGAAGAGAACAATAGGCCTTTAGATCTAGAGTGGTTGTTGGAGTTTGTAGAAGCTTCAAATGGCGTTGACTGCTGGTGAAGGAGGGTGAATCTTAGCAAGATAGAAACCAATCTCCGGAGTAAGCCCGAGAATTTCTCTACACTGGCGCCAAATAGAACAGTATTAGGATTTGTGTTGGAGGAGCCAGAACGTCGAAGCCGCTCCCAGACGAAGTCGACAGCAACCAGATCTATGTTCTTCGAATGGTCACGATGGTCCAAAAATGAGGAGAGGATCGAGATTAAAATATCCAGCAAGGAAGTAAGGCAAAAGGAGAAGTCAAAATCCCGACGTGGTCGCGTAGAGCTACCATGACCAATCTCCAACACCAAAATCCTTCTGGCCACCACTAAGAATGAGAAGCTGAACAGCTTTTCAAATGCACACATCAGCGAGATGGAATAGCCTTGGATTTTCGACATCCATGGAGAGATATAAAGAATCTGCCATGACAAGGAATAGACTGTACGGTCGCCGAAAGTGGTTTCGAAGTCGCCGTGTAAGAGACATATCTTTAACTTGGAACAACTGCACACAGCAGGAAGTAATCGCAAAAAGGTGATAACAGTATCATCAGATCCTAGATCTGGAGTTGCCATTGAAAATTTTACACAGGTTTAATGGATCTAGCTGTAAACTTAGCATAAAGCTAGAAAATAAAAAAAACTTCTGCAAATTGCAGGAACATTTAGTGTTGAGAGCTGTGTTCAGGTTATAGGTCGTGAGAAAGAAGAGCTGGAAGGAAAAAAGAAATGGTTGGAGGAGATAAGCTTTCATCCGAGTAGCTGAGTGTTCATCGGAGGAAACAAGAAGAGAACTTTCGAAGATGCAGATTCAAAGTTTGAAAAAGTGCTTTTCTCTCTCTCTCTCTCTCTCTATATTTTCCAGTTGATTTCTATCTATTCCCTCCCTCAGCTGTTGCATTTTTTCATATCTTAAAGAGAATATTCCTATGATTTATATAATTTCCAAAATAATATCTTTAGTATTTCATGTATTGTTACAAATATATATACTTAGGGATAAAAATATACTGTTAGGCGTAAAAAGGAATAAAATCTTGGCAATTTATCACACTTAATCGTGATTTCCAAGATCTTATTGTGCAGTTGAAAATAAAATCTTACCTAAGCATGGATCATATTAAACAAACTTTCACCAAACATGTTCAAAAATTAAAATAGAAACAAACAACAAAAATAACTATTTCTCATACATAAAATTACAAAACTACCAATATAGAATTTACAAAAATGTGTCTCTTCAAGCATTTAGCATATGATTTTATTGCATAATGTTTTATCCAAAAAACATTTAAAAACAATCATATAAATAAAAAGAATTTCAACCCGTGCTAGAGCACGAGTTCTAAGTGTATTCATATAGCAGAATACTCATGGACCAACTTTTGGACTAAGATTTTTCATTTATTTTAATTATTTTTGCTATTCTAGTTACTTCGGCCATAAAACAATTGATATTTTAAGATATATATTTGTAATTTTAGATAACTGGATTATATTTAAGCTAAAAATAAACAACATTTTCTGGGTATATAATTATATCCCCTATATAATAAAACGGAAGTACACAACTTTTTTTGTAGACTATATAATTTTTATAAGTTAGTTACAAAATAGGTTATAGATTAAATATATGTTGATTACAAAAAATGTTATAGATTAATTGGTCAATCCGTGAGCTATATGAATACACTTAAGAATATCCCAAAGTTGGTCCAAAAGTTGGTCCATGAGTACTTCTGCTTATATAAATTGGACGAGATGTCTTTGCCATTCTAAAATATTTACGTGTAGGTTATATGCGTGCAATAGTTCAAACTAAAACCAAATTAAAATTTGTTATTTGGATTTAACACCTATAAGCATACCACTATTGCTTAAAAACTGCAAAATGATCATTGTATATCTATTACCGTGCAAAGGATTAGCGATGTCTAAACAACATACTTATCTAAATTTGTTTTAACATTTATCATGTAAGTAAACCAAATATACTACTGAACACTATTTAAAATTTTGAAATTATAAAAAACACATAAACCAAAATATTTTATGCATTCAAAATATACATAAATTAATTACAATATGTTTCATCCTTTCATCCCGTGCTGTAGCACGGAGTATCACCTAGTTTCAGATTATTTGAGTATCAGTTTTTGGTTCGGTTTTAGTTTGTTGGATATAGAATTTAAAATATGTTCAGATATTTCATAGTGTCCTGTGCAGATCGAATAGTTTGATTTGGTTACGGTTCGATCGAATATTATGCCCAGACCAGACCTAGTACCCAGAAACTGAGCCAATTCAATCATATCATTTTGTATACTCTAGGGAATTAAAATATCCTCACTAACGCATGGATCTTTTATGTCAAGCGTGTGACATCGAGATTCATATCAATTGCGCGTTTGTGACTTTGAAACTACGTTCATGATGAACCTATTACATAATATAATAAAAATCCGGACCATAACTTTATTGTTAGAACCTTAAAAGTTCAGTTTGAACCTTAAGAGTCGACGTCGTATGACTTTGAAACCATTACATTTACATATGCCCTTTTGGAGGATGTTTCGTGGCCGACTTGTATTTGTTTTTAGAATCTTTTGACCGTTGGTTAATCCAGTTAGGGACGTTGAATATGGTAACGATTAAAGTCACTTGCGCACATGATTGTGTGTTTTCATTGGGCATGAATCTCAATATCATACGTAGTTAAAAAAGTTGTTGCATTTTTTTATATATTAATATCAAGTCTTCACAACGTGCCTGACAATTCATTTTTTATAACGCTTGTTAATAATTCACTAGAGCTCTTTCAGAGGAAACTTCTTCGTCAATTCTTAAGCACAAAATATCACAATTTGGAACTAAAGACTTTTCCATACACTAAAAAAAAGTAGAGTCACGTTTGGAGGTCGTTGATGCTATGATCACAACTAACAATGACACATTTTTAGAATATTCAAAGTTTTATCTTATGATTCATACGAGTTGTAATCAGGCCTTATATATTAGAGTTGTAAACTTTTTTTGAAGCCATCTTCATAATTATTAACCGATCAAAACAAAAGTCAACATGTATCACAAGTTTGAGATCTCCGGCGAAGTTATTAAGGCTTTGGGGTTGAAGACGAAAATTCTGATAACAGTCATCGTCTTTAGTTGCTTACTAATTCTGTCAGTAATGTTACTATCATTCTCAAACAATTTCAATAATCAACTTCTTGATCCTTCAATCAACGGTAAAGATTTTTAATCCATCTTTTGTCATTCATTTGTTAACTCAAAGAATCCTCTGTTTAACCATTTGTTTGTTTTCATTTTCTTGTAATATATTCAGACGAATTCGAAACATCAGGGGACAAACTGATAGGAGAGCTTTTAACAGCTGATTTCGATCAAGGTTCTTGCGTGAGTAGGTATCGTAAAACTTTCTGGTACCGCAAGCCTTCCCCATACAAGCCTTCTGAATATTTGGTCTCTAAGCTTAGAAGCTATGAGAAGCTTCACAAACGTTGCGGTCCTGGCACAAAAGCTTACAAGAAAGGAACAAAGAACCTTAGTCGCGATAATAAAAACTACGCAAACGAATCAGTTGGTGAATGCAGATACGTTGTTTGGATCGCGGATTACGGGCTTGGAAACAGAATGCTTACTCTTGCTTCTGTCTTCCTCTACGCTCTCTTGACAGATAGAATCATTCTTATTGACAACGGCAAGGATCTTGGTGATCTTTTATGCGAGCCATTTCCAGGTACTTCATGGTTGCTTCCTCTTGACTTTCCATTGATGAAATATACTTACCGCTACAACAAGGAATACTCTCGTTGTTATGGAACTATGTTGGAAAAACGTGCCATCAACTCTACCTCAATCCCGCCGCATCTATATCTCCATATCCTCCATGATTCAAGGGATAGTGATAAGATGTTCTTCTGCCAAAAGGATCAAAGTTTGATCAACAAAGTCCCTTGGTTGATTGTTAGAGCCAATGTTTACTTTGTTCCATCTTTGTGGTTTAATCCAACATTCCAAAACGAACTAACTAAGCTGTTTCCGCAGAAAGAAACCGTCTTTCACCATTTGGCTCGGTATCTTTTTCACCCGACAAATCAAGTTTGGAGTATCGTCACTAGGTACTACCATGCTCACTTATCCAAAGCAGAGGAAAGACTCGGGATTCAAATACGAGTTTTTCGGGATCAAGGTGGATACTACCAGAACGTCATGGACCAGATCGTATCTTGCACACAAAGAGAGAAACTTTTGCCTGAACTACCTACGCAAGAAGAAGCAAAAGTCAATATATCGAACATCCCAAAACGTAAAGCTGTTCTTGTCACATCTTTGTCTCCGGAGTACTCTAAAAAACTAAAGAACATGTTTTCGGAGCGATCAAATTTGACAGGGGAGATTATTAAAGTTTATCAGCCAAGTGGAGAAAGATATCAACAAACAGACTCGAAGATCCACGACCAAAAGGCGCTTGCTGAGATGTATCTTTTGAGCTTAACCGATAACATTGTTACAAGCGCAAGGTCTACATTTGGATATGTTGCTTATAGTCTTGGAGGATTAAAGCCATGGTTACTTTATATGCCAAATGATCGCACAGTTCCTGATCCGCCGTGTGTTCGATCCAAGTCGATGGAGCCATGTTTCCTTACTCCTCCGTCTCATGGATGTGAAGCCGAGTGGGGAACTAACTCGGGAAAAATTGTTCCTTTTGTTAGGCATTGTGAGGATATATACGGCCTTAAGGTTTATGATGAATTATAGATATTGTTTATCACATTTTATTTCATTGGATTATTAAAACATAGGAGAAAAATCATCATTTTCATTTATTTTTTCTTCTATCATGTTACCACATAGAAATAATTAGTTGTTAAACACGTTTACGAGGTTCGTTTGGCTATTATTTACTTATATATCAGTCAGAATCAATAAGGCTCCGATTTAGCTAAAATCCTCGTGATGTCTGGAATCCTAAGTTGTGTCCTTCCTTTTGCATGTGTTTCGTTCTTTTGATAATTTCGTTTCTAGGTTTTGAAGGGATAATTTTTCTTTGTCAATGTAGAAGTTTTGGTTTTGGAACAGTAATAAGGTAATTTTGTTTTTGACATCATTTAATTTGAAAAGGTCCGACCTGTATAACACAAGGGTAACGCAAATAGCTGAAGTCAAAGTTATTTCACATATTTTCCTATTTTTATATGGGTATACTAAATTATACTAAATAAAAGTAGAAGCTATAAGTTTCTAAGGCTGTCCACCTAGGATTTAAAACATCCAATCAGAATTCGACATGTCACTAATTAATATTTTTAATTTTCAAAATTTTTTATATTAAAATATATTTTAAACGACCAATCAGGATTTGACATGTCATTCATTAATATTTTTTAAATTTCTATAATTTTTTAGATAAAGGAAAATTTTAAATTTATGGAAATAAAATACCTATGTACAATATCCCACATCGCCTAGAAAATCTTTATACAATAGTTCAGAACCAGTATAAGTAAGATTAATATACTTCCAACAACGAATGAGTAGGAAAGTTTGATTTATCAGGCGTCCAAGTTTAAAAGTTTTATTTGGGTTGATCGAATTTTTAATTTATCAAATTAAAACTTTAAAAAGTTTCAAAAAAATATTATTATAAATATTGAAACTTTTAAAAGTTCTTAGCTTTTAAAAAGTTTTTAAATATTATAATTTTAATATTTTAATAGTTTAAAATATTATAAATATTGAAACTTTATATCAGGTTCAAATATTATATTTTGACCCTTTTAAAAGTTTTAAATATTATAAATATTTAAAATCTATAAGAAGTTTAAGTATTATTAATATTTAACTCTCAATTTTTTTAAAAGTTCACATATTATAAATATTTAAACTTTATGGGATGTTTAAAATATAATAAATATTTAAAACATAATTAATATTTAACTCTAATTTTTTTAAAAAGTTCAATTTTTATAAATATTTAAACTTTATGGGATGTTTAAAATATAATAAATATTTAAAAAATTCAATCAGAATTCGACATGTCATTCATTAACATTTTTAAAATTTCTATAATTTTCTATATTAAACAACCAATTGAGATCAGACAACTCAATATTTAACATTTTTGAAATTATGTTAAATATCTATATTAAAAATACTTAGAAATAAGTGTATTTACAATATCCCACATCGACTAGAAAATTTTAGACAATGGGTGAGAACTATTATAAATAAGACTAATATGCTTCAAACTATGAATGAGCAGGAAGCTTAATTTATCATTCGTCCAAATTTTAAAAGTTATAAAGTTTAAAATATTATAATTATTAAAACTTTTTAATATTTCAAATATTATAAATATTTAAACTTTATAGGGTGTTTAAAAATATTATAAATACCTCCATAGATAGTTTAAAATATTATAAATATTTAAACTCTATAAGAGGTTTAAGTATTACTAATATTTAACTCTAAAAAATTTAAAACATGTTTTTATGTATGACTTTATAGATGATTTGATATTGTTTCTGTAAAATTATCTTTTGGGTCAAAGGAAGAAGGTTTGACATCGCAAGATCTTGATTTGATGTTATTTGAGTTAATTTTTGAGGTTTAAAGAAGAAGGATCGATGACAAGCACAAATGTTTTATTAGCTATACATGTGTTCATATTTCTTTCTCTACAAGTAATTTGCAATTTTGTAGTATTAAGGATTTTGGTTTGAAAAGTTTCAATATGTGTGGATCAAAAACCGAGTAAGTATACATGTGATAGTATCAATAATTGGCTGCATGTAGTGACGAAGCTGGTCCGTAAAATTGCACAAATTTTATGAGACAAGAGGCAATGATTTTGGTATTTGAGTTTGATGGGTTAACAAGTTGTGTAGTAGTCTAAAAAAAGATTTTAAATGATTATTCAGTGGAAGAATGTGAGGAAGCTGATGAGGAAGAAGAAGAGTATAATAAAGAATCAGACGGTTAAAGTAACGATGACATTTATCATGAAAAATTGACAATAAAAATGTTGAGAAAGAATATGAAGAATAAGAAAACAGTGAAAAATAAATCACGAAGACATAGATAATGGTGATCAATTAAATATGTGAAAACAAGATTAATTTATGATTATAAAAATATTTTGTTTGTCTGATGGTCAAAGAAACAGTTTAGGATATTCTAGGTCACTAGTTCGATCTGTCTCGCCTAGACGTCCAATTAATTTCATGATTCTTTTGATCAGATTTGAATTTTTAACACAAGTGACTTTTCAATTTTTAAAAAGTAAAATTTTCACCAATCAATTGTAATTTAAAATTTTATATAAGCTAATATTTCATAACTGTCATCAATCATATATAATTTTTTACCAAAATATATCAAACAAATCCACGCGTAGCGTGGGTTCAAAACCTATTCTATATTAATAAAAGTAGAAGCTATAAGCTCCTAAAGCTGTCCACCAGAGATTATGAAACGACCGACCTTTTTTTTTTTAATAATAAATAATTAATATAATATAATAAATAAACTACAGCTGGTGGTCCCATATCCACTAGCCACCTAACCACAATCACAACCAACAGCGGAATAACAATACCAATAATCAATAAATAATATCCAATAAATATAATAACCAATAGAATAATATCCAGTATAAATTCCAATCATAAACTAATGATCCAGACAACATAAACCAGTGAACCAACAATCCTAAGCAACATTCTAGGACTCAACTCTAGCAACCTAACAGAAGCTAGACAACCAAGCGAACCACTAGAACATCCTCCTCTTCATTGCCTTGATTCCACGGTCACACTTTGCCTTTACCTTCACCACAAACACATATTGCAATGCATGAGTATTTTATAAACACTCAGTAAGGCAATCCTCCCATCTACTGGGCTATATACACAAGCAATAGAGTATCAATAACCAACACACAACAATCAACGAACGACAAGTAACAAACCAGGACTCGGCATCGACCGACGCCAACATGCATCGACCAATGCCAAATGGGGATGCATCGACCGACACAGAAGCTGCATCACCGATGCAAGTGTAACTTGCATCGACCGATACCCAATCCGCATCGACCGATGCATGCTCGATGTAACGCGAAAACCCTATAGTTTTACGCGCCGTCCTTGCACTTGCATCGATCTACGCAACGTCGAGCACCGTGTTTTCCACGAAGCTTCTCGCCGGATCTTCGTTCCTACAACCACAATACTCGATCCCAAGCCACAAGAAAGCTTCCAAACGTCCATAGCAATGATCTAACAAGCCTAACATCACACAACAAGCAGATTAAAGAAAACTCTAGCTTAGATAAGCCATGGTCATGCACTTACCTTTGCCACAGAAGAATCTGAACCTCTAACAAACAAGAACAAGCCTCTAGGAAGCTCCTACAACGATCCGAGCTACAGATCTCACCAAGAAACGCCACCAATCTCTAGAGATCACCAAAAACGTTCGAGAACAGTTCTCTCTTTCTTTTGTTTCTGAAAAACGGCTGAAGTCGTCTAATGAGACAAAAAGAACGACTTAAGGGTTTTCCCTTCCCCTTTGCCCAAAACGCAGCATTTGACTTAAGTCAAAACGCACGAAATTGAACCAGCATCGACCGATGCTCCTACTGCATCAATCGATGCACATCCCAAACCGGGATTCCGGTTCACGGATGTTACAATTCTCCCCCACCAAACTAGATTCGTCCTTGAATCTCGAACAACCATCAGCCAAGGACTCCCGTGCATCTATCTCCACGGTCCTTACTCCTCCGACTGATCTACAGAAGGTCACCTCTAGGCGATAGACTCACGCTCCAGGCATCATTTGCTCTCGATTTTTGGACTTTCCTTTACTCATAGGCCTAGACCTTGAGTTCTTATTGGCTCCTCATCAGACCTAAGTCTGCATGCCAAATGTTGGCTCCTCATCGGGCCTAAACCCGCATGCCATAATATATAAGGAAAAATCCAAACTCGCCTCTTGGGTCGTCACCCTATAGCGCGCCTCCGGACCGTCGTCCGAAGTCGATATACCAACCATACTCCCAAGCCACAAAGTCTCTGAATATAGTAGTACTAGGAGAACCTAAGTCCTCCAAGAGCCGCGAGCAAACAACTCTGAACACGTCTGAGTCCTATCCCTATCTAGGTTTCCTTCCCGTGGCTCACGTAAAACATCTCAATGTCCTACCAACTACATATCCCCTCACTGGAATACCTCATGACCACACAAGGATCATATACATGCCACAAGGGCCGCCACTAAGGCCAAACAAAATGTCCTAAAGAGGACCGACACCAAGGCCAAACAAAATGTCCTAAAGAGGATCGCCACCAAGGCCAAACAAATGTCATAAAGAGGACCGCCACCAAGGCCAAACAAATGTCCTAAAGAGGACCGCCACCAAGGCCAAACAAATGTCCTAAAGAGGACCGCCACCAAGGCCACTCGTCCCGAAGGACCGTCACAAAGACCATCTGTCCCGAAGGACCATCACAAAGACACTCTGGCTAAACAGCCCGCCACAAAGGCCACGCAATTGGCTAAACAGCCCGCCACAAAAGCCACACAATGTCTAAAAGGACCGCCACACATGGGCACACTGACTCGAAAGTCCACCACTAAGGCCACACACAAGCCCCTCCAAGGCTCTCCACCGCTAAAATGGATAAATTTTAACTTCCATAAAACTTTCCATATTTAGCACTTTCCATTTTTGGAAACTTTCCACTTTTGGAAACTTCTATTTCAGGAAAACTTTCCTCCAAAAACCCTGCCTCACGGAAACTTTGTACCCCGAACACCACCTCATCTTGTTACTGAGTCGCACAACCAACCACCCCAAGCGACCGAGTAACAAGAGAGATGGACTGGAATACTTCATTCCCGCTCCAGCCATGGATTACAGATGGGACCAAGCTAGACAAGTTCAAGTTGAGGCTTGCTTCTCGTACCACTTCTTAAACCTTGCCTTCATCTTTGCCTCAGGCTCCCAAGCCTGCTCCATCAGTCTTCTTAATGGCCAGAAAATGTGCTGACTTAGTCAACCGGTCCACAATGACCCAAATAGCATCAAAGGTCCGTGACACTGGCAATCCTACCACAAAATCCATGGTGATCATATCCCACTTCCACTCAGGAATGGGTAAACTCTTCAGTAACCCGCCAGGAACCTGATGCTCAGCCTTCACCAGCTGACACACATCACACCTCGAAACCCAACTAGCCACATCCTTCTTCATCCCGACCCAACGATAGTACCTCTTGAGGTCACGGTACATCTTAGTCGCTCCTGGATGAATATACAACTTGCTCGCATGAGCCTCTCTCAGAATCTCCTGCCTCAACTCCTCATCCTTGGGCACACAACCCGACCGTGCACCAAGATAGTACCATTATTTGAGACCTGATACTCTGAATCCACATCCTTAGAGGCATTCACCAGCCTCAAATCCTTCTCCTGAGCCAACCGCACCCTACTCAGAAGGTCTGCTCTATCAACTGCTTCCAAACCCAACGGTTCCAGTGAAACAGCACACAAGTTCAAAGCACTGATCTCCCCTACCAGAGACTCCATCTCCTGCTCCTGAGCCGAAGCTACCCTCTTCCAACTCAGAGCATCTGCAACCTTGTTAGCCTTACAAGGATGATAAGCTATCTCCAAATCATAATCCGCCACCAGCTCCATCCACTGCCTCTGTCTCAAATTCAACTCAGGCTGAGTGAATATATACTTCAGGCTCTTATGATCTGTAAACACCTGTACCTTTGCACCATAAAGATAAGATCTCCAAATCTTCAGGGCAAAAACTACAGCACCCATCTCCAAATCATGAGTAGGATAGTTGCCTTCATGCATCAGCAACTGCCGCGAAGCGTAGGCAATCACCTTCCCATGCTGCATCAGAACACACCCCAAACCAACTCTAGATGCATCTAGATAAACCACATATGGTTCTCCCTGCTCAGGCAAAGCCAACACTGGCGCAGTAGTCAACATCTCCTTCAGGCTTGCAAACCCTTCCTCACACTCTTCTGACCAGACAAAAGGAACATCCTTCCCTGTCAACTTAGTCATAGGACGTGCTCTGCTTGCAAACCCCTGCACAAATCTCCTGTAGTATCCTGCCAATCCAAGAAAACTCCTGATCTCTGTGGCATTCTGCGGTCTAGGCCAATCTCTGATAGCATGAATCTTCTCTGGATCTACAGAAACCCCCTCTGGAGAAACAATATGACCCAGAAAGCCCATCTTACGCTGCCAACAACTACACTTGCTCAACTTGGTAAACAACTTATGCTATCGCAGCTTCTCCATAACTGCCCTCAAATGCACTGCATGCTCCTCAGGACTCTTAGAATAAACAAGGATATCGTCAATGAAAATGATGACAGACACATTAAGAAACTCCTGGAACACGCTGTTCATCAATCTCATAAACGCTGCTGGCGCGTTAGTCGACCCGAAAGGCATCACCACAAACCCATAATGCCCATACCTAGTCCTGAAAGCAGTCTTCCTCACATCTGCCTCATCTATCGGTATCTGATGATAATCCGACGCCAGATCTACCTTAGAGAACCAAGTAGCACCCCTCAAGTGATCCAACAACTCATCGATCCTAGGAAGAGGGTACTTGTTCTTCACAGTGACCCGGTTCAAACCCCGATAATCAATGCACAACCTGAAACTCCCATCCTTCTTCTTCACAAACAACACCGGCGCTCCCCACGGTGATACACTAGGACGGATGAATCCTTTACTCAATAAATCCTCTAGCTGCTTCTTCAGCTCTGCCATCTCTGCTGGAGCCATTCTGTAAGGAGCCTTGAATAACGGTGTCGTCCCTGGTTCCAGTTCAATGGTAAAAGGATCCGACCGAGATGGTGGTAATCACTGCAAAGACTGAAACACATCCTCAAACTCCTCCACTACCGGAATACTGCTAACAGTAGACTTTCCCACTGACTCTGGCATAGATATAGTAACCAAATAAGCCTCACGGCCCTTCTCGATCATCTTCCCAGCCTGGATGGCTGTGTCCACGAGACTCCCCAAAATCGGTCTAATACCCTAGAACACCAACTTTCCTCCTGAGCGCTCAAACTCCACTCTACCCCGATGGCAATCCAAATGCATCCTATGCCGATGCAACCAATCCATCCCGAGAATAACATCATATAACTCCACTAGACTGATAAGCAAATCCGCTGGCCACGACTCTCCTGCGATCTGAATATCAATTCCTCTGGCTCGTCCAATCACTCTCAAGAACTCGCCTCCCGCAACTCTGACAACTCCTGCACGCTCTCCAGGATCCCCGCTGATCCCCGCACACTCTGCACACCCCGGAATAATGAAGCTATGGGAAGCTCCAGAATCAAACATAACATGAGACTTAAACCCGCCCACCAACAAGGTCCCTACACAAACCTCATGTATTGAGAACCTAACACTTTATCACAGGAAACATATACAATCTGAACCTACAAAAATTCACAAAGTTTAAGTACCAGAAAATATACCTGTGATTGCCCCGGCACTGGTTCCACCAGTCTCTACTGTCGTGTAAACCCGTGGCGCCTGCTCAATCTGTGCCACCTGCTGACCTCCAGGCTGCACCTGCTGCAACGCTGCCACTGCTGCCGGCTGCAACTTGGGACAAAAAGGCCTGATGTGCCCTGTCTCCCTACAATGATAACATACCCGAGGCCCTGCCGTCAGAGCACTCCTCTTGGGACAACTAGCAACCATGTGATCCTTGCACCCACAACCGAAGCAACTCGCACCACTAGACTTCTGCGTAGCATCCCACCTCCTCTTGGTTCCCTGTGCAGGCCTACCGCCCCTGCTAGAACCACCCTGCTGCTGAGCCTTACTAGGCTGAACTGCTAGAGCTACCGCCACTGGTTGTGCCCGGATATCCTCCTCAATCTCCGCTGCAGTCTTAACCAGCTCTGTACGCGTAGCATAACTCTGCCCTCTACAGTGAACTCTCAAATCATCCCGTAGAGCTCTCAAGAACCTCCTGATCTGAGCCTCCTCAGACTCCAAAGCCCGACCCCCATAACAAAGAAGTCGACTGAACTCCAAGTCCAGCTCCCGCACCGACCGTGTCTCCTGAGACAACTGAAGGAATTGCACCTCCAACCGATCAAATGCCTCTCTAGGAAAATACTTGCGGTTGAACTCCAAGACAAAGTCAGCCCAAGTCATCTCCCGCTGCACCTCTCATAGCAGCCACTGATCTCCACCACAACTCAGCATCACCACTCAAATAGTAGACCCCTATGTCCACCCAAAACTCCTCAGGACATCTCAGAGTATGGAAGTTACGTTCCACACTCGTCCTCCACGCATCCGCAACAGTTGGATCTGTACCACCCGAAAACCTCTCAGTGAACAGACCCTTCATCACCTTGAGCATAGACAAATAACGTCCATGTGCTCCCACATCCGCAACCACTGGCTGCCGCTCCTCCGCCACCACTGGTGGCAATACCTGAGCCTGAGCTGGTACCGCTGGTGGTAACCGTGCTAACACCTCTGCTAGCATAGCCGCAACGTCAGTACCAGGGACTCCACCCACTAGGACTCCCACACCCTGGACCCTAGCATCACCGGCCACTGGAGCATCAACACCGCCCCCTCCTGCCACACTCACGGAATCCCCCGGAACCCCCTGCGACTCGCCAACACCCTCAGCTGTCACACTCTGGTCCTCGGTCTCACTAACCACTTGGGCTCTGCCCCTACCACGACCACGTCCGCGTCCATGACCACGTCCGCGTCCACGACCACGACCAGCCACAGCCTCACCTCTAACGATCTGCACTACCATGAACATAAGGCTAAGCAAACAATTTCTATTAAAACACAGAAACATAAACTCACCGTGGAATCACACAGTCGGCTCGAAGAGGATGTTCTAGGACTCCATGCCACACACAATTGACTAACTCACATAATCAATCAAGACATGCAATCCCAAACATCACAACAGAAACCTACTGAACCCAAACCTAGAACCGTAAGGGCTCTGATACCAAAATGAAACGACCGACCTTTTTAAAAAAAATAATAAATAATAAATATAATATAAAATAAATAAACTATAGCTAGTGGTCCCATACCCACTAGCCACCTAACCACAATCACAACCAATCGGAATAACAATACCAATAATCAATAAATAATATCCAATAAATATAATAACCATTAGAATAATATCTAGTATAAATTCCAATCATAAACTAATGATCCAAACAACATAAACTAGTGAACCAGCAATCCTAAGCAACATTCCAGGACTCAACTCTAGCAACCTAACAGAAGCTAGACAACCAAGCGAACCCCTAGAACATCCTCCTCTTCATTGCCTTGATTCCATGGTCACACTTTGCCTTTACCTGCACCACAAACACATATTGCAATGCATGAGTATTTTATAAACACTGAGTAAGGCAATCCTCCCATCTACTGGGCTATACACACAAGCAATAGAGTATCAATTACCAGCACACAACAATCAACGAATGACAAGTAACAAACCAGGACTCGGCATCGACCGATGCCAACATGCATCGACCGATGCCAAATGGGGATGCATCGACCAACACAGAAGCTGCATCGACCGATGCAAGTGTAACTTGCATCGACCGATACCCAATCCGCATCGACCGACGCATGCTTGACGTAACGCGAAAACCCTAGAGTTTTACGCGCCGTCCTCGCACTTGCATCGACCGACACAAGATATGCATCGATCGACGCAACGTAGAGCACCGTGTTTTCCCCGAAGCTTCTCGCCGGATCTTCGTTCCTACAACCACAAAACTCGATCACAAGCCACAAGAAAGCTTCCTAGTGTCCATAGCAATGATCTAACAAGCCTAACATCACACAACAAGCAGATTAAATAATCCTCTAGCTTAGATAAGCCATGGTCATGCACTTACCTTTGCCACAGAAGAATCTGAACCTCTAACAAACAATAACAAGCCTCTAGGAAGCTCGTACATCGATCCCAGCTACAGATCTCACCAAGAAACGCCACCAATCTCCAGAAATCACCAAAAACGTTCTAGAACAGTTCTCTCTTTCTTTTGTTTCTGAAAAACGGCTGAAGTCGTCTAATGAGACAAAAATAACGACTTAAGGGTTTTCCCTTCCCCTTTGCCCAAAACGCAGCGTTTGACTTAAGTCAAAACGCACGAAATTGAACCAGCATCGACCGATGCTCCTACTGCATCGATCGATGCACATCCCAAACCGGGATTCCGGTTCACGGATGTTACATTTAAAACATCTAATAGGCATTAGACATGTCATTAATTAATATTTCATTAAAATATGATAGTTTTTTTTTATATTATCAAGATTCTTTTTAAAAAGAAAAATTTAAAATCTATGGAAATAAAAGAACTATGTATAACGTCCCACATCGGCTAGAAAAGATTTAGACAATGATTCAGAATCATTCAAAATAAGGCTTATGCTTGCAACTACGAATGAGCAGGAAGCTTGATACATCAGGTGTCCAAATTTAAAAGTTTTATTCGGTTTAATCCGCTTCTTTATTTGAGAAAATGAAAACTTTTAAAAGGTTTCAAATATTATAATATTTAAATTTTGAATATTATAAATATTAGACTTTTAAAATTTTTTAGCTTTTAAAAAATTTAAAATATTATAAATATTTAAAATTTTAAAAAGTTAAAATATTATTAATATTTAAACTTTATAGAATGTTCAAAAATATTATCAATATTTAAAATTCATAGAAAGTTTAAAATATTATGAATATTTAAACTCTATAGAAGGTTTAAGTATTATTAATATTTAACTCTAAAAAAGTTTAAAAATATGTATAGTAACCATGGTGGGTCTAGAGACTCATGCCGTGTGGTTATGAGAAGTTTTGATGGTAGTGGAGGAGCTAAGACAGGTCTGATCTGGGAAAGAAAAGGGGAAGAAGAGAAAGAAAGTGAAAGGAAGATGGAGATATAGGCTGAGTGGAGGAGCCAACTTTTGGGGCTCGCCGTCGCCGGGTCTGACGTCATTCTGATAAGGTAAAGATACCGACTTGATATCCAACAAGCCAAGAGTCCATAGAAACTGACAAAACTTCAATAGGAATTAAACTCAAGGATTTGTGTATGTTACTCCCTGGCCAAGTAACTGTAACTGCAGGAAAGTGATACAATTTATGATAAGGACATGAATAGTTCTGAGATGGGTTATTGAGGTCATCTTTTGGAAGTCGTAAGGATGTCCGATCAAGCCGAAGCTTTTCCGTGGCTGGACCGAATGTGAAATTTGAAGTATTAGATGAATCCACTTTGTTATTGTTGTAAACTATAACAATTATTGAGATTATACTAAACTAACATAAATGAAGAATATCATTTAAGAGTTAAAAATTAAAATAACAATTACAGAATTGAAAAATAATTTGAAAACTAAAAAACATAAATAAATTTTGAAAAACAAAGTTTACTAACATAAACAAAGTTTTACACTGTAATTTTGAAAAAAAAACATTTAGGAGGGAGCATATTTGAAAGGAGATATTAGAAAAGAGTTATCACTCAAAAAATCCCAAAAATTAATTTCAAAAATTTGAAAAATATATTTTTCTCTTTATTAAATGTACATTATTACTAACACCACTATATATATAATAAATATTTCAATTAATTGTATATAACTTTTTTTTATTTCTTTTTATTCTTTTAAGAAAAAAAAATATGCTTAAAATAAAATAAAAGAAAATTTGTGTTAAAAAATGAAAAAAATACGTTATAATAATCTTGCATATTATATGTAAATGTATAGCTGTTTAAATGATTTTCAAATCTAATTTTTTTATAAGACAATTCATACAATCATACCCGCGCATAGCGCGGGTTAATAACCTAGTCTATACTAATAAAAGTAGGAGCTATAAGCTTCTAAAGCTGTCTACATTGGATTTTAAACAACTAATAGGGATTCGACATGTCATTAATTAACATTTTTAAAATTTTCAAGATTTTGTATATTCATATTTTTTTGAATAACCAATCGGGATCAAACATCTTAATATTTAACATTTTTGAAATTATGTAAAATTTCTATATCAAAATACTTATAAATAAGTGAATGTACAACGTCCCACATTGGCTATAAAATTTTTAGACAATGGCTGAGAACCATTATAAATAAGACTAATATGCTTTCAACTATGAATGAGCAGGAAGCTTGATTTACCAGGCGTTCAAATTTTAAAAATTTAAAAGTTTAAAATATGATAATTATCTATACTAATAAAAGTTGGAGCTATAAGCTCCTTACGGCGTTCAATAGGATTTTAAACAACCTATCAGGATTCAACATGTCACTGATTTACATTTTATAAATTTACAAGATTTTTTATATTAAAATTTTTAAAACGACCAATCGAAATCAGATATCTCAATATTTAACATTTTTGAAATTATGTAAAACTTTTATATTATAAACTTATAATTAAGTGTATGTACAACGTCCCACATTGGCTATAACGAAATTTTATGAGAAAATAGGCAATGATATTGGTCTTGAGTTTGATGGGTTAGCAAGTTATTTAGTGGAAGAATGTGAGAAAGCAGATGAGGAAGAGGAAGAAGAAGAGTATAATGAAGAACCGGACGGTAAAAGTAATAATGATAATTATCATGAAAATTTGACAATAAAAATGACGAGAAAGAATATGAAAAGTAAGAAAACAATGGAAAAAAAAATACGAAAACATAGATGGTGGCTGTCAATTAAATATGAGAAACAAGATTAATTCTTAATTCAAAAAGTGTTTCGTTTGTTTGGCAGTAACAAAAATGGTTTAGTATATGCAAGGTCACCAGTTCGAATGTCCGATCCGCCTCTCCTGGACGTCCAGTTAAATCCATGATTTTTTTGATCAGATTTGATTTTTTAGCACAACTGAGTATTATATTTTTTTAAAAAAGTTTTGGTGTATCGGAAATAAAAGTTTGGCCTTAATAGTAATTTAAATTTTTCTATAAGATAATATTTCATAACCGTCATCAATCATATACAATTTTCACCAAAATATATCAAATAAACCCACGCGTAGCATAGATTCAAAACCTAGTCTATACTAATAAAATTAGGAGCTATAAGCTTCTAAAGCTATCTACTTTGAATTTAAAACATCTTGTAATACCCGCAAACCATTTTTGATAGTTTGGTGAGGGTGTCGATCGACACCACAGGAGGTGTCGATCGACACTGGTTGTTGTTGGTTCGATCGGTTCGATTTTAATCGTTCGATTTTGACCGGTTTGGTTTAGGGAAAACCATTAAACCGAGTTATTTATGTGTTTGGTCGACATAAGGGTTTTGGAAGGAGTGTTGGTCACCGTTTCTCTATTTTTTGTGAGAAAAGAGAGAAATAAGAGTTCTTGAGCTTTTGGGAGAGAGATTGGTGAGATTCCTTGCTGTTCTTGTGAGATTTGGAGCTAGGAAAGATCTAGAGGCTTGCTAAGAGGGTTGGATTCGTTGCTATTGGTCTGAATCTTCCTGCAAAGAGGTGAGTGCATGACCATGGCTAATCTAAGCCTTTGATTCCTTGTTCTTGCTTGTGTGTTGTTGTTTTGTGTGTTTTTCTTGCTGGGTTTGGTTGCTACAGGTTCCTATGGACGTATTTGGCTTGGGTTATGAGTATTGGGCGATTTGGAGGGGATTGAGAGCGAGATTTGACTTTCAGCTTCGAGCAGATCGCGATTGCAGAAGGAGTGTCGATCGACACCACTTGGTGTCGGTTGACACCAGCAAATTGAGCATCGATCGATACTGTGGGGTAGTGTCGGTCGACACCAAGAGCCAGTGTCGATCGACACTTGGCTGGTGTCGGTCGACACCTCCCTTCCAGCGAGACGATGTTTGATTTCCTGGTTTGTATGTTTTGTTTGTTGTTTGTTTGGAACATTGGAATCACGGTTGCTTGTGTGTATAGCCGAGTAGATGGGAGGATTGCCTCACTGAGTGTTTATCAAATAGTCATGCATCTCAATTTGTGTTTGTGGTGCAGGTAAAGGCAAAGTATGATCGTGGAATCAAGGCAATGAAGAGGAGGGTGTTCTAGTGACTCGATTGGATGTTGTCTTGCATTGCTAGGTTGCTAGAGTTGAGTCATTAGAAACATTGCTAGGTTGCTGGTTCCATGTTTTCTGATGATTGGTTATTTGGATATTGGCTATGTCTTGAATATTGGTTTTTTATATTTATTGGATATTTATTGGATAATGGTATTGTTATTTCCGCTGTTGATTGTGATTGTGGCTAGGCGGCTAGTGGATATGGGACCACTAGTTGTAGTTAATTATTATATTTCTATTATTATTATTTATTATTAAAAAAAAAGGTCGGTAAAGGCAAAGTATGATCGTGGAATCAAGGCAATGAAGAGCAGGGTGTTCTAGGGACTCGATTGGATGTTGTCTGGCATTGCGAGGTTGTTAGAGTTGAGTCATTAGAAACATTGCTAGGTTGCTGGTTCTATGTTTTCTAATGATTGGTTATTTGGATATTGGCTATGTCTTGAATATTGGTTATATTTATTGGATATTTATTGGATATTGGTATTGTTGTTTCCGCTATTGAATGTGATTGTGGCTAGACGGCTAGTGGATATGGGACCACTAGTTGTAGTTAATTATTATATTTATATTATTATTATTATTTATTATTAAAAAAAGGTCGGTCCTTTCACAACTAATATGGATTAGACATGACATTAATTAACATTTTTTAAAATTTACAAGATTTTGTATATTCAAATTTTTTTAATAACCAATCGGGATCAGACATCTCAATATTTAACATGTTTGAAATTATATAAAATTTCTATATCAAAATACTTATAAATAAGTGAATGTACAACGTACCACATCGGCTAGAATTTTTTTAGACAATGGCTGAGAACCATTATAAATAAGAGTAATATGCTTTCAATTATGAATGAGCAAGAAGCTTGATTTAACAGGCGTCCAAATTTTAAAATTTTAAAATATTATAATTATTCATATTTTTTTTTAATAACCAATCGAGATCAGACTTCTCAATATTTAACATTTTTGAAATTATGTAAGATTTCTATATAAAAAAATTCTTATAAATAAGTGAATATACAACGTCTCACATCGGCTAGAAATTTTTTAGACAATGGCTGAGAACCATTACAAATAAGACTATTATGCTTTCAACTATGAATGAGCAGGAAGCTTGATTTACCAGGCGACCAAATTTTAAAATTTTAAATGTTTAAAATATTATAATTATCTTTATTAATAAAAGTTGAAGCTATAAGCTCATTACGGCGTCCACATAGGATTTTAAACAACCTATCGGGATTCGACATGTCACTGATTAACATTTTAAAAATTTACAGGATTTTCTATATTAAAAATTTTAAAACAACCAATCGAAATCAGATATCTCAATATTTAACATTTTTGAAATTATGTAAATTTTTTATATTAAAAACTTATAAATAAGTGTATATACAACGTCCCACATTGCCTATAAAAGTTTTAGACAATGGCTGAGAACCACTATAAATAAGACTAATATGCCTCCTAAAACTGTCCACATGGGATTTAAAACAACTAATAGAGATTAGACATGTCATTAATTAACATTTTTTAAAATTTCTAGGATTTTGTATATTCATTTTTTAATAACCAATCGGGATCAGACATCTCAATATTTAACATTTTTGAAATTAGGTAAAATTTCTATATCAAAATACTTATAAATAAGTTAACGTACAACGTCCCACATCGGCTAGAAATTTTTCAGACAATGGCTGAGAACCATTATAAATAAGACTAATATGCTTTCAGCTATGAATGAGCAAGAAGCTTGATTTACCAAGCGTCCAAATTTTAAAATTTTAAAAGTTTAAAATATTATAATTATTCATATTTTTTAATAACTAATCGGGATAAAATATCTCAATATTTAACATATTTGAAATTATGTAAAATTTCTATATCAAAATACTTATAAATAAGTGAATGTACAACGTCCCACATCGGCTAGAATTGTTTTTGACAACGGCTGAGAACCATCATAAATAAGACTAATATGCTTTCAACTATGAATGAGCAGGAAGCTTGATTTACCAGGTGTCCAAATTTTAAAATTTTAAAAGTTTAAAATATTATAATTATCTATATTAATAAAAGTTTGAGCTATAAGCTTATTACGGCGTCCACATAGGATTTTAAACAACCTATCAGGATTCGACATGTCACTGATAAACATTTTAAAAATTTACAGGATTTTCTGTATTAAAATTTTTAAAAGGACCAATCAAAATCAGATATCTCAATATTTAACATTTTTGAAATTATGTACAATTTTTATATTAAAAAGTTATAAATAAGTGTATGTATAACGTCCCACATTGGCTATAAAATTTTTAGACAATGGCTGAGAACCACTATAAATAAGATTCAAAAAATGTTACTTTTGTCTGGCCGTAAAAAAAATGGTTTAGTATATGCAAGGTCACCAGTTCGAATGTCCGATCCGCCTTTCCGGGACGTCATGTTAAATCTATGATTCTTTTGATCAGATTTGATTTTTTAGCACAACTGATTTTTATATTTTTTTAAATTTTGGTGTATTGGAAATAAAAGTTTGGCTTTAATAGTAATTTAATATTTTCTATAAGATAATATTTCATAACAGTCACTAATCATATATAATTTTCACCAAAATATATCAAATAAACCCACGCGTAGTGTGGGTTCAAAACCTAGTCTATACTAAATAAAAATAGGAGCTATAAGCTCCTAAGGTTGTCCATCTAGGATTTAAAACATCTAATCAGGATTCATCATGTCACTAATTTATTTTTTTTTAAATTTCCAGAATTTTTCTATATTAAGATTTTTTTAAACGACCAATCGCGATCAAACTACTCAATATTTAACATTTTTGAAATTATGTTAAATTTCTATGTTAAAATACTTATAAACAAGTGTATTTACAACGTCCCACATTGGCTAGGAAATTTTAGATAATATCTACGAACCATTATAAATAAGACTAATATGCTTCTAACTACGAATGAGCAGGAAGCTTGATTTATCAGGTATCCAAATTTTAAAATTTCAAAAGTTTAAAATATTATAATTATTGAAACTTTTAAAAAGTTCAAATATTATAAATTTTTAAACTTTATAAGATGTTTAAAAATATTATATATACCTCCATAGAAATTTTAAAATATTATAAATATTGAAACTCTATAAAAAGTTTAAGTATTATTAATATTTAACTCTAAAAAATTTTAAAAAGTTCAAATATTATTAATATTTAAACTTTATGGGATGTTTAAAAACATTATATATACCTCCATTGATAGTTTAAAATATTATAAATATTTAAAACATCCAATCGGGATTCAACATGTCACTCATTAACATTTTTTAAATTTCTAGAATTTTTTATATTAAGAGTTTTTTAAACGACCAATTGAGATCAGACAACTCAATATTTAACATTCTTGAAATTATGTTCAATTTCTATATTAAAATAATTATAAATAAGTGTATTTACAACTTTCCACATTAACTAGAAAATTTTAGACAATGGCTGACAACCATTATAAATAAAGCTCATATGCTTCCAACTATGAATGAGCAGGAAACTTAATTTATCAGGCGTCCAAATTAAAAATTTTAAAAGTCTAAAATATTAGAATTATTAAAACGTTTAAAAAGTTCAAATATTATAAATATTTAAATTTTATAGGATGTTTAAAAATATTATCAATACCTCTATAGTAAGATTAAAATATTATAAATATTTAAACTTTATAGGAAGTTTAGGTATTATTAATATTTAACTCTCAAAAATTTAAAACTTGTATTTATGTATGACTTTATGGATGATTTATTATTATTTCTGTAAAATTATTTTTGGGTCAAAGGAAGAAGCATTGACGTCACAAGATCTTGATTTGATGTTGTTTGAGTTAATTGTTGAGGTTTAAAGAAGAAGGATCGATGACAAGCACACATGTTTTATTAGCTATACATGTGTTCATATTACTTTCTCTACAAGTAATTTGCAATTCTGTACTATTAAGGATTTTGGTTTGAAAAGTTTCAATATGTGTGGATCTAAGTATACAGGTGAAAGTATCAATAATTGGGTGCATGTAGTGACTAAGCTGGTCCGTGAATTGCAAAAATTTTACGAGACAAGAGGCAATGATTTTGGTTTTAGAGTTTGATGGGTGACAAGTTGTGTGGTAGTCTAAAATAAGGGTTTTAAATGATTATTCAGTGGAAGAATGTGAGGAAGCTGATGAGGAAGAGGAAGAAGAAGAGTATAACAAAGAACCAGACGGTAAAAGTAATGATATATCATGGTTTCTGTGGTTTTTAACCATGGTATAAGTGTGCTTTTAGAGTCTTTTGATTTGTTTCTAGGTTGTTTTTGAGTTTATAGGTTTAGGTACTCATTTGCACGGATGGAACACAAAGTAGCTAAAAGAGGATGATTTGGAGCATAATCAAAGCATGAAGGCTGATCAACAAAGTTAGGAGACGAGTTCAAGACTATGCATCGACCGATGCAACCTCAGCATCGATCGATGCAGCTGCCACAAAGCCAAACGGAAGTTGTCCCCCAAGCTTTAGAAGATTTACAAAATTTGCCCAAGTTTTCCTTATTTGCAATTAAGGCCCAAGACGTATTTTAGAGTATTTATAGGATTTTTATGGTCATTGTTTAGACCTAAGTTATTTTTTAGCAGTGTTTGAGAGAAAGATTATTGAGAGCTTTGGGAGAGATATATCTGATTTGATCTGTAGAGAGAAGATTCTTGAACTCCCTCTTTTACTTTTCAATATCTATTGCATGTTATTCAAAATTATGATTTGTTCTTCATTAAACATGTCTGAGTAATTTGATTGTTAGGTTTAGGGGTTTTTATAGGGTTTTTATGGTTTATTAGATCTGTTAATTTTAGGATTCATTATCTTCTATGATCTTCATCTTAGGTTGTTCTTCATATTAATACTTAATTGGCCATCTAGAATTAATAACCTAGGAAAATAAATTGATATGAGAATAGAATTGATTTTCCTGATAAAACTTTTTGATGAGAAAATTACTTCTTGCAAAGAGATTTGATTTAGTGATTTTGTGAACAATCTAAACCTGTTTTTAAAGCTGATTTTTAACCTAGAATTTTACAAAGAGATTCGGATTTTCTGGTTTTAAATTTAGATAATATTTGCAGTGAGAACTGATTTATTTTACAGAAGTGTTTAGAGTTCTAGATATGATTTTTAATTGCTTGAATCCTAATTATTTGATTGATTTAATATACCATAAATTCCTGAGAATTTCCCTAGGCCTACCTCTTTGATCCTTTGAACTTACAACACTTTTAAATTCTGTTTTGCATTGTCTTTAATTTAATATTTTGATTTAACATAATTAAAAGAGTAATAAATCTATTGTGTGAACTAGAGTCTATGTGGATTTGACCCCTAGAGTATTACAATTGCAAGGCTGTTAGTACCATTAGGGTATTACAATTTGAGCATATCAAATTTTGGCGCCGTTGCCGGTGACTCTTTTGATTCACCATTAGATTAAAATCTTTGATTTTGTCTAAATTTTTCTTTTTCTGTTTTACTCACACGCTTTTGTTTATTTTCTCTTGTGTGTTTCAGGTACATACCTAAGCCTAGCACCAGGAAAAATCCTACTGGTCCAGTTGTGAAGCTTACAAACCATGAGTTAGGACAACTAGAGCGTGAGAACACAAAAGCCGCCAAATCAACAAAGATGGTCAACCCAATCATACTGAGACCTGATGAGGCTGGAGTTTTGAGAGATCAATAGGGTCATGTGCGCAACAAACTAGGCCAAAAACTTGATGCTGACGGATGAGTCATTCAGGAAGAACTTGTTGTCGTTGATGAGAATGCATATGGCGTCGATCGACGCAATGTCGGCATCGATCGACGCAACCAGGAAGGCATCGATCAACGCAATGCTGGCGTCGATCGACGCAATGCTGGCGTCGATCGACGCAATGTCGGAGCTGGTGCGAATGGAGCCAATTTTGATGGTAACAACCAGCAGAACCTTCATCCTAGACGGGACACCAATGGAGAGCTTGTCAAGACTCTTGCGGACTAAAACAGACCAGACTTGTTCTATGAGAACCGCTCCGCAATTGTCGCTCCTCCATTCCCAAGGAATGATTTTGAGCTGAAGCCTGCATACTTTGCTCTTGTTGGACAAAGACCATTCCAGAACTTGCCACATGAAAAGCCTCTGGACCACATTGAGCACTTTGAAGATATAGTCACAAGCATCAAGGCTAATGGAGTCACAGAGGACTATCTCTATTGCAAGCTTTTCCCCTACTCTCTTGCTGGGGAAGCTTCTCATTGGCTAAGGCAGCTGAAACCAGGATCTCTGACGACCTGGCATGACATCAAGGTGGCATTCTTGAACTATTTCTATGATGATGCAATGACTGATGAGCTGAGGATTAAGCTCTCCACCTTTAGACAAGGACCTACTGACTCTTACAAAGCTGCTTGGGTAAGATTCAAAGCATACCAGAGAGATTGTCCGCATCATGGGTTCTCAGAGGTGCAGTTGATCAGTATCTTCTTCAGTGGTATTGATTGGAGGTATCAGATGGCTTTGGATGCTGCTAGTTACGGAAACTTCAAGACAAGGTACCCAGATGACGCTGAGAAGTTGATAGAAAGGCTAGCATCAAGCAACGATACCAAGAATGCAGATTTAGAGCGGAAAAGAGCACATGAAGGGTATGATTCAAATCAGTTTGCTACAGTGAATGGCAAGCTGGATACAGTGCATAACCTTCTTGTTGGAAAAAAGTCAGTCCATTTTGCTGAAGAAGTTGAGGTTTTTGAACCAGAGCAGCAGAATGTAGAAGAAGATGTCAACTTTGTGTATGGTAATCAAGGGCAAAAGTTTGGAAATCAGCAAGCCAACAGATCTTTCAGTGGAAACAACCAGCGCAATAACTATCAGTCTAATTCTACAGGCTACATTCCTAAGCAAGACTATCATAAGCAGCAGCAGAGCAGTGGTTACACCAGGACCTATGGCAACTCCTCTTACCAATCTCCTCCTCCTAAGACAACTGAAAGTAGGATGGAAACAATGCTTGAGCATATTCTTCAGGGACAAGAGCAGTTGACAGTGACATTCAATGGGAAGATTGACAATGTCTATACTGAGCTTACTGGCAAGTTTGATTCATTGAATTTTCAAGTTAAGAAGCTGGAGAGCCAAGTTGCACAAACTGCTGGAGCTGTGAAGAGGCAAGAAGGATACTTACCATCAAGAACTGAATCCAACCCTAAGCACTCATGTAATGATGTGACCTTAAGGAGTGGTAAGCAGTTGCAGTCTGAAGCTGAGCAGAAGCAGAGATCCCAAGAATTGCAGGACCTGATCGATGAGGATGATGAGTTTGATAATCCGGAACCAGCATCGACTGATGCAGCTGCTAAGCATCGATCGACACAACCCTCAGTGGTCGTAGAAGAGTTGACTTTGCGAGATAGCATCGACTGATGCAACACAAGCATCGACCGATGCAACGTCGAGACCGAGAAGGAGGTTACGAAAGCTCCGATTCCAGTTGCTGAGAGAGTGTACAAACCTAGAGTTCCTTTTCCCAAGAACCCAAGGAAGTCTAAGCAGAAGATTGATGATGCTAAGTGCAAGGCTATGATGGATAAGCTTGTTATTGAATTGCCATTGGTTGATGCAGTTAAGACTTCTCCAATGCTTAGGAGATATGTCAAGAGAATGGTAACCAAGGATTTGAATGCTGAGAAAGGAGTGATGATGATTTCAGCTCAAGCCAGTGCCATCATTCAGAACAAGATCCCAGAAAAGCTTCCTGATCCAGGTAGTTTTGTTATTGATTGTACAATCTTCAATGAGAGGTTTGCTAGATATTTGTGTGATCTTGGTTCCAGTGTCAACTTAATGCCTAGATCAGTAGCACTCAGCCTTGGGATGACAGATTTCCAACCCACCAAGATTACTCTTATACTTGCTGACCGTTCATTCCGCATTCCTGATGGTATTCTTGAAGATGTTCCAATTAAGATTGGTGATTGTTTGATACCTACTGATTTTGTGGTCTTGAAGTATGAAGAAGAGCCTAAGGATCCTCTAATCTTGGGAAGATCATTCTTAGCCACTGCTGGTGCTATTATTGATGTCAAGAAAGGACAGATTGGCCTTAATGTTGGAGACTTGCAGATGCGTTTTGACATAAATAAGCTGGTTAAGAGGCTAACTATAGATGGTCAAACTTTTTATGTGGATACATTGTCTAATCTTGCTGAAGAGATTTTTAAGGAGCTGCATCCTGAAGATCCTCTTGAGAGAGCATTGGTTGCTTCTACTGAAGAAGCTGAGCATTTAGATGACATTGCTGCTGGGTATGTCAAGCTACTAGATGCTAATGAACAAGTGAAGAAGTTGGTTGCACAAGAGGAATTGGTTAGTACTTCTTCACAAGCTGAGAAACTATCAGATTGGAGCCTTGAGAAAGCTCCAAAGTTGGATCTCAAGCCACTTCCTGCAGGTTTAAGGTATGCATTTTTAGGTGAGAATTCTTCATATCATGTTATTGTTAATGCTTCCTTAAACAACACAGAGCTCACTTTACTGCTAAGAAAGCTGCGCAAGTTTGGCAAAGCTCTTGGCTATTCTCTTGATGATATTGTAGGAATTTCTCTGGACATGTGCATGCATAGGATTCATCTTGAGGAAGGAGCTAAGACATCTATTGAGCATCAGAGGAGGCTGAATCTGAATCTGCAAAATGTTGTCAAGAAGGAGATCATGAAATTGCTGAATGTCGGGATTATCTACCCAATTTATGACAGCAAATGGGTTAGTCCACTTCATGTTGTTCCTAAGAAGGGTGGAGTTACAGTGGTGAAGAATGACAAGAATGAGCTGATTCCGACACAGACGATCACCGGACACCGGATGTGCATTGATTACAGAAAGTTGAATGATGCAACAAGGAAAGATCACTTCCCGCTACCCTTCACTGATCAGATGCTTGAGAGGTTAGCTAACCATCCATACTACTGCTTTTTGGATGGTTACTCTGGGGTTTTCCAGATTCTGATTCATCTCGATGACCAGGAGAAGACAACCTTCACTTGTTACTTTTGCATATCGCAGAATGCCTTTTGGTCTCTGTAATTGTGACAACCCGTCCGTGGACCCCACTAGCCTCACTGTTAGTTGCCCCATAGGCTGGCCCTGCAGGGCATCGATCCTAACCCATCACTGTGGATATCCCAATCCACCAGTAGGTTATTGGTGCGACAGGCGTTCCTCGAACCCTGGTCCTCACCCTTTAACAACCTTCCCACAGGACAAGCTGTCACCAATTGATCTGCAGGTCAATTGGTGACAGCTTGTCCTGTGGGAAGGTTGTTAAAGGGTGAGGACCAGGGTTCGAGGAACGCCTGTCGCACCAATAACCTACTGGTGGATTGGGATATCCAAAGTGATGGGTTAGGATCGATGCCCTGCAGGGCCAGCCTATGGGGACAACTAGCAGTGAGGCTAATGGAGTCCACGGATGGGTTGTCACATAAAAATCGATTTTTATGTGACAACCCATCCCGCGGACCCTACTAGCCCACCGCTAGCTGCCCCAACGGACTGTTCGTGGACCCCACTAGCCCACCGCTAGCCGGCCCAACAGACCCCAAGCTGACCCTGCAGGGCATCGATCCTAACCCATTACTGTGGATATCCCAATCCACCAGTAGGTTATTGGTGCGACAGGCGTTCCTCGAACCCTGGTCCTCACCCTTTAACAACCTTCCCACAGGACAAGCTGTCACCAATTGATGGGGTCCACGGACAGTCCGCTGGGGCAGCTAGCGGTGGGCTAGTGGGATCCGCGGGACAGGTTGTCACAGTAATGCTCCTGCGACATTTCACAGATGTATGATGTCCATCTTTACAGACATAATTGAAGATTACATGGATGATTTTTCTGTTTATGGGTCTTCATTCAAGAACTGTTTGGATAATCTCTGCAAAGTGCTAGCTAGATGTGAGGAGAAGCACTTAGTTCTTAATTGGGAGAAATGCCATTTTATGGTGAAAGATGGTATAGTGCTTGGTCATAGGGTTTCAGAGGCTGGTATTGAAGTAGACCACGCTAAGATAAAAGTGATGACAAGTCTTCAACCCCCAGATAGTGTGAAGTTGGTAAGAAGTTTTCTTGGACATGCTGGTTTCTACAGACGCTTCATCAAGGATTTCAGTAAGATAGCCAGACCACTTTTAGCTCTATTATGCAAGGATGTCAAGTTTGAGTTCACCGATGAATGTCGTTTAGCTTTTGAACGGATTAAGCAAGAGCTTGTGAGTGCTCCAATTGTTCAACCACCAGATTGGGATTTACCTTTTGAGGTAATGTGTGATGCAAGTGATTTTGCAGTGGGAGCAGTGCTAGGACAGAGGAATGATAAGAAACTTCATGTTATTTACTACGCTAGTAGAACACTTGATGATGCTCAAAGGAATTATGCAACAACAGAGAAGGAGCTGCTAGCAGTAGTGTTTGCTTTTGAGAAGTTTCGTTCTTACTTGGTTGGATCAAAGGTAATAGTTCATACAGATCATGCTGCACTCAAATACTTGATGCAGAAAAAGGATGCCAAGCCAAGGTTGCTAAGATGGATTCTTCTTCTTCAAGAGTTTGACATTGAAGTTAAGGACAAGAAAGGGATTGAGAATGGAGTACCTGATCATTTATCCAGGATTAAGATAGAAGATGATGTTCCAATTCATGATTCACTGCCAGAGGAGAATGTCTACTTTGTTGATATTGGTTCTCAATCTACTTCGTCTCGTGAAGTTTTGTAGACTGTTGGCAATGAATCGATCGACACAGCTGGTGCATGGATCGATGCTGCATCTCAATACGAACAGGATTTGGCGACTGCATCGACCGATGCATCATTAAGCATCGATCGACGCTTGGTTCAGGAATCATCGGGATACGAGTTTGATGACAACGTGGCTGCTGTAACTTCTACTGATCAACCGTGGTATGCTGATATTGCGAATTACCTTGCTGCAGAGGTGGAACCAGACAAGTTTATAGGATATGCTAAGAAGAAATTCTTGAGAGAGCTTAGAAGATACTATTGGGATGAACCATACTTGTAGAAGCATTGTTCAGATGGAGTTTACAGGAGATGTCTAGCCGAGACTGAGGTTCCTGATGTGTTATTTCATTGTCATGGATCAGATTATGCTGGACACTTTGCTACCTTCAAGACAGTGTCCAAAGTTCTTCAAGCAGGGTTTTGGTGGCCAACAATGTTGAAGGATGCTCATGAGTTTGTGTCTAGATTTGATGCTTGTCAGAGAAGAGGACAGATTAGTAAGAGACATGAGATGCCACAAAATTTCATCCTTTAGATTGAAGTTTTTGATTGTTGGGGCATTGATTTTATGGGACCATTCCCTTCTTCTTACAAGAATAAGTACATCCTTGTAGCTGTTGACTATGTCTCCAAGTGGGTAGAAGCTATTGCAAGTCCCAAGAATGATTCTGCTGTGGTTCTTAAGCTGTTTAAGACCATTATCTTTCCACGGTTTGGAGTGCCCAGGATTGTTATCAGTGATGGAGGTAAGCACTTTATCAATAAAGTGTCTGATAAGTTGTTGAAGAAGTATGGAGTTCAACATAGAGTAGCTAGTCCGTATCCTCCTCAGACTAGTGGACAAGTTGAGGTTTCCAACAGGCAGATTAAGGAGATTCTGGAGAAAACTGTGGGTGTTACAAGAAAGGATTGGGCTGCCAAGTTAGATGATGCACTTTGGGAATATCGGATTGCATATAAGACACACTTAGCACTACTCCTTTTCATCTTCTTTATGGGAAAGCATGTCATCTTCCAGTGGAGTTAGAGCACAAGGCAGCCTGGACTGTTAAATTGCTGAATTTTGATGCCAAGACAGCTTCAGAGAGAAGGTTGGTATAACTGAATGAGTTGGATGAGTTTAGACATCATGCATTTGAGAACTTTAAGATATACAAGGAGAGAACCAAGGCTTATCATGATAAGAAGATCATCTCCAGAAATTTTGAGCCTAATGATCAGGTACTTCTGTACAACTCTCGCTTGAAGCTGTTTCCAGGAAAGCTTCGTTCTCGTTGGTCCGGACCATTCACTATCCAAGAAGTCCGCCCTTATGGAGCTATTGTGCTGCTTAACTCCAAGGGAGAGAAGTTTACTGTCAATGGCGAGAGGGTGAAACACTGTTGGGCTGAAGCCGAGATACCAGACGGACACATTGTGCGTTTGGATGATGTACCTTCTGCCTAATCCGCTGCCAAGTCAAGCTAATGACTTAAAACAAGTGCTGAGTGGGAGGCAACCCACTGGTAGGATTTAATTATTTTTGTTTTTGTTTTTATTTTTAGGATTTACTAACATATTAATTTTTAGTTTTGAGTTTAAGTGATGCATAAATTGTAAAAGAATCAACAGAAGTGGCTCTGCATTGATCGGCACATCTGGTGCATCGGTCGATGCAAAGCTCGATGATGTTAATGGATCGGAGGTTTAAACGGGCTGATGGGTTTGAAATAATCGAATTAGTGGTGGGCTGGACTAAGCCCAGTTGCATCGACCCAACACTTGCATCGATCGATGCAACTCCAGCATCGATCGATGCAACATAGCCTAGACTCGCGATTAAAGTCCCCTGACTTCGTCTTCTTCGCCCATCTTTCGCAAAACACGAACCAGAGTGAGCACACACTAAATCGAGCGTATCTCCCTCATTTCTTCACCAAATCCGACGATTCAAGGCTCTATCTGCTCGGTTTTAGTTCCTCTACTCGATCCCTACATCCGCTTTGCGATTTGGAGTAATGTCGACCAGCCAGAGATCGAAACGACTTCGCCGCTCCAATCCCGGCGTCGCTCCGCTGCGCCAGACTGATAATCCACCGCCAGCGGTTCCTCCTCCAGTTCCACTGAGGCCAATCCAACCACTTCCAGCTCTTGATGCACCACTTCAAGCTAACTTTCATGAACCATGGCCAAGAAGAGAAAGACAACGGATTCCGCCACAACATGTTTAGCCTGGACGTCCAGTTGAAGAAGTTAAGAAGTTTGAGTACATCAACAGACCGCTACTTGATGCTTGGGGAGAGTATGAGACTCTGTTCTACAACGCTTGGCTGATGGTTGAGATTCTGCCAACTCGGTTTGTTGATCCTGTTACTATGCAGAGGCTTGGGATTCATGATGAGGTACTGAGACTTTTGGAGAAGATTGGACTTGGGACCATGTGCACTCGCCACTATGACTTATATCCGGAGCTGGTCCGGCAATTCATGGCTTCAGTCCGTCTTTTGTACCAGAACGAGCAGGTCCCGAAAGCTAGTGAAGGAAGGCTGTCTTTCTTCACTAGAGGAGTTCGGTATGAGATTTCTTTATCTGATCTTTGTGACATTTACGGTTTTAGGAGAGAGCCAGAGGGAGTTTCACTTCCAGGAGAGTTTGTAGATGTTTCGCATCTTTGGTCTTATTTTTGTACTGGTGACTATAATTCTCGAGGTTCCACTATGACTGATGTGAGGCATCTAGTGATCAGGTATATTTTTAGAGCCATAGCCAACACTATTTTGTGTAAGATGGAACCTGGGAAGATGAGAGTGAGTGAGTTGCACATGATGGCTTATGGGTTTTATGATTTGATTGCTGAGGATGATAGATGGATTGATCCTGAGAGGGTTAACTATGGTGCAGTGTTTGCCGACCACTTGATCTCTCTGAAGGTCAAGGCTTTTGGGCGTGGGAAGAAAGAGCATGTTGGGAGTCTGCTTACTCCTATCTTTCAGAGACTGCGTATTTCTACAGATTCTGTCTCCATTTGTACTGAGAGGAGCGTTATTGATGAGAAGCATATGAGGAACTCTACTTGCATGAAGAGGGAGATGCTATGGCGTTTTTGTGATTCTACTGGTACTCATCTGATCAGATTGCCGCGGCCAGACCTCACCACTATTTGAGAGGATGCAGAGCAGTTGTGTTTTCTTCCTCTTGCCTCTGATTTTGTTATACCATCACCTTCTCGTCATCAAAGTGATGCTGCTGCTGATGATCACCCTGCTGGGGGTTTTGAGATTGGTTCTTCATCTGGCACTGCAGCGTTTGAGTTTCCTGCTTTTCCTGAGCCACCACAGCCTTCTCGTACTATGAGTCAGGGAGACTACCAGGAGTACCAGACATCCACCATGCGTACCTTCTGGAATGCGATTTCTCGATTTGCTTGCTTCCATCCCACTAGGCGCAGATCCCGTTCTCGTTACCCTCCCCTTGCTGGAGCTAGTGGTAGTGATGCTGACGCTGCTGATGGTGATGCTGGTTCTGAGGGTTGATCGTACTTCTGTTTACGGTTTCTTTTATCACTTTTTCTCTTTCACTTTGAGTCATTTTTATTTTTCCTTGAGTTAGTTTGTCATTTGTTTCAGATTGAACTTGTATCTATCATGTTGCATTTAATGTTGTGTTTGAGTGATTCTTAATAGAGCTGATTTCCATGAAAAAAAAACACAACTAACTTGCGGCTAACAAGATTCAACTTCGGATTTTCGCACGATTTGGCTTTGCATGGGTCGACACAGAGGCTATCAATTGGTAACACGAATCTGGTTCATTTGTTTACTACTTTTTCAATTTGATTTTTCTTTCTTAGTCAATCTTAGGCTTAATAACACTGTAGACAATGTTGTTTAGTCTGGGGGAGGCTAGTTACTAACTAATTACTTTTTCTTTCTTAGTTTCAGTTGTGTCAGTCAAAACACTATATTTTTGAGTCAAATTTTTCTTTTTGGAATTAGGATCTCTAACTAATGGTTTCTGTTCTTTGGTTAACACTCTTATAAATCTTGATTAAGTTTGATCTCAAAACTGAAGTTTGGAAAAGATATGAGCTGTATCAACAATCCTGAAAGCCCTTATTCAAAAGATATCTGGTTAAACTAACGTTGTCTCAACTTTTATCAGGATTTTAAACCGGACATAATCTCTTACTTTGGAGTTGGAAATCAGTGGACTAGACTTCTTCTTCGGGCCATACAAGATAATGCAATTTTTCAAAGTATGTCTCCCCTCTCTCTTCCCTTCAGTACTTAAAAAAAAAAAGAGAATGATCATAAAAAGAGGAGAATAAAATAAAAGATGAAATGATTTTGATCAGTTTAGAGGGGTCGGTAAATTACCTGTGACCCCATTATTCTACTGTTGAGTCAAATGATCACACAAAGCTTGGAAGCGATGGGTAGGTAAATTACCGATGACCCTGGTATTCGCTTACACCTTTGATATAAAAAAAGAAGAAAAAAAAATGGAAGTGAGAAAAGGGAGAGGAAAGGAGATGTATGAAGAATGTCTTGGCCTCAAGTGAGTCTATATGCCACTGATTGATGAACCAAGGTAAGAACTCACATATACTTGCTTTAATTTATTTAATGAGATGACAATGGTGAGACTAGAGATTCGAGAGAATTGTGGGATTTGAGTAAGGAATGTTGATGCTTTTCAATTGACAAAGTATATGAAGTAAGTTCTGAAGATCAAGGCGATGAAGAGTGCGAAATACAGTTACCTGCAGTTGAGTGAATTCCATGTTTTCAAACCTCTTTGTTTGTAAGATCAAGCCACCAAAGTAAGTAAGTAAGTTTCTGTTTTGCTTGAGGGCAAGCAAACGCTAAGTCTGGGAGAGTTGATATATCATGGTTTTTGTGGTTTTTAGCCATGGTATAAGTGTGCTTTTGGAGTCTTTTGATTTGTTTTCTAGATTGTTTTTGAGTCTTTATAGGTTTAGGTACTCATTTGCACAGATGGAACACAAAGGAGCTAAAAGAGGATGATTTGGAGCATAATCAAAGCATGAAGGCTGATCAACGAAGTTGGGAGACGAGTTCAAGACTATGCATCGACCGATGCAACCTCAGCATCGATCGATGCAGCTGTCACAAAGCCAAATGGAAGTTGTCCCCCAAGCTTTAGAAGATTTACAAAATTTGCCCAAGTTTTCCTTATTTGCAATTAAGGTCCAAGACGTGTTTTAGAGTATTTATAGGATTTTTATGGTTATTGTTTAGACCTAAGTTATTCTCTAGCAGTTTTTGAGAGAAAGATTATTGACAGCTTTGGGAGAGATAGATCTGATTTTATCTGTAGAGAGAAATTCTTGAACTCCCTTTTTTACTTTTCAATATCTATTGCATGTTATTCAGAATTATGATTTGTTCTTCATTAAACATGTCTGAGTAATTTGCTAGTTAGGTTTAGAGTTTTTCATAAGGTTTTTATGGTTTATTAGATCTGTTAAATTTAGGATTCATTATCTTCTATGATCTTCATCTTAGGTTGTTCTTCATATTAATCCTTGATTGGCCATCTAGAATTAATAACCTGGGAAAACAAATTGATATGAGAATATAATTGATTTTCCTGATAAAACCTTTTGATGAGCAAAATTACTTCTTGCAAAGAGATTTGATTTTGTGATTTTGTGAACAATCTAAACCTGTTTTTAAAGCTGATTTTTAACCTAGAATTTTACAAAGAGATTTAAATTTTCTGGTTTTAAATTTAGATAATATTTACAGTGAGAACTGATTTATTTTTCAGAAGTGTTTAGAGTTCTAGATCTGATTTTTAATTGCTTGAATCCTAATTATTTGATTGATTTAATATACCACAAATTCCTGAGAATTTCCCTAGGCCTAGCTCTTTGATCCTTTGAACTTACAACACTTTTAAATTCTGTTTTGCATTGTTTTTAATTTAATATTTTGATTTAGCATAATTAAAAGAGTAATAAATCTATTGTGTGAACTAGAGTCTCTGTGGATTCGACCCCTAGAGTATTACAACTGCAAAGCTGTTAGTACCATTAGGGTATTACAATTTGTGCATATTATGTAACATTGACATTTATCATAAAAATTTGACAATGAAAATGATGAGAAATAATATGAAAAGTAAGAAAACAGTAAAACTCAAATCACGAAGACATAGATGGTGGTGGTCAATTTAATATGAGAAAAAAAAATTAATTCATGATTATAAAAATGTTTTGTTTCTCTGTTGAAAGAAACGGTTTAGGATATGCTAGATCACCAGTTCGATACACTTCGTCTGGATGTCCAATTAATTTCATGATTCTTTTGATCAGATTTGAACTTTTAACACATGTGACTTTTAAATTTTAAAAAAATTTTGTATCTGAAATAAAAGTTTAAAATGTTCACCAATCAATTGTAATTTAAAATTTTATATAAGCTAATATTTCATAATTGTCATCAATCATATATAATGTTTACCTAAATATATCAAATAAACCTAGTATTCTTAAGAAAGAGTGAGTGCAGATAGAAAAGACAATATTTTTTGATTATGTTGACAATATTTCTATCAAGAAACATCTTTACATTTTTATACATTTTTTCTATCTTAAACAACTAATCATCAGAGTGAATTTTTTTTTTTTCAACTACTGGACCACAACACAGGCTGACCGATTAGCCAAATTTCTATATTCGTAGAAAGTAAGAATCGATCCCTGGTATGATGTTGTTTTATTTTTTAAAAGAAATATTTCTATATTTAAATAAAGGATAAATATTTTCAATGTAAAAATATCTTCAATATTTCTTTAAAACCTATAATATGATAATTTATTTTTTATTAATTATAATCATAATCACAATGTATTGTATACTAATTTTTTAAATGTAACTCCCATAATATTTTCTAGAAGAAAACAATCATCATTTTAATACACTTTGATGTATTAATGGCCCTACAATTTATTTTTATAATAGGAAACCATATTTTGCAATTAAAACTTATGAGGTATCATTTATCAATATATTATATAATTACCATGACATTGTGTAACAGACGCGAACCAAAATTGGGGATTTTGGGGATGGGTGTCGATCGATACCAGGGTAGTGTCGATCGGCACCAGCTTTTCTGGTTCGACCATATTGTTTTACCTATCGATTTGGGTCGGTTTGGTTTAGGGAAAACCATTGAACCGAGATATTTAAGTGTTTTGTCGACAGAAAGAGTTTTGGAAAGAGTTTTTGGTCGCCGTTTCATCGTTTTGAGAAAAAAGAGAGAACAATAGTGTTCTTGAGATTTTGGGAGAGATTGGTGAGATTCTTGGCTGTTCTTGAGAGATCTGAAGCTCTGTTTAAGAGAATATTTTATTTTCAAATATTTACCTCTATACATGAATTTTTTTTTTTTGTTTCTAAATGTTCATAAATCATGGTCCACCCCATTTGACATATATTTCTCTAGTGCGTCAACTTAAATAATTAGGGTGAGTTGGCGTTTTAGTACATTTTTACAACATAATTAGATATATAGTACGTGTACTATTTACAATTAGAGAAATCATCATCTTTTACTGTTTGTGTAATAGATGGTTTATGAGATAGGGTAATTGAATGGGTTTGGGAAATGACAAAAATGGGTTTTCCCCATCCTTCGTCTCTCTCCGCTCTCTCTCCATTTTGTACCTGTTTTTTTTTTTTGGGCATTTGCACACCCATCTCTATATCACTATTCTTTCTCCATTCACTTTGCTTCTTTATTAATCCCCTTACTCGATTAATCAATTTACATAAATTAATCACTCAACATCCCTATCTCTCTTTTAACAAAAAAAAAAAAAACATCCCTATCTCTCTCTCACTCAACATTCTCATTCATCTCTCTCCTCTAGATTTTTTTTTATTTATAATTTTATATGTATTTTGTTTTAATGATTTTAAATATATTTTTATTCAAAAAATTTATATTTGTGTACAGTTTAATTTATATTAATATATTTAAAAATATAAATCTATCTAATTCTTTTTGTTTTATGTTTTAGATACATAAAAATATATATTTTTCCTCTATTATTTGATATGTATTTTGTTTGATAAATTTAAATACATTTCATATATATTTTTTATTCGTACAATTTAGTAGGTGTACATATGTAATCCGTATACTGCATTAGGTGTACGGATATATATATATATGTATATATATCCGTACAGCTTATTTAAGTGTACAGATGTCTGTACACATTATTAAGAGTACAGACATCTTTACTCTTAATAATGTGTACACTTAAATAAGATATAATGACATCTGTACAATTAAAAATAGTGTACGGATAATATAATATGTTTAAAAAATATTAGATGAAATTCATATCAAATTGTGAACAAAAAAATATAGATTTTTTTGTATATAAGAAGTTTTCTAAAAAAAGTTTTATTAACAATTATTTGAAAAATCAAAAAAAAAAAGAGAAAAGATGAATAATGGCATGAGCTGTAATTAGATAGGATATTGGATGGCAAAAAAGAGAGTGATACAGTAACAAACAGTGGTCAATGTACTACTTTGCTAATTTTGAATAGTGAACGTACTAGTTTACAAATTAAGTCTGAAAAATGTACTAAATCTCCTATTATCTCAAATAATTGTTAGATGCAGGACAACCATCAATGATTGAATTATTGGCACAATTATGACTTATTTAGAGAAAAAAAATATATCGCCACCAAATCTATGAAGATTATTTTTATATAAAACTATAAACATTACCTATGAACACGTATGAATTGCGCGCTTTTATATAGTCGTAATTAGTCTTTTATGTTAATCGTCTCTATCACTTGGGACTTCGATGCTACGTTTATGTACACATTTAGTGAACCTATTATATATAAATCAAGACCCGCACCATAGTTTTGTTAGATCTTTAGAAATTCATATGCCATTTCTGATTGTCTCAAGACCTATGTGCAATTGTTTTGGAATTTTTGACCGTTGGTTAATTAAATTGAGAACTTTGATAATGGTAAATCGTTTAAGCAATACACATGAGTTTATCTATTTATTCTTCAGTATATATTTTTACATTTTCATTATATAAATTCAAGATTGCACAATTTGCCAACAATCCCTAGTTGTTTAGATTCCAAGATTTCGACATTGTAACGCCCGTTAATAATTCACAACAGCTCTTTCATTGGCAATTTATTCGTTAATTATCAAGTACATAAATACAAAATCACAATTTGGAATCTAGACATTTTTACAATAAAAAATGGTAGAATCACGTTCAAAGTTCGTCGATAGTCACAACTTAACAAATGACACATTATTGGTTGATCAAAAGAAAAAAACAATGACACATTCAAATATTAAATGTCTTATTTAATTGATCTCTAGGATTGGCAATAGATGTTGTAATCAAGCTACTACATAAGAGTTGTAAACTCTTTTTGCATCATCTCCTAATTACAGCCGATCAAACTAAAGTCAACATGTATCACAAAGTTAAGATCTACGGCAAAGTTTTCAAGGCATTGGGGTTGAAGACGAAAGTTCTGATAATAGTATTCTTTAGTTGCTTACTAATTATACTAGCATTCTCAAACAACTTCAACAACCAACTTCTTGATGCTACAACCAACGGTAAGAAATAAAAATCATCCATCGTTTCTTTTTTATTTCTGACTTAAAAGAGACATTATCTGACTCTATATATCCATTTTCTTCTAATAGATGCAAAGGAATCTGAAACACAGAGGGATACACTGATCGGAGGGCTTTTAACCGCGGATTTCGATGAAGGTTCTTGCTTAAGTAGGTATCAGAAAACTTCCTTGTACCGCAAGCCTTCCCCATACAAGCCTTCTGAATATCTGGTCTCTAAGCTAAGAAGCTATGAGATGCTTCACAGACGTTGCGGTCCAGACACAAAAGCTTACAAAGATGCAACAGAGAGTCTTAGTCGTGATGAGAATTATGCAAGCAAAGAAAATGGTGAATGTAGATACATTGTTTGGGTAGCAGGTTACGGGCTTGGAAACAGAATACTTACTCTTGCTTCTGTGTTCCTCTACGCTCTCTTGACAGAGAGAATCATTCTTGTTGACAACCGCAAGGATGTTAGTGATCTCTTATGCGAGCCATTCCCAGGTACTTCATGGTTGCTTCCTCTTGACTTCAAATTGATGCAATATCCTTATGTTTATTGGTACAACAAGGAATACCCTCGTTGTTACGGAACAATGGTGAACAATCATTCCATCAACTCGAGTTCGATCCCGGCACATTTATATCTGCATATCCTCCATGATTCAAGGGATAGTGATAAGATGTTCTTCTGCCAAAAAGATCAAGATTTGATCAACAAAGTCCCTTGGTTGATTGTTCAAGCCAATGTTTACTTTGTTCCATCTTTATGGTTTAATCCAACTTTCCAAACCGAACTAGTTAAGCTGTTCCCACAGAAAGAATCTGTCTTTCACCATTTAGCTCGGTATCTTTTTCACCCGACAAATCAAGTTTGGGATATGGTCACTACGTACTACAATGATCATTTATCCAAAGCAGACGAGCGACTTGGGATTCAAATACGGGTTTTCGGAGACCCTGCTGGATATTTCAAACACGTCATGGACCAGATCGTATCATGTACGCAAAGAGAGAAACTGTTGCCTGAACTACATACACAAGAAGAATCAAAAGTCAATATATCAAAAACTCCAAAACTTAAAGCTGTTCTTGTCACATCTCTCTATCCAGAGTACTCTGAAAACTTAATGAAAATGTATTTGAAGCGACCAAGCTCGACAGGAGAGATCGTTGAAGTTTATCAGCCAAGTGGAGAAAGAGTTCAGCAAACAGACACGAAGATCCACGACCAAAAGGCGCTTGCTGAGATGTATCTTTTGAGCTCAACCGATAACATTGTCACAAGCGCAAGGTCTACGTTTGGATATGTTTCTTATAGTCTTGGAGGATTAAAGCCATGGTTACTTTACCAGCCAACAAATTTCACAACTCCTAATCCGCCGTGTCTTAGATCGACATCGATGGAGCCATGTTTCCTTACTCCTCCGTCTCATGGATGTGAAGCCGACTGGAAAACTAACTCGGGGATGATTCTTCCTTTTGTTAGGCATTGTGAGGATATTATGTATGGAGGGCTTAAGCTACATGATGATCTTTAGTTCTTGTTTATCACACATCTGATTTTATTGGATTAATGAGTTTTTAAATCAAAGGAGAAAAGCTATATTTATTTACTGTTACAATTGTATCCTCTGTATTACTATATATGTTAGTTGTCTAAAGCGCTTACAAGCTTTGTATGGTTTATAATATATAAATAGTAAGTAGCAATTCACATTTACTTATATCACATAAAGTAGCCTCTAATTCTTGGCGAGGAAAATACAGAGTACACAAACACAACTAGCTTTGAGTCCTCATCATTGTTGGCGAGGGTAGTGCCAAGTTCACTTATAGTTCTCAAACTTAGAAATATCTGGTTTCGTTCTCAAGAACTGAAGACCTGGGACTGGGAGATACTAGAATCGGTGAAAATACTCTAGATATAAAATAAATACTGTACGCTCGTTCTTTCACACTTTGAACTGAGTCTAAGCGATTTTCTAATTTTGTTATTTAACATTAGGCTATTTTAAAAATTCCTAAATATAATTTTTTGGCTTAGTTTAAGGTGATTTTTAATATGGATATTCAATTCTATTTGGGGAGAGAAATCTGTTTTTTTTTTTTTTTGTGGTCATAAAGAAAAAAAAAATATCTCTTATAAGTGTAATCACTTCCCACATCTAAGAATCCACATCAAAGACAATATTAATGGCTTTCTCTTGTGTCACAAGAAATATATTTTCAGTTCTTCCTTTTCTCGTTATTCTATCAATCACCCCTTTGTCTTCATCTTTTTCTCTGAATGACAAAGTCACAAATGCATTGATTAACACACTCTGCTCGAAATCGACAATTTACAAGCACTTTCAATATGGTCTATGAAAAGACGGAATTGTTGGGATATAAGAACCTAGATCCCATATGGGCCTCGCGTGAAAGAAAATGAAATATCAACTAAAGCAATCATGGAAGCTAAAGGGTTTGTGAGCTCCAAGGCATACTCGTTGGCATCTAAGGCGGCTTTTAATGCGTTCAATAGTATATCTATGTGTGAAGCTCTGCTTGAAGGGCTGGAAATGCCAGCTTATGTTTCTTCACGCAATTTGACGTTTGAAAGAATGTGCAACATTGACATGACTTTCCCCGATCTTTTCATTTGATTCTCTATGCTTTCATTTCAACTTTACAAGTAAGATGGGAAATCTATGAATTGTCATTAATTTCTGGTGTGGTTATTTAAAAAAATCATATATATGAAAGTTTGTCAAAAAAAAAAAAAAAAAAAAAAGAAAGTTGGCTAGCTCTCTCCATATGATTGCCACATCATCATTTCAGCATCTGCCATATGCCATATGTCCATAATTAATATTAACTTTGAAACATATAGTCTCTTTTCATCTTCCATTGCAAAGGTTAATGATTCATTCATCATTGTTTATATTTAATTGTAAAAATCATCATTAACTAAAGCTGAACTTTTTTTGTCTTATATAGAGATGTTGTCATGAAGGAGAAGGGTTGGGCTCTAAAGGAGAAGATCACTCAAGATTGATGCAGATATTAAAAAAAATCAAATAAAATCAACATTGTTCAATAAGCTAATTGTGTAGCAAATTGTTTTGTTCATGAATTTTGTTTTATTCAAGGTTTATGTCTCTATAAGATCTAATAAATTTTCTCTCTTTTCCAGCGAAACAAGATGATAAACGAATCTTATAATGTGTCTTTTGTGTGAGTGATATTGTTGAAAAAATTGCTAGCTAGAAAAACACTTCAATACTAGAATATGACCGTGCTAAAACACGGCTTGAAATTTCTTTTGTTTATTTTGTAATTTTTATTCAAAATATCATATAAGTGATTATTTTATTTTTTTAAAAAGTTTTTTTTTTTGGATTGAACACTAGACCATGAAATCATACGCTGAATATGACTTATGAGAATAACATCTATTTTATAAGATCTATTCTAATAGATCTAGATTTTTACCTGCGGCATACGGCGAGTTAAGTTGTGTGATAAAAAAAAAATAATTTTTGTTTTTTATTTGATTTTTTAAAAATTATATATTGTATTTTGATTGTTAATTCTATAACTTTACCCATATTCTACCGCATTTTAATTTAGGACTAAATATGTAATTTATATTTGTCAAAATCATCCTGACCGAGAAAGTCTACCAAACAACATTATTCCAAACTTTAATTTAATCTGAGAAATCATATTTATTGAAATTTTAACTCGTGCTCTAGCAAGAAATCATATTTCTTGGAATTCTTTCATATTATAGTGACATATTATTGACCTGTGTTAAACAAATCAAATTATTGTTAAAGATTTTATTTATTTAAGTAGTATTATTCTTTGGGATATTCTCTTTAAGTGTATATGGGTATAACTAAGGAAGCCAACCCATAGAGCATATTTTGTAACCAACTGATGAATCAAATAATAACTATAACTATTATATAGTCTACCAAAACGAAGTTGTGTACTTCCGAAATATTAAATAGGGGATAAAGAGTAGGGCCAGCTTAACTTTTTTCGGACCTTGTGCCCAATTTTTTTTTCCACAAAACTAAGGTTCTTTTTGAAAAATTTCTAACTTTAGGATCCTAAATTACAAAATACCTAAAATATAGGGCCTTAAACCTTGAATAAAAAAAAATCAGGAGACATGGTGCAAAAGTACCGACTGCACTACCTTTAAGCCGGCTCTGATAAAAAGTAGTTGTTCATACGTTAATTTCAATTGCATTAATCAAATCATCAAAACATAATTTTAAAAATGATAAAAAGAACAAAAAAAAAAAAAAAAAAAAAACTCGCGGCATAACACGAGTAGTCACCTAATCAAATTAATGAATCCATAGTCAAATTTACTTTCTCTTGCAACTTCCTCATGAATGGATATGTTTTCATCTCAAATTTTATATTTATGACGATTACTTATATAAGATTTTTTAGTAACGGATTTTATGACGATTATCCATTGAATCTCTAAAAACTTTTATATGAGTACTCAATCCCATGAAGGAACTATACCGAATACACATATAGTAACCTAAAGAATAAAATTAACTAAAAGGATAATTATATAATATCTCGTTACATATTAAGATGAGAAACACTTTTAATTAATTGTCCAATCTTTACTAGACTAATTTATAATTACATATTTTCCTTAGTGTTAATTATACATATTTCACTTCAATATTTTACAACATTATAATAAACAAAGGCAACTAATGGATGGGTAACAAGGGGTCATTTGATTTGCTTCCAAACCAGTAGTGATAGGATCATGATATTTTATTAATTTATTTATACATGATAAATATTAATCTATACTATTAAAGCAGAAATATTCAATAGATTCAAATTGGACTATGACTTTGTTTTGGTACGTTTTTCATTAAAAATGATTAGAGAATCACTTAATTTAATTAAATTAAACTATAGTTACAATTTATCTAAATGACCATTATACTCCTTGCTCGACCACTTAATTACAACCGGGTCGGGACGCAAATCCTCTTTAACCCGGATATAGAACAAAAATCTACCCGCGAATCCGTTTGTAATCCGGGTTAATACAATTCGGATCGTGTATTTGGTTTGATTCAAGAATAATTTTTCCTGTAGCCAAACAGAGGTGTAAATAAGAAAACTGGTATCCGAGCTTTAATGGCTTCAATAATATCAAATATTAACTACTACCATACTTAATCCTTATAATTATTACGAATATTAATAATAATGAGAAATCTTTAATACTTATGGATTGTGACTTTGTTGCTTCCAAATAATCAATAGATTAAATAAGAAATTGTATATATATGTAAACTTATTTGATTTTCTTTTATATTGTGAGATATTTACGGAAACAACAAATCAACTTAATACAATTAAATAAAAACAAATCATCATTTAGTTTAGATTTTTCAATATATCCTTAACGAAATTATAGTAATTAATTATGATTAATATAGATGGAAAAAATAAAAAACGCAGAAATTATATATATGTAAAGTTCTAAACTAAAAACAGAAAATGCGTACCATGTATCCCACATCGACTAAATATTTTGGAATATGGTTCATAACCACTATAAATATATGACTAATATGTTTTGAGTACAAATGAGTAGGAAGCTTGATTTATCAGGTATCCAAATTTAACAGTTTAATTTGGTTATATATTTGAGCATATTTAAACTTTTAAAAAGTAAACATATTATAATATATTTACGTTTTTCAAAAAAGTTTAAGAGATTATAAATATTTAAATTTTTATAGAATGTTTAAATATTTGAACTCTGTCAAAAGTTTAAAATATTATAATATATTTGTCTATAAAATATTTAAGTAATATTAATATTTTTACTTTTAAAAATTTTAAAATATAAAAAAAGTTTGAGTTAAACCCGTTAAAACATTTATTTTTTATCAAACTATAAATTAACTTGGTTTTTTACAATTTTGCTGAGATTTGATATATCAAATATTAACTTCTAAATGATACCCTAAATATACATAATCTCACTATAAATACAATGGTTTTCTAACCATTAAAATATCTCACACTAAAATTTAACAAGCAACTTCTCCTTTTTTGACGACAAACCAAAATAAAGAAAAACTCATCCTCTTACAAAATTACTATCCGATATTGCGGTATATCTATCCTCTTACAAAACTACTATCCGATATTGCGGAGTGTCTATTCTCTTACAAAACTACTATCCAATATTGAAGTGTGTCTATTTCCGTGAAAAGCTACATTTTAAAAAACTACTTACTCTATTAGGATTTCTAATTTACTGTATAACCCCAAATATACAAATAAACACTATATAAACAAAGAAAATAAGTCAAAATAAAAAACTACATTACAAAAATACAAATTAAAAAAAAAATAACTAACAAAATATATAATCATGTGCTGTAGCACGGGGTATCACCTAGTTTCTAGTACACATTAATAATTATTAATTTATAAAAATTTTGCTTTACTTGTTTTTTTTTTAGTTTTTAAATTAAATGAATTAAATCTAAAGAAAATCCGTGTTTTGTATGCTATAAAGTTTTTGTAGTTATAGATTTGAAAATTTACTATTTACAAAGATATTTTTTCTACAATAAATAATAGAGATCTTTTCTTTTTTTATCACCAAACAAAATACTCTGTCATTGTCAAAATAACAAAAATTATGGATGAACTCACTTGAACCAACGATATAATATATTCAAATTTATGATTAGTGACATTAACTGTTCTATTTGATATGCCAATATGATTAAAGGAAGAGAAATACCCTAAAATAGCACTATTTTAGGTTTCTCTTCCAAAATTAGCACACACTCTCAAATGTTCCAAAAGTCGCATTATTATTATTATATCTTAAAAAATAAAATTAATTATAATTTTTTACTTACAATTTTAATAACTTTCGGCGATGCTTCCAACAACGCTTCTCTTTCTTTGTGTATCAGTTCCGATCTCAGATTTTTAGATTCTCGACGTGATTCATAAGCTTTTAATTGAGGAAATAGGCAATTTTGTAGCAAATCTGATCGTGATTCAATGGTTAGTGCGTATTTGTTGCCGAAGTAGGGTTTGAAGTTTTTGGTAATCTCTTTGTTGATGTAGGTTTTGGATGTGGTTGAGATTTGTTCTACGTCTGTGATCAAGGATCTTTGGAGTTTAGTTGGTAAAACTCTGAATTGGGTGACAAAATCTTTGTCTTCTTCATCGTCGAGCGAGAATGGTTTGATTTCTTTCTCGATTAGATTTAATTTTGTCACTGGTTTTGAGGATGGTGATTTCTTCTCTGAAGAAGGTGAAGAAAGCCTGGAACTTGAAGATTTTGTGGTGGTTTTGTTTTTGGATGAGCTTGATTTGGACAGATCTGCTGATTTATTGGTCAAAGAAATGACGGGTTTTATGGAATTTGTGGGTTTTGTTCCGGAATTGAGCATCTTGAGCTCACAGCCGGCCTTAGTCGTGTTAGTAGAAGATTTGGTGGATTAAGTTTGTGAGACATAGCCATGGAGGTCTTAGCGAGTTTAGTTTGGTTCTTGCTTGAAGAAGAAAGAGATGGGTTTAATGAGTTTGGTTTGATTCTTCCTAGTGCCAGATGTTGATGATGAAACAAAACCAGTAAACTTCTTATTCTTAGGAGAGGACGATTAGTTTCACCATCATCACCACCTGAATCAAGATCTTTCACCAAAAATCTCATCACTCGAAAATGAGGATCTAATGGTCGTGTTTGTTGTAGCTCATTGTTTCCTTCATCGATTGAGGAGTTAGAGGAGGCACTATAAAGAGGAAGGTGATTTAACATCTGTCATGATATTTTCATACCTCTTCTAAATGGTTATTATAAGATCGCAATTTCCGATGCATTAATGGTTCTGGTTTTGTTGTATCCTCTGGTCAAGAATACTAGCAGGTTTTGTCCATTCTTTAGATTTTGTTGTGCTATGTTGGTTAAGATTTTTCATGCACCTGCAATTAATAGAAATAAGTTTTGAATCCTTTTTGATTCACTTGTGTTATTATCGCAAGAACCATTGTTGGATTGTAACATTAGGCTTTACTAAAGTTACGGAAAGAGAAATCTTGATTGATACTCTTGTTTGTGAGACATGTTGTTATAGACGTCACCGTTTCAAGGTCGTTATTTTAAAACTTTTTCATGAACACCATCATAAATTTCATTTATGCCTTCCTGAATACTATTGCATACTTCCTAAAATTTAATAGACCAAATGTATAGTGGTAACAGAAGTAGAACAAGGTTTTTTACGAAGGAGAGAGATATGAGAATTTTGATTATCAAAGGTAATGACCATTTGGATGGTGTCTCTTGTGCAGTAATTTGAATTTAATGTTGTATTTTTCACCTGAAAACTTGTTATTTCATTCTATTTCTAAAATATGAGATTTGTAGTCTAATTATCATTTATGAATGGTTTCTTGAAATTTAGGAAGGACTCTTTAAAGTATAGGAAAGCCTTCCTAAACGTTTGAATAATATTCATGAAGAACTTCTTTAAATTCAGGAAGAATTTCATGAAACAGTTTGAAAGGATTAAAAACAAAAAAAACCAGGCCATAACCGCTTACAAGAACTCAACTTGCATTCCTTTAACTAATAAGCCAAGTTATTCATTCAGTGGAAATATAACAATAAATATCTATATACAAGAAACATAAACATTACAGTATCTTTACCAAATGTAAAAATTGTTAAAACATTCTACTTGACAAACATATGGACTAATATTATTGAATCATTCCTGAATATAACTGAATCCTTCATTAATTTTTACAACCATTATGAGATTTATTCATGAAGGTCATCCTAAATTGCTAAAAGTCATTCCTAAGTATTTTCATGAAGGTCATCCTAAATTGCTAAAAGTCATTCATGAGTATTATTGAATCCTTCCTAAAATTTAAAAGCAGAGTGTTTGTACTTAATTGTTCTATCATACCCATAAATAACATGAAAAATCATCCCAACATCAGCAATCGTAGACTCAAAACACCCAATCATATCCAATGAATAAGCATAAGCCATAAGCCCAAACCTAGACACCCATAAGTAGGCTTAAGACCAACAACACCACAAAACGAAGCTTGGTGTCTCACACTTCCACCAATATCATTACTATGTGACATCATACACTGTTTTGCTGCAACAACAATTGTTGATCCTTCCGATGAACCTCCTGGTACACACAGTTCAAATTCCACATATTCATAGTTACCTTTAAACCAAAATCAAACCTCTAAGATTCAATCCTTAACCCATCACAAGTTTCCTCTCCTGAACTTTAGCTATAGTAAAAAAGAACAATACCACGTTAAAACCTCATCCATTTATATAATAAGCAAACACATATGCATCATGTAATACTCGTCAATATTAGAATCTCCATTTTACTAATTCAAACATTATTTGTAAAAGGAAACTAACAAGTAACAAACATAAGACTAAATGTACGTGTGAACACGTGAGACTTAAATAATGCAATTGTTGCTGGAGTTTGACTATTTCTACTAATCTAAAATCTCTCTTTGATTATAAGGATCTACTGCAAATACGTCATCCTTAACATAGCAAAACCAAGATCAGTAAACAAAACTCCTAAATATAAAAAAATCAAGACCAGCCTTAAGAGTATTGTGCCATAAATCAAGGAACTATAATCAAAATTTCAAAATTTAAGTGACACAAGCTTCATAAAGTAAAATTGATAGAAATTGAGAAAATTTTCACCTTTTTGAATAGCTTTGGGACACTTCCATCCATCAGTAGAGAGTGATGTTCTTAGGAAGCGGCATATTCGGCAGCACAATTTCAAACTGAGTGACATCACCCACAATCTGAAAATCCGATTTCACATCCTACAAAGGATAACCAGCAAATCCGGTACCGTTTTCAACGCAGACTGGGAGGCTCAAGCCATCTGATAGTCGGCGATCTAAAACCGATTGGAATTTGATTCTTTGAATTTGTGCCAACACAAAATCAAAAACTCAAATTTGCCTGGTCAGATGCTCAAAAACCATGAAATTGAAGAAGCGTTGCACCAAGAGAGAATAAGCATAGAAGATGAATGAGCTTTTCAGATTTTGTGTAGAAAAGATGATGATTGAAGAAGCAACAAGAGTTGTTGTCCAAAAAAAAAAAAAAGAAAAAGAAGAAGCAACGAGAGAAGAAGCGTAGAAGTGAATGGGCTTTTTAGGTTTTATGTAGAAGAGATGATAATTTTTATTTATTTAAATAATTTCTTCCAAAATTTAAGTTGTGCTAAATTTGGAATATTTGAGAGTTTGTGCTAATTTTGGAACAAAAACTTAAATTGGTGCTATTTTTGAGAATTTCTCTTAAAGGAAATGAAACCTATGCATATCCAAACTTGGAAAATTATCGAAATTTGACTATTTTTTGAAAAAATCATAGATTATACAACAATGAGATGGTTTCAAAACACCCTAAAAAAATTATTAAAAAAAAAAACTAGTTATGAGTTCAAGGATCGAACATAACCTAAAGCATTAGTCTATTTATACGTTATAATTAAGTTTTGGGTGTTACAAGTATTACACAATGAGAAATTAATTTTTGGTTGAAACTTAATTTCTCTTATAAACTTAATTTCGCCAGGGTTTAGACTAGGACCTGAGCTAGAACTGCTAGAGCCGTCAGACCCCCATTCCCCATTCGTTGCCGTTACTCGTACTCCAGCTCCACGCCTGTGCGGAAGACGAGAAGAGACATGCAAACGCTAGAAAAATTAGGAGAACCTTCTTCTGTGAACTTGAAAGAGCCATCATTTTTATTTCTTCTTATGTGTTTTGTCATATTATCAAAGAGAAATCCTTCTTCTGTGAACAATTTTATGAAAAATTAGGAGAACCTTCTTCTGTGAACTTGAAAGAGCCATCATTTTTATTTCTTCTTATTTGTGAGTTTGCTTTGTTATTAGTTTGGTATTTAACTATTTATAGAGATACATATATGTTTGACTCAAAGACTTTTACGTCCTAACCAATCAAGTTAGGAAACTTAATATGTTGAGTTTTGACCAAGGATTTCGTATTTATGTTCTACTAATTTGATTGGTTCACAATCTCTATATAAAAAAAGGATTTCGTATTTCCATATTTTCGTTTTACACTGAGGAGAAACATTTATTTTTGTTGTTACACTCTAAGATATCTGGTCAATCTTTTTGTTCTCATTCATTCTACCAATGATAGATATATATATTTTTAATCAAACTAGGACTTCGTCATCAACAATACAAGTCTAAACTTAACTCTGATCCTATGTATTTCCATATATCTTTTTTTTTCTTCTTATCACCAAACAAAATAGTCTGTTATTGTCAAAATAACTAAAATTATAGATAAATTTACATGAACCAACGATATAATATATTCAAATTTATGATTAGTGACATTAATTGTTCTATTTGATCAGCCTATACGATTTAAGGAAATGAAAATTATGCATATCCAAAATTGGAAAATTATCGAAATTTAACTATTTTATGAAAAATAATAAGATTATACAACAATGAGATAGCTTCAAAACACCCTAAAAAAACTTATTAAAATAAAACTGGTATGGATGACTCAAAGACTTTTACGTCTTAACCAATCAATTTAGAAAACTTAGAGGGGGTTATTGGTTCTATGATTTTAATGGATTTGGAAATCCAAACAAAAATCATGTGTTATTCAATCATTGATTTTAAAATACTTATCAAAATTATGTGTTATTGGTTCTATGATTTACAAATACTTGTTAAAATCCTATCTTATTCATTTAGTGATTTGTTTTTGTATTTCAAAATCCACATTATGTTTTAAATGGATTTGAATGAATTTGAAAGTGTAAAATAGAAGGATTCAAATCCAAGGATAAAACATGTTATTTCAAAATTCATGTATTTTGATTTTTAGAATTTACAATTCCATATGATTTAGAAATCACATATCTAATAACAGCCTCTTAATATGTTTGGAGTTTTGACCAAGGATTTCTTATTTATGTTCTACTAATTTGATTGGTTCACAATCTCTCTATAAAAAGGATCCTATTCACCCCCTCATGAAACACAAAAGGGAGTACTTAATCGAACACTCACCTTCATAGCCTTTTTATTAACTTCGAAGTTTACAATTTCACCATAATATATCTTTATATGTATATATAATATATTAGTGTATGTTTGAACTTTGAAGTGTAAGACAACAAGAAAATGTGGAATAAACTGTGTTATAGTAAGACGATTAGAACATTTTCAATCAAGAACAGAGCAATTAGCAATTAAGACAAAAGGAAAATATTCTCTCTCTGATAAATAAACACCACTAAAAAAGTATGCGAATCTCAGTTAGTGTAATCTTTCATCATTCCATTCCATCTGTGTTGAAGCCTTGAAGAAAATCACAATCGTCGGGTTCTTCATCTCCATCGAGTGAATCTGGCTTCATTAATTCAGCCAAGAAATCTTTAAAATCTTCTGGGAGCTCATCAAAGTCATCAAAGTTATCATCGTCTGGGGTCACAGGTGGCTGTGGCTGCGGCTCATGTTGCTGTGCTGGGAGTAAAGAATCATGAGGCTGCTGGAGCTGCGACTGGTCCTGTTGATGCTGCAAATCCAGCTGCTTAACCTCCTCTTTTGATACGCCTTTTCCTTTCTTTAGCTTCTCTTTTTTCTCTGCTTTCATCCTTTTTACTGCCGACGGAGTCAGATAAATCTTGCACAAAGCATAATCCACCTGCACACACACAACAATCGAAACAAAAAAAAAAAAAAAAAAAAAAACAAAAATCCAAAAGTGAAAAAATCTCAATAACTTGGATCCCAAGAAACACATACATACCTTGTCGTTATCATCAGACGACGACTCAAACCAGTATTCATGCATTAACCAATCCGTCTTTACGCCGTTTGGTGGTCTCCCAACGCAGTATTCAAGTGCGGTCACGTAGCCGACGTCGCCTTGTCCAGCATCAATCTGCTTGGCACCTACGGTGCCTTGTCGTGACGGTGGATATATTTTCAATTAATTATAACTAAGATATACATCTAGCTATATTTCAATCTTAAATCTTAAGATATGTGGAATGAGAAAGGTTTCATATTATCTCACAACGAAAAAAAAAAGAAAAAAAATTGTGATCCTTAGAGATTTAAGATTACATTATGTCACTTATATAAGTTAAGACTACGGTGGTAGACTTATTTTTAATTTATTAAAGTTACGATATACATCTAGATATATTTTTAAACTGAGGGACAGATAAAATTTTCATTGTACTATAGGTCTGATTTAGGAGTGTTAAAATGGGTAACACGACCCGACCCGATCCATACCCACATGGGTTCAAAACTTTCGTGGATGGATTCAACTCGACCCATTTGTTAGAATGGGTTGAATTTATATATCCAAACTCAATGGTTAAATGGGTTACTCATATAAAAATAAACATATAAAAATAAATTAATTAATATTAAATTCATAATATATTATGTAAAATAGAATTATAAAACTAACCCAAATTTTTAAGCTTAAGAAAATAATATCTAAATATTAAAATAGAAACGCTTATTATTTATTTTGGATATTTTACATAAATTAGTTGTTAACGAATATATTTTACATATTAATATATACATATATATTATATTATATGTATACATATATATTATTTTTGTTTTTTCGATTAACCCATGGGTAACCCATAACCCTAATGGGTTTACCTCGATAAACCCATGAACCCGTTGGACGAACCCATCAAAACCCATTTATTTATTTGGATTTACAAACTTAACTCATACCCATTAAAATAATAGACAAACAGGGTAAACCCATGGTTTCTACTTTCTATCCATTTTGACACCCCTACTGGTAACCTACTTAAAGCTGTACAAACAAGCTGTAAGCTTTTAGTGAATAGTGCAAAGTTGTAAGAAAAATCTGTATGTCAAAGGTGTACAAAAAAAAACTGAAAATATACCGTTTATTAAAAAATTAAAAGTAAAAAATTAATAAAATTTTAAAATTAACATAAAATGTAGTTTAGTTTATAATTATAGATGTAAAATTTATGAATATTTTAAATTAATTTATGACAATTAAATCATTCCAGTATAAAAAAAAAGTATAAGAATATACTAGTCCAATAATTAAAAATATTTGTATAAGTTTTACTCTTAGTTTTTTTTTTTGGAAATTTTAGAAACTATAAGTACATAAATTTTATAATCCAATAATGAATTGAAAGTATTTTTTTTTACCTATTATAGAATAAAAATATTTATTGAGAAGTAATTTATTAAAATGAATTATATTTTATTTTTAATAAAAATATATAAAAATATATATATATATATATATATAATCATTGGTACATACATATTAAAGGCTACCGAGAAATACAAGCAAATCAAATTAAGAATGAGCTTCCCATAACAAATCTGCTATTTGATTACGCACATCTGCCATATATGTTCCACTTCTTGATGTTTCCACCTCTTCTATTTCACTGATTACACTTACATCTACGTCATGCTGTCCATTTTCATTTTCTGCGGAAGCACCTGTATCAAAATCATCATCGGAAATATTGGAACGTCGAATGTAATTATGTAGACCCATTGTAACAAACCAATTTTTTTTGAATTTCTAATCTGTATCGCGGTAATTCTTTTACAATCCTCAATTTTTTCTTCCAGATTTCAAAAGTTCTTTCAATAGCAGAGCGAAGTGAAGCATTCCACCTGTTGAACAATTCATACTTATTTCGTGGAGGCGGACCATTCTGAAACTGTCCTAAATGATGCCTCACCTCTTCTTGATGGTTGCTCCGGTAATGAGCTAAGTAACCTTTTTTATTCGCATATCCAGAGTCAACTAGATAATATTTTCCTGTAGGAGGTTTCGAAAATCTTTGACTATTCTCTTGTGCTATCGATAAAACTCTGGAATCATGAAGTGATCCCGGTGCTCCATTCCAAACATATGTGAAAAGCATGTCTAAATCACATATCGCCATAATATTTAGGCTTGATTCACCAAAACGATCCCAATAAACTCTTCGATTTTCTTGTGGTGCTATGACAGGAACATGTATTCCATCTATAGCACCTATGAAACTGTTGAAGAATGGCCAATACCTTGGATCATATCGAAGACTGCGGGGATACTCTCTAAGTTGGCTAGATGTTGGGGTCTTTATTTGATCACATGCAAGTCGCTCCATCGCATTTAGCACTTCATGAAACTTGCGATTAACTGTCTCTTGATTACGCCCAAAATTCCTAGCTACAGTACGTTGAACTTCATTATGACCACATGTAGAAAGAAACATTGCAACGCTTTCCTCAATGCTAATATTTTCTGTTGATGTTAATCCATACTCATTTTCCATCAGTTGACACAACATTTGAAATATTCCTCGAGGCATCCTTACTGCATGTAAGCATTATGCATCATCATGTTCCATCTGGTGTTTAATATTTAGCCAACCTAGTCCTCCTCCCGCTTGCATGGGTTGTCGACAAAAATATCGTTCATAATACTACATCGTTGGCTGAACAAGTACCTCATCGACTTCTTCGTCCTCAAGCATAAATAATTCGCATAATTCTTCATGTGTTAGATTATTTAGTCCCAGAGAGTACAACTCATTTGTCCGATTTTCCTAGCCATTAAGAGAAAAATAAGTTAAGCGACTAAAAAAATTGTGGTAGACAAATATTTATTATAGTAAAATATATATTATATAAATAAAATACAAACATTAATAAAAACCATAAACTTTTCATATTGTTTATTCAATGTTTCTTGTTATCAGTGGGATTGTTTGATGTTCTATCATCCATAAAATTTAACTGCCATGGTTGAGTTCCAATTCCCGATGGTGCACCAAACCTATATCCAGTATCTGTGTACCGTTTAGTTGGCGTTACAAAACCAGGAGAAAAATTTGTTCTTGTTCTTTGACTAGTTTCTCCCATTAGAGTAGTTGAAATTCCACCGATTGTTGATGATGCCCCAACATTAAAAATTTCAGGAGATGTTGATGTTTGCATCATTTGTATAGCAGGCGACGAGTTCATGAAAGGAAAACCAGCAAATCCTTGAGGAAACATCATCGGTACATAAGGTGCACCCATCGTATGCCCAGGCGTATTAAATCCTACCCCCAGAGATGAAAAGAACTGTCCCATAGCAGGAGATGGTTGAAACTGTGGAATTTCAGCAAACCTATATTCAGAATTTCCTGATGAATATCCCACAAAATTTTCTGACGAATGTCCCACAGAACTTCCTGATGATGGCACACTTCCGCCGCTTGAACCACTTAAAAATGACCCAAAATTTGACAAATTTGCAGGAGTTACGGTTTCTAGACGATCCACTTCAGTTATACTTTCCAAAAACTGGATTATATCTTCATCTGACTCAAAAGAAGTGTCCAAAAATGTATTACGCCACCATGCATACTCCTTAAGCAGCTTTGCAGATGCTTTCCAGAATGGTTTGTACTTCTCAATTGGTAAAGAATTTAGTATAGCAAATGCATCTTTAAATTTTGCATATTCTTCAGGACTGTACCTATCAGGTCGCAGGGCTGATACAGTCGCACGTCGTGCATCTGATATTCCTTGAAATACAGTGGTAACTGAGCTTTCAAATTGATGCCTTCTACGGTTCCCACGATCTTTACTACCAACTGAACGAACTCTTGAATTTCTTCTTCGTAAACTACTTTCTCCTCGTCCGACACTGTATGGCGCAGCACGGGAGGTATGTCTACCTGAACGATTGTGGATTTCTTCTGACGATGCAACTAGAATATCTCCATATCTCTCCTCTGTTGCTGCAGAGGGAACATCTTCATATGTTTCTCGTGGATCAATAAATGTGTTATCTGGAAAATAAGTATTTTCTTCATGTGTTTGAGGTGTGTTGTCAGCTCTTTCATCTTCTTCATCATCATCATCACCAATACCACCACTGAAATCAGCTCTTGCATATTCTTCATATAGTTCTCTTCGTGCTCCATCAACATCATACATATGTTCACTTGATACATCATATTGTCCACAAATACGTTGTAGTGCATCCCAATATTTTAGCGGTTGACGGTGACAAGCAATAATTGTTTTACTCTCCTGAAAAAAAACAAATATAAATTTTAGAATTTCTAGATAAACACTTTTAATATATCATACAATTCAAACTAACATAAAATATACATACCGCCTCGCGCGCTTGCCACCAATCGTCATCCATACAGATAACTCCAGTTCTCTGATTCGAACTTACACTTGTTTTACCCATAAGGTCGACCCATTCTTTGTAAGTTCCCTTCAATGTATCTATCTTGTTTTTGACCTTTATCCAACTATCAACATGTTTCCCAGTCCGCTTTAATAGTTCACTCAAAATACGATTTTGATGAGGTTTTTTAGACCACATGTATTATAGTCTACTTTCACAAGCTCAACTTCATATAGTTCAAGCACAACGCGGTCTTCAAGAGATGACCAATTTTCTTTCTAAAAAATGTGAAAAATATTTTTATGTATATATATATATATATAAATGACTAACATATGGAATATAAAAATTTATTATATTACATATACTACTTATGTTATATATATGTAACTTACATTTTTTCGTCGACGTGAAGAGCTACGACCTTCACTAGACATACTGTAGAAAAAATATAAATTACAACAAATCAGTTTTATACAGTTTTAGTAATAACTTGAATTTCACATTAATAAATGTTACTAATTATTATATAAAAAACCAGTATAAGTACCAATTTTATATTATTACATTTTCACAAAAATGTAATCATTTAAATTAAAGTAATTATTTTATAATATAAGACAAACATAATCTATCTTAACATTTTTGGAGTACAAATTTGTGTCCCATTTTTTGGTCTCGTGGGTCGGTTTTTTCCAAATTTTTAACCGATTTGGGAAATCGGATCTTCCCAAATATATGTGTGATCGGGTCTGGTCTATTATCTGTAAAATAGTGATTCATCCCTAAAATATAATTTGCACCTATTATGATTCCATCATCCCTATTATATAGCAACTAATCTAAGACAGTTACATGTTAGGCAACATATAATTAATATAGAAAAATCGCAAACACATTTTGGTAAATTCTTGATACGTATTATCAATCACGCATCCTAACTAGAATCAAGATAAAGTTATGCATTAACATTATTCCCTAAATCAAAACAAACAAAATCGTAAGCATATACTCTAAACTTGCGAATCAAGCTTATAGTTAGGGTCACTGGGAAAACCCTACCTACAACCTTGAAAAGTATATATATGTATCATTCTCCATCCAATACAAGCACCACCACATCCAAAAGAAAATTTAAATACCTTGCTAAATCCCACAACTACTATACTCTGAGATGTAACGTCAAAAAAGGGTTGAAAATCTTAATTGTCAACAAGTTGTTTTTCAAATAAGTGTTTCAGAATTTATAGATTAATGTTATGAACAGGTATGTCTCTGAACAAATTTAAGCATGACTATGCAAAGTTATATTGATTCAGCAACTAACTACATGGTTTTATAATGTAGGTGTTATCACCCATTTCTAGACATACCTAGAGTTAGGCCTGGGCATTTGGGTGTTCGGGTCGGGGTCAGGTTCGGGTAATTCGGGTTCGGGTTTTTCGGGTTTACGAATATAGGATCCGAGCAGGTGTTCATATAATTTCGGGTCGGGGTCAGGTTCGGTTCCTCTCGGGTTCAGGTTATTTGGGTAATGACTTTAAAAAACCTGTAATGTATCCAAAATATATTCGGTTATGGATAGTACCTACTCAAACATATCCAAAGTACCCACAAAAACCTGAAATATACCCAAAAAACCCGAATAACCCGAAAAACAAATGAAACTGCATAACATGAAATCTTAAACAAATGAAACTGAGCATATTATGTCTCGCAAAACAATTCAAACACATACCATATCTCGCAAAATAAGCATCCCAACAAAGAAAAGCATGTCTTAAAATCTTAAACATCCCAACAAAGCAAACGAAACTTAAACATCCCAACAAAGAAAAACATGTCTCGCAAAAGCATGTCTAGCTGCTATGAACGGAGAACCCAAAGATGAGACTAACAGCGGAATTAGGTTTTGGAGATCCAATTTGAGAGTTTTGGTTTATAAAAGCCAAAGATTCTTGAAATCGGACAAAAATTGGCAACTTCGACATGTTTATGCAAAGTAAAGAAGATTCACAAGGATTCAAGGAGAGGAGATTAAGGATTCTGACCTAGAGTTATGTTTAGTTGACGGCTACAAACGGATGTATGCTTCAGAAAGCATCTCGGATCATGAATACAAAATTGGTATTTACATGTAACAAATTTCTGAATTTCTAATAACAAAATATTTATACAACGAATTAAATTAGAATTGTTGGATCTGACTAGGAATATTAAAAAAAAGCTCTAGCCTTTTCTCTGCAACTCTGTTTTTGTCCCCTGTTTTTTAATCACTACCGTCACCGTACGGTGACCCAGCTATTTGTGACAGACCAATCAGGGGTCGAATCAGCCGCCAAACTCGTAACCCTCTCCTCCGGTGAATCGGTCGTTTGCGAATCGGAAGAAACCGAAACCCAATCGGGAAACTCGAAAGGGCATCTCGGCGATGTAGAGACTTCCTCCTCTGTTTTCAGGTTAACAACGAAACCTTCTTCTTCTACTACTAAACCGTCGTCATCAAGATCGACGGCTACAAACGGATATTGTAAAAGCATCTCAGCTGTCCATCTCTTTTTGGGATCTTTAACAAAACACTTTGTCAAAAAATCTCTTCCTTGTTCCGACAACTCCTCGACCCTGACCTAGAGTTATGTTTAGTTGACCCGTGGTAAGTAAGCATCATTTATGTAATTTTTCGATTGCTAAATGTTTTCGTTTTCTTACTTTAATTAATAAGATCTATTTATAATAACATTTAGAAACAACTTTGATTTGTAAATGGAAACATATTTATAATATATTATCATATATATATATATATATATATATATATATAATAAATCACAGCTGCACAAAAAACAATCAGAAAAAATCAAAAAACTCTATACTAAATAGAGACTAAAACTATTTAAAGTGTTTACCAGTTACTGACCATTCTTTCTGAAGCATAGTAAAGCCATTGTGTCTGCTTGCTGGCCCTGAGTTGTTTTCCTTTAAATTTTGTACCTATAGACAACAACAAATTGCATATGTGTTTGTTATCTCAACCCGTGGAATAATCAGGGGACTTTTTAACTTAACCTGTATTACATTTCCCTTTAGCAAATGCGTTATCTCAACCCCTTGATCTTCGGATTTATTTGTATATGAATCAACAGAGGATAAAACTCCACTTAAGTACTTCATCTATTTTTGTTTTTTGTTATATGCAGGTTCTTTTACACCAACAAAACTGACATGGCAAACCTAAGAAGAATGAAATCTTTCGAAAATAAGAGAATGTGATAACTTCTGTACACTATATTTCCTACACTAAGATTCTAATTCACAGTTGTTTTTCCTCTTTTCCTTTAGCTGATATTCAAAAACTTTGTTTCACAGAGCTATTTATTATCCATTACCCAGCAGAATACTTCTGAGATTGCAGAAATGTTCATACATATTTAGAATATGAATTCAAAATTACCTCTATGTCGGTAGCTTTAAAAACACAATGTTTTAACCAAGAAAGAGAATTAGACTTCATGATGATGACAAGTATATAACTTCGATGTCTTCTGGAACTCCTGAAATCATAAAATGTATGGTTAATTGAAGGCTGTCTATATGGATCTGAGAAGTTATGTACCACAATACTTAAAATCTACCGATTACAAAAAAAAAAATAAGAACGAAAATCTCTGGGTAAAGAGAACGAGTTACCCATCTTCACTAAATCTTTCATTGGAATACAGCGAAGGTCAACAAGTAGCCAATTCAAGTATCTATCGTAAAATTACAACGATTACAAAAAGAGACACGAAATCGGTAAGCGATTTTTACAAATTTAGAAACAGAATAAATAAAAGTGCAATAAAAATTTAGAAACAGAATAGTTAAATAATTTCCCGTGGTGTATCACGGGGTAGATCCTAGTATATTTTAAAGAACAAAATATTATATGCACATAATTATTTCTTATCTTAATGGTAAATTAGTAACATAAATATAACATAAAGTTTACCTTAACTCTAGTTACTTGAAACTGGAAGAATGTCTTCTAACTTTTTTTCCCGGCTGAGAGATTTTTTTTTTTTTTTTTTTTGAGAAGAAGAGCAAAGAAGAAGTAGTTTACAAAGTGTGAATCAATTGTTTAGCTACATATATAGGAGGAAGGAGCTTCACTTTTACTATCTATATTTTAATTCATTAAAAATTTATTCAGATAAAATAAAATATCATCCACCAATAGCATTGTGATTTTTGAAACATTATCTTCATTTTAAAATAATTTATAAAATACAGAAAACTTTATTCAGCTTTTAATCCTGTTTGTGTTGACTACTTTTTTGTACCGCTTTATACTTGATTGGTAAAAGTTAAAGCTATACCACTTTGTACAGCTTTCTCTTTCTTCACCAATCACTTTTTAAAAAACCCTTTTAAAGCGTACTTCACCTTATTTTTTGTTTTCTTTTTTTCGTCTAAAAAGAAAATCATATTGATGAAAACATATAGTCTTGATACAATTGTTCAGTAAGCCAATTTTGCTTGTGAAAAACAAAAGGAATAAAAGGCAGATGTTAAGCATTTTTGTTTAGCTAACAAATAAGCAACCTTATTACAATTTCTTCTGGTGAAACCAAATTCAGCTCTCTGAAATCGGCTGGCCCAAAAGGTGTATTGTGATATAAACCATCAACTGATATGTCATGTGTTAGTCCCTTTAAATTCTTTGTGAGTTGTTCACAATCTCGTTCAAAATAAACAAAAATTAATCCTCTTATCCATGTCTGTTGAAGCGCAGCAAGTAAAGACATACTTTCAACTTCCAAGGGTGAGTTAGCATTGAGAAAAATGCTGGAATCCCATCCTAAAGAAACACCATTGTGTCTAGAATAATCCAACCACCTGTTATCTTACAAGTGATATGATCAAAAGCCGCATCATAATTACAGTAACATAAGGACTTTTTGGTCGTTTCAATTCTTGAGCTCGTTCTTGATTGGAAGATTTATTTGGTTGGGCGTCTTTCTGAGTTATTTGGGTGATCCATTCCTGGACATCGGCTTGTGCCCGTAAAATCAAAGTGCAAGGATCTTTCTTTATAGAGTTGAAAATAAAATTATTTTTGATTTCCATAAAAACCATAACAGCCAGATTCCCAAGAATTTCTATTCATTAGAGGACCATTATTGTTTTGAAAGTTTAGTATATTAGACAAATTATCTTCATAATAGTCGTTGGATGGTAGACCGAGTGAAGCGGAAGATTGGATAGACCCCATATTTGTTGTGCATGAGGGCATGTGAAGAAAACATGATTTATTGTCTCATCAGCTTTTAAGCATCGAGGATACACTGGATCCAGGTTCATATCCCTTGTAGTTAATCTTGTTATAACTGGTAATGCTCTCGTCAAAGTTTGCGGTAAAAAGTGTTTGATATTTGGTAAAGGTTTCAACTTCCATATCATATTTTTCAGCAATATAGGACCATGTGGGGGAGGAATGAAATCCTTGATTCAGGATCATGAGTTAATAACCAATATCCTTAACAAACATTGTAATCTCCAGTTTTATTGTAATGCCATACAAGTTTGTCCGACATATGTAGATTTGGGAGATAAGTGTTTTTGATGAAATTATGATCTTCTAGAGCAATAAGGTTGTCAAGTTTCTCTTCATCCCAACATCGATAGCTTCCTCTCCTAATAATTAGGTCACTAATACAAGTATTTGTATGGATATCACTACCCCTAATTGGTTTCGGAGTATGAGTTGGAGTAAATTATCTTCGTTATCATGGATTGTTTCTCCAATCCCTACTAAATATCTAGAACCTTTTTTTAATAACATCCAAACCAGCTAGGATAGAAGCCCAACCATAGGATTAATTCGCTTGTTGCTTTGCGTCTAAAATAATGTCATGTGACACCCCGGTTTCAGAGACTTGCACAGAGGTTTAAAAGAATTGATTTGGCCACCTATGTCACTAAAGTGCACTTATCTTTCGGTCAAGGATCCTGAGAGAACTCCAGAGCTAAGCGTGCTTGAGTTGGAGTAGTGTCAGGATGGGTGACCTTCCAGAAAGTGATTGTCGGAACTGTGCGAGTGAGGACAAAACACAGGGAAAGATCATGTGGTGATTTATAGGGATGGTAACAAGTCTTTAAAGCCTCCCAGACGTAGCAAACCGGCCGTCGGATATGGATGGACTCACGAGCCTAGTGAGAGGACGTGAGGTCCATTAAGGAAAGTGGGCCCATGGACTGGGATTGGACATGGAGCCCACTAAGAGGTGACGGTCGGGGCGTTACAAGTGGTCTCAGAGTTGAACCCAGACGAGTGTGGAATCGAGTGAGCTCACACCATCGGGGGTGACGTCTTGGTGCGCAACGAGGACGTTGCGATCTGTTAGTGGGGGTGAATTTTGACACCCCAGTTTCAGAGACTTGCGGAGAGGTTTAAAGAATTGATTTAGCCACCTATGTCACCAAAGTGCACTTGATCTAATCGTAATAGACCACACCCACGTGACCACCAACACAAACAACTCACAATCCCAACAATTAAATACCGGTTTAATTAAATTAACCAATATCATCTAAACCAATAATTTATTAAACCATCATTTTGGTATAAAATAATAAATTAACTAGTTTAATAAATCAACTAGAATTAAACCGATTTCACTCTAATTCCCGACAAAAACTCAAATATTTTTATTACCGCAGGACACTGACGTTACATGTCATCTCGAAAATAATGAGCCTTCATCATAAGAGCAAAAAGATAGTTAGGATGATTGATAATCCACCAAGCTTGTTTTGAAAGTAAAGAATCATTAAATTTGGCAAGGTTCTTAAAACCCAATCCACCGTCTTGTTTTGAAAGTTGTAAACACTTCCATGCAACCCAAGAAATTCCTTTAGAATATGAGATTCACTCAAATACGTGTGCAACATTATAAAAGCATAGATAAATTACTTTTATACATATAAACCTGATTTCCTTTCTCTCACCAAAATTGCATAATAATTGATTTCAATTCTTAGATAATACTCGCAAGAAGTTTGAAGCAAGACATGGAGTACACTGGCATCAAAAGAGCTACCGATTTTAAAAGTATCTCCTTTCCAGCGGGTGTTAGTTTCTTTGCACTCTAAGAAGGTGTTCTTTCTTTGACCCGATCAACAAAATAGTTGAACATTTCATTCTTCTTTCTTCCAAATTGCTCAGGTAATCCAAGGTATTTACCACCTCCACCATGATTAGGAATGTCAACAATAGCTTTTAGTTTGTTTTGGAGTTGGCCATACACTCTGGAACCAAAAGTAATTAAAGATTTACTTGTATTGATTTATTGGCCAGAAGAATATTCATATACTTCGAAGACGTCTTTGAGGGCTCAACAGTTTCTTTTATTTGCTTGGCAAAAAATAGAGAGTCATCCACAAATTGTAGATGAGTTATAGCATGCACACCATTACCAATATGAACACCTCTAATGTCTCATGAAAATACTTTGGATTTTAAGATGATCCATTATATCCGCACATATGATAAATGTTGAATGCCTTGTCGAATGCCTCGTTCTGATGTGACCAAACCATGTGGTGTACCATTTATCAAAACTGAATATCAAACCGATCTAACATAAGCCATGACCCAACTACTCCATTGACCTGTGAACCCAAAAAGTTTCAATGCTACCTCCAAAAATTTCCATTTCACTCTATCATAAGCCTTACTAACATCAGTTTTTATAACCTTGTAACTTTTGAAAACTCTCTTTCGACTCTTTAGAGAATGAATTACCTCATGGGAGATCATAATATTGTCTGTGATCACCCTACCAGGTATAAAAGCACCTTGTGAATCGGAGACTACAGAATCTAGGTGTGGTTTTAGCCTATTTACTAATCATTTGGAAATAATCTTATATAGCATTACAGAGGGTTATTGGTCTATATTCTGATAGAGTGGTTGTATTTGGTATTTTTGGAATCATGCATATGTTTGTATGGTTGATGTCTGGCTTCATTGAAGATGTTGCAAAAAATCTTTCACCTTCTGGATACATCCTCTCCAATTGTTCACCAAAATTCTTTATAGAAACATGTTGTCAACCCATTAGGTCCTGGTGCTCTGTCATCGCCTATTGAACAAACTGCGTCATAAATTTCAGATTCAAAGAAGGATCGGGTTAGGTCAGTGTTTGTCTCCCTTATTACTATAGGAATGAAACCCCAAAGTCTTGAGTAGACACATGAACAATGATGATGTACGCTATTATTAAAGATGATGATGATGTACCTTAATTTTTTGTTTTCTTAAAAAATATTGTTGATTACCGATGAGTATGTAGCAAATAATTTCTAGAAAATATAACTTTTCATGTTGACTTGTGAAAGTTGAAAATATCTATACTAATATTAGAAATAACTTTAGCTTATTGTATCAAAATTTACATCAAACTACCATTACAAAAGAAATGTTACAAAAGTTAATAATAGTCACTAAGGATAATAATATCATCTACTAATCTTTGTTGTTTTATTACTTTATAAAAACAAAAATTTATTAACGCTTTTTAAAAATGATAGATGTGACCTCGTCGTATCACAACCTTAATATCAAGAACAAGAAACAGAACATAAACAAGAGAATAAGACTTAGGTTTTGGGCAATTGTGAAATATCATAGTTTTTATGATCTTTAACTATGATATAAGTATGCTATTTGAGTCTTTTTATTTTTTTTTCTATGACGTTTTTGAGTCTTTACAGATTTTCTAGAATTTTGGTACGGATGGAGCAAGATGGAGCAATTTGGAATGTTTTGAAGCATTGAACCGAAGGAAATCAACTTGGAGTCGATCAAGAGTGATGGTGTTGATCGACAACACCCTTGGTGACGGTCGACACTCCAGTTGGCCGACACGAGAAGGCCCAAGTTTGAAGTTTTACAAAGTAACCCCCGGAAGTTTTACATAATTGCAAAATTAGTCTCTGGCGTGTTTTAGGACATATATATATATATTATTTTGAGGTTTTAGAAATCATTAGTTTTAATTTCTGCAACCTTTTGAGAGAGAGATATTGAGAGTTTTTGGGAGAGACGGATCTCAATTCATCTGTATAGAGAAGATTCATAAATTCCCTATTTCCTCTTTTAATTTCTATTGCATATTATTCAGAAAAATGTTTTGTTCTTCATTGAATATGTCTGGGTAGTTTGTTTGTTAGGTTAAGGGTTTTTTTCACAGTTTTTTATGGTTTATTAGAACTATTGATTTATTACGATTCTTATTCTTGTGTGATCTTCATCTTAGGTTGTTCTTCATATTAATTCTTGATTGATCACCTAGAATTAATAACCTAGGAAAATAAATTGATATGAGAATATAATTGATTTTCTTGATTATGCCTATGATGAGCAAAATTACATTTTACAAAAAGATTTGATTTAGTAATTTTGTGGACAAACTAAATTTGTTTTCAAAGCTGGTTTTTAACTTGAATTTTACAAAGAGATTTGGATTTTCATGTTTTAAACTTAGATAATATTTGCAGTGAGAACTGATCTATTTTACAGTTGAGTTTAGAGTTCTACATCTGTCTTTAATTGCTTGAATCCTATTAATTTATTGATTTGATATCCCATAATTTCTTGAGAAATTCCCTAGACCTAGCTTTTTAATTCCTTGAATTTACAACCCTTTAATGTAATATTTTTGCATTGCTTTTCTTAATTTTAAATCATTATATTTAACGTAAATATAAAACTTTATAATTTATTGTGTGATCTTGAGTCCTTGTGGAATTCGACCCCTAAGTACTACAGTGATCTCTTAATTTGAGAGAGTATCTCTAGGGTTAATTTGATCATATCAAATTTTGGCGCCGTTGCTGGGGACTCTTTTGATCTACCATTAGATTTGAGTTTTTATTTTCGTCTAAACTTTTCTTTTTATTTGCTACTATACACTTTTGTTTCTCTTTTCTTGTGTATTTCAGGTGTATGCCTCCTAAGCCTAAAACTCGGAACAATAAGACTGGACCATCGGTGAAGCTTACAAACCAAGAGTTGGGAAAGTTAGAGCGTGATAACCGAAAAGCAGCCAAATCCTTGAAGATTGTCTACACAATCATTCTGAGAGCTGATGAGGATGGTGTTTTAAGGGATCAACAGGACCACTTGCGCAATGAGCAGGGCCAAAAGATTGATGCAAAAGGCAACGTGATTGCTGATATTGCCTCTTTTTGGCTTTTCTATTTCTTAAATAAGGAAGTTGACCTGTAAAAGTTGGAAATATCTATACTAATATTAGAAATAACTTTAGCTTATTGTATCAAAAATTACATTAAATTACCATTACGAAAGAAATGTTAAAAACTTAATAATAGTCAGTAAGAATAGAAATATCATCTACTAATCTTTGTTGTTTTATTACTTTACAAAAACAAAAATTTATTAACATTTTTTTGAAATGATAGCTATGACCTCGTCGTATCACAACGTTAGTATCAAGAACAAGAAACAAAACATAAACCAGTGAATAAGACTTAGTTTTTGGGCTATTAATATTGCCTCTTTTTGGCTCTTCTATTTCTTAAATAAGTAAACAAATACAACACGATGGAGGGATCACAACTCCTACAATACAAGATATCATGGAAAGATGGAAAAATGGACCCTAACAAATAGGAAGACCAATTACACTAATTTGCAAAACGATTAAGAAACAGAGACTTAGTCTCTTCAATCTAAAAACTTCTTGTCGGGCCTTCGAACCCTCTTAGACTGTCGTCTCAGCAGCGGGCCATTACCAGATCCAATTGCTTCATCTTCAATCTCATCATTTTGGTACTTATCAATACTCTTGCCGTAGTTGAGAACCTTGTCCTCCAAGTTCAGACTAAACTACGCTGCAATTGGGCGACATCTTCCCAAGTAGCTTCATCTTCAGAGAGTCCTTGCCATAGAACAAGTTCTTCATGATAGCAGTTTTGACCCTATTATGTGCGGTGTTGTCGGAGAACATGGGCTGGTCGCAGTTCCAAAACGCCATTAGGATGGAGCGGTGAAAGCTTCTCAACAGAAGGTGTGTCACAGCCCAGACGCTGCTTCAAGAGAGAAACATGGAAAACCGGATGAATTCGTGAACCATCTAGAAGCTTAAGGCGATATGAGAAAGAACCATTTTTTCTTCTACCATAAACGACCCATAGTAACGAGTGGAGAGCTTCTCGGAGATGCGCTTGGAAACAGATTATTGGCGGTATGGTTGAAGGCGCAAGTATTCCCAACCGCCTGCCTCGAAATGCACCTCACGACGCTTGCCATCAGCCGCTTGTTTCATTTTGTGGATGGATTTCTCCAAGTGTTCCTTCAGCTCACGAATAACCTCGTCAAGAGACATGAGCTGCTCCGCCAGTTCATCAACAATGGCAGAACCGGACCTCATAGGCTGGAAATGGTGGAGGTGGTTGACCATAAAGAGCCTTGAAAAGAGTCATACCTGTAGAGATGTGGTATGTGGTGTTATACCAATACTCTGCCCATGGTAAGCGAGAACTCCACTTACGGGTCGGTTGTGTGTATAATAGCGGAGGAATTGATCAATACAGTGATTCACCACTTCGGTTTTCCCGTCGGTCTGTGGGTGGTAAGCTGTGGACATTTTAAGTGTCGTGCCAGCAAGACATTAGAACTCACGCCATATTTTGCTGATGAAAATTGGGTCAAAGTCACTAACGATGGAATGGAGAAGCCCGTGAAGCTTGAAAATGTTGGCGACGAACTTTGAGGCAACAAGGGCAGTAGTATATGGGTGAGCCAAAGGAATCAGGTGGGAAGACTTCCTGAGGCGGTCAACGACCACCATGAGGAAAGTATAGCCATCGTGTGAGGAAGACCGTCGATGAAGTCCATTGAAATATCTTCCCACATGCGCTCCGGTATTGGAAGTGGTTGAAGCAGACCGGCCGGGGAAAGTGTAGCTGCTTTAGCACATTGACAAATATCACATTCAACCACATATTCCTGGACTATCTTATGCATTTGAGGCCAATAGAATTGTTGGGCCAAACGTTTGAAATTACGCAAAGGTTTGTTGTTTGAACAAAAGTCGCATTCAGGCTAGGACTATCAGAACAGCAAGAGAGAGCATCATCAGCAACATTTGCAAAGCCCGACCTAAAGATGATCACATAGTCATAACCCGCCAACTTGCTTGCCCATTTTTGTTGTTCTGGAGTGAGGATTCGTTGTTCTAGGAGAAACACAAGCTCTTTTGGTATGTTTGAATGTCTTCCCATGATATATGGTTGTCAAAGTCGACTAATCACAATGATAGCAAGCATCTCACGAGCATATGTGGACCAGTTCTTGAAAAGGTATAGAGGGTTAACACCACAATCTTCGGCTTGGAAAACGCCAAGCAAAAGCTTCTCTATTTATTCTTATGAAACACGTAAATGATTACAAGAATAAATCTATGCACTCTCCTCTTTTCTATCTAAACTCTCACCAGTATAGGTCTAAGAGAATATCCCAACACTCACCTTCTTAGCTTTCTTTGATTAGCCTTGAAGTTACAATCTCTCACCAAAGGTTTTCTCCAAGTGTTAAAAAACCTACGTCTAAACCCTCCCAGTCTTATATACTCGGCCTCACAAAATCCTCACTAAAAGATCTTCAAATCTTCGTCTAAGGCAATTGCTTGTTCGCCAAGGTCTCTCTTTCCTTAATCGTAGATAAGGATATTCTCTAAATATCTTCACTCCTGATTCTGTTTTACCTTCATATTCGACCAACACGAGATGAGACCCGTCAGTTGTGCTTCCTTGTCATCCTTCACTCTTCTATCCTCAGATGCAGTCTTGTTTCCTTGCAGCTCCTTGTTCAAAACAACAGCCTGCTGCGGTAACTGCATCTTCAATCTCCCCCTTTTTGACTCTGTTTGATAAACTAGCAATCGATCCTCCAATACCTGACATGATCAAGAACCAAACAGAGCTACACGACAAAAATAAGATATAACACTAGAAAGTAATCCACCATAAAATGCCAAGGCCAGGTTCAAAAACTTATTACAGACCAACCGAAAGAAAACCAATGTTCAAGTCCAAAGATCGATGAATAAACAGAGTTTTCTCCCCCACGATTACAGCAAACTCCCCCACAAAACTAAAACCCCCTTAACTCATTGGAGTCCGAGTCCACATCTCCCCCTGCTTGTTTGACAAAAATGAGTCAAAATCAATCAATTGAAACAGAGAACACAGTGTTGAGTCAGACAGAACACTTACCTGCAGCGAGTGCATCCTGTAAATCTTAATTGCCAACCGCATAGCTTTACGATCAGCACCGGAATCAACCTTAAGAGCAGATTACACAACCTCATATACCCTCTTCTTAGCAGCAGCCTTGCGTGTTGAGGGTTGACTGGCAGCAGCAACAGAATGCTGAGCTTGAAGCAGCTGATAGATCAGACAGGACAATGGCAGCCGGAAAGTTGACTGAGCTTGCAGTCCAAGCTGAAGAATCTGGTCATAGACCATCTGGCCAAAGTCAAACGAAATCTGATGCATGATCATGTAAATGACCATTGCGTGGCCTGCGGAGATGTACCCATGATTGGCAGTAGGATACCAGTTACTACAGCAGAGCTTGTGGAGTTCCTTGATGGTTGGGTTCCGTACAACCGCAGGGATCAGCTGTTTACACTGCTTGACCTTACCATCTGACAGGAACATTGCTAAGTCCTCCTCCAAGATCACCACAGCCTGTTGCCATTGTTCACGCAGATCCACTGATTTGAGACCAAACAGCACATTGATTTGGGTAGGCGAGAACTCATACATCCAGTCACACACAACATCCACCGACTTAGTGTCAACCTTGACGGTTGGAAGATTGGCCCAAAATTCATAAACCACTTCAGCAACATAGGGGCCTACTCTTGTCACGGTCTTGAGTAACATGGATTTTTTTATCAGAGACTTGACAGTCCCATCATCACCGAAGACAGTACTCGATTCCAGAGCCAGGGTGCGAGCAGAGAAGGAGACATACCGTCGTGCGGCCTCAGCGGAATGGAACCTTTTGCGATCGAAGGGAATCAGGACTGGACCACGACTCTGAGTTTTGCTTGTACACGGGCGCTTGGTTTGAGACTTGTAGATTACGGATTCCGTCTGTCGCTTGCGAAGACGAGAAGACACACTTGATCCCGGAATCTCAATTGACTGATCAGTGTCGGAGACTTCAACAACCGGAGAAGTGACTGCATCTTGATTCTGAGGTGGTGAGGCAGAGGAGGAATCGCATGCAACAGGGGACTGAGGAGGATCAGACACCGGGGTAGTCGGACCGTCACGCGAAGATGCAGTAGTGAAATCTTCAGGGATCTCCTCCGTCTCCAATCCATCTGGATTATAGCGAACCATGGTCGTGCACAGAGGGGTCGTCGGAGTTGTATAAGAGTAAGCCAATCCGCCACCAGACAGGTGATGTTCCTCGGGAGCAATATCTTGCTGGGGTTGAACGAAGCGCTGCAAGCCGCTCAGGATGGACTTCATTGCTGCAACTTAGTTAGTACGAATCGATAGAGAACGTAACAAGCGAGAAGGATCAAAAGGAAGCGAAAAGAGAGGATTGAGCAAGCGACTGTTCGAATTCCCAAAGAGGATGCGGTGTGAAAACCCTAGACCAAGATCCTCTTATATATACATCTCTTAACAGGCCGAGTTGGGCCAAGTTACAATTCACATGCAAATCCATATTCTTGCATCCACTCGAACAACAATTTAGTGCAATAATGCCCTTTTCGAGTGTAAACAATACAATAACTTAAGTTAATGCGGCTTATTGATTAGATATACCAGAATTCACAGAGAATTGTTCAGGGACCCAGAGAGATCAATCCATGACACATATGGTTTTTTTTTTTAATAATTATTTTAAAACATATGGAACATACCTGGAAACATCTTCTTGTGTAGCCATGCCAATTTTTTGTTTCAGCACACCCATCAGTCGACAATGATGGCTAGACTTTCACACTGTCATGCCTTCAATCCTTTTGATGCCAACCAAACATGCATAGGCAGCTGGAAATTCTTTGGAGAGATCAAGAAGCAAGGTTCTTCCATTTTTTTTTTTAATTAAAAAACTGCTTTGATGACTCACAGTGCTTTGTACTACCACCTTGCTTCGAAGATCTTGTAATTTAGTGATATCACTTGACTTAATCAATCACTGAAAACAGCTTAATCCTCTGAAACAATCACAGGGCTTTGTCTCTCCTCAGCTCTTTGACCTCCTAATGACATGACAACATTTTACAGGGACACGAACCGGTATGACAGACAGTTATTTCCATCCAGTCTTTAAGTACAAGACAACCGTTAATCTTTTATGTATCATAGGATTTCTATGGTCTGATTTGATGAGTGTCCCTAACAATCAATCAACACAACTCAACAATGAATTAGATTTCACATATCCCAATGGACTTTCGCAGATTAGTGAATCTGATAAAGTCCAATGGTTTAGTAAACAGATCAGCCAACTAGAATTCAGTACGAACATGATCAATCTCAATCAATTTTGCCTCAACCAATTCACGAATGAAGTGATGTCTAATATCTATCTGTTTAGTTTGCGAATGTTGAACAGGATTTTTTGAAATATTTATTGCACTTTGATTGTCACAATGGATTAAGATAGAGTCAAAAACAATACCGTAATCAGCGGCCATCTGCTCCATCCACATCAGTTGCATGCAACAGCTACCCAAGGCTATGTACTCAGCTTCAGCTGTTGACAGGGATACACTGTTTTGCTTTTTACTATGCCAAGATATTAGATTGTTTCCCATAAAGAAGCATCCACCACTCTTGCTTCTGCGATCATCCACGGAGCCAGCCCAATCACAGTAGCCTGTTAGACTGGTGGTTGTGTCCTTGGTATAGTAGATACCAAGTTCAATTGTGCCTTTGATGTACTTGATGATCTTCTTAACAGCCAGGAGATGTGACTTTTTCGGCCTTGCCTGATATCTCGCACAAACACCAAGACCTAAGCAGATTTCCGGACGGCTTGCTGTCCAATCATTCCTCGATACAGCTTCTCATCCACATCCTCCCCTGCTTCATCCCTCGAGAGCTTGTCGTTTACCCCCATAGGTATATTGGCTTCCTTACTGGTGGTAAGACTGAATCTTGTTACCAAGCTTCTTGCATACGTGCTTTGAGAGACGAAGATGCCATCAGCCGACTGTTGTACTTGCAAGCCCAAAAAATAAGTTAGTTCACCACATTTACTCATTTCAAACTCATCAGTTATATTCTGGACAAACTGATCGACAAGTTGCTGGCAGGTTGATCCAAAGACAATGTCATCGACATAGATTTGCACAAACATCAGGCCTTTGTCGAGACTCAGAACGAACAAAGTCTTGTCCACACTTCCACGAACATAGCCTTGATCCATAAGAAACATTGTCAACCTTTCATACCAGGCTCTAGGTGCTTTTTTTAGTCCATACAGAGCTTTCTTCAGTTTGTACACATGTTCCGGATGCTGAGGATCCTCAAATCTTTTGGGTTGCTCGACATAGACTTCTTCTTGAAGAATTCCGTTAAGGAAAGTACTCTTAACATCCATCTGATGCATTGTGAAGTTCAAAGCACATGTCATTCCAAACAAAAAGCGAATGGATTCCAACCTTGCCATTGGCGCGAAGGTTTCATCAAAGTCAACTCCTTCTACTTGTGAGTAGCCCTGAGCAACAAGGCGAGCTTTGTTTCTCACAATACATCCATTTCCATCACTTTTGTTCTTAAAGATCCATTTGGTTCCCACCACATTAACATCCTCCGGTCTTCTTGTGAGTTCTCACACATCTCTGCGAGCAAACTGTTCAAGCTCATCTTGCATTGCAGCTATCCATAACTCATCTCCTAGAGCTTCTTTGTGATTCTTCGGCTCTATTGAGGAGACAAAACAGGCAAATTGTACGACTTCAGAGTCCTGAGGCACTTGCTGAATAATCGATCGTTGTTTCTTCCCAGCCAGATGAAGAAAGTCAATCTGCTTTCCCCTGGTAACTCTTCCCCCTGAATCTTGCCAATAACATCATTAGAGGAGTGATTCCGATGCACCTGAGAGACATCCGGAATAGGACATTCCTCTGAGGAAGCACAAGGGACTATAGTAGAATCGGTAGACTCGGGTACACCAGAGGAGGTCTCAGGAGCAGCAGTTACCGAATCATCGGAGTGTGGAATTGGAATGAATGACAATCGCTGAAAAGAAATGTCGTCAAACACCACACTGACAGTTTTCTGAACAGAACGCAGACGCTTGTTGTAAACATGAAAGGCAGTGCTGTTTCCAGAATAGTCCATCATCGCTCTTAGAATTGAACTTTCCCAGCTGGTCTTTGTCATTTAAGATGTAGCAGACACACCCAAAAACATGGAAATAACTTACCGAGGGAGTGCGACCTTTCCACAATTCATAGGGTGTCTTGGACGTTCCTGGCCGAACATACACACGGTTAATAATGTAACATGCAGTATTGACAGCCTCATCCCAGAAGTGTTGAGGAACTTGATTCCCATGAAGCATTGCCCGAGCCATTTCTTGCAAGGTTCTGTTCTTGCGCTCAACAACACCATTCTGTTCCGGCATCCTGGGAGCTGAGAATTGATGTGTAATCCCCTGAGTTGTGCAAAACTGATCAAACTGCTCGTTCTGAAACTCCCCACCATGATCACTACAAATTGCCTTGATAGCCCACTTCTCACCTTTGATTTTTAAGGCCAAAATACGAAAGCATTCAAGTGTATCTGACTTCTCCCTAAGAAAATGCACCCATGTGTAGCGAGAGTGGTCATCGACCATAACAAAAATAAAGCGTTTACCAAACAGACTATTAACATGAATTGTGCCCATGAGATCCATGTGAACCAATTCCAAAATACGGCCAGTGCGGACATCATGAACAGCCTTGTGTGACACTTTTACCTGTTTCCCTTTGTTGCAGGGTCCACACACAAAGTGTTGATTAGACTGGAGCTTAGGTATCCCTCGGACAATTTCTTTATGTGCGAGTTTACGCATGGTGCGGATGTTCAGGTGACCCAACTTCTGGTGCCACAACTCAGTGTCTGTCTTTGTGGATGCATGAAAGCAATGATTTGTTGATTTCCACATATAGCAGCTATTACCAGACCGCTTGCCTTCGAGCTTCACAGACCCTTGTTGATCAACAGCTTTGCAATCTCGTTTAGTGAAAGTAACATCTAAACCTTCATCACACAATTGACTGACACTGAGGAGATTTTCCTTTAACCCATCAACTAGAAATACATCTTTGAGACAGGGTTGTGTACTTCCACCAGTAACACCTTTACCTTTGAGCTCTCATTTTGCTCCATCACCAAAAGTAACACGCCCAGTAGATATATTCTCAAATTCTGACAAGTTAGTATGAGCTCCGGTCATAAGTCTGGAACAACCACTATCAAAATACCACTTCTTCTGGTCAGAGCCAAATTTATCCTCAGCATGAGCTACATTACAGTACATACCATTCCTTTTGACGAATAGCTGCTTGTTGATCGGTCTCATACCTCTAGTCTCTTGTTGGGTAACCTTTGATATGTGATAGATGTACTCGTAACACTGTGCTTTAAAATGAGTTAGATTTCCACAGTACCAACAACCATTCCTTCGACTTCCTGGAGTATTGTAAACTGGTCCATATGCATGATGCGCTAAATAGGGATTCTCAGCCAAACGATATGGATCCAATGAGTGATTCACAGGCATAGCTCTGTATGGTGCTCTGTAAGACGACTGAATTCTCCTTTGAGAATGAGTATTTCTTGTTTGGTGATGATTGTCCTTAACTGGTGTCGTCACTTGTGTCTTCGGTTGGATAGGTGCAGCCTCTTTGTTCACTGTATTCAGGCCCTTGACAAACTTTGTGGATGTCGAGGCATCATCACCTTGATACCCAAGTTCCCACTTCATATTGCCCATTCTCCCACTACTTAGAATGGTGTCAAGATCCTTTGTTCCTTTGCTCAACATTCTGATGTTTTCAGCTGCTCATCCAGTTGCTTCTCAAGTCTCTGAGACTTGGTTCTTTCCTCCTCAAGTTTTGAAGACAGCGAGGTGAGCCTCGACACCAAATCCACTTTTTCAGCTAGCAACGCATCATATTCCTGCGTTTTCTGAACCAGGCTCGAAATTAGTAGGGTAACATGTTCCACTGCTGGCAGATCCGCATCATCATCCTTAGGATCAGACACAACAGCTGGTTGATCTTTCACATCCTACTCCACCACTTCATCTTCCTCAATGACTCCTAGTAAAGCCACATAGTTATTAAGGACTTCACCATCTTGCTCATCACCACCAGATTCACTATCACTCCAAACAACAAATGATTTGGATCTACCCTCTTTGGTAGGACATTCAGCCTTGGTGTGTCCATATCCTTTGCACCCGTAGCACTGCATTGAACTTTTGCGCTTGTTGTTAGGACACTCTGCCCTGGGATGTCCATATCCTTCACACTCCAGACATTGACGCTCTTGCTTGTCACCCCTCTTAAAGTCCTTTTCTGAGTCACTCCTGACCGTACATGAGGATCCTCTACGCTGACCACGCTCCATCTTCCAAAAGAACTTCCTCACAAGTAACCCAACTTTTTCCTCATCTGCAGTATCTTGTGCCTCAGCGTCTTCTGTGTCTCAACAGCCTTTAGGGCAAATGATCGTTCAGCACGTTGTTCCTTTTTCTTCAGTTGCATCTCAAAAGATTGCATCATTCCAACAACTTGACTAAACTTCAATTCATCCGAGTTTAAAGAAACATCAATAGCGGATCTGTGTGGTTGAAACTTATCTGGGATACTCCTGAGAAATTTCTTAACCAGCTTCTTGTCCTTGTAATGCTTACCCATGACTACAGCCTCCTGTGCGATAGCACTTAGACGACTGTTGTAACTAGCAATGGTTTCACCCTCTTCCAAGGATAGATTCTTAAAATCTGATGCCAGATTATCCAGACGTGTCCGCTCACATTTCTAGTTCCTTCGAAGGTGACTTGGAGAATATCCCTAGCTTCTTTTGCCGCCACACATCCCTGAACACTATTGAACTGGTCCAGCGGCAATGAATTGAAAATCACCGACAAGGCTTGTGAGTTGTGCTTAGCCTCAGCCTTCTCTTCTGCAGTCCACTGTTTCCGAGGTTTAGGCATCAATTCACCTTTGCCGTTTTTCACCATTTGTTTGGTCCAGCCATCTTCAACAGCAAACCAGGCCTCCATGTCGATGTCTTGAATAGCCTGTTTGACCGACACCTTCCAGTGCCCATAGTGCTCTGGATCCAGTTTTAGAACTTTTGGTATTGAAACATAAGGTTGTGGTTTCTCCATACCTCTTGTCACAAGATCTCACCGTTGAAAAGACAAAACAGACTTTTATCAGGTGTCTGCTCTTATACCAATTGAAAAGGTATAGAGGGTTAACACCACAATCTTGTGCTTGGAAAACGCCAAGCAAACGCTTCTCTATTTATTCTTATCAAACACGTAAATGATTACAAGAATAAATCTAAGCACTCTCCTCTTTTCTATCTAAACTCTCACCAGTATAGATCTAAGAGAATATCCCAACACTCACCTTCTTAGCTTTCTTTGATTAGCCTTGAAGTTACAATCTCTCACCAAAGGTTTTCTCCAAGTGTTAAAAACCTACGTCTAAACCCTCCCAGTCTTATATACTCGGCCTCACAAAATCCAAACTAAAAGATCTTCAAATCTTTGTCTAAGGCAATTGCTTGTTCGCCAAGGTCTCTCTTTCCTTAATCGTCGAAAAGGATATTCTCCAAATATCTTCTCTCCTGATTCTGCTTTATCTTCATATTCGACCAACACGGGATTAGACCCGTCAGCTGTGCTTCCTTGTCATCCTTCACTCTTCTGTCCTCAGATGCAGAGTCTTGTGTCCTTGCAGCTCCTTGTTCAAAACAACAGCCTGCTGCGGTAACTGCATCTTCAGTTCTGTCTTGCAACACCTAGAGGGCGACTCATAAAACCAATAGACTTACCATGCTGGAGGAAGATGGCGCCAATGCCATCGCCGGATGCATCGGTTTGAATGACAAATGGAGCCTCAAAATCTGGTAAAGCTAACGTGGGTATTGTTGTCATGGCCTTTTTGAGTGTTTTGAAAGCCTCGTTAGCTACAACATCCCCGCCCTTTTTGAGTAGATTCGTCAACGGCAATGCGCTAATGCCATAATCCTTCACGAACTTTCTATAGTAACCAATGAGACCGAGGAAACCACACAGGTTGGTAATTGTCGTTGGTGGTGGCCAATCGAGTATCGCATGGATCTTTGTCTAACAAACCTTAACGCCATCGCTAGAGATGATGTGACCAAGGTATTCCAACTCAAACTTACCAAAGTCGCATTTCTTAAGCTTCAAAACTTTGATGCGGCTTTTGATCATATCACTCGTAAGATAACGGGTGGTTGGATTATTCGAGACACAATGGTGTTTCTTTAGGATGGGTTCCAGCATTCTTCTCAATGCTAACTCACCTTGGAAGTTGAAAGTATGGCTTTACTTGCTGCGCTTCAACAGGCATGGATAAAAGGATTAATTTTTGTTTATTTTGAACGAATTGTGAACAACTCACAAAGAATTTAAAGGGACTAACACATGATATATCAGTTGATGGTTTATATCACGATATCACCTTTTGGGCAAAATAAGTTTTTAAAGGTTTTTTTTTAATAACATATAGTACAATAAAAAAAATTTATGTCCTTCAGTTTTAAAATATATCTAGATGAATATCTTAATTTAATAAATTAAAAATAAGTCTACCACCATAATCTATAAGAGACATAATGTAATCTTAAATCTCTAAGACCATGTTTATCGGGGGTTCATAGAGAGGTTCATAGAGGGGTTTTAGTGTTTTGTGGAAAAAAAATAAATCAGAAGAAAATAAAAAAAATTAAGGGAGCCTCTTATATAGTATACCCAAATTTAATAAAGAGACTCTACGTGTCACCGTTCTGAAAATAATATAAGAGAAAAAAAAAATTTTGCCCGATCAAATATTTCTTTCTTTTTCTCTCTGTCTCTCTCTTTCTCTCTCGCGATAGAAGTGCCGAATCGACAAAGGAAGAAGATGGAATCGAAGGATATTGAATCAGAGGAGGTTCGGGTCGGAGGTGAGGCGTAGCAGAGGAGATTGAATCAGCGGAGGAGATTTCGCGATTAGGTAAACGAATTTCGCAACCTTCTTACTCATTTTTTCTTTTTTTTTGAATTCGAATTCGAATTCGATTAGGGTTTTTATCTGATCGAGTTTTGGGGTTTTAGTGGTATCTTTGTATTCTAGTTTTGTTATTAGTTTTGTGTAGAAAGAGTCTGAAATTTGGATTGTGGACTTACCTGTTACTCTTTGGTTAGATCATAAGATTGTGTGTGTTAGTGAGTTTTCTGTTGAGTGTGTGCTGGTTATTATTGCATCCCTTTGATGATAGTGTGCTAGTGGGAATGAATGAGCATTTCGTTGGATTCTTTGAGACTGATGTATCTTCTTGTTATTGTGTCTAGGTACAGAGCGTTTGATGAGTATGAAGGGATAGAAGTAGCATGGAACCAAGTAATGCTTCGAAATTTCACAAGGAACCCTGAGGAATTAGAGAAGTTCTTCAGAGAGATTCATCTTCTCAAGAATTTGAATCTCTCAAAACATTATGAAATTCTACACTTCTTGGGTTGATACTAACAATTTATCAATCAATTTCGTCACTGAGCTCTTCACCTCTGGTACTCTCAGACAGTAAGTGGTTTGTTCCTTAGACAACCTCTGATTGATCAGTATGAGTCATCGTCACAGATCTGTGAGATTGATCTTTTCGCTAATGATGATGAGGACCATGTTGATATTTCGATTAAAGGGAAGAGAAATGATAGTGATGGGATATTTTTGAGGATCAGAATCTCTGATGCAGAAGGTAAAGTCTCAATCTTTTTCTTTTTTTAACCATAGTTGTAAGATCATCATTGGTTATAAAATGTTAAAAACTCTTTCGACTTTTTTGTAACGTTAGGACGAATAAGGAACATTTACTTCCCTTTTGAGACAGCTATTGATACTGCATTGAGTGTAGCAAAAGAGATGGTATCAGAGCTAGACATAACATATCAAGATGTTGCTAAAATCGCTGAGATGATCGATTCAGAGATTGCTGCGTTGGTACCTGATTGGAAAACTGATACAGAATGTTCTCAAAATGTGATCAAAAACAATAACAATGCAGGGTTCTGTGGAGATTGTGCTTCAAACGGGTATATACAAGAAGAGACTGTATCATCATCAGGAGAGAAACTGGTTTGTTGCTGTAATTTTGGATCAAAGCTATTCTAGGTGGTTGTTTTATTTCTCTCTTTGTTGTGATTGTGAATGCTAGTTGTTCCTTGTATAAGCTTCAACATATGACAATATTTGGAAATTGAACAACTCAATATTACTATCAAGATTACAATTAATCTTTTTCTATTTATGATTTGTAATTCTATTTTTAATATGCTTTTATGTTTTGTAGGTTTAAAAATTAATTAAATGCAATATTTTCAAATCAGTATTAAAATTAATCATTCTCTCCATTTATGAATTGCACTTCTATTGTAATATGTATTAATGTTTTTATTATGTTTTGTATGTTTGAAAATTAATTAAAATGCAATATTTTTTAATTTTATAAAATCTTAAATGTTTACACATTTATACCACTTCTATTCTATTTAAAACTTTTAAATTTAAAAAAACAGTTTTTTAAAAAATAAGAGACCCAAAATAAGAACTTACCAATAAAAGAGAAAATTTTATCTAAGAGATCATGGATTCTTATATTCCAAACAGTACACAATTAATTTATAAAAAAATTTAAGAACTCCCCTTTTCACAACCCACCGATAAATATGCTCTAATGATCACAACTTTTTTTCTTCTTTTTTTTTGGTTGTGAAATAATATGAAACCTTTCTCATTCCGCACATCTTAAGATTTAAGATTGAAATATATCTAGATGTATATCTTAATTATAATTAATTGAAAATATATCCATCGTCACAACACCCTTTATAAAAAGAGACATATATAATGTAAAGCTTATTTTAAGGTACCACTATTTGTTTTTCCTTAACGCTCTAGAGTTTCTTGATGTCGATGCCTTCAAGAAACAAGCGCAAAGAGAGATCATCACCGGAACGGGAACCGCAAACGCAACCACCATCAGGGATTGCCTTTTTTTCTTCTTCTTCTTCTTCTTGTTCTTCTTCGGCTGCTCATAACTTACCTTACGTTTTACCTCCAGGCTTCAAGTTTACACCAAGCGATGAGGAACTCTTTATTGACTACTTGAAACTTTTCTCACCAGACAGGAAATATTATTACCCACCGTTTAATATTCCTATCCATCACGTCAATATTTACAAGTCCAATCCATATCAACTTTCAGGTTTGCCTATTTTGATATATCTTTCTTTTAGTTCTTTAGGTTTTATATATTCATTCATATATGTAATTATATATTTCTATCTTTTTTTTCCTTAACTAGTGGAATTCGAGAAGGGTAATGATGAAGAATAGTTCTTTGTAACGGAGAGAAACAAGATGGGTAAAAGTGGGAAAAAGCAGAAACGTGGTGATGACAGTGAATGCAACCGTAGGTGCCAAGCAGATTGATGCTGGACAAGGCGACGTCGGCTACGTGACCGCACTTTAATACTGCGTTGGGAGACCACCAAACGGCGTAAAGACGGATTGGTTAATGCATGAATACTGGTTTGAGTCGTCGACTGATGATAACGACAAGGTATGTATGTATTTCTTGGGATCCAAGTTATTGAGATTTTTTCACTTTTGGATTTTTTTTTTTTTTTGATTTTTGATTTTTGTTTCGATTGTTGTGTGTGTGCAGGTGGATTATGCTTTGTGCAAGATTTATCTGACTCCGTCGGCAGTAAAAAGGATGAAAGCAGAGAAAAAAGAGAAGCTAAAGAAAGGAAAAGGCGTATCAAAAGAGGAGGTTAAGCAGCTGGATTTGCAGCATCAACAGGACCAGTCGCAGCTCCAGCAGCCTCATGATTCTTTACTCCCAGCACAGCAACATGAGCCGCAGCCACAGCCACCTGTGACCCCAGACGATGATAACTTTGATGACTTTGATGAGCTCCCAGAAGATTTTAAAGATTTCTTGGCTGAATTAATGAAGCCAGATTCACTCGATGGAGATGAAGAACCCGACGATTGTGATTTTCTTCAAGGCTTCAACACAGATGGAATGGAATGATGAAAGATTACACTAACTGATCTCAGCCTTCTTAATTACACTTTTTCGTTTTGGTTTTGAGTTCTTAAACTCTGAATCTAGCTTTATGCCTTTTAATTGCCATTGTTTGATCTTCTAAAACTCAAAATCTTGAGTTTGCCAAAAAAAAAAAAACTCAAAATCTTGTAGTTATTTTTTTTCTGTTGCAATAAAATTTTAAATAACACAAAAAAAAAAGAACAGAGATAAAGATAGTTCTCTTACTCTGTATTGCTTTTAATGTCTTAAAATGTTAATATTATTTACTCCTCTATTTCTTATCGTGTCAGACTTGAAACATATAGAATCTTACATTTTCTAGATGTTTGAAAATCTTTGTTTTGAACAGTTTTATGGAAAAAATTTGCAATTTGAAAATCTTTGTTTTGAACAGTTTTATGGAAAAGATAGTGAGGACACCAAGAATCTTACATTTTCTATAGAGGTTGTAATGCGTAACTGTTAGGGACTACAGTGGTAATTTGAGAAAACGAAAAAAAAAAAGAAGGGCAATCAACTCAGTCCCAGTCTCAATCTCAGTCATCTTCTAACAGTGGTCAAGAAAATAATGGTGATTCATGATTTTTTAGATAAAATGGAATCAACATCTGATAATTGTGGCTTTGGCTAAAGATAAGGAAATCAAGGATGCAAGCAATGACCGTTAGAGTTATATTTTGAAGGAAGTTGTTGGAGATCCAAATGTTCTAATGGGGACTGATTACGATGTGTTTATGGAAGGATAACAGTGGAAGATACTCAATCTTAGAGATAGATAAGGATGTCTTGACTATGGAAACATCATATGTTGCATCCGAGAGTGTAAAAACTAGAGAAGAGGGTTTAATGGAAACGTCTTTATTATCTTATCTTATATGAGATCATTACATATATATCTATATTAACATTTTTTAAGTACAGTTTGTGTTATGTCCTTTCAGTTTTCTATATTTAAATTTTTATTTACAACATTAACTCCTCAAAAACTTCCAAAAATAGCATTATTTCAGATTTTGTTTCCTAAATTTTTACATTTCATTCTAACTAAAAAAATGGGAAATTTGATTGAAAAGGACATTTTTTATTGAATTTGTCCCACTATGCTCTTTTTTTTTTAAGTTTTGTATAGTAGGTTTAACTATACATAAAAAACTCGATTATACCCTTAATTGCTAAACCATAGGGAAAAAATCAAAATTCTCTTTTTCTTAACTTCCATTTTTTTATACTTTCTAAATTATATCAAAACCAAAAAAAGGAATTTTCCTAAACTAAATCTCACAAATTTTTTTTACTCTCTCGAGACATAACTCTCTCTCTTGATCTCGACACAATTTTTCTCCATAATTTTTACTCACGATCGTATACACACGATTTTTTCCGTGTTTGTGTAGTCATATAGCTACCATAATATAGCCTTAGTCACAGAATTTTCCATGGCTATACGCTCTATTTTTACTAGTGGTTTTCCTTCGTCAACAATAAATCTCCATTCATTTTGGCTGATACATCTCCATACACCACATGTTACATAGATTTGCAACATACTGTAAAATGAACTCTTGAATGAAAGAACATAAAATTTAGGTTGACAAGCGTAGGAAAATGATGAAAAACCTTTAACCAAATCGATTAATAATGTTTTCAGAATACGTTTTCTAAATGTGTTAGAACGTAATCTTAAGAATATATATGATTTGCATAATTTTGGGATTACGTAAATATTTTGTTTCCTTTAATTTAGGATTCAGTTTCCTTCTTTAACATAATTGTAGAATATACTTTCTAAATTATGAAGAACATAGAGTAAAGTCTAGAATTAGTGTTCTAATTTTCGTAGGACACATGATAAAATATAGATTTCATATTCTGACTTCAGTAGAATATGTATAAAGTGAAGAAATCAAATTCTAAAATTTGTAGAATATAGAGTTATGTGTAGAATATATATTATAGTTTCTGTAGAACACAAACAAAATCCGACTTCTAAAAGTTTTAGAAGATATATTTATTCTAAAGTTTTTAGAATAAGTAGAGTGCGAAGAATTTTTAATCTACATTATTTAGAACATGTAGAGTATGTAGAATTTATAATCTAATATCTTCAGAATACATACAATTAGTAGAAAATGTATTCTAAATGTTGCAGAATATTTTTTTTTTCAATGTTAAAACACCATATTTTCATCAAAAACACCTTATGGCAACCTCTTTTTTATTTCTAGAATTTGTTTTTAGGGAATTGAAAATTTTAAATTGCTTAAAAGTTAGTTTCATTTTTTAAAAGGGTAGTCTAGGCATAATAGCAAATTTAGCGTAGAAAGCATAGTGGAACAAATTCAAGAAAAAATGTCCTTTTAAATTAAATTTCCCTAAAAAAAATTACAGCAAAATCAATATGGAAACAAAATGATATATTTAACCACACCTTCTATCTCTGAATCATTTGCAAACAAAGAAAACAATAATTTGATTCCCATTTTGTTTTCCAATATCTGTGAGCTTTGATTTTTAGCGTAAGAAAAACTTTGATTCATATTTATTTAAATATTATAATTAACATATATAAACTTAATAAAATTTTAAAATATTACGAATATGTAAAATTAAAAATGTTTTAAATACAATATGATATGGTTATATAGTAGATGAGTTGTAAAGACGACATGTTTGAATTAATAAAATATCATTAAATTTGTGCTAACACGGATTAAATCCTCATTTAATTATTTTTCAACACTATTAATATTAGAATATTTGACATATAAAATCAAGTTGATTTAACTAAGATTGTGTAAAATATTTAAATAATTAGAAACAATGTGACTTAATCATAGCGTATAATAACTTATTATGTATTTAGATCCTTTCTTTTTTGTTATAATAATTAAAAATCAAAATAGAATATCAAACACTAAACAAAACAAACTAAATATAAACAAATGGTCATGAAGTATATTACATATTAAAAAATTAGTATAAATATTTTGCCGTACAAACAATCGGAAAAAATAGTTATTCCTCTATTTACAAAACATCTAATATTTAACAAAAAAATAAAACATAAAATATAAATAATAATAAAATTATATGCACGCGGTGTACCGCGGGTTCAAATCTAGTTTATATAGTGATAACATTAACATAATGCTAAATTGCTAACACCGATATAATGTAAACTTTCCTAAACCCAATACATGAAAATACTTGTACAAGAAGTAATATAGAGAGTCTAATAAAAATTCTTCCCTAATACAAAGTGCTTTTAAGATCTATATTGTTTGACTGCATCTGATTGTTTAATTGTTTGCCTGCATCTGATTAAGACACTAGTAAACATTTTATTGTTTGACTGCATCTGACTTTATCGGCTGTAGTAATTAAGATTTATATTGTTTGACTGCATCTGATTAAGACACTAGTATAAATATTTTCCACCCCAAAAGGAAATTGAGCACCATAAAAAGAAATCCCAATCACAATTAATCAAACATAAATGAGCAAATCGGTTTTAATCGCTTGTGTCATTGCAATCACTATTTTTACTTTACCTTTTAATATTCAAACAGTGAATAGTTTAACGCCTTGTGAAGTAGCACTCAATGATGTAAAACCCTGTTTAACGTACCTTTGGGCTCCTCCTCAAGCTAAGCCATCACCAGATTGTTGCAGAGGCGTAAGCAAAGTGAACAATAGTGTTAAAACGTTTGACCAACGTCGTGATATGTGCATTTGTCTGTCAACTGTAGCAGCAATGACTACAGCCGATCCATACAAGTTTGACCATTTGCCAAAATTATGTGGTATTACCTTATTCGCACCCATTGGTCCAAAGCTTGATTGTAACAGGTAAATAGGTAATTCATGTTATTTAAAATTGATTATAATAGTTTTTCTTATTTCCATTCTTTGTGTTAATCCCTTTATCATATTAGAAACACAAAACGTGATAATATTTCTCTCATAGTTTTCTCAATTTTTGTTTTTTTTGTGCAGCATTAAAGTTTAAGGCGAGTAAGAAAAAATTAGAATCAAAGTAAAGATAGTATTAGATGAAAATTTGATTCATGTACAAGAAAATCCCTTCAAATAATAAAACAATAATACAATTTTTTTTGTCAAAACCATTTTTGGAGATGATAATAAGATTTTGCTAGCACAATACTTTCAAATAATAACATAGTTCATAGTATTAAAAGGACTTTTATGTCCCAAAAACTAAAGGAAAAAACGACTAAATGATCCTCAATATATTTAAATTTATCAAAGAAGAATAAAACGAAGTAAGAATACAAAAATTCCAACAGGTTGGCATCTGTTATTACAATTACAAAGATGATGAATATCGGTTCATACAAAAACAACACCAGAAGCATAACGCTAGAAAATTAGGCATCAATTAGGAAAATTCATAACAAGCTCGCGGTCTCAAGCTCAGTCTCAAGAGTCATAGGACGTGTTCTTTTCTTAGTCGGTCAACCAGCAACAGCGACAAGAAAAATAAAAAGTCCAGATGATTTCGTACTCCATTGTAACAACCGAAAGTGAAGCTCTTTTAATATTCTACTTCAAAGAAAAATGAGCTGTCACACAGGCCCGGCCAACATTAATCTAATCCCTTGGTAAAAAAAAAACTTTTCTGACTTTTTTGGAAAAAAAAACAAATTGGGAGCTTTTTTTGAATTTTTATGTAAAATTTTGGACCATTTTGTAGATAAAATTTTAATCTATTTTTTTTTTTAAAAACTATATGGGTCCTTTATATATAAGAATAACATCTGAATTGAGTATTATAAAAGCTTTCTCTCTCTTCTCTCTCTCAAATTTTTCAGAGAGAGAAAGCTTATGTAAATTAATCCGGCGACTCTTGTAGTCGGTTTTTTGCTTCCGGCTAAGTCCGGTTTTAATTCTCGCTTAGATGCGAGTTCTTTTAGCCCTTATGGCTAAGTTTTTTGTTTTTCCCCTTTTGCAGATTCAGTTAGATCTCCTTCAAGATGAAGAAGTCAAAGCTGAGTGGTGATTCAGAAGTTTTGAATCATCGGATTGCTCGATTTCAATCAAGAGGAGAGTAAATCCTCATACCTCTTGTTCTGAGCCGTGTTTGGCAAAGGATGACAGTTTCTCCTGTAAATCGTGGTGAGTGGAATTTAGGGGCAGGTGAAGAACGAATTAGGAGAGCGTGTTTTGCGACTAGTCTGACAATCTCACCTTCTCAAGTCTTCTGGAGATTAACGGATCTGAAACTTCAAATTCTCTGTTCTTCATACTCGGATAAAAACTGCAAAAGGCCTTTGGTGAATGGAGTTACAAGCTGAAATCTGATGGATCCTCGAGGTTGATAAGGCGATTTTCTCGCTGGAAAATTTTAGATCTGATCGGCGTTCAGCTCTGGTGTGAAAGACGGTGATGAAACGCGTGTTCTTTCGCACATCTTATCGGTTTTACACGTGTTGCATATGTGTCATTTACTAACCCATGTAGTTTCGGTTGTAATGTTTTTATTGGATTAATTGGGCTTTGTGTAATTGGACTCCTTCACATTGTAACCCGTTTTTGGGTTTTAAATTTTAATGAAAAAAGTTGACGACAAAAAAAAATATATAAGAATAGCATCTACAAATTATGGGCCTTTTTATAAGAAAATTTTGGACCAAAAAATTACACTTTTTAAGAAAAATATGGATAATTTCGTAATGGATCTTTTTAAAAAAATCACAGTCCTTTAGACCATTGCCCATTAGTCTACCTTATTTGACTCGGGCATGCTTTGCAGTAGCTAAAAATTTTAGCATCCGCTCTTAATCAACCGTGCTTACCTATCAGTAGTTTCAGTGTATTGCTGGAATTGTTATCTTTAATCGTAATAGTGTACTTTTCTGTGGTCATCGCTGGTCGCAACTGTTAAAAAGAACAGGCTCATAGTGGACAAGATCAAGGATTTGAAGAATCTTGTAGAATGTACCTTGTTTTTTTTTTTTTTGGATCAAAATAGAATGCATCTTGTTTCTTTACTCTCTTTAACATGGATTTGGAACTTGTACACTATTATATATTAGTTTGGGTTTGTGTTTTGTTTTTTTCCATGGTTTGCATAACTTTAGACTATTTAATTTGGATTTGGAACTTGAACTTTTTTATACTTAAAACTTTGAACCACATTCAAATAGGTTTAGCATTGCCATAATTACAAACTGATTTTTGGATGATGGTTCAGTTTTTCAGATAGTTTGGTTATTTTGCATACAATTACTTGAACCGAACTGAACTCGAATATAGTTCGGTTACTTTTGGTTCCCTTTCAAATTATCCAATCCAAACCAAAACTACCCCAACCAAAAACATTTTGGTTCTCTAATAGATCCTAAATGTTGGAATCAAGGAACCGAACCAAATAACCGATCACTTACCCCTACTTTTAAATTTTTAAATGAATAAAAAGTCAAGTGCCTATGGTTTAATTGGTAAAGATTGCTGGTTTAAATTGCATTTGGATTTTTGGAGAAACCATATATAATGCTGAATCTTTGTCATTAAAATATGGATGGTCTAAGTACAATTATTTATTCGAAAGAAAAGAAGTAAAGAACCTGAAAACAAATAAATAAGAACAGAGCTTTTGTAAGTGCTTTCCAAACATGTCCCCCCAATCATTCGAAAGTCCAAGTTTTTTGGTCTTATCCTATTTTTATTATTATTCACCAAATATTAAGAATTATTTAGTAATGGTAAATGAATAATGATCGTTTGCTAACAAATTGTATGTACTACATTAATGGTAATAGCAAAGGCTATTTTGGTTTAGTCCAAAGAGTGTGTGTCTTTATTCGTATTCATATACATAGTCAGACGACTCTTGACTTATTATTGTTTGTCGCTGACACACCAACTCCATCTCCAAGGACCAAGAACATAATCTTTAAAACAAAACAAAAAATTACTTACAACAAAGATCACAAGATGTGGCAAAAACATTTGACTACTTAAACTCTTATTTAGTGTGTCGCTAGAGATCCAATTCAACAACTTAAAAAATATTTGCTTTTCAACTTAGATTTAAAACCAGCCACAATTTACTGGTGAGAGACCAGCGAGAGTCGCTGCTTCGGTTAAATTTACAAGGCCAAGAGATTAAGCAACACCTAAACTAAAAATCTAGAGAAAAAACCCTACCGAAACATAATTGGGTAAGAATGTGTTAGTTAGGCCGTTTATTTCTAATAATTATTCGTATCACATTTGATTTTGGCTTAAGCATTGAACCTTGTAACGTAAGGAGAGAGGCGACCAAAAGGCAAAGCCGACCTCCACCACGTAGTCTAGCTTTATATAAAGACTAGAATTTGTATCCACAATACACGCACGGAATTTTAATTAAAACACTTTTTTATCGATATAAATTTTTGAACTTAAATATAATATCTAACATATATATTGTTGAAAATAATATTTTTTGTTATATTTATTTGCATGAGATATTAGTTTAAATTTTTAATTAATAAAAAAATTGAATATTAATATAATTATTTAAAGTTAAAAGATAAATATATATAATTGTCATACTTATTTTACTAATATATATATAATATATATTATCTAATGTCGCAATAATGTTTTCTTGGCAAATCAACAATGTATCACATGGTAACGAAAAACGACTTAAAATCCTCACTGGAATAGTCGACAATCTTTTGATATTTTATTCCTAGAAGAGTTTATTTCATATTCATATCTCATGAAAATATATTTTTAAAAGTTTTAACGTCGAATATTAATCGTTGACTTAATTATAGGGATCATTTAAACATATTGATATTCCACATTAAATGCAAATATACAAAGTTTTATGAACATTTTTATAGTGTTATGTCGGTACAACGGAGTTGTCCAAGTGCATCATCTGCCATAACATAATTTTCGACTAAGTCAAGAATACTTAGATGGTGAAATGGTTACACCCGTCAATGAATACCCGTTCACTAATCCAAATTAAATATTATTCTAAAATCACATATGTTATTTTCATATTTTAATTTTGTGATGCAACCTCAACTTCGTATTCTCAAAAATACATAGTATACTTTAAATATGTTGTTTCTACTAATGTTTTAGGTTAAAAACATTTGATAAAATTAATGAAATCTCAATTTTGTTTTATGTTTTACTTTTCTTTTATCATGTTATAGAATTTTTAGCTTCAGTTGATAATATGTCTTATGAGGTATGCTACACAAATCATATGTCATTTTTTGTAACAGTTTACATATCATTTTTTCTCTATTTTTGTGACCATTGATTTTGTTTTGAATTATTTTTCAAGAGTCTTTTTATAGTCTTTCTAAAAAAAGTGTGACTATTACAATATCTTTATTTTATATTAAAACTTTTAAGTTGAGTTAAGTAATTAATTTTTTATTTTTCTTTAAGTGAAATTTAATAATAAATCTTTGTATATATGTTTTTTAGAAACTAATGTTTTACTTTAATTTTATTTATATGTTTAGAAATTTATAAATATAATTACATAAATTATTTTTAATTCTACCATATACTAAAATCTTACTTCTATTTCCAAAACTCATTAACACATTCTAAATTTTGAAATATGATATTTTTGGTTAAATTTAAATAATAACATTATTCAAATTTAACATTATTTTAATATCTTCCTTTATATTATTTAATTCATTTTATATAGTTATTAATTTTATTATTTATCAAAATTTATATTATTGCTTTTACTATTTTCAAATTTAATAAATTTTTTAAAAATATATATAGTGTATCTTAGATGAATGTCGACGTGGAGGAAGAAGAAACGAGAAAAATTAACTTATATATATAGGTTTAGCACTCTTTTAAGTCTTGACATCATGCATTCACACTTTTTCAAACAATGACTTTGTTTATTTCCTCGTGCCTTCTTCTTCTTCTTCTCACCTTCCTCTTCACCTCCACCGATGCTCTGACGTCACCATCCGACGTGTCAGCACTAAAAGCCTTCAAAGCCACCGTGAAACCAAACTCAATCCCGCCGTGGTCTTGTCTCGCAAGCTGGGACTTTACTGTCTCCGACCCTTGTGCTTCACCACGTCGAACGCATTTCACTTGCGGCATCACTTGCTCGTCTGACTCCACACGTGTGACCCAACTAACTCTCGACCCGGCCGGGTACACGGGTCGTCTCACGCCGCTCATCTCCGGCCTCACGGAGCTCCTTACGCTCGATCTCGCCGAGAACAACTTCTACGGCCTAATCCCATCCTCCATATCCTCCCTCCTCAGCCTCAAAACCCTGGTTCTCCGATCCAACTCGTTTTCTGGATCCATACCCGACTCAGTAACTCGACTCAACTCACTCGAGTCCATTGACATCTCTCACAACTCACTCACCGGGTCACTTCCAAAAACAATGAACTCGCTCTCAAACCTCCGTCAGCTCGATCTTAGCTACAACAAGCTCACCGGAGCCATCCCAAAGCTTCCCAAAAACCTCATCGACTTAGCTTTAAAGGCCAACACTTTATCAGGACCCATATCAAAAGAATCGTTCACCGAGTCAACTCAGCTCGAAATCGTCGAGCTCGCCGAGAACTCATTCACCGGAACACTCGGAGCTTGGTTCTTCCTCCTCGAATCAGTCCAGCAAGTAGATCTAGCTAACAACACTCTCACAGGCATCGAAGTCCTCCCTCCAAAACTCGCCGGAGAAAACAACCTCGTAGCTGTAGAGCTAGGTTACAACCAAATCAGAGGAACCGCTCCGGCGAGTTTCGCGGCGTACCCGAGACTCTCCTCACTGTCTATGAGATACAACATGCTTCACGGTGGTATACCGTCGGAGTACGAACGGAGCAAGACGTTGAGACGGCTTTACTTAGACGGGAACTTCTTGACGGGAAAAGCTCCGGCGAGATTCGTGAGATCGGACGCAGAAGTAATGGGAAGTTTGGGAAATAACTGTCTACAGGGATGTCCAGGGAAAGCTAAGATGTGTGCTCCATCGCAGAAACCATTTTACATTTGTAAGCAAGCTTATGGTGGGAAACCAAAGTCTTAATTTTGTCGGTGTCGGCGACTACTTCTTGTAATATATAATTATGCATTAACTCTTCTTGTTAGTTTGCACACACAAAAAAAAGAAAAAAAAAAAAAAAACTCTTCTTGTTTAGTCTTGGAGAACCACCAGTCGTTATCGAGATCTTCATATGTGAGCAGGAAATGAAAATGCTTCAAACTCACACAAACTATTTTTATAAATCGTATAAAAATAATGATGACTGCGTTGGTAAATATTAAAATGGGGTATCAAATACTGATGATTTGGACGCTACATCATTAAAGAATAATAATGACCTTGTTTGATACCTTGTACAACTATTTTCTTTTTTTTATGACAGCATTGTACAAATTTATATTTACAACTAAAACTGAATTTGTTACGGCTCATATCCATAACATTGCATAATCGTATAGTTACATAAATCATAGAATAAAAAACTCGTCGAATGATAATTTCTATAGTTGAAACCTGTAAAATAAAATTATTTAAAAATATTATGTTGTTTAGATACATTTTGCAAAATGACATATATTATCTTTCATAACAAATGTCAAGATAATGGGCACTTTACTTCCAACTATGAATGAATAAAAAAGATGAAGACGTATTGTATTATCTTTCATAACACATTGATCATGCACCGTCCCGGTTAAGCTAGTATTGCAATCCTTAGTTGACTAGCTTAGCTCTACGTATACTTTAGTATCATTAGGGCAGACTAAACCAAATGTGCATTCGTTATAAACTTAATATTCAATATTTGAGAAAAGCAAAAAAAAAAAAAAAAAAAAAAAAAAACGTCATCGACCACACCAAAAAAAAAGAAGAAGAAAAAATTGAATTTAGAAAAAGAAAGATGACACTGGAATGGTACTAGACCACTACATCAGATGCTCTACTTCTCTCCAACATCTAGGCTACGATAATTACCTGAAAAGATGATTAGATGACACTAGAGTCGTGACTATACATATACATCGACATTTTATATAATACTTAATGAGTTTGAATCATTCCTCAACAAGCGTATAAACTCAATAGTAATAAGAATTATTTCCAATCTTGTACATATGATAATATACATTTACACTCCACCTACGATTTTCCAATCCAGTACGATGTGCATCTATATAGTGCACATTGTGATGTGACAAGTCCCACTAAACTGAAACATCCATAATACAATACTCCGACTCAAATTTCTGTTATGTCCATTGTGATATGTACAACCTTCATAAAGAACATTCATAACTTTTCATTCTGTTTTAATACATCACATGTATATGTATATTACATTCGAGCTTATGTAAGCCAATGGACATTCTAGACCGTGGATCATCTTTTACCCAATCCCAATAGCATAAACTCTAGTTTATGTAAACTGCTAGACACTTTAGACCCCTGTTTTAGAATCTCTAACTCTCTCTCCACACACTATTCTGGTTTTACCATATTTTATCGTATTTTGTATCTTCAGACTAATTATGGACCGCCCGTTACAAAGTTTATATTAAATAAGCATTGATATCAATATGCATGAAACGGCATGGTATTTTAATTCAAATGACAACTGCTGTACGTTGAAGCTATATCACTTTTTAAATGGCAGCAAAAACATTTTAGAAAGACTACGTACGTGTGTTGCTTATTTGCTTATAGCCTTATACTATAAGGAAAATTTGCATGAACGGAATAAGTTAATAAAATATCAGAAAACACCGAAATCTATTTTGTAAGATATGCACATGAAAGAAGAAGGCAGCTGTTATTTGATTATTTTTGTGGTATTGGTACCAACCAAATTTGTCACTATCATAATCAGCGGTTTCTCCCGGAAACAGCTGTTTCTTGGTTCTCCCATTTTATTGCGCCTAACTTTTATATACTATAATAACGAATTCTTTAGTTCCACTCATATCATATGATAGGTTTTTGGCTCACCAGCAAGGTTGGTAAGACCCTTATCCATCATCTAATGATTATAGAATTAGTTATACGTCAAGATTAATTACTAAAGTAATATTGATAACAATCGTTTTCAGGTTTGAAAGGATCGGTGATGTGTACATTTTTAGTCGCCTTTGGCTTTAATTATTTACATTTTTTGTTTTGTGATGTGTTTTGTTAGTTTACATGTTTTTCTAGAATGTGCATTTTGGTTCAGGTTATATTCAAATGAAGTATGAACAATTTAGATGCAATCAAGGAAATAACGAAAAAAATCAAACAAATGTATCGGAATGAAGTTTTTCGACTGGATGGTTTTGCTCCAACCCAGTTTGCTTTTTTTTTTTTTCATCTGTCTCATCATCGGTGTCTTGTAAGCATTACAAGAAAACAACGGTTTTGCTATAGATCGTATATATAGCAAATCCCTCGCAAATCGACGAAAGCGAGAGATTTGCAAGGAATGTCCGTTGGTCTAATTTATAAAAACCATCAAAATAATTTAAAACAATTAGTCAAATAAACTTTCAAGTATATTATAAGGTCCAATGGTCTCATCATGCTCTTTTCTATCATCAAAATTTCCAAAATTGTCTAATTTTGCATCTTCCTCTAATCATGAACTATCTTATACACTATATCATATATATGTTCATTACATTGAAACAAATATTTGACAAATATTCCAAAATTGTCCAATTCTCTAACAATTTTGTGTTGCACTGCCCTATCTTTGATTATAAGTCTTGGATTCATCTTTTTAATCATTAATAGTAATGTAATTAGTCTTTAGAGTTTAGGGTTTAGGGTTTAAAGTTGTCATTTGCGAGAGAATTGCTATGATTTGAGTAATTTGCGATGGATTTGCGACTAATTTGCTTTATATCTAGCAATTCAGTCGCAAATTTGTCGCAAACCTTTAATATCTAATTTATAAAAACCATCAAAATAATTTAGAAAGTTAGTAAAATTAATTTTCAAGTATATTATAAGGTCCAATGTCTCATCATACTCTTTTCTATCATCTTTTTAATCATCAATAGTAATGTATTAGTAATGTATTTCAAAATAATTCACCTTATGAACACATTCAAATGTATTTTAGAATAATTCACCTTATGAACACATTCAAATATTAAGTTTTGTAATATTTACAAAAAAAAAGAATTTTCTAATTTTGCAATTGATTTGCTATGGCTTTCGCAAGTTACTCGCATGTCCAAAGCAATTTTGCTATGGATTCTGTTTTCGCAAAGTCGTCGCAATATTGCGATTGATTTGCAAGGGAGGTGACCTTCCCAGCAAATTTGTTGTGAATGTCTCACAATTTAGCAGCGGATTTGCGACAACCACCTTCCTCGCAATTTTGCAAGGGATATGCTAGGGATTTTTTGTTTCTCGTACTATCCTCGCAAATCCACCACAAATTTGCGAGAGCTGTAATCCGTCGCAACTCGCCCTCGCAAAAGGCGTGTTTTCTTGTAGTGAAATATCTATTCCATGTCTCTTATTTTATTTTTTTTTTTGAAATTTTGTCTATGGTTTCAAATTTGAATTTGAAGTTTCTATGTTTTACATATGAGAACTCTACCAAGTGTTTGATAGAGTTCTAACCTCTCATTCCACTACCGCCAAGATACGACTAATCTATTTGAACCAACAATTCTTGTTTTCCTTTTTTTTGTTTGATTTGTCCATCATTAGCAAGGGTTTCTATTCTGCAACTCTTGTGTTGTGGGATTTTGAGAACCGAGGTATCCCAAGTGTCTACTCTGCGAAGGACGTTTCTGATGGTATCAAGAAGCTCTTGAGGAATAACAATTATAATGAGAGAATTAAGGTGGCAGATAAAAAAAATAATCTTAATTACATTTTAAGAACGTGATAATAATCCGAGTTCTTAAAAAAATAAGCCCATGGATTATTATCAAATTATCTCCAAGGATTGATAATAATCTGCCAGTTCTTAAAAAAATAATTGTATCACGTTTCTGATGGTATCAAGGATTGACAATTACTTGTTATTTTTACTAACTAATTTATAATGTATCTATACACTACAACCTTATAACAAACTATTAAATACAACTATAAAAAACTAACTATTAGACATATACATTGTTTTATCTAATGAGATTTTATCTAATGAGAGAGCTCGTTTTGATTGGTTAGTGGGATAGACCAATTTTTATTATATACAAATTTACTTTATTATAGAAAATTAACATATGAAGTTTTTGTAAGATTTCATGACCACAATGGTGAAACTAATGTTTATTGAGACATATATTCTTCTATCACAGCACTCTTGCACACATTGTTGTACCTATTATTTTATACTTTCAGAATTTTTAAAAATAGAGATTCAAAATTTTCCTTCGCTTTCATACAACATTTTTCAAAAATAAGTGCGTGGACAACAAAAGTAGTTCAAAATTTTCACATCATCATAAAAAGCGATAATTCAAAATAGAAAAAATTATGCAGGAATATTTTTATGTTCTAAAGATAATCAAAATACAAGTCAAAAATTATGTGACTACAAAAATTAAATACTATTAATTAATATTATTCATTAAAATTGAAAAAGTGACACATGTCTAAATTTTGGAAATCAGTTGGGAGCTTCTAAGAGCATAAACAATATAATAAATATACAAAAATGAAATAGTAGGTTATAAAAATAACTAAAAATAAGAATGTTAGAATACTAAATTTAAAATTAATAAAAATGAGATGTGTCACAAAAATAGAATGGCAAAGTTAGAAGACTATCTTTATATTTAAAGACATCTTCGTGGATTAACCAATGAGGGTAGTGAAAACCATTGGACAGATGGAACGGTTTAAAACGTCTCTAGACTATTATATATGTCTAGAGAAAAAGCGAGTCCATTTTCAGTATTATTTTCTTATTGATTATTTCGGTCCATCAGTGTATCTATTAAAAGATGTAATTCTAAAGTACGAAGGAGAAAACGAATTCATATAAAGGGTACGTAACGTACGATACCCAAAAAAAACTTTATTAATTCACTCGATAATATGAGTATAATAGTCAAGTATGGTTCTCATTGAGAAACATGGAAAACAAAACGCCATAATACAAATACAAATACAAAAAACGAATAAGCCAGCTATTTTGTTTACTCGTACGCATCAGTTTCGTACCGAACAAGCTATAGTACACAAAAATACACTTCTCATATTTGGCACGCTCCGACTGTATACATAGTTTTTGTATTCAAGGCCTTCTAATACCTCAGGCCTCGTACTAGCTTCCTCTCATAGGAATTATTCCGGAAACTACCACCAACCGAAGTAGAGCGTTCAGGTTTGCTCGGGATTGTTGTGGATAGCCATTCGAGTCCTTCGTATAAGCCTTGTCCTGAGATAGCTGAGGTTCCTTGTATAAGCCTACACCAATCAAAAGTACACAAAAAGCTTCTATTTATACTCTTAACCACTAAATATATATATGTAACGACTAACGAACATGAGAATTAAGACGTTTTAATTATTACCAACAACGTTTGGATAGGCTGTGCAGACCAAGTTTGTTTGCAACCTCCGCTACTGGTAAAGCATTTCTTGAATCTTGCTTGTTCGCAAAGACGAGTACACATGCACCTTCTAGTTCGTTCTGTGCAGTTTTTGTTGTTGTCAAAGTTGTTGGCATAAAAAAAAGGAGAGAGTACTAGTAAGTAACATTTTAAACTTCATATGATTTTACATCGGTTAGTATGCGATGAAGCTCGTTTCGAGCTTCTGACATCCTTTCATTGTCACTACTGTCCACCACAAAGATGAGCCCCTGCGCGTTCTGAAAATAGTGTCTCCACAGTTTGCGAATCTGTTGAGAAACCCAACATCTTTTTAAATAAAATGATTTAGATCCCATAAGACAGACAGGTCAAGCCTTGAGAGGCAAGAGAGAAATATGTGTTTATATGCACTTGTAGAGAGGTGAGACAGTAGAATCAATATGAATTTGACATGGAGTTTACCTTCTCTTGGCCTCCTATATCCCATACAGTGAAATTGATGCCTTTGTATTCTACGGTTTCCAGGTTGAACCCTGGAAAATGATAAAACAACCAAAAACGAATAATATGGTTAACCCTGATGATCCTGACGCAGATACAACATCTACATGAGAATTATCAAGCTATTTCTTCCTAACAAGTGCAAACACAATCAAAGGGAAAAAGTAACTATCTACAAATAAGTTAAGATCCATAAACAAAAAACACAAAGTATTATATAGTTGGAGCTGATCGTCCATAATCCTTAATAGATCGATAGACTGAATCAACAACTTGCTAATCGATCCCTCACCTAGAGAGGAATAGCAATAAAGAGTAAGAGAAAATAAAAAGCTCATGTCACATACCTATAGTAGGCACTGTTGTCACAACCTCTCCAAGCTTGAGCTTGTAAAGGATGGTAGTTTTCCCTGAACCATCAAGACCCACCATCAAAATTCTCACTTTACTTTTAGGAAGAAACCTTTTCGCTATACGTGAAAATTTAGCCCCCATGTAGAACAAACAAAACTTAAGGGAAATATGAGATATAGTGAAACAAACACAAATTTATGGTTGTTCAAGTTATGTTCTGGTAAGGAATAAGCTTGGGGTTTATATGAGATCTGTGAAGAGTATTACACACATGTGAAAAATTGTATAAAAAAATAACTGAAAGTTTGATTTGCAGATTGTAAAGGCAAATCCCATTTCGAAGAAAGGCTGGAAACGAATAAATTCCAAAAGGAAGCGAAGAATGGTGTGGTGTGTGTCCTTTTCCAAACTCAAAAGCTCATTAGGGACACAGAGCAAGACTGGTCAGATTCTCTCTGTTATGTCTTTCTCATTCGAGAAGCATATATATCAGAATCTTATTCCTTGAGTACATCACCAGCAAATATGGAATATTATTACAGGTACATAGGAAAGACACGGAATTAGAATTGCATAAAGATGGTAAATTGGAACAAAATATTTTAATCAGATTATTTTTTTTAGGTTAAAACTTGTTCTAAGTGAAAGTAACAGAAGTTCCTACCAATAAAAAAATAATAAAACAGAAGTTGAAACATGAACAGCCTCAAAGGTCAAATTCTGAGGCAGACCTTATTTTTTCATCTCACTAAGTCTCACTCTCTCTTAAGCTACGTTGGCACTATCAAAACTGTAGAAAACAACAAAAGAAATAAAGCCAAAGCCATTCTTTCATCGAGTCCTCTTAACAAAACTATAACTTGAGGAACACAAACTCCTCAACGGCCGGAATCTCTCCAATTTTCTTCAAAGTCTCTTTGCTCGGCATGTCATCAACACTAATCACCATAACCGCTTGCTTCCACGGCGCAATTCTCCCAACACTCATGAAACTGACATTAACATTCGATTCTGCCAAGATGTTTCCAACAGTTCCGATCATGCCAGGCTGATCTACCTGCCTACACAATATTATACTTCCTTCAAGACTCACATTTACTTCAAAACACCCCACTTTTGTCAAATGGGGGACCCCATCTTTAACTCTTCCTTCATCTTTGACGTCTCCAGTCTCAGATAAGGCGCTCGCGAATTTGGACTCGACGTTGCCTAGCTGAACCGTGATTGTCTCGAGTGGGCTCTCTGGTGAACCATCAAGGACAATACGTTCCTCTGAAATTCTCAGGCCTCTCTGTTTTGCTGTGTAATCTGCGTTGACCAGGTTCACATACACATCAGAGATCGGCTCAATGATAACCTTTGTTATCATTGCTCTGAGAAGTCTAGTGTCAAGATCATCAGTGGCTCGAGCCGAGGCGTAGGTCACTTTCACGTTCTTTACACCACTTCCTCCAGCCACCAACTGCACAGCCAGTCTTCCTAGTTGCTCTGCCAGAACCACATATGGTTTCAGTTCCGCGAGAACCTGTGCATATAATAAATTTCGTAAATACAATTACTCCCCCAAGACAACCTCTTCTACTTCTAGTATCTCATTGTCGATGTCCTCAGTGACGTTCTTCAGAGCATGTACTACAATGCAGAGAAGAAGGGAAAGATGCCTCTTGTTCTAAGGTCATCATTAAGTTTCTTTTCTTTATCTTCATGCAAAAGCACGTACGGTATGGTGGTTTTTGAAGAGCTAGTAGTTATGACTCGGTTACTTGCTTTCATGTATATTGTTTCAAGTGTAATGATGATTGATGCTTTGTGTTTGGATTTTTTTAGGTTACATCGGCGATTTTTGAGTATGTTGATGACCACCGGTCTGGTGAGATTGTTGTTGAGCTTAATGGAAGGCTGAATAAGTTTGGAGTCATCAGTCCTAGTTTTGATGATTGTTGGTGTTAATTAAGAGACTCAAGCATGGACTGCTCGTCTACTTCCTCATACAGACAGGTTACCTTGATTTCCTGTATATGTCTCAAGCATAGTGATGTTTGGTCCACTCTTTTGCTAATAGATTTTAGTTTACATCGCCTTTGAGTATGTTGATGACTTGACCACCGGTCTACATTGTGCGGTATGCAGAGAAGAAGAGGAGAGGTATACTAAGCATTGTGCGATATACATTCATTAGTACATATACTGATGTTTGCACTATCTTTAGTCGTAGAATTTGCTCCTTTGTAATGACAGTCTTTTTATAAAATCAAGATTTTAAGTAAACAATTATACGTTTAGAAATTCATTTAAAAAAAAACAGCTTATCCAATTTCCATCCCTAAGCAGCTATCTATATAGCTATGCGGCTGATCAACCAACTTTAGACATTCTATTACATATATTTTTCTACTATCAAGAAACTATGGGTCTTCGAACTGCTCTTAAACTTAGTTTGATCGAAGATCTGAACATAGAAATTTAGTGCACTTCTCTAATATCGAATTCCAAACCCCATGACTTTAAGACGTGATTTCTTTGCGTTAAATTTTAATTTGAATGGTTGTTTTGATATTCAAAATAAATATTTTTATTTGTCTTTGCATTTGACAGTTCAAGATTTTTAAAACGATAGAATGAGTTTAGAAGATCAAATTTTATTTTTGCCTATGTTCACATTTCCTTTCGCAGTCAAAACTAGTGACTCTAAATCTTAAAAGATTTGGTTATGCATGCAAGTGTTTAAACTTTAAAGTGGGATTATATTCTACACTTCTGAGTTATTTTGTTATAACTCCATATCTGTACTTCATATTTCAAAGCATCTACTTTGTTTATGGAAAGTTCAAATTTGCAATATATAGGCAAACCAACTTTTACTTGGCTTTTATGGTGTATTGGTTTGATTCGGAAATGCATAATTGGGAGCTTGAACCAAAAAGAAACAAGTTGAGTAACTTGAGTTCGAAATTTCCTCATACTTTAGGTTGCTATTGGAATTCGAATATTTCCTATATACCGTAGTGATGTAGCACATCTTTACGTGTCACACAAGCTTCTAGAATTCTCTGTTTTTCTTCTTGTTTTGGTTAGTTTTCTAATTTTTGCTGATCTTCCTTTTGTCTCAACTTTCTATTTCTTTTAGGTTTTCCTTTTCAGTTTAATTTAGCTGCTCTATAAATAAGACCTCTAATGCTTGTAAAGAGGATCATCCTTGAATTGAATTAATAAAGAGTTATCTTACAAATCTGAGTTTTGCAAAGAAGTGTATTCTTTCAAGTCTCAAACCTCTGTTTTTCGTGTAGCAAAACAGAGTTTCTCCTCTGCTTTTCGTGAAGAAAACAGAGAACCTTGTTTCTTTAGTTTCCCGGGAACGTAAGAAACAAGTCCTTTTCTTTTTTGCTTCCGCTCCATCACTTTTAGTATCAGAGCCTTGTCGTTCCTGAAACTAATCATGCCTCCGAAACCTGCGAAAGAGACAGAGACGCACGAGGGTGATTGGGTAGAGTTGAGAAGAACGCTACCGGAGATTCAACTGAATCTTCACACCGCAATTCAACGTTCTAATGATTCGTTGCGTCAATCACTGCGAGACGTCGTGGAGACAATTCTTGAGAACCAGCCACACCGTGAACGAATAGAAGGAGAAGATGCTTACGACGCTAATCCCTTCGCCCAACCTAATGACCAGATCCAACAACACCACCATGGAGCTCGTGAGTTACATATTGATGATAGGTCAGATCGTCATTGGGAATCTTGTTTTAAAGTTGATTTACCAGAGTTCAATGGAAATATTCGTGGTGAAGATTTACTTGATTGGTTAGTCACTGTTGAAGAGATTCTAGATTTTAAGCAAGTACCACAAGATCGTCAAGTAGCTCTTGTCGCAACCAAATTCAGAGGCCAAGCAGCTTCGTGGTGGCTCCAGCTGAAATCGACGCGGGCTCGTGAGGGTAAAACAAAGATCAAGTCATGGGACAAGTTGAAGAAACATCTACGGAAAACTTTTCTTCCTTACAACTTTGATCGAACGATGTATACAAGGTTACAAAATCTCCGTCAAGGTTCTCGTACGGTTGATGAATATGCCGAAGAATTTTACATGCTCATGACACGCAATGAGATTCATGATAGTGAAATTCAAACTGTTGCTCGGTTTATTGGAGGTTTGAGGCCTTAACTTCAGAACGCATTGGCTCAATTTGATCCTAACACCGTGGCTGAAGCTAGACGTCGAGCCGTTGCCTTTGAACAGCAATTTCGTTCATCTTCTAGTAACTGGAATGCGTCTACAAGGCCTCGCAATTCTTCACTGCAAGACCAGAACGTGGGTCAAGGGCTGTTACAGGAAAACACAGATTTAACTGCGAATACTTCACGTTCTACTGTTTCTAATCGAGCACCAGCTACAACAGAGGATCAAGCGCTGCGTCGTTCTACACGTACACCAGCATATCGTTGTTTCACTTGTGGAGAACCAGGTCACAGACAAACCGCATGTCCAAACCAATCAAGATGAGGTCTCTTAATTGAGGAAGTTGATCCATCTTATGATACTTACAACGATGATGTTGAGGAGACAAATACCCTTGAGAACACAGATCTTACCAGTCATACAGGTCCTCTTTTGGTGGTTCGCCGCATCTGTTTAGCACCTCAAGTTATGGAGGAACCATGGCTTCGCACAAATATTTTTCAGTCGACTTGTACGGTTAAAGGTAAAGTGTGTCGGTTCATTATTGACTCCGGTGCCTGCCACAACATAATCTCAGACTATGCAGTTCGCAAATTGGGTCTTGAAAAAGAAGCACATCCTTATCCATACAAACTCACGTGGTTAAAAGAAGAGACCGAATGTCGAGTAACACATCGAGCACTTGTTTCGTTCTCGATTGGTTCGGTTTACAAAGATAAGATGTATTGTGATGTTGTGTCTATGGATGTGGGTCACTTGATTTTTGGAAGACCATGGCAATACGATAGAGAAATCACTCATGACGGGAAGCGCAACTCTTATGTATGATAATCGAACAATCACATTGTTGCCAAAGGAACCTTCTGCCACACCGCCTTTGATTATGCCTCACAAGGACACGACAATTACTAAGTCTCCGTCCAAACCCGCTTTGATCTGTTCACGTGGTACTTTTGAAGAAGAGTTTCACCAGACCGGGTTTGCCTTTGCTTTACTCTCAGTTTCAAGTGATTGTTTACCAAACTACTCTCCTAATCTTGCATTGAGCACGCTTTTACATGAGTTTCAAGATGTCTTTCCAACAGACCTACCTAGTGAGCTGCCGCCATTACGTGATACCCAACATCATACTGATTTGTTTCCAGGAGCTACGCTCCCTAATCGACCTCATTATCGGATGAGTCCACAAGAACATGAAGAACTAAGACGTCAAGTTGAAGATTTAGTGGCTAAAGGTCATATTCGCGAGAGTCTTAGTCCATGTGCAGTTCCCGCTTTGTTGATTCCTAAAAAAGATGGCTCTTGGCGTATGTGTTGTTGGTGTATACCTTCTTGACCAAATTGGTGCTTCCAAAATCTTCTCAAAAATAGATCTCAAAAGCGGTTATCATCAGATTCGGATTCGCCTCGGTGATGAATGGAAAACAACTTTTAAGACTCGAGAAGGACTGTTTGAATGGCTTGTTATGCCTTTCGGATTATCGAACGCACCTAGTACGTTTATGAGGGTCATGAATCAAGCGCTTCGTCCTTTCATTGGGAAATTTGTGGTAGTATATTTTGATGATATACTCATATTAAGTTCTTCTTTGGACGATCATATGCATCATCTACGAGAAGTTTTAGGTGTCTTACGGAAAGAACGATTCTTTGCTGCGAAGCACAAATGCCAATTTGGAACAGATTGTGTCTTATTCTTGGGTTATATGATTTCAAAGGATGGTTTATCTGTTGACGTGTCCAAGGTAGAATCCATCAAATCATGGCCTATCCCAAAAACAATTACCGACGTAAGAAGCTTCCACCGTCTCGCATCTTTTTATCGACGTTTTGTTCCGCATTTTATCAGCATTATGGCTCCGATTACAGACTGCATGCGTGAAGGAAAATTTGAGTGGACCAAAATGGCGGATCAAGCGTTTGAAGTCATTAAACACAAATTAACAACGGCCCCGGTTCTCGTCCTTCCCGATTTCTCCTTGAATTTTGAGTTGCATTGTGATGCTTCTAAGCTAGGAATTGGAGCTGTTCTTAGTCAACAAACTCGACCCGTAGCCTATTTTAGTGAGAAATTATCGGGTGCTTGAAGCCGGTACAGCACATATGATGTGGAGTTCTATGCTATAGTCCAAGCCATAAAACATTAGAAGCATTATCTTTGTCACCGTGATTTTGTTCTCTTCACAGATCATGATGCTCTATGCCACCTTGATAGTCAAGCGAAGGTTTCATCTCGACATGCAGCGTGGATTGCCTTTCTCCAACAATTCACATTTACAATTAAACATCAATCTGGAAAGCTGAACCGAGTTGCTGACGCTTTAAGCCGTTGTCACAATCTTCTCACGACTATGCATAATTCAGTTTCTGGCTTTTCCTCTTTTGGTGAGTTGTACGTCACAGATCCGTATTTTGCTCGTATATGGACTGAAGTGCAAAGTGGTCTTCACAAAGATTTCATATTACAAGATGGTTTCTTGTTTAAAGGGAACCAACTATGCATTCCTGATTGCAGCCTTCGTTTGAAAATCCTTGAAGAACTCCACTCCGAAGGACATGTTGGAAGAGACAGAACTCTCCAACTAGTTACAGCATGTTACTTCTGGCCTTCTCTTTGTAGGGACGTTGAGAGATTTGTTGAAAGGTGTCGTGCATGTCAACAAGCTAAAGGCAAGGCGTCTAATGCTGGTTTATACATGCCTTTACCAGTTCCTACACAGCCATGGACTGATATTAGTATGGATTTTGTACTCGGCCTTCCACGTACTCAAAGAGGTAACGATTCAATTTTTGTGATTGTGGATCGCTTCTCAAAAAATGGCTCATTTTGTGCCATGTAAACGAACGACTGATGCTGTCCAAGTGGCACAATTGTTCTTTCGTGACATTTACCGTCTTCATGGCCTCCCTACCTCCATTGTTTCCGATTGCGACACTCGTTTCCTGAGACATTTTTGGCGTTCGGTGTGGAAGATGCTTGGTACAAGTCTTGACATGAGCTCCGCTTATCATCCACAAACGGATGGTCAAACCGAAGTCACAAATCGAGCCTTGGGTACTATGTTGCGTAGTCATGTCGGGAATAACATCAAATCGTGGGAATCGAAGTTACCGCTGGTCGAGTTTGCACATAATCATGCCAACAACAGAACCTTGGGGTTCAGCCCTTTTCATGTGGTTTATGGGATTATGCCTCGAAGTCCGTTGGATTTGTCTACGATGCCAGATAAATCTCGTCTCCATGGAGAAGCAGTGGACTTTGTCGAAAATTTACAGCTCGTTCATCAACAAGCACACAACCATTTGGAGTCTTCGGTACGTTCTTATAAACAAGCCGCTGATAAGCATCGCCGTGAAGTGAATTACCAGCCAGGTGATCTTGTGTGGGTGGTCTTGACAAAGAACTGATTTCCGGTGCGAGAATACAACAAGCTGAAGTCTCGTAAGATAGGACCTGTGGAGATCATTCACCGTATCAATGCAAATGCGTATAAGCTTTGGTTGCCGGATCACATTCGAACATCGGACGTCTTCAATGTTAAACATTTATTTCCTTATCATGGGGACAATAATGAGCCAGATTCAGGGTCGAATCTTCTTCTACCCGGGGAGACCTGATGTAGCACATCTTTACGTGTCACACAAGCTTCTAGAATTCTCTGTTTTTCTTCTTGTTTTGGTTAGTTTTCTAATTTTTGCTGATCTTCCTTTTGTCTCAACTTTCTATTTCTTTTAGGTTTTCCTTTTCAGTTTAATTTAGCTGCTCTATAAATAAGACCTCTAATGCTTGTGAAGAGGATCATCCTTGAATTGAATTAATAAAGAGTTATCTTACAAATCTAAGTTTTGCAAAGAAGTGTATTCTTTCAAGTCTCAAACCTCTGTTTTTTGTATAGCAAAACAGAGTTTCTCCTTTGCTTTTTGTGAAGAAAACAGAGAACCTTGTTTCTTTAGTTTCCCGGGAACGTAAGAAACAAGTCCTTTTCTTTTTTGCTTCCGCTCCATCACGTAGCTTTTTGAGATTATGATTTGATTAGATTAATTAACAAGAGTGTAGTGAGTGCTTTTGTCTCTGTTTCTTTATGTCCTTTTAGCTAGGCTGCATTTGTTGTGGCTATGTTTCTTTTCAGCATTTGTCTCCACTTGTTCTTTTTTTGGTTTTGGTTTTTGACGTTCTATTTATTATTTATGTAAGATGATTAAAAAAGAAAAGAAATTAAAGATTAAAAAAGGGTGTAGCTCAAGCTTCAAGTATATTGACTTTAGTTTGAAGAAAGCTTGAGTTACAACTTAAATTTTAATACTACCGAGTAGGCTGCGATTTCGGTTTATTCAGATTAATCAGTTCGGTTAAATCGGTTTTTGGTTAATTTTTGTTTCTGAAATGCTTACCGAACTTAACCGAAATTAGGATCGGTTCGGTTCGCTAATAATTCGGTTCTTAGCTTTAAAAACCGAAGTAACCGAAATTATGTATTTTATATTTTTATGGTCCAAGTCCAACGGACCCAATGATAAAATACTAAGGAAAAAAAAAAAGAGAAATAGCCCAAAACAAAATTGACTCACTGAAACCTAAATGATTTTAGGTGGTCTTCCACCTTTATCTTCTATTATTCCAGCAACGGCTCAAAAACAAATACCAATCGAAGCCGGCAACCCAATATATAATCTTTTTTGCTATAAATCTATTCATTCTACAGAAAATTTTTTTGATTCCCTTCTTATGTAACTCATCTTCACCGTTTACTTTTGTCATAACCGAGATCAAACGAGGATAATAACGATGTTTCTTGCAGAAAATAGGAAATAAAAAGTATCAAATCGGCTGAAGTATCAAAGAAGAAGAAGTTGCTCGCTTACGCTCCCAAGTCATCGCTGGAACTGTGTATTATCGAAGGCATGAAACGAAAAAGTTGGCTGGATCTAAGAAGGAGAATATATCATTATTAAAATAGTTTTTTTTTTTCTTTTAAAAAAAAATCGGTTAACCATTTGGTTTGGGTGAACCGAACGTTAACTGATCCTAAATCATATTCATTCCGATCGGTTTGCTCAATTAAAAGAACCCGAACCGATTTGCTCAAACTTCGGTTCGGTTTGGTCAAATCGGTTCGGGTCAAAGTCGCAGACCTACTACTGAGTTATGATTTCTAAAGAGATTAGGATTAGAAAAAATATTTAGGAGTTATCTAGATATATATTACTAGAAGTCAACCCGTGCTAGACACATGTTTAGATTATATTGTTTTTCAATTTAAGTAATTTGGAGATTATTAGTTTTTACTTGTTTACTTACCAATGATTATTTTTGTAATTTTAAAAATATAATGATCATATTATTTTTTTTGGTTCATTTGTTTGATGTTATTTGAGTTTTCCTTTTATATATAGTATTAGAGTATTTCAACACATGGAGAAATTTTTGATTGCACAGTAGAGTAGAGTGTTTATGGTTTTTCTCCCTTTAGATTTTTAATACATATTAGAGCATGTGCATTGGTGAGAGACCCATTGAGTTTCTCATCATATAATATTATTTTTGTTAATGTAGAGAAATTTAGGAAGATCTTTCTGAGAATTTGTTAGAAATACCTTTTTTGAGATACTCCTTTTTGAACTTTTTCATTTTTACCGTCTTTTATACAAATTACAATATGTTAAGTTAATTTTAAGAATTTTTTTTAATTCTGGGTTCTCAATTTTACATTTAGGGTATAGTTTTGATGGAGTATAATTTAGTATTTGGAATTTTAAATTTAGAATTTAGTCTTTATACATAGAAAATGAGTATTTTTTAAATGAACAACATGAACAGGTATTATTGAAAAGTGAAATAGGAAAAGAGGTATTTTTGAAAATACGTTATTTGATACTAAGATTCCTAAAAATATATGATACCAATATACAATTAGCATATACTACTCAAAACTATAGAAGTCAAATTAATCAAACATAGTATAAGAAAATGCAACTCATATCGTACCATGAGATAAAAAAGACATCACAAGCTTAACAACATGGTTTTTTAAACATATAATAGTAAAATACAATTTTCGTTTTCTTATAATAGTTTAAAATACGTTTTTTTCTTAAAGATAAAGACTAATAAGAAACAAAATTTACAATGGAGAGACTCATATGCATCGTCCAATAAGAAGAAGTTTTAGCCTACTTTACCACATGAATGCCCAAAAGAAAATAAAAAATAGAGATTCTAAAATATAAGAAAGGAACAAAACCTAACATGTTCAACATATTAAATTATGATAGTTCATTTTTTTCATATGTAGTAATAATAACACAACCAAAAAACACAACAATCTGAAGTAAAAATAAAGAAAGAATTACTCAAATGTTATCCAAAAGTTGGTTTATTACTCATATCTATAAATCTTTTGAAAATTACTAGAATGTTTAGTGCCCTGGGTGTAATTACAATTTACCTCTTGGGTTTTGTTTCTCGAATTTGAGTAAAAAATTAAAAAAAATACACATCAGCAAATTAAAATACACATCAGATATGATTTAACACGTCATTAAGCAGTTTCTTTTAGATCGCAGTTTTTTTTAGATCCACAGTTTTGTTTTCTCTTGTTTATATCAAAGGGAGGGAAAGTGAATAGTTTTAACTGTTCACAAACCGCGAAAAAAAAAATATCGAAACTCTCGTCATCTCTCGTCGCCGGCGATACTCTGTTATTGTCCACTCTCTTGCCATCAATCTCCCGCCATCATCTCTCGCCGTCATCTCTCGCCGTCTTTACTCGTTCTCTCTATCTTCGCCGTTGCACTCTCTTTCTTCATCGTCGCTCTCTCTCTCTCTTCGTCTTCTTCGTCTTTGTCTATCCGGTATGTGTTGACTGTTTAGTTTTGAGTTTTCCGGCTGAATGTGGGTTTTTTCGATGATTTACGGCTGATTGTTGCCGTTGTTTATGACGGCTGATTTGTTAGATCTATTCGATTCGATGGCTGATTTACTTTTTGTTTTATGTTGCGGCTCATTTATTTTAGGGTTTATGGCTGATTTGTTAGATTTATTCGATTCAATGGCTGATTTACTGTTTGTTTTATTTTGCGGCTGAGTTACGGCTGAGTTGTGACTGAGATATTTTGTGCTTTAGATCTGAGTTATGTGTTTGTGGCTGAGTTATGTTATGCTTTGTGTATGAGTTTGTTTTATGTTATGGCTGATTTATTTTATGATTTACTTATGAACTATAACAGATGTCGATGGTGATTATTTCTTCTGAAGAACAAACAAGGGATTATCCCCCAAGACTATACGCTGAAGGAAACTCTAATATAGAGTGTAGAGATATTAACACCAATTTCAGGATGAGAGAATTCCCTTAAATTAGGGAATCAATAAGACTGGATAAGTGGGAAAAAACGAAGGATGTACCTATTGTAATAATCTCTAAGCTAGTTGATAGCCAATTCGTCTGGTCTAGTAAGGTTGTTCATTTCCTACTATGTAACCAGTTAAGGGTACATAAGAAGGAGCTTTGGTTTGTGGTCGGCGGTCAACCTATCAGGTTTGGGTTGAATGAATTTCATTATGTGACGGGGTTAAACATAGACCCAATGCCTACTGAACGGTTTGAACTTGAAGAGGAACACAAAGAGTTCTTCAGACTTTTGATAGTGCCTGGTGGGGCAGGTCCAACGCTACTTGAACTCAGGGAAGCATTAAAAGTGTTTTGGGGATTGGTTAACCCTGATTGATATGCTCAAATTTACCCTAGAGCTACTCTCTCAAATTAAGAGATCACTGCAGTACTTAGGGGTCGAATTCCACAAGGACTCAAGACTACACAATAAATTATAGAGTTTTATAATTATGCTAAACAGATTAAATTGAATTAAAAATAGCAATGCAAAATATTAAATAAAGCTTGTTGTAAATTCAGAAGATCAAAAAGCTAGGCCTAGGGAATTTCTCAGGAAATTATGAAATATTAAATCAATCAATAAATTAGGATTCAAGCAATTAAGAACAGATCTAGAACTCTAAACACTTTTGTAAATTAAATCAGTTCTCACTGCAAATAATATCTAAATTTAAAACCAGAAAATCCAAATCTCTTTGTAAAATTCTAGGTAATAAATCAGCTTTAAAAACAAGTTTAGATTGTCCACAAAATCACTTAATCAAATCTCTTTGCAAGAAATAATTTTGCTCATCAAAAGGTTTTTGTCAGGAAAATCAATTATATTCTCATATCAATTTATTTTCCTAAAGTATTAATTCTAGGTGATCAATCAAGAATTAATATGAAGAACAACCTAAGATGAAGATCTAGCAAGATAAAGAATCCTAAATAAACAGATCTAATAATTCATAAAATCCCTGTGAAAAACCCTAAACCTAACAAGCAAACTACTCAGACATAATCAATGAAGAACAAGACATGTTTCTGAATAATAAGCAATTGAAATTAAAAAGAGTAAGAAGGAGTTCAAGAAATTCTTCTCTCAAAGCAGTTCAGATCTCTCTCCCAAAAGCTCTCAAAATCTCACAAGATTGCAGAAAAATAAAACTTGATAGAATGAAACTTGAGGGTTTGGAAAACCTAAAAACACTATTTATATGTCCTAAAACACGTCAGGGACTTATGTTGCAAATGTGGAAAACTTTGGGGCAGATTTGTAAATTTTCCAAAACTTGGGTCTTGAGTCGGCATAGATGAGTGTCGATCGATGCCTCCTATCTTGGTGTCGGTTGATGCTCCTGCTTTCATCCGAGACCAAATTGATTCTTCAAGATTTATGTTCCAAAACATCCAAATTGCTCCATTTTGCTCCTTCCATGCTAAAAACCTGTAAAGACTCAAAAACAATCTAGAAAACAAATCAAAAGACTCTAAAAGACTTCTTATATCATGGTTAAAAACCACAAAAACCATGATATATCAACTCCCCCAGACTTAGCCTTTGCTTGCCCTCAAGCAAAACAGAAACTTAGACCTGTGAAAGAGGTTTGAAAACTGGGAACTCACTCAACTGCATAATGATTCTTATTTGCACTCTTCATTTACCTGACTCAAGAACTTACTTCTTATACTTAACCATGATAAGCATCAACATTCCTTACTCAAATCCCACAATCCTCTGGAATCTCTGAAATCTCCATTGTCATCTCATTAGTCAATATTAAAGCACAAATAAGGTGAATTCTTACCTTGGGTGTATTGATCAGTGGCATATGGACTCTTTTCAGGCCAAGACTTTCTTCTTACATCTCCTTTCCTCTCCCTTTTCTCACTTCCATTATTTTTTCTTTTTTTTTTTTCAAAGGTGTAAGCGAATACCAGGGTCATCGGTAATTTACCTACCCCTCGCTTCCAAGCTTTGTGTGATCATTTGACTCAAGAGTAGAATAATAAGGTCACAGGTAATTTACCTACCTCTCTAAACTGATCAAAATCATCTCATCTTTTATTCTCTCTTTTTCTGATTTTTTTTTTTTAAAGCACTGAAGGGAAGAGAGAGGGGAGACATACTTTGAAAAATTGCACTGTCTTGTATGGCCTGAAGAAGAAGTCTAGTCCACTGATTTCCAACCCCAAAGTAAGAGATTAAGTCCGGTTAAAATCCTGATAAAAGTTGAGACAACGTTAGATCAATCAGATATCCATTGAATAATGGCTTTCAGGATTGTTGATAAGGCTCATAGTCTTTCTAAGCTTCAGTTCTGAGATCAAGCATAAACAAGTAATCATTAGAGTGTTAGCCAAATAAGAGAAATCATTAGTCAAGATCATAATTCCCAAAGATAAAAAGAAAAATTTGAAAAATTTGACTCAAACTTTATGGTTTTGACTGACACAACTGAAAATCAAAAACAGAAAACATAGTTAATACTAACCTCCCCCAGACTTAAACAACACTGTCCCCAGTGTTATCAAGTAAGAGGAAAGCAAAAAAAAGAAATAAAATAAACAAAAATCAAAATCAAAAGAAAAAGAAAAACCTACCAGTGGGTTGCCTCCCACTAAGCGCTTGTTTTCAGTCATTAGCTTGACTGTGCTGGAGCTCAGGCATCTGGAGGAGCAGAACATGGCATTGAAGTCCTCTTCATCCAAGGTGGTGTATAAGCTTTAGGTGCATGAGGCTTGCCCAGTATGCGAGGAACAAGACCAAGGCGGGATTTAGGTATGGGAGGGTATCTTTTCTGTCCTGCAAAATCATCAACAGAAGAAACAAGCGCTCTACGATAATCTCGTGGCTTGGTTAACTGCAAAACAGTTTTTATCTCTTTGAAATTCTTGTTGATGATAGGAGGAAGTTTAGGAGAAGAAGATGCATACCTTGGCCTTACCTGAGGGCTCTGGAGTGTGGAGTGATGACTCTTCTGTTTGGGAATAGGTTTCTGACTTGGAGCATCAGTTTTGGACAAGCTTTGTCGCGGTCGTGGAGGGGTGTCAATCGATACTCTCTTGGTGGCATCGATCGACACTGAGCCTGATGCTCGTGTTGCAGAAACTTTTTCAACAGAAAAAGTCTGTCCATCAATAGTAGGAACTCTCCTCAATGTATCCATCTCAAAACTCATACTCAAACCATCCACATTCAGTGCTATGTGTCCCTTCTTCATATCAATGACTGCACCAGCTGTAGCCAAGAAAGATCTTCCTAAGATGAGAGGATCTTTAGGCTCTTGATCATACTTCAGCACCACAAAGTCAGTGGGAATCATGAAGTTTCCAACCTTAACTGGAATATCCTCTAAAACACCTTCAGGAGTTCTTCGGGAGCGATCAGCTAGGATTAGAGAAATCTGAGTTGGCTTGAATTCTGTCATCCCAAGTCTCACAACAACAGAATGTGGCATCAAGTTGATGCTAGAGCCAAGGTCACAAAGTGAGTGAGAAAACCTTCCTGCTGAGATTGAGCAATCAAGTACAAAGCTTCCAGGATCTGGTAACTTCTTAGCAGTCCTACATTGAATGATTGCACTCACTTCCTTAGAGACAACTACCTCCTGCTTTCTCTCCTTCTTCCTCTGAACAGGCTGGTTCAACAGAATTGCACTAACATCCTTAGTTAGCAATGCTCCTTCTTCAGGGCTCAAACCATTGGATACCATTCTCTTGACATAGCGCTTAAGTGGTGGTGAAAGTTTCACTGCATCAATTAAAGGCATCTCAATCATCACCTTATCCATCATAGTCTTGCATCTAGCTTCCCCAAGCTCCTGCTTAGACCTTCTTGGCTTGGGAAAAGGAACCTTAGGCTTGTAGACCCTTTCAACAACAGCTGGAACCTGAGATTTTGTGTTTTCCGCATCTGACTGAGATGGGTGTCGATCGACACCCAGGTGGTGTCGATCGACACCATCATCTGGATCCGACAGATTGGCCAATTTTTCTCCTTGTTCTGCAGAAACAATTTCACCATCATCTTCATCTCTCACTGATATGGCATTGCAAGCATGTCTGGGGTTTGACTCAGTTCTTGCTGGAAGATAATTCTCTTGCCTTTTGACAGACCCAGCAGTCTGTGCAACTTGAACCTCCAGCTTCTTAACATGAACATTCAATGCTTCTATCTTTCCATTCAGCTCAGTGTAGACATTGTCAATCTTTCCATTGAATGTCACTGTCAAATTCTCTTGTCCTTGCAAAAGCTGCTCAAGCATGGCTTCCATTCTACTCTCTGAAGAATTCTTAGGAGGTGGAGACTGATAAGATGAGTTCCCATAGGTTCTTGTATAGCCATTGTTTTGTTGCTGCTTCTGGTCACCATTGTAAGGTCTGTTTTCTTGCTGATTACCGAATCTATGTCCCTGATACCCAGCTCCATACACATAGTTGACATTCTCCTCTGAATTCTCTGGCTCTGGCTCAAACGTCTCAACTTCAGCAGCAAATTGGACTGACTTCTTTCCCACAAGAAGATTGTGCACTGAATCAAGCTTAGCACTAACAGAAGCTAGCTGATTTGCATCAAACTCTCCATGCAGTCTCTTTCTTTCAGCATCAGCTCTTTTAGTGCTATTGCTAGAAGCCAAATTCTCAATCAAAACTTCTGCATCTTCTGGAAATCTTGTCTTGAAGTTCCCATGACTTGGAGCATCTAAAGCTAACTGATACTTCCAGTCACACCCTCTAAAGAAGATACTCAACAGTTGTACGCTTGAAAAACCATGGTGTGGACAGTCTCTTTGATAAGCTTTGAATCTCACCCAAGCTGCTTTGAAAGCTTCATCTGGTCTCTGCTTGAAGGAAGACAGCTTGATTCTCAACTCATCTGACATTGCATCATCATAGAAGTGGTTGAGGAAGGTCACCTTGACATCACGCCAGCTTGTCAATGATCCAGCAGGCAGTTGTTTCAACCACTGAGATGCCTCTCCTGCAAGTGAGTAAGGGAAGAGTTTGCAGAAGATGTAGTCCTCTGTCACCCCATTAGCCTTGATGCTAATCACCAGATCCTCAAAATGCTCAATGTGATCCAAAGGCTTCTCATTGGGCAAAGCAGAGAAAGGTCTCTGTCCAACCAGTTGAAAGTAAGCAGGCTTCAACTCAAAATCATTCCTCTGAAAAGGGGGAGGAACAATAGCAGACCGGTTCTCATACACCAGATCAGCCCGGTTGTAGTCAGCAATGGTCCTGATCAAGTCCCGGTTGTTCTCCTGTCGTCGAACTGGGTTCTGTACGTGGTTGGCAGCTCCACGCACGTCTGCAGGTGGGTGTCGATCGATGCCACCTGGTTGGTGTCGATCGACACCGTCGAAACCATCAGCTGGTTCGTCGACAACAGCAATTTCAGCAATCACATTGCCCTCAGCATCAATCTTTTGGCCCTGCTCATTGCGCAAGTGGCCCTCTTGATCCCACAAAGCACCATCCTCATCTCGCATCAAAATGATTGGGTTAACCATCTTCAGAGATTTGGCTGCTTTTCGGTTCTCACGCTCAAGTTTTCCTAACTCTTGGTTTGAAAGCTTCAGAATTGGACCAGTCTTGTTGCTCCTTGTGTTAGGCTTATTAGGCATACACCTGAAACACACAAGAGAGAAGAAAACAAAAGCGTGTTAGTTTGAAAATAAAAAGAAAAATTTAGACAAAATCAAAAACTCAAATCTAATGGTAGATCAAAGAGTCCCCGGCAACGGCGCCAAAATTTGATATGCTCAAATTTACCCTAGAGCTACTCTCTCAAATTAAGAGATCACTGCAGTACTTAGGGGTCGAATTCCACAAGGACTCAAGACTACACAATAAATTATAGAGTTTTATAATTATGCTAAACAGATTAAATTGAATTAAAAATAGCAATGCAAAATATTAAATAAAGCTTGTTGTAAATTCAGAAGATCAAAAAGCTAGGCCTAGGGAATTTCTCAGGAAATTATGAAATATTAAATCAATCAATAAATTAGGATTCAAGCAATTAAGAACAGATCTAGAACTCTAAACACTTTTGTAAATTAAATCAGTTCCCACTGCAAATAATATCTAAATTTAAAACCAGAAAATCCAAATCTCTTTGTAAAATTCTAGGTAATAAATCAGCTTTAAAAACAAGTTTAGATTGTCCACAAAATCACTTAATCAAATCTCTTTGCAAGAAATAATTTTGCTCATCAAAAGGTTTTTGTCAGGAAAATCAATTATATTCTCATATCAATTTATTTTCCTAAAGTATTAATTCTAGGTGATCAATCAAGAATTAATATGAAGAACAACCTAAGATGAAGATCTAGCAAGATAAAGAATCCTAAATAAACAGATCTAATAATTCATAAAATCCCTGTGAAAAATCCTAAACCTAACAAGCAAACTACTCAGACATAATCAATGAAGAACAAGACATGTTTCTGAATAATAAGCAATTGAAATTAAAAAGAGTAAGAAGGAGTTCAAGAAATTCTTCTCTCAAAGCAGTTCAGATCTCTCTCCCAAAAGCTCTCAAAATCTCACAGGGTTGCAGAAAAATAAAACTTGATAGAATGAAACTTGAGGGTTTGGAAAACCTAAAAACACTATTTATATGTCCTAAAACACGTCAGGGACTTATGTTGCAAATGTGGAAAACTTTGGGGCAGATTTGTAAATTTTCCAAAACTTGGGTCTTGAGTCGGCATAGATGAGTGTCGATCGATGCCTCCTATCTTGGTGTCGGTCGATGCTCCTGCTTTCATCCGAGACCAAATTGATTCTTCAAGATTTATGCTCCAAAACATCCAAATTGCTCCATTTTGCTCCTTCCATGCTAAAAACCTATAAAGACTCAAAAACAATCTAGAAAACAAATCAAAAGACTCTAAAAGACTTCTTATATCATGGTTAAAAACCACAAAAACCATGATATATCACTGATCATCGTAAATGGTTGGGGCTGTTGCTTTTTCAACACATTCGACTTTATGGTTTGCATCATAACTCTAGAATTCCATATGAAAGTGCCAAAAGAGTTTTTGATGATGAAGCGATGAAGATGTATCTGTGGGGTCGGTCAGCATTTGAAGCTCTTGTTGATTCCATAAAGATGTTGAACCCTACGGGAAAGTCGTACACCCTTAGTGGGTTTACACCCGTGTTACAGGCTTGGGCGTATGAGTCCATCAAATGCTTTGGAGAACGGTTTGGGAATGCATCAGCTGAAGATGGTGGCATACTGATGCTTCAATGGGGTGGAAACCGTACACGTTCATCGCTGGAAACCATAATTGCTGAAGAGATCAAAGCGCTTGGTGAGGTAAGGTTTATATCTGGTTGAGTGATTGTTTAGTAATGGATTAGTTATGATTTAGTTATGGATGAGTTATTGTTTAGTGACGACTGAATTATGGTTTAGTAATGGCTGATTTATGCTTTAGTGTTGGCTGAGTTAAAACTTACTGATGGGTTTCATAATCTCTTATGTTACAGCTGCGTGTGATTAAAATGGTTATGAAGGAAAATGGCTGCGAGCTATTTCATTTATGGCCAGAACAAGAAGACGACCCAGCAATTGATCGCCTGATCGAAGACATACATATGAATACGTGAATACGTTTGTTAAAGGTTTTTGGGATGTTAAGGGGAGTGATAAGAAGAAAAAGAAAAAGAAAGCTGAAGCAGTTGTTGAGTCTGAATCTCCTCCCGCAAAGAAGCGGAAAGTCCAGAAGAAAGTTTCCAACAGTCAGGGTGGTGAAACTAGTGAAGGAGTTGCACAGGAGAGGAAGAAGAAAGGAAAAAAGGTAAGTGAGGAGGAAGATGCTGGGGAAGATGCTGGGGAAGATGGGTCAGTTAGAACTATGTACGAATTGATCTCTAAGTTAAACAAAAGGTTTGACACCTTTGATAGAAACATTGAAAATGTATCGGCGAATCTGGAGAAGAAGATGGATGAAAGGATTGAAACCAGGCTTGGATCTTTTGAGATGGACCTCAAAAAGATGAAAGAGCACGTGCTTTCAATGGATTTAGGGCAAACTGGTCAAAACACGACTGACCAGATTTTACATTTGGGACATGGACAGGAATTTCAGACATCAAAAGTAATGCCAGATTTATCTTTGTTTTATGGCTGATTTTTCAGAATGTTTAGGCTGAGTTAATATAATTTTAATTGTCTTCGCTATGATATACAGGAAAAGAACTCTTTGACTTCTCCAGCTAAGAAACCAGCTGATACGAAAACACAGCCTTCCACGAGGAGAAATGCCAAAGAGTTAGAGGCATCAGAGAAGGCCAAAGAGTTAGAGGCGGCAGAGAAGGTAATGTCTGATTTATATTTGTTTTATGGCTTATTTTTCAGAATGTTTAGGCTGAGTTATCATAATGTCTGATTTATCTTTGTTTTATGGCTGATTTTTCAGAATGTTTAGGCTGAGTTATCATAATTTGAATTTTCTTCGCTATGATATACAGGAAAAGAACACTTTGACTTCTCCAGCTGCTAAGAAGTCTCCAGCTGATACGAAAACACGGCCTTCCACGAGGAGAAATGTCAAAGAGTTAGAGGCGGCAGAGAAGGCCAAAGAGTTAAAGGCGGCAAAGAAGGCTAAAGAAGTAGCTGCGTCAAAGAAGCCCAAAGATGTAGCTGCGGAAAAGAATGCCAAAGAAGTAGCTGCGGCTGGAGGTAGAGGTAGAGGTAGAGGTAGAGGTAGAGGTAGAGGTGGTAGGCCGCCTAAAAATCCTACTGCTGCTGTTGTTAAGCCGTTGAAATTTGTACTACCTGGAGGTTTGAATAAGGGAGAAGCTGGTGCAGAAGCTGGTGCAGAAGCTTGTGCAGAAGGTGCTGATGTTTATGATATTACATACGAGTTTTTTGCTGAAGCCAACTCACTTGAACCTGAATCTGAGGATGATGGGGAGGAAAAGATTAGGCTTGAAAGATTTAAAGCTTTAAGGCTGGAGAGTGTTAAGCTGTCAGCGGATGGGAGTGCATTGAATACACAACAAGATCATCCAAGCTGGAATTTCCCTTACATTGGAGACAACGGACTGACGTGCATGAGGAAGAACTGTTCACTTGGACCTAGAATATATGATCCTCTGGCACCTGTTGATCCGGTCAAGTTGCAGAAACTTTTGGAGTTCCTAAAGAGCACCGAGTATGACCCTTTAGACCCTTTTGCTTAACAAGTTAATAACAGCTTGTTAACATTATATTAACTTGTGTTTATTTGTTTCTTAGGAATATTCCGTTAGGCAAAGGCAAAATCGAAATTGAATTCTATAGGGTGCTAATCACCGAACGAAAGGACTGGCCAGTGAGGCCAGAAGAATATGGTAAATATGGGTGGCTTACTGATGAAGTAAGTTTATCTTAATGTATTAGTTATTGTTGTCGTTGTCTGACTTATATTACATTATGGCTGCGTTGTTGTTTACTACTCAGTGTTCTGTTGTACAACACATGGGCGCGTTTATGAGAGTCCTTAGGTGTAGGTACAAACGAGATCCATTCCCATTCCACAACAAATGCATTGCGTTTATAGACCCGTGGTTCACCAGTGATATGATTCGTGATCATTATAAGATGTTCCAGATTAAACCCAAGTTTTTTACAATGACTGGCAATAGTTATGAAAGTTTAGTTAAAGGTTTGATTCCACAAGATGAACCGACTAATTTGAAGTGGATAGAAGATGTGGATCACCTGTATATTGCTCCACAAACTGGAGGCGATCACTGGGTGGCGCTGCACGTGGATCTCATCAGAAGGCATATTGATTGCTAGGATAGCATCATGGGACAAGTAACCGAAGACAGTGAGCTTAGAATGTTGAATGCTTGTAGGGTGTTTACGCGGATGATTCCAGCAATGATGAACGTTAACGTTCCTCACGAAATTCGTACACCTACTTTCAAACAGTTTACCTTCAGGAGGAGGACAGTCTCCAAGGTCCCGCAAAACGTACATGTTGGTGACTGTGGCGTGTACACTTTAAAGTTTATAGAATGTCTAGCGCTTGGTGTGTCTTTCGATGGAATCTGTGATCAAAACATCCAGGGTATACGTGTTAAAATGGTAGCAGAAATCTACAATGAGTCACCTGATTTTATGAATCAGTTCTCGTAAAAAATATTTGTATTTCTTTTGGTAGGACTTGCACTTGGATATGTAAAAAAGCATTTGGATTTCTTTTGGTAGGAATTGTACTTGGATATTGAAAAAATTTGGATTTCTTTTGGTAGGAATTGTACTTGGATAAGAAAGTCCTTTGTTTAGTATCTTTTCAATGTTACGGCTGAGTTATGTACTTCACACGGCTGAGTTATAATTAAATATTAAATAAACATATATGTTATGGCTGAGTTATATATTTCGAACGGCTGAGTTATCTACTTCGTACGGCTGAGTGAGTTATGGCTGAGTTATGTACTTGGTACGGCTTCGTTTAGTCTTTCGTGCCATGCCTCGATATTACAAAAAAATGTTGTTGGGGAAGCCCAAACAATAATTATGTGCCTGCTCATATCCACACGCGTAATAAATTTATAAAGTTAGCTTTTTCACAATATATTATACAAAATAATTAAAATATTGAACTCAAAATTCGAATAAAAAATCTAAAAATTCCGACAAAGTGACTAAGTGATGGCTGAGTTATTGACTTAGATGGCTGACTTATGAAATATTCGTAAATTTACATTATTATAACTCAACATTTAAATGTACAGTTGAATTATGAATATTACAATTATTATAACCAATAAAAAGTAATAATTATAGAGAAAAATTGATTTTTACAAATTCTCACCAAGAATGTGTAAAACATACAACACATGACGTTTAGGGGTTAGGGTTTGGGTTAGGTTTGGGTTGGGGTTTAGGGTTTGAGATGTAGGGTTTAGATGAGTAACATTATTTGATTTTTGGTTTTGGTTCTAATGTGTTTTAATGTGTATGGTTTAAGATGGTAATATGGATATACTAATATTATTACCATTTGAATATTTTTTTAAAAACTCAAATTTTTTTTGGGTTATTTCCGGTTATGGGTCGGTTATATTAATATCTAACAATAAATAACCCAAAATATATTGTAATTAAGTAGATTAGCCTAATATAACCGAAATTAAGCCGAATATATCCAAAATTAACCAAACATACCAATTCAAAAATATCAAATTGGAAAATTTATTTTATCGGTTCGGTTCGGTTTAGTCAGTTATTTAGTCATTCTAATTTGAGGGTTGGTTGAGATATCGTTTATGACGGCTGAGTTATAATTAATCATGACTGAGTTATTAAAATAGATTGATAAAACACCACAACATAGAAAGTTCATATCAATTCCAAATAAAAAATAAAACAACGGAGCTTGACTAATCTCACAGATACTTGTTCAAGCTCTCAAACTTCTTCTCCAGCGCGTCATATTTCTTTTCCAAATACAAGATCATTTCTTCTTGAATCTCGATGCGCTTCTTGGATGCATCCAAGTCCTGCTTCATCTCATTCTTCTCCTCCTGAATAACCCTAAACTCTTTGCGCACTGCATCAGTCCACCACTTTCTGAAACCGCAGCCTTGACCGGGACCCTTACAAATAGTACATAATTCATATTAGACTAAAAAAAAAAGTCAGAAGCAGAACACAAAACTCAAAAATAAGAGTACAAAAATCTTTACATTTGTGATGTCATTCGGACAACTGAAATAACGTTCTCCTCTCGTGGTAGGATCAATAGAAGTGGCAACGAGAAGCACCGCACCGCAATTACACCCGATTGGAACGCCCTTGTCACGCCTCCGGATTTCGCCGTAGCTCATTTCCATATTTATTTCATTACGATTCAGCTCCTACAGTTCCACAAACACAATATTAAGATAATGCTTTGAGATTTCAGCTAGTGCTTTAGAAGCAGTTTTCTCATCAGCCCTGGAGTTGCCGCCGTAGATATCTCTATTTGCCATCATCTTGACTCGATCTCGATTACTGAAGCAATAAATCACAACAAATCCCACAATTTATACTAAAACAATATATCGAAGGACGTCGTTTGACAGTAATATGTTACGGCTGACTTAGGATAGTCAGTTAAATTAACAACTATATTACGGCTGACTTATGCAACGGCCATAATAATGGTGTTATGGCTGAGTTATCCGACGGCCATATTAATTTATTATATACCCGCTCGGGAATGCAAAAAGGGTTGTTGGGGAGACGCAAACAATAATTATGTCTCTTGTTATCATCCATACGCGTAATAAATATATTTTAAACAATTTATTATTAAAAAGGAATTCAAAAATTTGAAATCAAATTTTTGAATTTATTTTTATTTATTATTAAAAAAAGGGGCCAGTAATTTGACTAGGTAGTGGCTGAGTTATTGACTTAAACGGCTGAGTTATGAGATATTTGTAAAATAAGGTTATTATAACTCAAAATTAAAATTTAGAATGGAAAAATGAATATTACTATTATCATAACCAATAAAAATAATAATTATAGACAAAGAGTGATTTTTACACATTCTGATCAAAATGTGTCAAACATACCAAAACATGACGTTTAGGGGTTAGGGTTAGGGTTAGGGTTTATGGTTTAGGGTTTAGGGTTTAGATGAGGTAACATTGTTTGTTTTTAATATAACAGTTTGGTTTTGGATCTAATGTGTTTGGATTAAGGTGGTAATATGGATATACTAATAAGAGTACCATTTGAATATTTTTAAAAAATTTTAAAATTAATTTTTGGTTGTTTTCGGTTATGGGTCGGTTAGATGAATATATAACCATAAATAACCCAAAATATATTGTAATTAAGTAGATTAGCCTAATATAACCGAAATAAGCCGAATATAACCGAAAACTAGGCAAACATACCAATACAAAAATACCAAATTGGGAAAAGTTATTTTTTCGGTTCGAATCGGTTTAGTCCGTTATTTAGTCATTCTTAATTTGAGGGTTGGCTGAGATACCGTTTATGACTGCTGAGTTATCTTTCCAGAATCGACAGTTTTCAATGAGAGGGAAAGTGAACGGTTTTTAACCGCGAAAAAAACTCTCTGTCCCTATCGTCGGCGAAATCTCTCTCTCTCTTGACGAACCCTAATTCCGCCGGCGATAATCTGTCTTTTTCTACTCTCTCGCCGTCCTCGCTCGATATCCTCATTCGGTCGTCGCAGTCTTGTTTGTTTCCGTCTAAGCCATCTTGTCTTCGAGTTCGGGTATGTGTCTTCCTCTTTATTTTTGAGTTACGGGTGATTGTCGCCGTCGTTGATGGTTGAGTTTGGACTGAGTTATCTTATGCTTTACGGCTGAGTTATGTGTTTGTGGCGGAGTTATTATATGCATTGTGTTTGTCATATGTTATGGCTGATTTATTTTATGCTTTACTATCAGATGGCTAAGGATATTTCTGAAGAACAAGCAAGGGATTACCCACCAAGACTTTGGCCAGAAATGAAGTCTATTCTACATACTAAACAAATTAACACCAATTTCACGATGTTAGAATTACCTCAGATTAGGGAATCAATAGGACTGAATGCGTGGGAAAAAACGAAGGATGTACCCATTGGAATAATCTCTAAGCTAGTTGATAGCCAATTCGTCTGGTCTGGTAAGGTTGTTCATTTCCTACTATGTAACCAGTTAAGGGTACATAAAAAGGAGCTTTGGTTTGTGGTCGGCGGTCAACCTATCAGGTTTGGGTTGAATGAATTTCATTATCTGACGGGGTTAAACATAGACCCAATGCCTACTGAACGATTTGAACTTGAAGAGGAACTCAAAGAGTTCTTCAGACTTTTGAAAGTGCCTGGTGGGGCAGGTCCAACGCTACTTGAAGTCAGGGAAGCATTAAAAGTGTGCCGGGGATGGGTTAACCCTGATCATCGTAAATGGTTGGGGCTGTTGCTTCTTCAACACATTGGACTTTATGGTTTGCATCATAACTCTAGAATTCCATATGAAAGTGCCAAAAGAGTTTTTGATGATAAAGCAATGAAGACGTATCTGTGGGGTCGGTCAGCATTTGAAGCTCTTGTTGATTCCATAAATATGTTGAACCCTACGGGAAAGTCGTACACCCTTAGTGGGTTTACACCCGTGTTACAGGCTTGGGCATATGAGTCCATCAAATGATTTGGAGAACGGTTTGGGAATGCATCAGCTGAAGATGGTGGCATACCGATGCTTCAATGGGGTGGAAACCGTACACGTTCTATGATGGTATCAGTAATTGCTGAAGATATCAAAGCGTTTGCTGAGGTAAGGTTTGTATCTGGTTGAGTGATTGTTTAGTAATGGATGAGTTATGATTTAGTTATGACTGAGGTATGGTTTAGTGATGGCTGTGTTATGTTTTAGTATTGGCTGATTTATGTTTCGTGATGGCTGAGTTATTATTTACTTATGGGTCTCATATTCTCTTATGTTATAGCTGCGTGTGACTAAAATGGTTATGAAGGATGATGTACGCGAGCTATTTCATACGTGGCCAGATCAAAAAGACGACCCAGCATTTGATCGCCTTATCCAAGACATACATGGGGATAAGTTTGTTAAAGGTTTTTGGGATGTTAAAGCAGCTGTTGACTCTGACTCTCTTCCCGCAAAGAAGCAGAAAGTTGATTCTGACTCTCCTCCCGCAAAGAAGCAGAAAGCAAGAAGGTGGTAGTTTCCAACAGTCAGGGTGGTGGACCGGTTGGAACTCTCATTGAGTTGGTGTCTAATTTAACCTCAAGGTTTGACACCTCTGAAAAAAAACATTGGAGATAGAATAGAAGAGAGGATGAATGAAAGGTTTGAAACCAGGTTTGTATCTGTTGAGAGTGATCTCAAGCAGATGAAAGAGCACGTGCTTTCCTTGGGTGTTGGGCAAACTGGCCAAAACACTGTTGAAGACCTTCGGGATGAACTGTAGTCACAAAACACTTATAAAAATTTCATAATAAAGAACCTGTTACCAGAAGACCTTCAGGATGAACTGTTGTCACCAAAAAGTCCACCAAAAAATCCACCAGTACTAGTAGTTCCAGGAAAAATGCACCAAAACTACTCTGTCAACAGTCCTCCGGTAATGTCTGAATTATGTTAATGTTATGGCTGAGTTTACAGAATGTTTAGGTTGAGTTATCATTATCTTCAGTTGTCTTCGCTATGTTATACAGGTAGTTGGCAGTGGTTTGGCTGGGGTCAGTAGGAATCTGAATAAAGAGTTTGATAAAGATGATCCTCTTAATTTCATGGAGAAGTCTCCAGCTGCTACAAAACCAATTCAACGGCCTAACACGAGGAAAAATGCCAAAGATGAAAAGAAGGACAAAGAATTAGATGCAAAGAAGGCCAAAGATGAGGCGGCCGCTGCGAAGAAGATCAAAGAGTTGGCGGAAAAGAAGGCCAAAGATGAGGCGGCGGCTGCAAAGAAGGTCAAAGATGAGGTGGCGGCTGCAAAGAAGGTCAAAGAGTTGGCGGAAAAGAAGGCAAAAGATGAGGCGGCGGCTGTAAAGAAGGTCAAAGAGTTGGCGGAAAAGAAGGTTGGAAATAATCCGCCAAAGAGAAGAGTTAGAAAGACTACTAAGCCTAATCACGTCATTCAATTGCAATATGTAGAACCTGATTTGAATGAGGGAGAATCCGAAGCTGGTGCAAATGCTGGTGCCGACGCTGCTGACAGCAGTATATGTGATATGACAGCCGAGATTATGGCTGAAAACAATATCCTTGAACCTGAATCTGATGATGATGAGGAGGAAAAGATTAGGCCTGATAGAATTAAAGCTTTAAGGCTGGAGAATGTTAAGTTGTCCCCGGATGGAAGTTCATTGAATAAACTACAAGCTACACAAGCGAGGATTTTTCCTTATATTGGGGACAACGGACTGACGTGCATGAGGAAGAACTGTGTACCTGGAGCTGGAATATATGATCCTCTGGCACCGGTTGATCAGGTCAAGTTGCAGAAACTTTTGGAGTACCTAAAGACAGCCGAGTATGACCCTTTAGACCCTTGTTGATCACATCTTGTTAAAATTATATTAACATGTTCTTATTTTTTTCTTAGGGGTACACCATTAGGCAAGTCAACACCAAATATTGAATTCTATAGGACTCTCATCACTGAAAGAAAGAACTGGCTGTCTGATACATTTGGGTGGCTGTCTGATAAAGTAAGTTTAACTTAATGTCTGAGTTATTATGTTTACGGCTGAGATATAATACATAATGGCTGAGTTATTATGTTTACGACTGAGATATAATACATAATGGCTGAGTTATTATGTTTATGGCTGAGATATAATACATAGTGGCTGAGTTATTATGTTTACGGCTGTGTTATAATACATAATGACAGTAGGTGGCAGTGGTATGATTTGTTATTGTTTACGACTAACTTATATTACATTATGGCTGAGTTGTTGTTTACTAATCAGTTTTCTGTTTTACAGCACATGGGCACGTTTATGAGACTCCTTAGTATTAGGTACAAACGAGATCCCTTCTCATTCCACAACAAACACATTGCGTTTATAGACCCGTGGTTCACCAGAACGATGATTCGTGATTATAAGATGTTCGATATGAAACCCAAGTTTTTTAAAATGACTGGCAATAGTTATAAAGATTTCGTTAAAGGTTTGATTCCACTACATGAACCGACTAATTTGAAGTGAATATAAGATGTGGATCACATGTATATTACTCCACAAACTGGAGGCAATCACTGGGTGGCGCTGCACGTGGATCTCATCAGAAGGCATAATGATTGCTATGATAGCATCGTGGGACAAGTAACCAAAGACAGTGATAGAAAAATGCTGAATGCTTGTAGGGCGTTTAACAGGATGATTCCAGCAATGATGAACGAGAACGTTCCTCATGAAATTCGTACACATACTACCAGTCAGTTCGGTTTCAGGAGGAAGAGTGCCTCCAAGGTCCCTCAAAACGTACAGGTTGGTGACTGTGGTGTGTACGCTTTAAAGTTTATAGAATGTCTAGCGCTTGGTGTGTCTTTCGATGGAATCTGTGATCAAAATATCCAGGCTATACGGGTTAAAATGGCAGCAGAAATCTACGATAAGGCACCTGATTTTGTGAGTTCAGCTTAAATAATGCATTATGTCCTTCGATTCGTTTCTTTTGTTAGTATATGCATTATGTACTATGATATGTAAAACATTTGGATTTCTTTTGGTAGGAATTGTACTTGGATTTGTAAAACTTTGATTTGTCTATTTTCAAAATTATGGCTGGTTTACGGTTAAGTTACGGCTGATTTACATACTTCACACAGCTGACTTATGAAATATTTGTAAATTAAAATTATCATAACTCAAAATTAAAATATAGAATGAAAAAAATGAATATTACAATCATAATAAGCAATAAAAAGTAATAATTATAGACAAATATTGATTTTTACACATTCTGATCAAAATGTGTAAAACATTCAGAACATGACATTTAGGGGTTAGGGTTAGGGTTAGGGTTAGGGTTAGGGTTAGGGTTAGAGGTGTATATTTCATATTTCCAACATTATGGGTTTTAATATAACAGTTTGGTTTTGGTTATATTGTGTTTGGTTTAAGGTGGTAATTTGGATATACTAATATCATAACCATTTTTCAAATTTCAAAAATTTTTGAAATTACTTTTCGGTTATTTCTGGTTCTGTGTTGGTTATATATAACCATAAATAACCCAAATGTTATCCAAATTACCGTAGCAAGCTGAATATAATCGTAATTAACCGAAAATACTAATATAAAATACCAAAAGGGGTAAAATTAGTTTTCGGTTCGGTTTGGTTTGATCGGTTATATAGTCTTATAATTGTAGTAATGGCTGAGATATAGTTTATGACGGCTGAGTTATCGTTTAGGGTCTTCACAATAATATGAAAACGTATTCTTCTTTCTATCCTGGGTCTTTCGTTTTGTCAGATTCCTGATAAATTATCTAACTAAAAAATATCTCGATATCACAAAAAGTGTTGTTAGGGAAACGCGTAAAAGTACTAATTCTGTGCCTGCTCAAATCCACACGCATAATAAATTCATAAAGTGAGCTTTTTTATATTATGAATTCATAATAAAATTATGAATTCATAATAAATTCATAAAATAAGATTTTTTCACGCATTTTTATTTTTTGTAAAAGTATTTGTCCGATAATTGAATATTAAAATTATTATAACTCAAATTTAAATTTAAAATTATTATTCAAAGTGTTACGGTAAAGTGATGTCTGAGTTATCCAATATTGTGGTTGACTTATCGAACTTTATGGTTGAGTTATGATTCCGTAATGGCTGAGATATCGTAATAGCGACTGATTTATATTAATATGAAAATACAACATAAACGAAATCATAAAAAAAAAATACAAAATCATAGTTTGTAGTTCATAGTTCATTAGTTCATACAGAAGACGACAAAAAAGTACAATGAAAATCACTTTTTGAAACCGACGTCATCTGGGCCAAATTCTTCAAACATATCGACCAAATCATTCCAAGTCAGCATCTCGGGTTTATTGCCACCACTCGCCCATATCCTCTTGAGAGCACGTATCTAGGATCTGAATAACGTTCTAGCCACCAAATTAAACTGCGTCCAGACCGTTAAAGTATGCTTTGGATTCCACGTGTATTTACGCTACAATTAAAGAAAAGAAACAATAAGAGTATAGAATAATATCAATATGGTTTGTTTTATTGATCTTACCGCGAGGAGGAGAAACCACCATCTCTTAAAGTGGAAGGGAATCAAGCGGTACGTCGGCCACGCATGGTGCCAGTTGTGTTGAAGTATTCCTCCAATCGCGATAGAGAGAACGTGAAGGAACTTGAACCACGTAACAGTGGTTTTGTCAACCCAGGAACCCACACCAGGGTTTAGAACCGGAATATTCTCCCAACCAGTGGCGCAAATGATCGCTTCGACATCTCTAAAAAACTGTCCGTCGATGTGAGGAACAACTTCCATGTCGATAGGAAGATGTAACAGATAGACAGATCTGTGATTTAGGAGTAGATAAAGAGAAACAATAGAAACGAAGAATGAGATGAAAGAGAGTCAGACATATGAATGAGGAGAATATAAAGGAAAAACAATAGGAAAAACGAAAGGTCGCGTCTATTCTCCCGCTTGTGCTGTGATGTGTTGTATGGATTATGGTTTCCATTCTCTCCGCTATGGAGACTATGATATCATGTGCAAAAACTGTTACCTTCTGTGGTTGTCCCTCAAAGTCTCTGAGATCCTTTAGGGTTTCCAGCAGTGATTTCCAGTTTTACCTTATCAATTTGTGTCTCTAATTTCTGTTTATTTTAAAATAATTATTTTCTATTTATTCGTCTAGTTTCCCATCTTTTTCATGTATTAAACGTCCCTTTTTTCTTCGGCTAATTCTATGTATCCACCTTTCATGCTTCCACATTTTGGTATCTACTCTCACTTTGAGGCTGAGTTATAGTTTTACGGGAAAACGAAAGGTCACGTCGATTCATGTGACGGCTGAGTTATAGTGAATAACGGATGAGTTATCAAAAGAAAGGCTGCGTCTATTATTAGGTTAACTTGCCAAAATATTGCTTAACGGCTGAGTTATAATTTTACAGGAAAACAAAAGATATAGTCGATTCATGTCATGGCTGAGTTATAGTGAGTTATGACTGAGTTATTGAAAGAAACAATATGAAACAAACGACTGATATATATACGACTGATTATATGGCTGAGTTATATTTTATGACGGCTGAGTTATCGTGATACGGGACGAAATGTCTCGTCGATTCATGTGATGGCTGAGTTATAGTGAGTTATAGCTGAGTTATCAATTCATGTGATGGCTGAGTTATAGTACTTTACAGATGAGTAATAACATAAAATAAAATAAATCTCCCTAACTATAGAGCACAAGTTTTCGCATTGTGCCCAACTTGCTTACATCGCGAACATGCGTGTTGCTTCCTAGGGCGTTTATTTCCAGTAGCAACTTCCAAAGATGATTTAATCCTACGCTTCTTTGGCCTTCCTGGCTGGTTCACAACAATCGGAGGCAAGCACTTATGATTATACACAACTTCAGGAGAAGGGAATGATTCATCTGGAGGTATGATTGAACCAGCCCATCCGTTAACCAAATCGACACTCCTAAATTTTGGATCGCACATGGATATACGAGACACATGCATATGCTCTGCAGCTGCGATTGCATGGATGCATGGTATTTTCTCGTGGTCGAAACGACGACATGTGCAACTTTTTATTTCTAAATTTACAACATGCAAAGATGATCCATATTTCACTTGCACATGTACAGCAACAATCGTTTGTACCTCCATAAGTCTTGCTGCTGTGACACGATCCTATTAAGAAACGTTTTAGGCTGAGTTATGAAAACAATTACGGCTGAGTTATTGAAACAACAATGGCTGAGTTATGAAAACTATGGTAATGGCTGAGATAAGGAAACAATAACGGCTGAGATATTGTAACTGTTATGACTGAGTTATCAACATTGACGACTGACTTATGTAAACTTACCTGTAACAGTTTCTCAACACCTCGAGTGAGCGTTGTTAGCTGCGATTTTGCATCCTCTCTCTGTTCAGAAATCCATATGGTCATCATATCCCATATCGATTCTAGAAGTCGAACTATGGGAAGACTTCTAGCATTTGACAGTGCATTGTTCATTGATTCTGCAATATTCGTTGTCATTAAATTGTACCTTTCACCCGGGAAATGAACACGCGCCCACATTCGGACACCAGCTCGTTGGAGGTATCCATGTAGTTCGGGATGACGTGCTTCAATCTCATTGAAAGCCTCATTAAAATCAGTTAGCCTAAAACACTTTGCCGCTTTTTTCACCAAAGGAAACAAATATTTTCCTTTGAACTTCACCAAGATGTTCTTATACAAATGGTAAGTGCAAATTCCACGCGAACCCAACATATACACTTGACCAATCGCTTTCCCTATTGTCTTATGTCTGTCGGAGATTATCGCAAGATCCTTTTCGTCTAGAATGGCAACTTTGAGTTGTGTAAAGAGCCAACGCCAAGACTCATCATTTTCAGTGTCAACAACAGCGAAAGCCAATGGGAAAATTTGAAAGTTACCATCCTGAGCTAGGGCTGTTAGAAGCGTCCCTTTGTAACTACCATGGAGAAACGTTCAGTCGACAACAACAACTTTGCGCATGAAAGCAAACCCAGCAATACTCGCACCAAAAGCAATAAAAACATATTTGAATCTATCTTCATCACCTATTTGAAGACGCGTGCCTGTACCCGGATTTTCCCTTCTTAACTTTTATATATAAGAAGGCAACTCACTAAAACTTTCCTCAGGAGTTCCCTGATCGATCTGCCTTGCATTCAGCAGCGTTCGATATGCTTTCCAATAACCCATCTGTTGACACCAACAAATTAATAAATCAGCCATAATATATATATATATATAACTCAGCCGATACATTCGAATAAGTCAGCCGTAAATAATCAATAAATGAGCCGTAAAATGTAAATAACTCAGCCTATACATAACTATAACTCAACCATTATTATCAATAAGTCAGTCAAAACATAGTAATTACCTTAAGACTAAATTGCTTATTGAAAATGACTCCGACACTTTTAGGTTTAACATCCGGACCAAGATCACCAAGATAGTCCCTGTAAAGACCTGCCAATACATCAGCTGTTGATTGGCGGCATCTAGTAGAACGTTTCGTCACAGAACATGTGTGTTTCGAATCGTATACACGAACATGAAAATCCGGTTCATCCCCTTGTACAGATGCACGAACTCTCCAAAGACATCCTTTAACCCAACACCTAAAAATCACTTGTCTCGGATTTGAGGTTGGTACATTAAAATCAAATCCATCCCTAACCGAAATAAGTTTCACGTGATTCCTGAAATGCTTTTTGCTACTGTATCGTTGTCCTACAGCAATTTTTAGCGTTGACACCTCCAACCTAATAGTCTTCGGATTCATCTTCGATCCGGCAAAGTTATCATCTTTATGAGCTTTATTCTAAGGAGGCGGAGTAGGTGGGTCTTCCACTTTACTTTGAGGCTCGCCCAATACAGAAAACTTCTCGTCATCAGATGACTCACCATCAGAGTCGTCGAAAACATCAAATCGGGTTGAAAATTCATCGTCTTCTTCTTCGTCAGATGCTACTTCGACAACTTCTTCTTCTTCTTCTTCGTTTTCTTTGTCAACGATCTTACCATAATCAAAACAAGTGCCTTTAAATCCCCCACCGCACACTTCGTATGTAGATTCTGCTTTCGAGTCTCTGCTTCGCCGAATCATACTTCCTCTAGCTCCACTAGTTTCTGTAAACTCTTTCGCCGAAAACTCTACACAGAGACGTAGCTGATCAGTTTTCCATAGCCCCAAAAAACATTGCAACTGTCGATCATTGGAGACAAAAACTGGTGGAGTATCATGCGCCATATGTTTCATTGCCCTGTTCGAGAACATGTAGCTCAGCTTTAGCTCATGGCTAAACGAGTCCAGTCTATAGTCTTCAAGAACAAGTTTCACAAGCTTCTCGTGTGTTGTGCCTCCATCTATCTGCACAACTATACACCCTCTATCGTCGGAGTTAAATACATATCTCTGTGTCTTTATCCAATTACCGGACACAACTAGTACCGGAACTGAATCCACGAATGAAAAACAAGGTGGAGAAGAAGTAGAAGAACAAGGTGAAGAAGAAAGTGAAGAAGAAGTAGAAGAACAAGGTGAATAAGAAGGTAAATAGTGTACTTATTAACCAGTTGAAGAACAAGAGTCGAACGACGTTTCGTATTTCCGGAGAAAAAAATGATGACATGGAATGCTGACATGGATGCTACGTCCGACGTGGCAAGTCAGCCATCAAACAATACCATAACTCGGCCTAATTAAAACTCAGCCACAACATGAAAAACATTACACTAATTAAAAAGCAAAAAAAATTGCTGCCAAACTCAGCCTCTTCATCAACTGAAAATATGTAACTCAGCTGTATCGTTTGATAAGTCAGCCGTAACATTCTAGTAATTAATCTTTTGCTAATAAGTCAGCCGTCAAATGACTGAGTTGTCAATAAGTCACCTCTTCTTGGAATCTGACTGTCAATTGGTTGAAACTATAAACTCTCGATCAGTTATTTTGGAAGTTCATGGTGTTTTAGCAGATATCTTCTTATTACTAGACTCTTGTGTTAGCTTTACTTGTTGCTTTATCTCGAGAACAGCGAATGTGTTAGCTGACTCTATTGCGAAGAACTGTCTTAGCGTGTATTCCCATAACTTTGGTTGATTAATATATATTTGGTGCACACAAAAAAAAGTAAAAAAAATGCAATTGTCCCTAATTATTAATAGGTATTCTAATAATAATAAAATGGATTACTAGTATTTTAAAATGTTAATTACTGAGATAACATATCTTGATCGGTTGATTAATATTCTATGGGACGACATTGTTTAAAATGAAACAACAAGTACATATAATTTTTTATATTAATTTATTTTTCATCTTGAAAAGCAAAGGAAATTCGAAGACCTAAGTTCTAAAAAAATATAAAGGAAGCAAAACAACAAAGGTTTTTAATGAAGAATATCAATTGCAACAATAATATCAAGATGATTGTGCTAGTATATATATATATATATATGAAAACTGTAAATGATTTAAAAAATATAAATTAAGACATAAAAAAATCAACTCCTTATAATCGTTGATATTATAAATAATGTTGTCGTTAAAACTATAAATACAGAAACTAGCTTTTCTAAATTATAAATTCATCATTAATATATATAAAGATTAAAAATAGAGTAATTTCTAAACTATGGGGGTGTATTGAATCTAATATCTTTAAATTATTTAAGTTATGGTGAGTTTTTATATGATTTTAGGGAAGTTGCTAATTTTTATTGTAAAATTCTAATAAATCTCTAAATTCATAGCATTTGGATTTCTGTATTTTTAAAAATTGTTTTTTCAAATCCTTTAAAATCCTTTAAAATCATTAAAATCCAAATCTTTAAAACGCTCTCAGTAACCGTGGATTTTAAATTAGTTTTTCAAATCACTAATTCAATAACTTTAGATTTCATAAAAAATTTTAAAATACATGATTGAATAACATAATTTTTTATTTTTATAGATTTACTTAAATTTTGAAGTTAAATACACCCCCTATATAACAACAATAAAAAATTTATTCTCTGTAAAGATTCCGAATTGAGTATATTGACCACTATTATATTTTTGTTGGAAAGCCTATGCAAAATATAGATTGTTTAATGATAGTCCGAATAAACTTGTTTAATAAAAGCAACATATGAGTATCAAAGTAGAACCACAACAGGATAAAATATAAGCTCTTATCAGACAGTAAATGAAAAGAAGGTAAAAGAAAATGAAGAATAATTGAAGAACACTCAGATGAAATATGTTTAAATTGATTTTATAAAAGAGAAAAGGAGAGATGTTGTTTGTTGTTGTTTTTTAACAGCTTCCTTTTTATTAAGGAGAAGAAGAGTGATCATAATGGAGGATGTTTACAATGGAAAAGGGACATAAAAATAAGATACAAAGTTTGTAGCATCAAGGTTATTTAGCCAAACGATCAGTAGCTTTCTTGTTGTATTTTTCATGAATATAAACTTACTAAAAAAACTAATTACATGGGGTTTGTGAGCTTCTCATGAGACAATATTTGCACTTAATTATGATTTCACTTATACATGATACTTTCTTTAAAAACAAATTATAAAAAAAAAAAATTAAACAACAATTCAAAAGATGCAAAGTAATCCATTTGCATTGCAACAAATTTACGCAATCTTTCTAAATTTGAATAAAGTACAATTAAACAAACAATTTTTCTAGCTCTTGCACCACATCCTTCATAGACGGTCGCTTTTGAGGCAAGGAAGAGACACAACCATAGCCTAACTTAAAGCAAGCGACGGCCTCATCTTCGCGGCGAGCCACCTCAACCCTAATTGTCCCATCAACCAACCTCAAAAACCAAGTTTTCTCATCGGTCTCATAATCACGAACAAGATCACGATCAACCGAAAAAACTTTGCCCGTGAGAAGCTCCAAGAGTATCACACCAAAGGAATAAACATCCCATTTAGGATTTGGTTTCTGGCTAGCCGACCACTCTGGTGGATGATGCTGTGAGCTCGACATTGGTCCATCCGTGAGTGAATGAGCCGGTGTCATAAGACGATCAAGTCCCATATCAGTAATTACAGGCTCAAACTCGGAGTCCAAGAGAATATTATTTGGCTTGATGTTGCCGTGCACATGCTTCTTGTCGTGGATGTACGCCATTCCTCTAGCTATGCCCTTTGCTATCTTGAGCGTTGCCTCAAACGAGAGAGGATTCTGTGAAGACGAGCCTGATTTAGCTGTTTTCGAATCAAACAAAAATAAATGTTAAAACCAAAAAATCTTGAGTTTCCAACTTGGTTGTTACTAAAATGCGCATATTGGGCGTATGGTAGCATTAAGTAGTATAACGTAGGCCTTTTATGAAAAACTGAATAACTTACCGGAGATGGAGGAGAGAGGTAGAGTCCCATTTGGGACATAGTCGGAGATGAGAAGCTTCTCTTCGTTACCCCAGACGAAGCCACGAACCCTAACGAGATTTGGGTGACGAAGTTTAGCGATACAGAGAACCTCCTTTTCGAATTCTTTAAACTTCGTCACCGTACAACACTCCGCTCCGATCCGCCGCACCGCAAAAGCTGAGCCGTTCTCTAACACGGCTTTGTACACGATTCCGCCGTTTCTGCTTGTACCAAGTACGTAAGCTGATGCCTTTAGCAGTGTATCTAGCTCTAGCTGAGTCTCTCCATCGACCGTCACTAGTTTTGTTTCAGTGTTGCCTTTTTCTCGCCCACCACTTGTTCGATTAAATACCTCAATCGGTTTCTTGTCTTGCAGCTGGTTCTCTACGTCGCTCTCGGATGATGCAGACGTTGTGTCATCATACCCACGAATTATCCACAAACCACATCCAGTTTTTGTAGCTGGTGATTTCGTGACCTCTGAGGCTGTGACTATGTTGTTGTGTTTCGATTTCTTGACTGGTAATGTATCGTTTTTCTCCAGACATTTTTGTAAGACGCTGAAAGTGCTGTATTCTTTGGAGCTTCTACGTTTCTTGATCTGGTATATGTATAGGATGAACATAGCTATGATAGCTAGACCAGCTATATCTGCAAGTGTAATACCTACGATTGTGCTTGGCTTTAGTTTGCTTTTGGCTGTTTCATTTGGTGATTCTACTGATGGAGTTGTTGGTATTGGATTTCTGGGCATGACTGCTATTGCTGGTGAAGTAGTTTCAGAGATATTTTGTGGGTCTGATAGAGTAGAAGGGATTGAACAAGGAGTTCTCAATGGTTGCCCACACAAGCCTATATTACCAGAAAAGGACTCAGTCTTTTGGTTAAGCAATGGTGGTGTACCAGGGATTGGTCCTGTTAGATTGTTGAAGGAGAGATCGAGGATGGTGCTTGCTGGAAATTTCTCGCTGAAAGCTGGAGAAATCACGCCGGAGATTTGATTGTGTGATAGGTTGAGGTAATGTAGACTTGGTCCCTCGAAATCAGGAGGAAGAGATCCGTCTAGAAGATTTGAGGAGATGTCTAGAACCTGTACTGCTTCAAACCCACTTGGAATATTGCCTGAAAAGGAGTTCTTTGCCAAGGAAATGACTGTAAGATTCTTGAGAAGTGGGAGATTGGGAGGGATTTTGCCGGTGAAGGCGTTAGCAGAGAGATTCAAGAGCTGTAGACTAGCCACGTTGCTGATAAGACTAGGCACTTCACCAGAAACCTTGTTGTTCCCAAGAGACAGAACACGAAGCTCAGTAGCGTTAGACACTGAATCCGGCAGTGACCCATGGAAGAAATTGTTGGAGAGGTCCAATATCCTTAGATGTAGTATCGAAAACAAGTCGGGAGAGACAGAACCCAGGAGCTGTTTATTGGGAAGAACCAAGCTTGTCACTCTAAGCAAACCTGGGGTGTTTGGACTCCCAAGCTCTGTACAGGCAACACCGGTCCAAGAGCATGGTGTTTCATCGTCGTAGTTCCAGTTGCGTAGAACTGAGAGAGGGTCATTGAGGATGGAATATTTGAAAGAGAGTAAAGCAACACCATCTGTGTTAAGAGCTTGGAGTAATGAAGGGAGAAGAAGAAGAAGATGGAAGAGGAGGTTGCTTCTGATGGAAGTCATGGTTTGAGTTCTTAGGTTTTCTCTTTTCTCTGAGTAATGCTTATGAGTTCTTATGATAGAGAGACAGAGAGATAGAGAGAGAGAGGGTGAACCACTGCAAGTAATGATTGTTCTGTTCACCAAATTTATAAGATATTGGAGCAAAGCAAAACTATGAGGTTCTGCTTTAGAGAGGGTGAGGTTTGTATAAGAGATAAAAAGAGGGGTTGGTCATTTATTTATTTTTAATTTTTTGTCAACAGGTTATTCTTTTATTCTTTTTGTCGTAGATATTTCTCATTTAGTACTTTGTCTTTTTTCGAAGTTCGTAAAAATGTCCGCAAAATTTTGTATAATAATCTTTATTTTTTGTTTCTTCTTACCACAAAAAAGAATATAGATTTCGAAAATTTGAATTTAAAACTTGCGTATAATACGATTGTTACTCCTTACGTGACGCTGTTAATTTATATCATGTGTGGCAGTTGAAATATTCTTTGAAATTTTTTCTAAAATTCACTATGTAGTTCGAAAGCATGCCTTTTTTGTGGCAAAAATATTGAAATCAACACGTTGACATGAACTTGCAGAACGATGTACTTATTTTATTTTATACTTTTTTTTTTGTCTGAATGAGTCTAATCCAAGAGTGAAGTAAGTGAAACAAAGCCATTAAACATCAATTGCTAGCTCCTTTCTTACCTTACACTTTGTAATGTTGTCGTCTACCATCATTTGCAATTGCTCAAACATATCAGGTAACCAAAACATGATTAACAAAAACCGATATTCAAAATAAACACACTAAAACGTTAACTTTACAATTGACAATTTTTTTTTTCTTTTTGTCATTTTCAGTCAATTGTATGATTCATTAGGAAAAATACAGTTTCTTAGACATTAAAGTAGAAAAATAACACATCTCGAGAAGAAGTATAAACTTGGTTGATACGGTTCTCTCCGTTAAACATAGAGTTTTTTTTCTTTTCTTTTTATGTATACTTGAGTGACAAAAGAACAATGTGGTAAAAACAAAAAATCGCAAGAAGTATATATATATATATTTTCTTCGATAATTTTGTTTTATGCACTGATTTTGATACCAATCTTGCAAAGGGAAATTGTCATATCAACTCAAGAAAAAAAGAAATGATGTTTATGGTAACTTATGCTTGTTTTTGCATGTTATGATGCAAAATCAGGCTTTCATGTAAGTGAGAGATTTTGATTTTGATAACATATTTGACAATGAAAGTATAAAAATATATATATTACAGTCAAGTGTGTGTATATCCCCTTTATAATAAAACGGAAGTACACAACATTGTTTTGGTAGACTTTATAATTTTAATAAATAGTTACAAATAGGTTATAAATTAATCTATATATTAATTGTAACAAATAAAACCAAAAATCTTAAACGAGTTATTCCAAATTGATAGTTCATGGATATTCCAAACTTTATTTTCGGAAGATCACGTATATGATTCCAAATATCTAGAATCACAATATTACCAATTTATTTTCCACAGATTTTATTGATAAACCACATCAATAAAAAAAAAGTTATTAAAGGATAAAATATACTCTCAATCATAAAAAAGGAATCAAATCTCGCAAATTTAACAAGATTAATCGTGATATTCGGGATCATATTTAGAAATTAAAAATTAAACCTTAATGCTAGATTAGGATCCGTGCTAGAGCACGGGTTGAAATTCCTTTTATTTATATTATAATTTTAATATAAAATATAATTTGTATGATTGATAGTAACAGTTTTTAAGGTCCTAATCTAGCATTAATCATGATCTTCGGTTTCGTATTTTATTCTAAAATTATAATATAAATAAAAGGAATTTCAATCCGTGCTCTAGCACGGGTCCTAATCTAGTATATACTATATATCACCAAACTGATGCAAAGTCCCAAAATATTAAACAAAACCAATATATATATTTTACAGTCAAGTGTGTACACATATATACTACTCCCTCTATTCTTTTTTGGATGATTTTTTAGACCATCTCCAATGGTTTTCCCTATTTTTTCCTCTATAATAGAGGAACTCTATAATAGAGGTGACTTTTACTCGAATGGTCCTCTATAAAATATAGATTGCTATTTTTTCTTTTATTTATAGATGAACCTTTGTAAAAAAAATAGGGTTCCTCTATAAATATAAGAAAAAATATAGAGGAAAAAATAGCAATTTCTAGTTTAGAGGTGAGAATAGAGGACCATTGGAGTAAAACTCACCTCTATAATAGAGAAACTCTATAATAGATGCAAAAATAGAGGACCATTTATTTTTGTTATATAGATGATTTTCTCACAAATATATGTTTTTCATTTGAATTGTGTGTTAAGTAGATATTAAATGATGTTTTTGTTTAAAAATAAACAAAAAGTAAATGATTCCTTAATTTGTGTGCAAAAATCTAAAAAAATCTTATATAAAAAAACAGAGAGAGTATATATATAAATATATATTACCAAACTGATGCCAAGCCCCAAAATCTTATACCAAAAAAAATATATATATTTTACAGTAAAGTGTGTATGGATATAATATATGTATACTATATATTATCAAACTGATGCCAAGTCCCAAAATCTTAAACCAAAACCAAATACTAAATTTTGATTAACCCATCCATATGAAAATCGTATCAGCAAATATATTTTATTATTTGTTTTTACTTACAAATTTACAAATGTTAAAATAAAATATCTGAGATTTTAGTGAAAAAAAAAAAAGAAAAAAAATTGTAAAAATGAATTTACTTACTGGCTTACAAGAGTAAATAGAAAAAAATATACAGTACTAAATTTTTAGAAGATGCGTAGGTCCAATCTTATTATATGTCTAATGAATATTTGTTAGTGATGACTCAAAAAATACACTAATGAATATTTCCAATCTTACTATATGTCTCCGCCTAAAACACATATTAAAGCGTTTTGCCTTCTAACAAAAAAAAAACAAAATGTTCATTAGAACTTGAGACGTCAAAAACGGACGCGGAAGAAGATACAAGATGTGAAAAGATGTGTAACATTAGAACTTGAGGCGTCTCAAATTGATTTTTTCGAATACTGTACTGTATGTTGATAAATGCTTTGGTTTTAACCTCTGCTTGGTGAATTTGATCCTCATAATTTCGGCTTAATTTGTTCATCACCACTTTGTCGATCTCTGTAATCAAATTTGAGCCATGAATCATGAGTGTAATAATTCAAATAGATCGGATCTCGAGATCAACTCAAGATAAATTAGATGAGAACATCTTGTAATAATACCTGGTAACACAGTATCTACATCTGCATTAGGGATAGAGAGGCCCACTATTAGCTAATTATTCATTGTAGTCTCTATGCGTACATATAACTCGAATTCTCTTTGGCATGCAATCAGTCATTTGAATGGCTTCAAGTTTGGGGCTAGAGTGTGGCATGTCCAACAAAGGAAAATTTATCGCGGAGAAGAAATTAAGAGTTTGTCACTCCACAAGCAGCATTGAAAGCTATAGAGTATAATGGTAAGGTCATAGATGTCAGGACTATCTACGTGAGTTTTGTAAAAGCAAAGGTGTGCTAATTGGATCAAGATTTTAGTAGACGAGTTTATGTTAGTTTCACTTGAGAATCTCTCTGACTGATTAGTGGAAACCCATCTTTGGAACCTCATATGCATGGTAGGTTATATAATTCCTTAAAAAACTGTTGAAGGTTGTGGTCATGGCAGAGCAAGGATCAAGGATTCAAGGTCTAAAGCTCTTTAAGTTTCACCATCTGATTTAGGTGGTCCTGATGCATATAGTTACTTAAGAGATGCTTCTCTGCTTGTACAATCTTCAAAGATTACACTTTTGCAACAATTCTTATTGTGTAGCTATTCGTTTGGAACTAATTTAGAACAGAACTTACTGAATATGATTGATCCACTTTCATGTACCACAATTTACTAAACCATCGTATAGAGAAATATAAGTTGTTAAAAAAATTATTAGTCAAATCGTTGTTTTATTTTGTTAATTAAGAATCTTTGATATTCTTCCTATTTCTTTATAATGTTTTTATCAGAACAGAAAACTCAATTTACATCTAGAAATTAATATTTATTCAAATTTGAATTACGTACTTAACGAGTTTAATGCATTTGTTTAGTACATGTCGTGTTCATGAACTTGAATATTCTTTTAATTTATTCTGAATTTGTTTTTTAAAATATAGTTTTTTTGTCTACTATATTTGTTTAGTTTTGAGATACTCATAGACAAGGTGTGAGAAAAAAAAAATCCATAAGAATAAATTTCGTAAAGAAAAATAATGTAAAATGCCGCTAAACTAAGTTTTTGTTCTAAAAATACCATCATTAGTTTTTTTTTTGAAAAATATAACTACAAATTTTGAATCCAAAAAAATCACAAAGCTTAAAAAATAATTGTAAAAGAGTTTAGTGTTTAAAAATTTTGATAAGTATTTTGGATTTGCGGTTTAAGATTTATTTATTATACAGGTATTGAAAGTTGAAAGTTTAGTTTAGTTTAGGTAGTTTTGAAAAAAATATATTTTAGTGGTATTTGTAAAAAAAAACTAGTAATAATGTTTTGAAACAAAGTTATATTTTAGTAGTATTTTAGAGAATTTTCTTTTACAAAAATTGATAAAACAAAAAAAATTAGAAAATAAAATACTTTGGACCGTTAATAAAGAAGAAAAGAAAAAGGAAAAAAAAAATTCTCTAAAAGGCCGTTAGGTAGCAAAAAGCCCATTGCACTTATTAAGATAGAACGAAGCCTAAACAGCAACCAATTCACAACTTTACTCTCAACTAAAAAAAATATGCAGTCACTATTTTTGCCGCCGGTGAGTTCCTCCGGCGTCTCCGCCGTCGCTCTACGGCCAGGTTTTCAGAACTCGTGCCACAACCAACGCCTCTCTACTCGCTCCCTACCATTTTTCAATCCAATTCTCTTGGCTCCGAAGAGGAAAGCCACCGTCTCTTCACACCAGTCGCCACCGTCTCTGTCCGTCTACGGTTTCCAAATCGGAGGATCTAAACCTAGTTTCGCATCATCCACGGTGGCATTTTCCTCTCCGACGTCTCCTTCTTCCGTTTCCGGTGATAATGAGGTCGACAAGGCAAAGCTCGCTCAGGTTTCTCTCCTTCTCTTTAGCTTTTTCCAGCTCGAATCTTAGTATCTCGTCTTGCTTTTTGACTAAGTTAGCTGAATCGAGTGGTGGAAGGAGACTGTCACGATCGTGTCTGAGCAAATCGAAAATGAAAACTCGTTAATTCACAGTTTCAACTTGAATCAGCTTTTGTTTTTAGGAAGTAGATAACAATTTGGATTTTGAATTTTTCAGAATTGAGATTTAAGAACTGTATTGGGGTGAAAGAGAGTTTTTAAGAGTGTGAGTGGTTTTTCACAGGTAGCAAAGAGGTTGGAGAAGACGTCAAGGTACTTCAAGAGGCTAGGGAGTATTGGTTTCTGGGGGCAGCTTGTGTCAACCGTTGTGGCAGCTGTGATTCTATCCTTCTCCATTGTTGTGACAGGGAAACCTACTTCACCTGCTACCTTTTATGGGACTGCAAGTGGGATTGCTGCGTCATTTGTCTCGGTGTTCTGGTCCTTTGGGTATATCCGGCTTTCAGAGAGGCTCCGTAGAACTGCCATTGACCCTGCCAAGGTAACAATGTCTCCCTCTATATTGTAGTTTAATCCAACTCACTGCTTTTAAAGGTCTAATGACTTCACTAACGTGTAAAAAGTTTGAATTAACTAAGTAGAAACAGTAAGGATCCTAGGATGTGTCTTTTAAGTTAAATCACTCAGTTCTCTTGGTGTGAGTGGCGTTCTGTGGAAGTGAACGTTCATACAATAGCGCTTGTAGCTTCTTATGTGTATAAATTGGGTAAACTTTGTTTTTTTAAAGACCAGTCTGTGAATCCTATATATAGTAGTAGCTACTATGCTACTAGCTGTTGAACCTTTGATCATATTTAAGTACTTAAGCTGGACCCAATTGCTGTTACTGCTTCTTGGGTCCTGTTACTCAGTTTCGTAGTTGGGTGTATGCAAGCGAGAAATCCAGTATTTAATTAAGGCTGTATTGGTTTCAGGCTCCACCACGTGCTGATGTTGTGAAAGGTTTGAGGAGCGGGATTATGGTAAATCTTTTGGGAATGGGGGCAGCACTTCTCGGGATGCAAGCAACGGTTGGATTTTTAGTTGCAAAGGCTTTAACAACCTCAGCTAACCCTTTCTACCAGGGAGTCTCCCAGGGTTACAGCCCCGTTCTTGCTCTTGATGTCTTCCTAGTTCAGGTGAACAAAAAGTTTTTACTATATTAATGCCCTCTAAGTCTTACCAAAAGATTTGCAAAAATGATTTTTGTAAGTTTCACTGATTGATTTTGAGAGCTGCTTTTGCAGGCATCGGCGAATACCTTACTCTCTCATTTCCTAGGCCTTGTTTGCTCGTTGGAGCTGTTGCGGTCTGTGACAGTGCCCAATTCGGAATCTGTCTTAGCTCCTAAAGTTGCTTGAGTTTCTGCCTTTGTGTGGCCTCACTTCTTGTAATCATAAACGGTAAAATCTGTGGCATGTTGTTTCCTCTTAAACTTCAGAACGAAACCATTGGTAACGTTCCTGAGTTACAACTGTGATTTATCGGATAAATTATCACTTGTGTAGACAAGTCGTAGAACTGTAACACATAACTAATAAACTCACAATTCCACATTATAACCAATATTTGCCAAAAACTGTCCCATCTTCCAATTAGAACCAATCACGTTTAGTTCCTGAAGTTACACATAGACATGGACTTCTTCATCCATATTGTCCCTATCAACTAAAGGGTTGATTCGAGTGTGAAAACCAAAGTCTCATCTCATATACTCATATCATAGTTTGTTATACATTGCTCTGTTGCACTTCCTCAGTTTTACCTCCCCAACTCGGCCATATTATATCTTGTTTATTTCACTGCCTGCAACTAAAAAAAGTGCAAACATATTAGACGTTAACAAATATCCAACTGGTCAGCATACAGATAATTTAAAATATTCGTACCATTGATGTCTATCTAATCTACTTAACATTTACGCATATCTCACTATTGTATTGTAAATATACATTACTTGGCTGATAGAATGGTAAGCGGTGAACTCCTCTAATTGAATTCACCAAAGAAGTACACCATAGAAAAACTTGTTTAATGACAGCTCTAAACTCTCGACCAATGCAAAAATCCAGAATTCCCCCCAAACGTATTCTCTCACTCTCTTTTAAACCTTCAGCTCTCAACTACCCTATGTACGCTCTGTTTTTAAGCTGGCTAAGCTACAACAGTCTAAACTCCTATTTCTTTCCTGGAAAAACTGTCTATATTGCAAATTACCCCTAGGCTAATTACAATCGTCATGTGCTAGGCATAACAAAAGCCCCTTATCAAAGGAACATATCTGTGATGAAATCGAACAATATCTCAAAAGGCTAGCTGATAAATGCTTAGACAAGGGTCAGTAACCTTACCTATTGCATCTTCTTTATCTTATTTGAAGGCTTAGCAGTAATCTTCTGTAGTAATCTTTCGTCGATCTTCCTGCACTGTGTTTGAATGATTCGATGTGTTAAAGATAGCTTATCATCAATGTGTTCCTGGTATCTCTCGTACACAATGGGGACCAACAGACTGAGAACAACACCTATCCATTTAGATCATCACACAGAGAAAGTCAATTAGGTAAGTTGAGCAGTCTTGAATGCAAAATCAATAATGAAGGACAAAGGAAAACAAATCTACTCACCGAGATAGAGAATTGTGAGGAAGTTTAAGAAACTGCCAACAAATGATACTGTCCACAACACAACACTGACCTGCCAATAGGAATATCACTGTTTCAATTTCCTAAGCTACACTCTAAAAATCAAGAAACGAAAGAACAAAATCACTTGGAAAACAGTAAGCTGACCCGAAAGAGTTGCTTTGCGTTTCTTCCAACGTAAATATCACGAGCAACTGCGAGCACGGTATTAATCCACACTCGCATACCATTAGCCACCATAAACACAAATGCCTCAGAGATTTCAAGATTAGGTAGTTGTGGCATAGGTCTACTCAAACAAAGCAAAGAGAGCAATTCAGTTTTAGCACAACTTTTGCATAACTTTTCTACCTACTTGTCCTGTAACCATATCTTATCTAAAACATGATAAGCTCCACTCTAGATCCCACAAAACCAAGCTAATTCTACATACTTAGCCTAAAAACATAGCTTAGAGTAGATGAAGCGAATGTGACATTTTGCTACCTGTTGAAGAGAATAGCAGATTTGGCCCAGAGGAAGAGTATAACGACGAGGAGCAGCTGAGTATTAACAACAAAGGGGAAAAAGCTGTATCCACATTTCTGGAAAAGGAACCATAAAAGCGTCGTTGATCCGAGTAGGAGATACCCTCCGCGTCGGTTCTTCCGCATGATCAAATCCGCAACTGCATCCATCAGTTGAGACAAAATTTTCAAAAATCGAAATGGAATCGTTGCGATTTCAAGGGGAGATCTACATGTTAATGGAGTCCATAAAGAATGAAAACAGTGGAGAGAAACCTGAGCCAAAGCGAATAGATTGATGAACAGATTCTTCCATTGGAGCGATCTCTCTCTCTCTCTTTCTCTCTTTCTCACCAATCCCAAAACTGTTTCCTCGAGTCTCTTCGTTCTTCGCAGTTCGCACATCGTTTTATTAATTTTAAGTCATTTTGAATTAAGTTAATTAACGATTAAGGTGAAATCTAATCATATACTGTATATAAAAGTAGAGTTTCGGTCATAAAATTTTAACAAAAAAATAATATATATTAAAATACAAATTTAAAACAATTAATTTTCACATTTAACTCACATAATATAAAATTGAAATCTTTATAGCTTCTCCCTATAAATTATGCATTAACTTTATTTCTCCACTAAGTTGTATTAATCAATTGTATTAAAACAAAACAATAAATTAGAATTGTAACTCTCATTTTTCTAAATGTAATTTTTCATCATTTCTCTTCCTATAAATACTCATTATCTTATTCTCTTAGTCTATCACTCTTTCATTCTCTCATCTTCTTCCACTACTCTCAAATCTCTTTTTTGTTTTGTTTTGTTTTGTTTTGTATTTTTTTTTTTGTTATTGTTGTTGTATGGATTATAAAAAATCAAATCAAATATCATTGTAAAAGCTTAGTTTTAGAGTTTGTATGATATGTATATTTTATATATTTATTTTAATCTTTTAAAATGTTTATCTCCATTTTCTATTTTATATTAACATCTTATAAGTCATTATTTTCATACTTCCTTACAATATTTACCACACAATAAGATCATAAAGTTAAAATGATCCATATGTAATTATCTATTATGTCTCTGGTTATCTCACATATTCATGTATCATTTTAAATAATTTATAAAGATCAATATAATATTTAAAGATCAATATAATTATCCATTTATCCATTTATAAAGACTATTTTGTTTTGTGATCCAATTGTTAAATCTGCAGAGATCAATATAATATATATATATATATTTTTATGATTTGAGGTTTTTGAAAACAAAAAGAACATAATTAAACAATTGGTTTTTTGTGTCTTTAATCAAAATAAAAAATGATTCAAAAAACAAAACATATTCAACTGGAACTTAAATATAAAAATAAAATATAGTTTTAAAAATATCATTTCACTAAATTCTCTAAAGATGAAACCATTAGTAAGAAATCTAGCACTATAATTTAAATTGATGAGTGAAAACCAAAAAAATATAAGTTATCCTTAGGATTTTAAAAATTATTGAAATTGAAGAATTCATATAATTTTATAAGAAAACTAATTTAGTTTGTCACTTAAAAAGTAATATTTTTTATTTTGAAATATTATGTGTAAGTGTTGAGTTTATATCAACAAACAACCAAATCATGTGAATTTTGATTCAGCCACTTGGTATTCCTTTTATTTTAGGTTATAAAAAGTTAAAATATTTATTTATAATTAAAGACATATAACTCCATTTAACTCAAATGTAACTCCTATCCAATAATTGTACATTAATTCATTCCTCCTACTAACTTATTATCTTTCAAGAGAAATTACTTTTGGTTAAATTTTAATATTTTTTATTTATTTTGGTTGGCTAAAATTTTATTCATATTTTGGTTGGCTAAATTAATATATTTCTCATGTAAAATTATTGTTTATAATATATTTCTCATTTCAAAGTTTAAAGCAATATATCATATATATATATAAGTAAGGTTTTGGTCTCTCCTTATTGGTTGATTTTCATTTAATGTTTTCTAATTTTTTTTATTTTTTTATTTGCTTTCTAATTGCTTTAAACAATATTTAAGATCCAATAAACACAATACATTTAACTCACACATTAAAATAAAATTATAACTGAAAATAAAATAAATTATGCATTAATCATATTCTACCACTCAATTCTATTCAAACACAATAAATTACTATTGTAACTCCATAGTTCTAAATGTAACTTCCATCATTTCTTATCATATAAATAAGCATTGTCTCAATCTATCATTCTCTCATATTGACATTCTTTTACTATCTCATTTTCACATTCTCTCATTCTCTTCTACAATACCTCAAATCATTTTTCATCTTTTTTTGTTATTTTTGATTTCTTATTTTTGTTGTATGGGTTGTAAAAAAAAATGAAATATCATTGTAAATTGTTAATGCTAAATTTTAATTTTAGAGACTACATGATATATATTTTACATTGTTCTTATTTTAAAAGATTTATCTCCTTTATCTAATTTGGATTATTATCTTATAAGTAATCATTCTCTCTTCCTCTCCCACCAATATCAAATGTTGTTATATCTCATATGTGTTGTAAGAATTTGATTCTATATTTTAATTTAGAAAGTATTATATATATATATATATAGATATTACATTGTTCTATTTTTTAAAGATTCATCTCCATTATCCAATTTAGATTACCATCTTATAGTAAACATTCTCTCTTCCTCTCCTACCAATATCAAATGTTGTTATATCTCATATGTGTTGTAACTTGTAAGAGTTTGATTCTATATTTTAATGTAGAAAGTATTATATATATTTAACATTGTTTTCAATTTTTATTTTATTTATATAAAAAATATTTCTTTTATATTTCTTGCCTTTCTAATCTATTCATATTTATTTTTAAAATTTGCATAGTTAAATTTAATTCACATATGTTGGTTTTAACAAAACAATCAACTTTATTTGAGAATTAGATGTTCCTATTCATTTTTAAACGATCAATGTGTAACATATAAGCATTTTGTCTTGCAATCACAAGTTCCATTTCCATTGCTTAACTCCATGGTTAAACTATAATATATGTTGTCCTATTTGTAGGAATAACAACATACTTATTTAATTTATTTAAAAGAGCAGATGATTAAACGAAATAAATATTTCTCCAAATTTTATAATTCAATCAGTGAGTGTACTTATTATTTTGAAAAACTTTTACATTGAAGTTCATAAAATCATATAAGAAAACTAAAATACTATATCACTTCAAATTTGGAAGGAAACACTTGGTATTCCTTTTTAAAAAAGTCAAGACACATATAAAAATTTATTAATATTTAACTCACTTTAAAGACATTAAAGGTCATTTAACTCAAAAATAACTTCTATCCAATAATTTCATACATTCCTCCCACAAATAAAAAAATATATATATATATTTTCAAGATTGTATTTAAATATTACATAATTTTTTAGTTAGCTAAATTTATAGTCACATATATACAATATATATACATAAGAATTTATATTACTTATTAACACCATAATTCGACCCATTATTTGCTTAACTCAATATTGGTTTCAAAGCCAACTAAAGAAAAACAGAAACGATCTTATTGATATTAGACCAAAACATGGGCATACAAACATAATTACTTACACGGAAGATATTTTTAAAAAATAACTTATTATTGCAACATCAACGTATGAAGGGTTTACATAAGCAGTTAATTAGAAAATATATAATACAATAAATGTATTGGAAACAATATCAGTCAATGATAAGATTGGATCCTCAAAAGCAAGAAACAACATCTTCATAATTCATAAAAAGTAAACGCCACAATTATACACATCTGAACGAAATGGTATAAACATATAGTGTGTAAACAAAAGTGACGGTAAAGCCCGTATATACCTAATTAAAACGAAATAATACAAAAGAGAAAACGAAAAAGACCAAAAAAAAAAACAAGAAAGTGCCAACTACACCACAACCCACGCGTTGCGTGGGGAAGCACCTAATTGTCCCTTAAAAGTAAGGTAAAAAGTGATGTTTCTTTTAAACCATTCTCAACTATGTATATATCTTATTATATTAAGTTGAGTTTTGAAAGTTAGTCATTAACAAGATTTTGACATGTGTTAAATTATCAATTTCAAATTTTGATATTTGTAAAAGTTAATATTTAATAAGAGATATATGATTACAACAAAAATAAAATATTTTTTTTATAAAATATTCATAATGTTAAAAGATAATTATCAAAAATTACATTATTTACTTATTTTAAATTATAATATTATCAAAAGATAATAAGGAGATTATAAATATATTTCATAAAATTTGAAATTATAATAATATTTACTTATTTTAATTTTAAATTATTAATTCTAAAAAAAAGGGATTAAAGATAATATACAGTTAATTATTAATTCTAAAATTTTGTAAATACTCATTTTAATATAAACATAGATCGTCTTATAATTAAATAATTTATTCAAAAACACTACTTTCAACTTTATTTAATTAGTTTTTTTTAATGGGAAGATAATTTTCTCTTATTCTTTTAAACAAAAATTTTCTCATACTTTCTCCCTTTTTAGTTGGGAATATGTATTTGTGACAACCCGTCCCACGGATCCCACTAGCCCACCGCTAGCTGCCCCAACGGACCATCCGTGGACCACACTAGCCCACCGCTAGCCGTCCCAACGGACTCCAAGCTAGCCCTGCAGGGCATCGATCCTAACCCATCAGGATGGAAATCCACATCCACCAATAGGTTATTGGTGCACCAGGCGTTCCTCGAACCCTGGTCCCCACCCTTTAACAACCTTCCCACAGGACAAGTTACCACCAATTGACCTGCAGATCAATTGGTGACAGCTTGTCCTGTGGGAAGGTTGTTAAAGGGTAGGGACTAGGGTTCCAGGAACGCCTGGCGCACCAATAACCTAATTTTTATGTGACAACCCGTCCTGCGGACCCCACTAGCCCACCGCTAGCTGCCCCAACAGACCATCCGTGGACCCCACAGCCCACCGCTAGCCGTCCCAACGGACTCCAAGCTGGCGCTACAGGGCATCGATCCTAACCCATCACTGTGGAAATCCACATCTACCATTAGGTTATTGGTGCGCTAGGCGTTCCTCGAACCCTGGCCCTCACCCTTTAACAACCTTCCCACAGGAAAAGTTGCCACCAATTGATCTGCAGGTCAATTGGTGGCAATTTGTCTTGTGGGAAGGTTGTTAAAGGGTGGAGACCAGGGTTCGAGGAACGCCTGGCGCACCAATAACCTACTGGTGGATGTGGATTTCCACAGAGATGGGTTAGGATCGATGCCCTGCAGGGCCAGCTTGGAGTCTGTTGGACGGCTAGCGGTGGGCTAGCAGGGTCCACAGACGGTCCGTTGGGGCAGCTAGCGGTGGGCTAGTGGGGTCCGCGGGACGGGTTGTCACAAAACTAAACGATATTGATGACTACTTTAATATCTTTTATCATTAACAGAGTTTATTTCTTATTCATATTTCATTAAAACATTTTAAAAGACTTTGATGTTGATCGATTGTTGATCTAATTGTATTATATTATTTACGATAGATGTTGATACTTACATAATATTATTCCGTATAAATTTGAAAATACCGAATCTCATGAATATTGCTTAGTTTAAAGGTAAAATAAAATATCATATCGTTATAACATCTTTACCAAGCTTGCTTTACCCATTCATAAATTGGTTGGTAAAATAAATTATCATATCGTTATAACATCTTTACCAAGCTTGCTTTACCCATTCATGTATCGTTACTACTATATACAGACCGCAACCGCTCCAATTGAAGTAATTGCAACATACCATATACAACCAATTCATGAATGTGCCTATCTTATCTCACTTTCCATGATTATATGGCCAAACTATTAAACCCAACTTGGAATCTAATAATCTAGTTAAGAATGTATATCATTTATTTTTCTACAAACTCATCCGTTTCACACAATTAATGAGATGTCAGAGATTTTAGTTGTGTATTATTATTATTATCTTTTCAAGTTTTACTAATTTACTAGAATAGGACCCGCCCGATGTGCAGGTTTAGAGTTTTTAAAATAAAATTAAATTTAACAAAAAAATATAAATAAATATTTTTAATAAGTAAAATTTATCTATAAAAATAAAATGGTACACGGAGTTGTCCAATGTGATATTTGGTGTAAATGGTGCGACTATGCGGTTGAGACTATTCATCATGTTTTCTTTGAATGCCCTCGCTCGTGTGAAGTTTGGGATTTATCTCCGACTCTAGTCTCATCAGAAGGTTTTCTATATGAGTCAGTGTACTCGAATTTGAATTTTATTTTCTGGAGGGGTGCCTCTCAACAGGGTGATTCTGAACAAGCTCTTCAATTACCATAAAATTTATGGACAATTCTGGAAGGTCATAAATAAATAAAAAAATCAAGATTTAGAGATCGAGGCGAATGATATAATTGCTCAGGCTTTGGGCGATAAGTTAGCCTGGGAAGAGGCGCCCTCTTTTACGGCGGTCATGCCAGTGCCGTCTCCGTCTTCGGATGTCCAAGTTTCTTCACCTGGTTGTTAGATTAATGGTTCTTGGAAAGCAACCAATGTGCATTCAGGATTGGGCTGGTGGTATTGCGTTGGTGAAGAGCGAACCTTGTTGTTGGGGGCCAAGTGTCTAAAACGGAGCCCCTCCCCTACATTCGGAGTTAGAAGCGTTGTTGTCGGTCATGGAGCGGATACGTGTTGCAGGGATCGATTGTCAACATTTCGAAACTGATTGTGCTGAGGTACTCACTATTGTGCAGTCCCTGAAGATTGGCCATCCTTCTCCCACATGCTCAATGAATTTAACTCCCTAGAGTCCTTCCCACTATTCTATATCTCTTAGATCTCCCATGCGTCAAATAAGAAGGCAGATTGTCTTGCCCGTGCTTCGCGTTCTCTTATCTCTGACGTTTCTTTTGTAAACCCCTTCCCTCCAGCTTGGACAACTAACCGAGGAATTTATTTTTAATTTATTATTTGGTTAAAAAAAAGTAAATAGATGCACTTTTAGTTAAAGAAAATAGTTGTAGATGAGTTCAAAGTTACTAAAATAAAATTAAATTTAACAAAGAATATATATATAATTCTTTTCATAATTAAAAACAATATATAAAAATAAAGAGATAAACTTTTTTTTTCTTTTTTTTTTTTGAATAAAAAAGAGATAAACTTTTAGTTATAGAAAATAGTTATTTTTTGTTTTCTGTAATACACTAACGTATATCCATTTACAAATCTACTATATACATTACCACTAAAAATGTATTTGTACACACAAATATATTTTCCTGTTAAAATATACTCTTTAGTCTTTACTACTACCAACAAATTATCTTTATGAACACCTTAAATAACCTATTATATGTCTCTTCACATTAATATTTTTATGGTTAAAAAACGCATATGTTAATATTACATACTCTTATCTTATATATTACAGTAGCAGACTTTTTGAATAAATTATTTGATTGGTGAAAAAAATATGAGATGATCTATTTATTTTTTTTTTTTTTACGTCAATCATCTTTTGAATATTGTGCTGAGTTACTCACTATGGTGCAGTCTTCTGGATATTGGCCGTCCTTCTCCAATTTGCTCGATGAGTTTAACTCGCTAGAGTCTTGCCCACTATTCTCCATCTCTTGGATCCCACATGCATCAAATACGAAGGCGGATTGTCTTGACTGTGCTTTGTGTTCTCTTATCTCTAAAGTTTCTTTTGTAAATATTTTCCCTCCGGTTTGGACAGCTAACCGAGAAATTTCCTTTTAATTGTTTGATTGGAAAAAACAGTAAATAGATACACTTTTAGTTAAAGAAAATAGGTGTAGATGAGTTCAAAGTTATTGAAATAAAATTAAATTTAACAAAAAATATATATTTAGTTCTTTCCGTAAGTAAAAACAATATATAAAAGTAAAGAGATAAACTTTTAATTACAAAAACGCATATGTTAATCTTACATACTCCTATCTTATATATTTCAATAGCAGTTTTTTGAATAAATTATTTGATTGGTGAAAAAAATATGAGAAAATCTATTTTTTTATGTTTTTTTTTCAACAATATTTGAATTTTATGATATATATATATATATATATAATTTTCTTATAATTATTTTTTTCTAAATTTTAAAACTGTTTAAATACTTTAAATAAAATTAGGTTTTCTTTTCTCTATTTTACTTTTATATAAAACCTTTTTATGGTAGTTTTTAAATTTTTACATTTTTATTTTTTATAATTTTAATAAATTTAAAATTGACATGTGTCAACATCTGAATGATACAATTGACACATGTCACGATCTTGTTAATTAGTAATTTTGACATCAAATTTTATATAATAAGATTTTCAAATACTTATAACTATAATTTTTTCGTCATTATTGATTATGCACTCTTTTTGACATCTACTCTTTCCATATTCTATTGGCTCACATATAACACATATTAGACTGTAAAATAATTTTCAAGATATCTTATAACTATTTTCTCTTTAATTACTATTTTTCAATACTTAAATTTGTATTAGAAGCATTTGATTCAATTTATGAAATATCAAATTTTTTTCTTTTTGGATCATGTTATAAAATAATATATCACTTTTAATATTTTTTCCTGTTTAAATTTTATAAATAAAATTACAGAATTTTTTTTATTCTACCATAATAAATTTTACTTCCATTCTAAAACTCAATAATACACAATTGCATTTAAGAAAAAAACTCTACCTCAAATTTAAATTTTACTTCTATTCTAAAACTCAATAATACACAATTACATATTTTTTATTCTAACCTAAATTTAAACTTTACTTTCATTCTAATACTCAATAATACATTTGAAATTTTAAATTATGATCAGTTTAATAGAAAATTTTAATTATATTATTACCACTAATAAAAAATTATAGTATTTTTCTTATTGTAATACTTTATTTATTTTACATAAATATTTTTTTATTTAAATTTTCTATTATTTATAATTAACATAAATATACACTAAATGAATATTTTTAATTTATTTTAAAGTACAAAATTAAATCTATAGGGTTTAAAAATAGTGTTGGGCCTATAGATTTTGGATGAAATTTAGTTGAATGGATGTTGAAAGGGTTTATTAGAATCTGTAAAGGCCCACAAAATTAATGAAGAAGTGGCTGATGTGAGAAAAAGTAACTTTATATATATACTAGATGAGGACCCGCCCGATGTGCAGGTTTAAAGTTTTATAAATTAAATTAAAAAAATATATTAAAATTTGTTGTACGTTATTTATAAAATTTATTTTTGCTATAATACACTGATTTATATCTATTTACAAATATTTTATGCATGTTACTATTAAAAGTGTATTTTTAAAACCATAAATATATTCTATGTTACAAATATATTTTTTAACACCACCTAGAAAATGTCTATATGAATGAACACATTAAGCCAACTATTTTAGTTTCACTTCTGCATCGTTTTTTAATTACAAAAATTGTTGGCTTTTTTGAATAAAAAATATATTACATAATATATTACATAATGTACCATCACAATAATGTATGACCACCATAGAGAAAACCACGGCTCCACCCTCATCCCTTATAGAGAGAACCTTGCGTCCAACCTCCTCCACCACGGAGGCTTCGCCTTCCTTCCTCTTGGGGAGATAACCTTGCGTCCAACCTCCTCCACCTTCTTCCCTTGGGAGATAACCTTGTGTGCAACCTTCTCCACTATAGAAAGAACCTCGGTTCTACCCTCCTCCTGTGTGGAGAGAACATGTTCACATCTTTTTGCTATCTTAAAATGGCTTGCTCCGACAACCAATGAAAGTAAAAACCTTTTTCTAACGTCACAAAATCTTTTGATAGTAACTAATGTTAAATTTTCCAATGTATTTGTGGAAGTATCTTTGACACACCATGATGTAGCTCTGTCTCTGTAACGCCTCAACCGCCACCTTACTTAGTGAGCCCATGTCCATTTTCAGTCCATATGCCCACCTTCTTAAGTGGGCCCTACATCTATCCCCGGCCTGTGGACCTACCCATATTCGATAGCCGGTTTGTTGCGTCTGGGAGGATTTAAAAACTCGTTTACCGACCCTACAAATCTACAAATGATATTTTTCTGTGTTTTGTCATCACTCGCACAATTCCGACAATCACTTCGAGGAAGGTCACCGATCATAAAGTTCTCTCAGGAGTCAGGATCCTTGACCGAAAAAAATAAGTGCATTTTAGTGATATATGTGGCCAAATCAATTCTTTTATACCTTTTCCACAAATTAGGATGTCACAGTCTTTGAGCTCATATGGATCCATCAACAACAATTTATGTTTTTCCAATCTATCTATCTATGTTTGTTGTAAGCTTGTGATTGATTAACCTATTTTATCCATCCATTAGGTTGATGAGCTTCTATTCGTTATCTCTCTTTGGTATTGAATGAATAATGGTAACAATTATGTTTGCAAAAAAAAAAAAAAAGTTTATGACCAACCAATCAAGGTTGAGAAATTAGAAGAAAATTAATTTGACATAAGTAAAGAAACAATAGAATATTATAAGCACGGTAATATATGAATTTTAAATAATTCAAAGATGAAAATATAAACTAAATAAAAAATCTATTAGGAAAAGTAGATGCATATATTAGTTTTTTTCTTAGGTTAACATATTAATACTATGACAACCCGTCCCGCGGACCCCACTAGCCCACCGCTAGCTGCCCCAACAGACCATCCGTGGACCCCACTAGCCCACCACTAGCCGTCCCAGCGGACTCCAAGCTGGCCCTGCAGGGCATCGATCCTAACCCATCACTGTGGAAATCCACATTTACCAGTAGGTTATTGGTGCGCCAGGCGTTCCTGACACCCTGGTCCCCACCCTTTAACAACCTTCCCATAGGACAAGTTGCCACCAATTGACCTGCAGATCAATTGGTGGCAACTTGTCCTGTGGGAAGGTTGTTAAAGGGTGGGGACCACGGTTCGAGGAATGCCTGGCGCACCAATAACCTACTGGTGGATGTGGATTTCCACAGTGATGGGTTAGGATCGATGCCCTGCAGGGCCAGCTTGGAGTCCGTTGGGACGGCTAGCGGTGGGCTAGTGGGGTCCACAGATTGTCTGTTGGGGCAGCTAGCGGTGGGCTAGTGGGGTCCGCGGGACGGGTTGTCACATAAAAATCGCAGGTCAATTGGTGGCAACTTGTCCTGTGGGAAGGTTGTTAAAAGGTGGGGACCAGGGTTCGAGGAACGCCTGGCGCACCAATAACCTACTGGTGGATGTGGATTTCCACAGTGATGGGTTAGAATCGATGCCCTGCAGGGCCAGCTTGGAGTCCGTTGAGACGGCTAGCGGTAGGCGAGTGGGGTCCACGGATGGTCCGTTGGGGCAGCTAGCAGTGGGCTACTGGGTTCCGCGGGACGGGTTGTCACATAAAATCGCGGAACCCAGTAGCCCACTGCTAGCTGCCCCAATGGACCATCCGTGGACCCCACTAGCCCACCACTAGCCGTCCCAACGGACCCCAAGCTGGCCCTACAGGGCATCGATCCTAACCCCTCACTAGGCAAATGGAACTATTCATCCAAATCCACAATAGGTTATTGGTGCGCCAGGCGTTCCTCGAACCCTGGTCCCCACCCTTTAACAACCTTCCCACAGGACAAGTTGCCACCAATTGATCTGCAGGTCAATTGGTGACAGCTTGTCCTGTGGGAAGGTTGTTAAAGGGTAGGGACCAGGGTTCGAGGAACGCCTGGCGCACCAATAACCTACTGGTGAATGTGGATTTCCACAGTGATGGGTTAGGATCGATGCCCTGCAGGGCCAGCTTGGGGTCCGTTTGGACGGCTAGCAGTGGGCTAGCAGGGTCCACGGATGGTTCGTTGGGGCAGCTAGCAGTGGGCTAGTGGGGTCCGCGGGACGGGTTGTCACAAGTTTTCCTAATATTACCACATGATATATATCTATAAAGATTTACCCTCAAAACTTTGAATGATTATATTCGAGTTCAAAAATTTATATTAATAGAAAAAGTTTTCAATTAAAATCCCGCGCTTGCGAAGGTGCAAATTCTAGTGATTATATATACTTACCTTTTTGCCTACTTTTTTCATTCATCTTCAGTCTCCATTTCTTATTGTGGAAATATCCCTTTATTTTCTTGTGTTAATAGTGTTAACAAATAATAAAATAAGTATCTAACCCGTGTTAACACAAATTTAATGATGTTTTATTAATTCCAACATGTTTTCTTTATAACCCATCTACTATATAACCATATTATATAGTATTTTAAACTTTTTAATTTTACATATTCATAATATATTAAAAAATTTTAAGTTTATATATATTAATTATAATAATTAAATAAATGTGAATCGAAGTTATTTTTACATTAAAAATCAAAGCTCATAGTTTTTGGAAAACAAAATATGAATCAAATTGTTATTTTCTTTGTTTGCAAAGGATTCAGAGATAGAATATCTTCAAAACACAATAGAAGGTGTTGTTAAATATATCATAGTTTCTGTTTCCATATTGATTTTGCTGTAATTTTTTGTTCGAATGGAATGTAAAATATTTAGGAAACAAAATATGAAGTAATGCTATTTTTAGAAATTGTTTATTTGTAAATAAATTTTTAAATAAGTACAAAAAAGGTAAAACCCAAAATATACTTCAAAAATGTATATAGATTCAAAATTGGTTAGATCACTCGAAATTGAGATTATGAATGCTCTACTAAACAAATACGTCTACAAACATTACCATGTATGAACGTGCGGGTAGGGATAAATTAGATATTAAATGGTATATGTGGAGAAAGATTCCACATTGGAAAATGTGATGGGACTTAACTAATATATAAGGGGTTAGGGCTAATCCATTTGTGCCAATTGGTTTTGATTTGGAAGCCACAGTAAAATCCAAATTTAACATGGTATCAGAGCCTACACATACTAGTCCGTTAATTAATTTAGCCCGTATAGAGGCCCGATCACCCCACTAATTGATGACCCAATAGAAGGCTCAATTCCATCAAGATAGCTAAAAAACATTATCTCGAGGAGCCATGTTGGTTTCTGTCGAGATTAATGGCTAGAAGATCCATTTATCTTGAGAGGACGTGTTGAGAAAGATCACACATTGGAAAATGTGATGAGATGTAAGTAATATATAAGAGGTTAGGGCTAATTCACTTGTTGGCAATTGGTTTTAAGTTACAAGTCCACAAACCCGAGTTTAATAGTATGAAAATAAATATTATGTTTTGACTTCTTTTTATAATTAAATTTATTATTTTTAAGTACTTCATTTTCAAAAATATATTTATCTTAGGTACTGTAATCAAATTATGGTTACTTTAATATCATTATTCAACAAACTCATTTTGCTATTGTACCTCCTATTATAAACAAAACTTACCCAAATTAAAACTAAATCCAAATAAATTTAACACTCCTAATCATACTGTTGGAAAAGTTTGGAACATACACACTTAATTTCATATAATTTTTACAACCAAATTATGTATTACCACTTAACTTTATACTAGATCCGGGTCCGCACATACGTGTGTGATTGTTTGCAAAAACTAAGTTTTATTTTTTCTAATATTTTTCAGTAATATAATTATCATTGCTTTAGATCAAAGTTGTTTATTTTCTAAAGAAAAGAACTGTTATTCTTTATAATTATTTAGACAAAGTTTATAATTTGTCTATAGAGAATAAAGGAGAGTAGAAAACGTGTTGTGAGTGTAGTATAGAAAATTTGTTGTGGATGTAATATAGTTTGTTCGTTTGAGGAAAATCATAACTTTCTCCATCTTCTATACTATTTAAATAGTTGGCTTGTATCAATTTTATAGCGACTCCAACTCGAAAATTACATGCATATTGTACTCTCCGTTATCCTCCGAGCATAGGATTAAGATACAATTTTTTCTTGGGGAAAAGATTAATATACATATAATGGATTAATTACACTACAAATCCTATAATCTATATCTATTGTATTTTTTAACTCATACATAAAAGTTACGGGTTAACAATTAACAATTTTTTTTTTTTTTTTTTTTTTGTCAAACCAAAGCTTTCATTTAAGCTGAAATCTCAAAAGGAAGTGAGTTCTTACAACAAGAGATAATACAAACAAAGCAACAAAAGGATAAGAGTTCCATGGGCTTAACAAAGTGATTTTCAACTTGAACAAATTTTAAAATATTTGAGAAGAGTACTGGAACCAATGTGGATTCGTCTTTGAAGCCAAGCTTCACGAGATCTTTGACCAACAGGTGATCATGAACAGCTCTAGCGGATAACGCAGTCGAGTTTGAAAAAAAGTGTTCCACGAAGGGAAGAGGTGGAGGGCTTCTCGCCAACAGGGGAGGGATCAGAAATATAAGAGCAAATTCTTCTAATCTTCTAGAAACAGACCTCTTGAATCTAGTTGAAGCTACAATCGGGGTTCGCAGAGAATGGGCATCAAACCGTAATAAAACAGGTGGATCCTCCCTCAAATGAAGCTCAAAGCCATGGAGGTTAAGGAAATCCACACAAAGCTTGTAGTCGGTTTGGCTTTGAGATTTATCAACAGAACCAAGCTTACAATCTAGTGGCGATAGGTGGGGAATGGGAGCAATGGGCATAAGCAACGGTTTCAACTCCGAGGTCAGGGCAGGATCATACTTATAGTTAGCATTACAAACATCCGACCAATGTTAAAGTACTGGCCTCAATACACATATCTAACAAGCCAATCTAAAGCCGCCAATGTTCTACTACCGAGGGTTACTCGACTTGACCAAGCAGAGGTAATGGGTGCTAAAGAGGTTGAGCTTGATATAGACTTATCAACACCGGATCTGGGAGGGTTCAAACTCGGTTCAAGGTCAGGGAGTAGGATAGTGGCTTGGAAAGCAACACAGCACATAATGTTCGAGAAATGTAAAGCTCCACATAGATTCAACAAAGGTTTGCATCCAATGAAAAGTAAAGTGTAGTATCCATATGGTTTCGAGAAAGGAATAAGCTAGTCTTCTCTAAGGATAGTTTTCCTATGACCAAATGGGAGACCAATCTCACCATTATCCAGCAAACACGATTCTGAGTAAGGCTAAGCAGAGCAATGAAGAAATCAGACCTGGATATGGGCCACAGTGGCGTTAATAGGCAACAATGATAAGCAAGGTCTATCCTAACAAACCATAGGGTTGCTGGTGGTGGGTGATGGGAGGAAATGCCGCCGCCATTTTTCAAGAATGGAGGGACATGCGACGGTAAAGCATCTAAGGGAACCATCCACCAACTTTTGAGCTCGCCGTGTGCTGTCGGCGTTCCCACTGGAAAAGGCACACCTGATGGTCCAAGAGAAGCTCCTGCCATCAATGAAAACCAGTGGGAAGGAAACAATGGTGGTGCCGGTGCTAGTCCAGATCTAGAGCCAAACGGTGTAGCGAGGAAATCTTGCTCGGATGTAAAGGATGAGTAGCAGCTGAACTGTTGGGAAGCTTCTGTCATCGGGTTCACGAGCAGGACCACATCCGAGATCTGATTCAGATCGGAGCTTGTAGAGCAGAGATGTGCTCTTCTATCGGTAAAGTAACCTTTTGAGAAGACAGCTTCTTGGGAAATTGTAATTGGATTTTGAGGAAAAAAAGACTTCGAGTTAGAATAAAAGAACAGGAATAAGCTTATGTAGATTCGAGAGAGGTTAAGAAGGTTTGTCACCCCGACGCCGGCGATAAGAGGTCTCACCGGCGCCAGAAGGAATGGTTCGTAAGAGAGTCTCGAACCCCGAACCTAGGAGCTTTTTAGGGCGAACTAGTTAATTATTAAGTACAATATGGAAAAAAATCTCTTTCTAATGCCCAATAAAACAAAGTAATCAAGAAGCATTTTAATTTTTCCATACAAACTCACAGAAAAAAAACCGAAACAAATTCCGGTGACAGTCCGACTGTAAGAGGCGCTTTTACCTTCTTCTTCCACATAAACAAATATCAAGCGACAGTGGAAGTCAAATTGATCTCGTTTACTCTTGCACTTAGTTTTTTTTTTCAAAAATAAAAATCAAATAGATTTTACAATGTTCCTCTTTGGGAGCTTCTCTGGTTCTCGATTGTTGCGACTTTAGCTACTTTTATCAATTGAAATATCAAGCGACATGGAAGTTCATCAATAATTTGCGTAGAAGCCAGTGAGATCAACACTATGTATTGTGCAAGGTAAGCAATTTTAGTTTCTTAATTTGTATTTAAGCTGGGTTTTTGATTTGTATCAGGTTTTCATTCATCTTTTATAAATCAATTTTTCCTGCAAGTAATTAATGGATCCAAATTGAGATGGGCAGTTCGCGATCAACGCCAAAGCAAGGTTCGCCATCATTTATCAGGTTCATTATCCCTTTAAATTTTGTGGAATTTGTTTAAGATGCAAATTAGATTAAGGAAATATCCAAATAGGTTTCTCAAATTAATAATCTTGAAGCCTCTGTGACATGTGTAGGATTAAATTTCTTATTCTAGATTATTTCCTTATAAAACTGCGTAAAACCAATTTTAGACAAATCTTCCGAAATTATAGATCCAGCTGAAATTCTATATAGATTTCGACATGATAGATAGTGTAATGTTTGCCGAGATTTAAAAATATTAAAAGAATGTATAGCAACTTAAACAATTTGGTTTCACGTCTTTAAGGCATAATCCACCCTTAATCATCACTCACGCCTTCACCAATACCTACCTGTAATTCAGCCAACCGAGAATAAGCTAAAGCAATATCAAGTAAACTATAAGTTCTACAAATCAGTGTTATACTTAAACAAATACATACCTAAGTAACATAAGTTACTCCGTGTTCAGAAATTGCCTATATGTTTTGAAAAACTTCTTTGAACACCACATTCATGGTTTTTTTTTTGAGTTTCCCATCTTTAGCAACGATTAGCACCTTAAGCCCTTTTTTAGAAGTAACTCTTGATAAAGCAACATAGAGCTGGTCATGTGAAAAACATGGTCAGGGTAAATACAAACCAACGTTGCTCAACGACTGTCCCTGACTTTTATTAATCGTCATTGCAAGGCCATCGCAAGAATGGGTTTAACAAAGGCCACATTCTAACTTTGGACTCTTCATGTATATATATTTAGTAATTCAAAAACCACATTCATGGAACTTGTTGACATGATTTTTTTTTAACTTTGGCACGGATTAGAGTTCCCTATAGTTAGCAAATAATATATTATTAGTCACGTAATCATATATGGGTTTAACAAATATAAGTAGACTAGAGTAAATGAATATAATCTCACCTCAACATTTGATAAAATCATTTCTAAGGTTTTCCCAGTGTAAATCGTATATTGTCTCCACAAATGAACGATCTGCACTTGGATCTTCCAACTCGTCTTGAAAGGTTTTATGTTAGCAAGACTCATGATTCCATTACTTACAGCCATTTTCTGTATAAAGTGGTTATCGTTGATATTGTTTTACGATATCTTGTATTCGCCGAACGAATTATATATAGTTGTATAGTTTCCAATTAATTTGCGAGTAAATGAGCAAATAAGAATGGTAAGTAGGAGTTATTTGGTGTAATATTTTTTTGTTAGTTTTGGAAACATTGCATCCGATAATTTTGCTAATTTGTTATCATTTCATATTTAGAATTGCCTTAATTTGTGTGACTGGGACATATGGATAGTTTCCCTTTTTCAACATTAGTGATATATGAAATTTTGCTAATTTTTGATTTTACATAATTATTGGGAAAAAAGCTTAAAAATACCTCATCTATTTTTTATTTGGACGTTTAATACCTCGTCTTTTTTGGTTGGAAGAAAAATACATCATTTAATTAAAACGTGCGATTTAATACCTAAACTAATAAATTTTGTTAGTTTCATACCTACGATTTGTTGACAAAAATAAAATTCCGTTTTTACCCTTACTATATCAATTAATAATTAATTTTAAATGATATGACATTACTTTATAAGTTTATTTGAATTAAAATTATTTATTTTAATTACAATTTTGTTTTAAATATTTAAATAAAATTCTTTTTTTACCCTTACTATATCAATTAATAATTAATTTTAAATGATATGACATTAATTTATAAGTTTATTTGAATTAGAATTAATTTTATTTTAAAAACTTTATTTTAAATATTTAAATAAACTTCTATTTTTACCCTTACTATATCAATTAATAATTAATTTTAAATGATATGACATTAATTTATAAGTTTATTTGAATTAAAATTAATTTTATTTTAATTAATTTATAAGTGTATTTGAATTAAAATTAATTTTATTTTATGTTAAATGATATGACCAAGTCTGTGAAAGCGAGAGAGGAGAATAAACATGAATTAGAGTTTGATGAAGATGCTTGTATTTTTTTGTAAAACAAAATTGTAATTAAAATAAATAATAATTCAAATAAACTTATAAATTAATGTCATATTATTTAAAATTAATTATTATTTGATATAGTAAGGGTAAAAACGGAATTATATTTTTGTCAAAAAAGCGTAGATATGAAACTAACAAAATTTATTAGTTTAGGTATTAAATCGCATCTTTTAATTAAATGATGTATTTTTCTTCCAACCAAAAAAGACGAGGTATTAAACGTCCAAATAAAAAATAGATGAGGTATTTTTAAGTTTTTTTCCCCATAATTATTAAAGGCTTAATTTGCGTGAGTATGAAAACATAAATTTATATTTATTTTCCATTATTATTGGTATTCGTTTTTTTAAGGTATACAACATCTTAGTAATTATAGTAGTAGTTAATATTTCTTATTTAGAGAATTATGTTCCGTTTGGAAAGAATTCTTTATTGGACCAATGTATTTATTACGCATCTTGATAATGGGTTATTGGATATTACGCGTTTGGGCCACTCATGTAACCGCTAATTCAAATGCTGAGTTTTTATTGTGAAAAAGATTTTGTTTGTTTATATTATTAATTAATTTGACTCCGGACACATTATACATAACCCAAATGGGGAAAAAGCCGAAAATTACTCCATCTATTTTTTATTTGGACATTTAATACCTCGTCTTTTTTGATTGAAAGAAAAATACTTCATTTAATTATAGTTAGTCTAAAAATACATCATATTTTAATTTCTTGGTGAATTCGAATCCACAACCCACGGGACGTTAACGGACGTTACAGGGTCGTTAATGGAGTTAAATTTTAATCTTACTATATATAAATTCAATACGAAGAGGTTACCATGATAATTTTCGTGGTTAGGTGGTAAAATTGCCTTATGTCATAACTCCCACCACACGCAATATGGGTTCGAAGCCGGTGGCTTCCGGGTTTGTTTTTTTTTTTTTTTTTTTTTCCATTTAGAGATGACTCGGTTTTCTGTCAACCGTATCGAACCGGATTGCAGAAACCAAAACCCTAATTTTCTATTCTTTTTCTTTTTCACCGAGGAGATTTGCTAGTGTTGAATCTAAAGTTTTGGGTATTGAAGAGAGAAAGCCTCACAATGAAATTAGATCTGGGTTGGTTTTGATTTCGTTTAGGGTTTATTCTTCTTCTTCTTCTCTCTCTCTTTTATCTTTTTGGCCGCATCCCCCTTTGATCCGAGAAGAACCTATCAAATCTCCCTTTGTCGAATACCTACATGGCTATCGTTGCTCCTGCTGATCATATCCTTTTGTTTATTCGTTCTTTTGGTGATGGATGATTCAGTTATTCTTAAGAAACCTAACAGAGAAGCAAACAATCCCAATTATTTGCAAGAGTGTTATAGATATATTTGTATAATGTGGATGTCCATTATCAGCCCATTAGTGTAAACTCTAAACCCTAATATTGTATCCTATGTTGTAACGTATGCAACAGATGAATAATAGAGAGAACTATTTCTCTAAAACCTCTGTTTATAACACCTCTAAACCTAGCCGTCTCAAAAGAAAAAAGAAAAAAAAAACCCTTAGCCGACCAAGCAAATAGTTGTAGATCTCCAACACCTCTGAATCCACGGTTTCAATATTGAGATAAGTAACATCATCTTTTATTATCGTTCGATTCATGCTATATAAAAGAACGGTCATACTTGGTTATAGAGATCGTATTTGTTTTATCATTACTGTTGTTTTTGGGAAACGAATCTATAATCGTTATTGCTGAGTGTAATTTAGATTTGTTGATCTTAATAACAAGTCTACACATGTTTAATTCTAAACCATATTGCTTTGACTTCACATGCTTTAATATATCAATCGTCTCATGCTTTATTGATTTATTCATGTTGTTTAACGCTTGATTACCGATTATGCTCCACGTGTGACTTTAAACGTGTCAGTTTGGAGTATTGACTTATATTATTATGTTGTTTATGATCGATTATGCTCCATAAATGGTTCAGTTAGTTTTGATTCAGCTTGAAGTCAAACATATGAGCAATACTGAAATTTATTCATCATCGATTAATACCCCTTTGCTTTACTATTTAATCTGTTCGTTTAATCTCGTATCTTATAATATACTCATGTGGTATCGTTTGTTTGATGCATCGTTTATATGCAGCTCAGCTCCGGCTGGCTTTAGTCGGTCTAATAATTGATGCCGAGTTTGTGATATCGTCTCCATGTTGATTTATATACCGAGAGCTTTACAAGTTACCTTGACGTAAGAGGACTGAGTAAAAATTATTAGCCAACGATGCTTACGTCTCTGCTCCTGGACAACATCTTCTCTTGAGATAAGTATTATTTTTATGTCTAATAAGCACGTCTATTTTCGTGAATGGCTTTAGGTCTTAAAAAATAAAATAAAATAAATAATATATCAAAATATATATAATTTATTATTATAAAATAATTATAATAATATAATAATATTTCTTTGTAAAATTTTTTAGATTTTACAATAAAATCTTTAGTAAACAAAGAAAAAATAAAACGTTTAAGAAGAAAAAGATATATATATATATATATACATATATAAACGTTATTTAAAAAAAAGTATATATATGATGCTTAATATTTATTTAGCATTCATATGATTGTTTATAATGTTTGTGATTTATTTTATTTGTTTAATCACAAATTTAAATCTAATTAAAATTAGATATAATATAATGATTCAATGTTTAAATCATGTCATCCAACTTTGTGTGGTGAATAAATTGAAAATTTAGTAACAAATTACTAAATAATAATTATTGATCATGTTTTTTTGGCATCACTTCTATGAGAAGGTGTAAGTCCAAGTATATGATCATAAATATTATCTAGTTCTTTAGAATAATCTAAAAAAAGTAAATGACTAAAATTCTTTAAAAGAATATATACAAATCTACTTGTTTCTATTATTACCATGATTATATAATAGAAAATAATATCATTTATGAAAAGATAGTAGAAAATTTATACTTTAAAAGTCACAAAAAAAATAAAATAAATATTGTTATCATGTAGACACAATATAGTAAAAAATATTTTTTAAAAAAAGAGATTATATTCTTATATTTTTGTGGCAGTGTAAAATTATGAGATGTTGATGTGAATCACATCCTATTAGCATGGTCTATTCTTTGAAGTAAATATGAGTTTTCACTATTCTACTACAATATTAAGAAGTAGTAGAAAAAGTATTGAAAGCTCTTGAAAAGTATATATACTATTGTCTATGGGAACACAATTTGATATTATTAAAGTGTTATAGTCCCCCAATTAGTCTTAAAGTCAAAAGGGTGTAAGATATAATACATTACCCAATTTGAGAATGTTATTGATTACTGAGTGGGATTCAAATCGAGATTGATAGACATGAAGTGTCATCATCTCGATGGGAAGAATCTCACATACAGAGGTGATGAAACAAATTAAATGTAAGATTATGTTCACATCCTAAATGAGTTTAATCACTCATATAATAGAGCAAATCTTGAAGATTTGAAAAGTAATCATGTTGAGACAGTAAGTGAAGAAAATACTTTGAAATCATAAGTATTATTATTACCCAAGGCAATAAAAGTATTTTAGAGATTACATGCATTATCTAGAAGATAACATGTTTTGTAAAAATCTCACTGTTTGGCATGACCGGTTAAGCCATTCCGGTTCAGTAGTGATGCGAAAGAATAATCAGAGATGTCTGAAGTGATTTCTTATGTATGCTGCTTCACAAAGCAAGCCTATTATATGGTTTTCATCGACCCCACAAATTTGGATAGTGTCAATTTTCTGGTATGTATTCAAAAGAGATATTGTGGACTGATCATCCACTATATTCTTGTTATCACAACCTTGAGTTTGCAAGAGTATTGGGTAAATTGACAATGGTGGTGAAACCATGCTAAGTAATTGAAAATGACTCTAAATGTCAAGAAATTCGCATCGGGCCAACGAATTATCATGAGTATCCCCATTATAACTTGTTTTGGTCAGAAACCAGATATATTTCATCTAAATATGTTATCCATATTTAGTTGCTCCACCATAATGATATAAAATGGAATTTGAAAGAATGTTGGAAATATGTTGGATATAAATCTCTCTTGATGATTAAATATCTCGAGATTTAGTGAGTCAGTCTTTCCAACATGAGGGTGAGAAAATAAACATCTGGTAAAGCATTATATTTGTAGAAATTATCTTAATCCTCGTACTGAGAAATGTGCGCAATAATTTCAAAAGATAATTTATTAGAAAAGTTTGCAAAGATGCTAACCTTGAGAGTGACAAAGTCACATATACCAGCTAATAATAGAGAATTACGGTTAAAATACGTGACATCTAAAAATCATTGTTTTATTGTTTACGATTTCAGTGACATGATTTTAAAGAAATTTCAAAGTTTTTATCATGAAATTATTTTCTTAATTGTTTTACAAAAGAAAAGAGAAAAGTTATTTTAAAAAAATAAATAAATAAATTATAATATATATATATATATATATATATATATAAAGATATGATGCTTAATACTTATATAACATTCATTTATATGATTGTTATAATGTTTTTGAATTAATTTATCTGTTTAATCACAAATTTAAATCTAATTAAATTAGATATAATATCATGATGAAATATTTTAAATCATATCTCTAACCTTCTTTGGTGAATAAATTCAAAATTTAGTAACAATTTACTAAATAATGATTATTGCTTATATTTTTTTGGCATCATTTTTATGAGGAGGTTTAAGTCCACGTACATGATCATAAAAATATCTAGTTCTTTAGAATAATCTAAAGAAAGTAAATGACTAAAATTTTATAAGAAAATATATACAAACAACTTAAATTCCTATTATAACCAAGATTATAATAGAAGATAATATCATTTTTGGAAATATATTAGAGAAAATATATTCTATTTGTCATAAAATATTGTTGTCATGTAGACACAATATAATGAAAATTATATTTTAAAAAATATTATAATCTTGTTATTTCTGAATGAGTAAAATTATGAGTTGATGTGAATTACATCCTATTGGACTGGTCTATTCTTTGAAGTGAATATGACTTTATGCTATAAGTGGTAGAAAAGTATATTAAAAATAGGGGTGTCAAAATGGGTAGAAACCCATGGGTTTACCCTGTTTGTCTATTATTTTAACGGGTATGGGTTAAGTTTTTATACCCATATAAATAAATGGGTTTTGATGGGTTCGTGGGTTTATCGGGGTAAACCCATTAGGGTTATGGGTTATCAATGGGTTGATTGAAAAAAAATAAAAAATATATATATATATGCATATAATATAATATAGATATATATTAATATGTAAAATATTTTATTTTTATAACTAATTTATGTAAAATATCTAAAATATATGTTAAGTTTTTCTACTTTGCTAAAAAAAAAAAAAAAGTAAACAATCTATACTATTAATTGGGGAGTACAAAACAAGATTTTGGAAAGAAAAAAAAACATATCATATATCCATGTTGCCAAACAGGTCCAATTGATTATATAATTAAAAAATAAAAAATAAACAATATATGGTAAACAAAATTTGTTATTTGAAAATCTAATATTTATAGAAACAATAATTACGAAATTAATTATAAAATTAAAATTAGCCGATATTTTTTGAAATGGTTTAAATTTGTTACCATAAAAGCAAATTATTAAATTTGAAATTATATATATAACGTAAATGGTTCTAGATTTTGAGATATTTATAGAAATCTAACTTAATATTTGAATACTAACTTTTATTTTATATTTTTAAATTTTCTTAACCAAAAAACTATGTTAAATAATTCATCTTAATACATATGGAAAAAACAGAAAAAAATATGAAAACCTTAGTATATATTTACTATATATCTATACTATTTAAAATATGAAACCTTAGTATAAATGCGTATACAAACAGATTTTTTCAAAAAATGAATTTAATCAATTTGTTTGATATATAAGAAAATCACAATTTAATTATACATCCATATAAATAGAACCGATAATTACTCAATATCTTTGAAAACTATTTAATGTTTGGTTCCATAATAATCAAGAATTCAAATCGAAATTATAAATATATATATATGTAAACATATTTGATTTGGTTTTATATTGTGAGATATTTACGGAAATAACAAATCAATTTAATATAATTAGATATAAACAAATAATTATTTAGTTTCGACTTTGCAATATTTCCTAAAGGAAATTTAAGTAATTAAGCATGATTAGTATAGATAGAAAATATTAAAAATCAAAAATTTATACATGTAAAAAAAATTAATTTGATTATATATTAAAAGATATAGAAAAGTGTATGTAGAGTCTCACTTTGGCTAAATATATTTATACTATTATAAAGTTCTCAACTGTTTCTTAAAAACAATATTGAAATTATTTAAGATTTTTTGTCTACAAATAATATTTACAAAAACACAGAATTCTCATAAGAAAAACAAACTACCCTTTTTTTAAGAGTAATGTTGATGGTGGTTACTGTGTTTGTAAATTATTTTATTAATTATCTTTTAATAAACCAATCAAATAATTACATCCACTCCGAAATATTTGTGATCAAGAATTCTCAAAACTGAAAATAACCACAAAGCAACCAAAAGAAACTTTGTGATCCTTACTATTTATAATTAAAAGCAACATAAACTCTCACCTATATATATAATGATATAACTTTAGGACGTATTATAAATAATTATTATATTTAACCATATTATTTTATTTTGAGCTAATTTATCTATTAATTTTCCTCGAAAACATTATTTTATTTTTGAATTATATCGACGCTTGCAATCTTATATGTAACATGTTTTTTAAAAGGCATTAAAGTGTGTTTTACAATATTAAATTTTTAAAATAATAAGAATAAAAAAGTCAACTAATTTTGTAATTTTCTCCCAAATGGTATTTTGGTAATTTTTGTATTCGGTCCATCCCGTTTCCAGTCGGGAATAATTTTTTTTGTCTAATATCGGAAATGTCTTATATCAAGAATCTTCACTATTGGGAATGTATTTTCTATACAACTAGAATTCAGGTACAAGATGAAACATGAATTACATCCACTCCGAAATATTTATATCAAACATGTTTTAATTATTTTTATATTTTTTTACATATACTCTTATGTCTTTTTTTTTTAAAACAAAAGTTATAATATAAATTCTATATCAAGTCATTATTTTTGGGTACTCGGTGTACTAATCGGTTCTCAAATTTGTAACCCACACCGACCCGAAGCTGATAGTACTCGAACTTAAACCGAACCCATATCGAAAAGTACTTAATAGGTTTTACTTTTCTAAACCCGTTTAACCAAACTTGATCATGTAATATCCCACCTGAACGGGTTACCCGAAGATCCAACCCTACTAAAAATAGGTTTGCAAAAATAATCTGTATATACATTATATATTGTAAATCTGATTACAAATTTAGCTTTTGAAATTAACCCCGCACGTACGTGCGGATTCGAACCTAGTAATATATATGTCAATGATCTAAAATGAATGTGAAAATTTTCTTTAATATCTAGATATTAACTTTTTAAGCTTGAAAACTTTGGTTTGTTTTATAATTTTGTTATATATAAATATATTATGGATTTAATATCAATTATTTATTTTATTTTATTTATATAAGGGTAACCCATATAACCCATTTAGCCATCGGGTTTTATATAATTGGGTTTGGGTATATAAATTCAACCCATTTTAATAAATGGGTCGGGTTGAACCCACCTACAAAAGTCTCTAACCCATGTGGGTATAGATCGGGTCGGATCGGGTTACCCATTTTAACACCCCTAATTAAAAGCTCTTGAAGAGTATAAATACTATTGTCTATGGGAACACAAATTAATATTAATGTGTTATAGTCCCCCAAGTCTCAAAAGAAAAGGGTCCAAGATATTATACATGACCCAATGTGAGAATGTTATTGATTACTTGGGATTCAAATCAAGATGGATAGACATGAAGTGTCATCATCTCGAGGGGAAGAATTAAGGAATCCCACATACAGATTTGATGGAACAAATATAAGATTATGTTCACACCCAAAATGAGTTTAATCACTCATATGAAAGCGAAAAAAAATACTTTGAAATTATAAGTATTATTACCTAAGACAATATAAGTGTTTTAGAGATTACATGCATTATTTAGAAGATAAAATGCTTTGTGAAAATATCACTGTTTGGCATGACCGGTTAAGCCATTCCGGTTCAGTAGTGATGCAAAAAAATAATCAGAAATTTCTGAAAACATGAAACAACCGACCTTTTTTTTTTTTTTTTTTACTAAATAAATAATAAATAATAATATAATTAAATAACTACAACTAGTGGTCCCATACCCACTAGCCACCTAACCACATTCCGATAAATATCCAATAAAACAATATCCAATAACCAAATAAGTAATATCCAGCATTAATCCCAAACAGCATAAATCAAACATCCAGCAATCCTAACAATGCTCTAAGACTCAATTCTAGCAACCTAACAATGCCAGATAACCATACAATCAAGTCCCTAGAACATCCTCCTCTTCATTGCCTTTGATTCCACGATCACACTCTGCCTTTACCTGCACCACAAACACAAATTGAGATGCATGAGTATTTGATAAACACTCAGTGAGGCAATCCTCCCATCTACTGGGCTATACACACAAGCAATAAGATCTCTACATGCCACAAACAACAATCAATAAAACAAACCAGGCAATATACATAGCATGCATCGTCCATCGTAACTGAACAAGGGGTGTCGACCGACACCAGATGGTGTCGATCGACACTGACTATCTGGTGTCGACCGACACCAAACTGGTGTCGACCGACACCGATGCCGAGCAGCGATTTCCCTCGATCAGAAACTCCAAAACTCGCCTCCAAACTTCTCCAATCCGCTCCTTGCACTCCCAGAAGCCAAACCCAGCCCAGACAGCAACGAAATATCATAGAGAACTCAAAGAAATAACCACATAAGCACCAAATCACATAGAATCTAGAGATCTTAGCTTAGATAAGCCATGGTCATGCACTCACCTCAAGAACAGGAAGATCGGATTGAGAAACGTGGAAGACAACACCTCCAGAAGCTTCCCCTTCGTTTCTAGCAACAGCTAACCCTCCTACAGCCTCAGATCTCTCCAAAAACTCCAAGAACAAATCCAGAAAGTCACAGAAACGTTTTCTCTCTTTCTCCTCCTCTCAAAAGCGGCGACTCCAACAAAATAACACGACCTAGGATCGTTTTCCCCTTTTACACACGATTTTAGGGATTTTAATTGAACCAAACCGAACCAATCGACAATTAAAACGAACCCGACCAAACCGGAACACACGCTGTCGATCGATGCCACCAAGGGTGTCGATCGACACCCACACCAAAAATACAAAAATTGGTTCGCAGATGTTACAATTCTCCCTCACCAATATGGATTCGTCCCCGAATCCCGCAATACCGTCCATCTGCCAAGGACCTTCGTGCCACCGTCAGCACGGCCCGCACGTCCCCAGACCGGACTAAACACCGTCAGCCAAGGTTTCCCGTGCCACTGTTGCAACAGCCCGCACACCTCCGACTGACCCTCGAGGTCTCCCTCTAGCCAATATACTCGCATCATAAACACTATTTGCTCACAACTCAGTGCTTCCACCGTCCGTGGTCGCAACCAACGAATCATGCCGGCTTGCTATCAGGCCAACCGCCTTAAGCTACGACATCCAGGAAGTCACTCACACACACACTCCCCCCGCTCTCAGGTCGCAACCTTCGAGTCATACCGGCTCACTGCCAGGCCACAGCCTGCAGCTACGGTATCCAGGGAGTCTCACACGCCCACTCCCCCCACTCTCGGGTCGCAACCCTGGAGACATACCGGCTCACAGCTACGGTATCCAGGGAGTCTCACATATCCCGTTCTTGGGTCGTCACCCTCAAGCGCGCTCTCGGATCGTCATCCGAAGCAACATACCACTCCCACTCTCTGGCCACAAAGTCCATCGAGCTATCGGCATCACGTGAGTTGGGCCCGCACGGCCTTGAGCAAAAACAAACACTGATGCCAACGAGTATCTCCCTGCTAGATCTACCTCAACATTTCCACAAAACTTTCCCTTTTTAGAAACTTTCTATTTATGGAAACCTTCCTTTTGTGGAAACTTTCTATTTATGGAAACTTTCCAAAAATAGAAACCCGAGCTATTTCACTTTTCCCATGACAACAACAGTCAAACATAAAGAAAAAAATACTCATCTTATTAATCTCAAAAAAATGTCATAATCGTTACAATCTCAACGAAATCACATCCGAAAAACCAAAAATACAACAACCGGAGCCAACAACCCGCATCCCGAGCACCACCTCATCTTGATACTTAGTCGCACAACCAACCACCCCTAAGCGACCAAATATCAAGAGGGATGGGCTGGAATACTCCGTACCCGCTCCAGCCACGGACTACAACTCGGACCCGGCTAGACAAGCTCAAGTCGCAGTCTGCTTCTCAAACCACTTCTTAAACCTTGCCTTCATCCTCGCCTCGGGCTCCCAAGTCTGCTCCTCTACTCCGTCACAGTCCCACAGGACTCTCATCAAAGGAATCTTCTTCTTCCGAAGTTCCTTGACTCTCCTCTCGAGCACCCTCACTGGTCTCGCCTCTAAAGTCATGTTAGGCTGAAGATCCTCAGGAATCTTAGCCAACAACTGATCACCCTCGTGAAGACACTTCCTCAGCATCGACACATGAAATACCTTGTGGAACGCACGCATAACCTCAGGCAACTCCAACCGATATGCCACTGGTCCCACCCGCTCAACCTCTCTGCACGGACCCATGTACCTCGGACTCAACTTTGTCTCTGACAATGACCTGTTCGGACCCCGCAACATAGCCATCTTGAGGTACACTCTATCGTCAACCTGAAACTCAAGATCCTTTCTCCTCTTATCAGCATAGCTCTTCTGCCGATCCTGAGCCTCCCTCATGTTCAGCCTCAGAACCCGAATCTTCTCTGAGGTCTCCTGAACAAAATCCGCACCATATATGCTCCTCTCCCCCACCTGAGTCCAACATAACGGTGTATGACATGGTCTCCCATACAAAGCCTTATAAGGAGCCATCTTAATACTTGCCTGATAACTGTTGTTGTAAGCAAACTCTACCAGGTTCAGGTGATCTGCCCAATGGCCACCCCAATCCAACACACAAATCCTCCAGCGTCTGGATCGTCCTCTCAGACTGTCCATCTGTCTGGGGATGATAAGTTGTACTCATATGCACCTTAGTGCCCATCTCTACCTGAAATACCTTCCAGAACACCGAAGTGAACTTAGAATCCCTGTCAAACACAATGCTCGCTGGCATCCCATGCAATCTGACTATCTCTCTCACATACTTCTTAGCCAAGACCGCTGCTCCATCAATCTTCTTAATGGATAGAAAATATGCTGACTTAGTCAACCGGTCCACAATGACCCAAATAACATCAAAAGTTCGTGACACTGGCAATCCTACCACAAAATCCATCGTGATCATATCCCACTTCCACTCTGAAATGGGTAGACTCTTTAGTAATCTGCTTGGAACATGATGCTCAGCCTTCACCAGCTGACACACGTCGCACCTCGCGACCCAACTAGCTACAACCTTCTTCATCCCGACCTAATGATAATACCTCTTGAGGTCACGGTACATCTTAGTCGCTCTTGGATGAATAGAAAAACATGCTCGCATGAGCCTCCCTCAAGATCTCCTATCTCAAATCCTCATCCTTGGGCACACAAGATAGTACCATTAGTTGAGACCTGATACTCTGAATCAACATCCTTAAAGACATTCACCAGCCCCAAATCCTTCTCCTGAGCCAACCACACCCTGCTCAGAAGATCCGCTCCATAAGCCGCCTCCTAACCCAATGGTTCTCGAGAAACCACGCACAAGCTCAACGCACTATCCTCTTCTACCAGAGACTACATCTCATGGTCCTGTAGTAACCTGTCAAACCAAGGAAACTCTTGATCTTAGTGACATTCTGTTGTCTAGGCCAATCCCTGATAGCCTGAATCTTCTCCGGATCTACAGGAACTCACTATGCAGAAACAATGTGACCCAGAAAGCCCATCTCACGCTGCTAAAAACTGTACTTGCTCCACTTAGCAAACAACTTCTGCTCCCGCAGCTTCTCCATAACTGCCCTCAAATGCACTGCATGCTCCTCAGGACTCTTAGAATAAACCAGGATATTGTCGATGAAAATGATGATAGATACATCCAAAAACTCCTGAAACACACTGTTCATCAATCTCATAAACGCTGCTGGCGCGTTAGTCAATCCGAAAGGCATCACCACAAACTCATAGTGCCCATAGCTCGTCCTGAAAGCAGTCTTCGTCACATCTGCCTCATCTATCGGTATCTGATGATAACCCAACGCCAGATCTACCTTAGAGAACCGAGTAGCACCTCCCAGCTGATTCAACAACTCATCAATCCTGGGAAGAGGGTACTTGTTCTTGACAGTGACCCGGTTCAAACCCCATTAGTCAATGCACAAGCGGAAACTCCCATCCTTCTTCTTAATAAATAACACCAGGGCTCTCCACGGTGATACACTAGAACGTATAAATCCCTTGCTCCATAAATCCTCTAGTTGCTTCCTCAGCTCAACTAAACAAATACTCAAGTATGCCGACATCAACTCGCCGCCACTTAAATATCAACCCTCTCGTTCGTCCAAGAACCTCTAGTAACTTGCCACTTAGGGAAACTTTCCCAAGATAAATTATTCCAGAAATAGCTTTTCCACTTGGCAATTCTCCACAGTAAATCATCAATATGAGCATAATAAAACAAACAAGTACCATACGTTCGCATATTCTGATTCACCGCGTCAAATGCTTTGCAGGCAGCTAACTCAAACCACTTGACTTATTCCCTCCAACAAGTTTACCAAAACCTTGGATCTAGCAACCCTGTCCAACTCCAATGAACTTCATCCAGCATCGTTACAACGATTAGTTTATCCTGCCATGAAGGCTTTTCGTGAACTTATGTATCTGGCAAATATGCCTCTCCCAGCTCAATCCTGCTGTAACTCCCCTTCCCGGGACTCCGGCACCACTGGCCTCACAATCCTGGCACACAGCCAAACATTCATAAACGCTATGGTCATAAAACCTTGTCCCAAAAGTCAACACATTCAAAACCCGAGATTAAACCACCGTCAATCTCTCAAGGTCTACATTCAATCGTTATGTTTATACTCACGTCCTAGGAATTGCTTGCTCCCAACTCTTCCACTCTTAGGTCGCAACCTTCGAGTCATACCGATCTCACTCTCAGACCAGCGTCTTCGAGTTATACCGTCTCACTCTTGGCCCACAATCCTCAAGATCTCGGTATCAGGGGAACTACTCATCCCCTCAGGAGAACAACATCCCCTCTGCCACTCTCGGAGCCCTCAGCCCCTCGAGCTATCGGTATTCAGGGGAATCACCATCCCCTCAGGAGCAACAATCCTTAACGACTATAAACATCTCTCGACACAACTACCTCCTGTGGTCCGAGTATAACATTGCAATGTTACACCTACCCACTCAACTTATATCCAACTGGATTAACCACCAAGCAGAGAAATATCTGCTCCAACTGCATATGTCCACCTATCCGCCTCTCTAGGCCCGATACCTCTTGAGAATAATCTTATACCAGTCATCTACAACCGCTCCATCCTCTTAACATAAGGTGGAAAGTCCTCAACATCCGCAGCCCTCGACTGCACCCCGCCACATGCGGCAAAACTGGAGCCTACACTGGTACCCCTCTCGGTAACCGCTCCAACAGCACGCCAATAGATCCGCCAAGCGATCATCTCGACCCTGGGCTCCACCTGCTGCAACCCCACACCTGGGTTCCCAGCACCCCCGGCACGCTCACCGGCTAATCCCCTCTGGTCCCTCCTGATACGCTTGCGACCCTCTGACGTACCTCCTCGTGGAACTCTGGACCACACACTCGCTAGCCTCGGAACCCGCCCGACAATGACCACGACCACGTCCCCGTCCACGACCAACTACTCAAACACCTTAACCACTGATCTTCCAAGAACAGAGGCTAACAAGCAGAAAACAAATCAATACCACACAAAGAAACATAACAATAACTCACCGTGGAATCTCATTGAAGGCTCGAAGAGGATGATACTAGGACTCCATACCGCAGACAAATTTACTAACTACTCATAATCAATTCCATCACACAACATCATGCATCAAGCAAAAGGAAAATAATTCACCCAATTAAATTCCTAACCGCTCTAACCATCCATTTAACCATCCTAGAACCATAAAGGCTCTGATACCAAAATGAAACAACCGACCTTTTTTTTTTTTTTTTTTTTACTAAATAAATAATAAATAATAATATAATTAAATAACTACAACTAGTGGTCCCATACCCACTAGCCACCTAACCACATTCCGATAAATATCCAATAAAACAATATCCAATAACCAAATAAGTAATATCCAGCATTAATCCCAAACAGCATAAATCAAACATCCAGCAATCCTAACAATGCTCTAAGACTCAATTCTAGCAACCTAACAATGCCAGATAACCATACAATCAAGTCCCTAGAACATCCTCCTCTTCATTGCCTTTGATTCCATGATCACACTCTGCCTTTACCTGCACCACAAACACAAATTGAGATGCATGAGTATTTGATAAACACTCAGTGAGGCAATCCTCCCATCTACTGGGCTATACACACAAGCAATAAGATCTCTACATGCCACAAACAACAATCAATAAAACAAACCAGGCAATATACATAGCATGCATCGTCCATCGTAACTGAACAAGGGGTGTCGACCGACACCAGATGGTGTCGATCGACACTGACTATCTGGTGTCGACCGACACCAAACTGGTGTCGACCGACACCGATGCCGAGCAGCGATTTCCCTCGATCAGAAACTCCAAAACTCGCCTCCAAACTTCTCCAATCCGCTCCTTGCACTCCCAGAAGCCAAACCCAGCCCAGACAGCAACGAAATATCATAGAGAACTCAAAGAAACAACCACATAAGCACCAAATCACATAGAATCTAGAGATCTTAGCTTAGATAAGCCATGGTCATGCACTCACCTCAAGAACAGGAAGATCGGATTGAGAAACGTGGAAGACAACACCTCCAGAAGCTTCCCCTTCGTTTCTAGCAATAGCTAACCCTCCTACAGCCTCAAATCTCTCCAAAAACTCCAAGAACAAATCCAGAAAGTCACAGAAACGTTTTCTCTCTTTCTCCTCCTCTCAAAAGCGGCGACTCCAACAAAATAACACGACCTAGGGTCGTTTTCCCCTTTTACACACGATTTTAGGGATTTTAATTGAACCAAACCGAACCAATCGACAATTAAAACGAACCCGACCAAACTGGAACACACGGTGTCGATCGATGCCACCAAGGGTGTCGATCGACACCCACACCAAAAATACAAAAATTGGTTCGCGGATGTTACAATTCTCTAGAGAACCTGAAGAGTTTTCTTAGTGATTTATTATATGGTTTTCACCAATCCCATGAGTTTGGATAATGTCAATTTTGTGGTATGTACAAAGTAATATTGTGGACTGATCATCCACTATATATGTTTGTTATTAAATTGCAACATGAAATTTGCTAGAGTATTTGGTTAATTGACAATGGTGGTGAAAGCATGCCAAGTAATTGACATAACTGACTCTATATGTCAAATAATTCGCATCATGCCAAAGAATTATCATGAGTACTCCCCAATACAATTGGTTTGGGTCAGAAACCAGATATGTTCCTTTTAAATGTGTTATACATGTTGGTTTCTCCACCACAGTGATATAAGATGGAATTTGAAAGAATATTGGAAATATGTTGGATATGAATCTCTTTTGATGATTGAATATCTCGAGAATTTGGACTCAAGATGTAGAGACTGTTGTTTCACTGAGTTAGTCTTTCCAACATAAGGGGAAGAAATAAACAGCTGGAACAAAAGTATTGGAAGAAATTATCTTGATCCTCGTACAAAGAAATGTGCGCTAGAAGTTGAAAAGATAATTTATTTTCAAAATTTAGCAAAAAATGCAAGAAGCATTTACTGACCTTGATAGTGACAAAGTCACATATACCAGCTGTGCTCCAATTAATATTAATGTCCTAAAAGGATAAGATCAACTGCTAGTAAGTCTAACGATCGCATGAAGTGTGATAGACTTATGGTTCCAAATATAAGCATCTTCGGAAAAGAAAAAGGATCATAAATTAATATGGCACCGAGGAAGCAAGGAGTTATGAAAAATCTCTAGAAGAGATGTAGACATGAGTAAGAAAGAGATTCAGGTACCTGAGAATCATAATGAAAGGAAATCTCAACAAGTTGAGTCATGTCTATAATGAAAAAGGAACCAATAAGCAAATCGACGTCGTAATATGTTTGCATGCAGTGTTGCAGTTGATGATGTTATTGATGAAAATCGAGGATCATAAACCGCGGTTAATATAAAAATTTTATTGAAAAGTGTACACAAAGAATGATTGGTTAATCATCAAAAGAAGTAACTATGAAATAGTTTAAGTCTCTTAAAGAGATAATATTTGGACTTGCAGTCATTACACTTGAAAGTGTAAAATGAGTAGGACATAAGAGGATCTTTATGAGAAATAAAGTACATGTAGTAGTACAATGATTCTCATAAATACTTGATATTTATTATGAGAAATGCACTCTCATATGGTGGAAGCAACTATGTAGATTCCTTATGCCTTTGAAAACAAGGCAAGACTTGATTCAGTCTATCTAGAAGGTTTCCAAACTGTCAGAAGTATCCCTTAAAGTGATTATATTGCTAGAGGCAATAATTTATAGTTCTCGAGAACATTGTAAAAGCGAGAAAAAGTCTTGATGATTTTTGACACCATTGGAGAGAAAAGGGTGAAAGTTTATCTCTATGAGAGAATCATGTGTGTAGATCATTGTTTTTGATCTTGAGGATCTCATAGTGGGTTGAAAATAAATCGGGAACAAGCTAAGTGAATATCTTAGGGTTGTGTAAATCCGAGATTGAACACTAATTATAATTGTGTTCAAGAAGTATTTTTAAGAAAGTTTGAGGATGTAGGCCTTTGCTGAACCTCGTTAAAAGAAAAAATTGTATGTGTCTCTTCTGCACTTGAAAGTGGTTCTTATTAAAAGAAAGCTATAAGAACAAGTGCAAAATATGTTGATGATGAACATATCATCTTATCTCTAGTAGAGATTTTACATACCAAGGAATATATGGAGAAATAATCAATGATGAAATATTACTCTTGAGAGATGGAGAAATCGGATTGTATAAGATCAGATATGTCATGACATTTCTTGAGGTTACAGATTTGACATCTGATGAAAAAAATGTTATCTCAAGATGCTTACATCATCTTACATAGAAAAATTATCTTCTAGTACAATATTAAAAAGAAGAGTTGAAAGGGAAAGTTTTACAACGAGATTATGAATAACTCCTATGTATAAGATGATTGTTTGGAAGATTGTATGTAAAAGAATATTTGGGCTCAAGTTCAAATAGATCTTCTATATGAAAGGGGTTCAAATGACTTAATGTTCAATGACCCAATAGAATATATGATGATCATATGAGTTTTGTACACTAAAGCATTGTTTATAACAGTTTGGAATAGATGATATATATATGATCATAATGTATAACCTGAAGATGATGCTTTTAGGGGGAGAAATATGATCATGTGCGTGGTTGTACTCTTTTTCCCTTATCATGGTTTTTATCCCATCGGGTTTTTCCATGAAAGGTTTTTAACGAGGGAGCATCTCATATGCGCATTTGGGGCTACATTTTTATAATGGTCATCCCATGGGGAGTGTTATGAATAATTATATTGTTGTATAGATGCCCATTATCGGCCCATTAGTATAAACCCTAAACCCTAATATTGTATTATATATATATGTTGTATCCTATACAACAAATGAATAACAGGGACAATTATTTCCCTGAAACCTCTGTTTACAACAAAAACCAGTTATCCCGGCTATCGAACCTGAATTTTTTGGGTTAAGAGATATGGCGTCTAACCACCAGACCACGAAAACTAAGTCAGAATATTCTTCATAGTGAGATGTGTATATATATAGTAAGATTAAAATTTAATCCATTAACGACCATGTAACGTCCGTTAACGTTCCATGGGTTGTGGATTCGAATTCACCAAGAAATTAAAATATGATGTATTTTTAGACCAACTATAATTAAATGAAGTATTTTTCTTCCAACCAAAAAAGACGAGGTATTAAATGTCCAAATAAAAAATAGATGGGGTATTTTTCGGCTTTTTTTCCTAACCCAAATTAATTAAATCCTGGTCAGAGAAGGATCCGCGCTTTTTGACTGCCAAAATTACTTTAATGTACTTATTATCTTTTATGCTTTTTAATTTATTGAGAATTATTTTATGTCATATATTCTCAAGTTTCATTTTGTCTTGTAAATAATGTTTCCCTTTTAATAGTATAAATTAATATTAAATATCAAGTACTCTGCACATATACATGCGCCTCCAAATTTAGTTTTAGAGTTAATTAGATACCTTCAATCCCCCTTTTAATAAAAGGGAAGTACACTACTTAATTTTGGTAGACTTTATATAAAATATAAATGATTACAAATGCATACAAATAGGTTATATATAGGATATACATTAATCCTATACTCTTAATAAGATAACTGTTCATATATATATCTTCGGACTCTGTGAAGTTGTTTCAAATGATATGGTAATTTAATTAAATACAGATCTTTGGTTATCAAATCGTGAAGTTATTTCAAACGATAAAAAACTTATTTAGGGAATAAAAATATACTCAGTATCATAAAAAAGGAATAAAAATATACTCAGTATCATAAAAAAGGAATAAAATCTTCCTAATTTAACAAGATTAACCGAAATCTTCGATATGGTATTCTGAAAATAATGAAAAAAAATCGGGTTGAGAATCTTCCAACCTTAGTATATAAGTTATGCTAATCTCTTTTACCATGCTAAACAATACTTTCTCAGTTTACCATGCTAAACAATCTTAAACCCTACAAGAATCCCTATTTAATAAAAGGAAAGTACACAACATAGTTTTATATTTTTAAGAAATGGTTACAAATGGTTAAAAATAGGTTATAGATAGGTTATAGATTAATTCATATATTAATCGGTTACACCTAAATATTAGGTGCAACCTTAATTAGGAATATTCCAAATTGATAATTGATATATTAATGGTAACAAATAAAATCATGGATATTCCAAACTGTATTTTCGGAAGATTTTAGTCTTATACCAAGTTGTTTCTAAAGATCTTTAAACACAATATTACAAATTTACACTATTACAAATTTATTTTCTACAGATTTTATTGATAAACCACAACGTTCAATAAAAATTAGGACCCGTGATAGAGCACGGGTTGAAATTTCTTCTGTTTATTTTGTAATTTTAAGACTTACATACTCTAGCATGGGTTAAATTTTTATATACTCTAGCACGGAAGGTGCTGGACACACTCTAGCACGGATTAATAATTTTGTATACTCTAGCATGGGTTAAAATTAACAATATAAGACTTAAATAATAGATTTACATTCTATGAATAATCTATACTATTAATTGGGGAGTACAAAAAGAAAAAAGAAAAAAAACTTTTGGCAAAAAATGCCATATATTACCCCTACGGCAGAAAACAAGGAAGAAGAAAGAAAAAAAAATATAAATGCAAACAGACGCGCATCCTAAGTCTTTGTTATTATCTCATTCGGATCCTGTTTAAGGTACAACTGTATCCAAACGCATTCTTTTTCATATACCTGCGAGCAAATTTAATATAGATGAGATAAATATGCTAATTTACAACAGATAATTAGGAAACAACCATATCAACGGTTTGATCCCATTAAAACCCAAAAAAAATCTGATTTCTCGAAATTCCCATTTATAGCAACTAACCAGTTTTATTTCTTAAATTAAAGTCCCAAATCAAGAATAATAAAATCCCGAAACTTAAATATTATCAAAACTAACATAATCATACTCTATCATTTCCATAATCTTCAAATCATCATTCAAAATAGCATACGTATAAACATTCAATCATGAAGATCATATCAAAACATTAACTACAAATATTAACAGTTAATCACATATATTCGCTTATCAAACAATCACAACAACCATTTCGATTTCATTACCTTTTATAATGACTTATTTAATAGCATTTATCAAAAATCTAAACTAAAAACAGAAATATCGTATCAAACCCAAAATCAAATCAAGAACAAAATATCTTATATTCATTGCATCGAATATTCTACCTTTAAACCAAACCCAACTTCAAATATCTATATAAACCATAGAATACATTGCAAATCTTAAAAACCATCAAACCTACGAAAAGAGAATAGAAATTTACCTTCGATTAAATCATGGCTGGGATGAATGGATTCACACATGTTTCGGACCTCAAGGCCTACAAGACATCGTAGAAAATCAAAGTCAAGATTGTCCACACATGGAAACAATACACGACATACGCGGGAGAAACTATAGAAATGATTCTGGCTGATTTTCAAGTAAGTTTCTTGATTTCTCTTTATAACTTATAAACATATATACTTCAAACCATAAAGTTAACTAATGTTTTAATGTTTTTTCAATTATGTTATTATAGGGAGACCTCATTCATGCTACTATTAATAAGCAGCAATTCAACAAACACCAAAGACTTATTGTTTTTGGTGACTGGCGAATTATCGAGAACTTTCAGCTGTCAAGATCAACAGGGAAGTTCCGGGCAACAAAGCATCAATACAGAATGACCATCATGAACTCCACCATCATAAGCCGATGTGATTCTGTTTCAAATAATTTTTATTTGGATCTAGCTTCTTTTGATAATATACTCACTGATGATAGTTTGAATGAAAACATTCTAATTGGTACGCTAATATATGGTTTAGTTATATATTAATGGTTTGAATTACTATCCTATGTTATTACCTGAATAACATAAATTCCCCTACTTTAGATGTTGTTGGACAGGTTGTTTCGTGTGGAGAAATGAAAATCTCAGAGCTTAATGACAAACCCAAAAAGAGATTAGAGGTCATCCTTCGAGATACAAGGTAACAAGACTATAATAGATATTTTGTCTATTAACTAATCATCTCAGTGACTAACGTGTGTATTAAATTTTGTGGTATTATAGTGACTAGCGTTTGTCATGCACCCTTTGGGGGAAGTTTGCTGACAAAATGTGGACAGCATGTCATGAGGCAAATGAGGCAATAGTCACCTGTTTGATCCGATGTGACTATTGGTTTAAGTGGGATTCCAAACTGGTAATAGAAAAAGCTTCAGAGATTTTCGATTTTCGGATATATCCGATCTATATTGCTCAAATCAATTTTTTCACAACACCGACAATTCTCTCTGTATCTCGCCTTTTTGTTTTTTTTGTCTCTTTGGTAACCCCGCACGATTGAGAAGAAGATATGAGTCTTCATGGGCCGTGATCGGATTTGTAAAATTTATGGATCCTAAATAATAAGTATAGATATATGTTTCATTATCTATACTACAATCCAATATCTTTTTCCTCATATTAATACAATGTTTCATGAAAATTAAATTTATTTCAGATTATAAAATTTAAAGAAATTGAAAAGGGTAAAAAATCTTTTCAAAAAAACCTGCACGTACGTACGGATCGTATCCTAGTATTTACCATAAAAATTGTTTGCATGAGTTGCATCAAAATAATATTATAAACAATTATATATATAATATTTTTAAAATAATGAAATGTACAGAACGGATCCAAATCTAAATCTAGTTATCTTATATTTAAGAAAGCATGACATATGGCTATGAAATGTGCATGTGTAAATACTGTGTGAATCTTGACCTGTGAACAAAACCCTCGTTTGTCTCTTTCTCTCGGTTTTTGTTTGTGTGTGAACAAAACCCTCATTTGTTTCTTTCTCTCGTTTTTTGTGTGTGCGTATATATATAAGCTCTCCTCATATTTCGACGGTTCGACCTACTAAACCTCTCTCTACCCTCATCTCTCTAAGTCTCTAGAACCATGAACCACCACCGTAACCCTTCTCTTTTTCGATCTTCTCCTCCACCGTAACCCTTCTTTTTTCTTTCTCTTTTTTTCTATCTTCTCATCCACCATAACGTTTTTGTCTCTTCACCAAATCGAGTCATTCTAGTCTTGAAAAAGTCATGTGTGTATGTCTTGTGAACCCATAGAACCAATTAGACCACCATTCTGGAACTTCCAATAGCATCCCTAAATGATCATTTTACCGAGTCCAATCTGCCCTTTCCACTTTAAATGTTTATATGCAATGCATGACAGATTATTGGATGAACTAAACCTCGCTCCCCCTCATCTCTCTAGAACCACCACTGTAAGCCTCCTCTTTTCAGTCGATCTTTTTTAAGATCTTCTCCTCCTCATCTTTTCGTTTTCGTCGCCTCTTCACAAAATCGAGTCATTCTAGCTAATGAACCCATAGAACCAAACACCCCCATCTCGACTTCCAATAGCATCCCTAAATGATCTTTTACCAAGTCCGATCTACCCTTTAAAATTGTCTTACAAAATCTAACAGATTCGGTATGAACCTACCCTCTCTTTAATATTCATATCTCTACCAATATTAAAGAGAAACCCCTTACTTTTAGCTCATAGTTTTCCCTATCAAATAAGACATATAGATGAAAAAGAAAACTACATGAGGCCAAGAAATTAAATGAGATGAGGCAGCAATACACAAGTTCAATACATAGAGGCAGATGAACATTCAAAAGATGCAACACTAATTAAGCAAAACCAGAGACAATGCCGAGAGTATGAATACATAAACAAAGTTTTGCCAAAATTAAAAATAAAAAAGACAAAAAAAATCATGAAATCTCCCAAGTAATTATTACAACTTAATTAAGAACAAACATTTCAATGGAGATAAGAGCGAGCAAACTTAGAGAAACATGGGATTATCAATCTGACCAGGGAAGATAGATTGCGTCATATAAAATGTCTCCTCATCCAGTTCTGTGAATAGTTCTTCTATGAAGACTCTTCTCACAGCATTTTTCTTGATATCATAATAGACAACATAAAATGGTTCTTCACTACGAAACAGTCGGGGTGCCAAAACAAATTCACCTGCATCATTGGGAGAATGAGGTCAAAGTTAAGCCATGACATCTTTTGTAACCAAAACATAAACGTTTCAAGTGCCAAAGAAAAAAGAAGCTTACCTCCATCAGTAAAACAAAAGGCAAGAAAATCATCATAAGTATGGCCATCTAATGGAGGTGGAACGTACAAGTGTTTGGACCATTCATGTTTCACAGCATCATCTAGAACCCACAAAATGAAGGTAGAATCACCATGTCTTGTATTGCAAAAGAATGCAAGCCTTCCCTCGTAGGTTGTCAGAATTGGATGCATGACATTGTCTGGTAACTCTGGTAGGTTTATGAGATCAAATTTTTCGGACCTAACATCAAAACTCATAATCGCAGGAATCAAATGATCAGGGTGGAGAAGAATCCCATCAGGGAGATGATGATAAACTCCATAATACAAAACACCATTGAGAGATAGATCAGGAGAATAAGGAGAGCAACGAAAGTGAGGAGGAAAATCTTGAATCTTCCTCCAAAAAGTATCCTTTCCCACAGTCAAAACACGTAAGTCTTGTGCTTTTACCAGACACAGCACTTTGTAATCACCATCGATGGGATCATAACCCAAGTAAATGTAATCCGCGGAACTATTAGGCAAAGTAATGGATTTTCTAGTGCTAGGGTTATATATCTCCATCTTACCATGGCAAAACAAACCATGAACAGAAGCAGAAGAAGTTGTGTGCAGTTGATTTTGGCAACTCATATGGTAAGTTGCTGAAGAAGATGATTCACCTTGATTTTGAGGTTGACTGGCTGAGAAGACGAATTGATTCCCCAAACCGTCCATCTCCATGAATGTGAAGATGAGGCTTCTGAGAGGACGAGTAGAAGACTTGATCAAGTGCGATTTTATGAACTCTCGGCTGCGAATCATGGATGCATACTGCGTCGAGACGCAGCGAAACCTCGCTAGGGTTTCAACACTCGATGCTTTGAGTATCTCCTCGATGGCATCATCTGGAATCTGGTCTGTGCTTCTCACATCACAGGAGATCTTCTTGTTCGCCTCTTGCACTTGTTCTTGTCTTTCCATGGCGGTGATACCAACGAACGGTGTTGAGTGGTCTCGCTCCACAAATCTTATCTTCTAACCAAGAGAAGAAGAAAATGAAGTATAATATCTAATGGCTCGCGTTTTGCTCTCTTTTAATTAAACCAGTAGGAAATTTGACTCGCGGGATAAATCAATTCGGATTATAGTAAGACGGTAAAAAATTATTTATAAAACGTGGATTTACAATTGTAAAAATTAAATACCAAAATTTCTTCTTTCTACAGTATATGAGTTATGTTCTTTAATTTTATTGTAAATCTTTTGTTTGACAGTTCCAAATTTTTCTGTCTTGTTATCAAATTAAAACTCACAATTTTCTAAAATGTATCTTTTCCAAATCTTAATCTCTCTATCTAGTGGGAGAATTAAGAGAGATTACAAATTATGAAAATAAAAAATCGCAAAATTAAAGAAGATGAGACAGTGATACACTCGTATCTATTAGTATAGATATAGTTGTAATGTATATATCTATCAATATCTTGTAACCCTATACTCGTATCTATAGTTTAGATCTTCTACGCTGTGTATAAATATTAACTCTCTCGTAAGATTAATAAAGTATGCAACTAAGCAAAACCATGAGAAAACTGAGAGTATAAACGTAACACAAACGAATAGTCTTCATCCTCCAAGTAATTAACACAACTGCAGCTGAAGAACACACATATCAATGCAGATATAGAAGAGCCAGCACTCTTTAGAGAAACATTGAGATTAGCATGACCAGGGAAGACCGAGGTTATGCGATGATATGGATCTTTATTCCAAAGTGGATCCTCCTTTCCTGTGATTCCTTCTATGAGGAATCTTCTCACTCTCTTTTTATTTGGATCATAATAGAGAACATCAAATGGTCCTGTCTCCACACTTGCCCGTGCCAAAACCAACTCTCCTGCGTCATTGGCACAAAAGAAAAAGAAAAAAAAAACACAACAAAATAAGCCTTGCCATCTATATTGTAGGCAAAACATGCATACAGTTTCAAGGACCAAAACAGTCTCACCTTCACCAACAACAAAAAATGGATTGAAAACTACATATAGCAAGACGGCTCGCCATTTGTGATAGGAAAAGAATAAGACTGCATCGACCATTCATGTGTCGCAGCATCCTCTAGAACCCACAACTCAATGCTATATATATGGTTATGAAATTGTGAGAACATGAATGCAAGTTTCCCCCTGTAGCATGTCAGCTTTGGAAAAAATAAATGGTTTTCAAGTAACTCTGGTCCTTTGATAAAATCAAAATTTTCCGATCTAACATCAAAACTCATAAATGCTTCACTCGTACCTTCTTTGTTGAGCAAAGCTCGATAAACACAAAACACCCAGGATACATATATCATGAGACTCATGGAAATCAAGAAAGTGAAGAGGAAAATCTTCATTCATCCTCCATGATTTATCCTTTCCCAATGTCAAAACCCGAAGCTCTTTTGACCTAAACCATATCACCTACCAACAAGATCTCCTTTCGTCATACACAACACTTTGTAATCACCACCGATGGGATCATAACCCAAGAAATGATATATATATATATATATATATATCTTAGGCAAAGTAATGGACCGTCCATAACAAATCAAGCCGTGAACAGAAGGTGCAAACGTTTTGTACAGTCGAAAATGGCAGCTCATATGGTAAACAGCTAGGGAAGATGATACTGATTCACCTCGATCTTCTGGCTGAACCGATGAGAAGAAAAAATTATTCCCTGAACACTTTCCTTCAAATGTGAATATGAGACTTTGCGGGCTATCCGAGGATCTCATCAAATACGTTTTCACAAAATCTCATTTGCGAATGAAGGATGCACATTGTTTCGATAAGCAAAGGAACTAACAGACAATCCCCTGAATATCTCTGGAATAACATCAGCTGGAATTTATATCGTATGTGAGCTGCCTCTGATTGTTCTCAGATCATCTGAGTTCTTCTTCTTTTTAGCTCCATGTGCTTCCACGGCAAAACGTACGGTGTCAATGTGGTTTTAGGACCGAGACACCCTCAATGTGGCGGGGAAGTATTTCAAGAAAAGTTGAATTAAAGTTTAATATAGAATTATATATTATAAAATCATTTGAAAGTAATAAAATAGTTTAAAATATATGCTAAGAATAAAATTAAAAATTATTTCAAAAGAAAAAATAATAAATAGGGCTAAAATTACATAAATATTAAAACATATATAACTCTGAGTTAAAAACACAACCATCAAAATGAAAAACTTCTAATAAAAAAATGTTATAGCAAAAAGTCTCAACTCTAAGTAAAAAATTATTAAATGAAAAGTTATAATGAATTGAGGCAACCTTGTAGAGTTTTCTGTATGTATTAAGTATTAGTTATTTTAAGAAAAATTGTATTAAAGAGTAACAAGCATCATAACATTTATTGATATTTATATTACAAAAAAAAAAAATTATGACAAAGTGATCCTAAGTGAGAATATCAAACGAATATTATAATAAGTAAACGTAATTTTTGATAAAATAATGTTAAAAATAAATGGAATTTCATCTTGAGTGAAAATTTATCAACCAATAATTATAATAAATAGACACAACTACTAAAAATAAAAGATTAAATAGGTAAATATTAAAAACACATATTTTACGAAGATTTAAAAGAAATAAACGCAACTGTAAATTACATAATTAAAGTTGATTAAATTTATATATCACTATAATCATTTTAAAAATCATTAAGTTAGATTATAGAATAATATTGGATATTGGATATTGAAATTCATATTATTTAGAAGCAGCATGAAACGAGAAATTTGTGTGAGGGAACAATGTTTTGTTAGTTATCTAAGAAGAAATAATATATGATGTCAAAAAAAAGAAGAAATAATATATATATATATATATATATATATATATATAATTCAAAAGAAATAAATATTTAAATAAACATAACGATTAGAACAAAAAGTTGTGAATAAGATATGATGAAAAGACAGAACTCTATAATAAACAGAAGCAATCATACGATTTTTTTATGTTAAAAGACACAACTCTTCAATAAACTTATAATTTTTCAAAATAAATATATAAAAAAAAAGTATTTAGCGAAACGGTACAACTAAAAATCGCAACTGTATTTGGTATTTATTCAGATTGTTATTATTATATAGATTTAATATATACAGTTTTTATACATATAGAATTTAAAAAATAATTTGGAATTTAATCTTATGTTTGGTTCAATTTGAAAATTTTTGGTTCACTTTGATTTTAAATAATAAAACCAAACAGCTTATAAATTTCTCTACTCAATCCTGATTTCGATTTGGTTTAGTTGCAATTTAGCTGCAGGGTTATAAATAAGGGCCGCCAAATATATTACACTGATTAAACAAACCTGCTCCATTTCTTTTCCCCCTTAATACATTGTTGAAAACAAAAGGAAAGAGAGAAACTCATATTGCAAAGAGATAGTTTTGGATTCATGTAACATGTTTTACAATTTAAAAAGCTATTAACGGTTCTCTTGGAACTTGATATTAAACATCGGACGTAAAGGTTCTACCACAGACTCTTCTTCTTCTTCTTCTTCATCGCCACCGTTGTCAGATGATAATTCTACTTCTCTAGGTTGCTTTTCTTGTTCCTCAGCTGTAGTGTCTGGTTTTATCTTCTTCTCCTGCTTTTTCTGCTTCTTCTTTTGGCGTTTCAAACGCTTCTTTGATGTTTTTTCTTCTGCAGCTTTCAGTTTCTCTTCTCTTCTTATAGTAAACTCAGCCATTTTTAACCGCTTGTTGTAGTCAATATCCATCCTTGTGAGCCGGTCTTGTTCTCTTCGCCTCATTTGCCGGTACTGTAAAAAGAGAGTGATGCATCGTTATCACACAAGTCAAGATATCTCGTAAATATGCAAAGGATGTATATACGCTAGTCAATATTTAGGACCAAATATCAGAAAGCACTCAAGCCATAACCAAGAGAATTCACATAATCAGCACCGATTTACTAAACCACACGAGCGAATACTCTTGAGTTCAAGTTCTATCAAAATTTTAACAGGGCATAATAAAGATACTGTGAAGAAAACAAAGTCAGAAACACACATCTCGACTAAGAAATTTCAGATTCCTGTTATGTACAACAAGGACTTCTCTTGATTAACCATGCTGAGAAAAAAATACCAGGAATTGAATCCAGCCGTTTCGAGTTACTAAAGAACAGGATTCGTCTTTAACCACCTACAATTTTGAATTAACTTTTACAGTTTTCGAATCCTAAAAGTTGAAATCTATCACAGCCGATTCAAGTAATTACATTCCTTCAGAGTTAATCTACAAGCTAGTTTAGTTACTCTCACATGAGCATCCCGCATATAATATACTCAAAAGTCCATACTCTTTTCTCATTACAAGCTCTATCAAATTCTTATAACTAAGAAAATTCAGATCCCAACAATAAACTCATCTTAATTGAGTGAGATTAGCTACAAACACACAACTAACTACGCCTAAGAACCAAAAGACTAGGCCATGTTCGCAATACCTTCTTCGATTTCAGAAGTAATCATAATTTTTCGATTTAAGCTATACAGGCTAAGATTAAATTACCTGATGGAAATCGCCGGAACCAGAACCAGCGGAACTTCCAGAAGTATTGCTAACGCGAACAGGAACGTTCTCGAGGATTCGTCTGAGCTTTACTTCTAGATCTTCTTCGTCTTCAAGCATCACCGGCGGTTTATACTCAACGATAGATGAAGATCCTCCGTGATCAGCCTTCTTCGCTTCCATCAATGCCGACGCTGTCGTGGCAGCAACCACCAATCGTGTGTCGCCTTGCTGTGGCTTCCCGGACGACATCGTCAAAACCCTAATTCCGGTCACAATTTGGGGATTTTTTTTTGTTTTGTTTGCGATTTCACGTGGGGACGATAGATAATTTTGCTTTTAAGGTCTATAAGAGTATATCAGAAGGGCTTTTTGGGCTTGGGCTGGACTTTATCTTCTTTTTTGGGTTGGTGTATTGGACTTAGCCCCCCCTCCATGGTTTATTTTTGTCAAGATATTGGGAAAAAAACATGTCTAATTTTTCTTTTCTTTTTTTGGAAAAATAAGTGAATTTTATTTATCAATAAAGAAGAAAAAGAAAATGTAACATGTTTCCCAAGATATGTCTTCTTCAGAATTCGCTATTTTGAATTAATATTATAACTAGAATATAACCCGTGCTCTAGCACGGATTGAAATTTCTTTTGTTTATTATGTAATTTTTATTCAAAAACATCATATATGTGATTATTTTATTTATTTTAAAAGTTTTTTTGGATGGAATACTATGCCAAATCATATGCTGAATATGAATTATGAAAATAACATATATTTTGTAAGATCTATTCTAGTAGATCTAGATAATTAACCCGTGGCATACCGCAAGTTAAGTTGTGTGATAAAAAATTAATTTATTTTTTTTATTTGATTTGTTAAGTGTTTAAAATTATACATTATATTTTGATTGTTAATATTGTGAGTTAACCCGTAGTATACTGCATATTAATGTAACGTATGTTTGTCAAAATCATCTTAACCAAGAAAAAGTCTACGAAACAACATTATTCTAAACTTTAATTTAATCTGAGAAATCATATTTCTTGAAATTTTAACCTTTGCTCATATTTCTTGGAATTATTTCATATTATAATGACATATTATTGATTCGTGCTATAACAAATCAAATTAGAGTGTTTATAATTTTTAAATTTTTGATCTATCATATATTTATGATATTTTTAAAAATATCAAATTAAACTATTTTAAAATATTTCAAATTAATTTATTTTAAAAGTTTAAACTATATTAAACTATACAATTCAACAAAGAAATATATGAAATTAAATTTAAATATTCAAATTTTGATCCGTTACTCAGTTAAAATTTTAGTTTAATAGATATTTTTTTAAAGAATAATATTACTAAAGCTTGAATATTTTATGGATTGAACATTTTTTTTGGTATGAAAATGTCAATGATTTATACTAAAAGTTTGGAGGAGTGTTAGGTAAAATATTATTTCGTTTTATTTAATTTTCGAGATTTTCTTATATATTTTTTCTTTAATTGCCTAAAAGTATATATGGCCTAACAGTATGGTTGTTAGAGATTTTATTTCTTTTATGTTGTATTATTCTTGGGATATTCTTTTTAAGTGTATCTATGTATAAGTTAACCCATATAACCTATTTTGTAACCAACTAATGAATCAAATAATAACTATAACTTTATAACTTATAACTATTATATAGTCTACCAAAAAGAAGTTGTGTACTTCCAAAATATTAAATAGGGGAAGCTCGACAAAAAGGTATAACTTTTGTCATAAAAGAAGGGATTTTGTGCAAATTACCATTTTTTGCAACTTCAACTTCCATTTCTAAAATAATGCAGATTAATCATAAGAATTCAAAAATAGTATGAAATATAACTATTACATGTATCTTCTAAACGTTTCTACGCTCACATGCATTAATTTAAAAAAAAATTAAATGTAGATTTGAACACTTAGTCGTTGGGGTTTCGATTTGATATATTATTTATCAATATTTTCAAAATTTGACGATGATGACATAGATTCTATTATGTATTAATTATTATTTGCTATGATTTTTTGTATATTTTTGGGAGTTGAAAGATAAAATTGCAAGAAATGGTGAATTAAAAGGTTTTTTCACAAAACCCTAGATTAAAAAGAGGTACTTTAATGTCACAAAAAGAGGAGGAAATTAGTAAAATACATTTTTTTTTTATGTTTGTTCATTTTATTAATGAATATGAGCTTGATAGCCTAGATGTGGATTGTAAGCCATTAGGATTAGGAACTTCTCTTGCGTTGGTGGTACCTTGGCTACTAAAATAAGAACTCTCATAGCAGCAAAGGATTAAGGAATGGTAAAATAACATTCTACTTAAAAAAAACCTTCATGTGAAATATGCTCTGACCCAATAGATTTGAACCTCTATAACTTTTTAAGAGACGAAATGAAGTTTTAATTTTGCCAAAGTTGTAGAACATAAGAGTTGTTTTAAATAAGGAGTGGGGAAGATCCTCTTAATTACCCCTAACACTCAACAAACTAGACGAGAAATTAAACAACATCACCACAAAACAAACAAGACAGAGAGACATCAAATCGATGGAATAACCTAGGGTTTAAAGCTACGAGGTTTCTCGCCTAAGAAGAGATCTCGATGAGTCCATGAACCTTCCACACTTGAGACGAAAATTCAATAACATCTAACAAACAATACCAATAACATAAAGCAAGTCATAGAACAATGAATCAACAACCTAAACAACTGTTCTAGACCACTACATTCCATTATAACAATCTAAACAACCGTTCTAGACCACTACATTCCATTATAGCAACCTAACAGCAGCATAGAACAAACAACCAAGCCTCTATAGTTCAAACGCAAATATTATATAAAATTTTAGGGGCATTAAATCTCATAATGATTTGTAGTCTAGTGGTTCAATTGTTCAAGTGTTGTGCTCTTTGTCTGTCTGAAGTTCGAATCCCCTTGACAGTCATCCATTAAACTAATTTTTTTCCTTCCATTTTTTATTCTTTTTCCAAAAAACCAATTGTTTTCCTTTTCCAGTTTTCTTAAAAGAAATAAACAATTTTACTAATATTCTTTTGTTAGATTACTTAAATTAAATACTATCTCCGTTTCAAAATATAAGATGTTTTGAATGAAAGCACACATATTAAGAAATAATCACTTTAAAAAAGTTCAACCAATCATAAGCAATATTGCAAAGAATAAATAATAAAAAATATAAAAGTAATCTAAAAGTTACCTAGAAAGTTGGAAATATCCTATATTATGAAATTAAAAAAAAACCTCTAAAACATCATATATTATGAAACGGAGGGAGTAATTATTTACTTAAACAATTTAACTAACATTATTTTATCTTCTTCTATTTCTCTGTTTTTTTTTCCTCAAGTTTACCAATCTCTGTGGTTTATTTTTATTTTTTTCATATATAGAATTTACAGATCAGAAGAATTAATATACAATGGCTTAATAATTAAATGATAAAAGTGGAAAATTTAGATAAAGTGATCACTGATCAGTATATATTGTTTATGTATGTTTTGCTTGTTAACATTTGCATTTTTTTTTTGGACATCAGTTTTTGGTTTGCTTTAACCATCATATATCATCGGGCCGGCACTGACCCTCTAGAACGTCCTTTTCTTCATCGCCTCTGAAACTTTGTTAAATGGTCACTTTAAGTTGTGACGTCAAGAAACCATTTGAACCTCTGGTTATCAACTAACATAGAACCGTTGCATCTGTAGAACATATGTAAAGAGTATAAATGTAACCCCAGTTGATGTAAATATTACCCGAAAGAATAGAGCTGTCCTAAGCGTTTATAAAGTCTAAAAGGTACACAAAACATGATACAAAGAATACTCTACACATTACACATGACCTAGTTAACCAAGCATCCATGAAAATGTGGTTTTAGGCTTTTAGCATTAAAGAATAACGATATGTTAAATATTTTAGATGAGGTCAATTGTAATTAAGACAAACATCTTTTTTGTTGAATGACGTCATTCATTTAATTTTAAACCAGAATCAAATGTTACCAAATCAGTGAAGAATCCTGGATCAGTTTCTTCTTCTACAATAGTCCAATCCTCGTCATTGAAACCTGGGATCGAACGAACACCACCGGTTGCATACCGCCATTGACCTAGTTCTATTTTTCTACAGTTTGGGCATTGCATTAAACTCTTTGCATTGAAAGCTGAGCCAATACAATACGTACACAAAGAAACCATATGAACACGAAAATTTTAGATGTCTTTATGAAACCAGTAACACATAAACATCAAAACTAATTAAACTCGTGATACTGAATGCTTTATGATATAAAATGAAGTTAAAAGTACTATTAAATTATGCTGTAAACTAGCTTACACTGATTAGTTAAATAATCCTAATTAAATTATTAGGGAGGCATTTTATCTTACATATCAATGAATTTTTTCCTTTTCAAATGAAAATTCCACAAAAAAAAAAAAAATGAAATTATTTTGTGTACAAAAAAGCTTACCAAAATGAAACATGTGATCATATTCAAGTATAACAAATGTTCGATGATCATCATTATTGTTAACTAACGACTCGAGACAAACTGAACACAAATCTGAGCCCTCAAGAGGAGAATCATAATTGGCATCATCAACCGTTTTGACTTTGAGGTCAAACCCCAATTGTTTGCTCTCATTTTCACTCTCTGAATTCAAAGTTCTTTACACAAAGCAACCATGCATGGTCCATGTGCACACGAAATTTCTAGATGTCTTCATGAAATAACAAAACACATAAAACATCAAAACTAATCTCATGATACTAACACACAATAGTTAATGGTCTATGATATAAAAGGCCTGATATGTAATCAAGTTAAAAGTATACTATTATATTTGGCTGCAAGCTATCTTACACACTGATTAGGTAAATAATCACAATTAAATATCTTGGACAATTAAGTCGACGAAAACCCCAGTTGCCGTATCCACCAAAGTTGCCGCTTCTTCTGTTTCCATTGGTTCCTCCGTCTCCATGGCTGCCGCTTCCACCTCCCATGTCGTTTTTTTGCCACCGGTGTCGTTTCTGCCGGCACTACTGTCACCATAAACCATGGTGTAGAACTCACTTTTCATCATGATGTGTTGCACCGGGTCCAAGAAAGGCTGATCAGTCACCCATACGTTAAATGGGTTGGAGGAGCCAATGCTATTGACTTGGTTCGAACCAGTCTAGTTAAGAAACAGAGCAGTCCCTTGTACATATAAGAAACATGAAAAAACATTGCATCGTGTGAATAAATATAAGAAACAGAGCAGTCCCTTGTACATATCATTTCCAACCAGTCTAGGTTCAAAGAAGAGCACTCCACCTAGTGATGATCAGATCGTGTAGTTATAAGTTATAAGGGAAAATTATGAGGAATTTTTTGTAGATCAAACTTATTTATAGATGGAAGAGTCCTCCGTTGACTCTCTCCGCATATCGGGTCTTGTGGGAAAACCACTCTTCGTATCGGAAATGTCGCATCGAAACACCTTATTCCGGTATTATGCCATATTTTCCAGTTAATTTCATCTTTATTTTTTGTCAGAGAAAATTAGGAGGAATTTTTTGTAGATCAAACTTATTTATAGATGGAAGAGTCCTCTGTTGACTCTCTCCGCATCTCCGGTCTTGTGGGAAGCCACTCTTTGTATCGGAAATGTCGCCTTGGGACATCTTGTTCTGGTATTATGTCATATTTTCCAGTTAATTTCATCTTCAGTTTTTGTCATATTTGGAAAATTTGTTAGTGTATCCTAAATTATTGTTAAAAAAAATCCGATTAATAATTTGTTTAAAACAAATATTTAAATTTAAATTGGTGCTTTAAAAAAAAAAAGAGACATTTAATCTAAGTAGAAATATGCTGTAAAAAAGAAAGTATAAAGAAAATATGGATGGATGTATAAACTTATTTTTTTACTATATGTTTATAACAAATAATATTTGCAATTAAATTTCACATATTTTTTTTATTAATTGCACAAATTTTTCTTATTAATTGCACTTTTTTTTCTTATTAGCTGCACATATTTTCCTATTAAAATTAGTAATTTATTAGATAATTTTCCTAATAAATTTAGTCATATAATAGATTACTTTTGGTTTTATATACTTTTAAAAAATATTAATTGCAATTTATTTTAGACTTTTTGAATTTTACCTATAATTTTTAAATAAAATTTATTTTCACAAGTGCCAAAATATTATCGATATAATTTAATACGACATGAATTACTAACTTTGAAAACTATGGTTTATATAATGAGATAACATATAAGAACAAATAAAGAAAAAATATTATGTGGTACGCAACTACGCATCCCCATCTTTGACTTTTAGTATAAAGTCTATATACTAGATGGCAAGTCAAGTAATTAATAAAAGAGAATCGAAGAACCCTGAGTGAACCAGACAACTCCGATCTAAGAACAAAAATTTCAATGATTAACCAATATAAACGGAAAAAACAATTTTAAGTTTTCTGAAGAAAAAAAAAGACAGTTCATTTTATTTAATAGAACAAGATAAAGATGCTTAGTACAGCTTATTACAGCCACATAAGCTGCCACCACAGTTCAGCTTTAGCCACTTATCCCATTGCCGTTTCCCGTTGCCATATCCACCAAAGTTGCCGATTCCTCCGTTTCCATTGGTTCCTCCGCCTCCATGGCTGCCGCTTCCACCTCCATGTCGTTTCCGTTGCCACTGGTGTCTTCTATGCCGGCAGAACTGTCACCATAAACCATGGTGTAGAACTCGCTTTCCATCATCATGTGTTGCACCGGGTCCAAGAAAGGCTTATCAGTCACCCATACGTTAGAGGAGCCAATGCTATTGACTTGGTTCGAACCATGTGAAGGTAACCAAGAATCTGAGATTCCTCTAGTCATGGTTGTTATGTCATGACCACGTGAGATCGGTGTTGTGCTGCTGCTTGGATAATCCCGAACCATTGGTGTATTAACCATTGAGATGTCGGTTCTTCCAGTGGCACTACAACAAATAGAAAAAAAAATGAAGGTAAATTAATATATATAGGGAATTTTATTGAAAATAGTCGATCGAATACGTGATATATTTTGTTTACCTGTGATTGAGATATGGATGGCAAATATAATGCCTCGCTATCATCACCCCAGGACGTGAGACCCTCCAAAAGATCCTTCTATCAGATGGTACAGGAATATGCGGAAACAACGGATATGAGCCAGAGTCGCGATTAGAGAATCTTGGTGGAATCACAGGTGAAACATTGCGATTAGGGACTTCTTCAGTGTCGATGTTCCCTTGCTCACTTGGATCTGAAGCCTCAAAGTTTTGAGGACGAGGAACACAAAAGTGTTCAGCAATGAAGAAAGAACACTCTACATAAATACATTGTAGACCCCTACATGTTTGAGAGAGAGAGAGAGAGAGAGGATGTTAAAGTGCAATTTTTGCCAAAGTTGTAGAACATTAATAAAGTATTATTAATGCATGTAACCATTATTAATGTAAATCTTACTCATAGGGATAGCGATGACCTGAGTTTCCAAAAGGGCACAACTCTGATCTCACGATCTACAAGATACACAGAACATTATACAAGCATTACTAAACATCAAAATGTATATTAGATGAGGTCAATAGTAAGAGAAGCATCGTTTTTGTAAATATCATTCACAGAATAGCATGAATTCAAAAGACGAAAGACATCTTACCAGATCAGAGAAGAATCCAGAATCATTGTCAGCTTCTTCTTCTTCTTCTTCTTCTTCTTCTTCTTCTTCTTCTTCTTCTTCTTCTTCTTCTTCTTCTTCTTCTTCTTCTTCTTCTTCTGCTTCTGCTTCTGCTTCTGCTTCTGCTTCTGCTGCTGCTTCTGCTGCTGCTGCTGCTTCTGCTGCTGCTTCTGCTTCTGCAGCATCCATAATCTCTGGAAGGAATTCGGCGTTTCCAAACCGCCATTGACCTGGTTCGACATTCCTACAGTTTGGGCATTTCATTAAGCCCTTTGCATTATAGGCTGAGCCAAGACAATCTGCATACACATGGAAAATATCAACACAAAATTGTTAGATATGTCTATGAGATGACAATAACGCATCAGACAACAAAACGTACTAAGCTAGCGATACTAACACATATAGAATACCAAATCATTGACAGATCCACTATGCGCCTCAGTCTAAGCATGATCTATGGTATATGATTGGGAAATTAAGGATTTATGTATATGACTCATATCAACAAGAGAAAATTGAATTTGTTTCCTTCACCACAAATAAAAAATTATATTCAATAAAAAGAAAATAATTTGGTGTGCAGAGAAATTACGTACCCAAGTGAAATCTGTGAGCACACTTAAGCGTAACAAGTGTTCGCTGATTACCACCATTATTGTTGACCAGAGCCTCCTGACATATCGAACACGAATCCGGATCACTGGGAGAATTCGAGTTATTCAGAGAACCACCATTCTCTTCACCAACAGGATTTCCTTGTTCAACAGGATTAGCTTCGTTAACAGGATTTGGAGCATTGTGATTCTCTTGATGAGCAGGTTCCACGTTCAGGTCAAAACCTTCATCAGCAGGTGCTACGTTGAGGTCAAAAAGGAATCTCTTGCCTTCATCAACATTGTTGCTGCTTGAATTCTTAGCCATATCTAATAAAAATCTCAAACCCAATTCTGAAATCCCTTTTATCTCTTTACTAACTCTATGAAACTATGTAATGGACAGTTCGAGTTTATATTGATGGGTGTTACTCAAAACTTTATTTTTCTTTTTGACTCTTTTTCCACTTTTTCAAAGATGGAAACCTTATCAATTAGTATTCAATATATTTTGCGCCAGTATGTATCTAAAGACTATGTTTAGTCTATTTTATTTAATAAGTCGTCAAAGATACTTGCACCAATTTTAGTAAAGTATCTAACTCTATAATTATATATAGTGACTAGTGTCATATTGTATTTAATGTATATGTAACAAGTATCTTTTTTATTTAACATATAATTAATATATTTTAATTAGCTAAAATTAATTTTATGAATAATTAATTAATGTATGCTAATTTTCAACTTTTTTATTTTATTTTATTTTATGTAAAGTAGCTCTAAAAAGCTAAGATTTAAATAAATAGAAAAATATTATAAATCATCTTATATTTATTATGAGTTGGAAAAAAACACCAAAATAAGCATTGAAAAATTATAGTATATATCTATATTATTAATGGTTTTACCTTCTTTCTATTTAAATGCATTGACAATTACAGAATTTATTTCTACTAACTAGAAATAGCTGTTTGAAGCCTTTCAATATTTCCACAAAAGCAAAAATAAAATTAAAACAGCTCATTGTCTTCTTTCTTTGTATCGACCTACGTGAATGCATCATTGAAAAACCTAGCAAGAAAAAACTAGCAAGTTTTACGTACTGACTCTCATTCCCGTATAGCCCAGCAAAGTGGTGCTTAGCCTTTAGGTATCATATTATATGTTAACTTTAAGAAGCGTCATTATAAAAAACGTCTTATGATACAGTGGTTATTGTCATATATATTGCGCTAGAGGTGGCAAGTTCAAGTAGCAGATTTTTGTTTGAAAATGGGCAACCAACTTTTATTAGGCTTTAGGAATCCATATATTTTGGCCGGCCTAGCCATGTCCCTCTAAGCCACAAAATTTCTCATAACATTTTTTTTTTTTTTCTGGACAAACAATTTCTCATAACATAAGTGTGCTTTTTTTTTTTAATGACGTTAAATATTATATGAAATGTTTAGATCACAAAAGTTTTGTCCTTACCCACAAAAAAAAAAAAAAGAGGGAGAAACATGTATAGCACATTTGACATTTGTTTCAAACAAAAGGCTGCAGGGACTTACTAATTCCGTCGTATCGTATCGTCAATGTTCTTCTGTTTTCTCAAGTTCTATCGTGGATTTGATCACAGATTAAATTATGGGTAGAAACCTCCTTTTACACAGAATGTTCATGTTTCCCTGTTCAAATCATAAATTGACTTCCTCCATTTTTATATGCTTGCAATTGGATTTCTAGCCCTTATGATTGAGAGGTAGAGTGCCATTTGGACCACAAACGCTCATTCATCTTAGAACAATATGTAACGAAAATTAATTAAGCTTAAAGAATCTTAAGGACTTAGATACATATATATCTTACATTCAAAGTTCTTAGGAGAACTCTTGTTGACATGCAATTTAACTTTCAAGTTATAACTATGGGTAACAAAATCTAAGTCTAAGGCTGCTTTTCCTCATAGCTTCCATGATATCCACATTCAACCAGTATATGAGATTGACATGTGCTGGAATATGATGGAGATGATTGAAACTGGGGAGTATGACGATATGAGAAAGATGATGACCTCTGTAAGCGGGAGCAGAAGCGAGATCTGTCTGACAAACGCGACTGGAGACAATTTTCATCATGTGGAAGAAAACCATGAGCAAAATGATCACCTGCAAACAAGCCAGAAATTCCATCAAGACCTTTGCGTCTACTTTATTTGTATTAATAAAGTATTTCATGAATCCATGAGAACCATGAATCCAATTTCACATTTCTTGATATTTTATTTATATTAATAAAATATTACATAATGTATTAGATGTTTGAAAAGAAGATGAAAAAACAAATGAAACTGAGAACTTATATTAAAACTTTATACAAAAAAATCTTTTTAATGAAAATGCTAAAGTGACAAGAAAAGAAAAAATAGTATGAAATATGAGAGTCTATTTTATTTGATAGTAGGTTGAGTCCCGTTTATATTAGTTAGGTTTTTTTTGGTTAAAAGTCATAACGATTTGGTTATTTTTTTTTATTAATTTTTTCAAGAGACTTTACAATGTAAAGAGCATACCAACAAAATTTATTTGTATCGAGAGACTTTGTTTTTCTTGGTTAAACGTCATTATGGTTTTGGAATTGTTTTAATACAAACAAAAAAACACTTCAAGATACAAATCATGACATATAGAAAATAATTAAAAATTGGAATTAAAATTTTACAATGACATTTCAGTTGATTTTTTAAACTCATACAACAACAACAAAATATTTCAGATTTGAGATATGGAGAAAGAGGGTGAGGGACTGTGAGAATGAGAAAGATGAAAAGAACCGGAGAATGAGAGAACTAAAGAATAAAATATTTATAGGAAGAGAAATGATAATTTACACTTAAGAAAATAAATGGAAGTTACAATTCTATGATTTCAACTTTGTATTTGTATTACAGTGTGAATTAGATATATGATTAAATGTGTTTTATTTGTAGTTTGAATAACTCTTTTTCAAAATAAGTTGTATTGCCAAATCCTCTTTTTAATAAAACGGAAGTACACAACATAGTTTTTGTAGACTTTATTTTTTTAATAAATGGTTACAAATAGGTTATAGATATATTATAGATTAATTCATATATTGATATTAATCGGTTACACCTAAATATTAGGGATATTCCTTGATAATTGATATATTAATGGTAACAAATAAAATTATGGATATTCCAAACTGTATTTTCGGAAGATTTTAGTCTATATCACGTTGTTTCCAAAAATCTTTAAACACAATATTACAAATTTATTTTCCACATATTTTATCGATAGACTACAACGTTAACCAAATATAGATTACGAAATTGATAGATTGATTGGTTACAACTTAAATAGTGGGTTACAAGTTAAATAGTGGCTTACAAGATAGATTACGAAATAAAATTTAACTAGTGTTATAGCACGGGTATTTATCTATAATCATTAACGGTATAAAACTTACAAAATATGTGTCTTTTTTAAGCCTTCATATTTAGCATATGATTTTATTGCATAATGTTTTAACCCGTGTTATAGTACGAGTAGGGATGTCAAACAGGCATGTCCAAACGGACTGACCATGATGGTCCCGTATTTTCAATGATCCGCCGCGGACAAGTCCGTCACGGGCGGCGGGCGACGTATTAGTGCCCATGCCCGCTCCGCTTAACTTTGCGGACTAACGGGCATGCCTGCGAGCATCTTCTTCTTCTGCATTCTTTTAGACCTAGCTCTTTCATCATTCCTTCTACAGAACAAATGTAACAAAAAGAATCACTAAAATCATCCACACCAAAATATCAAGTTTTTGTATGAGCATAGATTATATAACTTTAACAGAAGTAGCAAGTTTTTGTTTGTTCAGTTATTTTTTTTAAATGATGAATGCATTTTCCTAGCTTGGCTAAAAGACACAAAACCTGCAGCTATTTATGTTGATATGTAAATATGAACGAGCACACATGCAGAGAGAGAGAGAGAGAGTGTGTATTGTGAATGTGGATGTAAATGATCATCGTGTGTGTGTGTGTGTGTGTTGTGTAGCTATACATAATGATAAAGCATGTTGTATAGCAAGATTTTAACATAACACAAAGAGCTATACAACTTAATAACAAAGGACTGTGAAAGAATCAAATTATCATTGTGTGTTGAAATCAAAACGAGACAATTAAACCCAGCTATAGATTCTTGAAACCACTTTAATATATGGGAATACGAATAAAACAAAGATCAGAAAAAAAAAAAAACATAACTGTCAAACTCAAAGAAGTTGAAGACTACATGAGAAACTACAAGCCTAGAGTTTAGGAGTCTGAAAACATACATTCAAATTGATGACAACTACTCTATTGGCTGGAGATGAGAGTTGCTTGCTAATGTAAGCCATGGACCTTACATGGGTTCAAGCAATGAAGCAGATTTAATCAAATATGTCTAAAAACAAAAGAGCATCTGCAAGGCAAAAAATGAGGCTATGTAGGACGTTAAAGAATAACATCTTACAGTAGTAACCCAACATTTTCACGAACTGATAGAGAATCAAAGAGAGCTGCACTCTGAAATACCTGTGAGATAGAAAATCATCTATGATCTATCATATTGTGAGTCACACCACTTGTCCCTGACAATGATACCACAAAAAAAATCATAAACCAGTTTGCTTGAAGAAGCTTTAGAGGAGACCAAACACATAAGTTACCCCAAAGTTTCAAAACTCAATTCTTAAACTGAGGATATATGGATTCGTAATTCTCACCAAGTTCACAAATTTATAAATCCCAGATAAATGATGAAGAAAACTCTTAACTTTGAAGCTGATTCAATTAAAAACTAAAAGTTTTAAGGCAAAAAGATTCAAAATTGATATGCCGTGAACAATCATTATGCCGATACCATTCAAGTTTAACAGAAGCAGAAACGGAGCTCTCGTCACCACGGCTTGTGAACTGACATGGATCTCCTCTGTTATCCGTGAATTTCCTCCTCTCTCAAAGGCTAGCCGAGAACTCTTAAAGAGGAAGGAGGTTAGAGACTAGTGACTCAAGCTTGGAGTCGTCGCAAAAAACGAGTCTCATTAGCATCTAATCGAGCATCCTCCAATTCACCGTCCGATTTGGAGAATAACGAAGACGAAGATGAAGAACCTTCCATCGCTCTTCGGGTCGCTCGCAAACCCGCGACGGACATGACCACCAAAACTGCGGACCAAACGGATCGAGTCCGCGAGACCCGCTAACTTTGGGTTTCAAATACAAGGCCCATACCCGCCCTGCAATGTTACTTAACGGGCTATACCCGTGGGCTTAATGCCCAATTGACACCTCTAAGCACGAGTCTTAAATCTAGTAGACTAAAAAGAAGAGAGTAGAACCTTAATTTTATATAGCTACACAAATGAACCGAATTGGAGTTATATATGTGCTAAATTATATGCACTGTTCTGAAATTTGAATTTCAAATCCAAAAGTTAATTTACATTGTTAAATTATACCAAATCGTTTCATGGTGTTAAATCCACCGCTAAATTTTAATGACATGGAATCGATGTATGCAGAGATATCCAATACGAGATCGTTTTAGTCGTTCAAACAAAAGAAAAAATTGATGTCGCAAACTAGGTTCGAACCCGCAGAATCAACCAACTGTAGTTTAAACCAAATAAATTCTTAGACCGTTTGTAGGGAAGAGTTTTTACCTTTTTTAATGGAACGGTTTGTAAAAACGCAGCCAAAAGAAGCTCGCGTCTGAGTGCGATTGCGGTATAAGCGAACAAATCCCTAAACCCGTAAATAACCAGAAAGGAACAAAAAAAAAAAAAAACGCAGAGAACCAGAGAGATCGATCCTTGGAATCAAAACGATCTCAAGAAGAAGAAGAAGAAGAAGAATCAAAATCTGGATCAGGAACGAGGGAGGAGAAGATGTTGCCTACCACTTCCAGATCTCGTTCTTCATCTTCTTCATCCCGAGCTAATCCAATGTTCCTTCAGTATTTTCGCCGTATCGTCAAGGTTCGTGGATTTTGATCTCAGATTTAGACATATAGATTCGTCATTTTCTTAGATCAAATTACGGGTAGAAACCTCGGGTTTAGCTGAATCGATTCTTTGGCTCCGCAGTGTCACTTAGCTTTAGCAAGTTCTGATGTTGTAGATCACTTCCTAGAGATTCTGTTGGGAGTGTGTGTCATGATCTGATAATCAAACAAGATATTTTCAGGATACTGATGTAGAGATAGAGGTCATGTAGTTTGGGGGATTTGTAAGATAATGCAATTTATTAAATGGTGAATTTGTATATCTGGAGGTCATGTTCGAGTTTGACTTTTGGGCTATGAAACTTTTCTTGTTTGTTCATTGCAGTGGCAGCAAATGGATGTTGAATATACTTTCTGGCAAATGCTTAACCTTTGTACATCTCCCAAAGTTGTGTAAGTCTTTTTAATTATGTTCCAGAACTGGATAAAGTCGCCCAGGATTTTACTAGAGAGCTGTACTAGGATGGAATGGTAGTTTTAGATTTGTGCAAGGCTACTATTGAGATTGAGAAGATCAATAGTGTAGTCTAATCCAACATGTTGGAATGTTTTTAGTCAAGTTACTATGTGGTGAGTTTCTTATTCTCGTACTTTTTGTATGTTTGTTTGCATGTGGGCGCTTTGGCATCAGCTATCAACACACTAAGTATCACAAACGTAAGCTCAACTTTCATTAGCAAACCCTTATGCTACTGCAACCAGCTTTTATTTTTGCTTCTATATGATTTAGCCTTCTGTTCTGAAAGTACCTTGAGACGTCCACTTTTACAATGAATACCTAGCAAGCGGAGAATCCTTGTGATATTTTCTAGTTGTGCAGCTTTTTGCGTTATGTCCTCTTCTTTACTCAAAATTTTATGTTAGTTCATGCTAAAGATAAGCTTAAGTTTCGTATGGCCTGAGAGTTTTAGTGCAGTTGCTTTAATTTCTCTTATTCTCTCTTTCTCTCAGAAACTAAGAACCAATGGGCACGTGATGACCCTGCGTTTATTGTGATCTGTAGCCTACTTCTTGCTGTTGCAACTGTAGCCTATTGTGCCACGTAAGTATTTTGTATATGTACTTATGTTTGATTATGACCATAATACTATTTAATTATGTTTCTTGTTGATTTTAATCTGATGTTTATACTTCAGGTATGACCATAGTGGCTCTCATGCTGTCGTCGTAGTCGTTTCAGTTTTGCTCTCACATTTCTTAATCACCGGAGCAGTTATAGCTACATGCTGTTGGTAAGGTGTTTCTATCATTGCATAGACATAGACGTTTGTTGGTGTAAAATCTTACGCGGCTTAAATGTTATGCTTGCTTGATATGTCTACTAGTTTCATTCGTGCTATAAACACTGTTACTCCCTTTACGACTAGAATTGCTTATCTTATCTTATTCTTGTTTTGCTCATTATATCATGCAAGAAAAACACTCTTAAGATTTGGTACTAAAATCCCTCTTATGAACATTGCCAGTTTTGTGACAATCACTCTTCCACAAATTTGAATCCTTCTCTACAGTTTTCTTCCTCGTAATCTTACACCACGGTTTATCAAATATACACTGTTTTTCTGACTTAAGATATGGATTACCAGGTTTTTGACAAACTCTTACCTTCGCGAGGAGGCTCCAAATAGTCATGTGGTGGAACAACGCGTTGAATGGTAAGTTTATGGACTATATCTTATCTTTTCACCTCCTTTCTTTTGGTTACTTTGTTCCCTCTCTAAGATGAGTTAGAATCTCCAAAACAGAAAATTTCATGTTCGTAGTTCAGTATTCATATTATAGTTTCTCCGATTTATAATCTCTACCTGTGTGAGTATGTTCATGAATACCTTTATCCATTTTTCTGTAGGCTGTATACATTTGATGTTCACTGCAACTCGTTCTTTCCAATGTTTGTCCTGCTCTACGGTAATTACACCTTCAAATACATTACTCAATTCTCAAACTGGGATTATTTATGACTTATACTTTCATCTTGTGTGGTAGTCATACATTATTTCTTATCACCACTCCTGATAACGCACGGATTCATCCCTTTACTGTTATCAAATCTGCTTTTCATGGTCGGGGCTTCGTACTACCATTATCTTAACTTCCTAGGATATGACGGTAAGTCTCATAAATTTCTTTCCATCCTTAATATATCTGCTGTATAATTTGGGGCTAACAGCATTGTTTGTTGTGAATTCATATAGTACTTCCATTTTTGGAGCGAACAACATTCTTCCTCTACCCAATCGGGGTGGTGATTGTCCTGTCCCCTATTTGTAAGTTCAATCAGATTCATTGGTTTCACAGATTCCTCTTCCTCAAAAAAGCGTAAACATTGTCTCAAGTTTGTTCTCCATTTTTGCAGTGATCTTAAGCGGATTCAACCCGTCAAGATACTTTATGAACATGTACTTCAGCCAAAGGTTATAAAAAAACAGCCACATCAGTGGATTCCCAAGGGCTTTCGCACTGCACATACATCATTCAAGTAAGGAACAAGAAGATTGAGAGAGTATGATTTTCTTTTTTTACCCCGTGACACAGATCATCGTATTGCTCAGTTTCTGGTACAACTTCAAAGGCTACTTACTAGGACCAGTAACATTTTCTAAACGTGACCCATTTTAGCAAGTGCGCTGTTAAATGTAGTGTTTTCTTGGTATCTTCCTTTTCTCCCTCTTTTATATTTTCAGTTTGCGGTAATTTATATGTTACATGTTGAGATCGACTGCTTGCTTCTTTGAGCCTTAAGTACAAACTGATGATCTTCGCTGAAACTGGAAAGGTGTAGTTAAGGATGGGTCAGTCAGATATTTGATTTGATGAGCATCTCTGTAAGGGCAACAACTCATTGTCATCTTTGGATGCAAAATTCGCATCCAATGCCATCTAAATTTCAACAAAAAAAAAATTCTATCACAATTGATTTTGCATCCAAATTACTAATAACGAATCAGCCACACGAACAATCTCCGGCCAGAAATGCTTAATTTTAGCGGCGAATCAAAACAACTGGTACGATGAAATGTGTGGTAATTTCTCATTGACGACCAATATAATTCACTTTAGTCACTGGACTATTCTATCAGTTCATATCTAGATTGGTGTAAAGTAGCTCTTCAAACAGCAACTTTAGTAAGGAAATATTTACAATAAGATGTGTGTATATACTTGCAGAAAATAATTACGTGCAAGGCAGAGCAGTGTATTAAGTATTTTACCAACTAGTAGACATTCTCCTTGCCCTGAAAAACTGAATCATGTGCTTATAGACATCTTCATTGGCACTTGCGCCGAGCACAAAGTCAATGTGACCATAATTCTCAAGATATAGCAACTCTGGTCGGGAAGGTAGTTCGGCGAGAGTATGTTCCACATCTGTCACATCTGCTAAACCATCAGTTCCACCATACCCCATCCACATTGGCAATGATCCCGGTATGAGGCTGAGTTTAAATTCCGGAGGTTTCGACATCCCATAAGTCCGGAGATTTTTGAAATACCCGTAGTCGTATTGTGCAAAAGACCCCTTTCGAATCACTGGGGTAAATGATTGTAAAGATTGAAGGCATTATAATTGAATCAAAGAGAGCATGAGTAGGTAAGCTAGGCCATGTAACACACAAGAAGTTATGGCATTTGACCAAGTTATATCAAGGTTTAAAGGATTAGAGATCTTACTTTGGAAAAGGTGTCGAATATTCTTGACAGATGATGGGTGAGGCTCATAATCTAGATAGTATTCTATCTTCGACGCATTGAAACAACAATTCGTCCCTGCCACTCGTTGATATTAGTCCAAAAGAAAGATTAAAAAGGCACAAATTCATACACAGAAAGTATCACTACAGGGAGATTAGAGGAAAAGAGAAAAAAAAAACCTGTTATGGATGTGAGGAAGTCAGTGCAATCCATATGCCCTTCACATAACGAGTCAACAAGTTTAACTAACATATCACTGAAAGCACAGATAGAAAATAAGCAGACCAGATGGTTAGTAAAGAAAGGTGGCACTTTAACAACACACACAAAAAACTACACGAGAAAAAAAGTTACAAACCTTCTAAAGTTTATTTGATGCAGCCCAAGTGCAACTACCATCTGTAAGTAGTAGCAAACGTGTTAACTTGATTCTCTCATATCGCTTTAATGACATTTGAGAGCCAAGAGTACCTGATCGAGATGCATAAAAACCATTCTTTCAACAAGTGGAGCTGTGACATGATCCAAATATGATATTGGACAAAGCAACGCTGCTGCTTCAACCATTTCTGCGACATGCGGCTGAGTAAGAGCAGCAAAAGACATGATAGTCCCCTGTCAAACAAATTAAAGAAAGTTAAATTACTAGAAATCAACAAAAAAGGAACACACATATATATTCAGTAGAATGATGACCTGAGAATGTCCAACAAGGAAGATTTTGGAGTTTGAAACTGAATACAGATACTGAATCATTGCTGCTAAGTCATACATGGCCAAATCTTGCCAACTCCAGTCCCAAAATTCCTGCATATAAAAGCATTACTTTTCTTATCCTCCTTTCTCCACACTATAATGTCAACAACATCACCTGTTCTTGCCAGCATTAATCATTTTTATTAACAATAAGTGGTTGTTGTACCAAAACTAAAATGAACATTTTTAGGTAAAGCTCATACATACAGAGGAACAAAGACAAGATAAGTCTTTGGCATACCTTATCACTTTCAGATAAAGTTACATGTCCATAACTGTAACGTGTACCACGAACATTACCAACCCATACATCAAACCCATGATCAGCAAGAATGAAACCTAGTGACTCTTTTGGTGAATTCAAGAACCACGCATCTCCAGCCTTATCACACACACACACACAAAAAGATTAAATTTTTTAGCAATTGTATACCTAAATTTTACCAAGAACAGAGATGTTAAAGTTAAAGCCTTTAAAACAAGATTTTACCATAAAGAGTCCATGCTGAAGCAGAACAGGTGGACCATATTCAAGTCTTGGACCATGAGAGGCCACACGTTGCAAAGCTAATATGTAACCATCCTTTGTTTCAATCTACAAACCAAAAAAAAAAAAAAAAACGCCTTTTTTTTGCGACTGATTCAATAAAATCTCTGTTCTAAGATAGAAGATGAGAGATATAACAGTACAGTGTGTTCGGTGCAGGAGTAATTAGCAGGATGAATGAGATCAGCGCAGAGAGAATTGACCGGAGATCCACGGAGGAGATGGGACTGTGTTACGGCGGAGAAGATCGTTGATAAAGCGGTCAACACGGCGACGAGCAACCATTTCATCGTCGCCGGAGACGAGACTGTTTCTGTCACAAAATTGCGAAATTACTCTTTTGTCCTCTTCTTTGTAATTGGGTGCGTGTTTTTTTTTTTTTTTTTTTGTTGTCAACGAGTGTGAATCTTATCTTCTCGTGGATTTTTTAAAAGTTAAGTGTTAGTATTATTTTTCTTACAAGCATAGCTAATGGATGATTTACAAGAAAGTGTTTTAATGCGACCACGACCACCACAACTTCAAATGTCATCATTATCTTTGACTGAATTATCAATGACTTAACTTAACGTATCAATTTTCGTGGAAACTAGGCGATTACGCATTAGAAACCGATTAATATTCGTGATGATGTCAATATGGAGGATTGAATTCTCGATACAAAAGATTAGCGAAAGCATTTTGAAATAAAGCAAATATATAACTATGGATGAGTATTTGCACTATAGAATATTTTTGTTTGATGAACGAATTAATGGATAAAAAAATATGTTTTAGACGATTTTTTATCATTTATATACCATTATGCATGATTTCTTCTAAGGTAGATCATCTAATTAACTTTTAATTATGTCGTTTAATTGTTGCAATACGTATAACTTTTACATTCCCATAGATCTTGCTTTCCCTAGAATAAAGAGAACTTGTGGACAACTTACAAGAAAGAGTTTTTTTATCCCACCAACGGTCACGAACAAACACTGATTATCTGATATAAAATGTTCTAAAATCAACTCTCAATATACTTATCTTTGACTATTTAACTTAACAATACCAATTTTAGCAAGACCTTATATTTTAATGCAAATGCGTCCCAACGTATTACGTATATGTGTGTCCAATAGCTAGAATTAACAACACCATAAGAGATTACAATCAGTTTTATTTCTTTTTACTAAACGTTTTATTTTTTTATATAGATTTAGAATACATATATTTGAGATTATATCGTATCATTTATTGACCATACTTGGCCTTGTACTCTCTCCATAGCTGAGTCACGTCTTTCCCAAGCAAATCAACAAAGAAGTTATCACTATAACCGTTCCTCATCTTCTTGTTCAGCTCGGCCACAAACCCATTCCTCAAACCGTTACAATAATCCAAGAACCTCGCAGTAACGTCGTAGCCTTGGTCCCATCTATCACCACGACCAGGCCCAACCCAATGGCTCGGAGCGTAACCTGCTTTCAGCCTCACGTAATCCGCTATCCCTTCGATAAGTCCACCAGGAGCCCGACCCGCACCGTTCCATTGCCAAGAATGAACCACCTCGTGATAAACCACCCCGGTAAATTCTCTCTTGACATCTCCCGATACACCCGCGAGATAACCCGCGTTGAAGTGTATCTCATTTCCCGAGTTGTACGCTACACCGTTACCGTTCTCCATGAACAGTGTGATCTTTGTAACGGACTTTCTGTCTGAAGGGTTGGTTTGTTGGAACAAACGCCACACAAATTCTGTGGCAGATCTTAGTGACTGTGTGCCATAGCTTACACCACCGATCTCTCCTCGGAATCTCCTTCCTCCGGCAGAGTCATCGGTGTTGTCAACAACCGAGTAGTCAACTGCATTAACCAATGAGACAACGAGCATCAGAGAGATTAGAAAAAAGATTTTGTGAAACGTCATTTTTGTATATTTTGGGAGAATGATTTGTTTAGAGTTAGATGGAGGTCTTTATAGAGAGAAGAGAAATGGATAAATGAAATAAAATAATAAAGGCTGGTCAGGTGGAAGACGTTTTCTTCGGCGGTACAGTACTGTCCCATTATCGAAGTTGTGTGCAAATACGACTTGGTATTTTTACATATTATATTGACGGTAAGGAAACAAAATCAACTGAAATGAATGGTCTTTTGTATTTGTGATGAGACGTTCGTTTACTCTGGTTGTTAACTTAAACCCGCCACAAGCATCACGGTTGATCTTTTCATCAACTTGATTTTAACTTGAGGCTTTGCTGACGTGGCAAGGATGAAAAAAAAGGCGATTAGGGTTTCTTGCGTTTTCGTCAAGGATGTTACCGTCGGCGGTCTCGCCGCATCGCTCCGAGGCAGATCTGGAGTCGGGGAAGGATCTCAGGAAGGATGGTTTGGCAGGGTGTAGTTTGGGAGGGACCTCTGCGTCCCCGGTTGAGGTTCAGTCAGAGGATGGTCCTGGTCACAAGTCGGGATCTTTGGGGGTTCAAAGTGGGAAGCATTCTTTTCTACAAGTAGCGACACAACGAGTGTTCACAAAGCAACGGTTTGAGGTAGTGGAGATAGACAGTAAGGAGAAGGTTGTTGTGCCGAAGGAAGTGTTTCAAGGGGCTAAGCCATTATGGGAGGATTTTGTCGTGAGGAAGTTTCCTAAAGCTCCTCAGAGTACGCCCGAGGCTCGGCGGGTGTTATGGCAAGAGATTAAGGATCATCATGATTCTCCTCTTATCCGTAATAAGCCTTGGATTCTAGTTGACGATTATAATGAAATGTTGGATTTATGTGAGCATTCACGGGTTGATGATCATCCGGTCTTGACAGCAGGGATGCGGGCATTTCAATCTTTTGTTAATTATTGTTCGCTCTCGGATATGACTTATCATGGTCCTCTGTTCACCTGGTGTAACAAGAGAGAAAATGATCTAATTCTGAAGAAACTTGATCGGGTTTTGGTCAAATCTGCTTGGGAATTAGCTTATCCGCAGGCTTACAGTGTGTTCTCTGCGGGGGGTTGTTCTGATCATGTACCCTGCCAAATCATGGTCTCTAGTGGGGCTGGTGTGCCGGTTAAGCGGCGTAAACCTTTTAAGTTTGTCAATCTCCTAAGAGATATGGATGAATTCTTACCACTGGTTGGTTCTTACTGGGAGAGCACTCAGCCTCTGTTCTTGTCTACTTCCTCTCTTTTCCGCTTTTCAAAAAAGTTAAAAGGGTTGAAACCAGGTTTGCGTTCTCTGGCTAAGCGACGTATGGGAGATTTGGTTCGGAAAACAAAGGAGGCTTATGAGATGTTATGTCAAGCGCAACAAGCTAATTTGGGAAATCCATCTCCACAGGAAATGGAGGCCGAGAATGCAGCATACAAGAAATGGGAATTTCTCGCTGGATTAGAAGAGAAATATCTCAAACAAAAGTCTAAGTTGCATTGGCTTCAAGTAGGTGACCGCAATAATAAAGCTTTCCATAGAGCAGTTAAAGTGAGAGAAGCTATGAATACAATAAAAGAGATACAATGCAATGATGGTAGAGTGGTGGTACAGGCAGATGAAATTAAGGTGGAAGCTGAGAGGCACTTTAGAGAATTCTTGCAAGTTATTCCTAGTACTTTTGAGGGCTCAACGGTTGAGGCCCTTGAGACTCTACTGCCTTTTCGATGTTCTGTGGCTGATCAACATGCTCTCACCAGGGAGGTTTTAGGAAAGGAGATCAAGAGGGTGCTCTTTTCTATGCCACATGACAAGTTGCCTGGTCCGGATGGATTTACTGCTGAGTTCTTCAAGTCTACTTGGGGGATTTTGGGTGCAGATTTTGTCTTTGCGGTTCAGTCATTTTTTGCTAAAGGGTTCTTGCCTAAAGGTTTGAATGCTACCATTTTGGCTCTCATCCCTAAGAAGGTGTCTGCTGTAAGCATGAAAGACTACCGGCCTATATCCTGCTGCAATGTTATTTATAAAGTCATCTCAAAGATTATTGCCAATAGGTTGAAGAGGGTACTGCCAAAGTTTGTGTCGAGTAATCAATCTGCGTTTGTGCAGGACCGGCTGTTAATTGAGAATGTGTTGCTTGCCACCGAAATTGTTAAAGACTACCATAAACCCTCTATTTCTGGAAAATGTGCTATTAAGATTGACATATCGAAGGCCTTTGATTCAGTCCAATGGTCTTTCCTCTCCAAGGTTCTCTCAGCTATGCACTTTCCTCCAACATTTATTCAGTGGATTATGTTGTGCGTTACTACTGCTTCTTTCTCGGTTCAAGTGAATGGAGAGTTAGCAGGGGTTTTCCAGAGTTCTCGTGGCTTGCGTCAAGGTTGTGCTATTTCCCCATATTTTTTCTTCATAAGCATGGATGTGCTCTCCAAGCTTCTGGACAGGACGGCGGGTGAACTGTTGTTTGGATATCATCCTCGGTGCCGCAATCTAAACCTCACTCATCTTAGCTTCGCAGATGATTTATTGGTGTTATCTGATGGAAAGCTTCGGTCTATCGAGGGCATTATCAAGGTGTTTGCACAGTTTGAAAAGATATCGGGCCTATCGATCAGTATGGAAAAGTCCACGCTCTACTTGGCAGGAGGAGCTACTCACACCCTCGATACTGCTCAGGTGCCATTTGATATGAGTGTTCTGCCCGTCCGTTACTTGGGGCTCCCGTTAGTCACCAAATGTCTCACTCTTGCAGACTGCTTGCCGTTATTGGAACAGCTTCGAAAAAGAATTGGATCATGGACCGTTTGCCATCTTTCGTTTGCGGGTCGGTTTAACCTGATTTCTTCGGTTCTGTGGAGTGTATGTAATTTCTGGATGGGCACATACAGTTTGCCTACTGCGTGTCTTGATGAGATAAATTCTATGTGTTCTGCATTTCTATGGTCCGGCACAGAGATGAATACACAAAAAGCAAAAGTTTCTTGGCTGTCAGTATGTAGGCCAAAAGCTGAGGGAGGTTTGGGGCTAAGATCACTTCAGGAAGCTAATTTGGTAAGCTCTCTTAAGTTGATATGGCGGTTAGTTTCACATGGGGACTCTTTGTGGGTGAAATGGGTAAATTCAAATTTGTTGAAGCAAGTGTCCTTCTGGTCAGTAAAGAGTACTACAACACTGGGATCTTGGATTTGGAAACGCCTACTTAAGTGTCGGGATCTTGCTAAAACGTTTTGTAAGGTGGAAGTGGGTAATGGGGAACAAACTTCCTTCTGGTATGACAACTGGTCGGGATTAGGCACTCTATCGGATGTGGTGGGAGAACGTGGTTCCCTGGATATGGGGATAGCATGGCAGAGTACTTTGGCTGAGGTTTGGGAAAATCGTAGACGAAGAAAGCATCGGGTTGATCAGCTTAATACCATAGAGGAGGCATTGCATTTGTGCTGGCAGAAACGTCGATCATGCCCTGATCGTGTGGTTTGGCGTGGGAGAAATGATATCTATCGGCCCAAGTTCTCTACTAAAGACACTTGGAATCACGTTAGAACCACCTCAATCACGATTGCTTGGCATCGAGGGGTGTGGTTCGGTCATGCAACACCCAAATTCTCTTTCTGCGTTTGGTTAGTAGCTCTTGATCGTTTATCAACAGGGGCTCGAATGGTTCCATGGAATGGTAGTTCTGCAGGCATGTGTGTCTTCTGTCAAAATGTTCTAGAGACTCGGGATCATCTCTTCTTCCAATGCCCTTTTGTCTCTTCAGTTTGGTCGGCGCTTGCGGAGGGTCTGTTTGCAACACATTTCTCGAATGATTGGTTGACTCTGCTTGATTATCTCTCAAATCCGCGTCTCGAGCTTGTTCGGGGGTTTCTAAGCCGCTACATGTTTCAGGCAGTGGTTTATACGATTTGGCGTGAACGAAATGGTCGTAGGCATGGGGAGGCACCACAGACTGAGGTGGCTATTATCTCATGGATTGATAGGCAAGTGAGGGATCGGTTACTGTCTATTGGCTTACTGGGGGATCGGAGATTTGATGACGCTCTACAACTCTGGTTTCAGTCTTGTTCATAGACTCTGTTTTGGCTTGGTTTCTTTTCAAACTTAACATTCTATCCTACTAATTAAGGGGAAATGATCTAAAAGTGTTGCACTAGTTGTAAAACAATTATTTTTTCCTTTTGAATATAATTTAACATTATATTCAAAAATAAAAAAGATTTCAAAAATGCGTTTTTTTATAGTGATTTTGAAAAACTAGTTTACATGTTTCAATCTTCCGGTTTTGTTGATAAATGACGAGTATTCTAATAAAATCTCTCTACGGATTCACGTACGTAAGCGCGCGCTACGTGCATTGTATAATCGTTTTACCGTGTATCGGTGTATGTATGTTCAAAAAATGGTTTTCTTTAAAGTTTGTCGGATGCATCTCTTTTAGTCTACCTAAATGGTTCCGTTTTGGCATATATTCTCCTTTTAAGTCGATACCATTCTCACAGCTTCCTTTCAACTTAATTATGAGAATCATTGCTTCTCTAGCTCCGAATTTGAGATGACAAATATGGGTTTTCTTTCACTATTTTCTCGGCATAGTTACACGCAATTTGAGGGGTCTTTTCCTCCAATAGCAAAATCATGCTGCAAATCTTCTTCACCGTGCAAATATGACAGCTCATGCATGCAATCCCTGCTTAACCAAAGATTTTTAGAGTTCAATGGACTTCTGGCGGAATATCAGTATATTTGGTTTCGGTATGTTAACTATAAGCGGTGGCTCGATGGACATTATTTTTAAAATATGTGTATTTCAATCTTTATATATTATAGCTTGTAATTATTATTATTTTCTGTTCACAGCAGTTTTTTTTTTTTTCTAAACTGTAAATATTTCATTGATAATGAAAACAGTTTAAGTTACAAATCAAAGATTAGAAACCTATACAAATGGTTCCACGACAAAAGAAAAGAAAAACATGGAAGCATAAAACATAAAACGGTACTTAAACCAATTTTTCGGTCCATCTATTCAACCAAGCAATGAAGCCTTGACATCAGTGTTATTATTGGGTTCTCGACTTCTCGTTCACCACACGATGTGGAAGAATTGTTAGAAAGACCAATGCCATGAATTGATCAAGAACATTATCAACAAAGAATGGTGCAACGTGCAATCAAGAAAATTTGAAGAAAAACATATCATAATGGACAAGAGCCCGCACTCTGATATGAGCGGTTTCAAATTATTCAACAAATAAAGATGAAGTAAAACATAGCTTTTGCAATCATAGTTGTTTTGAGTAAAGTGTCACTTAATTATTTGATTCTTTTTAACTTATCGTGTATATATATTAATAGTACAATAGATTTAGTTTTTAAGATAAAAATTTATGGCTGTTGAAAAACACCGATGACCATGGAGCTTATACGAAAAATGCATATGCGAAAGAATGATTTTTTGCCAATAAGTGAATCCAGTAAATGTTCGATGATGTTGAGAATCCGGCGAGGTGGCGACCCAACAGTTTACTACGGAACGAGAGCGAGAAGTCGTCGGTTTGGCTTTAACTCGGTGTCACTTATTCAGAGAGCCGTGTCAAGGTTTAGACCCAATGTTCAACAAAAAAATAATTTTAAAGAATAATTCTTCTCCCTTTCTTTACCATAAAATTATTTACCAAATCTCAAAAATCAGTTTCTCTAATAATTTTCTTTCAATAGATAAGATATTAAATAGAGTAAAGAATGCTTTAAGCTAATTTTATAAGATTTTGTTCTGTTTCTTTCCTTGTTCCTTTAACATTTTTATCTATTAATTCTCTTTGTTCTTATTGCTACTAAGAACGTGAGTGAACTAGCCAATTGAGCCTACTTAATTAAATTCTTTTGTAGAAATATGCCTCTTTTTAAGTGTTTTTCAAATATTTGATGTTGTAGGCCAAGGTTTCTTTTTTATACATTGAACTATTGAAGCACGGCTCTGCACTTATTACAAGGTACTGTTTTTTTTTTCTTTTTTAAAAAGTTTACATTGTACAATACTAATAGATATTACTCCCTCCGTTTCAAAATATAGGATGTTTTAAGCAAAGCACGCAGATTAAAAAGACTTTACTTTTAATAAGTTTAACCAATCAGAAACAATAATGCATAATATAAACTACTAAACTAATCTAAAAGTTGCATTGAAATTTGAAAACATCATATATTATGAAACAACAAACTTCTCTAAAACATCCTATATTTTGAAACGGAGAGAGTATATGTTTTGTTCGCAGTGCAGTCTAACCTTACAAGGATCATAGATTTGGACTCTGAATGATATAGGTCCATCGCGGTGATTTTTCTGAACATGCGACTATCTTTCTCATGTGGATGCTCAACATGAAGATTGAGATGCCATCAATGATGGGAATGGGACATGATTAACTTCATGAAGCACAACACAGAGATGATCGGATGGAACTATATGTGTCCCTTTTAACGGGCAAACAAAGTAGAACTAGCTGCTTCGAATCATTTTATCACGTCAAACTGAGAAACATTCAACACCTCGGACATGCAGATTCCGAACGTCACTAACCGATTAATTAAACGAAGATGGAAGGTATCCGCTTGACAGGTAAGGACCCATGCCATGCAAGGGTTAAATTGTATATATACTAGAAACAAGTTATATATTATTCCATTAACATTAATACATTTGATGTAGGTATTAATTATGAATTGATAATTAGTGATGCCATACAGTTTATTTATTTATTTGGACTATATTTTAATTAGTCGACTTGCCGAAATTTGATATTCAAATTTAAACATAACAGATATAATTTTTTTCTTTAAAATGTATTAGATCATAAAGTATATTCTTTATTTATATAAACCATAGAACTATTTATGTGTAATTTCAAGTATACAGCTGTACCAATTTTTGATCATATAATGATTTCTATTTTAGTTAAATTTTCCAATTATAAAAATAAAAATAATTTAATAGAATAGAAATTCGAAATATCTAAATTTGGTAACAATGAAAAATAGAAATAATATGGCTGTGTTTTGTATGCATGTATTCGGCTACTAGCTAGCCACCAAAACAACCGTGGCATTGGCCTTTTGGTGGCTTACAGTTACGGAAGTGGCCAATATGTTACCGTGGCCATACCCCTAAGGCAATTTTTCATGACAGTTTCTTTAATCCCTTGTCACTTTTGCTTCCATCGTCTCACTGATATTTCTATGCCATCCTTAGAAACTCGGTTGACTATTGTTATTTCTGTAGCTATATCAGTGTTACATCTATGGAAGTATGGATATGATTCGTGACCGCTTCGCAACCAGTTGGCTACAAGTTGTTTTGGCATGGGTTGAATACATGGATGGCCACAACCATGTACTCTTGAAATGACTGTTAATTAATTATGTAAAGAAAATTCAGTATCATCCACCACTTCTTCTTACTTAAACAAGTACCAAAACAAAGCGAACACAGACAGCAACAACATTCAATACAAACTCTTAAAAGAACATACATAAGATAATAATATGTCAACAAAATAAACAAGATAAGATAGTTTAGACTATTAGCCATAAGTGCTTAAACATAAAATTAAATATCAATCTCAACCGGGTATCTGTCCATACAGTCTTCCCATGGACTGTTAGCTGAAGGTTTAACGTCTCGCAGAGCCACCCAGACTGAACTGTTACACTTAAAACCTGATCCCAAAGCAATCTGCCAAATCCTATCTCCTTCCTTCATCCTTCCTTTAGCTTCTGTATAAGCTAACTCATACCAAATTGAGCTCGAAGAAGTATTACCAAACCTGTGTAGTGTCATTCTTGATGCCTCTACGTGTAACGGAGAAAGCTTAAGATTCTTCTCTAGCTCATCTATAAGAGCTCTTCCACCAGCGTGGATACAGAAATGCTCAAAGGCAAGCCTGAAGTCTGGTGTATAGTTCTTCAACTCTGGCTTGAAATACTTCTTCTTGACAAAAGTAATAAAGAAAGCAAGCTTCTCTTTCAATGGAAGAACAAGAGGACCCAAAGTTGCAATATTGATCTTAAGAGTCCTTGCTGCCACCATTGGCAAATTCTTTGTCAAGGTAACTCCAATTATGCCATCTTCATCTTCTTCTTGCGTTGCACACTCGAAGGACCTATCATCAGATCCAGTATGTATCCGTACCGTGTGAAGGAGCTGGTATTTTGCGCGTGCACGGTCTCTAGATCTGTTGGAAAGCAGAACCGCACCACCACCAAGCCGGAACAAGCAGTTTGTAACAAGCATTGATTTGTTTTTCCCCAAGTACAAGTTCTGAGTGATGTTCTCTGTGCTTACTACAATAGCATAAGTGTTCCTATGAACTTGTAGTAATCCCTTGGCGGCATCAACAGCTATAACTCCAGCACTACAACCCATTCCTCCAAGGTTCAAACTCTTGATGTTGTCTCTGAGTTTATACTTGTTCACAATCATGGACGCGAGTGATGGAGTTGGATTAAACGTGCTAGAGTTCACCACCAGGATACCGATATCATCAGGTTCTACACCGGTGTTGTGAAAAAGATTGTCAAGAGCTCCGAATATTACTTCTTCCGTCTCTTTTCGTGAAGCACCCAGGCCTTGCTGAAGCGGGAAGCACTGAAGACCTTCTGGGATGTACGTTTCTTGACCAAGACCGGAACGTTCAAGAATCTTTGCCTGGAAGTCAACTAAATAGTCGTTCTCTTTGTTCTTCCAACACATGCCTGCTTCTCTTGCACGTCTCGCGTGTCCCATTAGCGTTTGAATACTGACCTTGAGATGCGACGGTGGGAGATAGCAGGAGAAGTCAACAAGGTAAACGGGTTTAGGTCGGGTTAACATGTAAAGGATCCACACAAAACCAACAAGAAACGATAGAAGGCTTATGGTTTGGAGGTTGTTTTGTATTTGGTGGAGGAAGAAGTTTTGGAGATCATCTAAGTTGATCTCATATCGTTTCATGGCTAATGCTGCCATTGAAGAGATGAAGAAGATCTTTAAGATAACAATCTTCAAGTTCTTCATTGAAGATAACCTTAAGAATAAAAAAGAGAGGACAGAAAAAAAGTCTTGTTTAGGTGTTTACTCTTTGGTTCTATTTTAAGTTGTGCTGTGACATTTTGTTCAAGCTGGCTCTGTTTACATATACAGAAAGTTGAGAGTGAATCAAGAGAGTGATGACCATACGTATTAATTATTCTTTCTCCTTGTTGTATTCTAACCCAAACTACCCAAGGTTACATTTATATTTTAAATATTGGGTCTTCAGAAATCACAAGTAAAGAAAAATATCAGAACACAATTTTAAATTCGAGACAAAAATAAATAATTGGCGCTTATATTACACTTGAAACTTGAATTGTAGCACTTAACTAAGTATACTTCGTGTGCATTAGATTTCTCAACATATATCAGAAATCTAGTGCTTGTTTTCGTTCTGATCATAATTATTATTTTGTAGGATAAACAAACGTTGATAATCCTCATTATTTAGGTATAATTTAGGACTATAAAATGAAAGATGAAGCCGCACCTATTTTTTGTCGTATCTCTTTGAGTTATTACTAAAGAAACAGTGTATTTAGATAATGCTATATTTATGGAGTATCTACCCACATTCATGAGTAATAAATAGGAGTGACGAAACAATCAACTACCTCATTTTACTGCCGTCGGTCGTATACTTCTAACTATATATGTGCTTCAAATACCATAAACATGCCATTACAAGCTAATGTAGCCTTCTACGTACTTTTAGAAGAAAAAAATTATATTACCATCCATTACATATTCGTCCATCCTTGGGTAGTTTGGGTTTAAGCTTATTCAATTTGATTTAGGATGTTAGTTGTTTTAGTTTTTTAAAATCGGTTATTGTGGCCTTTGTAGGGTGGATTTTGTTCTAAATTTAAAACACACACTAGAAATGATTCGAGTTTCATTAATTCACAAAATGTGATTTACAAATTGTTTATTTTCAAGACTAAACTAATGTAATGGAACTAATGATAATTTGCCAAGTGTCAATAAATTAACCATAAGTATCTCAAACAAAACTTGTAAGTTATTGTTGGAGTAGCACAATAACCATAAAAATATTCTAGTTTCCGTTATGAGATGATGTATGCGCTTAGACCCATAACTTTTTCGTTATTAAGAAAAGAAAATAAATAGAACTAACAAAGACCTTTTATTATAAACCAATAAAATCAAACTAAAATACACTTTTTAGCTTCTCACCAAAAAAAAGAAAAACACTTTTTAGCTTAAGTTTCACAAAACTAGGTCAAAATATAACCAGTCATACAAGATAAAAGATACTAGAATAAACAGTGCCATAAATTATGGTTGCGAAGAAGATATACTATTCAATGTACCTACAGACTCAGGTAGACCCAATATCTTTAATGGCGTTCCAAGATAGTCGGTTAAGATTGCTGGGCTCTGGGCAGATCTCGATGGTCATAGGCAGTGTGAATGTGTGAATTGGTTGAGGGGGAAAATAATGGCTTCTGAGCGAAAGAAAGTTAACCGTTGTCGTAAATACCGTTTAAACTATCCCACACATGTGATCAACAAATAAAAAATTACTCAGGATGGTTATATAACTTAAAGTGATGAAATGCATTATGCATTAAACTATCGTACCGTAGTCCATAAACAATAACTACATTGTTTCAAATTCCACTAAAATTGTCTTACCATTTTTAATTGTTTCAAGTACAATTAACATTAAAAGATGTTTTACCCTTTTTAGGCATTGAGACGTGTATTCTTATTTAGTTATTTCAGTCAGGTACAGAAAATAATTAAAATTAGTTACCGGAAATAAAAGACTATTTACTTCTTTTTTTTGCTGCCAATAATGCTCAATTATGTTGAAAAAGACGTTGGGTGCGACGTGTGAAGAGAAGAAAAATAAGAAAATAGAAAAACATCATAGTACAAGGTTAGCTAACGTGTTAAGACTTTTAAATACAGGTTTAAGTTTCCTGAGTGCATGCTAGTGCTATCCAGGAAAAATGGAGCCTCCTAGACTCGGCACAGCTTTTGATAACATTTCCCGAAGGAATTTAAATCTCCTTGAGCAGTTAGGTTGACGTTGATTGGTTTTAATGATTCTCTTTTTGCGATTAGAATAGTAGGAGTATATTTATACATTTAATGATCTTTCTGCAGCAAAATACAAATACGTTTTATTTATCAACACTGTAGACAACTGCCAAAAGGATTGTTTCTTACTCTTTTATTCTGACCAGTCTTAATTTGTATTGGAACCTCTCCGGGAAAACCAAGAAAAAAAACTTAAAATACTAAAGCGATCTCAATAAAAATCCGACTAAAACAAACAACCTTCTCTTAAAATCTAAGATATTTTTTTAAAAATATATAGAAAAAATCTAAGACATTTAAGGTTTTATAAATAATTTTATACTGCTTTTTACAAGATATAAGAGTTAACTAATTTACTAAATCACTAAAAAGAACTATCAATTTGTTTATTTTTCTACAAAACGCATACGTGCATGTTACTTATTATTACAAATTCTAATGATTCATGCGATGCGAAGATGATAAAATTCGCTCAGTTGCCTCATGCGGAAAACGGGATCCTACCACTGAATGGTCGAGAGTGGTGAAATTAGAAATGGTAACTTGTATAAAATCATTATTAGAAAGGTCAAGAGATGGTTAGAAAACTTAGTTGTTTGAAGCCTAAAAAGAGTAGTACTATAGGAATTGAGCTGGCCACAGAGGCACCTGAAGCTACGATCTAGCTCGATCACATCCCCGAACTCGGCATCACATTTGACGTCGTACCAATAACAACAGTCGCTTTTATTTGCCCATGACTCTGTCTTTGGAGTCTTGCTAACAAAACAATATGCCTCCAAAGTCTCAGACTCGTTCTGGAACTTGAGAATTGCATCCCTTTGATCAGGATTACACAAGGGTCTAGTAGAAACCATGAAAACGTTTAGAAAAAAAAAATTGAAAATGGTGAGAATAAGAGTAATAGGAATGACAAGCACTGTTTGGTTTCCAAGAGTGTTTCATCTCTCTTTTTAAGTATTTGTTTTACTTTCTTAAATATCAATAATGAAGAAGCATGAAAGTGGAAAAGTGATGATACGTAATTTTATATCATGTCATTATTATATACAAAATAAAGATAAACCAAGTCTTCTTTATTACTTTCCTATTTTTCCCAGCTGATCTAAACTTTTTGAATTTGTTTTTAGTATTTTTCCTTTTTATTTTCTAGTTTACAATTCTACGTTTCAACTCATTATTGTTTTCGATTTGTTTTCAATGCAATTCAAGTTTATTTCGTTTTCTATGTCGTTTGAGATCTGGGTAGTCAATAAAAGTTTCTAGTGATGGGATAGGTTAGTGAGTATTCTTAATGGATTAGGATGTTTTAAATTGATTATTCTTATTAAAAATTTTTTTTTGGATTAGTGTTTCTAATGCTAGTTTCAGACCGAGAGATTGAGACTAAATCTAGGGTGTTTCCACATCGAGAAATGTTTGTTGAAATGTTTAAACCAACTAATACTAGAGATCTATTCACTTAGCCTAAGAGATCAGATGAGTAAGGAATTCATTGACATTAGTGGATCAGATTGTACTGCCTGCTTGGTCATGTTTCTCCAACGAGAGTTGGGTAGGGAAGTGATTGAGGTTGATTGTTTATACCGTGAGAATGGATTAGCAAGGGTTCGAGATTCACTGTCTAGGGAATAGATTGCTTGAGACATATAAGATATTCTATATCGATTAGGAATACTTATGAACTGATTACCCCATCCTTAGGAGCTTTCATATTTGATTGTTCACTACAAGAAAACAGGCGGTTAGCGACTACAGTATTAGTCGCTTTGTAGTCGTATAAACTACGTTTACGACCAAATAGCGACTAACTCAAGCAGTCGGAGATCGATAGTCGCTAATTTATGTAGTCGTATTTATAGTCGCCTTTTAGCGACTACTGTACGACCAAAAGATGTAGTCGTTATATAGTCATTAAGTAGTCATCTCATAGTCGTTAAAATACGACTATATTACGACTATAGTGTGATTAATTAATAACTAAGTGTTGTAGTCGCTATATAGTCACTTACCGTAGTGACTATTTAGAAACTACATTACAACTATTTGGCCACTGATGTTGATTTCAGAATCTATATGTTACGACTATTTAGCCACTGATGTTGATTTCAAAATTTGAAAGTTTCATATACTAATTTCCCATTATCCTCTTATTTTCATTCCCATTATCCTCTTCTTTTCATTCTTGTATACCAATTTTAATTGAAAGATTCGAATTTGGAAAGACATAATATCGAAATATTGAAATACAATACATGTTCAAGTTACAGAAATCAAAAGAGCGAGAGATAGAGTTCATACAAAAGTGGCAATGAGTTCATACAAAAGAGCAAGAGATAGAGTTCATACAAAAGAGCAAGAGATAGAGTTCATCCGAGTAGAGTGAGATAGAGTTCATCTAAAAAGAGTTAAGACATAGAAGAAACCTATTAAGCAGCGGTTGATGGAGTTGGAGCTGGATCATCTTGGGGAAGAGGTTCTGTGGTTGTCTGTTTGCTTGCAACGAAATTCTCAAACCGCGGATCATTTTTCATCAGAAACTCCTCGACGATTGATAAATGGTCAATCTTGTCCTTCTGGGCAGCAATAACTTTGGATTGCTCAGCTTCACGCACAGCTGTTTCTGCATCACGCCTCCGTAGTTGAGTAGCCTGTTCTTCTATCATTCGTTGAGCTTCCTTCAACTGTTCTTCGAGAGCCACAAAGGTAGAAGAGCCACATGCTTGCTTATGCTTTCCATTGACAAGGCAGTCCTTGAGGCTTCCAACTCCATAAGGTGTTCCTCTTGTATCTTTCTCAGTGGACTTGAAAAGAAGAGAAAAGTTAAGATTAGTGGATGACAAGTTAAACTACATGTCTATAAATGTGTATTGGTATTTTTAAAAAGTTACCTCAAGGAAAATTTCTGTATATTCTTCTGTTGTGAGGTCCCGTGGCCGTGATTCTCCATCTGACACAGCAAAAGACTCTGCCTCCAGCTGAGACAACCTCTCTTGAACAGTCTTCTCATAAGTTCCTGCAATCTTCTCTGCCTTCCGATCAACATATGTACCATCAGGCTTTGTATGTGCCTTGATAAACACCTCACCAAGTCGGACTTCTCTTCCCAATTCCTCAACCTGCAATGTTAGCCAAGAAACAGAGATTAACTAAAAAAACAACAGCTATGTAAGAATTGAAAGTGGCAAAAATAACAGCTACTTAACCATTTCGTCTTGAAGCTGTCGATACGACTTTGGCCCTGAGAGGTGGACGTGAGGACCTAGGCCGTTACGGTCAGACATACGGGCATCAGAGTAGGTTTTACTCCTCTGTTGTGCTTCTTCAGTGTCCCAGTAATCCTCCATCGTCATCCAGAGAGTGTCGCCAATCCAGTTTGGTTGAACTCGACTAGTCCTCACACCGCTAACCATGTCTTTGATCCGGTTTTGACAGATTCCCTCAAAGTAAGCTTGAACAGTCCCGGTTATCAAAGGATCCCAAGTGTGGGTTTTCTAGAAAAAAATGAGCTATTGTGAGTGAAAAGAAAAAATGTAAAGCTATGTATGAAGGCTATGTATGAAAGCTATGTAAACAGGATGCATCCTTACCGCGAACTCAAGAAAGTATCTCTCTTGTTTGTCCCGCGGCACACATGTCCAGCTGTAGAAGGGACCTTCGAATTTGTTTTGAAGAATTTTAGTAATCTTCCGAACAAGTTTCGATCCTTTGTCACGAGTAAACCTCCATACACATGAACCAATAAAATAAGTAAGATCAACAGTCATTGCTATTCGCACAAGACAAACCAACAGAAATGAGATCAATACAAGACAAGACACAACCAATTCTATTCGCACAAGACAAGACACAACCAATTCTATTCGCACAAGACAAGACACAACCATTTCTATTCGCACAAGACAAGACCACAACCAATTCTATTCGCACAAGACAAACCAACAGATATGAGATCAATACAAGACAAGACACAACCAATTCTATTCGCACAAGACAAGACACAACCATTTCTATTCGCACAAGACAAGACCACAACCAATTCTATTCGCACAAGACAAACCAACAGATATGAGATCAATACAAGACAAGACACAACCAATTCTATTCGCACAAGACAAGACACAACCATTTCTATTCGCACAAGACAAGACCACAACCAATTCTATTCTCACAAGACAAACCAACAGATATGAGATCAATACAAGACAAGACACAACCAATTCTATTCGCACAAGACAAGACACAACCATTTCTATTCGCACAAGACAAGACCACAACCAATTCTATTCGCACAAGACAAGACCACAACCAATTCTATTCGCCTAAGACAAGACCAACAACCATTTCTATTCGCACAAGACAAACCACAATCATTGTTATTCGCATGTGAAGAGGAAAATCATACCATTGGGTGTTCGGTACGGGTGTGGGAGAGAGGACAGTGGTGAACTTATCCCTGTCTGGAACCACAAGCAATGCATTTAGAGCACGCAACACATTCGACTGTAGTTCGGGCAACACCAGAGAAGATTCTTCTTCAAAGTTGTTCCCTTGAGAAGATGGATGCGATGGATGCGACTGACTTCTCGCCTGAGGTTGAGAGCGTCGAACAGGAGAAGGTGGAGAGACTTCCCGACTTCTGTCCTGACTTCTCGCCTGACTTCTCGCCTGACTTCTCCCCTGAGTTTGAGAGGGTCGAACTGGAGAAGGCGGAGAGACATCCCGACTTCTTCCCTGAGTCCGTGGATTGAAGTGGACTTCTTCTGAAGGAGTCCGGTGTAGCTCGGGTGGAGGTGGATGTGTAGACGAGTTCTGAAAAAGTTGTTGCGGCGGAGGATAGTTCCGGATCTGGGCTGGAGACTGTCGTTGCAAACCGCTGACTTGTGCTTCAGGCGTTTGCAGAGGAGGAGGATCTTGTCCCGCCGGCGTGAAGTTGTACCGACTGGGCAGAGTATTAGGCCGTCGATTTGGTGGTGCCCCCGTCGCTCTCTGAGTAACGTTAGGACCAACCTTCCTCTTCTTCCCTCGATGTGGCATCTTGTTGGTGATTGAAACTATAGATTCGAAGAGATTAGGGTTGTGTTGTGAGATTAGGGTTTGAGAGAGGCGATAGAGTTGAGTTTCGAGAGAGGCGATAGAGTTGAGTTTCGAGAGATTAGGGTTGTGTGTGAGATTAGGGTTTTCACGATTATATAGTTAGTGGGTTAATGGGTTTAGGTTAGTTAGTGGGTTAATGGGTTTAGGTTAGTTAATGGGCCTTAAAATTATAATTAAGATATAAATTATGATTAAGATAGAAATTATAATAATAAAATTAATTTATAATTATAATTATAATTTCTATAATAAAATTAAGATAGAAAAGATTCTATATATAATTTCTATCTTAATTATAATAATAATTAAAAGAATTTGTAATGATAATTTCTATCTTAATTATAATAATAACTAAAATAATAAATTAATTTTATTATTATAATTTCTATCTTAATTATATCTTAATTTTATTATTATAATTTCTATCTTAATTTACATAAAATATTTTAGTACTTATTAATCCTTAATGAATATTGAAACAAAAAAAAAAAGAAATAAGGAAAAGATTCTATATATAACCTATATAGATGCTTTAAATAGAGCATATTCATAAGAAATCCTATGCAAATATTGTTTGTGAATAAAAGTAAGAAAATGATAGGCTTCTTAAAACATATGTTTGTTTTCTTCTTCTACTTTCCCTTCTATTGCCGACAGGTTCTTTCGTATGACAGTTACTTCACGATCGTTTAAATGCATCAAACAGATACATCATAACTCTTCTACCCGAGAGACATCTATTGTTCTTGCAAACACTACATGGACAGAAAAACTTACCGCCACTATTCTGAACTGTATCTTGGCTATTTCCAAACGAGAATTGGTCCAACCCCACTAATTCGAATTCTAATGAAAAATTTCCCGCCATTATATATATATATATATATATATATATATATATATATATATTGTGTTTTTTTTAAGAACTATATATATATATTTTTTGGAGAATATAAAAGGAGAAAATAAAAGGTTTTATAAAGTCAAATTTTTGGTTGTGATCTACATTTTTTTTTGGGGAAGGAAAGACAATTGTGTTGGAATGAAGGAGACAAATGGGTGCAATTTGTTTTTAAAGACTACATCTATGCCACTAATAGGCGACTACTCAATATCAGTTGGCCCCCACAAAAAAAACCACGTTTTTAACTGTATTTTATGACTATTTGGCGACTACGGGGTGACTATTTAATGACTCGCCGAATGAGTCGTAGAATAGTCGCTAAATTGACGACTATAGTACGACTATCTACTGTGGTCGGTAAAGTAGAGACTGATTGGCGACTAAATTACTGTAGTCACAACTTAGTCGCAAAATGGTCACTATCTAGTCGTTATTTTTGGCGACTACAAATGTAGTCGCTACTTGTAGTCGCTAATCGACTGTTTTCTTGTAGTGGTTTAACCTTTTATCTTTAACTTGACCCTTTACCCGAACTGGTACTCAATCATCAGCTTTGTGTAGATCCTCGAGTTGTTCATCACTGTGTTCTTATTTTTCTTGTCACCCGATCACCTGCTTGATCCGGTACTCGATTGCTTGCATCGTGTATTTTGGTCGAGTAGTTCTTGCTTTATTCCTTTTTATTTTTGTTCATCTTAGGTTGTTAGACAAAACCCCTATTATTACTTCGCTTGACTTGCATTGTTCTGTTCACATCTTATCTACTAGCATAACAACCATTTGGATTGATAACCCTTTGTACTACAACTGCATAGAGAATTGATACCCTAGATGAAAATCATGTTATCATGCTGAAACAATAAGGGTTTCAAAATCACGGTGGAAGCTCCGGAGAGAAGGTTTGGGAACGTAATGAGGCTCCAACAGGCTGAAGAAGGAGACGACAACTCCTAGAGGTATGGATGGATCGAGAACCCGACCAGGAATCCAAGTATCTGAGAATGGTATCCACACTAGCTCCCATTTCTTCCACATCTTCTCTCAAGTCATCTCTACGACAAAAGAGAGAAACTATAGAGGCACTTTGACTTTTGGTCAACGAGAAATGCATATGGGCGAAAAGGAAAAATTGGCCTTCCATGAACTACTACAGTAAAAAGTAGGCCTGGCAAACGGTTCAACCCGAAAGAACCAAACCGAAAAAACCGATTTTATTCGGTTTTGGTTTATGTCCAGTTATTAGATGTAAACCGATCGGCGGAATTTGGAGTTCGGTTCTCGGTTCGATTCGGTTCGGTAGACACTAACCGATCGGGTTTCTCGGTTTAGGGAAGAATCATATAAAAGACAAAAATCCTAGGTCTACTTTCATTTCTAAATTTTTTTTATTTATTGCAAAAAGAGAAGTTTTCTTCTCTCTCTTTTTCTTCTTCGACTCCTTCTCCTTTCTTCATTCCTTCTTAAGCTTATTCTTCACCATCTCTTCTTTATCTTCTTCTTCTCCTCCCCCACGACATCATTTCTCACTCAACATTGATCCATGGCATGTGATTCATCTTTACCAGCCTTCTCATCACCTAACTCAAGACTAGATTCACTGGTTAGTCTTCAGATCTTATGGTTTTCAAATTTTTTATTTTTGTTTTTCTAATTTTTCAGTTTTAGATGATAGATTTTTTTATTGCATGTGATTCTGATGATGGTAGGATAGAGGTCGTTGGCTTTACGTGGAAGAATACATCGGATAATGCCATTACCGTCGCCAGTCCTGATATGTTGTCTTGGAAGACAGTAGAGGCGGCTAGAGAGTTCAATCATTAACCCTAATTTTCTTATGGGTTTGGATTTGTATTTTTAATGGGTTTAGATATGTAGTTGAATTTGAGCTTAGATTTGGCCCATTAGCTATTGGTCTGTAAATGTAAAAATGTTAATTTGAGCCTTTTATCTTTATATTGGTCTAATTCGGTTCGAATTAACCGAAATAGAATTAAATTCGATTTAGTTTGGAATTGATTTTAAACCCTATAATCGAACCGAAAAAACCAAGTACCAAACCAAACCGAATCAAAATTTTATTCGGTTCAAATCGGCAGAATATTAGAATTTTGAATAAACCGAGAAACCGATTAAACTGATTTAACCGAATGCCCAGACCTAGTAAAAAGCTTCAGCAAATAAAAGAGCTTAATAAGAAGTCAAACCGAGACAAAAAGCAAAAACAAGTGTAAAAAATAAGAAGTCAAACCTCTGCAGGTAGAAATAAGGAGAGATAATAAAATCACACAGCAAATGAAACACTCTTCGTCAGATACTAAAGAACACCAACCCCATAACACATTTGTGTAACACCCGCAAACCAAAACTCTGCATTTTGGGGGTGGGTGTCAATCGACACCAAGGTGGTGTCGGTCGACACCAAGGTGGTGTCGGTCGACACCATTAATTTTTAGTTCGACCAAATTGATTCAATTGTCGATTTTGGTTGGTTTGGTTTAAGGAAACCATTGTACCGAGATACTTAAGTGGGAATCAACGAAAAAGGGTTTTTTGGTAAGTTTTGTCTCTCGCCGTTTCATCGTTTAGAGAGAAAAAGAGAGAAAGAGCTGTTCTTGAGTTTTTTGGAGGAGATTGGTGAGATTCTTCGCTATTCTTGAGAGATTTGAAGCTAGGAAGGATCTATAAGCTTGCTAGCAAGGTTGGATTCATTACTATTGGTCAGAATCTTTCTGCAGAGAGGTGAATGTATGACCATGGCTGATCTAAGCCTGTGATTCCTTGTTCTTGCTTGTTTGTTGCTGTTTTTGTGTGTTTTTCTTGCTGGGATTGATTGCTACAGGTTCCTACAGACGTATATTGATATATCATGGTCTTTAGGTGTTTTTAGCCATGATATAAGTCCTATCTATAGAGTCTTTTTGGTGTTTTAGAGTCTTTTTGAGTCTTTATAGGATTTAGCATGGATGGGAGCATAATGAAGCTAAATAGGAGGATTTGAAGCACATTCAAGCATTGAGGCTAAGCTGTGAAGTTGGGAGACAAGTTCAGAGACTTGCATCGGTCGATGCAAGTGATGGTGTCGATCGATGCATCATCCAGCAGAAGAATTGGAAGTTTTCTCACAAGTTTTAAAGATTTACAAAGCTGCCCCAAAGTTTTCCATATTTGCATCATTGGTCTCTGGAAGTTTTTAGGAATATAAATAGGATTTTTGGTCATTGTTTTAGACCTAAGCTTTATTTTTCCCTGCAACTTTTGAGAGAAGACCCTGAGAGATTTTAGAGAGCTTTTGGAGAGAAGAATCAAGACTCATTCAAAGAAGATTTAGAACTTCTTTTCTTCTTCTTTTAATCTCTTAATGCTATCTATTTTATTTATGATTTGTGTTCTTACAATCATTTCTGAGTAGATCTACATGTTAGGGTTAGGGTTTCTTATTAGGGATTTCATGGATTGTTAGATCTGTTTATTTTTGATTCATTATCTTTCTTGTTCTTCACCATAGGTTGTTCTAAATGCTAAATCTTTGATTAGTCATCTAGATTTAGATCTTAGGATTATTGATTGATATGAAAATATAATTAATTTTTCTGACAAAAACCTTTGGTGAGCAAAATTACTTTTTGCAAAGAGATTTGAATTAGTGATTTTGTGAACTTATCTAAACTTGATTTTATTGCTGGTTTTTAACTTGAATTTTGTAAAGAGATTTAGATTTTCTGGTTTTTAATTTAGATAATATTTGCAGTGAGAACTGATTTATTTTACAATTGTGTTTAGAGTTCAAGAACAGTGCTTTAATTGATCTGATTTTCCATGATTTCCTGAGAATTTCCGGAAGCCTAGCGTTTATTCCTATTGATTTACAACTCTTTTATTTTCTGTTTTTGCATTGTTTTTACAATTTTGGTTTAGCATAATTAAAAGATTATTAAATCTATTGTGTGAATCTAGAGTCCTTGTGGATTCGATCCCTAAGTACTACAATTGATCTCTTAATTTGAGACTAGGATCAGATCCGCGCTACAGCGCGGAAGAATATTCATATATGTAAATATGATTTGTAGTAAAAATTAGAATATACATAAAATTTTATAGAAGATTACATTTGTAAAAGTACACAGTCATAACGTAGGCTTTGATGGACTAACCCATAAAAGATCGTATTCGTATAAAAATATACGCATTAATATGTTATATTTGACAAACCAATCCATAAAAAATTGCATTTGTAAAAATACACAATCATAATGTATGTACTTTTTTTATGGAACAGTCCGTAAAATATTATATTTGTAAAAATATATTTGTAAGAAATACACACTCACAGTGTATATTTTAACGGACCAACCCACTTAAATATTACATTCATAAAAATATCCATTTGCAAACAATATACAGTCACAATATATTTTGATAGACCAACCCGTAAAGAATTTTATTCATAAAAATATCAATCCTCACCTGCTCTACCATATGTCATAAAAATATCAATCCTCACCCGCTGTACTATATCATTTTGAGTTTTGCAAACCATGGATTTTTATAAAAGAGAATCCTATATTCTAAATCCTATATGTATATATATTAAATTGTTAGATTTGATTAACTTTTGAAAAGTATGTGTTATAAGTACATATTATTAAGTTTAAGTAAACCACGTGGGATTTGTATTACCAAATTCATCTAAAAGAAGACACTCATGCAGCTAATATACTTGGCAAGTATTACTTGCATACATCATGAGAAAACAAATGCTCATAAATGAAGTGGAGCTTTTACATGGCTGTCTGATCACCTTCACTTTTTCTCTACTTATCTGCTTCTCTTCTACTGTATTGTTCTATTCAAACTTTCTCAATTCTTCTCATGTTTATTCCTTCTCCATATGTTGCAGTTCAATAGATGATGCACTTTTGTGGATCAGAACCACCAAACCCATAATATAATGGTATATTAGTACAACTGTACCTGCAAGAAGAGAATAAAAAATATACTACTTTATCCTCACATTTAGATTTAAGAATTGTTAGTTAATTTACTAACAACAATTTACAGACAAAAACGAAAAATCATAAAGATCAGATTGTTCTACACATTATTCAAACAGTTACACTTATCATTTTAATGAACACTATGGAATAACATACACAAAAACATACATATATCAACCATTTTAGAAGCTTTTAAGACATTTTGATTACTTGCTTATGAATCCATGAATAGTATTGTTAGCTAGTTTTAAAATCAAATGAATAGATTTCAATGCAAAAATAAAATAAAATAATAGGGTGGGTAAAGCTTAACATGTGAGCACCAATTAACATTTTTTCTGGTTTTATATATAATCATACATTCACACGCTTGCCATGGAAATAGATGACAACCCTTCCTAACGATGCAACATACATGCACAATTAATTTTGTTTTTATACAACAAACTAATTTAAGAGGTCAAACCGTAGAAAGAAGAACTCACTGTTGCATGTCATCGTCTCTAGTTGATATATTTGCATATCTTAGTTTATGTTCTGCAACAAAAGAAGTGTGATATATGCAAGCTGGTTATAAGGCCAAAAGTTTGGATAATTTTATTAGTCAATAAAAAAGAAAAACATTTGATCATGAGACTGTATCTCGACTTCTATTATGAGCTCATAAAAAGAACCTTTAGAGCAACAATGTGATTTATCTGTATCATATTTACAAATGTGTGAGATAAGTAAAAAAATAATGAAGGATCTCAAATAAGGGATTGTTGGCATTATTAACATTAATATTTTGCTCATTTAAAAATCAAACCATTTGAGAAAGAAAAAAAAGATAGATCGAAAATTACCTATTTCATACCGATGAATAGAGCTCATAATGACCTCTGTTCTGCAAAAATCGGATTACTGAACAAATGATGTATGATTAGCTTCACACACTAATAATTCTAGACTGCAAAACAACCATAGTGCCAAAGTCAATACCATCTAGAGAAAAGATTATATAAAACCTCAATCATGAAGAAATGAAATATAATAAAAAGGGTGTGTCATTCGTAATCACCATTATCTCCTTTAGTTTCAAACTCATATCTCTTCTGATTAGCATCAGTTTCAGCTCTCAACATCTCGAGATGCTTCCCACGGTTTCCTCGTTCTCTTCATTATACTTTATACATCTGTTCTTCACTTTCTTCTTCTACCTTCAAATTAACAACCAGCATTTATCGCTTTTCTAGTTTGTAGTATCTAGAAACATCAAAGGTGAGATAGTTGTGCAGGAGAGTAAAGTATTTGATCTAGAATTATTTAGAAAAATCCAGTCTATGATTAAATCTTAGATTTTGAACTGTTGCTCAGATTACCTGATATGTTCTACATGTACGCCAAAACCTTTTTTAGGCCATATGCTTCAAATCTGACTGCATATAATCCCAGCAGCTGGAGTAAACTCCTATTCATATAACATTCACAAAGCAAAGTTTGAAGAAAGGATCGAAGGAAAAACTCACAATCTTATACTCTATAAACAAAAAAAATTGAGAAGGTGATCAGATCTTACCTTTTTCTTGTTGGTAAGTTGTGATTATATTGTTTCCTGAGAAGAAGCGCAAAATCGCTGTGACGTCTCGTCTCAACCATGCCTCCAACGATCTCTCTTCTTCAACGCCGCGGCGTCTCAATGTTTAATAATCGAGTCTCAATGTTTATATCTAGGGTTATATACCCAAAAAAGAGTTTAATTGTTTGATGTAGGATCCGAATAAAAATACGCGGATTTTCTTGATCCGGCGAATGATCCAACAAAGAGGATCCAATTTCATAGAGTCGGGTCTGTAATTTAAGAATTTCGAGTTATTTAAGAAATAAAACCCGATTCGATTACTTTTAATGTCTCATTTAACCTTAATGATTTTGTTTTCTGGTCATTGACATTGGGGGCATTTTCGTCCAAAGATAAGTTGTACTTCTCTTTTACTAATATAGAGATAGTAGCTCTAGGGTAAATTTGAGCATATCAAATTTTGGCGCTGTTGCTGGGGACTCTTTTGATTCACCATTAGATTAAAATCTTTGATTTTGTCTAAATTTTTCTTTTTGTATTTTACTCACACGCTTCTGTTTCTTTTCTCTTGTGTGTTTCAGGTACATGCCTAAGCCTAGCATCAGAAAAAATCCTACTGGTCTAGTTGTTAAGTTTACAAACCAAGAGTTAGGACAACTAGAGCGTGAAAACATAAAAGCAGCCAAATCAGCAAAGATGGTCAACCCAATCATATTGAGACCATATGCGGCTGGAGTTTTGAGGGATCAAGAGGGTCATGTGCGCAACGAACAAGGCCAAAAACTTGATGCTGACGGACGGGTTATTCAGGAAGAACTCGTCGTGGTCGATGAGAATGCAGAAGGCATCGACCGATGCAATGAAGGCGTCGACCGACGCAATGATGGCATCGGTCGATGCAACCTTGGCGTCGATCGACGCAATGCCAGAGCCGGTGCGAATGGTGCAGATTTGGATGGTAACGACCAGCAGAACGGTCAGGGCAGACGGGAAAACAATGGAGAGCTTGTCAAGACTCTTGCGGAATTCAACAGACCAGACTTGTTCTATGAGAACCGCTCCTCAATTGTCCCTCCTCCATTCCCAAGGAATGATTTTGAGCTGAAGCCTGCCTATTTTGCTCTTGTTGGACAAAGGCCATTCCAGAACATACCAAATGAGAAGCCTCTAGACCATATTGAGCACTTTGAGGATATAGTCACAAGCATCAAAGCTAATGGAGTCACAAAGGACTATATCTACTGCAAGCTTTTCCCCTACTCTCTTGCTGGGGAAGCTTCTCATTGGCTAAGGCAACTCAAACCAGGATCTCTGTAGACCTGGAATGACATCAATGTGGCATTCTTGAACTAATTCTATGATGATGCAATGTCTGATGAGCTGAGGATTAAGCTCTCTACCTTCAGACAAGGACCAGCTGAATCTTACAAAGCTGCTTGGGTGAGGTTCAAAGAATACCAGAGGGACTGTCCACATCATGGGTTCTCAGAGGTGCAGTTGATCAGTATCTTCTTTAGTGGGATTGACTGGAGGTATCAGATGGCTTTGGATGCTGTTAGTGATGGGAACTTCAAGACAAGGTACCCAGATGACGCTGAAAAGTTGATAGAAATGCTAGCATCAAGCAACAGCACTAAGAATGCGGACCTAGAGCGATAAAGAGCACATGAAGGCCATGATTCAAATCAGTTTGCTACAGTGAATGCTAAGTTGGATACAGTGCACAATCTTCTTGTGGGAAAGAAGTCTGTCCATTTTGCTGAAGATGTTGAGACATTTGAGCCAAAGCCAGAGACTACAGAAGAAGATGTCAACTATGTGTATGGAGCTGGGTATGAGGCACAGAAATTTGGCAATCAACAAAGCAATAGGCCTTACAGTGGAAACTCTTTAGGCTATACTCCTAAGCCGGATTACCAGAAGCAGCAGCAGAACAGTGGTTTTACAAGGACCTATGGTAATTCTTCTTATCAGTCTCCACCTCCACAGACTTCTGACAGTCGATGGAGGCCATGCTTGAGCAGATTCTTCAAGGTCAAGAGCAGCTGACAGTGACATTCAATGGGAAGATTGACAATGTCTACATGGAGCTGACTGGGAAGTTTGATGCATTAAACACTCATGTTAAGAAGCTGGAGAATCAGGTGATTCAGACTGCTGGGTCTGTTAAACGATAAGAGGGTTTTCTTCCTGGAAGAACAGAGTCGAACCCCAAGCATACTTGTAATGCAATTTTGGTGGAGGAAGTTCAATCATCCGGTAGCTGATGTTGCATCGACCGATACACAAGAGCATCGGTCGATGCAAACTCAATCAAGCGTCGATCAACACAATATCAGCATCGATCGACACTCCCCACAAACAGCTTCGGTTTCTCTCTGAGCTGCACCATCTGATTCAGAGCAAGCCTATAAGCCTAAGGTTCCTTATCCTAAGCCTAGGAGGTCTAAGCAGGAGATTGAAGAAGCTAGATGCAAAGCTATGATGGACAAGGTGATGATTGAGATGCCTTTGATTGATGCAGTCAAGTTTTCTCCTGGGATTAAGCGGTATGTGAAGAGAATGGTCACTAATGGTTTGAGCCCTGAGGAAGGAGCTTTGCTAACCAAGGATGTCAGTGCAATTCTGTTGAACCAACCTGCTCAAAGGAAGAAAGAGAGGAAAGAGAAAGTGGTTGTCTGTGAGAAAGTGAGTGCAATGATTCAGAGTAGGGTTGTAGAGAAATTACCTGATCCTGGAAGCTTTGTACTTGATTGCTCTATCTCTGCAGAACGGTTTGCTCACTCACTTTGTGATTTTGGTTCTAGTATCAATTTAATGTCACATTCTGCTGTTGTGAGACTTGGGATGACAGATTTCAAGCCAACTAAGATCTCTCTTATCCTAGCTGATCGATCCAGAAGGATTCCTGAAGGTGTTTTAGAGGATATTCCAATCAAGATTGGAGATTGCATGATTCCCACTGACTTTGTGGTGCTGGAATATGACAAAGAGCCTACTGATCCTCTCATCTTAGGACGCTCATTCTTGGCTACAGCTGGTGCTGTCATAGATGTAAAGAAATGACACATATCTCTGAATGTGGATTATTTGGTCATGAACTTTGAGATGGACAAGCTGAGAAGAGCTCCCACTATTGATGGTCAGACATTTTCTCTGGAAATTGCTTTTGATGATGATATGATCGTTGAGCTTCATGGAGACATTGATGCTGGGTATGTCAAAGAGTTGGAGACTGCTGAGAAAGTGAGCAAGCAAGTTGTTAAGCTTGAAGATTGGAGTGGAGATCATCTAATCAGTACTAGAGACCATGATGAGGTTCTGATGCATGACAAGTCGCTGGCAGATGACGTTTTTGTAATGGAAACACGGATTGCTGAGGTTAGTTGCAGAATCGTTGAAGAAACACGAGTTGCAGGCTCAGCATCGATCGATGCAGTTGTAGCATCGATCGACACACCTTCCAGAGCCAGTTCAGACTTGTTCAAAACCGCAGATTCTCGAGTTGATACCTTAGCTGCAAGTCCTAGACCAGTTGTAAAGCTGAAATCTCACCACTCCACACTCCAGAGTCCGCAGGTAAGGCCAAGGTATGAATCTTCTTCACCCAAACCTTCTCCTATCATCAATAAGACTTTCAAAGCTACAAAAATTGTTTTGCAGTTAACCAAGCCACGAGATTATCATAGAGCGCTTGTTTCTTCTATTGATGATTTTGCAAGACATAACAGAAAGCCACCCATACCTCAGACCCGTCATGGTCATGATCCTCACATCCTTGGCAGATCTCATATACCTACTACCCTACACACCACCTTGGATGAAGAGGACATTCTCTCGGAAGCATTCATTGTCATGTTCTGATCCACCGCATGATTAAGATCCAACACAGTCAAGCTAATGACTGAAAACAAGCGCTTAGTGGGAGGCAACCCACTCATAGGTTTTTCTTTTCCACTTAAATTGAGTCATTTTTATTCTTGCTTTGAGTCAGTTTGAATTTGTATTGAATTGTGACCTTCTATCTATCATGTTGCGTTTAATCTTGTGTTTGAGTGATTTTTAGCAGTGATAACATCCAAGGAATGAGAGAAACACAAATTAATGCAGCTAACTCAAGAGTAATGTTCGAACTCTCTGCATCTGCAGAGTGCATCGACCGACACACCATCAGCATCGGTCGACACAGAATATCCGGACTGGTAACACGTTTTTGTTCACACTTTCAATACTTATTCATTTTTGTTTATTTTTTTCGCCAATCTCTTACTTGATAACACTGGGGACAGTGTTGTTTAAGTCTGGGGGAGGCAGTTACTAACTACGTTTTTGTTTTTGAGAGTCAAACAAAAAAAATTGTTTTATTGAGTCAAAATTTTTGTTGGGAACTATGACTTTTTGTTTTAGAGTACTGCCTTGGTTGATTAATGCTGCAGATTGAGTCCAAAATCCGACTACTAAAAAATCCAAAGGCTGGCCAGTGAACCATAGACATCCAAATTTCCAACAGAATCCACAAAAGTCTGAGGTAATCTCTGTACTTTTCTTTTTATACTCATCAAGGAGATTGATGTTCATAGGGCTTGACTCCTTGTTCATACCTGACAAGTAAGATTTCAGAAAAGAATTAAAAAATTGGTACTCCTCTCCCTTATTTAAGTTTAAAAGATTTTTCCTGAGAGCTTTTTTTTTTTTTTGACAACAATAGAATCAGCTCAAAAGAGCCAATTTGGAGGAAAAGAGTTCACAAACAAAACATGCTGCGGAGACAGTCGCGCTTGGCGTGCCAAGGAATCCGCTTTGACATTCGCAGTACGGGGGATTAGAGATAGAGAGAAGGAAGGGAACTCCACTTGATCTATCCTGAGAGCTTTATTTAAAAAAAAAAGAGAATAAAAGATGAGATGATTTTGATCAGTTTAGAGGGATAGGTAAATTACCTTTGACCCCATTATTCTACTCTTGAGTCAAATGATCACACAAAGTTTGGAAGCGAGGGGTAGGTAAATTACCGATGACCCCATTATTCGCCTACACCTTTGATAAAAAGAAAAAAATGATAAGAAAAAAAATAAAGCAAAACTCAAAGGAAGATTAAATATAATAAGTCTGGGGGAGAGAAAGAGTACCACATGTGTTAAAGAAATTGTCTTGCTTGTTATGGTATTGTACGGGAATGAGTCTAGAAGGTTCTTGACATTGATCAAATTGATGAGTCCCATCGATGAAGGCTTAATGGAGGATGTTGTGGAATTTGGGATGAAACAAATGCCAACGGAGAAGTACATGGTGGTTTGATTAGGATTTGTCTGCTAAGCATATGGATTATGATTTGGATGATCATGGCATTAATTTAAGAAGAAAAGGAGTTTCCGCGTTTTCAAACCTTTTCCACAGATGAAGTTCTTGATTTGCTTGAGGGCAAGCAAAAGCTAAGTCTGGGGGAATTGATATATCATGGTTTTTAGGTGTTTTTAGCCATGATATAAGTCCTATCTATAGAGTCTTTTTGGTGTTTTTAGAGTCTTTATGAGTCTTTATAGGATTTAGCATGGATGTGAGCATAATTGAGCTAAATAGGAGGATTTGGAGCACATTCAAGCATTGAGGCTAAGCTGTGAGGTTGGGAGACAAGTTAAGAGACTTGCATCGGTCGATGCAAGTGATGGTGTCGATCGATGCATCATCCAGCAGAAGAATTGGAAGTTTTCTCACAAGTTTTGAAGATTTACAAAGCTGCCCCAAAATTTTTCATATTTGCATCATTGGTCCCTGGACGTTTTTAGGAATATAAATAGGATTTTTGGTCATTGTTTTAGACCTAAGCTTTATTTTTCCCTGCAACTTTTGAGAGAAGACCCTGAGAGATTTTAGAGAGCTTTTGGAGAGAAGAATCAAAACTCCTTCAGAGAAGATTCAGAACTCCTTTTCTTCTTCTTTTAATCTCTTAATGCTATCTATTTTATTTATGATTTGTGTTCTTATAATTATGTCTGAGTAGATCTACTTGTTAGGTTTAGGGTTTCTCATTAGAGATTTCATGGATTGTTAGATCTGTTTATTTTGGATTCATTATCTTTCTTGTTCTTCACCATAGGTTGTTCTAAATGCTAAATCTTTGATTAGTCATCTGGATTTAGATCTTAAGATTATTGATTGATATGAAAATATAATTGATTTTTCTGACAAAAACCTTTGGTGAGCAAAATTACTTTTTGCAAAGAGATTTGAATTAGTGATTTTGTAAACTTATCTAAACTTGATTTTATTGCTGGTTTTTAACTTGAATTTTGCAAAGAGATTTATATTTTCTTGTTTTAAATTTAGATAATATTTGCAGTGAGAACTGATTTATTTTACAATTGTGTTTAGAGTTCAAGAACGGTGCTTTAATTGATCTAATTTTCCATGATTTCCTGAGAATTTCCCTAAGTCTAGCGTTTATTCCTATTGATTTACAACTCTTTTATTTTCTGTTTTTGCAATGCTATTTAAATTACAATTTTGGTTTAGCATAATTAAAAGATTGTGTGAATCTAGAGTCCTTGTGGATTCGATCCCTAAGTACTACAATTGATCTCTTAATTTGAGAGAGTAGCTCTAGGGTAAATTTGAGCATGACTTGGGTTTTGAGTAATGGGCGATTTGGTGGAGTTTGGGAGCGAGATTCGACTCTCGGCTGCGTGCGTATCGAGGTTGCAGAGGTAGTGTCGATCGACACCAATTGGTGTCGGTCGACACCAGTGAAGCGACATCGATCGACACTGTGGGGTAGTGTCGATCGACACCAAGAGCCAGTGTCGGTCGACACTTGACTAGTGTCGGTCGACACATCCCTTCCAGCGAGATGATGTAGGTTTTCCTGGTTTGTATGATTTGCTTGTTGATTGTTTGGAACATTGGAATTACAGTTGCTTGTGTGTATAGCCTAGTAGATGGGAGGATTGCCACACTGAGTGTTTATAAAATACTCATGCATCTCAATTTGTGTTTGTGGTGCAGGTAAAGACAAAGTGTGATCGTGGAATCAAGGCGATGAAAAGGAAGATGTTTTAGGGACTCGATTAGTTGTTGTCTGGAATTGCTAGGTCGCTAGAGTTGGGTCATTAGAAACATTGCTAGGTTGATGGTTCTATGATTCATGTTGGTTGAGTTTTGGATATTGTTATGTTATAATTATTGGATATTAAGGTTGGTTATTTCCACTGTTGATTGTGATTGTTGTAGGTGGCTAGTGGATATGGGATCACTAGTTGTAGTTTATTATTATTATTATTATTTATTATTTATTATTTTCATTAATTAAAAAAAAAACGGGTCGGATTGTTTCAGTTTAGTATCAGAGCCCTTACGGGTCTAGGTTTGGGTTCACTAGGCTTTGTGATGTAGATGTTTGGGATTTGCATGCTTTGATTGATTATGTGAGTTAGTCAATTGTGTGTGGCATGGAGTCCTAGAACATCCTCTTCGAGCATATTGTGTGATTCCACGGTGAGTATATGTTTTTGTGTTAGTATAATTGCGTGCTTAGCCTTCTGTTCATGGTAGTGCAGATGGTTAGAGAGGATGATGTTGCTGGTCGTGGTCGTGGACGCGGACGTGGTCATGGACGTGGACGTGGTCGTGGTAGGGGCAGAGGCCTAGCAATGAGTGATACTGCAAACTAGAGTGTGACAGTTGAGGGTGTTGGCGAGTTGCATGAATTCTAGGAGGATTCCATGAGTTTGGCCGGAGGGGGCGGTGTTGATGCTCAAGTGGCCAGTGATGCTAGGGTTCCGGGTGTGGGAGTCCCAGCAAGTGGAGTCCCTGGTGTTGATCTTACGGGCTTGTTAGCACAATTGTTGGAGCGGTTGCTGGCAGTGGTACCGGCTCAGGCTCATGTAGTGCCACCAGTGGTGGCAGAGGAGCGGCAGCCAGTGGCTGCGGATGCAGGAGCACATGGACGTTATTTGTCCATGCTCAAGGAGATAAAGGGCATCGAGACTGCGCGGTTTTTGGGTGGTACAGATCCTACTGCTGCAGATGCTTGGAGGACGAGTGTGGAACAAAACTTCCAGACTCTGAGATGTCCTGAGGAGTTTTGAGTGGACATAGAGGTCCACCACTTGGTTGGTGATGCTCTGGTGTGGTGGAGATCAATGGCTGCTAGGAGAGTGCAAAGGGAGATGACTTGGGCTGACTTCATCGGGGAGTTCAACCGCAAGTACTTTCCGAGAGAGGCATTGGACCGGTTGGAGGTGCAGTTTCTTTAGTTATCTCAGGGAACGCGGTCAGTGCAGAAGCTGGACTTGGAGTTCAGTCGACTGCTATCTTATAGGGGTGGGGCTATGGAGTCTGAGGAGTCTCATATCATAAGGTTTTTGAGGGTCCTACGTGACGATCTAAGGGTTCACTATAGAGGGCAGAGCTATGCTACGCGTGCAGAGCTGCTTGAGACTGCAGTAGAGATCGAGGAGGACATCCGGGCACAATCAGTGGCGGTTAGTCCAGCAGTTCAGCCTAGTAAGGCTCAACATCATGGATGTTCTAGCAGGGGCGGCAAACCTGCGCAGGGAACCAAGAGGAGGTGGGACGCTATGCAGAGGCCGAGTGGTGCGAGTTGCTTCGGGTGTGGGAGCAAGGATCACAAGGTTGCTAGCTGTCCCAAGAAAAGTGCCCCGATGGCAGCGGTCGTGTATGTTATCATTGCAGGGAGCCAGGGCACATCAGGCTCTTGTGTCCCAAGTTGCAGCCGGTAGTAGTGGCAGCGATGCAGTAGGTGCAGCCGAGAGGGCAGCAGGTGGCACGGATTGAGCAGGCGCCACGGGTGTACACGACTACAGAGACTGGTGGAACCAGTGCCGGGGCGATCACATATATAATTTCTTGTACTTAAACTTTATGAATTTCAGTAGGTTTAGATTTTATGTTTTTCCTGTGATAAGGTGTTAGGTTCTCAACACATGAGGTTTGTGTAGGAACCTTGTTGCTGGGCAGGTTTAAGTCTCATGTTATGTTTGATTTTGGAGCTTCTCATAGCTTCATTACTCCGGAGTGTGCAGAGAGCGCGAGAATCAGAGGGGGTCCCGGGGAGCGTACATGAATTGTCAGAGTTGCGGGAGGCAAGTTCTAGAGAGTTATTGGACGAGCTAGAGGAGTGGATATTCAGATCGCAGGAGAGTCATGGCCAGCGGATTTGATTATCAGTCTAGTGGAGTTGTATGATGTTATTCTCGGGATGGATTGGTTGCATCGACATATGGTGCATTTGGATTGCCATCGGGGTAGAGTGGAGTTTGAGCGTCCATGTGGGAAGTTGGTTTTTCAGGGTATTAGACCGACTTCGGGGAGTCTCGTGATCTCGGCCATTCAGGCTGGGAAGATGATCGAGAAGGGCCGTGAGGCTTATTTGGTTACTATATCAATGCCAGAGTCAGTGGGGAAGTCTACGGTTAGCGGTATTCAGGTTGTTGAGGAATTTGAGGATGTGTTTCAGTCATTGTAGGGATTACCACCATCTCGGTCTGATCCTTTCACTATGGAACTGGAACTGGGGACGACGCCGTTATCCAAGGCTCCTTACAGAATGGCTCCAACAGAGATGGCAGAGCTGAAGAAGCAGCTAGAGGATTTGTTGAGCAAGGTATTCATCTGGCCTAGTGTATCATCGTGGGGAGCGCCGGTGTTATTTATTAAGAAGAAGGATGAGAGTTTCCGGTTGTGTATTGATTACCGGGGTTTGAACCGGGTCACTGTGAAGAACAAGTACCCTCTTCCCAGGATCGACGAGTTGTTGGATCAGTTGAGGGGTGCTACTTGGTTCTCCAAGGTAGATCTGGTGTCGGGTTATCATCAGATACCGATAGATGAGGCAGATGTGAGGAAGACGGCTTTCAGGATGAGGTATGGGAATTATGAGTTTGTGGTGATGCCTTTCGGGTTGACTAATGCACCAGCAGCGTTTATGAGGTTGATGAACAGCGTGTTTCAGGAGTTTCTGGACGTGTCTATCATCATTTTCATTGACGATATCCTGGTATTTTCTAAGAGTCCTGAAGAACATGCAGTACATTTGAGGGCAGTTCTGGAGAAGCTGCGGGAGCTGAAGTTGTTTGCTAAGTTGAGCAAGTGCAGTTTTTGGCAGCGTGAGATGGGTTTTCTAGGTCACATTGTCTCTGCAGAGGAGGTTTCTGTAGATCCGGAGTGTCACAGAGATCAGGAGTTTCCTTGGTTTTGCAGGTTACTACAAGAGGTTTGTACAGGGTTTTGCAAGTAGGGCACGGCCTATGACTAAATTGACAGGGAAGGATGTTCCTTTTGTTTGGACACAGGAGTGTGAGGAGGGCTTTGAAAGCCTTAAGGATATGTTGACTACTACGCTAGTGTTGGCTTTGCCTGAGCAGGGAGAACCCTATGTGGATTATACTGATGCATCTATAGTTGGTTTGGGGTGTGTGTTGATGCAGCATGGGATGGTGATTGCTTACACTTTGCGGCAGTTGCGGAAGCATCAGGGCAACTATCCTACTCATGATTTGGAGATGGCTGTTGTAGTTTTTGCCTTGAAGATTTGGAGATCTTATCTTTATGGTGCAAAAGTACAGGTGTTTACAGATCATAAGAGCCTAAAGTATATATTCACTCAGCCCGAGCTGAACTTGAGGCAGAGGCGGTGGATGAAGCTGGTGGTGGATTATGATTTGGAGATAGCCTATCACCTTGGTAAGGCTAACACGGTTGCAGATGCTCTGAGTCGGAAGATGGTAGCTTCGGCTCAGGAGCAGGAAATGGAGTCTCTGGTAGGAGAGATCAGTGCTTTGAGGTTATGTGCTGTTTCTCAGGAACCGTTGGGTTTGGAGGTAGTTGATAGAGCAGATCTTCTGAGTAGGGTGCGTTTGGCTCATAAGAAGGATTTGGGGCTGGTAAATGCCTCTAAGGATGTTGATTCAGAGTATCAGGTCTCAGATAATGGTACTATCTTGGTGCACGGTCGGATTTGTGTGCCCAACGATGAGGAGTTGAGGCAGGAGATCCTGAGAGAGGCTCATGCAAGCAAGTTTTCTATTCATCCAGGAGCGACTAAGATGTACCGTGATCTCAAAAGGTACTATCACTGGATCGGGATGAAGAAGGATGTAGCTAGTTGGGTCGCAAAGTGCGATGTGTGTCAGCTAGTGAAGGCTGAGCATCAGGTTTCTGGCGGGTTACTGAAGAGTCTACCCATTCCTGAGTGGAAGTGGGATATGATCACTATGGATTTTGTGGTAGGATTGTCAGTGTCTCGGACTTTTGATGCTATCTGGGTCATTGTGGACCGGTTGACTAAGTCAGCATATTTTTTGGCCATTTAGAAGACTGATGGAGAAGCGGTCTTGGCTAAGAAGTATGTGAAGGAGATAGTAAAGTTGCATGGGGTGCTAGCGAGTATTGTGTCTAATAGGGACTCTAAGTTCACTTCAGTGTTTTGGAAAGCATTTCAGGCAGAGATGGGCACTAAGGTGCATAGGAGTACAGCTTATCATCCCCAGACCGATGAACAGTCAGAGAGGACGATCCAGACGCTGGACAATTTGCTGAGGATGTGTGTGTTGGATTGGGGTGGGCATTGGGCAGATTACCTGAACCTGGTAGAGCTTGCTTACAACAACAATTATCAGGCGAGTATTAAGATGGCTCCTTATGAGGGTTTGTATGGGAAACCATGCCGTACACCGTTATGCTAGACTCAGGTGGGGGAGAGGAGCATGTTCGGGGCAGATTTTTTCCAGGAGACCTCAGAGAAGATTTGACTTCTCAAGCTGAACATGAAGGAGGCTCAGGATAGGCAGAGGAGTTATGCTGATAGGAGGAGGAGAGATCTTGAGTTTCAGGTAGGAGACAGAGTGTACCTCAAGATGGCCATGTTTTGGGGTCCGAACAGGTCATTGACAGAGACTAAGTTGAGTCCAAGGTTTATGGGTCCGTTCAGAGTGATTGAGCCGGTGGGACCGGTAGCATATGCTGGAGTTGCCTGAGGTTATGCGGGCATTCCACAAGGTTTTCCATATTTCTATGTTGCGGAAGTGTCTCCGTGAGGATAATCAGTTGTTGGCTAAGATTCCTGAAGATCTTCAGCCCAACATGACTTTGGAGGCGAGACCAGTGAGGGTTCTCGGGAGGAAGATCAAGGAACTTCAGAAGAAGAAGATTCCTTTGATGAGAGTCCTTTGGGATTGTGATGGTGTTGAGGAGCAGACTTGGAAGCCAGAGGCGAGGATGAAGGCAAGGTTTAAGAAGTGGTATGAGAAGCAAGCCGCGACTTGAGCTTGTCTAGCCTGGTCCCATCTATAATTTGTGGCTGGAGCGGGAATAGAGTATTCCAGCCTATCTCTCTTGTTTACTTGGTCGCTTAGGGGTGGTTGGTTGTGCGACAAAGTAACAAGATGAGGTGGTTTTCGGGGTATGAAATTCTCGTGAAGTAGGGTTTTGGAGGAAATTTTCCTGAAATAGAGGTTTCCAAAACTGGAAAATGCTAAAAATGGAAAATTTTATGTGAGTTAGAATTTGTCCATTTTAGTGGTGGAGAGCCTTGGAGGGGCTTGTGTGGCCTTAGTAGCAGACTTTTGAGTCATTGTGCCCGTGTGTGGCTGTCTTTTGAGATATTGTGTGGCCTTTGTGGCGGGCTGTTTAGCCAATTGTGTGGCCTTTGTGGCGGGCTGTTAAGCCAATTGTGTAGCCTTTGTGGCGGGCTGTTTAGCCAGTGTTTCCTGTTTATGCGGTCCTTCGGGATGTATGGTCTTCGTGATGGTCCTTTGGGACGAGTGGTCTTCGTGACGGTCCTTTGGGACAAGTGGTCTTTGTGACGGTCCTTCGGGACGAGTGGCCTTGGTGGCGTTCCTGTTTGGGACATTTGTTTGGCCTTGGTGGCAGTCCTGTTGAGGACTTTTTTTTGGCCTTGGTGGCGGTCCTGTTGAGGACATTTGTTTGGCCTTTGTGGCGGTCCTGTTTAGGACAATTTGTTTTGCCTTGGTGGCGGTCCTGTTTAGGACATTTGTTTGGCCTTGTGGCATGTATATGATCCTTGTGTGGTCATGAGGTATTCTAGAGAGGGGATATGTGGTTGGTAGGACATTGTCATGTTTTACGCGAGCCACGGGAAGGAAACCTGTATAGGGATAGGACTCAGACGTGTTCAGAATTATTTGCTCGCGACTTTTGGGGGGACTTTGGTTCTTGTAGTACTACCATATTCTGAGACTTTGTGGCTTGGGCGTATGGTTGGTATATCGACTTTGGATGACGATCCGGGGGCGCGATGTAGGGTGGCAACCCGAGAGACGAATATTAGACTTCCTTATATATTATGGCATGCGGGCTTAGGCCCGATGAGGAGCCAACATTATGGCATGCAGGTTTCGGCCTGATGAGGAGCCAACATTATGGCATGCAGGTTTCGGCCTGATGAGGAGCCAATAAAAACTCAAGGTTAAGGCCTATGAGTAAAGGAAAGTCCAAAAGTCGAGAGCAAATAATGCCTGGAACGTGAGTTTATCGCCTAGAGGTGACTTTCCGTAGATCGGTCAGAGGGGTGCGGACCGTGGAGACGTTGCACGAGAGTCCTTGGCTGATGGTTGTTCGAGATTCGAGGACGAATCTATGTTGGTGGGGGAGAATTGTAACCCCCACAAACCAAAACTCTGCGTTTTGGGGGTGGGTGTCGATCAACACCAAGGATGCTGTCGGTCAACACCATTAATTTATGGTTCAACCAGATTGATTCAATTGTCGATTTTGGTCAGTTTGGTTTAAGGAAAACCATTGAACCGAGATACTTAAGTGGCAATCAACGAAAAAGGGTTTTTTGGCAAGTTTTGTCTCTCGCCGTTTCATCGTTTTGAGAGAAAAAGAGAGAAAGGAGCTGTTCTTGAGTTTTTGGAGGAGATTGGTGAGATTCTTGGCTGTTCTTGAGAGATTTGAAGCTAGGAAGGATCTAGAAGCTTGCTAGGAAGGTTGGATTCATTACTGTTGGTTAGAATCTTCCTGCAGATAGGTGAGTGCATGACCATGGTTGATCTAAGCCTGTGATTCCTTGTTCTTGCTTGTTTGTTGCTGTTTTTGTGTGTTTTTCTTGCTGGGATTGATTGCTACAGGTTCCTACAGACGTATATGACTTGGTTTTTGAGTAATCGGCGATTTGGTGGAGTTTAGGAGCGAGATTTGACTCTCGGCTTCGTGCAGATTGCGGTTGCAGAGGTAGTGTCGATCGACACCAATTGGTGTAGGTCGACACCAGTGAAGCGGCATCGATCGACACTGTGGGGTAGTGTTGGTCGACACCAAGAGCCAGTGTCGGTCGGCACCTCCCTTCCAGCGAGATGATGTTGGTTTTCCTGGTTTGTATGCTTTACTTGTTGATTGTTTGGAACATTGGAATTACAGTTGCTTGTGTGTATAGCCCAGTAGATGGGAGGATTGCCTCACTGAGTGTTTATAATATACTCATGGATCTCAATTTGTGTTTGTGGTGTAGGTAAAGGCAAAGTGTGATCGTGGAATCAAGGCGATGAAGAGGAGGATGTTCTAGGGACTTGATTGGTTGTTGTCTGGAATTGCTAGGTTGCTAGAGTTGGGTCAGTAGAAACATTGCTAGGTTGCTAGTTCTATGATTCATGTTGGTTGAGTTTTGGATATTGTTTTGTTATAATTATTTGATTATTATTGGATATTGAGATTGGTTATTCCCGCTGTTGATTGTGATTGTGGTAGGTGGCTAGTGGATATGGGACCACTAGTTGTAGTTTATTATTATTATTATTTATTATTTATTATTTTATTAATTAAAAAAAAACGGGTCGGGTCGTTTCAATTTGTTTCAGCAACAACTAACTCCAAGATAATAAAAAAATTACTACAAGATAATCCAAAAGAAATTGTATAGAATTAAAAAGAAAAAAGAAATTGCACAATGCCAACAACAGTTTCTGACAAGTCTTGAGAAGTATAGTACTTCTTGGGAGATTGAATTGAGTCTTTTTTTGTATTTTCTTCATAATTTCTTGAGTTAATTATGGGATAAGGATTTTTTTTGAAGAGTATTGTCTGGTAAAGACTTTTTGTCCGTGATTACAGATTTCAGCGTTTATTTGAGACTGGAAAGATAATTTTGCCCTCTTCTTTTTCTTAGTTTGGTGAATGGCGTTAGTGGTGAGATGGTGATGATGATCTGGTGGATGATGGTGTTGATGATGAAATCTGGTGAACAAGATGATGGTGTCGATGATGCGATCCGGTGAACGAGATGGTCGTGACGATAATGAGATCTGGTGAAAGAGATGGTGGTGATGATGATGAACTCCGGTGAAAGAGATGGTGGCGAAGTTGATGAGATCCGGTGAAAGAGATGGTAGTGGAGATGATGAGATCTGGTGACAATGATGAGATGAGATGATTTTTGATTGGAACCCTTGGGTTCACAAGATAGTATCCTCTTAAGGTTTATATTTTTTTTCATTTACCACAACACAGATTGAATCCATTAGCTCTGAGATGGTGTTAGTGGTAGGGCGTTTTAGTATTTTGGAGGTGTGTTGAAAATGACAATAATGGTGTTGATGAAGGAGAAGGAAGAAGAGAAGGAGGCGAGGGTTTTCATCGCCGGAGAAGAAGGAAGAAGAGAAGGCCAACATTGTATTTTTGTTTTATCAAAAAAGGCCTAAATCCGATATCACGGATAAAAATACCCAATATCAAAGGTTTTTATTAAAAAAGGCCCATTTAGACAGTAACCCCCAATTTTTTTCCTTTTTTCTTTAGCAACCCTTCTCTCTGAACCCGTGTATCAACTTTCTCCTCTAGTTTGAATTGTTTTGAAAAGTTACATCTTCAACCTAAATTTATCTTCTCTGATATTAATAAATTATTAAATTCTTAAATTAGTCAACTCACAAAAGAAAATATTAATATTATATGAGTACAAGAAAATTTCTTACTAATGGCATGTCCAACCTAGAAATAGCTGGAGATTCTCAAAAAAAAAAGTACTACTTTAATCATATAATTATATTTTTAATTTTTGAATAAAGCTGAACCAATGAAAATTGTCTATGGCCTACAAACAGTATGAGAACGTTTTTTCGGTCAGCAATTCCAGAAGCGTTTGTTTTCTTAGTGGGCCAACTTTTGAGTTTTTAAATTAAAATTTGACCCTACAAAAAACATGAGCAACCCAATAAGTACTCCCACTGGACTTGGTCTAAATAACTGACATGTGTGTAGTAGTAGCTGAGAAACATTTCTAAAAAGTCTCTATTTAAGAAACGTTTCTTTCTCTTTCTTCAGTTTTTAATATTTTTATTAATTTAATTTTGTTGAGCACCCTTAAATTTCTCCACTGGACATGCCCTTGGCTATTAAAGGAAAAAAATTAATCAAAAATATGGAATAAGCTAAGATTTATTTCTTAGCTAAGAAATTTTGCATGTTGATTCTTAGAGGCATGTGTCAATGTCTCAACGTGTGGAGTGTTAATTAAAAAAAAAAGGATGCTTGCGCGCTAATTTTTAATTGAGTGTAGGGTTAGTTTTTTTTATTATTTCTCTCTTGATCTCTCTCTCGATGTTTATCTCCAATGGCCAAACAAAATACACAAATCATTGAGCGTTTGTGACGGCTTCGAGTCAAATCCTTTGACACAAGGGACTGGTTTCGGAATCATTGGGCGTTTCGGTTTCGAAGGCGCTTCCGTCATCATCTCTTCCCCGCAAACAGATTTCCACAATCTCTCTGTTTGATTTGAATTCCATGTTCTTAGTGACAGGTCTTCGTACTTTATGCTTCAATTAGGTTATTTTTGTTTATTAGGGATTTTGATTTTGCAATTTCACTGTAAGCCCAAAAGTGTTTGAAAATTTTGGTTTGATCTTATACAGAATCTAGTTTTCTCCATGTTACTGTGTAGTGAATCATCTGAATTTTGACATTTTTTAGGATTTTTACTGGTTTTTTAAAGCCTAGAATTGAAGTTGCTAAAATCTGTGATTCTGATTAAAGAAGCAGATTTTGTATGTGTTTTGGAAGCTGGGAGCTTTGTTTTAGCCAATTTTTTTTGTTGATTTTGATTATATATGTGCAAGCAAATGTTGATGTGGTGGTAGAGAAACTCAAATCCAAAGGGATTGATGCATATGGAATCTTTCTCATGTTTCCAGTGCTCAACATCGCCGTAATCTTTTTTTTTTGGATAACTCAGGGTAAATCCTTGACCTATGGAGGGGCTCGAGACTAATTCCTGGGGGAGGTGCAGCCTACGGATAAATCCTCTCTCCGGGTATTCAAATGGACCGTATGCAAGGGCTCATATCCATGTGGCCACATAGTAAATGAGTAGCATTTCCGTATCTGGAGAGAATTGATCCTTGGCCTGGACCACATCGCTGTAATCTTGTCGGATCCTAATGGCTATGAGACATTTATATCTATCTTGGGATGTTTGTCATCTGAGTATAAGTTGCAGCTGTTAGTGATTGTAAAATTACAGTATGATGAACTCTTTTATCATCTGAGTATATGTTCAATCTTACCATTGGAGATGACAAACATTATTGGAGATGACATTGGAGATGCAAAAATACAAACTGTAATTTTACAAACTGTAATACTGAAAATATTGTTAACATATATGCTTACAACCTTACCATTGGAGATGACCTAAACCTCTACTTTTAACAAAAATTCAAATAATACCCACACTATTTAGGAAATTATCTTAATCTTCATTTTTTTTTTGTAATTATTGAAATTAAAAAAAACTAGAAAACAGTTATTTAATTTAAAGTGTTTAGACCATCTACAACAGTGATTCTCAGACAGTTGCTCATTTATTAAAAACAAATAAACAATAATAAAAGAAGAGAGAAGGTGAGGAAAATAAGGAGAAAAATGAGAAACGATTCTAGAATCTATAGAACCGTTTCTCACCACATATCACATGACTACTAGTTGAATTTTTTTTTCTAATTTAATCTTTAAATAAATAATTATATTACATTAAAATAATATATATTAAGAACTCATCTCATTTTAACCAGTGGACATGCCCTTAGGTCATCTATTTAGTCCATAATGAAAACCGTATGGAGGTTTATAGACCAGATATATGATTGCTTAAGTGTCCCTTGAAACTATGGTACATATATTAATTTAAAAGTATATATTTTGGTCATGGCAAATTTGGAGAAGATAGGTGTTAATTGTGATTTTCCAATGTGTACTTAATATGGACATGAAAAACCTAAGTTGCCAAAAATGAATCTACCACCTGTTTCCAAACAGCTAAGATATTAGTTATGCTTTAGCAACAGCTCCGTTCAGGGAGTTATTTTTTTTATATGGTACCTATTTTGTATTTTTAGGTGACATTTGAAAATTTTCTTATGTATTCTTGCATAATCAAATGTTTAGGGATTGAAGAAGAGCAAATGGATATTAACGATGACACATATGAAAAAGACATATTTCCAAATTTAGGTTGATACTGATTTCAAAACAACACAGGGGAATGTATCATGGGGGCATGAATGCACGTTTAAGCTTCTTATTATTACACGCAGAGTCTTAAGGAAAGTATCTCTGGTTTAAATATCTAAATTGTTTTTGTTGAATTATACACGTTCAACAAATTATAGAAAACAATGAAAATCGAAATGTAAACTTAAGAAGACTTTGATTCATATAGCAAAATGGTTTCAAATAAGTATTATATGAGAAATAATAGACTATTGCTTTAGGAATTGTTGTAGTCACAATATTGGACTTGATGATGCTAAAATGGTCACTTAGAATTTGAATTTCTTTTACATAAAAATATAATTTAAATTACATATTGTTGGTTATCCATCATGTGTCAAATGAATATGTTTTGGTTTTTGTTGTGAAAAGTGTAACAACAATAAGAGTAAACTTTTTGGTGACTTACTATCATGGGAATATGACAACAATGTTATTTCATAATATCACTCTCAAATATTGATAGGCTTAGCTTTGGTGGTTGAATTTTTACACTATTTAAGGGTAAATGAAAAAAAAAAAAAAAAACTGTGCATATGAAAGGCAATATTCGAATAATATTAATAATGCTTTATTGAATTTAAGACATGGTATTTAGTAGTGTATTAAATTAATAATGTTGGTAATTTATACTTGTATTTTTACAATAAAATAAGTAAGTCTGAATAAAGATAAAATAAGATATTTCGTAATTTAGAAATAATTTTACAAGCAAATTTCCATAAATAAAACCCATCGAATAGTATTTTTCTATTTAATCAAAGCTTTTATTCTTTTCTTTTTACCAATAATATTTAATATGATATATATTGATTTAATATGATATATTATCCGGTTCCTCGCCCTTCAATCTCTTAAAATCAGGAAAAAAAACTCAAACATAATTTTAATAAAAAACGGGGAAAGTATTGATTAAAATCCAAATGATTATAATCCTAACCATGCACAATGCGGATTATGTTATACTTTTTTCTCAATCTATAAAAAAGGGAGGGAGTATGTTACTATAATAAAGTTTTGCTAATATTGTTCGACCAATATATAGCAGTATGTTATTTTGTATATTCATTCTTTTCTGTAATCGAAAAGAATGTTTTTTTTAATAATCGAAAATTAATTTTTGTACTCCCTCTGTTATTTTGTTTTAAAATAAGTATCACTTTGTATTTTCAGTGTAAATGTTTGATAAATTTTCCAATTTTATCCCTACTAATTTAATGTATTGACAAACAAAAAAATTGTATAATATATTAATAAGGGGTAAAATAGAAAATTAAATAATTTTCTTAACATGTATGAAAAATCCTAAAACTTAATTATACTAAATAAAAGTAGGAGCTATAAGCTTCAAAGGCTGTCCACCTAGGAATTTAAACATCCAATAGGTATTAACCACTTCATTATTTAACATATTAATAATTTACAGAGAACTTTCTATATTCTTAACATCCAATAGGGATTAGCCACTTCATTATCTAATATTTTTATAATTTACAAAACATTCTATATTATTAACATTCAATAGGGATTAGCCACTTCATTATTTAACATTTTTAATATTTCCAGAATTTTGTATATTCAGATTTTTTAAACGACCAATCGGGATCAGACATGTTAATATTTAATATTTTTGAAATTATTTAAAAAAATTATATTAAAATATTAATAAGTATATGTACAACGTCCCACATCGGCTAGAAAATTTTAGACACTAGCTGAGAACAATTATATATAAGATAAATATGCTTCTAACTACGAATGAGCAGGAAGCTTGATTTAGCAGGCGTCCAAATTTAAAAAATTTATTTGGGTTAATCTGGTTTTTTATTTGGGCAAATTTTTTTTTTTTTTTAAGTTTATCTATATAAATTTATAATTAGTATAGCAAATTAAAACTTCTAAAAATCATTATCATAAATTAATACATAACAATAATATTTATACAGAAGCACAACAGAAAACAAACTTTAAGTTTTATAATATTATAATATTTTAAAAAGTTTAAAAGTATTAACAATATTGAAACTTTAGATGTAGTTTAAAAGGTTAAAATATTATAATTATTAAAAATTATAAAAGGTTCAAATATTATAAATATCTAAACTTAATAGAATATTTAAAAATATTAAAAATACCTCCATAGAAAGTTTAAAATATTATAAATACTTAAACTTTTATCATTAATATTTAACTCTAAAAAATTAAAAATGTTAAAATATTTATACTACATCTAAAGTTTAAGATATTATATAGATTTAATCTCTATTAAATTTTTAAATGTTTACATATTATTAAATATTATATATTCGATTTTCAAATATCTTAAAAATATCTTATTTATATACGTTTGTGCTTTTTATTTCTTCTGAGCTGTAAAACATATTTTTGTGTATGATTTTATAGATGAGTTGATATTCTTTCAGTAAATTTTTTATTTTTGGGTCTAAGGAAAAATGATTGACATCGCAAGACCTTAATTTGATGTTTGAGTCAAGTTTTGGGTTTAAAGGAGAAAGATGGACGACAAGCACACGTGTTTTATTAGCTATACATTTGTTCTTATTACTTTATTTCTAAGTAATTTACAATTTTGTAGTATTAACGTTTGGTTTGAGAAGTTTCAATACGTGTAAATCTAAAACCAAGTAAGTATACTGTGAAAGTATCAATAACTGAGTGAATATGTGACTATGTTGGTTTTCATGAATTGCACCAATTTTACGAGAAAATAGGCAATGATTTTGGTTGTGGAGTTTGATTGGCTAACAAGTTGTGTGGAAATCTAAAAAGAAGGTTTTGAATGATTATTCAGCGGAAAAATGTGAAGAAACTCACGAAGAAGAAGAAGAAGAAGAAGAAAAAAGTATAACGTTTAAGTATAAATTCATGATTCTTTTTATCAGATTTGAATTTTTAACACAACTGATTTTATATTTTTTAAATTGTGTAGTTGAAATAATTTTTTACCTTAATAGTAATTTAAAGTTTTTTACAAGATTATATTTCGTAACAGTAATCTGTCATGTATAGTTTTAACCAAAATATATTAAATAAACTCACGCGTAGCGTGGGTTCAAAACCTAGTATGAAGAAAAATTATTGGGTTCTCCCCTAGGGGTGAACCTCTTTTATTCACCCCTCTTAATTAACCAATCAAAATACAACAAAACGCCACGTCATATCATATTTATAAAATAAATCAAAATCAAAATAAAAAGACAAAAAAAATTAAAGAAACAAATTCTGTAGATTTTTTAATAAGTAAATAATGTCAGTTTGGGTTTATAAAACAATGATTAGAGTGTAGATTTTACAATTAAACAATATTATATGTCGGTTTTGGTTTACAAAAGAGTGATTAGGGTTTAGATTTTACAATTAAACGAAATTATATGTCGGTTTGGGTTTACAAAATAGTGGTTAGAGTTTAGATTTTATAATTAAACAAAATTATATGTCGGTTTGAGTTTACAAAATAGTGGTTATGGTTTAGATTTTACAATCAAATAAATTTATATGTCGGTTTGAATTTATAAAAGAGTGGTTAGGGTTTAGATTTTAAAATTAAAGAAAATTATATGTTGGTTTGGGTTTATAAAAGAATGGTTAGGGTTTAGATTTTACAATTAAAGAAAATTATATTTCAATTTGGGTTTATAAAAAAATGATTAGGGTTTAAATTACACAATTAAACAAAATTATATTTTGGTTTGGGTTTATAGAAAAATAATTTAGATTTACATATTATAATTAAAAACTATAATATAATGTTTAGAATTAATAACTTTAAAATTGAATAATATACTAATTTTGTTTCTTTGATTAATAAATTGTTTTTTTTAATTAATTGGGGGTGAATAAGAGAGACCAAGAATTGTCCTAAGAGCATCCACATTGGTTGGGGACTTTTTTTGGTCCCTCATATTTAATAATAATATTTTGATAGTTTCTTATTTTTAGTATGAGCATTGGTGTCTATTTGTATTTGGTCCCCCGAATAAAATAATAATATTTTGAAAGTTTAAAGATTAATTATTTAAAGTTGAAAAACAAAAACATACAATTAAGAAATTAATAACAGAAAACATATAACATAAAAACATAAAAAACATTTTATTCAACTCATAGAAATTTTAAAATCAATCTTCATTATCCGGAAGATGTCCAAAGTTAGTCCAAATATGCTCAATCAAATCTTGTTTTAGTTGGTCATGAGCTTGTTTATCCCGAAGTCTTGTTTGACGAGTAATCGTACTGCTGATATTTGAACCCACACCGGCGGCACCAACAGTATATGTTTGATCCACATGATCTCCGTGTTGAAATTCAGAAACAATATTTTGGTAACTGTATGTATGTCGTTCATCTTCGACAATCATATTATGGAGTATTATGCATGATCTTATTACATTTGCCATTTTATTTTTATCCCATAAACGAGACGGATTTTTAATAACGGCGAATCTAGCTTGCAAGACTCCAAAGACACGCTCAACATCTTTCCTCACAGCTTCTTGTTTTTTAGAAAAGAGAGATTTTTTCCTACCTTGTGGAAGTCGGATTGATTGAATAAAAGTTGCCCAATTTGGATAAATACCATCAGTGAGATAGTATGGCAAGTTGTACTCCCTTCCGTTGACAACGAAGTTGACTTCCGGAGCTTGACCAGTTATTATGTCATCAAAAACATTAGATCGATCAAGAATATTAAGATCGTTCATAGTACCTGGAGCTCCACAAAAGGCATGCCATATCCAGAGGTCATACGAAGCTACTGCTTCAAACACAATTGTAGGTTTTCCGGTTGATTGTGAATACATGCCTTTCCAAGCCGTGGGACAATTCTTCCACCCCCAATGCATACAGTCAATGCTACCAATCATCCCGGGATTCATTCTGATAGAGTAGTCTTTGTAGATCCTCCTGTGTAGGACGTCTTAGGTATTCATCTCCAAACACTTGGATGATGCCGGCGGTAAATTCGTGCAAACATTTCCGAGCTGTCGAAGCACCAATTCGTACATACTCGTCAACACTGTCAGACGAAGTACCATATGCCAATTGACGAATTGCTGCAGTACATTTTTGTATAGGTGAAAGACCAGCCCGTCCGGTTGCATCCTGGGTTTGGCGGAAATATTCGATTTCAGTAGAGAGACGTTGCACAATTCGCATGAACAGTGGCTTGTGCATGCGAAACCGTCGCCGGAATAAATATTCTGGATATGTGGGAGTGTCACTAAAATAATCATTCCAAAGATTATTGTGGTCTTCTTCCCGGTTTCGCTCGATAAAAATTCTATCGTGTGGCTGGTTTGGTTCGGGGATATGTTGGGAGACATCATAAACATTTTGTAAATAAGCATCAAAATGATCACTATCATCTGCTTGGTAGTGATAATGATCATCATCTCCATGGTAATGATAATGGTTTGAAGATGATCCCATTTCAAACAAAGAAAAAAAGAGAAAGGAAGAGACAAAGAGAAAAGGAGAAATAACTTGTATGTTTTTGTTGCTTTGATATTGTTTGGGGTGAATGTGAAGTTGCTTTGAAATTGTTGGTTTGATAGGATCGCATATATATAATAGAAGAGTAGGGATAACCCGTGATAACAAAACAACAATGATAGTAAAACAATGGGCATCCGTGATAACAAAAAAACAAGTACCCGTGATCGAGAAAACAACAAGTCTCCATGATCCACAAAACAACAAGTACATCATGGAGAAGAGAAAGTCATTACAATACAGAAAATTAGATTACACCAAGTACATTAGATTAGAACAAGTACATGCAAAGAGAAAATAGCCATTACACCAACAAGATTTAAGTATACATGAACAAGATACCTAGAAGACATGCGAAAATAGCCATTACACCAACAACCAGCAAATCATTTACATTTCTAAGCCTATTTTCATTACGTAGCTCAGAAACTACATCCTCTAAAGTACCCATCTTCTGTTCAGTTGCGTAACACTCATCTCTTACCTAAATGATGTCCGATTCATACTCATTGAATAAGGTCAAGTAATCTACCTTCTCAGCTAGAACTTCATATCGTCTATCATTGTCTCTCAGCTAACTTGCAATAAGTAGCAAAACTTAAAGACCAAACAACCAATGTCTAATCACAATTTATGACAAGTACACATTACAACTACCAAATTAAACAAGAAACTATGAACAAACCACACCAAAATTAAATACAACCAACTACACAACAATCACAATTTATTAGAAGTACACATTACAACTACCAAATGAGAAACCTAAAATCCTTTGTGAATTAAGACAAGAAAAACAAAAGTTGTATCAAAATCAATGTAAAAAACATTTTAGCAACCATACGAATGACAATGTAAAAAAAATTTTAGCAACCATACGAATGACACAACAATCACCAAATTTAAAACCTATAATAGAGTTTCTATATACCAATGATCCTTTAACAATTAAGACAAAAAAACCAAAGTTTAACCAAACTCAATGTTAAAAAAAAAGAACGACCGAGACACAAAGATGTTGATCAGATGAACTTCTACAGCAAACGACACAGACACAAAGACGTTGATAAGATGAACTTCGACATACTTAACTTCGAAGTTCATCTTACCAACGTCTTTGTGTCTCGAAAATAGAACAAATGTTATACAGAAACGAATCGACCTTTAGACAGAGACAACTCGATCTTCACACAGAGACAAATCGATCCAACAAACACATGAAAAAACAGAACGAGACCAAAGCAACAAAACCTAAATCATTAACCCTAATTCAATAACCCTAATTCAATAACCCTAATTCAATAACTCTAATTCAATAACCCTAATTCGATAACCCTAATTCTCTAACCCTAATTCGATAATCTCAATTCTCTAACCCTAATTCGATAATCAACGCCAATCAAGGTTAAATCTCATATTGGGGGAAGAAGACAAAATTTAATTAGCACGATTCACCCGCCGGACAAGCATCGGGTGACAGAGAAAGATCGCTTCGGGAGAGAAGATCGAACCGCCAAACAAGCTTCGGAACAGAAGATCGGACCGGCTTCGGATGCGACAGAAGATCGGCTTCGTTAATATGGCAAGAAATTCCGGTGACAAGAACGGAACGGCTTCGTCAAATCGTCGAGGATGTGTATCGCCTTCGTCGTCGCCGTCGAGAGAGAAGAAAGAACTCGACAAAATTTTGTCTCGCGAAAGATTTTTTGGTTTAACCCTAGATAATTCGACAACCAATCAAACGAGTCCACGTGGCGAAGAAAACGGACGAAAAACGTCCCCAATTAAGAACCGTTTTTTCGAAAATGGACTTTTATGAATTAAATTTAAATCCAAAAAAATCTGGAGACGGGCCGAATCTACGGCGTTGCCCATGGTCTAATATGAAACATAGAGAATAGTAGATTCCGTTCATACAAGACGTGGCTATACTACAACTACAAGCGAGAAAACGTTAAAACTCCTTGACCTCCTCCATGCAAAATAAGAGTGGTCGTGGTTCTTTTATTAACCAGCCTATAATCCAAACGAGAAAACAAGTGTGTCAACTGTCAAATAACGAAGATATTATAAAATCATTAATGAAATTTTATGCTAATTTCATTTGCATTTAATGTCTCACAATACATATTTCAATGGTAAATTTATTGATAGTTTATGTTCTATCTTTTTTTTTTTTGTTAAAGTAGTGATATTAATTACTATATACTTATTACAACAATCATTACAAGGATTAAGAGAACAACACAAATGACTCGAGGTATGAAGTATGAACCCATTGAGCTTACAAAACAGAGACAATATTAAGGAGGATAGAGACCTCTCATTAAATATATAAATATATTGTTGGTAAATCCGTTGGTATACGTCTACAATCTTGGCGGATCCAGACAAATATTTTGACTGGGGCACAAAACATATATATTTAGAATATTAAAATTATATAATAAAACATATTTTAAAAAAATCTTTTTGATAACTTGAATTTGCATCTTTAAGAGCCAAAGTTTTAAAAGCATTTTTGCTATTTGTATAGAAATATCTTTTAAAAATGTTAATTAGAAAATACACAATTACAAACTTACAATTCAGTATAAAATAGACATTTAGATTTACTTATCTAACCATATCACACAAACTTAAACCCTAAAAAATAATAAATTCTTTATAAACTGATAATATTTTTAATGTTACTAATTTGCTAGTTTTACTATCATTTTATTAATTAAGATATATGTATAGTACAGTAAAAAAATAATTCATTTAAAAATTAAACTGGAAATAGAAAAATTAAACAAAACTAAAATCATATAAATTTATTAAAGAAAATAAAATTAAGTAGAATAAAGAAAATGCAAAATGCATCTGGTAGGCAAAAAAAGAAATGACTAACAAAAGCATAGAACAAAGAGACAAATAGGGTTGGAACTCCCGACCACGTAATCCTCATGGGTGCCTATTTGCCGATTAAGCTGAAGGATATAACTACACATAACCACTGGCTAATCTTTAAAAACTAGTATGAGGCACGTGCCCCACCTGCTTATTGCCCTAGATCCGCCCATTCTTACCTACTAACATCCGAATTTTTGTTTGCCTATAGATATATCTTTGCGCCATTAATGATATGAAGGGTCGTTGGTTTGTTAATTAAAGTTTCAAGACATACACATACATATATATTTTTGGCAAGTTTTGTTAAAGTAGTTTTTGTCTTTAATTACTAACGGAATAATAGTGATTACCTATAGAATCGGTTGTAACTCGATAATATTAAAATGATTCGAATCCGTCAGTTTAAATGTATATTCCATGCTAAAATAACCAACGAAATACGTCACTAAACTGCCATTTGGCAGTTTTCCTATGTTTAGTATGTTATCAAGGAAAAATTCTAACATGCACTGTCATTTTCAATCAAATATATGTGTATCTATACTTGATTAATTTGTATCCGGTTAATCTTTTATGTGATCTAAAAATGAATGTACGTATTCGCGTTCTAATCCATGCACCACGTAGCTATACCCACAAGTGAGAAAACGTTAAAACTCCACGTCCCCTTTCTTGACCTCCTCCATGCAAAATAAGAGTGGTCGTGGTTCTTTATGAACCAAATATCCAAACAAGAAAACAAGAGTGAATCATTAATGAGGATATTGTAAAGCCACATATTTTTTTTAATATGATGCGATCCTCATAGAATCCGTGATGGCTTCGTTGAAGGGTCTACTTGATTAGTTTAGTCTACCTTCATGGTATCTCCTCCACCACATGATCTCTCTATAAAATTCTCCATCTCCGTTTCTCGCTAAAAGAATTTTATCGTCCTCTTCCCCCATTCTACTAAAACACACATTTTCACTAGAAAAATAATCTTAGTCCAAGAAAAATATAATGGACCCATGGTCGTGGATATGCGAGCTTCCAGAATCTCCCGAGTTCGTCGAGTCTGATTCTCACGCAGTGTTTCAGCTGGCAGGCGATTTGACACGTTCCATCAAACTTAGAGCCGAATGGGATTCTGGTTCTGAACCAGAATCTCACTCTCTCACCTTCAAAGTCATAGTAGAGGGTTTTGACCGCCTTAAAACGTCGACCATATGGGTCTCCGACACATGTCTCTTGTCGTCGGAGAAACCGTTCCTCCCTTTGGTTCTCCAGCTTCTTCGAGAACTAATCTCCCATTCTCCTACCACACGTGATGGTGCGCGCACAAAGTCTGAGCTACTTGAGATCAAGCCAGGTCCGGTTAGCTGGGTCATGGACTCTCACTCGCCTGAGTCCTTCTCATCCGTATTTAACCTCATCCTCCTCGTGCGCCTCTTTTGGCTGTGTGTTTTCGACGCGCCTAGTGAAGTAGGCTCTTTCTTCTTCCAAAACTTACTAGGTCCACACGTGAACGCACTAACGTGTCAACAAGCACCTGTGTTACGAACGTTTCTGGTCTCCCTCGGTGTAGACGCCGAGCTGTGCATCGTACGTGCTGCTTCTTACGCCTTGTCCAAATGGATGATCTCCAAGGAGGTGGGACTTGGGAATCTCGGGTTGAAACAGTTCAGCAGCAGCCTCATCCCCTCACATCGTTCTTTGGGGTTTTCTTATGCAACAGAAGCTCATGGGCTTTGGATCTTGAAAGGCTATTTCCCAATCTTGTCAATGAAGGTCACAAATAATAGCTCTAACCAGATTCAGAACAAGATCGTAAAGTTTCCCTTCGTAGAGCCCAAAGAAGCTGTCCTACGTTACGCTTTGTCTCACCAACAAGCTGAAATACTCGTACAGTTTGAATACTCTGTTAAGTTCCATGAGAACTACATTAAAGTGAACGCACGTGTGGATAACATACGCATCCACATGTCGAAGCTAGGGTTTCAGAACGGAGGAGTTGGCCTGGAGAATAAGATAGCAGATTGTTACTCGGAGGAGAGATACTTTCCGTCGCGGGTACGGGTCTGGCTCGGGCCAGAAATCGGGTCGAGCCACGTGTCTGGACTAAGCCTAGGACGATCGACCAAGAACGAGGAGAGAGAGGTCGAGGTGACAAGGGTTCTAAAAGGAAACTTCGGAAAAGGGAAAGTGGCTCCGAGAGTGAAGGCAAGAGCAAGAATGTCTACAAAGAGGAAGGTTAAAGATTGGAAAATCGAGCAGGATAGCGAAGGAAACGCTGCTGTGTTTGATGCGGTATTATACGATAGGGAGAGCGGCCAAGAAGTGACGATGGTGAAGCCAAATCCGAACCAAGAGGGTTTAAAGAATGTGTTTACGAAGAGTGGAGGGATGGTGTTTGGAAGGGATGAGTATGGAGATGAAGTTGGCTGGAGAGTTGGGAGAGAGATGGAAGGAAGTGTGCTGAAATGGAGAATGGGTGGTAAAATTTGGCTAACTTATTGGCCAAACAAGTTAAACACTTCGTTTTATGAGACTAGATGTGTGGAGTGGTGTGATGAGGTTGATTTGCCTTTGCTTCCCACTTCTAATTAACTAGTGTCGCAAATAATAGAAAAATATAGGTACATAAGCAATTTCGTGTCGGTCATAAATTGGTATATGTGTGTTGTAAATATATTAGTTCTTGTATATATTTTAGTTCTTAAGATACATATAGCTGTTGTAGTATCTCAGATATTGTAGTCGTATCATTGTCTCAATTTACAGATGCATAAATGAATACATTTGGTGACAATCTATTGATGTTTGTAGACGTAAAGAGCATTCTCATCCCACGTACTGTGAGGATGAGTTTCAAATAATAATAATAATATAAAATTAAAAGAAGGTGAGAGAAGGTTTAATTTTGAGATGAAAGATACTCATAATTAAAAATAGAATAATAATCAAAAAGCAAACAAAAAGGTGAGAAGCGATTCTCTATGAAGCATTTTAAGAATCGTTCCTCTTACATAAGTCAATGTATGATTGGTCAATTTTCTTTTTACACATTTATAATTTAAATATATAATAATATTTAATTAAAATAATTAAAATATATTATTTTGAGTAACGATGAGCGTTACTGCCAATATTGATGGTCTTAGAGGCACAGATGAGAGAAAAAGTGGACAGTTGGTGTATTCTTATTGGTGCTGAATAATAAATTAAATTAAATCATAAAAATAATATAAATATATATAAAAAAAATCTTTGAGACATCCAAAACTAGTATGACCAAATAATGCTCTAAGGGTGATTCCGGCACAGAAAATGGTCAACATCAATACAAACATTTGAATTACCATATATAATTTTATATCTAAATTTCAATACAATGAATTTTGAATTTGAACTGTTCTAAAATCTGAATTATTAAACATTATACAAAACCAACATCGACTTAATTGTTGTTAGTCGATCGTTGATTTTTTTATAACTAAGCCACCACTAAACATTTAATGTGACATATGAATGCTTTAAGACAATGCCGTTTTAGCTATAATGCAAACCTAAATTCAAAATAACGTCATTTTGAATCTAAGTGTACACCATAACCAAAACAACGTCAGTTTCAACTTTTTTCTATTTTTATTTTTATTTTTATAAACTCTATCGGCTGATCCGGTTAGTCCCGATAGAAACGCATCAAAGTTATCAAAGTGTTTCAGATTGGATTTCTCCCTGAAGGATCACCACACTGTCTATCCCATGTAGTTAGACTGTCTGCATTTCTGACTATCAGATAAATCAATTGAATAAAATCCCAACTAACAGACTTCCCACACAACTATGATTTTTGTTTCCAGGATATATCGAAGCTGGATTAGTACGTTACTTCCAACCTTTCCCCAGTTCAACTTTCAATCAACCAATCACGTACTATATCAACTGTATAATAATAACGGTTTAAATCATCAAAAATTAATGGTTGAATAAAATCAACTAAGTCAATGTTAGTTTCTGCATAGTGTTTGGATATAAAATTTCAATTTTACAAAGGTTCAAATTGAAAAGTACATTGTTGTATTGAAGTTAATGAACAAAAATGCATAAGACAAATTGATTGGTCTAGATTTTATGTATAACGAACGGGCCTAGAATAGCTCAAGATTCAACTCAGTTCTCAGCCCAACATAATCGTATGGTGTAATTATCAGCTACGGTGCACACCACACTAAACATCCGTACAACCAAACTCATCGAGAGAGTGTCACACTATTCATTTCACCGTAAACCCTAGCAAAAACCTCTCCGCTCGCTCTCTTTCTCTCTTCACTTCTCCTTGCAACACAGTCTGTAGAAAAAATGGCTTGGCGCAGTGCAGGATCTGCTGCTCGCTCTTTCGTCTCCGCCACCGCTAGATCACCATCTCTCCGTTCTCCGTCTACGGCGCTTCCCCGCCTCCGTCCTCCTCCATCCTCCCGTCGCTTCACCTTTTCATCACCTTCCAGGTTTGTCCCCTATAGCTCCATCATAGTCTCTTGATCAATTTCAGTAGAATCTAATCAAAACCCATTTATAGATCTCACGAAATTGAAGATTTTTTCGTACCTCGATTTCGGAATGGTCAATCTTTTGCTTTTATTCAGATTTATTTATATCAATATTTTGGTGGGGTTTGTGAATATATATGTTCAGGAATCTAGGAGCACTTGGTTGTACACAGTCGTTCTTGCCTCTGTACAGTGTTGTGGCTGCTTCTCAACTCACATCTCACCTTAATGTTAATTTGAGGGCTTTCTGCGAGCTGTCTAACGGTACCTTCCAACGCACTTGTCAGGATCGCTAGTAGTCCTCTTTGTGAGTGTTTTACTTTACTTAGGATTCTTTAGGATAATTTTGGGAAGATGAGAGTCTGTTTTTGAATGAATTTGTTTCTTGTTTATCTATCACTGTGGGGTTTGGTTAGCGCGTTGGGGTGTTGTTATTGTTTCTCCGTTTGAGTAGGATTAAGTGGTTTTGGTTGTTCCTTCTTGATTTGTAAAGAACAATTTTGGGTTTTGGGATTTGATAGGAATTGGAAAAGATGGGTGATGCACTTGGATTTTACAGTTGCGGGCAAGAGAGTACTGCTGCATTTGTAGGTTTCTTGTCAATTCTTCTCCTGTTTAAGATTAGACTCTGTTTCCTTTCACATTGTGTTGGCGTAATAGACAGAACAAAAGGTTGTTTAGCACTGAATAACAAACATCTTGTTCATTTAAACACTCAGTTTGATTCTCTGATTTAAAGCTTTTTTTTGCATATTCATGAAGCTAAAAGACATTATGCAGAGACAGTCTATGCTATGGCTTTGCATAATAAAGATGCACACTTGTTACTTTTGATACGCACAGAATGTAGTTTATACAAACTTTTGTATTTTGTTTCATTCGGCTCCCTTTGAGTTATCTCTTGGTTATCATACAAAGAATGTTGTGTCATATATGATACACAATGACGGTAAAGAAGAATTGATAGTTAGGAATATTTGCCATTAAGCTCAATGAATCTCCCCTTCAGGTTCTTATACTGATTAGTATATTTTGTTGCAATTTGAGACAGGTACTTGAAGAGACAAAAGAGTGGCATGTCACAGTGCGTGCATCAGTACTTTGGGATGTGATATCGAAAAACGTGGGGTTACCTCAGAAATGAAACTTAGTTATTGTGTTACTCAGCTTTAGTTCCACAACGTGTGGATTATTTAGCTGTAGAGCTTTTCGTTTGCTTGGCACAGTTTTTTTGTTTTAGAAAAAATGCATATCAGCCAGCATTAATAAGTTTATTGATCAGAACTAAAACAATGTTGTTCCCGACTCATCATTTTATCCAATCTCGAACTATAATCTTGCTGCAATTTGCCACATACACTTACTTCTGGGAGTTGAAACATAAGCGTAGATCTGGAGATTCCTGTTGTACTGCACTCTCCAAGTGTGACAGTTCCTTCAAACAAGCTTAAAATGTACGCTTGCATTGGTTGTTCATAGGTCATCTCGGATGCCTATAAAAGATGCATTGGCTTGCTTGCGAAAAGTAAAAATACACTTAACTAACAGTTGAAACCTCAGATTCATAACAATGCTCAAACACAATGTTTCATAAACAAGACTATAGGTAGACAACTAATACTTTTGCATTCAAAGTTTAAACACTGTTCAGTGAAATAATTTTTTTTTTCTTTTGTAAAACATAATTTAAGATGAAACGGAATAAACGATTTATTATCTCAATAATATCCTCCTATGGTTTTCACCAAAAAAAAAAAGATATATCCTCCTATGGTTGTAATGAAACAATAGAAAAGTTTAATACTCCTACTTAGTATAGTATATGTTCGCCAAACCAACTACAATTGGTCAAAGAACATAAACAGCTTTGAATGATTAGGGGAGGTGTAATAATTAATCATCCCAATAATTACGTGCTAATATTAAATTGGATCATTAAATTTTAATATGCCAAGTGAAGCATATATTCATTTTCGTAAAGACTACAATGCTTAGGTGTACTTTTTCTTTCTTTTTCTTGTGTGAATCGATGCCTGGTTGTACGTAGACTTGGATGAGTACGGAAACTGGTTGCGTACAAAATTGTTTTCCTGTGATTGTTCATTTTATCGGAACATTCAATTATTTTTTCCTACATTATACTAAAAAAAACATTCAATTGCTATTTTATATTTGCACATGCAAACGAAATATAACAGAAACTTCCCTCAGATTCTTGTTAATGCTTTTTGTTTTCATATTTTTTTTTCAGTTTGGTTACCTGTAATCTAACTCTAACTACGTTAATCCCCATACGGTCAACTAAAGATATAATCATATGATTGATTGTTTATTGTTTATTGTTTATATATTAACGAGAAGCATCTCAATTTCTAAATCCATTTCAATCTTGGTTTATTGAATTTGTAAATTATAACTAGTGTTACATAAGTGGCAAAACAACTAGAAAATGTAAAAAGATAGAGGTAGATAATAATATAAGACATGACAATACACTAAAAAAAATGATCCATAGTTGAATTATTAGGTCGATAATATAGGTTTCCAAGATTATGGGCATAAACTTGTTATTTCAGTTTCAACATATTATTTATATCGTTACATAATATATCAAAATTATCACATATACATGTTCGTATATATATGTCAAAACTAAAATATGTAGGTTAATTTGAAATTTATATGGAAGAGAATAGATTTGTGGGAAGCTCAATTCCTACGAAATAAGGAGCAACGACTTCTTAACTGGAAACAAGTTCTGCCACACCACACGCCACCTCTATTCTCTTCTACCACATTGTTTTATTCCTTTCCATTAATTTATATATTATTTTTATTTGATTATTATTGTTTGGGTGAATGACACTCACACATACTTTGTCATTCAAGTTTTTCGCTTACACCCACTTTCTTTCCTTCTTATACTTTTACAAGTTTTTTGTAAGTATACACACACATTCTGAACGATTTTGCCCCTCTCCTCTTTTTCTCATTCTTTTCTCTCTTTTTCTTTTCTTTTTTATTGTTAACACTTTAACAAAGTAAAATATATTTATTTGTTATCATAAAACAAATAATCTATTTATTTATATAAAATATGTTATGATTATATATTTTCTATATTTTAAGATACATATTGCTATATTTTTTATGAATTTTTAGATTATATAGTATCCATTTGTCGTTGAACATTTGTTCAATGATAAATGGATAATCAATTGCAGTATTGTTAATAGATAGTTACTTGTGTTTATTCATACAAAATATACATACATAAATTTGGTTAGATCTTTATCCATAGCATATTATCCATAACACAACATAGACCAAATAAGTACAAAACCCTTTAATTCTAAATTTTAAATCCTAGAACATAAACCCTTGAACCCAAAACCAAAACTATTCACTTTAAAAAAATAAACAAAGTTTAGTGATAGAAAAACTATGGATAGGTCTCCAGGGATTTACAAAGCATATCTAGACATTAAGATTCATGATTTTCATTCAAGCCCATCCAAAACGTGCAGATACTTAAACAAAAGTTCTCTGTGAACTTGATGCACTTGAAAAAAACCTATTATATCTCAATGGACAAACATCAATCATTTATTTAGAGTCAAACGAGTTTTAAAGCTGAAGAATAACAGTTGAATGGTGGCTATGGATGTGATCATGTGGATATTTTTTGTGTGGATACCAATGTAGACAGACCAAAGAATCATCATACAACATCCACACAATTAAATCCATAGACACCATGAGCTCCTTTCTTCATGTTTTGTGTTGGTCCAGAAACATATACACTCATAAATGGTTAATAAACAAAATAAAAATTAACAACATTGATTTATTTAGAACATTGAATATCAATCATGTGGATTAGTAGTTATGGATACTTATCTTATAATATCTTGCTTATTCTTTACACGAGCAGAAATTTGTCCAAGATAAATTAGCCACATAGATTTCTTTTAGCTAAATATTTTTGTACTATTTTTCAGCTAGAAGTAGGTATATTAGAACTTAGAAGTGTCACTAGAAGCATACTACACAATAAACATGGTCATTATTAATCTCAAAGCCCATCCACCAAACTCTGACCATGTGGACAAGCAATCCAGATGAAATTTATTGACAAGTTTGTTGCATGTTCAAACATCACCATAGTTTAACCACTTAGATGTCTTTTAGCCAAATGTTTTTGTACTATTTTTAAGCTAGAAGTAGAGATATTAGAACTTAGAAGTGTCACTAGAAGCATACTACACAACAAACATGGTCATTATTAATCTCTAAGCCTATCCACCAAACTCTGACCACCTGGACAAGCAATCCAGATGAAATTCATTGACAAGTTTGTTGCATGTTCAAACATCACCATAGTTTAGGGTTTAGACTTTAGATGGTATATAGATTCAATGTCTATGTTTTGAGTTCAAGTTGTATTGTCTAAGGTTCAAGGTGTAGGATTTAGGGGTTAAGGTTAAAAGTTTAGGTTTAGGTATGTGGATGATGTGTCTATATTTTTAATTCATGGTTTAGGATTTAGGGTTCAAGGTGTATGGTTTAGGGTTTAGGATTTAAGATTTAGGGTATAGGTGAAACAACCCTTCCCGTTTTTTTTTTTTTTATACCTCATTTACTAGTGGTCCCATACCCACTAACATCCTAACAACAATCAGTAACAGCGGATAACCAAATAAAACAATTCCAATAATATTCCAACATAAATAATCCAATAACATCATAATCCAAACAAAGAAATAACCAAAAGCTAACATCCTACAATGTTCCAATGACTTAATCTAGCAACCTAACATCAGCTAGACCACAATCAATCAAGCCTCTAGAACACCCCTTCATCATCGCCTTGATTCCACGATCACACTTTGCCTTTACCTGCACATCACAAACAACAATTGAGATGCGTAAGTATTATCATAAATACTTAGTGAGGCCATCCTCCCATCTACTGGGTTATACACACAAGCATATGAGACTCCCAAGTCAACAAACAACAATAACACAATCAATATATCAAACCAGGAAAATAAGACTCGGTAGGTACTAGTGTCGACCGATGCTCAATCGGTGTCGACCGATGCTACAGGAACTGGTGTCGACCGATGCCGGAATGGTGCCGATCGATGCTACTCGAGACGGTGCCGATCGATGCTCCACAAAAGTGGTATCGATCGATGCCTCTTCTGCAGACACGATCTGCACGAAACTCAGCGACGAACTCCGATTCCAATCAACACAGAATCGACACCAAACACGTCTAACCATCTCGGAATTCACTAGAAATCACAAATACAATGTACCCAAGCAAGCAAACACCACAAATAACAAGGAATCACACAAAACAAGGGAGATCTCATGCTTAGATCAACCATGGTCAAGCACTCACCTCAAGAACAGGAAGATTGAATTGAGGAACGTGGAAAACAACACCCCCAGAAGCTCCCCCTTCGTTTCCAGCAACAGCTAACACTTCTACTGCCTCAGATCTCTCCAAAATCTCCAAGAACAAGCCCAGAAAATCTCAAGAACGCTTTTCTCTCTTTTCTCTCTTTTCTCTCTTTTTCACTCATTGGCGACAACAATGAGACTCTCCAAAACCCTTAATTCGTCCCTTAACACCTAAATGCGATTTAGGGATTTTAATTAACCAAAACCGAACCAATCAGCAATTAAAACGAACCCGACCAAACCGGAACATTTGGTGTCGATCGATGCCACCAAGGGTGCCGATCGACACCCACACCAAAATTACAAAACTTGGTTCGCGGATGTTACAATTCTCCCCCACCAATATGGATTCGTCCCCGAATCCCGCAATACCGTCCATCTGCCAAGGACCTCCGTGCCACCGTCAGCACGGCCCGCACGTCCCCAGACCGGACTAAACACTGTCAGCCAAGGTTTCCCGTGCCACTGTCGCAACAGCCCGCACACCTCCGACTGACCCTCGAGGTCTCCCTCTAGCCAATATACTCGCATCATAGACACTATTTGCTCACAACTCAGTGCTTCCCCCGTCCGTGGTCGCAACCAATGAATCATGCCGGCTCGCTATCAGACCAACCGCCTTAAGCTACGGCATCCAGGAAGTCACTCACACACACACTCCCCCCGCTCTCAGGTCGCAACCTTCGAGTCATACCGGCTCACTGCCAGGCCACAGCCTGCAGCTACGATATCCAGGGAGTCTCACACGCCCACTCCCCCCGCTCTCGGGTCGCAACCCTCGAGACATACCGGCTCACTGCCGAGCCGCGGTTCACAGCTACGGTATCCAGGGAGCCTCACATATCCCGCTCTTGGGTCGTCACCCTCAAGCGCGCTCTCGGATCGTCATCCGAAGCAACATACCACTCCCACTCTCTGGCCACAAAGTCCATCGAGCTATCGGTATCACGTGAGTTAGGCTCGCACGGCCTTGAGCAAAAACAAACACTGATGCCAACGAGTATCTCCCGGCTAGATCTACCTCAACATTTCCACAAAACTTTCCCTTTTTAGAAACTTTCTATTTATGGAAACCTTCCTTTTGTGGAAACTTTCTATTTATGGAAACTTTCCAAAAAAATAGAAACCCGAGCTATTTCTCTTTTCCCATGACAACAACAGTCAAACATAAAGAAAAATACTCATCTTATTAATCTCAAAAATGTCATAATCGTTACAATCTCAACGAAATTACATCAGAAAAAGCAAAAATACAACAACCGGAGCCAACAACCCGCATCCCGAGCGCCACCTCATCTTGATACTTAGTCGCACAACCAACCACCCCTAAGCGACCAAATATCAAGAGAGATGGGCTGGAATACTCCGTATCCGCTCCAGCCACGGACTACAACTCGGACCCGGCTAGACAAGCTCAAGTCGCGGTCTGCTTTTCAAACCACTTCTTAAACCTTGCCTTCATCCTTGCCTCGGGCTCCCAAGTCTGCTCCTCTACTCCGTCACAGTCCCACAGGACTCTCATCAAAGGAATCTTCTTCTTCCGAAGTTCCTTGACTCTCCTCTCGAGCACCCTCACTGGTCTCGCCTCTAAAGTCATGTTAGGCTGAAGATCCTCAGGAATCTTAGCCAACAACTGATCACCCTCGTGAAGACACTTCCTCAGCATTGACACATGAAATACCTTGTGGAACGCACGCATAACCTCAGGCAACTCCAACCGGTATGCCACTGGTCCCACCCGCTCAACCACTCTGAACGGTCCCATGTACCTCGGACTCAACTTAGTCTCTGTCAATGACCTGTTCGGACCCCGCAACATGGCCATCTTGAGGTACACTCTATCACCAACCTGAAACTCAAGATCCTTTCTCCTCTTATCAGCATAGCTCTTCTGCCGATCCTGAGCCTCCTTCATGTTCAGCCTCAAAACCCGAATCTTCTCCGAGGTCTCCTGAACAAAATCTGCACCAAATATGCTCCTCTCCCCCACCTGAGTCCAACATAATGGTGTACGACACGGCCTCCCATACAAGACCTCATAAGGAGCCATCCCAATACTAGCCTGGTAGCTGTTGTTATAAGCAAACTCCACCAAACTCAAGTGATCTGCCCAATGACCACCCCAATCCAGCACACACATCCTCAATAAATCCTCCAAAATCTGGATCGTCCTCTCTGACTGACCGTCCGTCTGAGGATGATAGGCTGTACTCATATGCACCTTCGTGCCCATCTCCGCCTGAAATGCCTTCCAGAACACTGAAGTGAACTTGGAATCTCTATCAGACACAATACTAGCAGGCACCCCGTGCAATCTGACTATCTCCCTCACGTACCTCTTGGCCAAAACCGCTGCTCCATCAGTTTTCTTGATGGCCAGAAAGTGCGCGGACTTAGTCAAACGGTCCACAATGACCCAAATAGCATCAAACGTCCTCGACACAGGCAAACCTACCACGAAGTCCATCGTGATCAAATCCCACTTCCACTCTGGAATGGGTAAACTCTGTAACAAACCACCAGGAACCTGATGCTCCGCCTTCACCAGCTGGCAAGTATCACACTTCGCCACCCAGTCAGCTACGTCCTTCTTCATCCCGACCCAGTGATAGTACCGCTTGAGGTCACGGTACATCTTGGTCGCTCCTGGATGAATAGAGAACTTGCTCGAATGAGCCTCTCTCAGTATCTCCTGCCTCAAATCCTCACCCTTGGGCACACAGATCCGACCATGCACAAGGATAGTACCATTAGCAGAAACCTGATACTCTGCACCCGCAGCCTTAGAGGCATTCACCAGCCCCTCATCGCTCTCCTGAGCTAACCTCACTCTACTCAACAAATCTGCTCTATCAGCTGCCTCCAAACCCAGAGGTTCCTGTGAGATAGCACACAAACTCAATGCACTAATCTCACCTACCAACGCCTCCATATCCTGCTCCTGAGCCGAAGCCACCCGCTTCCGACTCAAGGCATCTGCAACCAGATTAGCTTTACCAGGATGGTAAGCTATGTCCAAATCATAATCCGCTACTAACTCCATCTAACGCCTCTGCCTCAAATTCAGCTCAGGCTGAGTAAAAATGTACTTCAGACTCTTGTGATCTGTAAATACCTGTACCTTCCCACCATACAGATAGGATCTCCAAATCTTAAGAGCAAAGATCACTGCTGCCATCTCCAAATCATGGGTAGGATAATTAGCTTCATGCTTCCGCAACTGCCGCGAAGCATAGGCTATAACCTTCCCCTGCTGCATAAGTACACAACCCAACCCCACTCTAGAAGCGTCTGTATACACAACATAAGGCTCGTCCTGCTCAGGCAATGTTAACACCGGCGTGGTAGTCAACATCTGCTTGAGACTTGCAAAACTTGCCTCACACTCTTGTGACCACACAAACGGGACATCCTTCCCTCTAAGCTTAGTCATCGGCTGAGCCATACTCGCAAAACCCCGAACAAACCTCCTGTAGTAACCTGCTAACCCCAGGAAACTCCGAATCTCAGTGGCACTCTGCGGCCTCGGCCACTCTCTGATGGACTGAATCTTCTCTGGATCCACTGAAACTCCCTCAGCTGAAACAATATGACCCAAGAACCCCATCTCACGCTGCCAGAAACTGCACTTACTCAGCTTAGCAAACAACTTCTGCTCCCGCAGCTTCTCCAAAACTGCTCTCAAATGTACTGCATGCTCCTCAGGACTCTTAGAATATACCAGGATGTCGTCGATGAAAATGATGACTGACACGTCCAGAAACTCCTGAAACACGCTGTTCATCAATCTCATAAACGCAGCTGGCGCGTTTGTCAACCCAAACGGCATCACCACAAACTCATAGTGCCCATATCTCGTCCTGAAGGCTGTCTTCCTCACATCTGCCTCATGAATAGGGATCTGATGATAACCTGAAGCCAAGTCGATCTTGGAGAACCAAGTAGCACCCCTCAACTGATCCAACAACTCATCAATCCTCGGGAGAGGGTACTTGTTCTTCACAGTAACTCGGTTCAAACCCCGGTAGTCAATACACAACCGAAAACTCCCATCCTTCTTCTTAACAAACAACACCGGAGCTCCCCACGGTAAACAACTAGGACGGATAAAACCCTTGCCCAACAAATCCTCCAGCTGCTTCTTCAGCTCTGCCATCTCTGCTGGAGCCATCCTGTAAGGAGCCTTGGATAACGGCATCGTCCCCGGTTCCAGCTCAATGGTAAAAGGATCCGACCGAGATGGTGGTAATCCCTGCAATGACTGGAACACATCCTCAAAGTCCTCCACAACCGGAATACCGCTAACCGTAGACTTCCCCACTGACTCTGGCATAGATATAGTAACCAGATAGGCCTCACGGCCCTTCTCGATCATCTTCCCTGCCTGAACGGCTGAGATCACGAGACTCCCTGAAGTCGGTCTAATACCCTGAAAAACCAACTTCCCTCGTGGACGCTCAAACCCCACTCTACCCCGATAGCAATCCAAATGCACCTTATACCGATGCAACCAATCCATACCAAGAATGACATCATACAACTCCACTGGACTGATAAGCAAATCCGCTGGCCACGACTCTCCTGCGATCTGAATATCAACTCCTCCAGCTCGTCCAATAACCCTCAGGAACTTGCCTCCAGCAACTCTGACAACTCCTGAACGCTCTCCAGAATCCCCTCTGATCCCCGCACTCACGGCACACTCCGGAGTAATGAAGCTATGAGAAGCTCCAGAATCAAACATAACATGGGACTTAAACCCGCCCACCAACAAGGTCCCTACACAAACCTCATGTGTTGAGAACCTAACACTTGACCACAAACAAAAACAAATATAATCTGAACTATTGAATTGACTAAGTTCGAATCTCAGAAGTTATACCTGTGATCGCTCCTGCACTAGTGCCACCGGGCTCCTGAGTCGAGTACACCTGAGTGGTTAATAAACAAAATAAAAATTAACAACATTGATTTATTTAGAACATTGAATATCAATCATGTGGATTAGTAGTTATGGATACTTATCTTATAATATCTTGCTTATTCTTTACAAGAGCAGAAATTTGTCCAAGATAAATTAGCCACATAGATTTCTTTTAGCTAAATATTTTTGTACTATTTTTCAGCTAGAAGTAGGTATATTAGAACTTAGAAGTGTCACTAGAAGCATACTACACAATAAACATGGTCATTATTAATCTCAAAGCCCATCCACCAAACTCTGACCATGTGGACAAGCAATCCAGATGAAATTTATTGACAAGTTTGTTGCATGTTCAAACATCACCATAGTTTAACCACTTAGATGTCTTTTAGCCAAATGTTTTTGTACTATTTTTAAGCTAGAAGTAGAGATATTAGAACTTAGAAGTGTCACTAGAAGCATACTACACAACAAACATGGTCATTATTAATCTCTAAGCCTATCCACCAAACTCTGACCACCTGGACAAGCAATCCAGATGAAATTCATTGACAAGTTTGTTGCATGTTCAAACATCACCATAGTTTAGGGTTTAGACTTTAGATGGTATATAGATTCAATGTCTATGTTTTGAGTTCAAGTTGTATTGTCTAAGGTTCAAGGTGTAGGATTTAGGGGTTAAGGTTAAAAGTTTAGGTTTAAGTATGTGGATGATGTGTCTATATTTTTAATTCATGGTTTAGGATTTAGGGTTCAAGGTGTATGGTTTAGGGTTTAGGATTTAAGATTTAGGGTATAGGTGAAACAACCCTTCCCGTTTTTTTTTTTTTTTATACCTCATTTACTAGTGGTCCCATACCCACTAACATCCTAACAACAATCAGTAACAGCGGATAACCAAATAAAACAATTCCAATAATATTCCAACATAAATAATCCAATAACATCATAATCCAAACAAAGAAATAACCAAAAGCTAACATCCTACAATGTTCCAATGACTTAATCTAGCAACCTAACATCAGCTAGACCACAATCAATCAAGCCTCTAGAACACCCCTTCATCATCGTCTTGATTCCACGATCACACTTTGCCTTTACCTGCACATCACAAACAACAATTGAGATGCGTAAGTATTATCATAAATACTTAGTGAGGCCATCCTCCCATCTACTGGGTTATACACACAAGCATATGAGACTCCCAAGTCAACAAACAACAATAACACAATCAATATATCAAACCAGGAAAATAAGACTCGGCAGGTACTAGTGTCGACCGATGCTCAATCGGTGTCGACCGATGCTACAGGAACTGGTGTCGACCGATGCCGGAATGGTGCCGATCGATGCTACTCGAGACGGTGCCGATCGATGCTCCACAAAAGTGGTATCGATCGATGCCTCTTCTGCAGACACGATCTGCGCGAAACTCAGCGACGAACTCCGATTCCAATTAACACAGAATCGACTCCAAACACGTCTAACCATCTCGGAATTCACTAGAAATCACAAATACAATGTACCCAAGCAAGCAAACACCACAAATAACAAGGAATCACACAAAACAAGGGAGATCTCATGCTTAGATCAACCATGGTCAAGCACTCACCTCAAGAACAGGAAGATTGAATTGAGGAACGTGGAAAACAACACCCCCAGAAGCTCCCCCTTCGTTTCCAGCAACAACTAACACTTCTACTGCCTCAGATCTCTCCAAAATCTCCAAGAACAAGCCCAGAAAATCTCAAGAACGCTTTTCTCTCTTTTCTCTCTTTTCTCTCTTTTTCACTCAACGGCGACAACAATGAGACTCTCCAAAACCCTTAATTCGTCCCTTAACACCTAAATGCGATTTAGGGATTTTAATTAACCAAAACCGAACCAATCAGCAATTAAAACGAACCCGACCAAACCGGAACACTTGGTGTCGATCGATGCCACCAAGGGTGTCGATCGACACCCACACCAAAATTACAAAACTTGGTTCGCAGATGTTACAATAGGGTTTACGTTTTTGGGCTTATATGGATTTAGTGTCTTTGTGGTGTTATGGTTACGAGTTAAGGATATATCTAAGCAAATTTTAATGGTAGAAAAGGTGGATGAGCTTTAAAGTAAACCCTAAACATGGTGATGTTTTAGGGTTTAGAGTTTAGGATTTATGACTTATGTGGATTTAGGGTTTAAGATACAACGACAACATCAAATCCATATATTCATGGTTATGTTGATACCAATAAAATTTGGGGTTTCTAGAGATTTTGGGTTTAGGATAGAACGACAATATCAAATCCATATATTCGTAGTCATGTGGATACCAATAGAATTTTTGGGTTATAGAGATTTATGGTTTATGATACAACGATAGTATCAAATCCATATATTTGTGGTCATGTAGATACCCATAGAATTTGTGGATTCTAGAGATTTAGGGTTTAGGATCAACAACAACATCAAATACATATATTCATGGTCCTGTGGATACCAATAGAACTTGTGGGTACTAGTAACACATGACCATAAATGTGGGTATTAATAACACATCAAAGTTTGTTATCAAATCCATAACACATGACCATAATTATGGTACTAGCAACACATCAAATCCATATATTCATAGTCATGTGGATACCAACTGAATTTGCGGGTTCTAGAGATTTAGGGTTTATGATACATCGACAACATCAAATCCATATATTCATGTTCATGTGGATACTAATAGAATTTTGGGGTACTGGTAACAAATCAAAGTATTCTTAAAAGTCACCAAATAGATAACTATTTATGAATGTAATATTTTGTTAATCCATCATGCATCTAATTTAAGCTTAAAGTATGTGGAAAAACAATATATTTCATATTGAAATTTTAGTTAAATAAATTCATTAATTTCTAAATTATTTAATTAATTTAGTTTGAACTTAGAAATTGTTGATTTGGCTATGAACACCAATTCAATTGTATTTGATTTAGATTAGATTCATGAATTTTTTTTTTTGTGGAAAGAAAAAATATTGAAAGGTGCAAAAAATATTTATTTACAAGTTACTTAACTTTTTTTTGTTTGTCAACAACTAAAGTTACTAAACTTAAAATTTAGTATGTTTATCACCAACTAAAGTTACTAAACTTAAAATTTAGTAATGAAACTGAAATATAAATGTTAAAGAAAAAAAATATTAAAAAAGAAAGAGAAAAGTTAGAGAGAGAGATGAGAAGAAAAAAAAAAGTAGAAAGAGAATGTTAGTTTAGTTAGAGGGTGTAAGTTGTAATTTGACATAAGAAAAGTATAGGGATAGTAGAAAGTAGGTGTAAGTGTCAATACTTTAGAAGAAATTGGGTGTAAGTGGAAATTTCCCTTATTGTTTTAAGATTGGTCGTGCATGCCATCTTATCAATGGCTTCTTTGTATTTTTCATAGCTATTTTTTCTATGCTTTAGGATTGTTCTTTTCTACCAAAAAAACATTAATATCAATATATTATCAAACATATCATAGTTGTTTTAGTAGGCGTATTATATATTTGCTCAAGCGTCATGTAAACATTTCTTACAATATTTCAGTCTTTGATAAAATCATTAAGCTGAATCTCAAGATGACTCACTCCAAATGAATCTTTACGCATAACTAATATACATATATATATATATATATATTGGTAAATGCATAACTAATATTTGAACTTTTTAAAGATAAATAACAAAATATATGAATCCTAAATGACGATCTTGTGTAATTATTATTGTAATTTCTTGAAATGGTTTGATGAATGATATTTAGCAAAACTGTTTGTGATTCTTTCATAGGAGTATTAGATGCATTTTTTTTTATAACCCAGGTATCTCAATGCTCCCCAACAAGACAGGGGTCTATGTGTTAGCTATCGGATATCCGACAGAGTAGTGGTCCACATATCAAACTGTAGAAACTAGGTTTCCACAATGAATTTGTTTAAGGGGGGAAACAAATTCAATAGGGTTATCTCTCTAGAAAGTAGATCTAAGCCTTGGAATTAAAAGTAAAGAAGTAGAACTCAAAAGAATTAGGGTTTATTGCTAAGAACAAGAGGAGAACTTGATTATCGTATTCGATTCTGGATGGATTACAATGGAGAAGTCTCTCCTTATTTATACATGCTCGTAAATTACATAGTATATTAACTTTCCTTATCGGACGAAGTCAGATATGGAAAACTGCCTTATTGCTTGAGTCGGCCGCCGCGACGAAGTGGAAGTCGGTTTCTTCCTCGAAGATTGAGCCTCGTCCGATTTGGCTTCAAATGACCTAATTAGGTCTTTAACCAGATTCCCGGTTAAATAGTCAATTAATATTTCTGGTTTAGCTCGGTATGTCGGGGGTGCTGACTCCCGCACCAACAATTAGTCCCCCCCAGTTCTGAATATTCGGGAATTAATTCGAATGTTTTGAACTATGGAAAGAGAATATCCGATCTGAACCATAAAGATTTAATTGATTTTACCCGGATCTCTGCATCATTTCGCCTCAAATTGTTCGGATGACACGTGTCGTTTGCGTCACATCTGCTAGCCCAGAATTCGAAGAGTCGCGTAGGTCATAATTACTTTTCGTAGGATTGGCCGGCTGTTGGACTGCGTTGGGTGGTCCGTTGTAGCCTCGTCCGCCACCTGCACCGCGGCCTCCGTTAGATCGTCCGCCACGCCATCCCCCACGGCGACCTCTGCCTCCGCGAACACTTTTTGGCTGAAAGACAGCTTCGACTTCGCCAGAGAGATACTTCCCGTACAAGTAATTCTTCAGGTGGACGCACTCATGTGTGAAGTGACCGGGGATCATGTGAAAGTCGCAGTAGAGTTCCTTCGGATCAGACGGCTGCTTGTCTTGGTCATCCGCCACGGAGACTGCGTGGATGACACCTTTTTTTCGATCCTGAGGTTCGTGGTGCTTGCGGGGTTTGTGATGTTCGACCCGGTTTTTAGCCTCGGGGGGGGGGGGGTGCGACGGTTGTTCTTCGTTAGTTTTTGCGGCTATTTGAGCCTCCTCTTCCTCATCGAGCGCGAATCTGGAAGCTCGATGCAGTGCGTCGTCAAGGTCCTTGGGTTCCCGGATGTTGAGGTCCTTTCGTAATGGTGATCCAGGGATCAGGCCCTTTCTGAAGGCTGCCATTGCAGCGTCCTCCGGGACGTTGACCTTTGTCAGCTTCTCCTTGAATCTGTTCAAGAAGCTGGCGATGGGTTCTCCTCGTTCCTGGGCCATCTCCCAGAGATCCGAACTTGTCACGCCTCGTTCGATGAGGATTCGGTAATTCTTGAGGAAAGCCTTGGACAACTGGTCGAAGTTGTCGATTGAGTTTGGCTCGAGCCTTGTGAACCATACCAAGGAAGGGCCGGAAAGGCTATCGACGAATAGCTAACAGCAACCGGCGTCCCTCTGTTCGTCGGTGAATCGTGCTTTTGACATGGTCGCCATGAAGGATGTCATGAACTGGACCGGATCTTTGTCTCCCTGGTAGATTGGAAGCTTCAGCTTGACATTCGGTACGGCAGCCCGCGTTATCCGTTGAGTGAAGGATGACTGCCGAGTTACCTCGACAATTCTATCGATCTCCGGAGCCGTGCTGATAGCTCGATGGAGGAGCGTGTTCATGCCGCTAATCTGCGACTTGATTTCTTCGAGTTCGAGGCAAGGTCCGGAGTTCGCGAGGCGGGGGACCGGGGCGGCCGAGCTCTCGTGTATCCGCGAGTTCGGATTCGTCGGTCGAATACTCGACGTGGTCTGAGGGGGAGGATTCCTCCGCTAGAATTGTGCGTCCGAAATCCGAAAAGGCGAGACGACGAGTGAGACCGCCTAAGTTGAGTGTTGGCGATTGTCCGGCAGAGACTTGCGATGGGGGTTGTCTGGGTTACAACGGCGTCGACTCTGCGGTTGGTATCGGAGATCATCTGGTAGATCTCTTTCGTCATGGAGCCGAACATCCTCTTCGTTGGAAACGACCTGCGGGTTCTGGACCGCTGGCGTGGCATGAACAGGGAGGTTCCCGTTCTGTGCGCCGAGCTGCTGCTCCGTGACGCGCACATCCTCTTCGTTGAGGGGTTGTTCATCGGTGAGCTCCGTGTCGAGGTTGACTGGCTCTTCTCGAGTTCGCCCTGCTTCCTGGCTGGTCTCCCCTTCTGATCTGACCCCGACTGGGAGTTCAGCGGAGGTTTCGGCCGAGTTTGTCATTGCGTTGACGCGGTGACGAGAGTACACGGCGATGACCGGCCTGGTCGAAACGCCATCTTGTGTTGCGACGCTATCCTGAGTGGATGCGACGCCTGTGAGATCGGGCATGCTGGAGGTTGTGCGGTTTGCTTCGGGGATTTCGTTGACGATGGAAGACATTATTGCAGGGCTTTTTAGGGAGATTTTCTTAGAGAGTAACTTTTCTAGAGACGATTTGCGTCCCCACAGACGGCGCCAATTGTAGAAACTAGGTTTCCACAATCAATTTGTTTAAGGGGGGAAACAAATTCAATAGGGTTATCTATCTATAAAGTAGATCTAAGCCTTGGAATTAAAAGTAAAGAAGTAGAACTCAAAAGAATTAGGGTTTATTGCTAAGAACAAGAGGAGAACTTGATTATTGTATTCGATTCTGGATGGATTACAATGGAGAAGTCTCCCCTTATTTATACATGCTCGTAAATTACATAGTATATTAACTTTCCTTATCGGATGAAGTCAGATATGGAAAACTGCCTTATTGCTTGAGTCGGCCGCCGCGAAGAAGTGGAAGTCGATTTCTTCCTCGAATATTGAGCCTCGTCCGATTTGGCTTCAAATGACCTAATTAGGTCTTTAATCAGATTCCCGATTAAATAGTCAATTAATATTTCTGGTTTAGCTCGGTATGTCAGGGGTGCTGAATCCCGCACCAACACAAACTATCAGTTCGCTTGGACTAGCCACGTGGACGGCTAAATGGCACTCCACATGTCGGCTCCTAGACGCTGCAGCCAGCATGTGAATACTGTAGTGGCCGGGGCTCGAACTCGTGATAGTGGGTACCTCAGCTAAGAGTCTTTTACCGCCTGAGCTAGAGGCTCCGGTTTATTAGATGCATTTCTTGCTATATTAAAAGTATAATTTACCCTAATTAACCTAACCTATATGAGTTATCGAAGACGAAAAAAAAAGCCTTTCAGAAAACTAGAATATAATACATTTCCGTTGCAACTAAGACTAAAGAATAAGCAACTTTAAAAATGGAAATAAAAATGAAATGGTGAAGAAAATACAAAAACAAGACGAAGAGGAAAGGGAGAGGAAAGGGAAGCGCGCACGTGATTCGAAGTCCACGAGCTCCAAATCTTCCGAAGATTTAATGGCGGTGTGACGGTTCCTTTCTTTAGTTTCTCCTGTCTGCACCAATAATATTTTGTTTATTTGCATAATATCATTAATAATGATTCATTATCATGTTCTTAATCAATCTTTCTACCTACAAAACTGTTTACATGTTAACGTAATGTTGATTTTTTTTATAACGGCAACATGCTTTGTAATGCAACAGCCAACAGGAAACCTCCGGCTCTAATAACTAAAACGTTGACCTCAATCTGAAATATATGGACTGCTAATATACATATATTCATTAGAAAACAAAACAATAAAATACTAGATCGTCGACAGGTGGTTTAAAACAGATATGTATTTGAATCGTGTTGTTATATGTGAACATGTAAGCTGGAGAAATTTTCAAGAGTTAACGATTTTGGTTTTCCTCCGTTAACTATTTTGCCTTGCACAATTTTAAACATGTATATATATTATCTTATGCTACTATATAGTATATACTAATACTATTATATACTACTCTTGGAATCGCGAAAGCTCTATCTGTATTAGCTTGTCGAAAGCTCACTGTTTACAAGAGAATACACACTGATTAAGATGATATTTATACATGTTTTTGATATCTTTACTTTTTTGCTGATAAAATATTTTTATTTTATCTGGAAAAATAAAATAACGATATAGTTTTTTTGTTTTTGTATTCTAACAATATTGTGATCCTGAAAATATGAGATATGTTTTAGTGATGTATACAAATTAGGGATGTCAATCGGGCTTGTCCGGTCCAAAACCTGTAAAGCCCATATTTATTTAAATTTGGTCTGGTCTGATCCGAAATATTTTCAAGTATATATTTCAAAGTCCGGCTCGGCATTATCAGGGTTACAAGGCTTTTTCGGGGTTTCCTGCAGAAAAAATTAAACTTATAAATTTATAACATATCTTAAAAAGAAATGTTTAAAAAATGCATTATAAAACGAATCAATTAAAATTCATATAAGTCACCAATATTCACTAAAATCAACCTAATTTAAAAGAAAAAGTTAAAAACTAAATAATTTTTATACTTGAATCAGATAAAACGATATAGAAATCATAGATAAAGATTTTAAAAGTAATAAGTAAGGTTTTTAAGTATATATGAAAACTAGGATTAGGGTTTTAAACTTTATTTACAATAATAATTAATCAAATATTTCAATCAAATAAAAATGTTAACAAAAAAATAAAAATATATTTGTTTAAGGGTTTTTTGGTTCTGCCCGAGCCTGATCGGACTAAACTTAAAAAAACCCTATTACCCAAACTGGCTGAGTCAGAAAAATCCGATTTTTCTGGACATATATATTTAATCCCGAGCCCAATATGCTCGATGTGCCTACCATCAATCAAAGAAGCCATTAAAAAGATTCCAGAAAAGAAAGGAGGGAATGCTCTTTGCAAGCATTGGTAGGAAACATTTCAATAGCCTCTTCAATGGCTACTTTAATTGATGGTAGGCACATCTTTTTCAAAGTTGATGACTGTGTTGTAGCATCTTCATTACAATCTTCTTTCCGTTTTGAAGAAGGTGTTGGAATAGATGTACCAATGTCATTTTCATTCAACAAAGAATCTTGGTTCTACAAAATCAAATTTCGATAATTATTGTAATGACCATTCAAAGTCAGAAATTAAGTATGAATTAATTACCTGAACTTTAGTAGATATAACATCCCTAGGATCAGCCTGGCACTCAAACTCTTCAATATTGTCAACTTATGTATTATTACACATCTCTATGTATGACACTTTGTAAGAGTCTTTAGCCTCTACATTAGAGGTTTCTACGGAAGCAAGAAATAGAAAAGTTTTTCCTACCAATGCTTGCAAAAGTGTAGGCATAATGGTAGGATCTTGAATCTGTACATTTTAATATATATATAAAATATATAAATCATTAATACTTACTATTGAAAACTAAGAATGCAAACGTTTCTATTTGTAGTAAACTATAAATATTTAATTAGATGTATTACCTCATCATACTATCCTCCTAAAACATCTAGTGAAGTTTGGTTAACTACCTTCATAGCATTGGTGCCAAAGAGAATAAACTTCGACTCACCAGTGCTATCCATGACATCCAGAACCAGTTTGTACCTAAAATACGATATGCACACATAAACAAATAATGTTTTTTTTTCAAATTCACGGAACAACTATTTAAAAAAAAAAATCAAATATGAGGAAGTGAACCCAATTACCTGCATGTAACCTTTAAAAAATCTTGGTTGCAAGCCTTGCACTCACAGAGACTCTTTTTGTTTTTGGTGAAGATTTTGTTCTCATTTTTTGGTATGAGAAAGCATGTTCCCTTACACTTCACACAGATAAAGTAGTATCAGCCAAATTCCATGTCGATGTGGTAGATAGTACAAAGTATTTTAAACTTCCCGTCCTAAAATAAGATTGCAAAAATCAGTAATATAATTTATATTAAAGAAGAGTTCTTAAAATGTTAGTTTACCATTGTAGCTTCGAGAAGATCAGAAATTGTGCTTCATGGGAACTGGTTGATATAATCATCCTTTTCATTTGACATCTTTAAGCAACTACAGTTTCTTGTCCCGAAATTTATTTTTAAATCATCTCTTGGCAGACTGTATAATAAATAGGGACACATTATGCAATAATAAATATAAACACAGTTAGTTGAAATAAAAAGCATATATATATATATTTGGAAATAAATAGTTTAAAATAGTACTTCTCAACAAAATCTTGAACAGGATGGTACTCTGGGTTGATTAACATCAATGACATATCGAAAGCATTAGAAATTGTTCTCTCACCTACAAAGGATTGTATTTTATTACATAAAAATCACATTATTTGATGGTGGAAAACGAAAGAGTTTTTTAAAACATATTATTGTAGGTGTTAATCTTTACACACCAGATTAAGCATATGACCATTGAATCATTTGCATCATGACATGATGTCCACATATTGTCTGCAAACTCGCCCCAAAAGGTACATGACAAATGCTGATCACTGCATTCACATATGTTCAGAATTATAAAACACTGATGATTGCTAAGTTTAGTGTTTTTGATCTCATTACCTGGTATCTCGCAAACCAACCTATAATCTATTTTTCAGTTTACCATTGAGCTATGATGCTTTCATTTCACCAATAGAAATCACCTGACCAACAACATCTGAAGTGGAGAATATAATCCATCCAATTAATAGTATATATTAACAATAATCAATATATCTATATAATCTCTCCCACACAATATAGTAAACTTACCTATAAGAATGTGTTCGTTCAAACCATCTTCTGAGAGAATGTTCTCGTATGAAGTGATGTAGTATTTTTACTTCAATTAAATTATCAATCTACAATTTGCAATAATCAACACACTAGGAATGCATAAAGCTGCTTAATCTAACCTTAAACAAGAGATGATTGTTGTAACAGTCTTAACCTAAGCAAAGCAAATAAATTGTAAAAAGCTCAACAAATAAACCAAGAAGGAAACAGAAAATCAACTCAACAATAACTAAAGGAGAATATCAGGGTTAAGGTAATTGATTAGGAGTGAAATAAGAGATGGATTATGGAGTATCAAACAACTTAAACTAAGCAAGATCCCTAGGCAATAGAACAATAGCAAGACTAACACATTTGCATGCAATTAATCTGTTTACTAATCAATCAATCATTAACTTCTTCCAAATGCAATTAATGATCAATAAGCATTACAATCAAGTCTATCTAGCCACTAAGCACCCTAGTCAACAATTTCCAAAGGTAAAGAATGCAAAGCACTTAAAAGTTTTGGTTCAGAAATTTCATCAAACACCTTTTGGGCATGAAATTTGGTCAAGACTGATCTAGCTTTATTAGCAACTAATAAGCAAAGATCTAAAGTATTATAACCATAAACTCCATAACCCAACTCCTAAATCATCCTAATCTACCAAAACCCAAAGACTCTATAAGACTACTCACTCATGGTTATGATCACACAAAAGTAAAGATTTAATCTTTGTGAAATCATACATAGAGATTGTAGAATAGAAGATATATAAGAGAGATCACTATTAATAACTTGAAAATAAACAAAGGATCCAATAAACTTTGATAAATAAACTTAAAAACCCTAAAAATTGCCAAACAAAAGATAATTCTCCTCTTAATAGGTTTTATGTATTTATAGGAAAATAGAAAGGAATCGGGTTAACCCAGGACAAACCGGATCAAACCCGGGTCAGAGCTGGATCAAGTGCAGAATAGGCGGCTACAAGGTGGTCTTGGTCGAAGGGAGAATGTCGTGTGGATGCTTCGGCCATGGTTTGGCCGTAGGGGTAGACCGCGTGCTCTTTATGTTCTTCCATCCGAGAAAGTGAGCCGAGCAAGGCTTGGCCGATGGTGTGAAGCGGTCATCATTTGGCCGTAGGGGAAGACCGATTAGATGCTTTGGCCATGGTTTGGCCGCTCATACTTCCTGATCTTGTGCAGTTTAGAAGCTTCGGCCATAACTTGGTCGTAGGAGGGAGACCAATTGGAAGCTTCGGCCACGGTTTGGCCGTAGGAGCTAGGCCGCTTACTCCATCTGAAATTTGATGTGAGAAGGGGCTCCAGTCATGACCGGGCCGTAGGAGGAGACCAAAGAAGAGTTTCAACCATGCTTTTCCCGATTCACTTGGCCGCCTACTCTGTCTGAACTTTTACCACTTCTCTATTTCATTTTTCTTTGTTTCTTTTTTACCAAATCAAGTCCAAATCCTCCAAAAGTGATGAGATTACTCCAAGTACTTGAGAAACATCATACTAGATGCAAATGCTCCTAAAACAACCTAGAATGATAAGATTATGCAACAAATTAATTGAAAAAGAACTCTTAAAACCCAATAAAAACACAATATATCATGAAGCTAGATCCAAATAAAATTTGGTTGACATAGAAGGACAACGGGGTATGAAGGTTGAGTTCATGATGTTTATCTTGTATGGATGTTTGGTTGTCCGAAAATTTCCTGATGGTCTTGTGAGTTGAAAGTTTTATACTTTTCTCCCCTCTCCAAAAATAATAAGCCTTTGAAATTTGTTCAACTGTTTCTTCTTAACCATGGCATGAATAAGAGTACCCTAACATGAAACAGTATACATATTTTAGATAATTAAAACTTTTAAAAAATTTGTGGAAAGGTTTATACAAAAGAAGGAAAACTTACTGCAGTATCAGCCAATATCATCTCTATTGTCTCTCCAGTGTAAGTAGTATATTGCTTCCATGTATGAACGATCTTCACTCTAATCTCCCATGTTGTTTTAAAGGCTTTCAGTTCGGAGACATGAGTGAAACCATCGGTGGCGGCCATCTCTTCTACTAAGGTGAGTTTCTGATCTATCTATTTTAAAGTTTGATGTGTTTGTTTGTTTACGCCGTATACTTATAGTAGTTTAAGTTATGTGTTTTTAGGATTGTGAGAACTGAAAAATATTCTATGCAATCAATATTGGAGAGTATGATTAGGGATTACAATATTATTGTTTCCGATTTTGTTTGAGATGATTGATATATTTTATATGGCCAGTTGTATATTTCTTAATTGTTTGAAATGGTTGAACTCTATCATATTAAATGCCGAACATATATGGTAATTTTTGAGAATGAGTTGTTGCGATTGAGATAAATGAAGAATATTATATACAATCACAAAAAATATTGTTAGTTAATGTTTTGATGTTATTTTCGGTTTGATATGATATGGGAGAGATTGATAAGGGATTGCATTAAAGTAGTTACCGATTTTGTTTGATATATGATTGCATCTAATGTCGTTTGGATTTGATTTCAATTAAAGGTTTGGGAGGAAGACACTGTTTGGATACACTTGCAAGATTTACGGGATCCGAATAAGATTATGGCCAAACAATTTAGATCCGCGTCCTTTGAAATACTTATTTACAGCATCCGAATATAATTACCTATTTGCCCTGATTTTTTTCCCTTCTTCTTGAACATATGAGATACTTGTTTTTTTTTCTTTTTATTATTCCAAAGTGTACTCTCCAATTAATAGTCTAGATTTTAATAGGTTCTACTGCTACATATTTATTGAAATCAAAACCAGCATTGTCAGATGTTACAAACCTACAATGTCTTCCCAATTCTGACCAGCGTGCAGCACCAAGCAAGAGAAAACCAACACATCAATATTTCAAGATCAACACATCAATATTTCAAGATGAGAATCATCAATCTGGAATTTGCAAATAAGTTTTGTGTTAGAGAGTTAACAACTGAATATAAATAATTTACTTCCTTTTGAGTTTTACTTAACAAATTAAACTCCTATGTTACACAAAATCAGGAACAACCGAAAATATTGGGATCACATCATTGGAAAACCCATTGCAAGAGATATCGTTGTCCAATCATTTAGCAAATACGGAGTATACACCACCTACCAAACGGAGACATTCAAGATGTATATTTACAGAGATGAGTCCTCCATCTGTAAATAGCAAACAAGGTACTAAATTAAATTTTGATAAAAATATAATGTAAGTTTGCTAAACTCTTATATATGTAATCATTTTTTTGTAACATATCAGTCTCGAATTTAGCATCGAAAGGAGTATGACTTACTAGACCGAAAACATCGTTAAGCCTTGCAAAAATGCTCCTTCCAACGGTCAAACTCTAAAAACCCACGACCATAGGTCGACTTTTCCTTTAAATACTTTGGTTTGGAGATTTCACTTAAACCAAACCGCTCCAATTCGACAATTTAAAATAATTTGGTCGAACCATAAATTGTTGGTGTCGATCGACACTATCATTAGAGTCGATCGACATCCATCCCAAAATCTTCCATTTGGTTCATGAATGTTATAGAACTATAATCAGAAATAGAAAGAACAGTTCTAAGTATTACCTTCCTTACCAATTCAGGACGAAATCGGAACATCCAAAAAGACATATTGATGATGGATCTAAAACGGGGTTTTCGAACTGGAAAATCGGAATTATCTGAGAGATTATCAGCTGAATCTTATTGATTTTGTCGACTCGACTTTTGGTTTGGAGACCACTCTTTTTATCGTTTCACGTTCTTCATTTATTTTTGTCTTTTTGCTTTCGCGAACGTACATTGTTTTAGGGAAGAGTAATAGAATGCCAACGGACCTGAAAACCTATTAACTATAAAATTTTCAATTCAATATTTTTGGCCCATTAATATTTTCGACCATTGTCAAATATTAAATGATAATATTTTTATTTCATCGAAACTTACAATAAATAAAATTAAAAAATAAATAAAAATAAATAAATAAACTCCGCGTGTACGTGCGGGTCTAAAGAAAGTACAAGAAAATAATGTAACACGACGACTGTATGTGGATATTTAGTTCTTAATATTTTGTGATATAGATTTACAACCATTACAAACTTGTTAATTTTCAAAGGCCACCAAAATGAGTAAAGGAAGACCTAATGTTATCTAATTTTTAAAATGAAAAAGTAGGTGTTAATGCTGTGAAGAACTTGTTGGAAGCGGGAACTATTGAGTATAGTGAAGCAAAACATAAGCCTCCAAACTATAGAGAACTAATCTATCTTTATTAGTGGAAATGGCGAGGCAAGAAAGCATGCATGCATGGAATTTAGGCATTTGTCTCACGTGCCCATTAGACCATTGCTTTCGACCACCAACACGGCAACACACTTCCCTTTTGTCAGGCTGCTTTGTTTCTCGTTTCTCTTCATTCTCTTTAATTTTTTATCCTTTTTTAATAAAGAATAATTAGTTAACCATAGATGTAACATTGTTAACAGATTAAATCACGCCTAGGCCTAGGCATACGGATGATTACCACACGGATTTGACATCGGGCACATATATTAGATTTTATCAAATTATATGAATAATATATATATATATATAGGAAATCATTATTCTTAAGTCGAATTAATTATAGATTGATTTCCATCTAGCGAAAATATTAATGGGCCAAAAATATTGAATTGTCGATTTGGTGCACCAGATTTACGGTGAAAATACACGCTTTGGTGAATCCTTTTTGTTAATCTCATTTACATGTGGTGGATTGTTGTTTGGAACGTTAGGCGAATAGTGATGAAGTGATTAGGATTGAAGTTACAATTGTCTCTTCATAGATTAAGCCTTAATATACATATATCCCTTATTAAGGGATATATATTAATAGAGAAACATTTTCACAAAAAAAGCTGATGTATCGCACTTACATATCTCCACTGCTTTTTTTTAATAAATGACATTACATCTCATTAATATTTACATGAATATGTCACTGGCATATATAAGGTAATATTCTTTTTATCAGTTTTTTTAAATGAAAGATTTAATCAACAATTAAAATCCAGAAATATATTTAATTATCAATTTCATAACATATATAGTTATTAGAAGTAAATTACATTTCACAAATAATAATAAAAATTATTCCACTTTTATACATTTTTTTATTGCATTTTTTAAATTTAGGATTAGTCAAATTAAATCGATTAGTCTAAAAAGTATTTATTTATTTATTTAATGGCATAGTAATGTAGATGATAATGTAAAACATAAAATATGTGAATTTGATTTTTAGAAACACAAAAACACATCAAAATTTTCTACACTACTTTAAAATTCTTTTTCAAGTTCACATAATTCACAGGTAAACGAAAAGAGCTTTACTTATATATTTTGTTTTACACAAACAAATCTTAAGTCTCAAATAATAATTTTACTCACTATGTGCAGGATGGTACCTAATATTTACTTTAAATACATGTGCATGATCGCACCACACCATATAAGAGAGTTACCTCTTGAGACCTTCAGAAATAAATTCCGTATGCACAAGGTATGATTCGACTCAGTGAGAAACACCCTCAAAATCTCAAATGCAAAAAAAATTGAGGTCTAATATTCCATCCCAAAAGTATCGTTTCAAACCAATTTTTTTAGATTTTCTGAGAACTCAAAAACATTTTCCAAGCTTATCAGAAATAGAGTTTGAATAATTTTGTAGACTCCGGATAAATATACTGTATACGGCTTTGTGCTATTTTCCAGAAAATTATAAAAAGACTCAACATAATGCTTGGCCGAGAATGATACAAAGACTCGAACCTATAAAAGGAATATTACAATTGATAATATTTTGTAATCTTAATTCTCAAGAAGAACAAATAAAGCGTAATAAGCCCTTCAACAAACCACGGTAACTCAGAGTAAAACAGCCGCCACTACCATATTCTCCTAAACAAAAAAAAATAAAATAATAAACAAATAAAGCAGAAGTTTGGGAGAGATGGGAAACGCGTAGACCAAAGGTGGTGAGGTGGTATAAGCTTTACATGGCTACGGCCTAACCCCACATGCGACCTCCTCCCATCGTGCCATGTTGACGTTCTCTCTTGGACCTACATGTCCCCTTCATCTTCAACATCCCCTCCTTTCTTGCCTCATTTCTTGTGTTCTTCTTTTAATATTAGTACAAACTTATTTTAGTTTTATATTTCCTCCACAACAAAATTCTCCAGCAACTGTCTTTCCAGTCTCCTTCCTGTCAAAAGACCGACTTTAATTCATAATTATGTATATCTTATTTATGTTTCCACATGTCATATTTGAGTTTCACGTCCAATGTCTTACGCAATAATATCCAAGATAACTTTTTATTCTATAAAAATAATACATTCACCATATAACACATATATACCTTTTCTCTGCAGTTTCTTTTTACCACGGTCCGCAGTCCACCCTATCAATTTTTATACAAATATTATTACAATCACGATTAAAATGTGAAGACGCTAACAAAGCTACTTTCTTTACTATATTCTAGTTCAGCCAATATTTACTCGTCAAGTTTGCTTCTTAATTTGTTCCAATCTTCTATGTAATGTAACGTTTCTATCATATTGAGAAACAATATATAGGTTACTATGGTAACTTCAAGTCGTGAAATTGTACTATATATATATATAACTTAGGATGAAGACATCAATTGCACATAAAAATGTATTCAATGCGTTGAATTGTAATAACTCAAAGTGTTTAGTGTCTTTAGAGAGGAGCGCATGCAATATCTTAGTTGAGATTGGAAAGTAATAAACTTAGATTATTTGATGTTATTGTCCGAAGCCAACGTTTGTTTGGCCGTATGACGTGGCACTTAAGAAGTAACTTAAGGAGCTTATTCACCTTCCTCTATATAAATACCCCAACAGGCTATTCATTCCAAAACATATCCATTCCATTACCAAAGTACAAAACATAAACTCATTCTCTGTCTCTTTCCTCTCATCCTAAATATCTCTTTCCTTATTTGTTTTTTTTTTCCCTCCAAAAGAAAACAAAGAGAAACAAATAGACTGAAAAAATGGCAGTAGATTCCAACCTCTCTTCGCCGTTAGGACCTCCAGCGTGTGAAAAGGACGCAAAAGCCCTCCGCTTCATCGAGGAAATGACCCGAAACGCAGACACCGTTCAAGAAAACCTTCTCGCCGAGATTCTTGCTCGTAACTCAAACACCGAGTACCTACGCCGCTTCAACCTAGGCGGCGCCACCGACCGTGATACCTTTAAAACGAAGATTCCAGTCATTACCTACGAAGATCTTCAGCCGGAAATCCAACGCATTGCTGATGGAGACCGTTCTCCCATCTTATCTGCCCATCCCATCTCTGAGTTCCTCACTAGGTTCGTTCACCATACTTTGCTTCCTACTTTTACCTTTTTCGATTTCTAAATCATTCAAATCCATATACCGATAACACTCGTAAAACTTTAGAATTGGTATTAATTTTGCTTATAATTTTCCAGCTCTGGAACCTCAGCCGGAGAGAGAAAGCTCATGCCGACCATCAGAGAAGAGCTTGGTCGTCGTCAACTTCTTTACAGTCTCCTCATGCCTGTCATGAATTTGTAAGTTATTCCCATTGCTAAAACATTTTTACCATTAATTTCTTTTTTGGTTTCCATTAAAAAAAAGTTACCGTGAGATTGAAATGGATTAGAACCTAGCTCAATCATTAGGTAAGACAACTCAAATATTGCATGGTTAGAATGCGGAACAGAACACAATTTTCTAATATAACTAAAAAACTATATGTGGTGACGTATGAGTTTGTTAATACATTATTTATCATTTTTCCAAGCGTTGACAATTTTGTCTCATTTCTGTAACAGGTATGTGCCAGGTTTAGACAAAGGAAAAGGATTGTACTTCTTGTTCGTTAAGTCGGAAACAAAGACACCGGGTGGGCTACCGGCTCGACCAGTCTTGACCAGTTACTACAAGAGTGAACACTTCCGGTCTCGACCATACGACCCATATAACGTCTACACAAGTCCCAACGAAGCAATACTTTGTCCCGACTCATTTCAAAGCATGTACACTCAGATGCTCTGTGGCCTCCTTGACCGCCTCTCTGTCCTCCGCGTTGGCGCAGTCTTTGCCTCTGGTCTACTCCGTGCAATTCGCTTCCTCCAGCTCCACTGGTCTCGTTTCGCCCATGACATCGAGTTTGGATGTCTCGACTCCGAGATAACTGACCGGTCTATAAGACAATGCATGTCCGGAATTCTTAAACCGGATCCTGCCCTGGCGGAGTTCATCCGTCAGGAGTGCAAGTCGGAAAATTGGGAACGAATCATCACCAGAATATGGCCCAACACTAAGTACATTGACGTCATTGTAACTGGAGCCATGGCTCAGTATATTCCAACGTTGGAATACTATAGCGGCGGTCTTCCGATGGCTTGCACCATGTATGCCTCCTCCGAGTGTTACTTTGGTTTGAACCTTAACCCAATGAGCAAACCGTCAGAAGTCTCTTACACCATCATGCCCAACATGGCCTACTTCGAGTTTATCCCTCTCGGGGGAAGCAAGGCTGTTGAACTCGTTGATGTAAAGATCGGTAAAGAGTATGAACTCGTTGTAACCACTTATGCGGGTCTTTGTCGATACCGAGTCGGTGACATCCTCAGAGTCACAGGTTTCCACAACTCCGCACCTCAGTTTCACTTCGTGAGGAGGAAGAACGTCCTCCTCAGCATCGACTCCGACAAGACCGACGAGTCGGAGCTTCAAAAGGCCGTGGAAAACGCATCGAGGCTGCTTCATGAAGAGTGCGGGAGCCGCGTAGCCGAGTACACTAGCTACGCAGACACAAGCACGATCCCCGGCCACTACGTCTTATACTGGGAGTTGTTAGTGAGGGACGGGGGAAGACAACCAACTCATGAGACCCTGACTCGTTGCTGCCTCGAGATGGAAGAGTCGTTAAACTCGGTTTACCGGCAAAGCCGAGTCGCGGACAACTCCGTTGGACCGTTGGAGATTAGGGTGGTAAGAAACGGAACGTTCGAGGAACTGATGGATTACGCAATCTCAAGAGGCGCATCAATTAACCAGTACAAGGTACCAAGGTGCGTGAACTTCACACCTATTGTGGAGTTACTAGATTCTAGGGTTGTGTCGGCGCATTTTAGCCCAGCCTTACCGCATTGGACGCCGGAGAGGAGGAGAAGATAAGGACAGGCACATGTTTTTTCCTTGGAGATCTCGTGAAGTCAAAGGCTTAAAATTAATTAGCACTTTGGTCTTGTAATATATTTAGATTCCTCCCTGGTGATTTAGTTTTTTTTTTTTTTTTTTCATATTTTTCTTCTTAGTGTTTCTTTTCTTCTCGTTTTTTTGTTTTCTTTTCATTGTGGAGTCTCTGTGTGTAATTTGTTTTCTTTCTCTAGTTGGGACAAGAAATCCTTATTAGAGAAGTTTTTATATTCCCAGGGACCATGTCTACTTTGATGGAAATCAATATTGTCATTCGATTAGTAAATTTGTTGTAAGATTTGCGTTATATATTTGTATATTTATGATGTACTTATCTAACTGCATAGTTAATTGTTATGAGACTGAGACATATAGCAAAAATTTAGTTGAACTTGGCCAAGTTGCTAAGAGAACCAACCAACCAATGATTTTTAGTGCCCTTCTTGAGATTTGGTATTGGGAAGGAAAAATAACGACAGACGTTTGGGTTTCAAGGCAAGTGTGCTCATCTCCTAAGACATAATTCGGTATTTTGTAATGTAGTCGGTAGTCCCTTTTTTTTTTTTGGACAAACGTTGGCTTCCATTCATTCAAACAGAAACAATACAAAGGAAATGAATTAAAATTCCAGAGTTCAAAAAGTTAAAAAGGTTACATAGGTAGACTTTCCCCAAAGTCATAAACAAAAAGATAAAAAACATCAAGCAATAATCTAAGAGAACTGTGAGGCAGTCGCTAAGAAGCAAACTGAGACATGTGAGATCATGGTTGCAAGATTGATCAACGTCGAAGAATCTGATAACTGATAAAGTAGTCACGATCATACGACTTTGTGACGTTGAAAGGTGAATCAGGGCCAAATAGCTCGCCGAGGAAAGGGGTAGAAGCAGAAGCATTGTCTTGGCAAGGATTCGGTGGGCTGTAGCCTGGGTGATGGTGATGGTTCTGAAGATGTTATGATTTGGTGTAAAACTCCGAAAGCTGTAGATGTACAGATACCTATAATCTGTAATGTATCAACTTATTGAAGTATCCTCCTAAAACCCTGAAGTCTAGTGGTATTATGACCCCACCTCCATGGAGTGGGAGTTAGTCGGTAGTCCTTATGTGGATGTATTGTTCTGGAATTGCAAAGATATAGATGTATTTTGTTTCTAATTAATACAATTCATTTTGCATGAAGTTCATATCGAATTTAAATAAATTTATAGCATGATTTAATAGGTCTGTTCGAAGCCCTATATATATAATTGTTTAAAAATATTATTTAGTTAATTTTTGTTACTATATCGTAATGTGTAACATATGATAACAAAATCACATGCTATTTTATTATGAATGTAATTTACTCGATATCATATTATTTAATTCAACAATAATTTTATGGAATGTGAGGGGTACTTTGTCAAAACATGTTATAATATATTACTTTTTAGTATAATTTTGAGGACTCAATTATATATCTACCTAAATAAATAAAAACTTAAAGTGTTCATTATTAATGCAATTCACATTTAACTGTATTCAAAATTAATTAGTTAGTCATTATAAATGCAATTCTCATTTTTAAGTGTTTATTAACCCACCAAACACTTTTTGAAGAGTTTAAAGTTTTGCAGTTTGTGGATTATGGCAAATTATGAATTTAGTAAAATTTAGAGTTATAAAATTCCAAATACTTTTGTTTGTTTTTTTCTTAAAAATAAACACCAATCTTATATGATTGAAATACAATGTTAAACAAAGAAAATTAATCTTAAAATAGTAAACCCAAACACAAAGAAAACATAATAACGAAAACACAATTTTTGTAGTCCAAAAGTGTTGGAAAGTTGCATTCATCACCTTCTTCAGAGAAAATGTAAGATTTGCTTTGGTGGTTCAATCCAAACACTCTGAACATTTTTTTCCTCTTCCCAAGATAGAGCACATGAGTTACTTGGGAGATACCCTCCTTTATCAAAAACATAAGTTTGAATCAATGGGTGATGTAACTTCGATAGAAGTAGCTTGTTTCTCATGTTGCTCATGATGTCTGATCTCCAATTGCATGCACGAAAGTCCCCAAAAATTGTTAACCCCTCATCAAATTTATCTTTTTCTTCCCAAATCCAGTCACCATTACGATTAAGTGAATACACCCGTGGAATATTACAAGATACTTTGAAGAGAAAAATATCTCTCTTAATTTCTACTAAATACGTTCCAAACCACGATGTTTTAAAACGTCTTAAGTGACTCGAGGAATACTTCTCTCCGCTCCAAACCACGATGTTTTACTATATTTTTAAACATCGTGGTTTGGTTTAAAACTATTATTTAGTTAATTTTTGTTACTATATCGTAATGTGTAACATATGATAACAAAATCACATTCTATTAGTAGAAATCAGATCCGCTCCATGCTTAACTCAATGGGTCGAAAACTGTTAACGAGCCTAATCCACCAAGACAATAGAAAAGACCTTCCGAAAAAGATAATTCTGTTGTGATAAGTAGAAAAACCTTCGGGACTCTCGAAACAAGTAGTCTTCCACTTCGTTTCACCAAATTTTAAAGTGTTGATGGCGACACGATTGTTGTCGTTATTGATATTTGCCAACCCAAATACTAAGCAAGTATTGGATGTAGGAGCGCAAGTGAAAACAACAGATTTATTATAAGTCTCACAAAAAGGCAAATTTATGAGCTTACGGGTAAACAGACTGAAGAAGAAAATCTCCGACGAGCGATTGTTGCACATAAGCAGCCAACCATCTTTAGAGTAATAAACTGTTATGCCAGCCATTTCAGGAAAATCCATAGTGTATGTTGTATCTTGTGAAGGGTCATAAAATTCAAAAGGTCTCTTGCTCCTTATTGATTGTGAGAACTGAAACCGAATTCTCCTTCCGAAGTGTTTCTGGACAGAGGAACCCACCACCATTATAATTCCGAACTGAATTTAGAGATAAAGTGCTTTGAAATAGAATGAGTATTATTGCTTCAGAGAAAGTTTTTCGATCCCCCTGACAGTCCCCGTTCTTTCGTATTTATATTAGTCTATTACAATCAATGCCAAATCAATTCACTGCGTAATCCTCGCGTCCTAATCAATTCGATTAATTGCGGGAATCTTTGACCGAATCCGAACTGCAAACTGACTCGAGGGATACTTCTCTCCGCACCAAACCTTCTATAGGGCTTAGTGGGCCGACCCGAATCATGGCCTTGGCCCATTTCGATTGTTTGGTCTAGGCCTTAGTTCATTAACCCGAGGTGAACAATTATGGTTACAACACTGATGAAGGGTATTTCATAAACCATAAATGCTTCTCTTTCATCTGAATCAAAACACTCGCTTTATACCAAGATTTGCAAACTGCAGAAGCACGAATATTATCTTTCACAATGAGGCGAGACATTACCGAATTCAAAAGTTCGGGAAGCAGAATAGACCAATCTCTTTTCTCACCATTTTCTCCTTGACATTTGATATTTATCCTAATGAAGAGTTTTACGCATCAACAAAGTTAGTTTGTAAATTAATATATTATTTTAAAAATATAGTCAATCTAGAATTATTCAAAATCGACAAACATAAATTGTAGAAAGGTTTAAATATATATATATATATATACATATATACACAAATATATATTCCTGAAAAATCAGTCTAAATAAAATTTCTCAGTACTAACCAAATTACTAAACATCTCTAATATAATCAAGACTCTTCATTCTTTGTAATAAAAATTTTAAATTTACTATAATATCCATGGAAACTACACCTTTTAAATTTCTAATAACATAAAAAATCAATACTCCCTCTGTTTCACAAAGAGTGTCATTTTGACACATTTCACACAAATTAAGAAAAGTTTGAATTATACTTATTTGCCCCTATTTATTAAGTGATTAATGGTCAAAATTCAATGAAAATAGCTTTGGGTTTAGGGGTAAAAAAGAAAATTTAGCATTAAAACACTCATTGGAAATGTAAAATGACATTCTTTGTGAAACAAGAAATTTTCTCCAGAATGACACTCTTTGTGAAACAGAGGGAATATATTTTACGTTGAGAGTACTTTTAAGATTTTGTGATAAAAATTAAACTACTCTACATGAGAAAATTCTGAAAAATGAATCACAGAAAATAATAATATAAAATAAAAATGTACTTTGTTTGTAGATCATCAATATCGATTTTAAAAATGAATAGAAAAATGAGAATGTCTAGAAACTTACAAACTGAGATTACTTTTTCCATCTGCCATATTTATGTTTCAATATGAAAATAGTAAAGAGTGAGCAATCTGATAAAACTGAATGAAATGAGACTCTTCAGGCAATGTTATATAGAACTAATTATGTATGACTTTCTTTAATTCCAAAGATGTAAAATCATTACATTATATTCTTCATTAAGATTGAATATAATGTTTGATTTAATATTAAGTCAAACTCCCGCGTAAATTCAAAAATATGGAAATACAATAAAAATATTGATATGATAATTTATTTGATTTAAAGATATACTAAATGAATAAATATCTCATACTTTAAATTTATAGTGTTGCAGTTTCATATTGTACATGAGACATTAAAAAGGTAGACTTGGAAAATTTAGAATAAGATAAATATAGAAGAATGAGTTAAAAATAAAATCATAATTAAAATCCAGTTATGATGTATAATATAGTACTCCTCGGTAATGTTTTCTAATTTTTAATACTTCAGAAAAAATTTGTTATAAATATTTTTCTTGGTATTGATAATTTTGTTACCAATTTTAGTTAACTCTATTTACTATCTAAATTTATTAAGTGATGAATATGATGGGGAGTTTGAATTTTAACTCTACTTTTCATCTTTGTTAATTATATTTCCGAAATAGGTAAATATATGGTATCTAATCAAATGATATATTCATGTATAGAAAAAAAATACAAGTTTATAACAGTACCAAAAATTAAATTTATTTAGAGTTATTTTTGTAAGAAAATGATGTAATTGTGACCTATTTTCATATTTTTTTATTTGTGAAACTAAATAATAAAATGAAAATTACACAGTTATTGAGATTAATACGTTAATTACACAGTTAAAAGTTTGTGTTTTTATTTGTTTCTCCCTCCCAATTTTGTATTATTATGATCTATCACTACAAATATTTTTACCTTCTTCAAACTAACATTAAGCCACTGCCTCAATCCAATGGCATACTTCTCGACTAATCTACAACCTTCGTACACTTGTAGAAAGAAAGAGTCGTAACCCCTGTTTTAAAAATCCCTGCTTAGCACCGATTACGTCCCGCAAAATCGCTAGGCCCACCCACTCCGCCTCGATTAATGACTAATCCCCGCCTAGCGTCGATTATTCAATTAAAGATATAAAATAAGATTATAACCTGCCAAATCCGATTACTTCCTGCTTAATTTATTATATAATAATTATTTTTAGAGCCAAATATAAATCAAATACGTATTTTTTGTTATTTAGACATTTAAATTAAAAGTTTATGATGTTTTACAATAACTAATATACAAACTTTTAATGATAATCATAAGTTTTCTTTTGAAATTAAGTTTTTATGTGTTTACCATAATATTAAAGATAATACTATAGTTTTATATTTTATTTTAATATAAACAGAATTATATATATATTTAATACTAAAAATTTTATTTATTATTAATTAAAAAAATAATCCTAAAACTAGTCCCCGATTAATCTCCGTTTAATCTCTAATTTTTACGTTAGGTGCTAGGCCCAGCCCGACAGCCCGACTAGCGCCTAGCAATTTCTAAAACAGAGGTCGTAACTAGGGGTGTCAAAATAAGCCAGCTTGCTCGGCTTGGCTCGGCTTGGCTCAATTCATGATATACTCATATTATATGAGCTCATAACAACAATTCAAAACTTTTTTAAAACTGTAAGAAATCTAATAACATAATGCAGATGTAATGCCCGTGAACCAAAATCCCGGTTTGGGATATGCATAGATCGATGCTGATTGTGCATCGTTCGATGCAAGGTCTTGTGAGAACTGAAACCGAATTCTCCTTCCGAAGTGTTTCTGGACGGAGGAACCCACCACCGTTATAATTCCGAACTGAATTTAGAGATAAAGTGCTGTGAAATAGAATGAATATTATTGCTTCAGAGAAAGTTTCTCGATCCCCCTTACAGTCCCCGTTCTTTCGTATTTATATCAGTCTATTACAATCAATGCCAAATTAATTCACTGCGTAATCCTCGTGTCCTAATCAATTTGATTAATTGCGGGAATCTTTGACCGAGTCCGAACTGCAAACTGACTCGAGGAATACTTCTCTCCGCTCCAAACCTTCTATAAGGCTTAGTGGGCCGACCCGAATCATGGCCTTGGCCATTTCGATTGTTTGGTCTGTGCATTAGTTCGTTAACCTGAGGTGAACAATCGTGGTTACAACAGGTCTGTTTTTGCGGGATGACTTAAGTGAAACGCACGGGTTGACGTTGGGTTTTGGGAACCTAAGGCTCATGTATTTAAGTGGAAACTGGACGTTTTTGAAAGAGTTTAGCCACTTTTCGTCCCTACAGCTTTAAAAGTTCAATAGAGTATTTCCTATGAGTTCCGGTGACGTTTCTTTCCTGTTTCTAAAAGATATGTCCGTGGGAGTGGAGATCAGAGGCTGAGGGCATGAGAGGAGCTTGCTAGGAGGTTATTTCATGTGTTTTAGATTTAGATTCGTCATTCTGAAAGGTGAGAGCGTCGGCACGGCTGATCTAAGCGATTAGATACTTGTTTTGTGTGATTTTGGTTGTTAAATGCTTATGTGCTTGTGTGTGAGTGTTTGTCATGAGTTTTGTGGCCTTTGGAGGATGTTTCTGGCTTCACCTAGCCAAGAGGAGTCGGGAAAGATCGTTTTTGGTGACGCTCCGCGCGACTGCATCGATCGATGCAAGGAGTGCATTGGTCGACACCATTAGGGATTTGATGGCGATGCAAGGAGTGCATCGATTGATGCATCTAGGGATTTGGAGGAATTGCATCGGTCAATGCAAGATGTGCATCGGTCGACGCAAGTGCGCAGAGTCGACACATGTGTTCAAAGTTGTCTGGTCTGCTTGTTTCTTTGTTTATTGCTTGTGTTTGTCTTTTCACTTATGTGTTGTAACATCCGCGAACCAAAACTCTGCGTTTTGGGGATGGGTGTCGATCGACACCAAGGGTAGTGTCGATCAACACCATTAATTTCTGGTTCGACCAGATTGATTTAATTGTCGATTTTGTTCGGTTTGGTTTAAGGAAAACCATTGAACTGAAATATTTAAGTCAATTGTTGACAGAAGGGTTTTGGGAAAGTTTTTGTTGTCGCTGTTTCATCGTTTTGAGAGAAAAAGAGAGAAAAGAAGCGTTCTTGAGTTTTTGGGAGGATTGGTGAGATTTGTTGGCTGTTCTTGGGAGATCTGAAGCTAGGAAGGTGCTAGAAGCTTGCTAGGAGGGTTGGATTCATTGTTGTTGGTCAGAATCTTCCTGCAAAGAGGTGAGTGCATGACCATGGCTGATCTAAGTCTGAGATTTCCTTTGTCTTGCTTGTTGTGTGTTGTTTGTGGTGTTTTCTTGCTTGTTATGGTTGCTATAGGGTTCCTACTGATTCATATGGCTTTGGGATTGAGTATTGGATGGATTAGAGGTGATGGGAAGCGAGATTTGACTCTCGGCTTCGAGCGGTTTGCGATTGCAGAGTTAGTGTTGATCAACACCAGGAGGGTATCGGTCGAAACCAGTGAAGCAGCATCGATCGACACTGTGGGGTAGTGTCGGTCGACACCAAGAGCCAGTGTCGGTCGACACCTCCCTTCCAGCGAGATGATGTTTGTTTTCCTGGTTTGTATGTTTTGTTGTTTTTTGTTTTGGACATTGGTATCTCAGTTGCTTGTGTGTATAGCCCTGTAGATGAGGATTGCTTCACTGAGTGTTTATAAAATACTCATGCATCTCAATTTGTGTTTGTGGTGCAGATAAAAGCAAAGTGTAATCGTGGAATCAAGGCAATGAAGAGGAGGATGTTCTAGGGACTCGATTGGATGTTGTCTGGCATTGCTAGGTTGCTAGAGTTGGATCATTAGAACATTGCTAGGTTGCTGGTTTTATGTTTCTGATGATTGGTTATTGGATATTTGTTATGTTTCATATATTGATTGGTTATTTACTATTGGATATTTATTTGATAATGTATGGTTTATTTTTCGTTGTTTGGTTTGGTTGTGGTTAGGTGGCTAGTGGATATAGGACCACTAGTTTAGAGTATTTATTATTATTATTATTACTATTATTTATTATTTATAAAAATAAATAAAAAAACGGGTCGGTCGTTTCATGTGTATAGCCCAGTAGATGGGAGGATCGCCTCATAGAGTACTCATGCATCTTATTTATGTTGTGGTGCAGGTAAAGGTAAAATGTGATCGTAGAATCAAGACGATAAAGAGGAAGATGTTCTAGAGGCTCGGTTGTTTTGTTCAATGATGTTAATGGAAATGTAGTGGTATAGAACGGTTGTTTAGGTTGTCGGTTCTTTGTTCTATGACTTGGTTTATGTTATTGGCATTGTTGGATGGATGTTATTATTTTATTTGTTATTGGTTATTTAATTTATTGGTTTAATGTTGGTTATTTTTGCTGTTTGGTTTGAATGTGGTTAGGTTGTTAGTTAGTAATAAATCTAAATTAAAAAAAAGGTCAAGTCGTTTAAGCAAAAGTCAAATATTGAAAATAAATCCAAATAAAATTAACCTCAATTCTTAAATATTAAAATAAAACCAACTACTAAAACTTGAGCTAAAATTATTTAAAAATAATAATATAATCAAAAACTATTCCATGTCTTTTTTTGTTTAATTTAATGGAAAATATATATATATATATATATATATATATATGCTACAATTTTTCTATATATTCACAATTTATATATCTATATATATATAATTTTAGTTGTTAAAAAATGTCAAGCTCATGAGCTAGCTCGTGTTCATTAAAGCTCGCTCATATAACTCGTGATCTAAGTTACGGTCGATCATATAACTCATTCATAAAATGATCCTAAAAGATAGAGCTCGCGCGCATGAAAAATCGAGTTGAGCTAAGCCAGCTCGTGAGCTAATCGCTCATTTTGACATCCCTAATCATAACTAGGCTTTTTACGGATATCTCTACCTGACATCTATACTAATAAAAATTTAGCTTCAAATGAGATTTAAAACAGCCAATCGGAATTAGACATCTCACTAATTAATATTTTGAAAATATAGTAGTTTTTAATATTATTAAGATGTTTTTTTAAAAAATAAAAACTTAAATCTATATAAATATGTACAACATCCCGGCTAGAAAAGTTTAGACAATGATTCATAACCAATGTAAATAAAATTAATATGCTTCCAATTGTGAATGAGCATGAAAGCTTGAGCGTCCAAATTGAACGGTTTAATCTGATGTTTTATTTGAGCAAATAAAACTTTCAAAAAGTTTCATAATATTCTAATATTTAAATTTTAAAATAGTTTAAATAAAATATTAAAAATATTGAAACTTTAAAAAATTTTAAATATCATAATTTTTCAGTTTAAATTTTTTTTTAAATATTACAAATATTGAAACTTTAAAAAGGTTTATATATTATAAATATTTAAAATTTATAGAATGTTTTAAAATATTATAAATACTTAAATTCTATAGATAGTTTAAAATACTATAAACATTTAACCTCTATAAAAGTTTAAGTATCATTATTGGTTTGAGAAGTTTCAGTACGTGTGGATCTAAAACCGAGTATATGAGTAAAAATATCAATCAATTAACTGAGTACATGTGGTTGTTATGTTGGTTTTCATGAATTGCGCAGATCTTACAAGAAAGGAGGCAACAATTTTTTTCTTGACTTTGTTGGGAATAAGTTGCATGTAATTTAAAACAAGAAGTAAGTTGTGGTAATCTAAAAAAAATATTTTGATTATTCAGTGGAAGAAAGCGAGAAAGCAGACAATAAAGATGAAGAATAAGAGTATAAATAAGAAGCGGACCGTGAAAGTAACGATGACGACTATCATGCAAAATTGACAATGAAGATGAAGAGTAAATGAAAAACACGAAGACATAAGTGGTGGCGTTCAATTGAATGTGAGAAAACAAAATTGGTTCATGATTCTTTTGATTAGATTTGATTCTTAAACACAATTAATTTTTATATTTTTGTAATTTGAAATAAAATTATTGCTTTAATAGTAATTTAAAATTTTTATAAGATAATATTTCATAACTACCATCAATTGTATATAATTGAATCTAAATATATCAAATAAACTCACGCGTAGCGTGGATTCAAAACCTAGTATAGTAAAAAAGAAATTCAGTAATTAAAAGTTTTTAAAAAATCAATCTTTTAAAAACAGAAAAAAATATCAGTAAATAAATATCATGTAATTAGTTTTTTTGGTTAGTAACTTAATTATAAGTTTTGTTTGGTTTTTTATGCCAATAAAAATATATGGTATGGAACAAAATAGATCTAAGAGCATCTCCAAGCCCACTCTATTTTAGAGTCAAAATTTTTATTATAGAGCAACATCTGCTCCAAATTGCTCTATATATAGAGGAACTCTATTTTCACCTCTATTTTTTTTACACTAACTCAATAACTCAATATTCTATTTTTGAGTTACTCTATTTTAAATTTAAAAAATAGAGATATATATTGGAGATGGTCTAAAATGACTAATAACAAGATTTAGGAGAGATATTATAATTTATAAAAACTACTAAAAATATTTTGATAAGAGATATCCAAAAAAGTTTCAAATTTCTTTCAATCAATGAAAATGATTTCTTGCAAATTTGATATTTGAACATACCGTGGAAAATTTAACTTCGACATAGATTACAACTGTTTTAAAAATATGTGTATCCTGGCATAAGGTACGAGGAGCTAGTCTCGGTAAGGTCAATAGCTCTTGGTAATACCGCTAGTTATCTTGGTAAGGTCGGTAAGTATCGGTAACACCAATTGGATAATATGAAAATATTATAAGACCTGACAACAATGCACGGGTCACATGGTTCATGTTTTGAACTCAAACACAAAATTCAAATATTAAGGCCATGAATGGTGACAGGAAAAAAGCGGAATTAGGGAGAGAAAACACAAAAACGCTTTTTTGTTACCAATCAAAGAACTTTTCAACAATGTGTGGTTTTAGAAAAAAAAAAAAAAAAAAAATTTGCGGTTTTGTCCACCAGTTTATAACGTGGACCGCTTTTGTAATCAATAATGGGTTTTACCCAGCGGTTTTCTATTGACAAAAGCAAAAAGTACTATTGTTATTATTTTTAATACATCTATTATCTTTCTCCCACTTATATATATATATATATATATATATACTTCTATCTAATATTTCTTCTATTATCTTTCCTCTAATATCATTGTCATATAATATTAAATTAATATTATATTTTAATTATTACTATTATTAGTTAAATATTGAAAAACATGTGAAAATATTTTATAATTTTTTATTATAGATATTAATTATTACTTTAGAATGCATGTTCAAGAAAAAAAATTATTTTTTCATTTTATCTTTAAATAAAATTTCAAAATGTAATATATAAAAGTAATTTTAGTATTATGAATGTATAACCATAAATCAAGTTTTCTTAACAATAAATGAATTTATTAAAAAATTTATATATTAACAACTAGATTTGAAAAAAATATAATCCATACTAGTTCTTTTTATTGTGTAATATTTGTTATGATTGAATTTGTTTATTTTTTTTAACATTGAATAAACATATACATGATTAAATTTTAATTATAATAAAATTTCATATTTAAAGTTCATAAATGATATATTTAAATTATAAATAAAAAATAAAGAACCAAAATGTTAATAACTTATGAATACTAATTATTAATAAATTTATTTATAATATATGTAATCCGCACCGCTTTTCCTTTTTTTACCATTCACACAATTAATACTGAACCGCAAATAGTTTTTTCACCAATCAAATATCATTCTGTACCGCTTATTTTATAGAAACTGCACTTGTCCCGCAAACCGCACGTACCGCAGTTGAACCGTACCGCACTCCAAAACCGCTTTCCCCGTACAACCAAAACCGCAGTCACCATTCGGACCCTAAGTATGAGAAAAAAAAAGAAAATACAAACTTCTGCTTTTTGATATTCGATTTTTCAACTTAACCAACGAAAAATCAAGCTGATTCCAGACGGACCAGACCCACTATGGATCAACAAAATCATAGAGTCAAGATTCCTTGCAGTCATCCGTTAAGAGTCGTAGAATTGAAGTATGCCAAAGAGTTTCAAATTCGGTCATTGGCAAATCGATCACACGAATGCGATGGATGCGGTAAAGTATCTGGCTTCGGCTACTACTGTTCAAGCTGCGAGTTTGGGGCACATGAAGAATGCATCGACTTCCCAGACATTGTCAACTTCATCTCTCACTCTAGACATCCTCTCGAGAAAGTCTTGGCCGAGACAGTTGACTATAATGTTGACGTATGCAATTTTTGTGATGAGGAACTTGGTGATCAGATATATCATTGTTTCTCATGTAACTTTAGTATTGATTTGTACTGTTCGATAGTTCAGCCACCGCGTACTATATATCAACCGAAGAGCCACCACCATGAATTCACCCTTCTGGCAAGAAAGGTCTTATTCACTTGTAATGCATGTGGGATGGTTGGTGACCATAATCCTTACATTTGTATTGAATGTGATTTCATGCTGCACAGAGATTGTGTCAATCTGCCCCGAGTCATAACCATCAATCGTCACGAATGCCACATCAGTCCTAGGGATTGGGAATGTGGAATTTGTCACAAAAGGGTAGATTGGACATTTGGAGCTTTCTCTTGCTTGTATTGTACGAAATATGTTGTTCATTCAAAGTGTGCGACAAGAGAAGATGTGTGGGATGGAGAGGAACTTGAAGATAAGCCGAAAGATAAAGAAATTGAACGTTCTTACAAATACATAAATAGTAACCACGAAATCATTCATTTCAGTCATGACCATAATCTCTTCGATAATGCTGGTTGTGATGCGGCTGATTTTGAAAAGGTGTGCGATGCTTGCGTCATTCCCATCAATTCTGATCCATTCTTCAAATGTGTGCAATGTGAGTTCTCCATTCATCAAATATGTTCTAGACTTCCTCGTATGAAACGAAATATCTTTCACAGCCACAAGCTTAGTCTACTGGTTGATGATAAGGCGGATAAGCCTTTCAAATGTACATATTGTCTTCAACATTTTGATGGCTTCAGATACTGCTGTCAGTCTCACTATTGTAAAAAGAATGGGTTTTTTATTAGATTTGCGGTGCAGTACCATTCGCGAGCCTTTTCACCATGAATTGCATCCCCATCCCTTGTACCGCACGTCGAGAGAGCATAAGACATGTGGAGCATGTGGTGAAGAGTCAAAGTATGTCTTGAGCTGTACTGTTTGCGAGTTTGCTCTAAGCATGGAGTGTGCCACGTTACCAAGAAAAGTGAAACATAGATGCGATGATCATTCTTTATCTTTGAATCATGGTGCTGGAAACTCGAGCGGTCAAATGTGGTGTGATATTTGTGAGGGAAAGACAAATCCAAACGTATGGTTTTATGGTTGTGATGATTGTGGGGTCACACTCCATATCAAGTGTGTACTTGGAGACATGTATCACTTCAAGCCAGGGAAAGAGTAGTTGGGAGGTGAACTAGTTCCAAATACTGGTATGCTTAGACCTTTATGCATAGTTTGTCAAAACCGATGCATGTTCCCTCAGTTTCTTAAGGCTACTTCCGAGTTAGATTCAACTATTGTCTACGCTTGTTCGATGGAATGTGCAGACAGCTACAAGTGGCGTTTAGAAGTTAGGTTAGGCAACGTGCCTACGTACAGAAAAGGGCCAAGCCGTGAAACGCACACAAAACCGACGTACCATTTCCCCCTCGGAACTATCATATCGTGTCAGTTTCCCATCGATCTTTGACTTTTTACCAGTTCTCCTTCGGACTTATATCCTCCGCCTATTTTTCCCCGAATCCATACTTCTCTGCCTATTTCCCCATCGAACTTAAACTTCTCATCTAATTTCCCATCGTATTGGTTTTAACGGTTTATTCTTTTGATTAACCAACCACAAACTTTATTAACCAAATTAAACCCTATTAAACCGGATTACAACCCGATTACATAACTAAACGTAACTTAACCAAAAAATCAAAAAATTCCCAAATCAATTTTTCCCCTTTCTCTCTGGAAATTGACAACCGATCCCATGGGACATGTACAAAGATCAGCCTACCTCCGATCAGGTTTACACCGACACTTCTCGGTTTCGCTGCCTGTATCATGATTTCTTGCGAGGTGTTCTCCAATCTCCAATTCCCAGCGTTTAGTTATGACTGGAACTGTGAAGAAGATGAAGTGATTTGGATTAACCTCAGACAAAATCTCAATCTTTCATCGGAGATTGAGGAAGAAGAGACTGTTGGATCACATCACGTGGTGATCTATTTTTCGCTCATTGTTTGTACTGAATTGAGATTTTACTCAGCTGTTGAGATCTGATTGTGGGTTTAGATTTGGGTAATGCTATTGAATCTCTGTTTTAAGATTGCCTTTTGCTTAAAGTTTGGAACGCTTTACTCACGAGTTGTTGTTGTTTATCAGGCTTGACTCAGTCTAGAGATTGTCAGATTGAGAAAGACAAATGAAGAACGGTATAGCTGAGTGCAGTGTATGTCATTCAAAATTGGTCCCTCCCGGTAGTAAAACCATTTCCAGGGCTTATGATGATCACAAGATTAGGGTTTCCTCAAAACAACGTGTCCTCAATGTCCTTTTGATTTGGGGATTTTTTTATTTTTAGGTTAAATTATGTTTAATTATGTAATCGGGTTGTAATCCGGTTTAATAGGGTTTAATTTGGTTAATAAAGTTTGTGGTTGGTTAATCAAAAGAATAAACCGTTAAAACCAATACGATGGGAAATTAGATGAGAAGTTTAAGTTCGATGGGAAAATAGGCAGAGAAGTATGGATTCGGGGAAAAATAGGCGGAGGATATAAGTCCGAAGGAGAACTGGTAAGAAGTCAAAGATCGATGGGAAACTGGCACAATATGATAGTTTCGAGAGGGAAATAGTACGTCGGTCCCCTATTTTCAGAAACGATAAGCTATATGAGATCGACGTATCAACGTATCTTACCTTTACTTCATATGTTTTTTATATCTGTCTTTTCTTTTTCTTCCGCTTTGTTTTTTCATTTGATTTTCTGCTATATTTTTTCATTTGGTTCAGGATACTTTTTCTGTTTCTACTTTCTATTGCCATTTTAATGGAATTATTTGCTTGATTGCTTCCATGTAATGCACTTTTATAATTTGGTTATGATGAATTAAAATTACAAAAAAAAAAATTATGCCTAAAGCTTTTGCTTCACCGTATAGGCCGGCTCTGATGATGATAACAATAATGTAGGAAAGAGCTTTCTTTTTTTTGTTTCTTTAATTTGGTGTCGAATTCAATATTTCAATTGAACTATAAGAGTTAGTGTGTGCGACGTATTTATCCTTAGCCACCGCTGCATTTTTTGATAGACTACTTTCTTTCCTACGAAAAAAATAACAAAAATAAGTTTCAGTAACGTTTTTGATTTTGAATTGATTGAATTTAAAATGAGAATGTATGGGCTAAGTGTAAAGAACATAGTGAACCTTCTTAGAAGCGAATCAATTCGAACAGCTTCTCTTTGTTTAAGAAAATTTAATGTTTTGTTTAGTGTTCATCAATATTCTCTTGAAACTACAAACACTATCGTATCGTATCTTTGATTTTTTTTTTCTTTTTTTGAATAAGTATGTGTGAAATTATTTCCTAGGAGATTACTCAAGTTATTCATATTGTTTATACTTCCTTGATGATTTCAGGAACAAAAATATCATCAAGGTAGTTTTGTGTTTTATAGACATTTGTATATCTTTATACTTTTGTATATAAAGAAACAATAATTGCATATATAACTTGGACAACATTAGTTGAAAAGTATTTCAAACTTAGGGGTAGACATTATGGTAGTCCCAACATTTAGATGTTCGCGGGGAGTGCACATGGTAGCACTTTCGTGCGTTCTTTCTAAGATGGACTGGATCAGTCGATCAGGTATATATAAAAAAAAAAATTACCGTCATAATAATGTATTTCTTTGGTTAATAATTTAAAAATCTGGTAATATAAAGTGACATTTTTCAATTTTCTTTTTAATTTCTGTTTTATAAAACCAAATCCAACAGATTCCATAAAATTACATCCATATACAATCCTATTTTTTTTTACTTTCAGTTGAAATCGGTCCCAAGTTTTCAATTTTGAATAACTTCAAGCTGTTCCTACTTCATTTCTAAATAGAAATTACTTCAGCAGCCATTTAACCGGACATGGAATGACAAAACCGCGATCCCACAGGTTCACCAATGGACCAGCAGCTGGCAAGACATTAAACCGGACAGCACCAAACCGTGTCCGTTGACGATGTTGTTTTTGTCGTATTCATCGTTTTTGTCACGTTCCGGTTAGTTTTGTGGCTGACGATAAAACAGAGAGCTCAAAAGAGGAATTAGGGTTTGTTTTGATGCTAAGAGGAAGAGGAAGAAGAAGAAGAAGAAAAATCGTACAATTACGCCATTAAAGCTTCCACCTTTAATGGCGACAACGACTATTTCTTCCTTCTTTCTTTCTCTTCCTCCACTTGTCCGTAAACCCACAAAGCCACTTCCTTTCATCTTCCTTCTCCCTCGATTCAATCGGAGATTCCGAGCTCTCACAACTATCACTGCTTCTTCCGCAACTTCTTCGAACAGTTTCAGTAGTAATCGTGGCGACGATGGCTTCTCTCTCGACGACTTCACTCTCCATTCTGATTCTCGATCGCCTAATCCTTCCAAAAAATGTGTCCTTTCTGATCTTATCCAAGAGATTGAACCATTAGATGTGAGTTTGATTCAGAAGGATGTTCCAGTGACTACTTTGGATGCAATGAAAAGAACAATCTCAGGCATGTTGGGGCTTCTTCCATCTGATAGGTTTCAAGTTCATATTGAGTCGCTTTGGGAACCTTTGTCTAAGCTTTTGGTTTCATCTATGATGACTGGGTATGTTCTCATCAATACTATTTCATTTGTAATTGAAGTTTTTTAACTCTGTTTTGTCTTTATTAGTTGTGAACTACAATGGTTTAAGAGCTAGGATTAGAGGATATGTTCTCTTTGAACATTGTGATGTTTGTTTCTGGCATAGTTTACGGTTTGTTGTGGCGCTGAATCTATGCAGCCTGTTTCGAATTGAATTAGATTGTGTATCTGCTTTTATGATATCACATTTGCAGTTTAACTGGGTGTGGTAATACCAAGTTAGCTTTATAAGTACATAGTAGTGGTATCTTGTATGTTGTAAGGATTGTCTCATCAAATGAGAGAGTATACGAGTACATCTTTCTGATGTTTTGAATACACATCTGCAGGTATACGTTGCGGAATGCTGAGTATCGGCTTTTTCTTGAAAAGAATCTTGATATGCATGGAGAAGACTTGGAAAGCCACGCACCGGAACATACTGAATACGATTTGAAAGGAAGTGATGAGAATGATGTTTCATCCACAAGGAATAGCTTAGCTGAGAGCCTTACTGAAATGATTGATGATGAAGGTTTGGGCAAAGTATCCTCTGAAGCTCAAGAATATATCTTCCGTTTACAGTCGCAATTGTCTTCTGTGAAAAAGGTGTAGTTTCTAATGTAGTCATTTTATTTCTTTTCAACATGATGGTAAATAAGTCATCGCACAGATGTCACTTTCTTCACTGGGACCTTTTCTTTTTTGGTTTTGATCTCACTGGTCACTGCATTATAGGAACTACAAGAAGTGAGGCGAAAAAACGCTGCCCTTCAAATGCAACAATTTGTTGGCGAAGAGAAGAATGATTTGCTGGACTACTTAAGATCTTTGCAACCTGAGAAGGTTTTGAAGCCATATTCGAGCTTTTGAGATATATTTGCTTCTCTTTCTGGTTCTCTCTGACCATCTAAACTTTATTTCAAACAGGTAGCTGAGTTGTCAGAACCTGCGGCTCCCGAGGTGAAAGAGACAATTCATTCTGTTGTTCATGGTCTTTTGGCAACCCTATCACCGAAGATGCACTCCAAGTTTCCAGCATCAGAAGTCCCACCTACTGAAACGGTAAAAGCAAAAAGTGATGAAGATTGTGCTGAACTTGTAGAGAACACATCGTTGCAGTTTCAGCCTCTTATCTCACTGACTCGAGACTACCTTGCACGTCTCCTCTTCTGGTTAGAACTGCCTTGCTCACTCTCTCAGTCCCTCGCTACGCTTTACATGGATTTCATATATATAACTAAATCCACTGATTGCACATATAAATCCTCTCAAAAGGAACTTTATAGTGTTCTTGTTTTTCTTGTCAAAGACATCTTATACAATGTTGTCTGCTTTCTATTAAAAGGTCCATGCTGCTGGGACATTATCTCAGAGGTTTGGAATATCGAATGGAACTGATGGAGGTTCTTTCTTTGACGTGCGATGCAAATGGAACTGAGAACGTTGCTTGAAGCTATCTTCATATATCCCGACATTGTCTTACATGGATATCACCGGCCTTGACATTCTTAAACCAACAAAGTGTGCAAGTGACTAGGAGACAGGCCAGCCTTCGAGCTTTAGCTCTTGCACATACATGCAACTTGGAGTTGGCCAGAAAATCATGTGCGAGGTAAAGTGTAACATAAGAAATTACTTCTTCTAAAATTATTTTTCCTATTGCAGTTTGTGTGATTGGACCTGTAAAGCAATAAAGCTAAGTGTAATTGTAATTAGGAATATACTCGTTTGGTCATTAAGTATAGTTCGTCCTGCAATTTTTGGCTCAGAAATAGGAGTGGCAAGTGGGTTCATTTGACCTGGCCCTTCTGCACTTGGCACAACAGTTTACCTTAGTGAAGCCTTCGTTTAATTTTTCGCCGGTTTCCGAATGCAGGAGCCCATAAACGAAACCCACTTCCTTTAGATAAACATGATTTTTCAAACTAGAACCAAGAGCTTCCAATTTCAAGTGTACAACTGTGTATTTTTGAATAAATCTTTGGAAGAAAACAGCAATCTAATTCCCATTCATCAAACGGATGCGAGCACTTCGTATTACTAGAATTTACTTCGTTGAGCCAAAACAAAAATGTATCGTGTTGTGTAGAGAACATAGTGTACCTTCTTGTTGATCAATTTGAGAACATAGTGTACCCCTCTATCTTTGTTTAGGACCCTTAGAGCTTTGTTTAGGGTTCATCAATTTCCTTTATTTATATTCTCACCTGCAGCACAAGGGTTTACTTCGATCAGCATATATTTGTGACTTCCACCATCGATGGTTGATCAATCTCCTCTCTAATCTCTTAAAGGTTTGGAGTTTGGACTATCATAAACCTTCTAGCCTGGATACTTAATCTGCAAATGACCAACATCATGACACTTGAAACACATTTAACTCCATAAGCAGTTCTCGACTATTTGAAAAGTTTCATGAATGTAGGATTAGAAACTGGCGGCTACTCTCCACACTCACATTGCAACTGGACTATATCAAACTTCCTTGTATACTTTTAGAGAAATAGGTGATAGGTGATCTTGTTATTACAAGTGTGAACTCTAACTAAATGTTATGATTTAAAGTTGAAGCCATCAAGCATGAATCTCTTATTCCTAAGACTTTCAGCTTCTCCTAATACTATAAAAAGGTTTAACACTGATTTCCTGACACTTAATTAGAACCCACAAATATACATTTGATAAATGAATTCTGATAAATAGTTACCTAACCTAAGTTATTTATAGAAATTGGTTCTTTGATATGCCCAAAATTATAGAGAATAGAAAAAAAAAGAGACAAGGAAGTAGTTGAAGCACGTGGTGAACCTAACACGTTACTCAGTCTTTTAAGAACATCGTAAAAGTTGTCTCTAGTCTCAGGCCCATCATAATTATTTAACAAACACGTATCTTCTCTTCTCTATCTTCCTAGTCCTCATAGAACCATCTCATTCATTGTACAATACAAACTTAGATAGAAAATTATTTATTTAGAATTAAAAAGTTCTTTTTAACATTTTAATATTATATTCTTCACTAACATGATCACTTGGCAAATAATTTTAACATTTTTCATTAATATAAACTTACTACAAAAGAACAAAGAAATTTTTGTTAAAGCTATGAAAAATATTCTTAGAAAGCAACATTTTTTTATAACATATACTATCATGAGATAGCTTTGATTGTTGTGATAAATTTATAATTCCACATTATAATCACTAAAACCAAATTAACACAAGAAAAATAAAACATTAAAAAAACTCATATGCAGAAGATCCATTTATTTTTCACTGGATCTCTCAGATTTATTTATTTATTTAAAAATTTTGTTGGAATTAAAGAAGTAGCTAGAATCAAGGACATTTAGGAGTGCCTTTGTTAGTGAGCTTGTCACGATAGCAAGGACATTCATGCTTGTTCCCATAAGTGCCGGAAGGAACACACTGACAGTCTTTGCAACATATCCCACAATACTTCAAACACCGATCTTTCAACCCCGCTTCTTTGCATCTCGCTTCACACTTCTGTCCACACCATGTCTCTAATGCCGGTCCATCTTTGATCTGAGGCGCCGGGGCTGCTGCGCCACTACCAAAAGCATCTACAAGATCCACACAAGATCATTTTTAAAAGTAGTACATATAATATCTAGATTTGTAATTTTGTATCTATCATAGTTTTAAAAACTACTTCAGTCTACCAAGAATGTCCTAAGGGTTATGATTATGAGAATGAATATAATTGTTTCTAGTCCAACAAACATCAAAGAGCAACATCTCATCACTTATCAATGTAAAAGGATCTAGATGATCCACTAATGGATCTTGTGGATCTTCATCTTCTAGATCCTCCTACACCACCATCGCAAGAAACTGTTCATCCCAAATTTGTGTACATATATGATTGTTTTTTATCATATAACAATGAACTTTTGTATTTCATTTGCATGTTATGTATGATGTTCTAGTTATATGATAAAAACACAGAGAGGAGAAAAACATAAAGAAACATTATGACCTAAACCAATTACTCTAAATATATATTTTAAGAAAAGAAAAACACAGAGAGAAGAGTTTTGAATTGATTTATAACAAACCTGAGACAGTAGCAGAAGCAAGAGATGAAGTGACTAGAAGAAGTGAAGCTAGAACCAAGATGGAGACAATTATCTTCATGTTTTTTTTCTTTGCCTTTCTTTAGTTGTCGTGATGATGGTTAGTTTCTATCCAAGTATCATCAAGTTTCTATTGTTCTAGTGGTCTCTCTATTGCCCTTTTATAGGCAAAGCTACCAACTTCTTTATTTTATTTTTTTAAATAGAAATCCAGTATTATACCTTTAATTATGTTTTCGTACTATTAAATAAAATCAACTCGTTCAGTTATTGCTATCTAGTTTTTGTCTAAGAATACCGTACAAAAATTCACACTACTCTTACAATCATTTTTCATCTTTATGTATTTATTATTCAAAATAATAATTACATAGTTTTAATCTGTCACAACCACACTGAACAAAAAGAAATGTCGTTTTGATTTGTTATAAATTAATAATATACTTGCATTGCATCTGTACTTTACAAATGAAAAGAATACATTCCGAAGGTTAATTATTAAAAACAAAGTAAGTAAGATACAGACTGTATTGCGAGTTAAATAATGCTTCTTTTTTATAAATTACAGAGATTAGTTTATCTTTTGAGCCACCGTTTCACATGTTTACAATTATTATGAATTGGATCATTCAATTGTTGTTATATTTTCAAGAATAAAGTTGTGAAAGGTAACGAAGAGAAAGAGGGAAACAGGCTGGTGACAGATCTATATTATAGATGAAAAATAAATGTGTTATATACTAAAAAGACTAAAAAAAAAAAAACCATTTGGGGAATTAACGAAATGTTCTCCTGAAGACCTCATTCCACGCGGTTTCTCGCACATGAGATGATGACCCTTTTGTTCTCTCTCACTTATTTGTTTGTAAACGGCACATTTTTCAACAACTCTGCAGGTCAGATCAGATGTAATAACATGAGTTTGTCAGAGTATTTTCTATGGTTTGCCAACTTTGCATGCACTATAGAGCCGACCATGTCCAAGTCCAAGGCTCGGGCTTGCGGCCTGATAATAAATTATTCTTTTGCCATCCTTAAAGACGTATATAGTATAAGTCTCGTACCTGATAATAAATGTATTATTTTTTATCCTTAAGTCGGATATAAGTCTCGGGATACAAGACTGCAATATTGTTTATGTAGTAGCTAACGTGTTCGATTCCTCTAATTTTGTAAATCCCACTTAACCAGTTTGATTTAGTGAACATGTCCAAACAAAGAATACTTAATAGGAACATGTCAAATGGCGGTAATATATGCAAATGGTCATCATGTCGAGGATTGGATTGCCAAAGAAGAAGAACAAACTGATTCAATATTAAACATATGTTTTGAAAACGTTTTACGATTTTAAAGTGATTTACTACATATAATTAACGTGTTCGATTTTAAAGTGATTTACTTTCAATAACATTTGGAAGTTCAAAATATGTTTATCTATTAAAAGTTTAAAACTAATTTTTCAGTTCTTTTATGATTATTCTACATTTATTCAGTTATTCCATCGAATCATGTCCATAGCTTAGTACCTCAAAATAAGATGCCCATAATTACTTAAACTTGTAGTTGCACCATAGCTTAGTACCTTGTCAAGTTTTTGCTGCTATTGCCGAAATGTTTAGGTGATGAATTGAACCAAATATTTTGAAGGATTTGAAATTTTAGTGTCTTTTAAAATGATCAAGTTTTTGCTGCTATTGCCGAAATGTTTAGGTGGTGAATTGAACCAAATATTTTGAAGGATTTGAAAATTTAGTGTCTTTTAAAATGATTTTTGGTGAATTAGGAAAGTTATTATGATTTGTTTAAAATTTGCAATCTCACCAAAAACCATAAGATTTAGATTTAAACTATGAAAATCCACCAAAACACCTTAAAGAGTTATTAAAGTCATTCAAAATCTATATAATAATAACAAAATGAAAAAATGCTACCAACAATTGTCTTTTTTTAATCGTATCTTTTGGATATTTTCTGAAAAGTCGTGATGGATCATTAAAACAGTTATTTATGAAAAGGTACAACCGTTCACTCACTGCAAAAAATACTTGCATTGATAGCATTACATTATAACACGATTTACTGCAATGCTATCGTAGATGAGTTAGTAATTGTGTTATTATAGCATAGCATTTTTAAAACGCTGTGAAAAAAAATTTACTAAGCAGGAAACTAAAGTCACTTAGTCCGCCAAACACTTAGCCCATATTTCACAAAATTTACACTTTACTCTTTTTTCACAAAAGTAAAATCACTTTCACGACAAAACCTAAGTCTAAACACTCTCGAAGCTTTCGTGAGACCCACCAAATCAAACCCACAAATCGCTTCCTCAGACCCTCAAATCGCTCTCTCAGACCCTTAAATTGCTTCACCAATCACGAATTGAACTCGCCGGAAACACCCTTGAAAGTACCGGCGACAACCAAGCTTTTAGCCGCCGACCCTAATTTCGCATATCTCGGATTTGAGCTTGAATCGAAGGCATGTCTTGCTTCCTCTTACTCTTTCTTTCTTTCTTTTACTATGGGTTCTTCTCTTTGATTGTAAACAACGAATCTATGTGATTTCATAGTTTTCCTCTTTTCTAATTTGCATCCATATTTTTTGATTGAAGCTCAAATATGTTTATTTGTTTCGATTCCGACAAGAAATTGGATAAATTGACCGTTGATTTGGACATGCAAGACATTTGCTCAATCTGTGTAATGTTGATTTGTTCATTAGAAGGGTTTTGCGATTTTGTTTAAGCATAGTATGTGAAAGGCTTAAACATAATCTGAGTTTAAGAACATTAGTTTATGAAAGGCTTTCTATACTTATGTTTTGCAAGTGTTGATGAGTGCAACCTAATTTATTCATCATATAGTAATTCAAATATTCTTTTTTTGCAAGTCTTGCTGATTTCAATATTGGATAGCTGAAGCAACTCTACTATTTTGCTGAAATCATACGACAGGTTGGTACAATGTCTTACCTTGTTATATTGTGTGTTTGATTTCTGATTCATTTATAATATTACTGTGAATGTGTTTGTCTTGTTATTGTGGTTTATTTATGATAGTTTGTGTCTGAATGGTCTTTTGTAAAAAGTGTTGCTGAAAGTAACTATTGGTGTAGTGTTGTTTTGGTTTTTGTTTTATTCGGTGTGATTGTTTTAAAAAATACCTAATATGTGTTTGACATAGTGTACTGATCTAGTATATCTTTTTGAATTGTTGTCTTTATTGATATATGCAATTAGTTTTATACTGGAGTTATTTTGTTATAAAAATTTTTCAATAACTCTGTTATGATATGATATTAAGGATGCTAAAGATATTAAGGATACTAAAGGTTTGAATTAAGCTTAGAACATATAATGCTGGACAAAGATTGGGTGCATCTTTCCAGGTATTAAATGTAATTATATATATAGATGTTAAAGGTTTCAAAAGGTGTTTGTAGATTTTTTTTTCTCTTCATTCTTAAATGAAGAGCTGATCCTGCTTATGTGAGAGGGGCTTTAAATTTTGTAAGAGATGTGGCTGCATCTTTGGGAGACGTTGATTTGATTATATGTCCTTGCATTGACTGTCGTAATATAGATCATCACTCAAAAAGTGTTGTAGTTGATCACCTTGTTATAAGGGGAATGGATGAGGCATATAAGCTACAGTCTGTATGGTATCATCATGAAGAATTGAATTCAGCGGTTGAAGGTGACAATGACAGCAGATTCAGCAAGTGGAATGATGAGATTTTTAGGTTATATGAAGCAGCTGATGAGTTTATGGCTGATGAGTATGGTAATATGGCTGACTTAGGTGATAGTGGAGAGGGTGAAGAAAAGAAAGAAGATGATTTTCTTGCAAAACTTGCAGATGCTGAAACACCCTTGTATCCAAGTTGTGTCAATCATAGTAAGCTCTCGGCTATAGTAACACTATTCTGAATCAAGTCACAGAATGGTTGGACTGATAAGAGCTTCAATGACCTGGTAGAAACATTTTCGAAGATGTTACCAAAGGATAATGTGCTACACACATCACTGTACGAGGTGAAGAAATTTCTGAAATCATTTGATATGGGTTACCAGAAGATTCATGCATGCGTCAATGATTGTTATCTGTTCATAAAAAAGTACAAGACGCTTGATAAGTGTCCTAAATGCAAGACTTCTAGGTGGAAGACTAACAAGCAAACTGGTGAAGTAAACAAAGGTGTTCCACAGAAAGTATTAAGATACTTTCCGATTATACCAAGGCTCAAGAGAATGTTCAAATCAGAGAAAATGGCCAAGGACTTAAGGTGGCATTTCACTAACAAGAGCAGTGATGGAAAACTTCAACACCCTGTAGATTCAGTTACTTGGAATCATATGAACGACAAATATCCTTCTTTTGCAGCTGAAGAAAGAAACATGCGGCTTGGACTTTCCACAGATAGATTTAATCCATTCAATATGAAGAACACCAAGTATAGTTGCTGGCCTGTTTTACTAGTAAACTACAATTTGCCACCGGATTTGTGTATGAAGAAGGAGAACATCATGCTTACGCTACTGATTCTTGGACCACAACAACCTGGTAATAGCATTGAATGATGTATACTTAGAACCTCTTATAGAGGATCTAATTCATCTCTGGAACAATGGAGAGTTGATATATGATGCCTTCAGCAAATCTACTTTTACTCTTAAGGCAATGTTGCTTTGGATGATTAGTGATTTCCCGGCCTATGGGAATCTTGCAGGATGCAAAGTAAAAGGTCAAATGGGCTGTCCTTTATGTGGGAAAAATACAAACAGCATGTGGTTAAAGTTCAGCCGAAAACATGTCTACATGAGTCATAGAAAGATTTTGCCACCAACACATAGTTTCAGAGGAAAGAAGTCGTGGTTTGATGGTAAAGCTGAACATGGGAGAAAGGGAAGGATATTAAGTGGCCAGGAAATTTCTCAAAACCTGAAAAATTTCAAGAATGACTTTGGAAATCTGAAAAAATCTGTCCGCAAGAGGAAAAGTACAGATTGTACTGGAATGATGTCTGATAGTGAGGATTTATCCACTGATTCATCTGAGGATGAAGATGAGGGAATAGAAGTAGATGAGGGAATAGAAGTAGACGAGGATGAGTTATCTAGATGGAAGAAAAGATCTATTTTTTTCAATCTACCTTATTGGGACGTATGCTAATAATTTACTATTGTGATTATTTCAGTTTCATATTTTATCATTTAAACTTTGTTTAATTTTCGTTTTGTTCTTCTATGTGTTGGTTAGGATCTTCCGGTAAGGCATAACTTAGACGTAATGCATGTGGAGAGAAATGTGGCTGCAAGTATTGTATCTACTTTGCTACATTGTGGGAAATCAAAGGATGGTCTTCAGACACGTAAGGATCTAAAATATCTGGGTATTAGAAAGGATTTGCATCCTAAAACACAAGGAAAAAGAACATACCTTCCAGCAGCTCCTTGGTCATTTTCGAAGACAGAGAAGAAAGTCTTTTGTAAGCGAATTTTTGACTTCAAAGGACCAGATGACTACTGTTCAGACATATCAAAAGGCGTATCATTAGACGACTGTAATATCACTGGTCTGAAATCACACGATTATCACGTCTTAATGCAACAGCTACTTCCTATTGCACTTAGAGGTTTGTTACCAAAAGGTCCTAGGATAGCAATTGTACGCTTATGCAGATTCTACAACCACTTGTGTCAGCGAGTAATTGATAGAGAGTAGCTTTTGGTAATGGAAGCTGAGATCGTTGAAACGCTATGCATGTTTGAAAGATTTTTTCCTCCAAGTTTCTTTGATATAATGGTGCATTTGACAGTACATCTAGGAAGAGAAGCACGGCTAGATGGACCAGTCCATTTTAGATGGATGTACCCATTTGAAAGGTATAACTTGTCTTTCTTTTGGTAATTGTTTATCTTTTCTTGTATTGAGCTGTCTTGGGATAATCAATGTCTTTTTGATAATCTACTTTTACACTTTTCAGGTATATGATGGTTCTTAAAGATTTTGTAAGAAACCCGGCAAGACCTGAGGGGTGTATGGCCGAGTCATATCTCGTTGAAGAATGCATTCACTTTTGTAGTGAATTTCTGAAGAAGACTACAAATGTAGAGGAAAAACTAGATAGAAACACTGAATATGAGAATAGTTATATACTAGAGGGTCGCCCAATATCTGCAAGCACTTCAATTACTCTTACTGAAATGGAGACAAAAATTGCCCACCTTGCTGTTATACAAAACGTGGCTGTTGTTGATCCTTATGTCGAGTAAGTTTCTGTTAATCTATTTCATTTATCATACCTTTAAAAAAAAAAAAAAAAATCTGTATGATTATTAATTCTTATTATTAATCTTGTACAAGTGAGCACCTTCAGTACCTTCAAGACTCAAATGGGAGATGTAGATCTGATGCATCACATTTATGGAAGATGCATACAGAAAAGTTTGCGGATTGGCTAAAAAAAAAGGCAAGTTATAATTTATCTTAATTTTCTGCATTTATATTATGTTTTTGACTGTATGTGTCTGATTTGCTTTTTATTTTTTTGGTAGATCCCGCTTGATTCCGATGTACATGAAAAAACACTTACATGGTTGGCTTATGGTCCACGTAGTTCTGCTCGGTCGTATATAGGATATATTCTTAATGGGCAACGGTTTCACACTTGTTCAGTTGATAGAAAAAGTCAGACTAGTGGGATCTTGTATGAGGCTACAGCAGTATGTAGGTCTAGTGCGAAAGACACCTCACAAGTAGTTGATATGGTCTCATACTACGGCAGATTAATAGATATTATACTGCTGGATTATAATGTTTTTTACGTTCTTCTATTCCGGTGTCAATAGGCAGTAATGAGTAATGGAGTGAAGGTAGATGATGGTTTCACACTAGTTAACCTGAATCATAGTCAGATCTCATTCTTAAGGGATCCATATATTTTAGCTTCGCAAGCAAAGCAAGTGTTCTACTCAAGGGAAGACGAGACATCAAGTTGGTATGCTATTATGAGAGGTACTTCAAGAAGATACATCAGTAATGAGTTTGATGATGGAGTTGTAGACATTGGGCCGTTGCCATCAACTGTTGATATGGAAGTTAATTTAGATGAAGATGAGACAGCCAGTAGGGATTGTGAAGGTATATATGTTTGAAACTAATTGGTTTGTGTTTTCTTTTAAGCTATGTTTAGCTATGAGAATTCTAATTATATATATGATAACTTTATATATTTCTAAAGGTTGATTTTTTCTTTTTCTTATAAATCTGTTTGGTTTGAATTCTATTTGCATTATCGTGGTGTGTATTTTAGTTCTTGTTTTTCTTGCTTGTCTGATATATGTCTGATTGTTCATTGTTTGTTTTTAGTTGTTTCGTTGTTATTGACACATTGTCTTAAGTCTTTTCAGGTGAATTAACATGGGAACTAACAAGAAGGGTATAGCAACAAAGAAGAATAAGAAAACTCAGGAAGACAATGATGAAGTAGAATACGTGTGTACTAGCCCACCACCTGAAGAACATTTAGCTGACCAGCATCATATAGAAGATGAGCAGATGGTAGATGATCTAAATGCTGAGAAAGGATTGAATGATGATGAACAGCCTGAAGGTGAGGTTCAGCTATCTGAAGAAGTTCAACCTAAGCGTAAGAGAAAGAGAGGACCAACAAGGATGAAAGACATCGCCAAGAATCCAAATGATAGGATACGAGTAGACTACAATCTCATGTGGGATCCAATCGGTAAAGGATCAATTAAGATGGCCTCATACATGGGTGCATTGATACGAGAACACGTTCCGTTCACAATTCCCATTGGCCAAAAGTCCCTGAAGATTTGAAGACAGTTCTCTGGAAATCTGTCTAGGTGATAGGTTATTTACATTGATATTTAATTAAGTTATAATATCTGGATTTCACTTTATAACTTTAATCTACTTTGTCCTTTATTTGATTGCAGGCCAGGTTTGAATTAGATGAGGAGTACCAAAAGACTGCAGCGCTTCATCAGATGAATTGTTTATGGAGGTCATCGAAATCAATATTGGTTAAGGCTACTATGGAAGCTGAGAATCACCAAGAAAGGATGAAGCTGCGTCCTAAGAATGTGGAACCAGCTGATTGGTGTAAATTTGTCAAGCTCAAAACAAGTGCTGCATTTAAGGTATTAAATTTCAGTTAAGTTTTTGCTGAGATAGTATATCAATAGTAACAATCATTTAATTTGTTAGGTTGTGAGCGATAGCTACAAGGCAAGAAGGCAGAAACAAATTCTTCACACTACAAGTCACAATGGAATTGCTAGACTAACTGAAGAGTTGGTAAGCATACTCTCCCTTGACCATTCATACCGATGCAACTACTGACCCACGATCTAAGAGAAAAGAGAAAAGATCTACGATCTAAAGCATATGCTTTGTCATTTATCAAATTACTTGATTAAATTTTTGGTGAAAAGCCAAATGCATAAAGGAATAAGTATTTCAATATGAAATTTATTTGTTTTTTTAATAATTATTTTAGTATGTTTTTTAATAAATTTTAATTATTAATCAAGTTTAATAAAAATTTTGGTGTTTTTAAACATTTATATATTATATATCACATTTATTATGTTCCAACCGCTATTGCACCCGCTGGTCAACCAGTCGTAAACCTCCCGCAAACGCACCGATTTTAAACCGCTAAACCAGTCGTTCAAAACGCTTAATAACGCTTGAAACCGCAATCGCCCGCTTTCGCAATCTCCTGCAACCGCAGCGTTTGAACCAGTCAGGCCCTAAAATTATGTTCCTACGTCTCATAAATTTTAATATTCTTTCAACTGATAAAGACAGTTCTTTGGTATAGAAACAAAATAGTTCAGACCCATCTGAAATCACACGATTAGATGTGTGGGTGAAGTCGCGTACCAAAAAGGATGGGACACCAGTGAATACTAATGCTGCTGAAAAGATTGTGAGTTGTTTTTAAATCTGTAAATTAACTTATTTTTAAATCAGTTGTAGTTTTTATTTTATTATGATTGCTGTTACATATTAGCATATAAATATATGTAAATTATGATTTGCAGGAAAAGGCAGCTGAACTTATGAAGTCTGCTGGTAGTCCATCAAGTACAGCATATGGACCAGGAGATGCTCTTACCCAACTTTTAGGTCTTGATAATCCTGGTCGAATGAGGGCAATGGGTAGAAACATGAACAAAACCAAACTATCTTGTTTCCAAATGAAGCATAAGATTTTACTGAAATGCAAGAGAATCAAAAACATCTCCAGCAAACAGTCCATGAGCTACGAGATGAGATTGACAAACTAAAGAACCAGGTTAGCTAGAGGTTTTTTTTTTTTTTGATTGGTTAACTGCTATATTATTATATGCTCGAATTAATAACTTTTTATATATGTTACAGAGACTTGAAACTGAGACTGGTGAAAACTCAGCAGCAAGAGTAAGTATTATAATTTATAAGTAAGTATACAGATTTCTTTATAATTATTTAGAATATGACATGTTTTTATTCTACTAACTATTTTGTAGAGTGTGAACAAAGGATCACAACCTAAGTGTGTCTTGATTGATTGGGCTGGTGATTATGCAAACGTTGCTGAGGGATGCATTATTTCTTCTTATCCAAAGGATATGGTGAATAACAGTCCATTAGACCCTTACGATCTTAAAATACTTGTTGAGACTGCTACTGTACCAGAAGCATCCCTTTGGAGACCTGCTCATCAAATTTTCACAATTGATAATGCTGTTGGGCATATGATTGCCTGGCCTGCCAAAAAGTGTGTTAATCTAGAACAGGAGCTGCAGCAAGATGAGATTGCAACATTGGTAAAGGTTTTTTTTACTTTGTCATGACTTGATTAGTATCAGTTAACATACTTAGGTTATTGTCATAATGTGTTTGACAGGATACAAAGAAAGATTCGTTGAACAAATGCAAACTACTTGACTTGTCGAATGATGATGTAGTTGTTGCTGAAGGACGTTGGCTATCAAAAGATCCAAAGGCATTGGTGAATGGACTTCCAATCGGACCAAAGGCTGTTAAAGTATTTGTTGATGAGGTGCATCAGTCCGAGACATTTATATGGAGGGCTACGATGGAAGTGACATACCTTGAGGACTGTTTACTGTCTTTTGTTGCATGGCCTTATTGCAAAGTTGTATTTGGAAACACCAACACAGATGGAGCATGTCAGAAATCTCCAGTTCATAAATCTGCATCAACAGTTCTAAAATCTACAGAAACAGGTGAGAAGTCCCATATTGATACAACTACAGCAACATGTCAAAAATCTGCAGCAACAAAGACGAAGTCTACAGCATCATGTCAAAAATCTGCAGCAACATCAAAGGAGAAATCATCTGCAGCAGATCGTAAATCATGAGAGAAGTCTCTAACAAAAGGATCAAAATCTCTTGCAGCTGAAATTGAACTAACTTCACAGTCCCCTCTTCGGAGATCTCCGGTAAATAACAACACATGTTATGAATTTATTATAGTTAGTATTCTCTCTTTATTAAATGGTTTATATTGTAAACATGTCAGAGGAAAAACATAGGTGGAGGTATGAAGGAAAATCAGAAGTGTAAGCTGATGGATATTAGCGGAAAGAAGCGGATTGTTGCTGAGGGACGTGTTCATAAAACTGACCTGGAGCATAAGGTCCACTCTGATACATTGGGTCCTAATGCTGCTAGTGTTTGGATTGAAAAAGTGAAGGTAGATGATGCAGCAGTCTGGAAGACATCAGATGAGATCGAGTTTATGAGAGATGCACTTGGTTCACCTATCGCTTGGCCAACTGATAAATTGGTTGTCTATTGACGGGTAGAAACTGAGGTAAGTGTTAGAAATTGATGATTGTGAGTTGAGTATACATGTTATACAGATGTTATTACAAAACTAATGATGAAAGAAATTTTCTTTGCAGGGAGTGAAGCAACTTTGGTCCAGCTAGTCTAACTAGCTACTTTTGTTTAGTTTAAGAATATGTTAAAGAACTATATGTTTTGGATTCAGACTTATGTTTTATGCTATATTGGTTTCAGACTTATGTTGCTTCTTTTGGATTCAGACATGTTTTATGGTTTCAGACTTATGTTATATGGTATTTTGGATTCAGACTTGTGTATTAATTATATTATGCAAATTATAATAATAGATAGCTATATTAAAATACATATAACAGCAAAAAAAAAACGTTATCTTCATATATTATAGTGCTAAACATTAGCTCTCAAAAGCTATATTACAGCATATACATAGCTATTAATAAATTAAGTATGGCAAAATCCATAAGCTATCGTATCAACATATACTATAGCACTACAAAAGACTTGTTAAACAATACAATTGAGAAAAAATGAGATGATAAAATATATCACAGCATAAAATCATTGCCATTATATGGAGATCTTTCGTAGCACATAGTAAGAGCTATTAAAAAAAACATTACTCAAAAAAATATTGCTATAGTATAATAATTAACAGCGTACAGAAAACGTTATGTTATCTACATATATCATTGCATTAGAAATGTGCTATGGTAGGGGTAACCTCTACTTTTCAATGTGGTAATAAAAATGCTTTCTATTTAAAAGCTATTTATATGGGTTGCATACATCGAAATTTGGAAGCTTCATTAACATTACTACAAAGCCCAGATCTGAAAAGATATCCTCAAGCTATATGGCTATCTTGTATATTTTTTATATGTGTTGGACCGTTTAATTGTAGTAAACGTGATATGAATCGTTTTAAATGGTATTCTTTTCTAGATAAAATTTCATTTGTTAGAAGGAAAGCAATGATTCCGATTCGTCACTTCAATATAAAAGGATGAAATTTTTTTAGTCAACTAATTAATCAACAAGAATTTAGTTTTATGAAATCTTGTAACTGTTTATTTGTTTGCTATAAATGTAATTTACGACATCAAATTATATATTTCTTACAAAATGTATAAAAGGAACATATACATATTTCATTTACTTTAATTCAAATATTGGTGGTAGTAGTTCTTTTTTAATAACTCAACATGTACAATATCATCTTTAACTTAACTTTTACAATTAGCTTGGCCGTTGTCAAAATTGTGTCGTTTACAAAGAATTTGTTCAGTTTCTTGATTACAAATGGTTAAGTTATAGCTTTCCCTTTTTCCCGGACTCATTTGTGTAGAGACTGAGGCTTTAATTAATCAAAATATAAAATATACATTATAAGATTAGCAATATGTAAGTTACTAATGAAAATTATATAATTACATATAGTTACTAATGGACATTGTAATTTATTACTATTTTTGTGCATATCGATTTAGGCATTAATTTTTTTTTTTGGGGCAAAAGGCATTTATATTCTATTTTTTAGAATTACTGCAAAAAGTTCTCATTGTCACTTCAAAATTTTTGGAAAAATGGCACGAACGAAGCAAACTGCAAGGATATCCACCGGGGGTAAAGGTCCAAGGATACAACTCGCCACCAAAGCCGCAAGGAAACATGGTGTACCGTACAACGGTGGTGTTAAGAGGGCTCACCATTACCGTCCCGGACCGGCTGTACTTCGTGAGATACGAAAGAACCAGAAAGTACTGAATTGCTGATTCGTAAACTACCTTTTCAACGTCTTGCTCGCGAGATAGCCCAAAAAAATAATAAGGATCTCAGGTTTCAGAACCATGCTAAGCTTGCACTCCAAGAGGCAGCGGAAGCATATTTGGTGGGTTTGTTCGAGGACACAAATTTGTGTGCACTACATGCCAAGAGAGTCACTATCATGCCCAAAGATATTCAATTGGCCAGACGCATTCGTGGAGAAGGTTTTTGAATCTAATAATAGTTTTGGACTATATAATTTTAATATTTGTTAATGTTGTTTCGTTTGTTGTTTTGTGGGAGGAGATAGAATCATGAATATAGTTTGCGATTCGTACTCTAAAAAAATCCTTAGTTGTTTTTTCTATAATATATTGCTGATTTGTATGATCCTATTTTCTTTTTGTTTGTAAAACACTTTATTTCATGCATTTAAATATGTAGTCAAATATTTCTTTCAAAAATTGTGCCAATTTACGTAACATATTAAAAGTGATTTGGTTTGACCAACATACCGAATGTACTTATATAACGTACGTTGTTAATTCGTAAGTAAAGTGTTCACATTTTGTTGTAAAATCTACTATAATATTAACCCGTTAAAAGATCCAACAATTTAAGTGAAGAAGTATAATTCATTAGTCCATTGTCTTTCTCGTTCGTAGGCATAAGATAAAAAAATAACTGAATAATTCTAATTCAATATTTGGAAATATTGAGAATTGGACATGAAAATAAGAATAAAAACCCATCAACTTCTATCTGTTTTGCAACCCATCAACTATTTAAAGAAAATAAAAAAATTAACTGATAAGTATAATATACAATTTTAAAAAGAATCTACACTAAAGTGACATATTGGACAAAGGTTACTTGTATTTAACCATCTTACAATACATTCTTTTCCAAATTTAGGTCCACATGCTAAAATCACAATCTCAGATCCATTTAAAAATAATAGGGTTAGAGGAATTGCTCTATCGAGAGATAGGTTCCAGTTCATCTTCAAGAATGAAGAAGACATACATGAGATCTTAAAAACTGGGGTTTGGACGCAAGATGATTGGGGTGTTGTTATGGAAAGATGGGTTGAAAATCCTCCTCCTGATTATCTGAAGTTTATGCCGGTTTGGATTAGACTCTGTAACATTCCAGTAAATCACTATACAAAAGATACTATATCGGAAATTGTTGGATGTGTTGGACAGGTTTTGGAAGTGCCCTTTGATGAGAAAGAAGCACAAAGCAATGACTATGTCCGGGTTAGAATTGCTCTTGATGTCTCTAAGGGCTTAAGAAATTTTAAAGAGCTACAACTCCCGAACGGATCGAGGGTAAGGATTGGAATTGATTACGAAAGAATTAGAAAAAGATGCTTCCAGTGCCAGAGGCTGACACACGATAAATCTCGATGCCCTTTGGTTCCTTCTTCTCTCGAAAATCAAGTGACTTCTGGAACAGTGACAGCTTCTAAAACTCTTAACAAAGGCAAGGAAAGGGAATCAGATGCGGTAGCTACCTCCACTGTAGAAGGTAACTCTGCAAAGCTTTTACATGATACAATCAAAGCTGATATGGTGATAAAAAAGAGCTCTCTCGTAGAGGTCCCTATTCAAAGTGTGAATCAAGGTACGTCATTCTACTGCTCTCCATCTGCTTTCTGTTCTGGTAATCTCGAAGCTAGCTCGTCCAAAAGTCAGCATCAGATGATAAAATCAACTAAAAGACCTAGGCCTTGGATAAAATGTTCGAAAGATAAGAAAGGCAAAAATTTGAAAGTTATTGATCTGTTTAATGAGTGTAGTGCGAAAGTTTCAAGGGATGATGAGGGTAGGGATAATGGGAAGAGTTTGGCCAAAAGTCTCCAGAGAGACAATGTTTCGGTGGTTCCTGGTGAACTGCCGCAAGATCAATAGATATCTTGAGCTGGAATTGTCAAGGGTTGGGGAATCCCTGGACAATTCGACATCTCAAGGAAATGAGAAAAGCTCATTTCCCTGACATCCTTTTCCTCATGGAGACAAAGAACTCAATAGGTTTTTTGGAGAAGGTTCAAGGTTGGCTGGGCTATAGTAACTTGAAAACAGTTGAACCTATAGGATATGGTGGGGGTTTAGCTCTGTTATGGAAAGACAATATAGATATAGATTTTCTTTTGGTTGACAAAAACTTTATAGATATGAAAATCTCAAGTGGATCAAAATTTTGGTTTATTTCTTGTGTTTATGGGAATCCGATTACTGGTCTTAGATCCCTTGTGTGGAATAAAATTCTAGATTTTGGGCTGTTAAGAACTGAAGCTTGGTGTATGCTTGGAGATTTTAATGCAATATTGTCCAATGGAGATAAGTTGGGTGGTCCTTTGCGAGACCAAAGCTCTTTTCTGCCTTTTCAAAAGTTTTTAGATAATTGTGATATGTCTGAACTTGGGAGCTCTGGAAATGGCTTCACGTGGGGTGGTGTTAGAAATAAACAATGGATCCAGTGTAGACTAGATCGCTGTTTTGGAAATCCTGCTTGGTTATCTATGTTTCCAAACAGCCATCAATGGTTTCTGGAGAAACTAGGCTCGGATCACAAACCTGTGCTGGTTAAATTTACGAATGATAAGGATTTATTTCGGAGTAACTTTTGGTTTGACAAACGTTGGGCTGAAGACCCTTCTTTATGGGAGGTAATTCAGAAGGCTTGGAATGAGATGAGCTCTCTAGAAGTTGAAAATTCTGTTCTTTTAAGAAGTGATAACTGCAGAAAGGCAATTAATGCTTGGAAGAATAGAGTTTGGTCCAGCTCAGAAACTCGTATAAAAAGTTTACGGAAAGAGTTGAAGAAGCAAGATGAATCGTTGAAACCCTGCTTCAGAAGGATTAATGAGATTAAAAAAGAACTTGCTGTAGCCTTTCGAGAAGAAGAAATTTACTGGAGACAAAAGAGTAGAGAGAAATGGCTTCTTGATGGTGATAAGAATACAAAATTCTTTCAAGCATCGGTAAAAGCTGCAAGAATGAAGAATTCTTTACAGTTTCTCATTGATGATGATGGTATAGAACATTTCTCAGAGCAACAAAAAGGAGAAGTGGCAGTTAAGTATTTCAATCACCTCTTTAAATCATCTTCGCCTTCACAACTTAGTGATATCCTTCATAACTTTTGACCACGAGTGTTAGATAACATGAATCAGGATCTCGTAAAAGATATTTCGAAGTCGGAGATCAGACAAGCTGCGTTCTCGATTAGTAGTGAAAGTGCTCCTGGCCCGGATGGTCTCACAGGGTTTTTTTTCAAAAAATTTTGGCCACTGATCCATAACCAGATTAATGGTGAGGTTCTTAAGTTCTTTGCTACTGGTAATCTCCCTGAGGATTGGAATCACACTCTTCTTTGTCTCATTCCGAAAATCCCAGATCCAAAACGTATGTCAGATCTTAGACCTATTAGTTTATGCTCAGTGATCTACAAGATTGTTTCAAAAATCCTTGTGCTTAGGCTGAAAAGACATCTACCATCCATTGTCTCTCCTACTCAAGCAGCATTTGTTTCAGAAAGATGGATTTCAGACAATATCTTGATAGCTCATGAAATTGTTCATAGTCTTCACACACATCCAAGGATATCTCAAGAGTTTATGTTGATTAAAACTGACATGTCAAAAGCATATGATAGAGTAGAATGGATTTTTTTGAAGGATATGCTTATCGCTCTTGGATTTAATGAACGTTGGATCTCTTGGGTTATGGCTTGTGTTTCTTCAGTTAGCTATGCAGTGGTAATCAATGGGGAATCCTATGGTTTGATCAAACCGGCTAGGGGCATTAGACAGGGTGATCCTTTATCGCCTTTTCTTTTTGTGTTGTGTACTGAGGCGCTGATTCACTTGTTCAATCAAGCGGCAAGTGAGGATAAAATTTCTGGGATTCAGTTTCATCATTCTGGTCAAGCCATCAATCACTTGCTTTTTGCAGACGATAGCCTCTTCATTTGTAAAGCCAATAGGATTCAATGTGCTGAAATGTTGAATTGCCTTCAGAACTATGAAAAGATATCGGGTCAAATGATAAATAGGCAAAAATCAGCAATTACGTTTGGATCAAAGTCAGAGATTCAAGATTGGAATTGGATAAAGAACAAAACAGGGATTAGCTTAGAAGGTGGGGAGGGTAGATATCTTGGTCTTCCTGAATGTTTGAGTGGCTCCAAAAAACAGCTTCTAGGTTTTATCAAGGAGAGACTCCAGTCTAAATTAACTGGTTGGTATGCCAAGAATCTTTCTCAAGGAGGTAAAGAAACTCTTCTAAAGTCTATTGCTTTGGCTTTACCAGTTTATGCAATGTCCTGCTACAAATTGCCTAAGTATACTATCAAGAATCTGATTTCTGTCATGATGGATTACTGGTGGAATAATAATCAAGATAAAAAAAAAAAATCCATTGGCTAAGCTATGAGAAGATGACTATACCAAAGGTAGATGGTGGTTTTGGTTTTAAAGATTTGGAAATTTTTAATCAAGCGATGCTAGCAAAACAAGCTTGGAGGCTTTTACATGATACAAATTGTCTCTTCTCCAAATTCTTAAAAAGCAGATATTTTCCTTCTACTGACTTTCTTGATGCCTCATTTGGAAGAAGCCCTTCTTTTGGGTGGAGGAGTATTCTTTTTGGTAAAGAACTTCTTTCAAATAATCTTCGCCGGGTTATTGGAAATGGTAAAGACACTCTTGTTTGGGTTGATAAGTGGTTATATGATGGTAGCCCTACAAGACCTGTTGGTATTCATTCTCTGATGAATATTGAACTTAAAGTGTCTGATCTTTTCAATCAGCAATCCGGAAAATGGGATGATCATCTCTTAAGTGCTCTTTTTCATCATTCTGAGATAAAAAGCATTAAAGCTATAAAACCTAGGTTAGGTTATAGAGACTCTTTCTGCTGGGGGGAAACAAGGAATGGAATTTACTCAGTGAGCTCTGGTTACAATTTGATGTTTAAAGTGAGAAAAAAGGAAAGTCTGCAGATTGCATGTGCCTGCCCTTCTAGAAATCCAGTCTTAAGAGCTTGTTGGGAGGTGGCTACATCTCCAAAAATTAGAATATTTCTCTGGAAAGCTTTACTTGGAGCTCTTGCTGTTAAAGAAAGACTTAGGACTAGAGCAATGAGAATTTTTGATGGTTGTATGATATGTGGTGCAGAGATAGAATCTATCAACCACATTTTGTTCCTCTGTCCTTTCGCAAGACAAGTTTGGGCTCTTTCCAATACTCCATCTCCGTTCTTGGGTTTTGGCAACTCAATTTTTGAAAATATGCATCACGTATTGAGTTTAAAGAGTCAAGGGAACTTTGTTGCAGAACCTAGTTCATCTTTTTCTTGGATTCTGTGGCATTTGTGGAAAAACAGGAATTCCTTACTCTTTCAAGGAGTCTGTTTTTCACCACTTGATGTTGTCCAAAAAGCATGGGAGGCTTCTTCGGAATGGAGTGCAGCGCAGACTCTAAACCGCTGCCACGAGATTGACCCTTCAAACCAGGACGAAAGATGGCTTCCCCCTTTACATGATGAAGTGAAATGTAACATTGGCTTTTCATGGTCCAAAAAGTTTTCATTATCTGGAGCTTCTTGGGTAGTAAGAGATCCTACAGGTAATGTACTCATGCATAGTAGAAGATCCTTTGCCTCTGTCAATTCTGTCTTTGAAGCTAAAATCAAGAGTTGGGAGTGGGCTTTAGAGAGTATGACAAGCTTGCATTTCGCGAATGTGACTTTTGCCGCGTCTACTTTCGAAATTATTCAAGCTATACATGACCCAAGTCATTGGCCATCAATTGTAAGCTTCATCTCTCCCCTCATCTTATATAGTAAAGGGAAACCATTTTGGTTTCTTAGCTTTGAACCTTTAAAAAGCAATTCGGGAGCTATGATGATTGCAAAAAGTGTCACTCTGGACTTGAGATTATCTTCTTACGTAGCTTCTGGTAAGCCTATGTGGTTGAAAGGTTTTTTTGATCATGAGCAAAGCATGATTTTTAATTCTTTGCATTAGTATTTTCCTTTTGCTCTTCTTCCAGAAATTTCTTATATTATTTCTCTTATCTAGTGTTAATAGTAAAACTTTTTTTGTTTTTCATCGTTAGAATGGTTTATATTCTGACTTTCAGAAAAAAACAAATCTAGAAGACTTTTTGATTCTAAAGCGGTGATTATCTTGGTTTCTTAATCTTTTCTCTTCCTTCCTTAGAAGTTTTGACTCAGTTCCCACAAAAAAGTCTTATCTTCTTTGACCTTCTTCTCTCCTTATCTCATATTTTCTAGTCCTATTTTAACTTATTCCCTCTTAGTCACCCATATATATTACCACCCTCTCTCGCTTCTCTTTCCTTAGTAGTTACCCTTTCTCTCGTTTTTTATTTATCTATCATGGCTGATGAACTTTGGAATGATCTTCAATATATGGTTCTTGGTCGTGATGATCCGGAACTGTTTATTCCTAGTTCAGCTTATGATAGTGCTCTGGCAAGGAATAGACGTCTGCTTAAACCTACTCTCCAAGACCGTGGGCGTGTCTTAACTGCCCTACCTGCTCAATGGGAGCTTTACAACAGGGTGCACGGTCGAATTCTGGATGATAGTTATGTTCAATTCAGGTTTAGTTCAGAGAGTGACTTAGCCTCTGTTCTCAGAAGGGGACCCTGGGTGTTTGAAAAATGGTTTGTTGCTCTTCAAAGGTGGGAAGACTTTCCTGGAGAGGATTTCCTTACATCTATTGACCTGTGGGTTCAAATCAGAGGTATCCCCCTTCCTTATGTCTCTAACACAACGGTTAGGTTCATTGCTAATACTCTTGGTGAGGTTGTTGCCTTGGATTTCAATGATGAGACTACTACACAGATAGCCTTTATCAGGGTAAAGATTAGATTTGAACTTACAAACCGACTTCGCTTCTTTAGAAAGGTCAGATTTGAAACTGGAGAAAGAGCCATGATAGGTTTTGAGTATGAAAAACTCAAAAAAGTATGCACCAACTGTTGTCGCTTCAATCACGACTTGGCTCACTGTCCGTATCTTGCTCCTCCGGCTTTTGATGATGATTACCTCGATGTTCCTCTAGCTCCTGGTCAGGAAGAAGAAGTGTTATCCGTCACAGCAGCTGTACTGGAGACATTAAATCAGATCAGAGCTCCGCAATCTCTTCCTATTCCCCTATCTCTCAGCCGCCGAGACCTGCTTCTCCAGCGCCGAATCTTGAGGAGTTTTTAGCTGCTAACCCTCTCCAATGTTTCCCGTCTTCAAGTTCAGCCTCCATCAAAATCTCATCAGATTCTCTGTTTTCTAAAACTGGAAATCCAAAAGGAAATTATGAAATTGGTGAGAGCTCGAAGAGGAAAAAAGGGAAACAGGTGCACATGGAGACTGATAGGAACACACGTCAATGCAGAAAGGATCCAGAACTGAGGTTCTATCCGGTTTTACCATAAACCTCTAAGGAAAATGATTAACAAGTCAGGAATCTCAGGAACTAATAGCCTTTATTTCTGAGATTCTTCTTTTTGGTTTAATCCTTTTGTAGGATGTGTCTTGCTTTAGTTTTTTTTATGTTGACAATGGTGTTTGGTTCACCTCTTGGTGCCTTGGCTATGGTTATTTTGATGAAGGTAAAGGTCGTGGAAGAAATTCATGAAGACCTTTGATGACTGTTTTTTGAAGATGATGTGGTGAGATGTAAGGTTCTGTCATTCCTCTTTACTTATGAAGTATGCTTTAAGACCGGCTGCAATGAATTTCATTGTTTTGATGGTCTTAATGAGAGAGTGATGAAGACAGACTTACTTCACTAGCATCTACCTTATTTTAGCAGTTATGTTGTAGTTTAAATCTGCTGTGTTTCCAAGCTTGTTGTAATAACTTGACTCTCCAATTTGGTTTCTTCTCTGATGGATGTAACAGTATAAGCTCATATATAAGATGAACTTTTTGGAAAAAAAAAAAAAAAGATCCATTTAAAAATGATTTTAAACATATTACGCACTTTTCCTGAAGTCCACATTGTTCATCGTTGTATAGTTGTACACTTAAGCCTTATATTGCTTGCTTAGATGCTGGTTGAAATTTCACTTCTGTAGTTTCGAAAGATTCTTCAAATAGTAGTTTGTCATGAATGTCATAATCACTCCTAAACAAATATGCAAAAGTACTGAATGAAATATTGAGGATATTTTTCCTATGGTACCCTTCTGCAAAAACAATATATGATGCCAATATAATCATATTTGAAATCACTACATCTGTATCTTCTGCATCCACGCCAGCTATTACCAAAGAGTAATATAAATCTTCTTTTATAGCGTTTTCTTCTTCATTAATAAATTCTTCTATTGTAAATGTGTAAAACAACTTCTCAATCTCTCTTTCTGTTTGAATAATTTTACCTTCATAAACATGATTAGAGCCACTTTCTATATTAACTTCAAATGAATGCATCACCGTATTCATCAATGTAGACCAAAATGAAGGGATCATTTTTTTTTGTTTGAACAAATAAAAAATGAATTTAAACTATTAATAAATATATACCCCTGATTTTTCACTGTAACCGTGAAGCGTGAACATGTGTTACCAAGAGTTACATCGTTTAGTATATTACTCCTCATAACATGCATATGCACCAGAGTATATAGCTTTTTTATTAGAACTATATGGTTAATAATATATATGTTCGATTTTGGTGTCTATATTAATATAACCGACACTAAATAGTCACGATGGTTGATTACAACTGTTCATATTGATGACTGTTCATTATTAGCATTTCTTTCTAAGTATAAATAGAATATCGAATTAAAACTGCCATTTTATAAAAAGTTTAAAAATGACAACGTTCTATTACTGAAGTATACAATTTTGTTGATAAATGTATTAGAGAGGAATCTTCCAACATAATTTCAAGTGATTTAACAGTAGATGTTAATAGCATCAAACCTGTGGAACTAATAGTTTGTAATCAGCAAGGTAGATTTAACTAAATTTACTTTTGCATTATTTATAGAATTTATAGAATACTATTCTTAAAATTACTTTTAACAGTTAATTATTTTTGGTATACTTAAATTTATTATCATGAATCTAACAGTGAAAGATAAAAACTTAAATATGATCGATCACTAACAACATGATAGCTGGCGGATCAAAACTTCTTATAATTTAGTTGTTAAGTTATTATGAAATTTTTTTAACAAAGTTTTTTGTTATCTTATTTGAAAAATTTTCCACTACAACATGATAAATTATTGTTTGTAACAGATAAAAAAAAATATTATTATGGATTGTAAGATGGAAGTGGGAAGTAGTTCTAAACAATCAAAGATAATTGGTTAGTACTTATGGATTTTGATATATAAATTTTATTTTTTAAATGTTACAAAATTAATTACTTTAAACAATTTTCAGATTGTCAAGTTCATACAATATCAAATGTCAGCACTCAAACAAGTGAAAAACGTAAGTAAGAATATAAATATAATTTAAAACTATTCTTTTGAGTTCCATTATAAAATAAATAATTAGTTTATATACAATTTTTATTAGAAAAAAAGGTCACCATCTAAAAAAATTCCAGAAAATATTTTAATGCAATGTGGAGATTGTAATGCTTGGATTTGGTTATACAAAAGTTCAGAACAAGATCCAGTTACTAAACGTCCATTATTTTCAATCTGTTGCAAGGTCTTGTATCACTACCAATTCCCAAGGAGCCTCCATCCGTACTAAAGAAACTTCTAAATGATCCATTGTTTCTTAGAAATATACGAGCTTATAACTATATTCTTGCTTTCATTTCTATGGATGCAAAAATTGATTACTCGGTCCAAAATACATATGGATTGTACTGTTATAATATACATGGAGAAAATTATCATAGAATAGGATCCTTATTGCCAGGTGAAGGAGAGGATCCTAAATTATCTCAAATGTATATATTTGATACAGCAAATGATTTAAAAAATCGACTTGCAGTGATGAATTGAGATGAAACTGATCAGCTTGATGAACAAACAGTATTATTGCTAATACAAATGGTTGATGAATTTAATGTTCAATCAAAAGTATTTAGAAAAGCAAGAGATAGGTATGAGAATACTGGTGAAGAAGATTTTCAAATTCATCTAATTGGATATGATAAAAATAAAAGACAGTATGAGTTGCCTTCGACAAATGAAATAGCTGCTTTAGTTGTTGGTGGCTTTAGTTCCACAATGGGAGAGAAAGACATAATTTTACAACTGAAATCTGGAATTTTACAACGAATTTGGAGTACACATCCACTTTATATGACTTTGCAATATCCTTTATTATTTCCATATGGTGAAATTGGATTTTACGAAGGTATACGATATAAATGTACTTCAGCTGAAAAAGGACAAAGAGAATTTATATCAATGAGAGAATATTACATGTACCTTATACATTCACGGTCATGTGTATATTCGGCTATAGTTAAAAGTGGGAGATTGTTTCATCAATTTATAGTAGATGCTTATACAACAATAGAATCATACCGTCTACAGTGGATAAGACTAAATAAAAAAACAATAAGAACTGATATATATAATAATGTTAGAGATGCTGTAACAAGAGGTGACAATGATGCACGAAGTATTGGAAAGCGTATAGTGTTACCATCTTCCCATACAGGCAGTCCAAGATACATGGCTGAAAAATATCAAGATGCTATGGCTCTTTGTCGATGTTTTGGAAACCCATATTTGTTTATTACAATGACTGCAAACCCAAAATGGGAAGAGATTATTGAGTTCTTATATTTAACTGGTGATTCGTCAGGAAATGCTAGACCTGATGTTGAATCATGAGTATTTCATATGAAATTAAGACAACTTGTTAATGATATTGAAAAAAAAAGTTTTTTTGGACCAACCAATGGAGGTATATAACATTAACTTTTTATTTTATTTATTACTTTTCTATTTTTTTTTAATTTATTGTCTTTTTTATAGTTGTTTATACTATTGAATTCCAAAAACGTGGACACCCGCACGCACATATACTTATTTGGTTAAAGGCAGATCTTAAAAATCCAACATCCGAAGATATTGCTAACTTTGTATCTGCTGAATTACCTGATGTGAATAGTGATTCAGATGGATAAAAATTGGTAGAACAACACATGATTCACGGACCATGTGTGCTAGATCGACCTACTAATTCTTGTATGAAAAATGGAGTTTGAAGTAAAAGATATTCACGTCAGTTTTGTTGTTCTTCTTCAGTTGATAAAGATGGTTATATAATTTACCAAAGGAGAAATATCATCTCAAGATTTATACTTAAGGGAGATATAAGGTTAGATAATCGCTACGTCGTTCCTCACAATTTAGAACTATTAAAAAATACAAAGCTCATATCAACATTGAGTTTTGTAACAAGACGAGTGCTATTAAATATTTATTTAAATATATTACTAAAGGAGTTGATAAGGCGACAATGGTAATTAAGAAGAAAAGCAAATCAAATGATAAAGATTTAAGTGATGAGAAGAACATAGATTCGGTAAATGAGATAGATAATTATCTTGATTGTAGATATGTATCTGTCTGTGAAGCAGCCTGGCGAATTTTCAAATTTGAAATACATCACCAAGATTAGCCTGTTCAAAGACTTAGTATTCATTTACACAATCAACAACAATGTATTTTTAGATACAATGATTCTCTAGACACAATAGCCGCAAATGTGAAGTATCTACAAAGAATAAACTTAAAATTGAGCACCTGTCTCAATTTCTATTATTAAATGCTCAACAAAAGCAAATTTAGGAGGTTGTTATTGGTTCAGTACAAAATAAACAAGGTGGTTTATTTTTATTATATGGCCCAGGTGGAACAGGTAAAACATTTGTTTACAACACTATCATCAATCGCCTACGTTCAGAAGAACGAATAGTTATTCCAGTAGCATCTTCCGGTATTGTGCCCATTCAAGATTTACATACCTTTATCTCCAATGGATGATTATGTGTGTGAGATCAAAGCAAATACTTTATTAGCAAATTTACTTATTGAGACGGAACTTATTATTTGGGATGAAGCTCCAATGACACATAAATATGCTTTTGAAGCTCTAGATAGATCTTTGAGAGATGTAATGATGAGTAGTGATCCAAATTCTGATATGAAGCCTTTTGGTGGCAAAACAGTTCTGTTTGGAAGTGATTTTCGACAAACATGACCTATTATTCATCAAGGGAGCAGACAAGTGTTGCAGCCTCAATCAACCGATCATATTTTTGGAATTATTTTCAATTTTTCATTCTATCAATTAATATGTGATTAAGACAATCAGAAATAGATTTTGCAAAATGGATTTTGGAAGTTGGTAACGGTACTGCTAAAAAAGTGGATGATTTATTAGAAGAATATTCAGAAGTTGACCAAATAATTGTGGATGATGGTTTATTACTAAAAGCTAAAGATGATAGTATCTCAGCCATTGTAAAACATGTTTAGCCAGCATTTGAGCAAAACCATGCCAATCCAAATTATTTGAAAGAAAGAGCTATACTTACTCCAAGAAATGATATTGTCGATGAAATTAATAACTTTATGTTAGATTGGGTACCTGGTAACACAAAGGTGTACAACAGTGCAGATTCAGTTAGTAATAACGAATACGAAGGGACTGACAGATTCAGTTAGTAATAACGAATATGAAGGGACTGATTTTGGTATAGATTATCCAGTAGAGTATTTAAACACTATCAATCTAACAGGATTTCCACATCATAAATTATATCTTAAAGTTAATACACCTATCATGCTTATTCGTAATATTTGTCAACGAGATGGGTTATGTAATGGAACACGGTTAATATTTCTTCGAATGGGTCATAGAGTGATAGAGGCTAAAATAATTTCTGGCACAAACATGGTAATATAGTACTTCTTCCAAGAATTATACTATGTCAAACTGATGGAAAGATTCCGGTTGTTATACGAAGAAAGCAATTCCCAATTAGAACTTGTTTTGCAATGACGATTAACAAAAGTCAAGGACAAAGTTTAAGCAGAGTCGGATTGTTTCTTCCTAAACCTGTTTTTAGTCATACATGAGAAGGTGTCTAATGATGATAAATATAGTCAGAAGGGCTGAAAATTTATCAAGGCCATAAATCTAATGATGATAAGAGTTCAGTATGTAATATTGTTTACAAGGAAATATATAATAATTTATAAATTCTATATTTTTTTAGAAAAAAACATTGCCTATAACAGTAAAACAATCCACTAAATTCACCGGTTTTCCTATTATTTTAAATTATTTTGTAAACTTTTAAAAAATTTAGTTGCTTTTCAAAGTTACGACAACAAAACAGAGTTTTCTTAACTATATATCACGACCCCCTAGACAAGAAACGTTGGCGCTGAGAGAGTAAAGGAAGCACGACTACAGACTTTGATGGCTGAATTTGATAGATTAAAGATGAAGGATACCGACACAATTGATGATTTTGTCGGAAAACTCTCTGAAATCTCTACCAAATCAGCATCCTTGGGAGAGGTTACTGAAGAAACAAAGATTGTCAAGAAATTCCTAAAGAGCTTACCAAGAACAAAGTATATACATATAATTGCAGCAGTCGAACAGGTTCTTGGTCTTAAAACAACAACGTTTGAAGACATTGTTGGAAGATTAGAAACCTATGAAGAGCGAATCCAAGAAGAAGAAGATTCACAAGATGGTCCGAGCAAACTTTTGTATGCAAACGCTCCTCCACAAGATGGTCAGGGGAAGCTTATGTATACAAACACAGCTCCACAGATGCAGAAATCTTTCTATGATGGAGGTAGAGGAAGAGGCTCAGGCCGTGGTCGTGGTAGGGGTTGCGGAAGATTCAACAATGGTCGCTTTGGCTATCAATCAACAGAGTTTGGTTATCAACAAAGGGACAAGACTAACATAACCTGTTTTCAGTGTGATAAACTAGGACATTACACCTCCGAGTGTCCAGATCGTTTGCTTAAGTTGATTAAGCTTCAAGAATTGTAGGAGAAAGAAGAGGAAGACACACATGAAGCAGAATCTCTTTTGATGCACGAGGTGGTGTATCTCAACGAAAAGAATGTGAAACCAAAAGAACTTGAAACATCCTTAGACAAGGTTTGGTATCTTGATAATGGCGCCAGCAATCACATGACAGGAAAAATGTCATGGTTTAGCAAGCTCGACACAAGAATCACGGGAAAGGTATTTTGGTGATGATTCACTTATCGATATAAAAGGTAAAGGCTCGATCCTGTTTATCACTAAGAACGGTGAACAAAAGATATTGACAGAGGTTTATTACATTCCTCTTAAAAGCAATATCATCAGCATAGGACAAGCTACTGAGTTTGGATGCGATGTACGAATGAGAAAAGACTTTCTAACTTTGCATGATAGTGATGGAAACCTATTGGTAAGAGCTACTTGGTCAAGAAACAGGCTTTATAAGGTGAATTTGGAGGTCGAGAATTCAAGATGTCTGCAGATTGCAGGTTCAAATGACTCAATAAAGTGGCACGCTCGATTAGGACACATCAACTACGAAACCATCAAAAGGATGGTAGTAAAGAATTAGTTACTGGGATACCAAGTGCTCCAAAAGGAGGAGAAACATGTGCTTCATGTTTATTTGGAAAGCAAGCGAGACAAGCATTCCCGAAGTCAACATCCTATCGAGCAAAACAAGCCTTAGAGCTTGTTCATGGGGATCTTTGTGGACCTATTTCTCAAAATACAGCTGCGCAAAAGAGGTACATCTTTGTGTTGATTGATGACTACTCTCGCTATATGTGGTTGATTCTCTTGAAAGAGAAGAGTGAGGCGTTTGAGAAGTTCAAAAAATTCAAATCCGCTGTTGAACTTGACACTGGAAACACTATCAAGGCGTTTCGAACAGAAAGAGGAGGAGAATTTATATCTCAAGAGTTTCAATTGTTTTGCAAAAAAGAAGGAATCAACAGACACCCTACAGACCTCAACAAAACAGAGTAGTTGAGAGACGGAACATAACACTTTTAGGGATGACTCGAAGCATTCTAAAGCACATGAACATGCCAAACCAAATTTGGGAACAAGAGTATTGGAGAATCTAACACCATACGAAGCACTTAAGAAGAAGAAACCAAATTTGGAACATCTCTGTGTAGGGCTGGGCAAAATAACCGATAACCAAATAACCGACCGAAACCGAACCGAAAAAAACCAAACCGAACCGAACCGAAATTCTTCAAATACCCGAATGGTTAGTAAAAATCTATATCCAAACTAACTGAAACCGAACCGAACCGAACCGACAATTAAATGGTTAATCGAAATATCCGAAAACCTAGAAGATATCAAATATTATATACTTAATATTATGCAAAACTATAAAATAAACTTAAAATATAAATTATTTCTAGATTCAAAACAATTAAATATTTTAAATAATCAATATATGTAAATGTTATTATTTTGAATTTACAAAGTTAAATACTATTTTGTAAAATTGAATCCATATTTTTCCCTTTTTTGTATTTTTGTTATTGTATATTTGGTTAATTTTGGTTATATTCGGTTAGTTTTGGTTATATTTGGTTTATCTGGTTAATGTTAATATAATTTATGTTAGTTATGGTTATTTATTTAAATAACCAAACCGAAACCGAACCGAAAGAAACCGAACCGAACCGAACCGAAATTTCAAAAATATCCAAATGGTTACTATATTACTATATCCAAAATAACCGAAACCGAATACAACCGAACCGAAACCGAATGGTTAACCGAATGCCCAGGCCTATCTCTGTGTGTTTGGCTGTATTTGTTTTGCAAAAACTGAGACTCCACACCTCAAGAAGCTGGATGACAGATCACAAATGCTTGTCAACCTTGGAACAGAACCTTGTTCTAAAGCATATCGACTTCTTGATCCTATTAATCGGAAAATTATTGTAAGTAGGGATGTTGTCTTTGATGAAAACAAGAGCTGGATGTGGAGAAATTTAGAAGAATCATCTTTGGATTCAGGGATGTTCACTCTTAACTTTGGAAATTTCGGGAACAATGGGATTAGAGAGGAAAACGTGACTGCAGAAACATAGGAAAACAGAGAGAGTGATAGAGAAAAAGATGACGCAGGCGATGAATCTGGTGATGAATCTGTTGGGGAATTAGAACCGGTGATGGTAGAAGTACAAGAACCATCTCAACCAGCTGTTGTGTTAAGGAGATCAGCTAGACAACCTGGAAAACCAAGTTATTTGAAAGATTACGTTTTGTTAGCAGAACTTGAGGGAGAAATGTTGTTACTTACTATCAATGGAGAACCGTCATTATTTGAAGAAGCAATGGAGCTAAAAGTATGGAGAGATGCGTGTGAGGAAGAAATTGCATCAATTACCAAGAATAAAACATGGAGTCTCGTTGATCTTCCGATAGGATGTAAGGAAATTGGTTTAAAATGGGTGTTTAAAATTAAACGTAACTCTGAGAATAACATAAACAAGTACAAAGCAAGGCTGGTGGCAAAAGGCTATGTACAAAGACATGGAATAGACTTTGATGAAGTGTTTGCACCTGTGGCTCGTATTGAAACGATACGCTTCATCATTGCTCTAGCAGCTTTGAATGGATGGGAAATACATCATCAGGATGTTAAAACTGCATTTCTTCATGGTGAGTTAAGAGAAGATGTGTATGTTAGTCAACCAGAAGGTTTTGTTACTCAAGGGAAGGAAGAGAAGGTTTATAAGCTACACAAAGCCCTCTATGGTCTAAAGCAAGCTCCAAGGGCTTGGAACACTAAGCTAAATAAAATCCTGTTAGAATTGAAGTTTGAAAAGTGCTCCAAGGAACCCTCCTTATACAGAAAGCAAGAACGAGGACACCTTCTCATTGTGGCTGTTTATGTGGATGACTTGCTTGTTACTGGCCCTAGTTTAGAGACCATACTCGATTTCAAAAGGGGAATGACAAAGAAGTTTGAAATGAGTGATTTAGGGAAGCTTACGTATTATCTTGGTATAAAAGTATTTCAAGAGAAGGATGGAATCATATTAAGACAAGAAAGCTATGTGAAGAAAATTTTTGCTGAGACAGGAATGAGTGACTGCAATTCTGTCCTTATCCCGATGGAGTTTGGTTTGGAGCTTTGTAAAGCAAGACATGAAAAGCAGATCGATGAGAAGAACTATCGTAGAATCATCGAGTGCCTTAGATACTTGCTTCATACACGGCCTGATTTGTCATATCCTGTTGGAGTTTTGAGCAGGTATCTGCAGGAACCGAGAGAGTCACATGGAGTCGCACTTAAGCAAGTTTTAAGATATCTGTGGGGAACATGCTCTCATGGTCTCTATTTCAAGCGTGGGAACAAAACAGGTTTGATAGGATTTAGTGATAGCAGCTTGAGTGTTGATCTGGATGATGGGAAGAGTATTGCAGGTCATATTTTCTATTTTAATGAATGTCCTATCACTTGGTGTTCTCAGAAGCAACAAGATGTAGCTCTTTCTTCTTGTGAAGCAGAATTCATGGCTGTTACGGAGGCAGCTAAGCAGGCTATTTGGCTACAAGATATTTTTGCAGAAATTAGTGGAGCTGAGAGCGAATCAGTAACAATTCGAGTTGATAACAAGTCTGCTATCGCACTCACTAAGAACCCTGTCTTCCACGGACACAGCAAGCACATTCACCGGCGATACCACTTCAATTAGAGAATGCATTGAAAATGGACTAGTTGTAGTCGAGCATGTTCCCGGAGTTGCACAGAAAGCTGACATTCTCACAAAAGCACTTGAGAAGAATAGATTCAAAGTAATGAGAGGTCACATAGGTGTGCAAGAAGTCATGAAGAAGAGTTTCAAGTTTATGGGAGAGATTGTTGGATAAGCTTGAGGTTAACTTGAGGAATAAGTTAATGACTTAACCGAGCAATGGTTAAGGAGGATAAGATCAAATATGTTTAGGAGATATCTAAGCATAGAAGGATTCCTATTAGGATTTGGTTTTGGTGTTTTTGGTGTTATATAAATAGAGGTGTTATATTGAGAGAATAATGTATGAGCTTGAGAGAGAGAGATTGAGAGGCTTTGTTTTGAGAGAGTTTCCAAGCTAATAAAAGGAGTGCTTTTATAAATCTTAATCTTGATATTCAAATTCTATACATTCCCTGACACTTTTCCAAAATTCAATCATTTATAAACATAATTTCCGCCATTTCACATCCATTCAATACTAATCATTTAGCCAAAAGACACATACAAATTCCACCAAAATGACTCTGCAAGTATTCAAATTTTAAAGGGGTAAATATGGGAAACCATCAAAGAGGGATCAACTTGTTTAACAATCATATCAGCAAGAGCAGTTCCAACGACGATAGCATACTCCTTGGCCAAGAAATAAGCTTTCACTTCCATATCAAACAATATCGTGGCCAAACACGTTACATCTCCTTCACTCAATATCATTTTTCAAGAACTCAATTCCACAGAAATGGAAACTTTACTATAGAGACCGAAGCAAGTGAAGAGAGAGAGAGAGAGAGAAGAACCTTTCAAATTGTATAGAAGGAGGCTTGGTCGCCATGGATTCTTGTGAAACTCCTCCCGGCATTTGAGTCGCAGCAGCAGAGATTCTCACAAAGCTCCTAAGAACAACCGAGAAGCGACCTGAAGAATATCTGGGAGTCCGAGGAGTGTGTTGTTACGTGGTTACAAGAAAATCATACCTGCCCATGTTGTCGATTTAAATTACCTAATGTTGTAAATTAAACTAATTATGTTGTAATTATACTATTTATTCTATCAATCAACTGTAATTGTATTATATGCATTCTAAAACAATTAAAAAAGTAGAAAAGAATTTATATATTGTGTATTATAAAACCACATATATATGTATAATGTAATGTCTATGTAATATTACTTTTTTGACAAACTGATGTCTATATTACTTTATTATTTAATATAAAAACATACTTTAATGATATATTTGAATTGACCATTTATTAAAAAACATAAATATATAATATAAATGAACAATTCAATATGTGCAATATCATCAGTCTAAAATGAAATCACATTACGTAATCAAATTGATCATTTTATCAAAAACAATAATAAAAGCATATCGAGACAAAGAAGGAATCATACATGATAAGTGTATGTGTCCGATTGTTAACAAAAATATATGTTCCTAAAAAATATATCTACGCATGTTTCCTGTTTCGATGTTGGTTTTTAATAGAAGCATGTTTGTTTTGTTTATACGTTTAAAGATTATGTGCGAGGCCACAAAGTACCCATAAATACGCACCTATCACCATAACCATCATAAGCTACAAGTATTATTGCTTCTTAGACGTTATGATCGGTCACTTATTGATTTTCCGGGAATACCTAAGTTAGACGACAATTTAATAGCAAGGTTATCAAACTCAATAATAAGAGAGCAAAAGAGTTATGACATTGATAAACTTAAGTTATATTAGAGGAATTTAATAATATAAATAAACAATTTAACATGTACCATATCATTTTTAGTCTAACATGTATTATAAAAATGAGCTCCCGCGCTACATCGCGCGGGTTCAATTCCTAGTTTAAGTAGAGTCCACAACTAATATTTACAATAACAGTGGATTGGTTACATATTTTAAAAACATCACTCCAATAACAATAAATGTTAGAAGATTATTTTAAAAAATGAATAACATAAAATTGTCATTTTAATGCTTTCAGAACAAGAAAAGAAAAAATTGTCATTTTGATACAAATTATTTTAAATCCTTGATCAAATACATCCCTTTAGTTAATCAGGATTAATGAAAAAAAAGAAGAAGCAAATATCCTTTTATACTCTTCTGACCTCTCTAAACTAACTTATATTTTTCAAGGTTCCTGATTCAAATATACAGTCACAACTTGAAGTCACGGTAACTAATAGCTTATGAGACAGTAACAGACGAATAGCCAAAATTTAAGAAGGCATGTCGGACATGTAAGAACGAATGTCGAGACCACCTTTTGACAGACCGAATTTGTAACGAAGCGGCAATCATCCCCATCCTATGACACTCGGTGAAATAAGTTGCGTCTTGTGTGGCTTACAAGACTGGTAAAAAACTATTCTATTAATCACGTTTTGTTTTATCTAATTATATTAGATTGGTCTTTCATTAAAAGTTTAAGAGTACAATGTGATTAATCCATTTAACTTACAACACCATTATAAAAAAGCTAATCTGATATAATGTACTAACAAAAATATTTTCTTGTTCCTATAGTAAAAGTTGGTCTAATTAGAATTGACTGTAATTTGAAGAAGGTTCATTGCTAGGTGACTAAAAACTCTCAAGAAGATTTTCAATGATCATAACTTCATAAGTCAAGATGGTGCAGTTGTTGTTAACACAACTATAAAACTCGTTAAATTGATGCAACTGTAAAATTATGTTGTAAAGGGACATGTATTTTACTATGTTTAAACAAGCTTTAAAACAAACTCACGGCATGTCAGAGTCTCCGGGAATGTTCTTTAAAAGTCCATTTGTAGTGAGTTTGACCAAAATAGGGGGAGGTTCATACATCTTTCATCTTTGTACTATCTCTCTTCTTTCTTGTGTACTTCTCTGTTTCTCCTTTGTACTTGGTTTGGTTTGTCCAGTACATCCAAACTTCTCAAAAATGTTCGGTACAACAAATTTTCTATTATCTTATAATTTTCTGCCTCTTCTAGGTTTGATTGGCCTCTAGATTAGTATGTAAATCGCATAAGAAATGGCCAGTTTAGCAGTGTGTTATCAAGAAAGAAGACAAGGCAAAAGGAAAGAAATATAGGCATGGAGAAAAAAGGAATTTAGTACACTAATAATAATCAAATAGAATGAGAAAGGAAGCCACAAAAGTATCTGCAAACAAAATGAATCCTGCTGCTATCTCATCTCAAGCTCTCTCAGTACAGTAGTATCCTCTCCACCACAAGATAATAAATCCCAAAAGAATTCAGTCCCAAGCAATACAATGGAACAAACAAAAGACGACGACATAATAATAAATGCAAGGAACACTGCTGTGGTGGCCAAAAGACTCCACTTAGATCATAAACCAAACGAGCACAGATCCAAATACTAAGCTCGATACCATCTTGCTAGCTCCATTCTGCAAAACATAAGGTTTTTATATCAGCATTTCAGTTTATTATATAATAAACAGCATTTCAGTTTCTTATATAATAAACAGCATTTCAGTTTATTGCACATTTCAGCATCACCTTAATTTCAAAATTGGACTTTTCTGGTATTACTAAATTAATCCTGGGATAAATTTGAAAAGATCCTAAAATCTAGGGGCTGAAAAACTTAAAATAATCTTGGGACAGCAGATATTAAGACAATCCGTCCATCACGCTTAACGACTATATTTTATTACTATAAACTTAGATCTACTTTGGTCCAAAAGCATATTGCCACGTGGGATTATTTACTATTCACGTGCAGACTGACAAAGTCACGTGATTATTGCACCCACGCGCCGCGGCTCGGATCCGAAAATCTCGAGGCAGACAGACCAAAATCATCAAGACCGATACGGGCGCACATTATCGTCGACTAGCATTCTCTTGCTAAATTGAGCTAAACATGTTTTTCACTTTTTTCTAGTTCAAACTGGTTTAGATCTAATCAGTTTCAGACAAATCAAGCAAGAAGTCAAAGCATCTCAGATCTCAAACACATTGTACAAGATCTAGAAGAATGAGTTTACAAACCTGGTCGTTTACATCGGTGGAAGGGCCAGGACCAGGAGAGGTCGACTCGGTGCTAGGTCCAGGAGCATCGCTAGATGGAAGAGGTGGGCTAGACGACGGGGAAGGAGATGGAGAATCTGGCTTCGTGGTCGGTGCTGCAGCCGGAACTTGAGCAGGAGGGGAAGCTAGAGGAGCTGGAGGAGGAGTAGCAACGGGAGGAGGAGTTGCTGGAGGAGGAGAAGCGACGGGAGGAGGAGGAGAAGAGACTGGAGGAGGAGTTGCTGGTGGAGGAGAAGCAGGAGGAGGAGATGAGACTGGTGGTGGTGGGTTAGCTGGAGGAGGAGCAGTGGTGACTGGAGGAGGAGAAGTTGTGACTGGTGGTGGTGCTGAGACGGGAGGAGGAGTAGCTGTTGGTGGAGGAGTTGTTGTAGTTGGTGGTGCTGGTGTGGCGGTTGGTGGCGAAGTTGGAGCTTGGCCAGTGACGCCGGCGACGAGGACGATGCAGATCACAGCGATAGCGAAAGATCGAGCCATTTTTGCTTCTTCTTTTTTTATTTTCTCTGAGTGAGTGAGTGAGGAAATGTAAAAGGAGGAAAGTGAAGGATTTATTTAAATAGAAAAAAGTGGGAATTATTATCAAAACGCAGATACATGGCGTCGTATTGAAGTTGGTTCTTTTAGTAGTGTATAATAATAATACCCCATGATGCCATGTGAGAAGTTGGCGGTGCTAGATCTGTTGACACGTTGGCGAGTCCTTCATTTAACCAAATTATGATGGGATGTGGGATGTGGGATGTGTATGAGTTGTACTAATCACAATATAAAACTTTTAAGTTACTCTTTATTCCAAACATGTAAGTAACAACAAAAGTTATTTTAAAACAAAAATTTGTAATGAATGTTACAAGTTAGCTTTATTTCTTTAAAAGTTTTTTTCTTATACCACATTAACTAGATTATGACCCGCGATATACCATATACCACGAGACAAGTTTTTTTCTATTTTTCTATTAATGTATTATTTTAATACTAATTTTGCTAATGTACTCTTTTGTTAATTTTAGATTATGACTCGCAGTATACCGCACAACAATTTTAGATTATGACTCGATTATGCTCTGTGATATACCGCACAATTTTTATTTGATACAATCTTAATTAAATCAGTTTGACTCGACATATTTTATATGGTGTTGTTAAAATAGTACAATAAGGATTAAACCCGTATTGAAATATCATATTAATGATATTTTATTTTTTATTATTATCAATTCAATCATATAATGTCATATAACCCATCATGTAATATAACTCGTTTGTGTTATTTTAAAATTTTAGTATGTTTAAATATTCATAATTTGAAGATTTTATCAAGTTTAGATATATCAGTTATAAATTATAATTTTTTTAAAATTCTATAATTTACTATATACGGTAAATTTACTATATATGTATGTTGAACACACACTTTTTATATTAATTGAGTAATATATGTTCATTTTAAAAAAATTCAAAATCACAATATATGCAGAAAAAATATACATTTCTATTAACTTTATGTATTATATGATGATTCACTACATTTAAATTTTAAAATAAAAAAAAAGATGATAGGAGAATAATTTTTTTAATATGAAATAAATATTCTAACTATTTATATTAATTATAGAATATTATATATATGAATATTTAAAATATTTTAATTCTGTTTGGTTATAAGGATAGTAGAAAAAATTAACTAAACTTGTTTGGATATGAATATAAGCATTCAATGACATTAAATACAAAAACTTTCCAAAACAGATTTTTGAGCAAAAACTGCTGCAAAAATACTAGTATAGATTAACACTAGGATATTCATTGTTCAACATGCACAATTATGAAAAATACCAAACAAATTTGGAAAGGGATAGAAAAAGGTTGGGAATAGTTGTCAAATAAAGAGAGAAAAAATGGAGTAAAAATGAGTAAATGAAAAGAAAAGATTGTCTTACAAACAAAGTTACAAAACTTAGTTCCTTATTTGTGAAAAAAAAAAAAACGATTTATTACAAAAATAAAGTTTGTTGTTCCTTATGAAATGAGTAAAGGGGAGAAGTGATGGAGTGTTTTTGGTGATAGCATGTCGAATGGTGGGGTTGGGTGGGGGGTTCTGTGTTTTACGATGGATGCTTTTGAACAGATCGAATAATATTTATTTCAATTATTTGATGAGTTTTTTTTTGGATTCTTATCTCGTTAGTGGCTATTATTATTCATGTGCTCTTCCAGACAGCTCAATGTTACTGCCACTTCATATATAAATGTAGGATCAATTAGGTGAATAGCCTAAAATTTGGAAGTATTTAAAATACAGCAAATTTTTTTTTTTTGGTGGCAAACGACAAAGCGAAGAATTTTTTTTTGACGAACGTGTATTTGATGAATGGGAAAACCAAAATCGTAACTATTGCTCAAGCGAACGGAAAAAAAAAACTTTTACTAAATCAAAACATGAACTATAAATGAGAAAGAAAATTTCCAAATCCAAAACCCCATGTATTTGTGGTATCATATACTCACCAAAATGATGTTGAGCGTAGGTAGCAGCTCCCTTTTCACCGAATTAACCCAAAAAGAGCTAGTATCCGAGACTATTCACCATATTAATTTGAACAAGTTTACTTTATTTACCTCAACAATCGATTTTAAGAAGTTGTTTAAATACATATCACAAGTTAAGGGTTTCCACATGATGGAGGTTAGAAATGGATTACAAACAATCTTTTTGGTATGACAAATATTGCTCCTTTGGTTATTTGTATCAAGGAAATCTGGTTCTCGAATTCTTTTTCTAAGTAATCATTTCTGCTCTCGTTTGTTGTACATAATATGCTTACAACATGTGACCTTATATTGTCTTGGAACAGAGGTGTGAATCTATCATGTGTTTTGTGTCGAGCACCCAAGAATTTAGTTTAATGCTAGCTTGAATTCTTAAAATCAAACCAGAGTTTAGTTGGGATTTCATTGCTTAGGTAGTTAACGCGCGGATTAATTTTATTGATATCTGCTTTCATGAATCCATGCGAATTTTCTATATGCCAATACTTTTATCTTACTGATAAAGATATTTTTCTTATTTTCTGCTTAATTTAGGAACAACAAACAAATCATTTTTTTATTGTCTTAACAAATTTTTAGTGTAACTTTTGGTCTTTGTAGATTTGACTCCTAAGTCATCTACATACCATTTGATCATGGCAGTATACACATCAATTATATTAAATGAGAAGTGAAAACGTCTCATATTCAATCTCAGCAAAATTTTACCATTGTACCATTAATGAAATTACCCTTGACGTTGAAATATTTTGCCCCTGGACGTAAAATTACCTATTTTTCGCATTAAAAATAAATCAAAAATCGGTTTAGAAATAATCTAATTGCATAAAAAGTTAATTGCACAAATAGAATTTGCTAATTTAATCCCTAAATTTCCCGGAAAACATCTTTTTTACAACTATGGTTCTGTTTTATACTACAAATTCTACAAATTTGATACAATTAATGGACTTAGATTGTAGATCGACGTTAATCTAAAAATTAATGGGCTTCTGCAGGGAAAAAAACCCGACGACAATACAATGATATCGTTTGTTTTCACCATAACGCAACAAAGAGGAAAAAAAAATAGGGTTTTATTTATAGGGTTTTACTTTTAGGGTTTTATTTTTTTCTCGGCTTTGTATCGTTTATCAGCATTGTTATTCCTTCATCGTAACATACGTATCTAAAATTCTAAATCCATCAACTTTTATATATATATATATATAGGTGTGACGAATCATAAGCCACAAGAGTTTTTCAAAGAAGAAGCTCAGTTAGCAGCAGCAGCTTCAATGGCGGATTCAACAATCTTACCAACGTTAGTAGACCCGCAGTCTCATTCTTAGAGTCACATCCCTAAGCTCGAAGATTTTCTCGGTGATTCTTCTTCGATGGTTCGTTACTCAGACAACAGTCAAACCGAAACACAAGACTCTTCCCTCACTAAAATCTACGATCCACGTCACAACCACAACCACAACCAAAACAGCTTCTACTCCGATCACCACGATTTCAAAACCATGGCCGGTTTTCAAACCGCTTTCTCTACAAACTCCGGTTCTAAGGTCGATGACTCTGCTTCAGTCGGAAGGACTCATCTCGCTGGAGAGTATTTGGGTCACGTTGTTGAATCTTCTTCCGGACCGGACCTAGGGTTTCACGATGGATCTAATAACACCAACACCACTGGCGGAGCTTTGTCACTTGCGGTTAACGTTAACAACAGTACTAATCAGCATCATAATGATAATGAGATTACTAATCATCATTACCATGGTGGTGGTGAGAGAAACAAAAACAACAACAACGAGAACAACGAGAAGCCAATCGTGGCTGTTGAAACATTGGATTGTTCTAACAAGAAGATCACTGATACGTTTGGACAAAGGACTTCGATTTACAGAGGTGTTTCTCGGTAAGTTCATTCTCTTATGCCAAGAAGAATCCAAGGCAGTTTTGTTGTGATTAAGGAATTAATTAATTAAACTATTTTGTGTTATTTGACCTTTGGTCAAAGACTTGAAGGTTATTATTACTATTAGTTTAAGTGCAAAAGTACTAATGTAATATTATTTGATTGATTGATATGCAGACATAGATGGACGGGAAGATATGAAGCTCATCTATGGGATAATAGTTGTAGGAGAGAAGGTCAGGCCAGGTAAGTTTCATTAAGATTGTACCTTTGTTCTTTTCACATTATAGTTAAATCGGGTTTTGTAGTGCAGAACTAGAAATGATGAGAGAAAGATTTGCGAAGCTATTGCTTGGTGAAGATATGTCGGGAAGCGGGAAAGGAGTTTGTACAGCTGTTACTGTCTCAAATTCCATAACCAATCTTTATGGTTCGTCTTCTTCTTCTCCTACTCCTCTCATGTATGCTCTGTTTTTGAAACAGAGTATTTATAGTGTAGCGTGTATCTGTTGTGTTGTTGCAGCGACTGTGTTTGGACAGAGTTTAAGGTTACAACCATTGAGTACAGAGAAGAAAGAGTTGTGGAAGCGAGAGATGGATTGTTTTCTGTCTATTTGAAGTCTATAAAAAAGTTCGTCTCTCTTTGGTTTTGGTACAATGAAACAGACTTTTTTTTGTTTATTAAATTCAGTTTCAGAGAAAACAAAATTATGCATAAACGTTGGTGTTATTTCCCCTTATAAGGCTCAAGTAAGTGCAATCCAAGAAAAGATTCATGAAACATGTAGAGGTGAGGCAGGTGGACTCTTCTCTGTGAGGGTTCGCACTGTGGATGTGTTTCAAGGTGGCGAAGAGGATATTATAATAGTTTCAACTGTTAGGTCCAACGGTGTTGGAAGGGTTGGATTCCTTGCAAACCGCCGAAGAGCAAATGTATTACTCACACGAGCAAGGTAATTTAGGCATATCTCATTTCTTTGGTTATTGCAAGTGAATGTGTCTATATTATTATTTGTGCTTTTCTATAGGTTTTGTTTATGGATACTTGGAAATGAGGAAACTTTGATGAATAGCAAATATGTGTGGAGGAATCTGGTAAAAGACGCAAAGGAACGTGGCTGTTTCCATAGTGCCGGAGAAGACGAGTCATTAGCGCAGGCTATTGCTTGTGCGAACATTGAGTTTAACCAGCTTGACAGGCCACTGAACAATTCAAAATGGAAGGTAATTATTTGATTTGTGTTCTTTTGGTTCATTCTCATTCTTTGAGACTTGACTTTACGCATGTGAAACAGCTTTGCTTCAGCGACGAGTGCAAGAAATATGTGGGAGAAATCAAGAACCCGGAGATTTACAGGAATATAAAGAATTTCTTATAAAGGATATCTCAAGGTTGGCTTAATGAAGAAGAGACGGAGAGAGACAATCTGGTTTCTTCCTTGCAGCTGTTAAAACAAAGCAAGATCGACAACATTCTAAGGCTCTCTTGGTACTAATGTTGAGGTAAGAAGTCAAAGATACGATTTCATCAAGACTATCTTGATTTTGACAACAGATCATACAGTAAAACCTCGGTATTTTGTTGTTTAAATTCTAGATAACAGAAACAAAGCTACGATCTGATATTCTCATGAGTCTTCCCGCTTTGAGAAAGCCCCATAACATGCTAATGGTAAGTAAAAGACTTGAATTAGACAGATTATATAACCAAGATTCAAGATTGCCAACATGATTGGTTTGGCTTTGTAGGAAATATTGGATAGTTTCACAGATAATGAGTTCTGGTACGTTGAAAGAGGAAGCTCATCTATGAACTCGAGTGGTGGTGGTAGAGATACAGGAACGTTTAGGAAAGTGGTGGTTCAACGGAAAGACGAGAAATTGTGGCTTCCGGTGCCATGTGTTCCTGCTGAAGGTTTATTGGAAGAAGAACGAAAGCATTTGCGTATCATACGCGATTGTGCCAGTCAGATATATAAAGCAGCATTGGCCATTAACGATTCTACTCTTAATGACATGAATATTCCTGATTCTTATCTCACCACTCTTCCAAAGGTATATATACACATATATGATTAGGGGAAATATAAAAAGATAACTATTATTGCGACTAATATAGAAAGTGTTGAAACCAAATTGGTGTTGTTGTGGACAGAGTGGGAAAGCAAGTGTAGGAGACGTGATATACAAGCACCTATGCACAGCTGAGAAGTTTTATCCTGACCAGCTTCTCAACATATTGAAGATCACATCGAAGCATGAGGCGCTTGAGCTGGCCGACAATATATTTTTAATTTGATTTCACTATTTCTTGAAACCAAGATTGCATTTTGAATTTTGAGTTTATTTGTTATCTCATGTAAGTGATATACATTAGATCGTAAAAACGGGGTTTGTTTGATGTTTATAAGTGGGTTTTGAGAAGTATATAGTAGTAGAGTGAAGTATAGTAGGACAAAGATTAACTTTAAGTCCCTAAACCAAATTATGTTTTACCACATTTTATCTTTTTATGTAATTTGTTATTAAGATTTTAATTGTATCGTTCTTTTTTTTTTTACCTCATTTGTATCGTTCTTTAAACCAACAAAAGCAATAGAAGAGCATGTAAACATTTTGGTTTCATATGTGCGTGAGTTACTTAGTCGTATATGCTTTATTATTTTCTTATGAGAAGTAGTAATTGATGATTTACGAAAAAAAAAAGTTATCAAAAATACCCATTATTTAATCTTATTTTTTGTTCATACGATACAGATGTAAATAAGCTTTCTGATTGAAAGTTCTTAAAGCTTTACCTTTTTCTTTTTTCTATTGTTATGTCTATATCTTTATATTAGGATTGAAAGAACTTTGGGTGCTGATTTTTATTTGTGAAGGGGAGCCAAAGTTTTTTTTAACTTGACAACAACGGCGGCGCAATATAGCATCAGAAAAGTGAAACCAGTGGAGAAAGCAAGTGAAACCAGTGGAAAAAGCCGAAGCTGAAGCAGAGAAAGAGGAGCTTGTATTGCAAGATACTTTTGCTCAAGAGACTGCTCTTTTGATTGAAGATCCCAACATGTAAGCAAATCTCTCTCCATTTAAAAATTTAACCTAATTAACTAGAGTGAGCTGCCTTTGCAAGTGTTTTAACGGTTGTTTTGATTCTTTAGGGTAAAGTACATTGAAGGCGAATTGGCTAAGAAGAGGGGGGGAAATTTTGATGATGCGGAGGAGGTTGAGAATGAGTTGAAGCAGAGTGGAAGATGAGTTATATAAAGATATGTGATCATCCTAAAGTAAGTTGCTTTACCTAATGTAACACAATGATTGTTTAGTGTTTTATGTGGTACATGGGATTATGAATATTGTTACTAAACATCTTCCTTCTCAGGTTAAGAAGCGTAGTTCGGAAGAGAGCTCGAGTGGACTACCGGAATAGCAAAAGTCCAACCCCCAATCGAGTATCGGAGTATGAATGTTGTTAAATACACTTTCTTTGATATGATGATAAACTTTTTGAGTGTTTTAATGACTAATGGTTTGTTTTCTAGGTGGATGGTATTCACACAAAAAACATGTGGGCAAAAAAAATGCAACATAATTCAATAAATTTTATGTTTTAGAGTACTTGCATCTAATGCCTATATCTTATCAATTACGATTGAAGATGTGTCAAAACAAATATGATTTGAGCATATGTTCTAGATTCAGTTAGAATATGTACGCGCAATACAATCTAAACACTATATAATAAGCAACCTTGGTCATGAGGTGAATGCTATACAACCTAAACACTAAAAGCAACTTGGTCATGAGATGATCTATTCTCTTAATCGACATACATTATCCCAAATCTTACATCAACGGTTTGTCTTCTTATAAGTTTTTTTTTGTCAATATGGAAATATAGATTGAGATGAGATCCAATTCTCTTTGGTGTGAATCGTGTGATGAAAACATATGATCACCATTAAACCAATGCATCTACTCTTAGTTCCATTTCTACTCATCCAAATATTAATTGTGTAACTAAATTATAGAGTATATCTTATCATCTAGACCAGTTCAGAAAGATATGATTTCAATAAACAGGTAAAAGAAGAAGAGCGAAACCATATTGCAATAACAAACTTGATTTATACTCAGTTAAGATGATAATCTTCACGATTCCACTACGTCGATCATATGTGAAATTATTTGTGTATATGCAAACCTAACATTTAATATGAATTACAAACCAAACTACGTCGATCAAATGGATGTGAAAGATAAAAGAAGACATGCGAGTGCCACTAATAGTTATGAAGTTGTTCTCATGCTGTTGAATGGCAGGTAAAAGATATTTACTCTACCTTTAGGACAGTTACATTTTAAAGTTATCACTGTTAAGATTTTTATTAATTTGATAAACATGTAGGAATGAGACTGTGAACTGTCGTGTCAAACACAACTACGCTTCTCAATTCATGTCTATATGGCAATCAAACGGGTGCCATCTCATATACAAATCCGAACCTGTGTTTTGTGTAATGCGGTTTATGAGGGTTGGAGAATATGAAGGTATGTAACATAAGCTTTTTATGATATAATCATCATAAGGTAATCAATAAATCCACCTAAAATTCTAAATATCCATTGGTGCACCATGTCTGGAAAAATACCTTGGACTCTTCCAAGATCTTCATAAAACCAGAGTTCGAAGGACTGGAGCATCACCAGGCTATGTAAGATGTAATTATGTATATAAAATCAAGTTCTGTATGATGTTAAAGTAAAATTTCTTAAAACACTTTATATTTTTACAGGTCTGAATTTGCTGGGTGTTATTACATAAACCATGTGATGAAGCAACAAGGTGAAAGCTCATGCACTCAAATGTAAAGAATGGGGTGTTGGCCGTTTAATTTCCTCTTTTTAAATGTCTCTAAAATTTAGTATGTTTGTATTAACCGCTACTTGAAATCCAACTTTGCATTAATCTCATCTTTATTTTGTAATTGAGATAGTACATTATAATATTGAATCTCAATATCTGTTTACTACAGTTTAGTTGTTTATTTTAAAGACTCAATTAATATTTTACATTGAGAGTATTATTTTTCTTTAGTAAGATAAATCTTTCTCTATATATGCAAATACAAAAACTTCTTGACAATCCAATAAACCATTATAAACTTTTTCAAAAGATAAAACACTATATTTAAATATGTCAATTATTACATATTTGTTCAGAAAAGTAATATATCATAAAGTAACAAAACTGTTCTTATTAAAATCTTAATACCGCGCTTTAAGCGCGGGTACCTCCCTAGTTGAATTTTAACTGACATGTGATTAGTGGGGAAAATAATTACCCATCTTGTATGATATGTCTGATAAGGAATTACGAAAATTGATGTGAACCCATGTTTGGGGGTTTGGACAATGTAAATCTCTAGATTACTGGTGGTTAGGTTATTAGTTATGTTTAAAGTATTTGTATTGCTTGTCAATCATTCTTTGTCCACAGCTCTTATACAATTTGAAAGCATAGTAAATGATTTTTTAATTAATCATTATATTCTTATAAATTATTTTAACGCTATATTAGATTAGGACTCGCGGTGTACCGCGAGGCAAAATTATTTATAATTAAAATATTAAAATTATAAATTGTATTTGTTGGTTAAATATGTTATAATTATATAATAATTGTTAAATAAACTATATAATACCGCAATATAGTTTATTTTTTATATAATATTTATTTAAATTTAATTAGATATGTCTATTATCTGATACTGACAGTGTTAACAAAATAATGAAATGATGTTTTACCCGTGTAACACCGAATTACTGATATTTTTTAATTTATATAAATATCGATAAAACTCGTCCTGCTATATAACCCCGTCCCGAGATATTTTAACTCACACTATATCATCTTAACTTTTGATATTTATTGTGTATCTACGGTATAATATTTATCATATTTAACTTTTTAAAAGTTTTAAATATTTTTCATATTTAACCTTTTAAAAATCTTTAAAATAAAGAACCGGAATAAACTAAATAAAAGTTTTTAAAGTTTGAATGCCTGATAAATCAATAGTCTACTCATTTGTATTCATAATCATTTTGACAATTGAGAATACCATTAATGTCGTAGTTATTGCAATGTAATTTTTCAGAAATTCATTTTCCGGAAATTTTGTCTAGATTATTAGTAAAAGAGTATATTTTTGCTGGTCCTATGAAATTTTGGACATCGTTTTGTCTACAATCTAAATAAATATTTAATGGAGGCCCTTAAATTATGAATTATCAAGAGGCCCATAAAATACTAAGAGGTCCATATAAAATTGCTAGAGGTCGATATAATTAATTGCATTAGTAGCATTAATTGCTAAAACTTTCCTTATTAGTATTTTTGAGCAAAAACTGCTGCAAAAATACTAGTATAGATGGGAATTAAATGCAATTAGTATCAATAACCTCCATAATTCTCTAAGTAATTAAACTAGTTTTATTCTAAATGCACCAATTTAGTTTTCAAAAAAACATTTACCCTATAATTATTATTTTATGTTAGAAGTGTGTACATAGCATGGACAAAATAAGGACTATAACTAATGTCAAATTACTAGATGAACCAATTATATCAATGTAGTCTCTTCAAGAACATTACTTACTAATAAAAGGAGTTGTTTGAGACTCTTCAAGCTATCCACATCAGTATTTTAAGCTTTTACATTATGTTGTTACATCATCTTTCATTTCTCCAAAATATTCTGCCACATCATTTAGGAGAGTTACTGCTTTGCAATAAACTTTTCATTACGGCCCTAACATATAGTATATTTTCCTAACTGCAATAATGCCAATAGACGTAATTCAATTATACAGCTTCATAATTAGGTGAGAGGTCAGACCCAAGGCTTTTTATCTTCTGATTTTTTCAACTCATTTCTTCTACCGATACATCTCTTGTATCTCTTCATATATATATATGGTTCTGCTTTTTTTAAGCATATTTTTCAATGCATGCACACACACACGTTTCTAATTTTCTCACATTATAGGAGGAGACAGATCTCTAGACATGGCTAATTTGAGATTTTTAAACTGCTCACTTGATCAAAGCATATTTTAACCACGTTTGCTGTTGTGGTGTATGTATTGAATTCTGAGTATTTTTGAACGATTCCAAGAAACAAAGTTACTTATGGTGAATGTTTCACTTGAAGACAAAATGAAGGAGATAAATACTCTCTCTCTACAGAAAAACCAGACTCCACATCAAAGGAAGTTTACAGTTAAAAGATCGGTTTCTTTTTTTTTGGCAAACGGTTTTTCATGTTGTATTGTTTCTTGGATCTCAATATTGTTTATTGGATTTTAATCAAGCCAAGGCCGGAGAAAAATGAATTGGTACTTTTTTACAGTCTGATATGTTAACTTAGTTTTTTTTTGCTATGTTTCCTTATAGTATAGAAAAGTTTGAGAAAGTGAGGATAATTGTAAGCTAATGTTTCTTTTGTTAACATTTTCTTTTTGTAGTTATAGAATTCCACAAATTCTTTAGTGTCTCTTCTTATAATATCTCTTTGTTGTTGACCCTGTAATAAAGCAATTGAGGAAAATCACGTGAAGGACCAAAGGTCAATCGACTGCTTTTTTTTTCTTTTTTTTTTTTTGTCATCTAGAATTTTATTTATAATTTGGTTTTATATCAAGAAAGGATACAACATAACCAAAAAAGAAAGTCAAAGCCAACGGATGAAGTAATGTCCTTGGAGTCAAAGCCCTATAGAAGAGAAATTAAAAACAAACAAACAAAGATTTTCAAACCATACAAAGAAGGACAAACTCTTATAATAAGAACAAAAACCAAAAGGCTAGAACCTTTGGAGATACACTAGACCTAAGAAAGCAAAAACGTTTTTTCTCCCAAAGCTCCTGTGAAAGAGATTTATCATGGGTGCCCACAGCCAACCCAAAGATAACATCTACCACCTCCTATCATGATAAGAGCTGATCTCTCGAAAACCCAAGAACTTCATAACCTAGCAAGCAAAATCACTAAGAGAAACTCAAATATACTTCTGGATGCGAAGACTATGTCTGATGCGCCAATTCACGTCTAGCTAGAATCCTTCAAAATGCCACCAATCTAAACAGATCTGGAAAGCAAGATAAGGAGCAAAGTCTAAGCCCTCGGTTATCACCAAAATCAAGAGCTAGGAAGGCGATAACAAGAGGCTGCTAACAACCACAGCAAACAACACCAAAGGAGAAGAGGACCTGGAAATTTAGAGAACTAAAACATCTACAAACATAAACTGAGCCTCTGCTTAAGAAGGGAATGAACCAAAAGCGAGCCGCTGGCTGATACGGTGAGACAAAGATTGAGAGGAAAGACAATGGCTGGACAAGAACCCACATCCACTCCACATGGCGTATTGAAGCAATGACAAGCACAAAACCGGCTCTGAGATCTGGGACAGGAAACAACAAACCACAATGACATTATTCTTCGAGCTATCCGTCGATCTAACTGATCCGGCATCATCATCTTTGCTGTAATCAGAAACCCTCACAGATAAAGGCCGCTCTAACCGCTTCCTCAAACACAAAGTCAAACACCGAAACAAACTAAATGGCTCCCCAAAGATGGTTGAAAGACCTGACAGGGTCACTCTTGACACAAACTAAGACAAAACAAACTAAGACGAAGCAAACTAGCCCTAGCATACCGTAAAAGAGAACCAGACCCGCAAGTCTGCTTACCAGATCACAAGACAGAACGAACCAACAGTCATAGATCCACAAAGAACACACTCCGTTTTCCAAGAGAAACCAAAGCTTTCTTCGGATTTCACAAGAGCAGAGGATCCGACAACACTACTGAAGTCGGAGTCCCAACATCGACTCTCTCTGGAGAAGCCTACCGCCGATCAAACTTACAATCAAAACTCTTCATCACCGAAACACTGGAGCTAGATAGATCGAGAGCAAAAACAAGAACGCTCGAAAGAAAAAAAGCTGGGGAGGCCAGATCCAGTGCTAGACAAGCCACCAAGATCCAACCTCGATATGAAATTTTTCTTCTTTGGCGGCTAAAAGTTGAGAGAGAAAGGGAACTAGGTTAAAAAAAAATTTGTTCAATCAACTGCTTTAATTTACAAATTTTATATCAACATATAGTATTTCATTTTATACTGAACTCTTTGGATCCTTTTCATGTTTTTCCCCCTTAGGATCCTTTTCATTTTTTCATGTCTTGTGTCATCTATCCAAACGTGTAGATCCTACTCGATAGTAAGCTTGGAAGTTAAAAATATTTGTTGACATGGGTTAACTTTTAGGGGTTGAAATTTATCAAGTTCAAAATTTAGTAACTAGATTCCTTTTTTCTTTAATCGTTAGCTATTAGAATATCTCTTATGTTCCCATAGTTGTGTATTTTTGGTGGTAGTTACATCAGATTGTAAACGTGGTTCATCTTCATTAGGTACAAAGAGGGGAAAAGTCAATATAAACAGAGTCCTTGCAAGTCAATATATAGTCCTTATAACATTCAGTTCCATAAGAGTAATTCGACTTTGACCACCAAAGAAGAGGATAAAAAAAGTTTTTAAACAATATACCGATAAGAAAGTACAACAGAAATTAAAAACTTATATTTGTAAATACCAGTTGCAATGAACAGAATACAAAATAAACTTAACAAAATGTTAGACATAGATCACATAATTTTAATTCATATACTAAAAAAAAATATTTAGAATTAAGTTACTTTAACTTTCAAATATTTCCCGGGGTTGTTCGGATTATCCCCTAGTCTCATAAAAACTAAAAAGATAGTTATATCAATGTCAAATTGATCTACAAACATACACTTTGAAAAAGAAAGAAAGACATAAGAAAATAATTATAAATCATTGCATTCTAAATATATATATATATAAGATTGTATTATGTTCAAGGACGATAAAAACCATTATACTTTTCAGAATTCTGATTATGATCTTCTCTTTGATTGAGAGTTGAAAGTTATCTATTATGAATTGTGTCCAAGCAAATCTACTTCACATTGTGTCCTAAACTTCAAATTTATCAATCATGCACCACATCACCAAGTCTTTTGAGTTTAAAAAAGGTTAGAGTGACATATAAAAGAGTAAGATTTATAGAAGTGAATTAAGATCCATTTTTCAAGGTTATTCTAAGTTGTATTTCAATAAATATTTAAGATGTTATAAATCTCCTATATATTAATAGAGAAGCATTCCTGTATAAAATGCTGATGTGTCGTCGCAAGAAAGCTCAAAACACATTTTAGCAAATAACTCTTGTTAATTAATATTAATTACATCTATGCCATTATAGATTTAAATCAAATTTTATTACATAATTAAAACTCTTTGTAACCCTTTAATTTGAATCTATATTATATTTCTTTAGAAAACAACAAATCAATTTATTTCTAAAACATAATAATTACTCATGATTTATCAAAATAAAGTCCATACAAATTTCTCCACTACGTTAAAATTTTTTTTTTACGTTCAATTGTTTCACGGGTGAAACATATTTTTACATAAAATAAACGCCAATTTAATAAAACTAAAAAAAAACTTTAGTTACATATTTTGTTTTACACAAACGAATCTTAGATCTTAAATACTAATTTACTCATAATAATTTTATATGAATCGATTTATTCGCATGTTCGGTGTTTTTTATTATTGGCATATATTATTTACTTTATAAATTAAAATTTATGTGATATTCCTAATTTTTATAAAATCTCAAATTATACAAAAATGAATTAATCAAAAAAATTTAAAAACTAATGAGTATTTTGGTAATTTTGTTTTGTAATTGTTCCAATATTATGATATACACTCAGTTTTTCCATAGTAATAATAGTAGGATTGCTTGCTCATTGGCCTTTTTACCAACAAGATGGGCCTTAGGTTTGTGGGACTTCGTAAATATTGTTGCAAGATTTTAGGATTGGATAATGGACGTAATAATCTTCATTCCATTAGTAATATTAGACCATGTGCAATGGTGTCTATTTGGGCCGTCTCCTGATATTTATCTTTTAAAAATAAATTAAAAAAGCCCAATAATGAAGAAATGTATCTTTAAATGGGATGTTTTTTGTCCGTCTACTTGGACACATGGAAACTGGTGATTGGGAGAAGATTTTGTGTAGGGTTAACACCAGTGTTCTAAAAGTCGGACTCGGTGGCCGTTTAAGCGGCATGGAGGCGGTGGGCGGTGGTTAACCGCCGCGATTTGGTCATAAGCGGAGAAAAATCAGCCTGAGAAATAAGTTTATAAAAGTCAATTTTTTTGTCAAGAATCCATAGATGGAAGGTAGATCTATGCTATTTGGGTTAAGATATGTGAAAAAATGATAGTAAACAAAAGAAAATCGAAAAAACAGAAGATAAAAAAACGCAGGAAACATGAATCGGCCATTAGGGTTGATAGGTGGAAGAAGATGATCTGGACGAAGTTACATATTTACCCTTTCGCTAAGGGGGAAAAAAACAAAAATTTGCATTTTGGAGGCTCGAACCGTGGTCCTCATGTATTGTTGTGACAACTTCACTACTATGCCACTAAATAATTTAGACACCAATGCTCATACTAAAAATAAGAACCTTTCAAAATAATACTATTAAATTTGGGGGACCAAAAACCAGGGGACACCAATGCCCATGCTCTTAGGGTTGGGTACGGGAAGGGTATTCTTGAATTTTTTGATATCTTTTACCCGACACGATTCTTATGGGCAATAGAAAAAAATTACTCGTACTCAATCCGTAACTAATAGATATCCAGAAAAACGAATATCCAGTAAAAATGGTTGAGTTTTTAGATATCCAACCTATACTCTTACCTGAAAAAACGAGTACCCGGTAAAAAAATATTTATAACCACAATATAATTTTATATTTCAAATATAAAGAATTCATAATTATGTGCAACATATAGTTTAAAAAACTATAAAATTTAAATTAAATGTTATGTGGCAAAACCATTTTTATCGGAAGACATGTAATTTCCTAACTATTTACATTCTCTTTACTTACATAACCATGGACCACATCACATTTTTTATTAGCATAATACAATATAACAATATCATAAGCAAATAAACAAATAATAATCACAATCATTCTAATTAAGAATAAAGCTAAATTGAACTTAGGCTTTAACTTTTATTTCAGAATATATATATATATATATATATATATATATATATATATATATATATAAATTATTAATAAATGAGAATACTACAAAATATTAACGGATATTTACGGGTCCGGTAACAAAACAGATAATGCAATAGGTAACGGGACAGCTATTAAAAATTAAATTAATATCTTATACTCGATTCTTACTCATAAGTAATATAATTATAATATATTTCACTCGATCCTAAAGCTGTGGATACCGTTTTCTGGATAGGTACGAGCCGAATAACGGGTCAAATACAGGTAACGGATCTTAGTGCCCAGGCCTAATTATTATGTAATATGTTTATGGTTTATGTCGGTGGCGCAGTTTCAGACTTAGTCGTGCACTATATTTCTAAAGAATTTTTACAGTAAACAAATAATTCAGAACGAATTATGTTCTCTTGTATATATCCTCTAATCTGTTGGATATGGGCTTTGCCCCTAACATTTACAGAAGCCCTGACAGAAGATTTAATGAAGTTTTGGACCTAAAGTCTTAGATCTAGCCCAACAGGTCGCAGAAGCAAAATCGTCATTTTGCCAGGAGACAGAATAAAAACTCTAGGTCAAGGCCCCACTATAAATACCTGATGTCATTGTCACGTCAGAAGATCCACCTTTTTGGTCAATTAGAGAGAGAAGAGCAATTATTTCGTATTAACTGTGCTTAGCTCCTTAATTGTCATTTTCTGTAAACCCTTCTGAAATTCTACGTTAAATAAAAGGACCAGATCCGATTCATCCCATTTATATTCTTATTATTCGTATTGTCGATTCCATACATCAACATAATCTAAAACGAATTATGTTGTATTTGTTTTTTGTTTTACTTGTTGCCTTTTCAAACTATTATATTTTAAATGTTTGTTAAAAACGAATATTCTTTGTTATTTTTATTTTTAGTAAAGAATTTAAGATACTCCAATGTTCTTGACAAGCAGTGCCGGCCTATCCATAAGGCAGCTAAAACATATGCTTTAGGCTACCGATTATAAACTAGTTTTGAAGGCCATGCATGTGAGAATAATGTAGTCTAGTGATTCCCTTTTTATGTTATATTATACAGTTTTACAGTTCGACTCCCCCTAGCCTCCTTCCCAGCTTTTTGTTTTTACAGTTACTAGGTAATATTCCGCGCATATGCGCGGGTTGTTGTATTACTTATGTTAATTTATTTTAGTTTATTTAATAATCATAAAATTATGAAAATTTTCTGAGAAAATTTTATTAATAAAGTTTTTTAAAAAGGTATTTCTGATGTTGGTATTGAAAAAGATGTATTTTTGAAATTCTCATTAAAAATACATATATAACAAACAAATTTTCTAAATGTCAATAATACACTTTAATTCAAATCATAAAAATTTACTATGATATTCAAAATTTACCTAAAACATTTAATAATTAAATTGCAAAATTATTTTTGAAGTATCAATTAAATATATTTCCTATAAAATCATATAAAATGCAATTAAAAATCCCAAATATTAATTTAATTTTTAATCTCTTTTATATTCACCTTAATTTAAGTTATATTGCTAGGTTATTCTATTGATTTCCTCTTTGTAGTAAAATTTTTCAATTGGGAATATCAGTTTGTTTTTTTATATAGAAAATCATTAAATTACAAAATTTTGATCGTGCAATCCTTCCTGATCGTGTAGCTGTTGGCGACGCTCCGGACAACCGCGAAGCTATGGACGCTACGCACGACATTCACCCCCTTCGATCATCCAAACGCGTGAAAATCAGTCAAGCCGCTCTCGACGAAGCTGTACAAAGGACCTTGGATCAGATGAGCGGTCAAGCAGCGCAGATAGAATCTTAAGGGCGAAGTGATCACGCAAGACATCAAAGGCGACAATATGAGCCTGGACATGAACAGAATGAAGACGCACTGGCGCCACACACTCCGCGAGCTGACCACAACGCTCCGCGAGCTGACCACAACGCTCCGCGAGCTGACCACAACGCCCCGAAAGCTAACCATAACGCCACTAACATTCCGCGAATTGAACACAACGCTAATGGTAGGCCCCGTCTCTCATCGATCATCGTTGGACCCAATAGCGAGCAGCCAAGGGTACGTTTCCAGACCAACCAGATGCTCGCGGATCAACATGTTGGGCCAAGTCATTCTGAGAATGCTGAAAATCGCACATTACGGCAAGAACTTCAGCAGATGCAAGCTCAGCTAAAGACGATCACAACTCAGATGCACCGAGCAACAAGTGTAGCACCAGAGCTAGAAACCGTACTGGTGGAAGCAAGACGCTCACCATTCACCGCAAGGGTCTCAGGATTTAGGGTTAAGCACAATCCGGACAACAGCGAGAACAGACTGATTCCATACGATGGAAAGGGAGACCCCACCATCTTCCTAAAGTCAATGACGATCCACATGAATTGGTCGTACTTTTCACCTGAGGAAGCAGACGCGGGAAGCTGTCAGATGTTCGTCGAAAGTCTTTCCGGCGAGGCACTCAATTGGTTCTCCAGGCTTGAGGCCAACTCGATCGATGGGTAAGAAGGATTAACAAGCGCATTCCTTCAGCATCACCAGTACTTCATGCGCACACCTGCGTCAAATGCTGACCTGTGGAGAATGTATCAGAAGCCTGGCGAGTCATTACGGGCTTTCATGGAAAGGTTTAAGGATGTCGTGTCCCGACTCGCTATAAGTGACGAATCCGCAATCGGTGCGTTAAAAAACGCGCTCGCCCGGGGTACCAGATTCAAGGACGACCTAATAATCCTGCCTGTCACAAACTTAGGCGAAGTACTTGCACGAGCCAATCGATACATCCTAGTCGAGGAAGACAGAGATAAGAAGAACCCCGATCAATCATGTACGATAGAAAAGGCATCTGAGAAGGTTCCAAGCTCAAAAGGCAAAGTCGTAGATGAGTACCACGAACCACGCCAACATTACAACAGGGATTATGCCTGTGGCGAGAAAGGAAGGAAAGCGACGATGTTCGCTATCGATGGAAAAGAACAGCAGAATAAGTCTTGGAACAAGTGGCACCGCGAATCCGATAACCCTGGCTTCAAAAGCAAATGCCCGTACTGCAAGTTCCACAGATTCAACGGACACTCAACCGAAGAATGCAAAATGCTTCAAATGCTGCTTCTGAATAAGTACAAGAAAGGTGACGTTGATGTAGAACGAGAGCGGAGAAAAGTTGTCACACACAAAAACAACCAGTATTGCCTGGGAGACGAGCAGCAGCACGACAGACAGCGTGAAGAGGAAGCTGCAGCACAAAATGACCGAGCACGGGAAATCGCTCGCTTACCCCCTCCCCCAAAACGGAATCACGACGCGGAAGAGCACGATGAACCATTAGCTCCTCGCTGAAGGATCAACATGATCATGGGTGGCTTGTCAACATGCCGCGATTCTGTTCGGTATATCCAAGCCTACTGCCGTGAAGCAGAAACAAAGCGCAACATGCCTTCCCACAGCAACATGTTAAAGACATCCTCCGCTCCAATTATGTTTACTGAAGAAGACGCGCGCAACGTAAGTCCAAACAATGACCCACTTGTCGTAGAAATGGTGATTGGGGAAAGCTTGGTGACGCGAATTCTTATTGACACCGGGAGCTCGGTCAACGTAATATTCAAGGATGTACTGATCCAGATGGAGATTGATCTGCGCAACACGGTATACAAAACGCAGCCTCTGACAGGATTCGATGGCGATACATCCATGACTGTTGGAACCATCACACTTCCAATCTACGTCGGCGGCAGGTTGCAATGCTTTAACTTCCCAATTGTGGACAAACCCATCGTCTACAATGTCATTCTTGGAACACCATGGCTTCACAAGATGCGCGCTGTTGCCTCTACTTACCATCAATGTGTCAAGTTTCCAAACGCATACGGAATTTACACATTGCGCGGAGACCACCTGATGGCTCGGACCTGTTTCATCATTGAGAAGAAGATGCGGAATGCAAGGGCTTTCGTAATTGCTGAATCAACTCCACCGCGAGATCCACGCACACCTCCCCCGAAAGAGTCTGTAATCCAATTCAACATCGATCTGTCCGATCCCAAGCGCTGCGTTAGAATAGGTGCCGAGTTACCAGTCGCACTGAGAGACGAACTCGTACAATTCTTGCGCAAGAATGCAACCACCTTCGCCTGGACGATAGACCATATGACAGGAATCGACCCTAGCATTACCACCCATGAGCTCAACGTTGACCCGACTTACAAGCCCGTCAAGCAAAAGCGTCAAAAGCTTGGAGTAGAACGCACAACCACAGTAAACGACGAGGTACGGAAACTACTTGATGCGGGATCCATCACGGAGGTTCGCTATCCAGATTGGCTGAGTAACCCGGTCGTTGTTAAAAAGAAGAATGGTACATGGAGAGTCTGCGTCAACTTCACAGACCTCAAGAAAGCTTGTCCGAAAGACAGTTTTCCTCTTCCGCGCATTGATCAGCTCGTCGAAGCAACAGCTGGAAATGAATTGTTATCTTTCATGGATGCATTCTCGGGCTACAGTCAGATAATGATGCTAAAGGACGACCATGAGAAGACTGCATTCATTACCGAACATATCAGCGACTGGTGAACCGGATGTGCGCAAGTCAACTTGGAAGAACAATGGAAGTATACATTGATGATATGCTCGTCAAATCAGCTAAGGCGCAGATCATGTCGCACACCTGAAGTAATGTTTCGAGATATTCAACAAGTACAGCATGAAGCTGAATCCGGTGAAATGCATATTTTGGGTTACTTCCGGAGAATTTTTGGGATACCTCGTTATGAAGCGCGGCATAGAAGCGAATCCAAAACAGATCTCGGCAATCATCAACCTCCCGTCTCCAAGGAACACACATGAAGTACAGCGACTTACTGGGCGAATTGCCACACTGAACTGTTTCATCTCTCGTTCAACAGACATGTGTTTGCCGTTCTATCAGCTCCTCCGCAGAAATAAACGCTTTGAGTGGGATGAGAAATGCGAGCTAGCATTCACTCAATTGAAGGATTACTTATCGTCTCCGCCAGTCCTGGCCAAACCCGAGCAAGGAGAAACTTTGTATCTCTACATCACCATTTCCTGTTCAGCTGTAAGTGGTGTGCTTGTCAGAGAAGATCGTGGAGAGCAACATCCAATGTTCTATGTGAGCAAAACTCTCGTTGGCATAGAACTTCGGTACCCGACTCTTGAGAAGCTCGCATATGCGGTCGTTATTTCAACTCGCAAGCTTCACCCCTACTTTCAATCCCACACTGTTGAAGTCCTGACGAACCAGCCTCCTCGAACAATCCTTCACAGTCCAAGCCAATCAGGACGCCTCGCAAAATGGGAGTTGAGTTAAGCGAATACGACATTGAGTACAAGAACCGCACCTGCACAAAGTCACAAGTTCTCGCAGATTTTCTCGTTGAACTCTCTCCCGAACTCGAAGCTGACACCCCTCCACCTGAGATATGGTCACTACATGTAGACGGCGCTTCATCAAAGACGGGCTCAGGGGCAGGAGTACGCCTAACCTCGCCAACAGGTGAAATCTTGGAGCAGTCATTCCGCCTCGCTTTCTCTGCCACAAACAACGATGCTGAGTATGAAGCGTTAATTGCTGGATTACGCCTTGCACACGGAATCGGAGTCAAAAAGATCCAAGCGTTAATCGCTGCGATTCTCAACTGGTCACACACCAGTTCAGTGGAGATTATGCAGCAAGACACGCGCGCATGGGTGCCTCTCTCAAAGTTGTTCGCGACCTTTCCCAACAGTTCGAGTTCTTTGAGCTCGTCAAGATTCCACGCAGCGACAATGCTCCAGCAGATGCACTTGCAACGCTTGCTTCTACATCCGATCCCGACCTCCGCCGAGTAATTCCTGTAGAGAGCATTGATCAACCGAGTATCAATGCCAAGCTTTTTGAAGTTTCCCCTTCAACGGAAACGTCAGCAAATCCGAGCAACGTCTTAGCAATCGCCTTAGCAGTCACAAGCTCAACCCCAACAGCTGCGAATTCAACCACTCTAGTTACGCCCGTACCAGCACCCGATGCCTCCTCACGAGACGACTGGCAAACTGAGATTATAGCATTTATCACGGATGGAGTTATGCCAAAAGACAAGTGGGAAGCAAGGCGTCTTCGCGTTAAAAGCGCACACTACACGATGTTGGACGACAGCTTGTTTCGTTGGGATGCAAACGGCGCTCTTCTCATCTGCGTCATTACAAAGGATGTCAACGATATCATGCGAGAGGTTCACGAAGGCGCGGGAGGAAACCATTCAGGCGGCCGCGCTTTAGCACTTCAAATCCGCCGCAATGAACATTTCTGGCCGACCATGGTTGCCGATTGTACTGCATTCACAAGCAAGTGCGAAAAATGTCAGCGTCATGCACCCTTCATCCATTCCCGACCGAACTCATGCGTACAACGTCACCACCCTATCCATTCATGCGATGGGCGATGGATATTGTCGGTCCGCTAACACCATCTCGCCAAAAGAAGTACCTCCTAATCATGACGGACTATTTCACGAAGTGGGTTGAAGCAGAGTCATACGCCTCGCTCGAAGCCAACGAAGTTCAGAATTTTGTCTGGAAAAACATCATATGCAGGCATGGACTCCCATACGAAATTGTATGCGACAACGGGCCCCTATTCATCTCACTCCAATTTGAAGGATTCTGCGCCGGCTGGCGGATACGCCTTAGCAAGTCAACTCCACGATACCCGCAAGGCAACGGACAAGCAGAGGCAACCAACAAGACAATTCTCACTGGAATCAAAAAACGCCTTGACGAAAAGAAGGGACTCTGGGCAGATGAGCTCGACGGCGTTCTATGGTCTCACCGAACCTCACCACAGACATCCACGGGACGAACACCATTCTCGCTCGCATACGGCATGGAGGCTCTCACACCAGCTGAAGTCGGGATCCCGACGCTTCAACGCTCTATGCTAGTCCACGATCCGGAGTTGAACAATAAGATGTTGTGCGACATACTACTTTTCCTCGAAGAAGAAAGCGACCAGGCACTATTGCGCATTCAGAACTACCAGCAAGCAGCGGCAAAATTTTACAACAAAAAAGTTAAGTCTCGTTACTTTGCCGAAGGAGATCTCGTCCTCCGCAAAGTCTACGAAAACACTGTCGAGAAGAACGCTGGAAAGCTTGGCGCACATTGGGAAGGTCTCTACTTAGTCTCAAAGATTGTCAAGCCAGGAGTCCATCAACTACTCAAAATGAACGGCACGCCAGTCCCGCGATCCTGGAACTGTGCCAACCGTAAGCGCTACTACCATTAGTCCAACAAGAATGAGCACGTCTGCCACCAAAAAAAAAAGAAAAAAAAACCAGCTCGTCACCGAGCATTCTTATGTAATACGAACTACGAATGGTTTGATCCCTCTCGAGGGTACGTAGGTAGCCTTTCACGAGGTGCAACTATAATATCAATAAAAAAATAAAATTTTCGAGCAAATCCTTCGTTTTCACGCTCCGCATGAATGTGATGGTGAAATAATCCATACTTTACTCCGGTAAAGAATAAAAGCCGAGTCCATACTCGCAAGCGCTCTGCATGGGTGCCGTGGTGAAATAATCCACGTCCTTACTTTGTTAAGGACATATAAGCCGAGCCCAGACTCGCAAAGCTAGCAGGGCGCAGAGTGAATAAGGCGAAGACCCCGACTCGCACACTCTCGCGACCCCTGCAGCACCTACAGGGTAAGCTGATCACGACTGAACACACCTAACTAGTACGACAAGTCCGTCTTGTCTACTCTCGCTGTTACGGGAATAACATATTCAGGATAAGCAAGGAGACGTCCTGTACCGCAAAATATGCCCCACAACGATAAAAGATAAATCCAAAGCAAATTCATCATAATGAAGTAAACGAAAGATAGGCAATAATCAACAATTGCGCAAGAAGAAGCAAATAGCCAGGTTCATAAAGCAAAGCAACTAGGTTCACAAATATCTGAAAAGAAAGGTACAGAGACAATCGGCAATCGAGTTTGCAATAACAAAAGGAGAAACAAAAAAAAACAAGAACAAGCAACAATACGAGGACATATCACTCGTTTGCGAAATCATCAGCACCTCCACCAGTAGCTCCCGTGAATGGCTCAAGATCATCGTCATGAAGCGGCACCAGCAGCAAGACGCGCCATCCTATCAGCGGGAATTGCGACACCCCTCTTGATCAGCATCAAGACATTCTTTAGTCCCCGTCACCTGGCTAAGAGTGAGGAAATGAGGTTGTTTCTCACGTGATGCAATCACGTGCGTCCTCAAACGATCGATGCGCCCTAATCACGACAGCGGCCTTGGCGCGCTCCTGCTCTCTGCGCTCACCCCTCGCTTTCCTAAGTCCCTCCGATTCGGAAGTGAGCTTTCGCTGGGATTGTTTGAGTGAATCTGTGAGCTCCTTCACCATCGCTGCATTTTCCTTGTTCGACCGATCAGCCTGAACAAACGCATCCTGAGTAAACCCAGCCTCCCTCCCAGCAGTACGCACCTTGTCCTCGTAGTCACCAGTGAGACGGTTCATCCAGCTCATCGCCTAAGGAAACAAGCAAAATAATCCGATTACAACTAAGTAAAGTCCATATTAAGGCAAGCTGAAGGATTGGATACAAACCTGAAACTGTCGATGAACGGCTTCCTCGTACGTAGTTGGACAAGCCAAATAACCAGGAGCAGGAAGCGGAACAAAATCACCGTGAATCTTGCTAGCAAGGTCGGCGCAAGCTCGTGATTCGCCTGTAATCGCCTAGTCTTTCACATCGTAGCGGAAGGAAAAGGAGTAGTCAACTCCCGCACGACCATCCTCCGCGAAATGATCAACTCTCCCACGACATCCTCCGCGTGATGAGGATGCCTAGAGCTCCCTCCAGCATCACTCCGAGGACTCGAGCGTGATGATCTCTTTCGGGAATGATCACCACCAGCTGATGAAGCACTCCTACGAGACCCCGTGGAAGGCTTCTTCGCAGCACGAGCAGCAGCAACATCGGCAGAACGAGACCTACGATCGGGTTCACCCTCGAGAACATGCATCTCGCTATCCTCGCACTCCACAACAACGATCTGCACGCCGGTATCGGTGTTTGGCACAACAACCTCGGTCGTAACAGCTGGCTCCTCATCAGCATCGAACAAGTCAGCATAGCATGGTATCTTGCAGTCTCCCATTTGCAATCGAGTCTGCGAACCTACAAGATAGGTAGACGCCTTAGACACGAAAGAAAGTACGTCACAAAGATGACGACAAGCCAACAAAGCTTACAAGTCTTGAAATGTGAAAGAACTTCCGGCCACCGCAAAGTTGCACCCTCAATAAAAGAAGAAGCTTTATCAACGATGCCAAAGTCGCACGCTGCAAAAGCTGGAGGAGTGCCTGCAAATACAAAACAAAAACGGTAAGCAAACACAATCGAAAATCACGTAATACAAACCCAACCCAACCACGGCTACCGGGAGTCAGGTTCCAAGCATGAGGACAAGCCGTTAACGGATCTTCAACTGAAATCTTGTTTATTTCCACGAAGAAGAACCGTCTCCGCCAGCCATGGATGTTACTTTTCTGGCCGCGCGTAATTGTGAGACATGGCATGCAGCGAGCAGTGCAAGGGCCCGTACGGTCGTGCGTGAACTGCTAACAAGCTCGAAGTGGTCACAGCTGATCGAAATTCACCTCGAGGCACAAGTTATTGCAAGTCCCACCGTGTTCTGAATTGAAGAAATTGACAGCTGCGAGAACGCGATCCCCCGTCTTGCACAATAGCTTGTTAGAAACTCCGGAATCGGAAACCAAAGGCCGCACTCGGTGAAGAAATCCTCGTATAAGCAAAGGTAGCCCTTGGGACAGCTCCACAGACGCTCATCGATGCTCAGCAGCGCAAGCTGCAAGTTGTGCGGCATTTGAAGGACGTTGAACAAGACAGCTACAGAATGTCTATCACTTAGAGTGGGTCCATCTTAGGAGAAGCATTCGCCATCACCTGTCCGGGGAACTGGCCTAGCGGCTCTGTCGCAATCTCTGCGACGTCTGGAAGTCCCATCTCTAGCATCAAGGCCGGGGACCAGCGATCTAGGAGCATGCTCCGAACAATTAAGCTATTCGTACGGGAGAACTTTCCCGCGGTGCTGACCTGGAGGAAGGGGAATCAGACTAAGGTCTCGGTTACCCGTAGGGAACATTACTTCAAGCTCTCAAACTTCCTCTTCCGTCAAATCTGCCAGATCAGTCACGACGGGTCCCACCAGGAAGAACAGCCCATTCCAGTTTCGTCGAAACCTCTTTCAAGCGCACGATAATGATCATCTTCAAACTCCTCCGGAACATCACCAAAAACATCATCTCCCGAAGCCATGGCGCGAGACCTGTCAAAACCAACCAAGCAACTGGTCAGTACGGGAGTAAAGACATCTTGAAACCACCACAAAATCCGGATAGAACGATCACACCCGAATGAACCACGTACTGCATACTGCGCATCACGAACTGCACGCTGCGCACCGCGTATTGCATTCTGCACACTGCACAAAGTCACGTGTCTTACAAACTGCCTTCTCTTGCAAACAAGCCATCTCACAAAGTTTTCGTAGAAAAAAGCCTTGATTCCGCGCCCTCAATCTCACCAATTGGCCGAACATCGAACTGAGCACATAGCCGAACTAAGCACGTCATTAGCTTGGAAGTTCTTGACCTCGCCAACATTGAACTCGTCAAGGTCTCATACGCGGCAATCCTGTACACCCGTTTTGGCCTCGCCAATAATCTCGTACAAAGATTTCACCCGTACTCATCATTTTGATTGGAAACACGGAGATCGTCGATATCGCCATCTCGCCCCGTACTACATCCATCTCGCAATCGGGTCTATCTCTCCATCTCGCTAACACAGCTCCATTACGCGTATCTTGCAAGGACACTGTCAACTTCGTCACCCGAGTACGTCATCATGCTAACAAGTTCCGTATCGACACCAGCAACAAGAGCTCCCCCAAATTGGCCTGCGAGATCAACAACAACCCACGAAGCACAATCTCGATCTCACAATATTTTAAGCAAGTACGCAGAAGAAAACTTGAGCGCGCCAACACATCACCGTCTCACATTCTCGTAATAACAAGCGCAGCAAGCTCCGTATGCATGCAATCATCTCGACCTTAATCTCGTTACGAGCACGATCTCGCCAACCATCCACCACGCCACTTCGCACACAATTAAGAGCTTGCCACAATGACACCACGCCAGCGCGCCACCTTTTCTTCCGCCGTGAGTCTGCTAGACATCATCATCGCGTCTCGCGAGGAGACCAGGACGCCTCACGGTCCCGGTCCATGGACGGCAACGCAAGGCAGGGCACTGAGATCGAGAGTCAAGGACGCCTAATGGTCCAAGTCTCATTCAGCGGATACGGCGGGAGGTCGAGAGTCAAGGATGCCTAACGGTCCAAGTCTCGCTCAGCAGCACGATGGCGGGAGGCAACCAGAATTCGGCGATGGGAAGGAAAAGGTACCAGCGGAGCAGACTGACTGTTCGAGTGGTGGCGGCAAGAAGAACGCAGGGGCGGAGCAACCTCGGTCAGCGGCGAGACAAGACGGCGTGAGACCAGGACGCCTCACGGTCCCGGTCTTGGTGGCGGAGCTCAACATGGCGCGGTGGCAAAGGTCGACGGCGCAAAGCGATGGAGATGATGGGCGAGATGGTGCTGTGACCGGCGGCGAGAAGAATCCGGCGGGCGACAAGAAGAATCCGGCGGGCGGCGAGAAGAACCCGGCAGGCGGCGAGAAACAATGGCCGGCGAAGAACAAGGAACCAAATCGAAAAAAAAAATTAAGAGATAAGGGAGAGAGAAAAGAAGCTTACCTTTATGAAGAGGGAAGAAAGTTAGAAAAAAAAAAAAAAATTAGATCAAGGGAACATATTTATAGGGGGGACCAGCGCGTTGACCGAGGTAAAAAGGAAAACCCTAATTTTTAAGCTGTCTCTATTTTCTGCGCCTCGGGAAACGTGCAGAACGCACAAGATTCCCGTTTCAAGCCCAACGGACCTCGAAAATCGTGCACGACGCACTATTCATCCCAGAATCTCCCGGAAACCTCGAAAAGCGTGCACGACGTACTATTCATCCAGAATCTTCTGCAAACCTCAAAAAACGTGTGCAACACACTATTCATCCCGGAACCCTCTGGAAGGTGACAAAACTCCTGAAATCTTCTGTTCTTCCCAAAAGACGGACCTGTAGACGCATAGTTGGATCCGACGGGCTCAAGCAAGTCATCGCATCGGACTAGGGGGACCATTGTTGGATATGGGCTTTGCCCCCAACATTTATAGAAGCCCAGACAGAAGATTTAATGAGGTTTTGGGCCTAAAGTCTTAGATCTACCCCAACATGCCGCATGGACAAAATCGTCATTTTGCCAGGAGACAGAAGAAACCCTAGGTCAAGGCCCCGCTATAAATACCTGATGTCATTGTCACGTCAGAGGATCCACTTTTTTGGGCAATTAGAGAGAGAAGAGCAATTATTTCGTATTAACTGCACTTAGCTCCTTAATTGTCATTTTCTGTAAACTCTTCTGAAATTCTACGTTAAATAAAAAGACCAGATCCGATTCATCCCATTTATATTCTTATTATTCGTATTGTCGATTCCATACATCAACATAATCTAATACAAATTATGTTGTATTTGTTTTTCGTTTTACTTGTTGCTTTTTCAAACTATTATATTTTAAATGTTTGTTAAAAATGAATATTCTTTGTTATTGTTATTTTTAGTAAAGAATTTAAGATACTCCAATGTTCTTAACAAGCAGTGCCGGCCTATCCATAAGGCAGCTAAAACATGTTCTTTAGGCTACCGATTATAAACTAGTTTTGAAGGCCATGCATGTGAGAATAATGTAGTTTAATGATTCCCCTTTTATGTTATATTATACAGTTTTACAGTTCGACTCCCCCTAGCCTCCTTCCCAGCTTTTCGTTTTTACAGTTACTAGGTAATATCCCGCGCATATGCGCGGGTTGTTGTATTACTTATGTTAATTTATTTTAGTTTATTTAATAATCATAAAATTATGAAAATTTTCTGAGAAAATTTTATTAAATAAAGTTTTTTAAAATGGTATTTCTAATGTTGGTATTGAAAAAGATGTATTTTTGAAATTCTCATTAAAAATACATATATAACAAACAAATTTCCTAAATGTCAATAATACACTTTATTTATTCAAATCATAAAAATTTACTATGATATTCAAAATTTACCTAAACATTTAATAATTAAATTGCAAAATTATTTTTAAAGTATCAATTAAATATATTTCCTATAAAATCATATGAAATGCAATTAAAAATCCCAAATATTAATTTAATTTTTAATCTCTTTTATATTCACCTTAATTTAAGTTATATTGCTAGGTTATTCTATTGATTTCCTCTTTGTAGTAAAATTTTTGAAATGAAAATATCAGTTTGTTTTTTTATATGGAAAATCATTAAATTACAAAATTTTGAATTAAAGAAACACTATAATGATCTTTATATAATTATATTTTGGATCAAAAAAACTAAATATAATGATGAGTATACAAATTCTCAAAAAAAAAAATGGAGGTAAGAGAGAGTTAAAAATTTTGATTTAATAATTCTATTATAATAGTTAATTTTGTTAAAACATTGCATACTTTAAAAAATAAAATATATATACTTGTATAAAGATGATTTCTTTTGATTGATTCCCTCATTGGGCTTTGATTGAAATTAGTGTTGTTGAATCTGCATCTATAATTATTTTTTATAGCCACCAAATTTTTATTATACATATGTAATTGAACATTGAAAATAGTAAAAAGAGAAAGAAGGAAGGAAGAAATACATTAAAAAGAAATAAAACTGAACAAAATATAAGATAAATCCAGAAAAATATATAATCACACTCTTACCATGAGTTTTGAATTCATGCAAGAACATAAACAAAACAAAGAAAATATTTAGAATTTGAGATATTGTGGATGATGATGTGAGAATGATTATTTATAGGATTTCAAGGATGGAAGTTACTTTCTAAAATAATTTAATCAGAGGGGTTACAATTATAATTTATAGTGTGTTTGAGTGAAAATGAATGGAAAAGGTCAATTCTATATATTAAAGTGAATTATTATGTGGCTAGACTCATTTTTACATAATGATTGTTTAAAAGGAATAGGAACATCTAATTCTCAAATAAACTTGATATTTTTTGTAAAACCAACATATGTGAATTTAAATTTAACTATGGAAATTTAAAAAATAATCATAAATAGACTAGAAAGGCAAGAAATATAAAAGAAATCTTTTATTTTTATATAAATAAAATAGAAATTGAAAAAATGTTAAATATATATAATACTTTCTAAATTAAAATATAGAATCAAACTCTTTGAGATATAACAACATTTGAGTGGGAGATGAGGAGAGAATGATTACTTATAAGATGATAATCAAAATTAGATAATGGAGATGAATCTTTAAAAATAAGAACAATGTAAAATATATATCATGCCGTCTCTAAAATTAAAATTTTACAATGACATTTGATTTTTGTAACCCATACAACAAAAAAAAAAAGAAAAAAAAAACGAAAAATGATTTGAGGTATTGTGTAAGAGAATGAGAGAAGTGGAAGAGAATGGGAGAATATGAAAATGTGAACGTAAGAAAATGCTAATATGAGAGAATGAGAGAATCCTTATTTATATGATAAGAATTGATGGAAGTTACAAAAGAAAAGTGAGTGCATAATTATAATTTATTGTGTTTAAATAAAATTGAGTGGTGGAATATGATTAATGCATAATTTTATTTCAGTTATAATTTTTTAATGTGTGAGTTATAAATATATTGTGTTAATTGGGTCTTAAATATTGTTTAAGCAATTAGCATTAAATAAAAATCAACCAATAAGGAGAGAGTGAAAACGAATGGAAAAAGTCAACTATATATATTAAAGTGAATTATTTATGTGGCTAGACTCATTTTTACACATTGATTGTTTAAAAAGAATATGAACATCTAATTCTCAAATAAACTTGATTTTTTTTTTGTTAAAGCCAACATATGTGAATTTAAATTTAAGTATGAAAATTTTAAAAATAAATATGAATAGATTAGAAAGGTAAAAAATATAAAAGAAACTATTTTATTTTTATATAAATAAAATAAAAATTGACAAAATGTTAAGTATATATAATACTTAAATTAAAATATAGAATCAAACTCTTACAACACATATGAGATATAACAACATTTGATATTGGTGGGAGATGAGGAGAGAATAACTACTTATATGATGATAATCCAAATTAGATAATGGAGATGAATCTTTAAAAATAAGAACAATATAAAATATATATCATGCAGTCTCTAAAATTAAAATTTAGCATTAAAATTTTACAATGATATTTCATTTGGTTTTTTGTAACCCATACAACAAAAATAAGAAATCAAAAATAAAATAAAAATGAAAAATGACTTGAGTTATTGTGGAAGAGAATGAGAGAAATGGAAGAGAATGAGATAATATGAATATGTGAAAGTAAAAGAATGCTAATCCAAATTAGATAATGGAGATGAATCATTAAAAATAAGAACAATATAAAATATATATCATGCAGGCTCTAAAATTAAAATTTAGCATTAAAATTTTACAATGATATTTCATTTGGTTTTTTTGTAAACTTTACAACAAAAATAAGAAATCAAAAAAAAAAAAAAAAACAAAAAATGATTTGAGGTATTATGGAAGAGAATGAGAGAAATGGAAGAGAATGAGAGAATATGAAAATGTGAAAGTAAAAGAATGCTAATATGAGAGAAAGAGAGAATGTTTATTTATATGATAAGAATTGATGGAAGTTACAAAAGAAAAGTGAGTGCATAATTATAATTTATTGTGTTTGAATAAAATTGAGTAGTGGAATATGATTAGTGTATATTTTTATTTTATTTCAGTTATAAATTTATTTTAATGTGTGAGTTATAAATATATTGTGTTAATTGGGTCTTAAATATTGTTTAAAAAATTGAACAATTAAAAGCAAATAAAAAATAAATAAATTAGAATGCATTAAATGAAAATCAACCAATAAGGAGAGACCAAAACCTTACTTTTATATATATGATTTATATGCAATATTAATTGAAAACAAATTACCCTAAATACAAATTAGGCCATTAAATTTTTTAAGATTTGGTATTCGAGGCGAGAATGTGAAAGAATTTATTAGAAAAGAATTAATGACATAATTCATAGATTTTCTTGTATTGTAAAAGATTTTCAAATCTTTCTTTGTGATTCTAACTACTATAATTTGTATCATTTTATTAGATTTGAATAGAATTTTAATAGAATTGAAAATGGATAAATTCTTCTAGTTTCCATCTAACGTAGAAAATAGCAGACTAGTTTCAAACAACATAAACAAATTGAAAATGGATAAATTCGCTCCTTCATCCTCTATCCACGAAGGCTAGGAGTTAAAAATTCAACAGAAACAAACACTACAATAGTTTATTAGATGTAGCAAATTTATTAAATGCAAAACTTGAAAACTAAAATCTATCTATCAATGAACTTTTAAATCGTAGCATCTTTCCACATGTCTTCGGCCATAGACTGTCTCCAATTATTTGCATTTTCTCTGTCTTGCTCTTGCGTCTCGAGAGGTTCTTCTCTATCACTTTCATCTATATTGAAAGCATTATTTCCATTGTTAACTACATTATTTTCATTAGGGAACACACCTTCGCCCGATCGACATTCTTTGCGAAGAAAGTTATGCAGCCCTGCACATGCTAAGACTAATCCAACTTGTTTCTTGTAAGAAAAAGGAGATGCAGTTTTAAAAATAGCAAAACGAGATTTAAAGATTCCAAATATCCTTTCGATCACGTTTCTCAGAGAAGTATGGCGAAGATTAAATAACTCATATGGAGTTTCAGGATCACGACCTTGACCAGCAAATTTCTATAGATGATACTTAACATCACAGAATGGAGCTAAAAAGCTGAGACGATTCGCAAATCCACAATCAACTAGATAAAATTTTCCTGAAATTTGGATGATATATGTTACTATATATAAGACATATGATCTAAAGAGAAATTTATAGATGTTTTACCATTGGGCACTTGGAACTTGTTAGTTCCTCTAGTTAACGCATCACTTAACACTCTTGAATCGTGGGCCAGACCCTCCCATCCACTCAGAATGTAAATAAACTCCATATCAAAGTTACATACATCCAAAACGTTCTGAGATATTGTTCCTTTTCGATTGCGATAGCTTGCCACCTCACGCCCAACTACTGTTGCTGGTATATGTGTACCATCTATGGCTCCAACGCAATTCTATAATACATGCAAAAAAGAGAGTCAATTTCTATGAAGAAAAAACTAAAAGAATCAATTTAAACAAAAGATGAAATAATGCACCTTAAAATATGGATAAAATCGTGTACTTTCTCTCATCTTCAGTAGCACTAAACCATATGGTTTCACCATCTAACTTGGAGCTATAATAAGCAGAGCTTTTAAAATTTTATTAAAGCTTGTGCTTACTGCAAACTTGGACCTTTGAAATGTATTTTTCACGTAGCCATATCTTGCATTTTGTCCAACTGTGAGCATGAAGACAGCAAGCATCTCTTCAACAATTTTTTTTTTTTTGTGTTTTGTAAACCAGTTTTGTCTCTGATGATCCTAGGCAGTTTCAAAAACATATCTGGAATCATACGATACAGCACCCGAAAATCTTCGGGATCATCTTTTAATACTTTTGTATATATTCTTCTCCGAGCTGTGTGACTGGTCGACGAATGGGACGTTCTATATAATCACCACCCATGTGTTGCTGTCGTGTGTTATGAATCTGAGCTCCTACCGTCATCATTACCACCATTATAGATACGTCCACATCAAAATCATCGCCTTCATGCACTCTTGTGTCTTCTTCCTCTTCATGGTCATTTCGATCCATCTAAAAAAGTAACCTATTAAAACAAATTAGTAATTATGACCATGTCTGCCATATAATACAAATATATCTTCAGCACAACTGGGTGCAGTGACAATAACAACAAGAACTAGTAACGATTCAGAAGAACAATAATATACCTCTTGAAACAGCTTACGAACAGCTTTTGGCTGATGTGGGCTTCTTCTCTTCTATTTGTTTTGAAAATATAAATGTTAGTCGACTGATCTAGAAACATAAAAGAAAAGTTATATATATATATATATAAGTGCTGAAATTGTTAATCTTACTATTATTTTTTTTACTAAAATCATTAAATTTTAAATTGTAATTGTTAGTTAATTTTTTTACGTTTTATTTGAAGTTTAAGATTGTATAATTGTATTTTGATTGTTAATTCTACGATTTAATCTGAGGTTTATATACAACACAATAACTTATTTTTGTTATAAATTAATTTCACAAATCCAAGATAAAAATATTCGGAGGATGAGCCAGAATTCATTACAAAACTTAATAATATCCGTTTATATTATTAAATTGTACCAGTTTATTTATAATAATCATGTATATAGAGGTGTCAAACAGGTCGGTCCACATTTCTTTTTTCATGGACCGCAGCGGGTCAACCCGCTAAGACCGTGGTCGTTAAAGTTATGCCCAAGCATGTCCTCAACCTAAATTTTATATCAATTATTCTTAAAAAATTTAGTGGCAAAGAAAAAAAAAATTAAAATAACTTATAATATTGATATTTTGTAGTTATCTTAATTGGTATAAATTAATTTTCCTCACATTATCACATAATTCACGTATTATATATACAGAACTATGTAAAAATATTATTTATATATAATATATTTATTTTAATCTTATATTTGTAGTTTTTGGGACAACCCGCCAACCGCAGACATACCTTGCTAAAATCCATAATCCCGATAGATTTAATTGTAATGACCATCTTTTAACGGTACACCATATGCCTATATTTTCTATATAAACTATATCTTTAGAAATTTATTACTTTTTAGTATAATATACTGATGGTCGTAGTGATGGATTATTGACATTTTAAATTTATAAGAATATCGATTATAACCCGTCCCATAATAATTTAAGTTTATTAAATATTATATTTAAAACATTTATAAAAATTAATTGCTATACAGAAATCTGACTGTTTAGGAATTTAAGATTTTTTTGTTTTATGTATTTTTTAGGGATTTTATTTGTTAATGTTACTTTTCCACAAATCTTGTTACAGATTAAATATTTTATATTTAGTAGAGGAACTCTTTAGATTTTCTATATATTAAAGACGGAAAATATGGAGGAATTTTTTAAAAATTAAAAAATTTGAAGTAATTGAATATGATTGATTGAAATGAATATAGAGTTTTCTATATTGGAAAAGCGAAAAATTTGTTTAGTTTTGCAAAAAATTAGGTTCAGAGGTGGAGATAATTTAGAAAAATTATATTGGATTGATAGGATTTAATTAACATACCTTATTTTGCATATTTTGATTTTTTGTTTTATTTTATTTTAAAAATATTTTAATTGTAATGGCATTGGTTGTAAATACCTTTAAACTCCAAGCCTTCTTTTAAAAAATGCTGTGAAAATAATAATATAGATAGGACGAATATGTAGGGATTCTTATGAGATATAGTAGGAAAAAATCATATGTTATATATTTTGAATTTGAAAGTTTGTTTAAATCTTAATTCATGTGTATTGTTTCCCTAATTTTGGGGACTTTTCTTTTGGTATCATTGACTTAGCAAGGATTCATTTACGTGTTCTCTTTCACATATATACATATATGCTTTAAAGGAATCACACATTCGACCATGTATAGATATTCTACTATATTAATTGAGAAGTACAAATATAAAACTAACCTTAAAATGTGTAAAAAATTACATTCAATTGCCATTAGAAAAAAAATAATTAAGCATAATTAACTAATTTAAATAAATATAATTAATTAAAAATAAAAAACACTCACATATCAAATATTAAAAAATCTAAAAAAATCTAAAAAAATATTTTCTCTCTCTAATAAATTATGGACGAAATTACTAATTATTTTTTCAAAAATATATAAACCAATCAGAATTTTAAAAACTAAGATTTTATATCCAAGTATACAATACAATTATTTTTAATAACTAAATTTGAAGATTTTGTTAAGTTTTTAAATTATGATTCTCCTATCACTTTTATTTTATTTTATTTACAAATTGTTTGGAATTTTTATATAATACTTATAATTTAAAATGCATATTTTTTTCTTCATATGTTGTGATTTGAATTTTTTTAAACAAATATATATTTACTCATTGTATGAAAATGTGTGTTTTAATTTCCACATTGGCAGGTTGGTAAAACTAAATTTATATAAATGATAAATTAATAATTTTTATTTGTTCACAATTATAATATTAAAATTACTATTTTATATTTCACAAAATAATGATGCAAATACAACAAACAAACAATATAAAAGTGTAATAATACGTCAAAAATAAAATACTATAATATTTTAAAATAATTATTATTCAAATAGACTAATAGATTTACATAACAATTAAAAATAAATATTATCTCAAACAAAATAACTTTTTTTTAAATAAAACAATAATTTTTATTATTATATTATAATTTTTAAAAAAAATATTGATCCGTGCTTAAAGCACCGGATATATCCTAGTTTGCATTATTTGATTCGTGTAAGCTTGTAAATAATAACAGTTGTCAACGAATTTATCTTTTGATGCACGAATGGTTTAGCTCGTGTAAAGCGTACGTGATCCAGAGGTGAACAAAAACACATGTTATTATTACATATTATGATTATTTAAACTTCAAAACTAAGCACTTATTATTCTGATTTTTTAAGGAAAAAAAGCAACATTAAAAAATGAGAATTTAAAATAAAAGAAAACTACTTCTAGAACAATTATTCTAAACTTACTTATTGTTTTATTCGATTCAACAGAAAATAAGAAAATAATACGCTAAGTGCTACGGAGAATCCAGCCCAAGCGGTCTTCGACAGACATGCTCACAAATACGTCTTTCATTTTCAACGTATGGATCCTGGTTACTGCATCATAGCGGACATGATCTTCCAAATCAGGGATCTCTTTGACAGCATCCCAAACATTATTCTTTTTTTTTTTCTGAGTTTCTCTAAGCTCAACTTCTCTTTGTTGTCTTTCTTCTCTTTGTTGAATCAGACTTATAATCTGAGTGCTAACTCCAACCATTTCAGTTAATACCTTCTCTGAAGACTCACCATGATTAGTTGAATCTGATGGATCTCCATTACGACTGGTTTTACTCTTTTCCTAGTAGGTAACTTTGGTTTAACAGACACTTCATCCACCTCGTCGTCATCCCCCAAATCATCTCTTGCTTGAAGATCATCATCTTCGTCTTCAAAAGTTTCAGCATTTGAATCACCACCAAGTCCAAACGTTTTGATTCCCTTTGCTATAACAGTTTCAAAAATCAATTGCAAATCCTCAAAATCTTCGAAAGTACTGGTCCTCAGGTTTTCATGCCTTGGATGCCCCTGAAAAAACATCATACATTAATTATTATTTATCAATCGTGATTAAAATATATTTAAATTTGGGAAAGTTAACTAAAGGAGAGTTACCAACAAGTAGGCTGCCCACACATCATCTGGAGCTGTAAATTGTTTTCTGATGGGATCCCATCTAAAACCAGAGCTAAAGCATAAGAGTTCAGAATACACATTATATTCCCTTCTTAAAGTCTTCATACGACTTAAATTGCTTAAGTCTTATTGCATTTAAGCTTTTTATTTAGCATTGGTAGTATCTTTGTCTCTACCGTAGCTTTACTTATCGAACCGTTTTTGTCACGCCACTCCCGTTTGATAACTTCAACTAATGTAGCCTGCAACTCTTGACACTCTTCATATGCCCAAGCATTATATGGATTTTTCTTGGTTTTTGTTTTTGTGTGCAACCCTTCTCCGGTATCCATTCCTAAGAGAAAAAAACATAAAGAAATGAATAAACATGGGAGTGTAAGTAACTATAAAATTAAAACAGAGAACTTACGAAGGATGACTGTGGTTTTCTTCAAATTATTTTCGTGAGATGATAGTTGTTTGTTTTGCTTTTGAGAAGTGAAAGGATCTCCAATGTTATATAGGAGAAGTAAGTGTAACAAATACTACTTTTTAGGGATTTTATGATATATGATTGATAAGAGTGTATGGTAATTTAAAATTTGAAAATGTAGAATATCCATAAAGAATATTTTGTCGATAACACTTTTACCAAATCACAATCTGAATTAAAACAAACACTAATAACGTCTCTCATTTAACAATAATAGTCTCATTTTCAATATCTCGATGTTTAAAATACGTATGTGTCAAAGGATGGAGGATGGAGGTAAAGTTGTAAGTTGGATGGTGGTTATCAAGTTTTCGGGACCATCCGAAGGATGGAGGTAAAGTGGTGAGAGAGATGCTTCTTCCGTCGTACGAGCACTTGGTGTTGTCGTCATCATCTCTCAATTGTCTTCGTCTTTCTTCTTCTTTTCCTTCTTCCTCTGTTTTTTTTTTTAATGTTCATGCTCTGATACCATGTCAAAGGTTCTGCAGAGAATTGTATATCTTCCTCATTCATCACCAAACAATATATATACATAGAGGGATATGTTGTCCTACGAGAATATTACATACGTGCTATACAATGGTAACTCTAAGCGATAAAGGAAAGGTCTTCTAACATGGTCCAATAGTATGCTCTGTACGCAATATCCAATTAGTTCCCAGGGCAAGGAGATCAAAGTAAAAGACGTTAAATTGAATCACATACCAATACATGATTCTATTTCTAATATTTTGTGAAGGGATCAAAATCACCGAAGTTTCTCCAATACATCGGCAGAGAGGAGACAACGACATCGACCAAAAGCAAAACAAAAAAACACATGGTTGGAATCGAGATGGTATAAACGAAGAGAATCAATCAAAATAACACAGCAGATTATTTGAGGAACACTACAAAAGATAGAAAGAAAGCCTTCAAACCAGAGCGTGCATGTGTTTTCTGGCCATTTTTTATTTTACGTGCAAAGTATTATCCAAATCCCATGTTAAAAGGTCAGATTTTTTTCTTCACAATTTACACTAACAATTCTTTAACATTCTAGTTAAATCAAGTTGCTATTATAAAATACATAAAATCTAATAACACCAGAATTTAATAGCAATGAAAAGTTAACGATTTGAATAACACTGGAATTCAAATGAATTTAAAGAGTACTTAAAAGTACTTAATCCAATAACAGATGGATTTAAAAGACTTGATAAAATGTTTAGTCCAATAACACTGGAATTTAAATGTCTAATAAATTCTTTCACTTTCTCCCGTCCAACACCCCCCCTTAGGCCACATCAGAGTACGGCATATACAAACATGAAAGACACAGCCATTCGAGAACGAAAAATAGACTTTAGATTGTAGCAAAGCATGATAAAATTTTGTTACGGGTTTAAAGGATGATTTTAAATTATATGAAGATTAAGGATGACTTTAAATTATTGAGAATTTAAGACGACTTATAGGCATTATTATACTTCTAGGTTTTTAAAATATTTTATTGTTCTTTACAATCAAACGGCTTTATACATTTGTGTTTGGATATCAGAATTTGAAACTTCTTTTAATTGAGATTATCTAGTAGTGTCTTACAAAACATACTAATGTTTTTTTTTGAATTGATACAAAACCTAATGTTTTCTTTAAAGAAAAATTAAAAAAAAATAACTAACTTTTTGTTTTTGTTTTTGTTTTTTTTTTGGCAAACAAGTCATCTTTTCATTCAATCACACAAAATAAGCAGGACTACAAAGTTGAGAGTTTTCAAAGAAAAGGCTTGATAATAAACATAAACAAACAAAATTAAAGATAAATAAGTCGACAGTCATGGCCAAGAGGTGTTGAAGATTTGAGCAGAGCATCAAATCGCAAGCTAACTCAAGGTGCAGCGACGCCATATTCTTTGACAAGGTGAAGATGTGGTAGATGGTCCATATCAAGATGACATTGGGACGTTGAGAGGGTTTCCATAGCCGAGAGACACAATGGCTTGATTGGTTCATTGGCAAGGAGGAGGATGTTTGGTGGATTAAGGGTGGGCATGGCTTTCTTGAGGAAGTTTCGGTAACCACACTTCTATGAGCTATGGTCATAATGCCAATATTCTTTAGACTTTGCCAAGGGAGAACGTCATTCCTAGCTTTTGTGATTTATACATGACAATATTCATGGCACAAGGAAGATATGTAGAGAATGGTATGAATGCTTCGGTAATCTCCTCTCCATGGAGAGAAGATCATAATGTCAACTTTCCTGTTACTTTCGGTTTCAGAACAGTTAATGCAAGGTAGTAATTGGGATATTTGATGGCGCAGCTGAAACAGATAATGCCAACTTTAGAGGAACCGGTAACCATCTCTCAACAGAGAAAAGGTCATTATGCCGGTCCTCATCAGTCTTTGGCGGTTAGAGGTAGGGACCCTAAACTAATGGCAGGGTTCTCAAATAATCTTTGCAACAGCAGAGCACCAATGATGTATTATGTTCCAATTGCAGTCTTTGGACAATTGAAATCATAAATCGATAACAAGGTATGTTACGGGAAAGCAATTGAAATTTTGAAACAGACCTGGATTTGTGAAGAGCATAGTTTGGGTCTTGGGGGATTGTCAAGGTTTTGCACAACTCAGGCGTCAACACAGAGCTCTTGTCTAACTGCAACCAAACAAGCTGCTTGGTGAAGGAATCTAGATCCAAGGAGCAGAGAGATGATGGGATTGTCTTCAAGGGAAGCATGTAGCAAAGACGAGACACAAGGTAAAGATGGTGTTTCAGAGTCTCAGATTTGACATTGAGAGGCTGATAACTCGTGAGAACCACCTCACTGGGAGGAACCACCGGGAGACACGGAGGGAGGGAGAGGGGATAAAGCTGGAGCATGGCCAGAGTCGATGGGCGTGTACTTGGTGAACCTCTGGTGCGTTCACCGTCGAAACAGAAAAAGACTAAGCTTGGGTAGAAAAAGAGAACACGGGAGCGACAGCACAGTTTCCCGGTGATGCTAATCTGAATTGACGCCGCCAGGGGGTGAGACATTGGGGATCGTGCCAGAGAGAGAGAGAGCGGCTAGGGTGAACTCACACACGATAACTACTTTTTTTTTTTTTTATGATGAGACTTCTCCTCTCAACTAATTTTTTGTTTATGAAGAAAAATACATATTTTTTTGTCGTTACTAAAATTGGACTTTGTTCTAAATATGTTGTACTATACAAAAAGACTTCGTTTTTAATGTACTTAGGTGACATCCCGTGCTATAGCATATTTGGTTTAATTACATGGTAAATGTTAAAAAATATTTAGATAAGTATATTTGGTTTACTTATATGGTAATTGTTGAGTAGTATATTTGGTTTACTTCTTTTATAATTTCGAAATTTTAAATAGTGTTGAGTAGTATATTTGGTTTACTTACATGGTAAATGTTAAAATATATTTAGATAAGTACGTTGATAAAACATCGTTAATCCTTTGCACGGTAACAAATATACAATGATCTTTTTGCAGTTTTTAAGCGATAGCGGTATGCTTAAAGGTGTTAAATCCAAATATCATATTTTAATTTGGTTTTAGTTTGGACTATTGCACGTATATAACCTACACATAACTATTTTAGAATAGCAAAAATATCTCGTCCCATCCCATCTTGTCTTGTCCTGTCTTGTTTCATCTCGTTCCTACCCGTAAATTGCTCCCATAAATGTTCTCTTTTAAATAATTAACTATTAGACAATTTTTATCGTCCAAAATTTTTGGGTAAGAACATAACTGAATTTTGTGCCTTTTCACATTTTTTGACATATAATTTATTTCCTTCTGCAATAAAAGATTTGTTTATAGTAAATAAATTAAAAAACTACTTATTAATATTCAATTTTGCATAAATATATAGTAATACAATATAGTCAACCAATTATAATTATTGAATTTTAGAGTTTTAAATACTTATTTTAGGGTTTCAAATACCCTAATTATATAATTATAATTATCCTAAAATAAGTATTTAAAACTCTAAAATTCAATAATTATAATTGGTTGACTATAATGTACAATTATATTGGATCTTTTTAAGTATTCATTATATTAGTTATAATATAAAGTATTCATTATATTCTTAATAACTAATATGATTACAAAATATATTAGTTACATAAGATCTTTTTAAAGATATTTCTTGCATATCTTGTGTGTTTAGAGATTATTTAAAATAAGTTGATTTTAGATATATTTTCTATTTCCATTAAAATAATTTGAATCGGTTTTTATTAATTTCACATATCTTATATATTAATTAACTTTATATTATTAAGAATATAATGAATACTTTACTATTTTAAAGTACCATTTAAAGTAATTTAAATTTTATTTTAAATTGTTTTCAAAATTAAACTGAATTTATTTATTTGTTCCTAAAACTGTGAAAAAAAAATATGCACAAATATTAACTGTAATTTCCTTTTCTTATTTTCCGTTTTTTCCTAAAATATTTATAAAGAATCAGAAATTTAGATTTGATTTCTTATGTATTTAAAACGTTTCCTTTATTTAATCCTGATGTATATGTTTTCTTTAATTAAATATTCTAACCGATTAAGATTTAAGCAAAATGATGGTTAATTTAATACATAATAAATATATTTGAAGAGAAAATCGGGTCAACTTGTCGGGTATTAAATGATCCGCGCGTCTCCGACTTAATTTGAAAGGTTAGAGAATTTTATTTCAATGATATACTAATGTATAAATAGTTATTGATTACTAACTTTTTTATTTAAAAACTATCAGAACAAAATCATGGTACAAAAGTTGGTCTATGAGTACTTTTGACTTTAATAGTATAGATTTTAAAAATATTATCGAATTCAAACATGCAACACTATAAAAAAAAAGTTTTGTTAAATACTCAGAAAGGCCTTTAATCTGTTTTAATTAAAAACACCTCTGTTTTAAAAATCTTCGTCTAGCACCAATTACACCCCGTAAAATCGCTAGACCCATCCTCTCTGCCTTGATTAATTATTAATCTCCGCCTAGTATCGATTATTCAATTATGTCTATCTAATTTGATTATAACCCGTCTAAACCGATTATTTTACGCTTACTTTTTTGTTAGCGGTTATTTTTTAAACCAATGAATTATTATTTTTGTTATTTAGACATTTAAATTAAGAGTTTATGATGTTTTACAATAACTAATGTATAAACTTATAAATGAAAACCATAAAATTTTCTTTTAAAATTATGTTTTTATGTATTTAGCGTAATTTTAAAGACAATACTATAGTTTTATATTTTATTCGATGTTTTCTTTTAACATAAAAATAATTATACATATATTTAGTACTATATATTTTTATTTTATTACTAGGTTTTGAACCCACGCTACGCGTGGGTTTATTATATATATTTTGATGAAAATTATATCTGATTGATTACGGTAATAAAATATTATTTTATAAAAAAAAAAAATTAGTATTATCATTTTTATTGTCAAAATTTGTGGTAATTTTCATTATTACTTTTACCGTCTAGTTATTCGTTATACTTTTTTTCATCTTTCTACTCGTCAACTTCTTCACATTTTTCCACTGAAAAACCTTTTTTAGACTACCACACAACTTGTTAACCCATCAAACTCCAAGAACAAAATTATTTATTTTCTCATAAAATTTATGAAATTCATGAAAAGCAGCATAGTTAACACATGCATCCAATTATTGATAATTTTATCTATATACTTATTTTGTTTTAGATCCACACGTTTATAATCTTCTCCAACCAAAATCCTTACTTAGTTTATAATATTTTAAAAACATAATAAAATATACTAATAATATTTTACTTAATATGAATCATATGATATATAGAAATATGAGTACACTATAATAACATATTAATTATAATAAATAATATCAATTATGTTATATCATCAAATAATATCAACTGTATCATATTTTCAAATAACCGTAACCGTATATAGTTAGGGCTTGACTGGTTCAAACGCTGCGGTTGCGGTTGCGAGAGATTGCGGAAGCGGGCGATTGCAGTTTCAAGCGTTACTAAGCATTTTGACCTACTGGTTTAGCGGTTTAAAATTGGTGCATTTGCGGGAGGGTTACGACTGGTTGACCAGCGGGTGCAATAGCGATTGGAATGTAACAAATGTGATATATAATATATAAATGTTTAAAAACACCAAAATTTTTATTAAACTTGATTTATAATTAAAATTTATTAAAAAAATACAAAAATAATTATTCAAAAAACAAATAAATTTCATATTGAAATACTTATTCCTTTACACATTTGGCTTTTCACCAAAAATTTAATCAAGTAATTTGATAAATGACAAAACATATGCTTTAGATCGTCGATCTTTTCTCTTTTCTTTTAGATCGTGGATCAGTAGTTGCATCGGTAGGAATGGTCAAGTGAGAGTTGAGAAGAGTCACTGGTGATTTGTTTTATTTTTTTTTTCACAAATAATCTTATTTTCTTAAATTTCTAATGAAATATTATATTTATTTAGATATTTTGAACTTATATGTGATGTGTCATTAAATTTACATCAAATTTTCCGGGTTATTGTTAATCCAATTATTTTCTTCTAATTGTTTATTTTATAATCTCTGCAATCGTATGCGTACTTCATTTTCTCTCATCCTTAATGAGTAAAATGGTTAGATATAAGATATAACCAAAAAAAAATTATTATCATTGATTTTTTTTAAAGTTTTTTTACAAAAAAAAATCCCAACCGCAATCGCCCGCAACCGCAAACGCTTACACGAAACATCTTTTGGAATTCAGTGGTTTGGAGCGGTTGGAAGCGATTAGGAGCGATTAGGAGCGTTTTGTGTGATTGGTTCCAATCGCTAGCAACCGCTACCACCCGCAAACGCAGTGTTTGCGGGAGGTAGCGAGAGAACCAATCAACACCTTAAACAATATTTCTAAAAAAGCAATATTTAAACAATATTTAAACGGTTATAGTTAAGATTAAACAATATTTCTAACCATAACCGATGGTTAATAAACCATAAACGTGACAACCGTAACTCTGGTCATGCCTATGTATAGCTAATAAAACATGTGTGTTTGTTGTCTATCTTTCTTCTTTAAACTCCAAAACTTGATTTAAACATCAAATCAAAGTCTTGCGATATCAATTCTTCTTCCTTAGACCCAAAAATAATAAAGTAATGAAAGAATATCAACTCATCTATAAAATCATACACAAAAATATGTTTTGTAGCTCATAAGAAAAAAAGCACAAACGTAGATAAATAAGATAATTTATGTTTTACATCAATATTTATAGTATTTTAAACTTTTAAAAGGTTTCGAAATATAAAATTTGAACCTTTTAAAAAGTTTCAATATTTATAATATTTTAAACTTTTAAAATTTAAAAATTATAATATTTAAAAACTTTTTAAAAGCTAAGAACTTTTAAAAGTTTCAATATTTATAATATTTAAACTTTTAAGAATTTTAAAAATTATAATATTTTTTGAAACCTTTTAAAGTTTTAATATAATCAAATAAAAAACGGATCAAACTAAATAATTTTTAAACTTGGACACTTGATAAATCAAGCTTTCCTGCTCATTCGTTGTTGGAAGCATATTAATCTTATTTATACTGGTTCTGAACCATTGTTTAAAACTTTTCTAGCCAATGTGGGATATTGTTCATAGTTCTTTTATTTCCATAAATTTAAAATTTTTCTTTTTCTAAAAAATTCTGGAAATTTAAAAAAATGTTAATGAAAACATGTCAAATCCTGATTGGTGGTTTTAAAATAATTCTTAATATAGAAAATTCTGGAAACTTTAAAAAATGTTAATGAGTGACATGTCTTATTACAATTGGAGGTTTTAAATCCTAGGTGGACAGCCTTAGAAGCTTGTAGCTTTTACTTTTTATTAGTATAAATTAGTTTAATAAAATCAATACAATAAAAACACAATGTGTTACTTTTCACTTATGACACATCAGCTTTTGTATTGAAGCAGGTGTTGACACTTCGGTAAAAATCAATAAACTATCAAATTATAACAATTAATACAGCTTAGGTTTTTTACTCCTAGGTGGACACATAATTGTCTTCTCTTCTTTGTTAAAATTGATCGTTCTCCTTCTTTCTATCGATCGATTTCACTCGATTTCTTCTTCTTTATGTCTACAGATTTTAGTTCTTAATTTATTCCTCTTATTTCTAACTCGCTTTTTCAACCTATGTTGCATATGAAAATCACAAAACATCTCGATTACAACTTTTTCTTTTTAACGCGATTTGGAATCATAATTGTTGCAACGGTGGCGGAGGAAGAAGCTGCGAAGGTTGTGAGTACATTGCAACAAGCTTCATAGCATCCATTGGACCAAGTTGTTTTGTCTGGTCGGAAACTGAAACTCAAGCATTTGAAAAGTTTCAAAGTGTCCTTGTCCTTAATCTCTATGAAAATCAGCTTGAGGTCTGTTCTAAATCCAGAAAATTGTAATATCCAAGCAAATTTGTTAGTGTTATGATATGTTATGTGTCAAAAATGTAAACTTTTGTTCTGAATTTGAATCTTTAGGATAAATTATTTGGTTTTTAGATATGCTCTTTGTCAAGCAAATCTGTTAGTGTGTGGTTTCTTTGTTCAAAGATTTAAACTTTACTTCATTTTGAGTCTTTAATAGGTAATGTATCTGCCTATCTGGATCGGTTATTGTGGTGATGTCTAGATTGAGATTGATTTTAAAGTGTGTGTTTCTTTGTCTTGATCAAAGGCTATGTTTGATTGCAGATACTGAACACGGTGTGGCTCTTGCAATATTTAAGAGAGATCATTGGTCACAGACAATAGAGAGCGCAAAGAGCCTTGTGAAGCAGATGTTGGAACCTGATCCCACTAAGTGTTTGACTCCTCAGGAAGTTCTTGGTAATGAAATGATTTTAACTCAGTTTTTCTTATTCAACTTGTTTTTTCTTCGGTTGGATTTGAAGTTGAGAAACCGCCGCTGAAGTGAAGTCGGTCTCTATTTCCTTCTTAAAGATCATTGTTGGATACAGAATGCTAAGCTCCAAATGTTCATTTAGGGGATATTGTTAGGTCAAGGTTGAAGCAATTCTCCATGGTGAATAGACTGAAAAGGTAAGTTCTTCATGTAAATGTTGCCTCTTAATATTTTCCAGATGCGTTTGTACTTTTGTTTGGAGCTTTGATTGGTTTCAGTTACTTGCTCTCTTTTGATGCTTCCAGTTAATCGTTGAGCACTTGTCTCTTTAAGAAGTTGAAGTGATCAGAAACATGTTTACACTGATGGATGCAGTTGTCTCTTTCCATTTGTTTTTTTCTATACTAAATCTTTGGTGATGCAGTTTTTGACCCTATAAGTTGTTAGAGAATATGTTGTCCCACTTAGTTTTGTTTAAGTATTGAGCTGTTCTCAATTGGTTTTGGTGATTTTTTCTTCTACCTTGTCCTTATTTAAGTTAGGCATTTAGTTAGGATATGTTTCACATATAATTGGTTCCTAGAATATCTCTTATATAGGATCTTCCTGAGATATGATTCCCTTGTATAAATGTAATCGACTAATCAATGGAATACTCATCAAGTATTATACACTTACATGGTATCAGAAGCCTCTTGATCTCGCGATCTCTTGCATTTTTTCTCTTTTCCTCTGTTTTTCAATTCCTTTGTTCCTTCTTTCGTTTACCTTTTCGCGATGGCTCCTACCACTCCCACATCTACTTCATCCGATAAGCCATTTGGCATCAGTCAGATCCGAGCATACATACCAATCATCTTGGATCTCGAAAAGATGAACTATGATGTGTGGAGAGAACTGTTCGAAACACACTGCCTTACCTTTGGCGTGCTCGAACACCTCGACGGCACAACCGCCGCTACACCAGACACAGAGAAGGTCTGGAAAGAACGTGATGGTCTTGTGAAGATGTGGATCTACGCCACCATCATCGATTCCCTCACCGAAACAATTCTTAAGTCAAAAAGCACTGCTCGTGATCTCTGGCTTGCATTGGAGAATCAGTTTCGTGACAACAAAGAAAGCCGTGCTCTCCAACTGGAGAATGAATTGCGGACTATCACCATTGGCGATCTAACAGTCCAGGAGTACTGCCGCAAATTGAAAACCTTATCTAATTTGTTGGCCAATGTTGACTCCCCTGTTTCTGACCGTGCTCTCGTTATGCATTGTCTGAATGGCTTAAACGAGAAGTTCGATGGCATTCACAACGTCATCCGTCATCGATCCCCATTTCCCAGCTTTACAACCACTCGCTCCATGCTGCAGTCGGAGGAAGACTGCCTTAAGAAGCAGGTTCGTCCCCCTGCTACACCAGCCGCCACGGCCTCCTCTCCGACCGTTCATAATGCTGATCAACCTCCCTCCACCAACTACACTAACAGAGGCAACCACAACAAACACAAGGGACGCGGTGGTGGTCGCGGAAATTGTGGTAGAGGACGTCACAACAACAACTCTGGTCACTTCTTGCCTGGATCCTATGGCTCTCAACCAGTCAGCTATCCTCCCTCTCAGTGGAACTACAATGCTCCTCCGTGGCCATACCCGTACTATCCGTCCCCATACCCGTACCAACAACAGTTCGCTCCACCGACTCGTCCACACACCGGTTTCCCATCCTATGCTCCACATCCACAGGCTCATCTCGTTCAGGACGGCACCGGGGACACGTCTTCCTCTGCATTAGTTCCCACGGCTCTTGCTCATGCGTTCAACACAATGACGCTTCAGGATCCTGTTGTCACTCTTTGGGTCATGGACACAGGCGCCACTGCTCACGTTACTTCCCAACCAGGTAATCTCACGACTGTTTTTAATAAGAGCATAACTCCCTCTGTCATTGTCGGTAATGGATCACTTGCTCCTGTCACAAACTCTGGTCACGGAACCTTACTTACCCCGTCCCGTGCTCTTCAACTTCAAAATGTGCTTGTTTGTCCATCCTTTGTTCAAAACCTGATTTCAGTTCGTCGCTTTGTTACTGACAACATTTGTACTATTGAATTTGATCCCTTTGGTTTCTCTATTAAGGATCTTCCGACCAAGCAGACTCTCCTCCGATGTGACAGTCCGGGACCACTGTATTCGAAGACACCCACCACACAACCATCTCCTCCTCTCGCTCTCACCTTGGGTAGTTCTCTTTGGCATCGTAGGTTGGGTCATCCGGGAAGTTCAGTTCAGCGCTCTCTACATTCTTTTGGCTTTAATAAAGCTGACATCACGTCTGTATGTCATGCTTGTCGTTTAGGGAAACACTCTCGTCTTCCGATTTATTCTTCGTCTACTGTTGTTACAGAACCATTTGATATTGTTCACTCAGATATTTGGACATCTCCAGTTTTAAGCAACAGTGGTTTCAAATATTATCTCTTATTTATGGATGACTTCTCTCACTTTATATGGGTCTGTCCTCTCAAAAAGAAAAGTGATTTTGGGCAGTTTTTGCAGTTTTCCGCCTATGTTCGAACGCAGTTCAACAAAAACATTCGAGCCCTCCAGTGTGACAACGGGGGAGAATACACAAGTCGATCCTTCCTTGAGTATTTAGCCTCCTCTGGCATTGAACTTCGGTTATCGTGTCCGCACACCTCCCAATAGAATGGTAGGGCTGAGAGTATGCTCCGTACTATCAACAACCTTTTGCGCACGTTTCTGATACAAGCTCATATGCCTTACACTTTCTGGGTCGAAGCTCTCCTGGCCTCTGCTCACACACTCAACCTTTTACCATCATCTTCCATCAACAACCTTACTCCGTTCTCTCGTTTGTTCAACAAACCTCAGACATATGATCATTTACGAGTGTTCAGATGCCTCTGTTACCCTAACGTGCTATCCACGGCTCCTCACAAACTGGCTCCCCGGTCTGTCGCATGCGTGTTTCTTGGCTATCCTGCTAACCATCGCGGTTATCGTTGTCTTGACATTGCATCTCGCAAAATCCTACTCTCACGTCATGTTGTCTTTGTCGAAAATGTCTTCCCATTCTCACAACTTCCACCGCCAAACACACCAAAACCAGTTCCTCTTCTTCCTCCGCCTATCCCACCATCAAGGCCTGTTCCTTCTCCTTCCGACGGTATTCCTTCACCGTCGGCTTTGCCGCCTTAAAATACACACCCGATGACAACCCGGAGCAAGAATGGCATCACAAAACCTCGTGCTCTGGTTTGTCTTCATACCGACAACATCTCTCCCCTCCCTCTTTCACATGTGCAGGCTGCAAATGATCCTTATTGGAATGGTGCCATGGGGGTGGAACACCATGCTCTTATTAAACGCAGGACGTGGGATTTGGTTGAACGCTCTAAGAACACTAACATTATTCGTTCTATGTGGCTTTTTCGTCATAAGTTTGATGCAGATGGGAAGCTCTCTCGCTACAAGGCGCGCTTGGTGGCCAATGGCAAATCACAACAACTTGGCATAGACTGTGACGAGACCTTCAGTCCTGTGGTGAAGCCTGCGACTATCCGTGCCGTTCTTCATGTTGCTCTTAACAGAAATTGGCCTCTACGACAGCTCGATGTCAAGAACGCCTTCCTCTACGACGATCTTAATGAGACCGTCTACATGCATCAACCGCCTGGATTCATCGACAAAACCAAACCTAACCACGTCTGCTTGCTTTGCCGGTCTCTCTATGGATTGAAGCAAGCTCCCCGGGCCTGGTACACTTGGTTTGCTTTGGTGGCTCGTCAGGTAGGCTTTTGTCAAAGCCTCTGTGATAACTCTCTGTTTTTGTATGGTTTTGGTTCAAACAGGGCGTATCTTCTCTTGTATGTTGACGACATAATCCTTACAGCGTCGTCACCAGCTCTGTTTGACAAGATTGTCTCTCATCTTGCGGATGCGTTTGATCTCACTGACCTCGGGAAACTTCATCACTTTCTCGGCATTGCAGTCAAATACAACAAAGCCGGCATTCTTCTCAGTCAACAGAATTATGCGGCTGACATCCTCAATCGTGCCTCCATGACAAATTGCAATCCTTGCAACACTCCGGTTGATACGGCAAGCAAGCTTGAAGCAACGTCTAGTCCTCCGATCGCTGATCCCACTCTTTATCGAAGTCTTGTCGGCGCCCTCCAGTATCTGACTTTTACACGCCCCGACATTGCGTTTGCAGTTCAGCAAGTATGCCTCTTTATGCACGACCCGCGAGAGAATCATCTCACAGCTCTCAAACGGATCTTGCGCTACATCAAAGGCACGATCACTCATGGTCTTCAAATCCACAAGACTCCACCACTGATCTCGTTGCCTATTCTGATGCTGACTGGGCTGGCTGCCCAAACTCAAGGTGCTCTACGTCTGGTTACGCGGTGTTCCTCGATGACAGCCTCATCTCCTGGTCCTCCAGTGCTGTTGCAGAGACCGTCTCTCGGTCCAGTGCGGAAGCAGAGTATCGGGGTGTCGCCAATGCTGTTGCAGAGACTTCTTGGCTACGTAATCTCTTGCTTGATCTTGGCTGTCCTCTCACCAAAGCAACACTGGTGTATTGTGACAATGTCTCTGTGGTGTACCTCTCCACCAATCCGGTGCAACATCAACATACAAAACATATGGAAATCGATATTCACTTCGTCCGTGAAAAGGTGGCTCTTGGACATGTTCGTGTTCTCCATGTACCGTCCTCATTACAGTATGCGGATTTCTTCACCAAGGGCCTCCCGTCTCCATTGTTCAATGATTTTCGAACCAGCCTGAACGTCCGCCCTCCTCCCGTTCTGACTGCGGGGGAGTGTTAGTTAGGATATGTTTCACATATATTTGGTTCCTAGAATATTACTTGTATAAGATCTTGCTCAGATATGATTCCCTTGTATAAATGTAATCGACTGATCAATGGAATACTCATCAAGTACTACACACTTACAAGGCACAATTTGTATTTGACGTTTGAGACTGTACTCTTTTGTTCTTTCCATTTTGGAGTAGAAAACATCCATTTGATTTTCAGATTGTTATGCTTTGGACAAAAAGAACGATTCATGAGGAAGCAAGAGAACTCATCAGTAAGCTGTGACAATGTCAAGAGATTCATACATTGAAGAGGTGAATCACAGAGGAGGAGGAGAAGCCTTGGGATCAAATCCCTAAATTGAATTTTGGGGAGTAAGAAAATGAATCAAGAGGGAGTGTTGGAAGTTTATTCATTACTTAATCCTGCAACAGAGAAGTTGGAGAAAGTGAAAGATGCATTGATGATGAAAAACACATAGGAAGCATGAGCAGAAGAACTGGTGGTGACATGGTGTGGTCGTACAGAAAGAAGAAGATGCAAAGGAGAAGAAACTAAAAGAAAAATAACATTGGACCATTATTTTAGTAAAGGCCCATATGTATAAATGGGTTTGTTTAGTTGTAAGTGTTTGGTTAATATAAAAACTAGAAATAGTAACTTTAAAATTAGTTGCTAATTAATTCTCGTTTAATTTCTGATTTTCTTGTTAGGTGTCTATCCCATCCTTCGATAAGCCTGATTTAAGAAAAATGGAAAAAAACTTAAGAAAAAAAAGAAAAAGAAAAAGTAAAGGGCAAATAAATATTTCTCCTCGATTAAGACAAAACCCCAAAAATCAGAAAACCAAAAATTAAAAAAAAAAAGTTGAAAGGATAACACAAAACCCCCCTTTCGTCTTCCCCAAATCCACTACCACACAGACAAAATCACACCGAAAATGGCGGTTTCTTCCGGAACATTCTCCACCTTCCTCTGCATCAAAACGCCATCGTTCCGCAACGCATCGACCCCTCTTTCGTCTCTCAGGCTCGCCTCTCACCCAGCGGCTAAGCTACGCTTGGTCCTAGCAGTAACATCTGCGACTGAGTCTTCGGAGCCAACCGCAACCAATAAGAGAGTTCCACGCGGTATCATGAAGCCTCGACCAGTGACCCCTGAGATGCAAGACATCGTCGGTCTTCCTGAAATCCCTCGCACACAAGCTCTCAAACGCATTTGGGCTTACATCAAAGAACACGACCTTCAAGTAAATCAATTCTAATTTCTCTCTTACAACATTCTGGTTTGGTCTTTCTTAGGGTTATGTCTTGATTTCTTCAATCTGGCTGTTTGGTGTTTTAAAAGGGTCAAATTTTAGGGTTTCTGGTAGGAAAATTGGATAAGGGTTGTCATCTTGTTACTTATGCTGTCTTGCTCTGTGTAACTTAAAGCTGAGAACTTTGTTTCTATGAATAGTTGCAATCTAGAGCTTGTCTATTATTAGCTAATAAAGGTAGTTTGAAGATTTTGTGGGCGTTTTAATGTCTTGTAAGATCTGTTTACTGGGAGTGAAGATGTTATGCAGTAGTTGATAGTAGTGACCAATTGCTTCATATGATTTTTGTGGTAGATGTGTATAAGCAGTTTTGATTCTTTGATTGAGTCTGACTTGAACATGTTTGGCAATGTGTGTCCTTTGAGGTGACAGATATGTTTCTCAGCCTCTCTGTTCCTGAGCCTTTTCCTATAGTTCTAGATAAATGTCTCAAGATGGAACTCTTTCAGCTCTTGAAATGCTTCTTCTATTGTATTTCAATTTTTTAAGATGCTGTTTCTCTGCAACTTTTGGTATTGTTGCTGTTTGGTTTAGGTTCTCTTTCAGCTCTTGAAATTCTTGTTCTATTTGTGTTACAAGTGCTGAAGATGTTGTTTCTCTGTAGCTTTTATATAGTCTATAGCAACCAAGTAGCCAAAACTTATTGTGTTACTCTCTTAGAAAGCTCTTGCTTATTTCCTCCTTTGCCATGTAGTACAATGTTTTACTGATTGACTAATTTTGTTCTTCAGGACCCACAAAACAAGAGAGAAATACTATGTGACGAGAAGCTGAAGAAGATATTCGAAGGCAAAGATCGTGTTGGCTTCCTCGAGATTGCAAAGCTCATCGGTCCTCACTTCCTCTGATGGAATGATAGCCAGAAGTTGGAGAAGACTTTAGATTAAGATTAGTAAGTTAGGGTTTTTGCAAACAGAGTACTTGAGAAGGTTTACTTGTCTTTTTTTTTGGTGTGGCTTCAATGGATGTTATGTACTTATGTAGACTTTGCTTCCTAATATTGTTTGCGTTCTCGTTTCCATTTCAGATTCTATGTCTTGGTTTCTTTTTTGGCTTCAGTGGGTGTTATGTAGACTATCTACTACGTGGGATACAAAACAAAATACCGGTAAAAAACCTGCAGAAATTAACAAGTCAAATATAATAACTTTCATCCATCTCAAATTTAATAAATTTCTGTATATATATCTTCTTTCTTCAGCTCATATTCTGCTTCTTCCACATCTACAACATGCTTGTCCTTTTTGCATCATGTTCTGAAAATGGTTTATATGGTTTAATATATGTGAAAATGGACCAGATTGACACAATTTTACAAAAATATTGCTGGATTGACACCCTCCTTTTGGGAAAAATTAGAATGACACAATTTACTGTTTAAATTACTAAAAGCCCAAATAAAACTGTATTAGGAAATAAAAATTAATAAAACCAAAAAAAAATCGAACCAAAAGCCCAAATAAAACTGTATTAGGAAATAAAAGTTAATAAAACCAAAAAAAAATCGACCAGAATCAAAACATCCCAAACCCGACATTATTTTTTTAAACAATAGAAAACTTTGTGTCGTCCGCCAGCGAAGAACGAAGAACGAAGAACGAAGAAGAGGTTTTACAGTCACCATAAAAACCCGATTTGCCATCATCTTCCGCCGGCGATTAAGAGCTGTAATCACCGGTGTTGGGTTAAAGAGTTCCAGCGGCGAAATAAGAACTTAGCGGCTTTGGTGGTTGGTGATTTGTAATCACCAGTGTTCACTGCTCTATCCAGTTACAGACGCCGGCGTAGTTGGGTTAAGGAATTCCGGTGGCTTTGAACTTAGTGGCTTCGATGGTTGGTGATTTTCTCCGGCGGTGAGTTTTAATTGGATTATTATAATAATGAACAGAATTGTTAATTGCAATTGTAGATTAACCTTGTTTTTGTTTTGGGTCTTGCTCTTGTGACAGATTGGGTGGGCAGGATTAGGCTTTTTGTTTTGGGTCTTGCTCCTCAATAGCTTGATAATTCCGGTTAGACTTTATGATATGATTTTTTCTCCAATTATCACTGTCTACATTATGCAAGCTCTTTGATTTCCATTGAATTGTACGATGTTTGTATGATTTTAGAGTACTAAGGAGGATTTGATATACAAGTGGCATTGGACTTAACAGAAGATTAAATCAACCATCTGCAGATAATTGTCGAAACTAAAAGCAGGTATATTTTTTATCCTTCTTCACGGATGGGATTTTTGTTTTTCTGTTAGTAAATTTACAGGATTCTATCAACTATGGCAATGCTTATAATTTGCAGATTAAGATTATTGCTTTCGAGAGTTGAATGTTTGTTTTTTTACATTGGTTCTTGATGTCTATACTGCAGCTAATAGTCTGAACAAACCTTTTTTCTTCTTTTCTTGGTGACTCTTGTTTGGTGTTAGTTATACTACATCTGATTGTTGGTAGTGCGTGTCAGAATTGTGGAATATATAGTAACCAAATGGCCATGAATTGTTACGTAAGTAGTTCTCTTTTGAGATCATTGGATATCTAACATTTTGGAATGTTGGAATTGAGAAGGGTGAAGAAAAATGTTGGAATTGAGAAGGGTGAAGAAAAATGTTCCTCGGAATGAAAATCCAGGTGATTGTGGTGTGTATGCTCTTAAGTACATTGAATGTTTAGCTCTTGGGAAATCATTTGATGGGCTTTGCGATGAGAACATGTTGGCTCTTCGGATTAAGCTTGCATCGGAATTATACGACGAAGTCAGAGAATTAGCCATACCACCTAACATGACTGATTCATATCCTCAAGCTAAAGCTATTATCATCCCTTCCCTAGTTGATGAGTCCTTGTAGACTATTTTGCTTCATTTCCTTACGTTTTGTAGACTATCATTGTAGACTATTTCTTCTTTTGCATGTGAATTTGAACGTGAGAGTCATAATATAACTTGTAGACTATTTCTTTTGAATGTGAATTTTTTTCTTCTCATAATTATATAAACATAGCGACATGTAGTGTTTGTTAGCTTAACGACATGTAATGTTTTGTTATTACATTCAGCTCAAACTAAACCGGGTCAAGGGTCAACCGCATGTGAATTTGAACGTGAATGATCATAATATAACTTGTAGACTATTTCTCTTATTTTCCCCAACGAGTAAAGCATATACTCATTTTAAATTTTAAATTTGGACGTGAATGATGATAATATAACTTGAAGACTTGTAGACTATTTCTCTTATTTTTCCCACGAGTAAAGCATATACTAATGTTAAATTTTAAATTGTTACTAACAAAAGAATGGGAGAATATAAAAGAACTTTGAACTAAAAAGAGTTCTATGTCAATGAAAGCATCGTCATTTTCAACAAAAATCTAAAGAGAACTTGGGAAAATAACAAAAACTAGGAAATTATAGAGTACATGTCTTGCGATTATGTCCTACTTGGTTGCAATTACCACATGTGTATTGTTTTCTTGGCTTCTTCTTTTCCATTGCAATTTCCATTGCCGATTTGATTCTTGAATTCTTTGGTCTACCTGCTTGTTGTTTTGGAATCGGTGGTCCACCAACAAAATCTTTGTACAACTCTCCTAGAATATGATGATCTGCTTGTCGGGCACGTGTAGAGCGCTCTGTTACAGAACATGTATGTGCTGAAATAAACACACGCACCTCAAACTTTGGAAAGTGATTTAATGTTGCAGCTCTTACCCTCCACTTGCATCCTTTAACCCAACACTTGACAATCAATAGTGTTGGTCTCGATTTGTAAACAAAATAATCAAACCTTTGTACCAAGGTTAGTATCTTCAACCGTGTTTCTAGGTGCTCCTTTGTATCATACATTTGCCCAACAGCCAAATTCACAGAAGACAAGTCTACCTTTGAGACATCAACATGTTCCTTATTTTCTTCAATATAAAAAGATGAACTCATTTTCTTCATTGGCAATTTATGATCCTCTTCTTCTGGTTCTTCTTCTGGTGGAATTCCATACAGGGTAAAATTCTCATAATCAGAATCTGTTCCGTCAGAATCATCACAATAATCAAATCTACTATCATCTTCATCCATCTATTCTTCATTTGTGTCGCTGGCCATATCAAGATACTCTTCTCCAACCTGATCATTTTCATCTCTTCCTCGTTTCTTACCTATGTGATTCAAATCAGTCTGTATTTTCTTCTTCACTTCAACACAAAGTCGACCTGTATCCCTTTCCAATTGTCCAAGAAAAGTGTGCAACTGACGAGAATTATCAATAATAACTGGTGGTGTATCACCGGGTAAATCCTGCAATAACCTCTTCGAGATCTTGTAACTCAAGACAACATCAAGTACCTTGTTATCCAGCCTGTAATCCTCATATACCATTCCAATGCAATCATCAAAAAAACTGCTTTGATCGTTACATTGTAGAATTCGTGAACCTCTTTCATTATCAACAACAAACAACCATTTGTTGTTGTCAAAGATCTAATTACCACAAACGAGAATCACCTGCTTCATATTCTCTTGGTTGTATATGAATCACTTTAAAACGTGAAGGAAGGGATGAAAAAAAAAACCACCTTAAAAAGAAAATAATAGAGAAGTCGATTATGAACCCCAAAAGGAAGAAAGCATGATTAAATCCACAATGGAGAGGAGGAAGGAGGAATTTATGGAAATATAAGATGAACCCAAAAGAGAAAAAAAATTCACTCGATATAGGGGGAGGGGAGGCACGATACAAAAGAGAAAAAAGGGTAAACCCTAGATTCTCGCCATATATGGCAACTGCTACAAAAGTCTGTCGCTTAACTTAAAAAAATCTGTCACAAAAGGCACTAATAAATCTGTCATTACCCTGAAAAAAACTGTTATAAAAAATCTGTTATCAAACGCGAAATAATAGATTTGTCATTACAGATAACAAATCTGCTGTCATTATATCAACAAAAAACAAATATGTTATCATTGTATTCATGTATAATAAATCTGTTATAAAGCAGCAGATTTTTTAGTAGGAAAAAAAAACTGTCATAACATAACAAAATCTGCCATAACGTATATTGTGCATGTGGGTCAATATAGCAATTTTAAAAAGACTTTCGAAAATCTGTTACCAAACAACAAATTTTTCTTTCAATCCAAAAATCAGTCATAACTTAAAAAAAAATCTGTCACCACTAGATGTCAAACTAGCAATTATTTTTACGTTTATAAATCTGTCGCAATGTGACAGATTTTTAAGTGAAAAATAAAACTGTTACAACAATCATAAATAATCTGCCACAAAATTCCTAGAAATTTGACTAAAATAATGAAAATCTGTCATGACTTTATAAATAAGTCTGTCGCGTTAAGAAAATCTGCTGTCCACAAAAAATCTGTCGTTACACACTTCAAATAAATCTGCCATATAAAACAAATCTGCCGTCAAATTCTGCAAATTAATCTGCCATCTAAAATAAGTCTGCAAAAAAAAAACTGCCATGGACAATAAATCTGCCACTTACAAATTAATCTGCCATTACATGTATGGCAGACTTTTAAAAAAAAAAAAAAAAAAACGAAATTGCAGAAATTTTTTACCAAGGGTATTATTGACTTTTTTTTTTCCTAACAAAGCAAAAAATGGTATTTTCGGTAAGAAACTAACCCAATTGACCCTCAAATTTTAGGAACTAATCTAGCAATTAACTGCTCAATTTGGGTCAAACTAGTAATTCTCCCTTAATATATAGCAATTGAGAGCATGTTTAATCGCACTCTTTTTAGATGTGGACAAGTATGTTCTGTAAATTACCGATTTGCTTTTGCATCATGTTCTGTAAGCAGTTAGAGATCAAATTACCACTTAGACAGTCACACAGTTTTTTTTCTTTTATTAGAAAGATCAAAAGCTCATATAATTATAATAAAAATGAAAATCATTATTCTAAATAAATAAGTATATTACTGCATGATTAGTTATAAATATTTTCTAAAAAGGTGTTTGGAGAGTGTTGTTATTAATATATACCTTTTTGAATATTTGTAGAAAAAAAAAAGATTATGAAAAAAAGTGGTAGAAGATGATTATACTGTATATTGTTGAAAGAGAAAAATGTTTCTTTGATGATTATGCTGTATATCTCTTATATACAGATGAATTTCCTAAACTAAGATAAGGATACATTTAAACAATATATTTAGAGATAATGCTAAATTTCCTAAGCTCAATATTAACATTTATCATAATCTTCTAGATTCTTCTAGAAAGAGAAACATTCTCTTGATTTCCATCTTTTGGGTTTTGTCATCTCGACCTCGGTCGGTTCTCCATATCCTAATAAAAAATGAAGGAAATCTTAAAATCCTTAAAACTGGCTTGCCTCCCAAGTAACTACGATGCCACTTCGTCATTTTTGGCTTCGAGTAAGCCTTCGATCATCCAAACTGGGATATTATCCAAGATCATCACCTGCAACGATCAAAGCCAAACAAATTGTTAAAGTAATAGCCAATTTGAAATTTAAAAAGATTTAAGCGCAAAATAGTTCAAAACACATCACCCAATTAAAACCCTAATTGATTATTAATAATAAATAAATAAAAACCCTAAATCGCAGCAGTAACTGACAGCCACGAGGAACATCGATCACTTATCTTTAGTAGAGACTCCATACTTCTCCTGCAACTTAGCTAGCTCCTCTTCCTTCTTCTTCAGGTCAACCTTCTTGCTCATCTTATTGGGATGGTAATACTGCACGATAAGGTACCGATTCGCTACCTGGAAGCCGGTGAGACGATCGACAGCTCTCTTGGCGTCGTAGATATCGTCGTAAACAACGAAGGCCGTGCCTTTTGTGGCCTTGTCGCAACCGATTCGAATCTGACGAATACCACCGTTCTCGCAGTACTTACCGAAGATATCGTACATCTCTTCGCTCGTTATGCTAAAGAGCAGGCGAGTCACCTCCGGTGGGAGCCTGATGTCTTCTGCCTTGAGTTCGCGAGGATGAGGCGGCATTGTCGTAGCTTCTCTTCTTCTTAATTCCTTAAGCCGGAGAAAAAAACTTCTCTAAGAAAAAAGAAAAGTCTAGTCTGATTTCGATCGACGTGAGTATATTTATAGGGTTGGAATTGGAACAATTTTGTAAAGGTGTGGTTGGTTATTATGGAATTAGAGTAAGCTTAACAAAAAAATACTGGCGAGGAGATATATTGACGGTGTTATTTAAATCATTAACCGAGAGGAACCTACCTAACCGATAATTTGTGATTGGTATAATATCCAATTATTGTACTGATCAACTCTAAAGTATACTGATACTAGATAAGGGCCCGCCTGATGTGCGGGTTTAAAGTTTTATAAATAACGTTATTTATAAGTTTTATTTTTGCTATAATATACTGATTTATATTCATTGACAAATCTTTTATATATGTATGTTACCATTAAAAGCGTATTATACGTCTTTTTACTTTCACTGTTGCGTAGTTTTTTAATTACTAAAATTATTGGCTCAAAAAACATTTCGAATAAAAAAATATATTACATAATATACTAATCAAAGATGTAACATCACAATAGTGTATGACCAACCATGGAGAGAACCTCGGCTCTGCCCTCTTTCCTTATGAAGAGAACCTTGCGTCCAACCTCCTCCACCATAGAGAGAACCTTGGATCCACCTTTCTCCCTTGGGAAGATAACCTTGTGTCCAACCTCCTCCACCTTCCTCTCTTGGGAAGATAATCTTGCGTCCAACCTCCTCCACCATAGAGAAAACCCCGGCTCTATCCTCCTCATGTGTAGAGAAAACATGTTCACGTCTTTTAGCTATCTCAAAATGGCTTGCTCCGACAACCAAACTAAAGATCATTTTCTAACGTCATAAAAACTTTTGATAGTAACTAATGCTAAAATTTCCAATGTATTCTTGAAAATGTCTTTGACACACCATGATGTTGCCTTTGATCTTTTCCTATGTTTTGTCCTCACTCGCACAGTTCTGACAATCACTTCCCGAATGTCACCCATCCTGAAACTACTCCAGCTAAAGCACTTTTAACTCTGGATTTTTCCCTGGTCTGAATGGTGACAGCAGATTTGGTTGTACAGAACAAACGATTTAACAATGCGGTACGGTTCAACTGCGGTTCGTGCGGGAGAAATAAATTTGCAGGACAAGTACGTTTTTCACATAATAAGCGGTGCAAAATAATGTTTGATTGGTGAAAAAAATTGTAGTGCGGATACATATTTTAATATATTAAGAATATTAGTTTAGGTAAAAATTAAAAGTCAATTGAACAAATAATTTTAATATATCGTTTATGAACTATAAATATGAAATTTTATTTATTAAAATTTAAATATATATATATATATATATTTATATATTGTAAAATAAATTAAAAAATTCGATCATAAAAAAGTATTACAAAATAAAAAGAATTATTATGGAATATATATTTTTAAATCCAGTTGTTAATATAGAATTTTTTTTTAAAGAAATTCATTTATTATTAGAATAACTGGATTTATTAATGGTTATACATGCATACTACTAAAATTACTTATATATATTACACTTTGAAATTTCATTTAAAGATAAGTTGTATGTGCCTTAGGTTGCGAATGGTGACATCATATAAGCGGTATTCGAATGTGGTTTTGTCAAAACCGCATAAATTCACCATTCATACAAAAAATTATTGATTTGCGTTTTTCAAAAAAAAAGCAAATTAGTTAAAAAACTGCAGTTTTGTAGTTAAAAATATATTGTAGTATTGTTGCGTTTTTATTCAAATCCGCTGGGTAATAAAACTGATGGTTCTTACAAAAGCGGTCAAAGACAAAAAACTGTAGTACAAAACCGCAAATCACTTTTTTTTTGAGTAACGCAAATGAATAGTGTTTTTGTATGAATGGTGACTTTATGCGGTTTTGACTGTCGTGGATTTACAGAGTAGATTAAGCCTTGAACCGCGTTTTCAAGTGAATGCATCTATTATCCAGTGGTGTTCCATAAGAGAATATGCACATTAATTAAAAAATGATTTTTATTGGAATTTTATTATTATAATAAGGGAAATTACCTAGAATATTACATAAAAGTAGGTTTATTACTTGACTAACACGTTAAGATTTTCGACTAACTAGAATAACACATAAAAGTTTACAAATTACTTCTATACCTAAGTTTTTAAAAGCATTCTAAAATTACTTCAACAAGAGAAAGAAGAAAGAAAAGGTACGTAGAACTTTTTTTTATTAAAATATGTATTAATTATTTAGCTTTTTTATTCAAAATAAATTAACATTATGTATGTGCCTTAGGTTGCGAAGGGTGACATCATATAAGCGGTATTCCATAAATAACACATAAAAGTTTACAAATTACTTCTATACCTAAGTTGTGTGTTTTATTACGTTTTATGCCATTCTCTTTTGAAACGAAGATCTTAAAAGGGGAAAATAAAAGATCATAAAGCTAAATCGATCCCTTGAATCTTTGTGTTGTTTGTCTTACGATAGTTGGGTTGAGATCGGCTATTTTTAGAAACTATTTGGATAGCTTGCGGCGTGAAAAGAATCAGTTTGGAGGACGTTTGGCTGGAGGACCACTGACGGCGAGTTGACGGCGAGGTGGTTTGAAGTACAGGAGGAGAGAAATATAGCGATTTGCTCTGAGGTAAATTTCTATATCGTGGTTTAGTCTCTATTGCTTACTGTTTTCTAAGATTTCGAGTATTACATAGTAGGCCTTGTATTTTGTGGAAGGTAATTTCTGACGAAACTCATGTTAGTTTTCTGTATGTCGTTGAGCTCTGTTTTTCGGAAGATATTTGTGTGACTTCATGTTGCTTCGTTGATAATCTAAGCAACAGATGTTTTGTGATATTGAATTAATAACAAAACGAATGCTTCTGTCATAGTTATGGGGTCAAGCAATGATGCGAAGAGGTATCCAAGTAGGCTGTATCGGGATGGTAAATTCCCACTGCAGATCAGAAGCATGCACCATGATTGTAGTTTGCCCAATATAGCTGGTTTGAAAGGCTACGTGGGTGATGAGGTGTACGACAAAATAAGAAAGAATTCGCAGCTGGGAGTGTTATTGGATCTAGCGAAATCCAACTACTTGTTTTGTGGAAAGACCATTCATTATCTATTGTCCAATCAATTGTCAATAGATATTCCATCGGAGGTATGGTTTTTGGTTGGAGGTAAGCCGCTGAGGTTCTCTCTATATGAATATGAAGAAATTAGTGGTTTGAATTGTGAGAAGATTGATGAATCAGAGTGTGAAGTTGATCATACACCTTTATGGGCGGCTTTAAAGGTGAAAGCTTTAATGGACCCAACTGGGAGGAGCTAGTTGACGGTTTGAGAAGCTGCCATGGGTGGTCTGATGAAATGAAGACGCAGATTGTTCGGTTGTATCTTGTTCATGTTGGAGTGCTTGGTTTATCAAGGAACAGTAGGATACCTCTGGAATACCTAAAAAGGGCGTTGAATGAAGAAGCATTTGAGAGTTTTCAATGGGGTAGGGTTGGATTCAATTAAAGTCCTTAGGTTACCTAACAATGCTTATACCCTCCATGGATGTGTCCATGTATTTCTGATATGGGCATTTGAGAGCGTGAAGGTGTTTGGGGCTAGCTACGGAATGTAAGAGAAGGTGTAGATTTGCCTCTGTTAAGGTGGAGAGGAGGGAGGCCAAGGAAGGATATTGAAGCCTTCATATCCGGGAGCAAACTCCTTAATAATGGGGAGGTATGCCTTCAATTTACGTATACATTATTTGTCTGCATTTGTTCTTTCAGATAGCATATTCTTTCAGGTGAATCATTTATTACCTAAACCTTTGGAGTTCATATATCCAGATTGGCCAGGATAGTATTCTGTGTATGGTGTAGGGGAAGGTTTGAAGAAGAAACTGGATAATTTGCTGTTGGACGTGATCAATGGCGAAGTGGATGAAAGAGAATGGGATTGTATAAAAAAAAGGAAGGGGGAACATACGAAGAAGAGGGAGAGGAGGCAACCTGTTGCAGGGGTAAGTGACGATGATTTCGTTGAAACAGCCCCAGCCAGCATCCGTAATGTCCCCAATAATGCGAAGGAGCAGAAAGAAAGTGTTGGGGACAAATGTTCAGCAGAGAAGGCGTCTGGAGATAAGCATTCAGGTGTGCAAGGTGAAGATGGTAGTGGAAGGTTATTTACTATGGTTGAAACACTAGGGGCGAAAATGGATAATATTCAGATATCATTTTCTAGAGCAATAGCGGAAGTTTTGTTCAAACTTCAAGGTATGGAGAGTAGGATGGGTAACTTTGAGAGTGAAGTTCAACTTTTGAAGAAAGTTGTTATCAACTCAACGGATGGAGGAGCGCATACGCAAGGACCTCGTACATTAAGAAATGACGAACCAAAAATAGAGGAGGTATGATCTGCGTACCGTATTGATAAAATTGTTATTATATATCTAGTGTTCAGTATGAAGTCTTTGTATTTATCTATTCGAGGAAACAATATTAATTTCAGTATTGTAAAGTTGTATAATTTTGTAATTATTTTGATATATGATTTTTTTCGTACACACAATTTAGCAATTTGTACATTTTGTCTCTAGTTTAACAGCGTCATATTATATTTCAAATGTCTTGTATATAACGTCAAATACATGTTTTTTTTCAAGTCATGGCTATATCAGATAAATCATTCCGACAAGGATGGTTATAAAGTTGCTAGTTGTGTTAGGAATCCGTTAGCCATTAAGGATAAGGTCATGTGGTCTGGGATTATTAAAATCGAACCAGAGGACAACGCAGCCGCGAGTGTAGAGCGAATTCTAAAGCAGATGGTAGACAGTGTACAGCGTGGCAAAAGATTACAGAGTTGGGAGACAGAGGAAGGTGATAAAAGAGCAAAGTATAATGACAAAGTAGATGGAGCAGGTGCTCAACCCGTTCCTATTAATGTTATCCATCCGGTAAGTGGTGGTAATCCTGTATGGTCGGATCGAAAGTGCGAATCTGTTGTGGATTTAACCGAGGGGACCAGTACTCCTGCATCATCTCATACACTGAAAGATAAGGAGAAAGCCAGGTAGTTTGCACATTTGTTACAAAAGGTGTTTCCTCCCTCAAGAAAGCTTGATCTTCTATTAGTAGATCCAGTGGGCATTAACATAGGGTTAAGCCCTAATGACGAATCAATGCGAGCTGCATTAATTACCCGACGTGAAAGCCACACTGTAGTCCTATCTCCCACAGTGTACGATCCTTTTATTGAGGCAAGTCCTGTGAAAATTGCAAAGCTGATGTCCTTCCTAACTGATGATTTGTAAGTCTTCATTTAGAGTTGTATATAATTAGTGTCTATATTTGGATTTGAGGACTACGATTTATAACTGATTTGTTAATTTTGGTATTCAGGGCTAAAGTACCTTGCACTGGAAATGCCGAATTTTATTTTCGCCTCCTGACCCCTAAACAATTGTGGCCAACTACAACATTCGGCTGGTTATGGGATGCGGTAAGCTTCGTAGTTTTGTTCCATAACATTTGACGCAGTTAACTATGGTATACTAATGCCTGATAGATGTCACTCGTGTTGCAGCACATGGTTACATGTATGCATATGTTCCATATTAGGGGGACGCAAACGCAATCCCCATATAAAACAGATCGTATTGCTTTTCTCGATCCTTTGTTTGTTAGTATGTGGGCATTCGAATTCGCTCAAATGGAAGCCTCTAATCAATGGGTTTTTGGAGAAGGTTGTTTTGAGACGTACGTGGGAAGGCTGCCAAAATACGGAATGACACACAAGGTGTGGGTTGACGATGTAGACACCCTGCTCTTCCCATACAACCTCGATAACAACCATTGGGTAGCCATCGAAGCTGACTTAGTCCAGCGAAGGCTAAGAGTTTACGATAGCATAAACAGCGGTAGAACCGACGAGAGTCTACAAAAGAAGTGTAAGCCGTTCGCAAAAATGATCCCACGCTTGATACAAGCATATAACCGGAGGTACAAAGATGAGAATATCGGGGCGGTGGCATTTAGTTACTACCGGGTTAAAACACTCCCACAGAACTATCAACAAGGTGACTGTGGTGTGTACACGTTGAAGTGCTTAGAGTGTATAGCTCTTGGACTAAATTACACAGGCCTATGTGATGTGGCCATGCCTTCTACTAGGATGAAACTTGCTGCAGACGTGTTTGATGAGGTCCGAGACCGAGATTGCTTTCTCCAACTAGATGCTACGTCGGAGACATTAGATTATCGGGAAGCTGAGTTCAACTCGGGATCAAAAAGTTGAAGAAGTTAGGTTCCATGTACATTACCAGAGCAGTATGATTTTGCAAAATTGAAGATTGGTTTTACGCGTGTTGCTAATAGAAGATGCGTGTTTGGTCATTTTTTTGGTAACATGTGGGATTTGAGGATGTCGTTCTTAGATTATCCGAGGTCTGGTCACTCACATAGCTCCTATCGGTTGTTTGTAAACCCTCTTTAGGTGTAGTGTTTTTTGTATATTGCAGGAACTAGATATGTATCATTATGACGTCTTTCTAACCAGTATTAGTATATGTTAGGCCTTTATCAGATGTGTACGTATCATCAACTAAGTACCATAGACGTCCATCGCGAAATTCTTTCGGAAATTGTCAATATTGTTGTCGGTGATCTTCAAGCAATCAGCCATCGGTTTACCCATGCTCAACAGTTCTAAAAACTTCATATTATAAGGTCTACAATCTCCCGTCCTCAAGTTTTGTCCTACTTGGCTAACCCTTTCAGCGGTAAATGGATCAACAGGGTAATTGACATCGATAACCCTCTGAAGTAGGTACGGTATCATCATAATCACCGGCTTGATCCGGGACATTGCAAGAGTTTCTCTGGCGGAGGTCATCAAAGGATCATAAATGGAAACATGTCTCGTTTTAAGATTTATGCCCACTCCTACCCAATGCGTAGATTTCCAGTTCATTGGAGCATATATAACATCGACATCTGTAACCCACTTCAACCTTGGTTTGTGGTGCATCCATTCCCCATTGACGATGTCAATGAGTACTTTGTCCCACCTGAAATTCCGTTTCGCCGTGGACCTGTTGAATGCTTGGAACCTTCTTGTCAACTCGTTAAAGAGAACGGAGTCCAAAATTACGGTCCTTTGTTTTATCATTTCTTCTCCGTTTTTGTGCCACAACGTTAGGGCAATCATCTCCATGTGCTGCAGATGCAGTTAAACGCAAACCGGTCGAATTTAAATCCAATAAGAAACCATGAACACACCTAAATCGTGTAGTTAAAGTTTAAAATATGTACCTGACTATGGATCCATTTTTGGGACGATATAAGAGTAGAGAAGAATAGGCTATCTGCCTTGTGGAATCCGAAAATGTGGTGTACCCTGCAAAATTTTGTAATTATGAATATCCTATATCAATGATTGAGCATACCAATTATGTCATCTGAGTAATATATACTACACTTACACATTATCTTGTTTTATCAACTCGGTGAATTTGGCGAATTTAACATCATCAACATCTTCCATCGGGTCATATGAAACCCACCTGCTTTTATCACTATGGCTTCGGATGGTTGATTCGCACATATCTCCATTATCACTTCTTCTGCCCGTCCTGTTTCATCCACAATAATAACCGACTGCGGCACTAAATTGTCTGAGTCACCGGGAATACATTCCTCCCCTGGACTTTGATCTGGTTAACCTCTAGTCTCTTTACAGCCCTCTTCGACATCGCTTTCGTTGTGTATTGCTTGGTCTCCGGCATAATAAGATGTACGTACATAGATTAATTGTGATGTACACTTGACCATCTAAGTAGACACTATAAATATTACAAATAGTCAAAATAAAAATAAGTTTGAAATTTGCCAGTGGTTGAACGTCAACTGTAGTTTCTATTTGTACATGTCCATCAGTTTTGTTACAGCCCTCCTCGACATTGCTTTCCTTTTGTAGTGCTTGGACTTCGGCTTAATAAGATGTACGTACATAGATTCATACTTACGTACACTAATGTCACAAATAATCGAAATCAAAAAAGTTAGACACTTGCCTCTTGTTGAGCGTCAACTGCAGTTTCATTTTCTACAGGTTTTTCGGTTTTGTTACAACCCTCATCTGACTCGCCTTCCTGACGTCTTATGTCCCCTCCGTTACTGTTAAACCACTCAACTTTTCCGCCTTCTTGATGCAGTTCTTCCCCATCCACCTATTCAAAATAATGAAACTTTTAAGACGCGTGTTTGTAGTAGGAACTTGGTACAAAATACATTTTTACACGTTTAGATTAGAGGAGATAAACAAATAACCGAATATATATGAAACCCACAGATGGTTATCCCTTTTATGGTTACTTCCTGACCTACCATTTTGTTACAATGCAGATCAGATTCCATTTTAGTATTCAGCTGCAGCAATATATGTTCAATTAAAGGTGGACAATGCTTTATTACGAATATGGCCTCCAACTGAAGAATCACCACTGACAAAGTGTTGACCATCTATGGCATCCTTCGAACCATCAGTATTCCGATCACCCTGTGTACACCACGATAGCAACATAATTTAATATATGTAAGTAGTAAAAAAATTACAACCCTTAAGCTATTTGTCATATCAACCTTAGCAGTGTCAGCGCATCCCTTGTTTCTGACCTTCTCTCCCTTTTTTTTTCATAACCATTACTGAACTCATTCTTCGAAACTTTTTAGTTTTCCCTCTTCTTTTTTTGAATACTTCTTCTCTGAAACTGTATGCGAAGCATAAGAAGGTTCCCCATATTCGTTTCTTTTAACCTCCAATAGTGCAGCTCTTATCTCCTTGCGGATCTCTGTACGTACGAAAATCTCCATGTTTGCCTGATTTTCCTTTATCAGTGCTTCTTGTTTCCTGTAGAACCGGCTTAGTTCCGCCGCATACCTTTAAATTGGTCATCGTCCACATCAACAACGGGCGTACCCCCCGGTCGCACATCATGTCTCCTTGTGCTCTTCTCTTTTTTATTGTCAATTATTGCGGTGTCTGCTCTTTTCCTCTTTCGACAGTCAACTGTAACTATATCACCAATTAACCATTAATTAAAAAAAAAAATTAAATTTAAAATGAAGCCCGTTGTAATGTATAAATGTCAACAAACCTTTCTCTTCGGGACGTATCTGTTTTGGACACCTATCATCACCTCCCATCCATATTGCCTCATCCCATTTGTGGCTAGCTTTAATAAGATTTTCAATGTTGTCAACTTGATGGTCTTCCTCTTCGTCACGCCACGCCAATTCTCCACTATCACAATGCTCCCCACTACCAACCATCCGTCTAATAACCACATATAAGATGATTACAAAAATATATACATTTTACGAAACTTATAGCTTCAAGTCGTTTACGTATTATATCAACCAACTACATACCTCTTTAGCAGCCTCACATGCGAAGATGTCTGCTGTCTTGATTGGGCGCAGTTTAGCCAGATTGTGGATCGATCTTTGATTAAACGCCTGATCTTGAACGTCAGATGGTACTAATCTTGCAAGTGATGGGACAGATTGAAAAGCCAGCAGCTGTGCTAGAGGAAATCCATGAACAACAACTGATTGTTGCTTGAAAATATTCACTAAACTGTCTACGTCTGCTGGACATTTAAATCCTGTAATAGTCTCCAGCGTCCGTTCAAATGACAACCTTCCCCATGGATATTTGAAAAAAAATCAATATTCTTGGTCATCTCCACTGTCTTCGGATCTGGTTTTACTGGTTGTGTGACGCATGTTAGAACTCCATCAACTATTATTATCAGCGCTAAAGCTAGTTTCTGCCACGTTTCCATTTCCTCAGTCTCCAACCTTTTTACCAACTCGGAGATCGTTGGTTCTTTGTTTTCCCCGAATAGTACATCCCAAACAGTCTTACATCCTTTATCCGTTTTTGTAGCTCTTTTCACATCTCTCTTTTTTGGATAATTTCCACATTCGAGACCTGTCAACTCTGCAAATTCCTGTAATCCAAACTTGATTGGATTGCCACCAAACACAATCCACATATCATGCCGCTTTTTGGTCACCAATTGACGGCAAACAAATCCATGAACTAGTTTACCGGAGAACGAGGTCTTGTTCGCAGGGATACGAAAAAGCTGCCCAAATGGAGACTTTAACAAGTTTTCCATTTCTTTTGTTCCACTCAGCACCCTCGATATTGTAGAAAGATATTCCGGTTTTGAATACGCATTGATCTTGGTTTTGAGAGGGTAATGGTCAAGAGCAAATAACCTCCTCGGTAGATCCAAGCTCAATTGAGGAACGATCTCTACTTCTTCGGGATCCATCCTATCACCAAGAAGTAACGTACATATTAGTATGTACGTACACTAAGCCAATGAACCCAAATACCAATGTCTACCAAAGTTCAATTCTGTTAACGATTAGGGTTATTTATCCTATGCTCGCCACAAATACACAACTATTCATCGATTTCATGACCTGGGCTACTCAAATCGATTCTTAAATGTATTTGCTAGATACTCTTCCAACCTAATATAGAATTTGGGGGAACAATCTCTCTTCCAATTTAAAGGAAGAAGTCAAGAGAAACACTTACCTTCTGAATCAACACCGGTGATGAAAGAGGAATCGAAACTAGTCGCCTTTTTTTGATTTCACCCAACCTCCGTAATCTCTTCTTCCTTAAATGTTCCGTCGCCGACTTCTATTCTCGCTCCTCTTGTAGAACTTATCCCAGATCTAAACATCTTAATTCAAAAACTCGGGATGGAAACAACCCTATCGGACATCCAAATGCGCCGTCGCAACTGAGGCCACAGTTTTCCGTCTCTTACCAAGAACGAAGATTTTGCTCTACTACTAAACAATTTTAAAATATTTTTTTTTTAAACAGTGCAACGGTTGAGCTTTTCTTATTTTTATTCAAATTATACAGTTCTTCAACGTTATTGGTTCATTTACACTATATATCAGCCTTTATTAGTGAGGTTAAACCATCATTCACTATTCCTTGATGTTTTAAAAAGTTTTACATTGAATTGGTTTGTTAAAATTACCAATCTATTTTCTGCCTATATATAACGTCGACTATAGGGTCATAATTAAGTAGTGCATGTGATGTATCGTCTTCGCTTAACCGGCAGTTACACGTGTTAATTATCTAAATGCGATGTATCTGTATGGAATGCAGTCACGACGTTTCGAAAAGCCACAATATGGATTATCCATTTGTGTTTGTTCGCTGCTTATATAAGAAGACAAATACACACCCGGTGAAGTATGTATTCGTCTCTCAAAACCAAAATATCACCCGCAAATTAAACATAAGTGCAACAAAGTTATGGTGCATTTCGACAGGCTATCCGATCTCCAGACGTGGCGCTCTGATTGGAAGGTTTCTGTTAAGATCATCCGCAAGGGGAGAAAGAGAGAAGCGGACATCATCACCTTTGAAATGGTTGTTTTGGATGTTTTCCTAAGTGACTCGTCTCATCATCATATTATATGCACTTAATATCAAATGATTCATACATCATGGTTGAACTTTTTCCAGCACCGTAGGGAGATAAGATGCAGGCAACAATCAGCGAGGACCTGTTGCCTCAGTTCTGTACGGGGATTGAGGAGGGTTCGTGGAAAACCTTCTCAAATTTCGTCGTCACTGACGACACATCCGCTGTGAAGGTCGTGGCTTCCAACTACCGGATCAAATTCACTGCTGACATGGTTGTGGACAACATTCGTTGCTTGTCGAGCAATCACTACATCGACTACGTCCCCTTCGACAAAATTTACGAATGATGGTCTCCTTGGACCCAGAACTGCTGCTTAGGTAACGTTGCATTCTGTTGTTCCGTTTTTTTAATATCATATCCAGTACCATAATTCTAATGACATGACATCATAGACACCATGAGGCAAGTTACTCACGTCGAACGAAGAATATTGGTGGACGATCCAACTGCTCCACGGTTTGCCGAGAGAACCCGGTTGATACGGTTTTCATTGATGAATCTTGAGTGAGTCGTTTTCGCGATTATTACCTTTCACACACTTTAAAGATATAACAGGCTATTAACGTAATGTGTCTCTGTGGGTAGGGGTCATCACTTGCAATGTGTGGGTTATGATGAAATGGTCGATGATTTCGCCCGCAATTTTTGGCTATGCGGAGGCAAACCATTTGTAGTCTTGCGATTCTGGAAGGCCAAGTTTAAGGATGGAGGTACGGATTACGCAAACGTATTTAAAACAATTCAATCACCTTTTAAATATAAGAGTGCTACATAAAACTAATTTTGGTTACCCTTTTTCCTTATTTTTCCACACCGCAGGAGGGATGGAAGTGGTTAGTCAACCGGGTGTCTCTAAAGTGATATTTGAACCACCCTTCCCTGAGGTTAGCGATTTCAAACTCTGGTTTGAATACTTCGACCAGCGCGAGCGGACTGACGACAATTCGTAGCCTATGTTTCCATTTGTCAATGTTGCTTACACTCCAAACTTTTAAACCACGTCGCTGAACTCTTTATATTATCTTCATTACCTACATACCAACAATCTATCTTACGTGGATAGGAATAATTTGATGTAAAATGTTGTGTGTATTATGCATGGTTAATTATATATTTTTATTTTTATTTGGTAAGCATCTTCCTAATACTGCCAACCTTTAATGTTAAACGTATGTGTACATTTGTGTACAAATGTTTATGTTTAATTTCAAGGGTTTGGTCGATAATAATAACACGACAACGTTTCAAACAGTCCTTTTTTTAGACGAGAAAAAATGTGACTAAACCAAACATAATGTTTAAAACTTGATGTTAAACAATTAAACCACAACCCAAAGTACTACTAATAAAACAACCAATCTACTTGAAAAAATAGGTCATTGTTGCTAGTATAACCAAAGTCGCAACAAACACATTGGTCAGTTTTAACTCCATAGTTAATCCATCACTCTTGTACGCAATCAACGCCTTCATCCTTTCCAACTCCATCTGATTTTCCTTGTGCATATTTAAGATGTTAGCAATCTCCTCTTTTTGTCCCTGAAGCGCTTCACGCATTTGATTCAAACTAGTTAACTTTAGAAGATATTCCTTCACTGTTTTCAGTTTCTCCATCATAGCTTCATCCCACCATTTAAAAATGTGATAGTCCCCATCCTATAATTTTTTTTTTAATTTTTTAAACAAAAACCTCAAATTATGCAAATAAATATGATCTTTATGCAACCTCGGGGAAACTGTACGTCACTTACCTCTCTATTTCTACAAGTGTAGTGGAGCTTCCCTGGGTTTGTCCTTGTAAAAGAAGGTTGTAGCTTTGGCCTTTCACCATAGTAACAAACAGCCGGGATCCCATACTCCGCATCGTCATACTCAACTGGAGTCGTGTTTGTTAAAGCAGACATTGAGATCGAAACAGAGAACGTAAATGAAGGAGAGAAAATTAAAAAAGGCACGTTCAACTATTAACAGATATTCCAACTCCTCAATCTAGTCCAGCATCTACGGCAGCGGCTGTCTCTGTCTTCCCCAAATCTATTTAATGAACCCTAATTTTGATTTCGTTTATAAGATCGATTTTGTTCAGTTCGGTTTATAGAACATTAGGTTTTGTGTCGTTTTTCTAGTGTAAAACAGCAAGAAATTTCACAGCTTGTGTCGTTCTCGAAGAGAAACAAACGGCGTCGTTTGGTTGATAATTATGTGTGTTTAACTGGTGAAACAACCTACACGTCATCTATACAGGGATAGACTATATTTTGTGTGGGCCATTCTTGTTTGTTGGGTAGGCCTCTTGGTTATAGTGCCGAAAAAACCTCACGGGTTGGTTTTGACACAAAACCAAAGTTATCTAATCAAAGTAACGTAAGTCACAGTAGTTGGTGATTGTTTTCCTTTCAAATCTAAACGAGTTTGCTAATTTAGCTTTCACCCGGGATTATGACAATAACACGGTATGGTTAAGTACAACACGTAACGTATAATTTAACCCTGTTTTCCAACGGGTTTGCTAGGGTGCTTAGTTCCCTTAGGAAGTATGTAATTATGGATACTTAGTAAATCGAGCAAGGTTTACTAAAACAGAGTTCATGAACGACACATTAATTAACATCTTCAATACATAGTAATTTAATCATATAATGAAACATACGTTTTATAGAAGTGAACCGACAATACACCTAAAGGATTTCACATATAGATTTCGCCACCCACCACACTCCGCAATTTACACAGAAAATGTCATAATAACGTGTGTTGGTCGATAACCTGCCCCATTTCAAACAACTACGCATGGCACAGTCCGGGAAACGGAGCAACGAACTGGAGGGATATACTAGTGAATCTGTGTACGTGTTTTTACGCGCCGTCTTAAATGTACACAACCATTGGAACAGATCTTTCCCGATAAGCCGTACTCCCTCTGATTGGAGTGGATAGTGATGTGCATCAAATTGGTGAAGAAAGCGAACCGCCATCTGCTCTTCTCCATATAACATAGAGAAAATCCCACATGCAAGAGTGGCCTTGGCTTCTTCGGGAATGTTTTTTTTAGTAGTGCGATACCTCGCTGAATGTCTTGGTGCTCGGCAACAACCCGTAGCCCCTCGTTGTAGATTGCTAATAAGTTCCCTGCGTCTAAACATTTTTCGAAAATACGCATGTGCATCCCTTCTTCCTGGCGTTCACCATTTGGCTTCCTTGTCGTTTGAAATGAAGAAGGATGCCAACAGATGTGGTAGATGTTGGCAACCTTTAGAACTTCGGGGGCAAGCACCGTTTCCACTCCTCGACGACCAGCCTTTAATAATGGAGCAAGATACGATAACCCATCAACTACGAGATGCCTGGCTATTTTGATCAAGATCTCGTCTGGCAGATCAGGCTTGTTACGCCTAGAATTCGCCATTTTTTTGCAGTTAAGTAAACTAATAGCAATATGTGCAGATACATATACACGGAAACTACAGCCTACCCACTAATAAAACCTACGATGTGCGGGTGGTTGGGGAGTTTGGCGAAAATCCTGGGAATTTATGCTAGTTTCTATATGACGTCGTTTTAAGTGTCTTGTTTTTTTAGAATTATTAAAAATTTACAATGTAAATTTGTTTCCACATAGTAAATCACGATGCCACATCACATAATCACCCCCACGTCACTATGTGGACTTGTCAATTTTGAGTTATCGGATTTGAAATTCATTATATTCGAATTAGCTAAATAATTGCTGTAACTCACCCATCAACTAACCCTATACTTAGAAATGACATTTGTAAGTTTTCCAATGTGACAACTTCGATGTGAAAGTCATATTTATTGTTGCTTCGATATGATAGTTTTCTCATCATTATGTTTACTTGGTGTGTCCAGTAACGTAATTATCATCACTTCCTCCCAACGAGATCAATCCAAAGGGATGTAACTTTGGGGGAAACAAATTATATATGTGTTATATTCTAGAATATATAACAAATATTCCCAACTAACTAATCAACTATTCATGCATATATAGGTCACTTCTAACGTTTCTGTCCTATCCTGTTTATCAGGCATATATAAGTGCTTCAAATTTTTTTAACAATTTTTAATAAGCTCCCTGATCTGCCTGATGATATTTTTATTGATGGTCAGGCTTCTCGTAGTTGATGGGTTGGTGTACTTTGCAGACTTGCACCAATCTTAAGGTTGTTAGTTGCTAACATATACAACATGCTTGTGGTATTTTTCCTATAGTCTGTGTTGCTATTCACTTGTTTTGAATGTACGGTTATTTAAGCTTGCGTACGTAGACTACTACCACAATAAATTATGACTCCCAACGTACATCAAGGTAGGTGTGGGGAATTAATTATAAAATATAACATTAAAGATTCTACTTATTATTCAGAGATAGTACAAGCATTCATATCATTAAGTTAATACAATATTTGAAATAGAAAACAACATTTGGTTACTTTATTTGGACATTTTTCAATGTTCATTCCCCGGACAGTCTGACGAAAGTCTGCATTGTTTCTGTATGAGTTCCGGAGCTTTCTCCTTCCTGGGAAATTGTTTCAATTTGTGTCCCTGCACTCTCCCCATCCGGTCCCATCACATTGTTAATGTGGTAATGTACTGCAAACTCACATCTATAAGTAAAAAAAAAATGTACAAGTGAGATTGTGAACAATATGAACACATACGCTTTCATACCAATTATTAATAATATCAACTTACATATGCTTGTGATGTTCAAGTCCTTCGAAATCTGCTCGAATGAAGATTCTAGAAGACGCTTCGGTGTGTACAAGACATGGTATGCCTACACACATTTACCGTAATTGAGTGGCTAGACAAATTACATGTATTTGCTTCTATCATATCAATTTACTCAGACGTACCTTCATATCTTCCAACCTTAAAGAACCGGAAAACACAAAACACTGGTTCGGATTTGTGGAGAACATGACATCCCTTTGATTCCCAATCAGAGAGGAATTGATGGGCATAGAAGTCTGTGAGACGACATTTGATACTTTCATTCCTGCATTAACGCACAGTTGATATCAAAGTTAAATCTATGAAGTTCATATATATATATATATATATTACTGTGTTTATAGCATAATAGGTCCTTAACCTGCCATTCAGGAGAGTGAAGACAACTTCAATACACCTGCCATCGTGACGTCTTCTTATGACGTCCACATTTACGATGCACCCACAAACATCTAGCGCGGGAAAAAAAATTTGAGATGTAACGTTTATTTTGTACTTTTCCAAATGATACATTTCAAACCCTAGTTCTAAACTGACCAAACGACCACTAAATTAATCTCAGCAACCCTCGCAAGTTCATAATTTCACGGATATTAATATATACATACTAAAGAAATTATAGATAAAACATACCGAAAGATGCGGGATGAGTAATTCTGCCACTAGTTATATCATCGATATCCTCGAAGCGGAAGTAATTTTTGTGATTCGAAGGTTGGATCACATCCATGGTTGACTCATGCGTAAACTTGATTTGGTATGGGTGATGAGTATTCCTCTCCTTGAGAGTTGGCTTGATTAATATAAACTCCCGAATATCGTACCAGGCACCGATTTCAGGGTTTGGCGGGATATTTGGGAATTCACCCTGTAGAAACACCACTTCGATTGTGGAACCCTTCATAACAGATAAATTGGTATACATCAAAAACTGTTGGATTTAGCGAAATAAGAAAGACTTGTTTAACTAACCTCTTCATCCACAAGTAGGAGAACCCGTTTTACAAAGCATTCGCGAATCGACCAAGCGTTCAACACCTTGGCGTGGATACACCAACACCAATTCCTTCTCTCGCGATCCAGTTCAGCAATACGATCGGTTCTGAAGCTCATGGTGCTCTCAGATTTTGGATCTCTCTTACTTTAAACCGTGTTAGGAAAGACGAAGGTTGAGAGCAATTTAAATATTTACGGAGAGCCACAACTCGAAACGACGCGGCCTTTCGACTTTCCATGGTGTCAGTTTATTAAGACCCCAAATGTACGTTCCCAATGTAGTGTACGTACATATGTATAGTTTGTATATTTACAACACTAACAAATAACCGGGAATCATAAATTAAGAACGAGATCCCGACCAAAAGAAAAGAGGATATCGCTAAGCCGACACCTTAACCATTAAACTCCTAAATATTAACAAGCATCGATAGACCATAGTTTTGTTTCCCTCAATTCGAAACCCTGTACCATAATTTTGATAAACACTTCAAGAGATGGTTTAATCGGGCTTGTTTTAAATAATATTGGGTTAGTAGCGGTTTCGGATTTACAATTCAAGTAAACCAAGCGTACACCGAATTTTAATCATTAAATGTTGTAAAATAGTGTTTCTTTATATGATTTCAACTTCAAAGCATATCACCTAGAAAGCATATCAAGCAGAGGAGATCAAGTGTTTCAAGCAGATTAAGCAGAATAAAAGTAGATCAAATATTTAGCTGTTCATGTCCAAATTAAGGGTGAAGAGCATAAAAAAACTGTTGACAAGTTATGCATGTATTTCTCATGCATTTACCACAAAAAGACAAATAAAATAAAGTTAAAAATAATATATATCTTGAATGGTAACTTATAAAGTGATAAGAGGTCTTGATGCTTTTCACCCTTGATCTGCACTTGAACAGCCAAATAATTGATTTATTATGCTTTCTCCATTCAAGACCTTACTCGTGTAAATTTATTTGTAAAATATGCTAGTGCGGAATCGTGTCCTTTTCTACAAACCGGATTTGAGTCGAATTATATACGAACTACACAAATTTTCCACTTTTCACGTTCGGAACAGCCAAAGCTATTGCATTAAATGCGTCAAGTACGTGCAGTGATTTGACATCTTCTTTTGTGGAAAGTCGTTCTTACTTAAATATTGAAATGACTCTTATCTCATCATAGTGTTTACTGAACACTTTTTAAGCAAGTAATAATCATAAACTTTGCCCAACGAGTACAATATACTTTTTATCTAAACGAAATATATTTTTGGTTACCGAGGCGACGAGAGATCAACCTTTATCTTGTGAACCAGTATTCTGTTACGTAAGCATTACGTACTCCTTTTTCCAACTAATACAGTGTAACTTATACTTCATTATGCATTGGGCTAAAAGGACACGTAGAGTAATATAGTTAACGCATTATATTGTATAGTATATATACAAATTTCACCACCTAACTCCTCTGTTGTTGAAGCATATATAATAATTACGATAACAAAATCTCTCCAAAAAAAAAAAATGGCGAAAACATACAATAAGCTCCCATATCTCCCTGATGATATTTTACTCGAAATCGTTAGGCTTCTCGCAGTAGATGGGCTGTTGCACCTTGCTCCAATTTTAAAGTCGGGTCGGCGAGGACTGAAGACGGTGCTTGACCCCTATGTTCTAAAGGATGCAAACATCTACAACATCTGTAGGCATCCGTTATTGATCCAAACGTCAGACGACCCAAATGGTGGCCCACAAGATAAAGGGATTCATAGGCGTATATTCAAAAAATGCTTCAAAGCTGGAAACGAAGTTGCAATCTACTACGAGGGCCTCCGGACTGTTGCGGAGGAGAGAGATATCAAGCGAGGCATTTCTATTCTATCTCGTAACGTTCCTGCAGACGCTGAGGCAACACTGGCATGTGGTATTTTTTTCTATGTTATATGGAAACGAACAGATGGCGGTTCATTTTCTTCACTTATTTGATGCACATCACTTTCCTCTCAAATCGCATGGGGTCAGATTTGTCGGCAAGTCTGTGTTTCGACTGTTGTTTACATACCAGGTGGCACTTCAAAACACGTTCATAGATAAACTAGTCTATCCATCTACTCACCTGATCCCTAACCCGGACTGTGCCGCCATCTGTTGTATCCAATCCGGTTTCTTCTCTATAAACTTTCGAGATTACGACATCTTGTGTACTAATTGCGGACTTTGGTGGTTGGCGAAATCTATATGTGAAATCCTTTAGTTCTATAATCTCCTTTGTGTCTTTAAAGTTTTTAGTTTTTGTTGTAATGTACGGTTGTTTACGTCTGGGTACGTACATGTGAACTTATATGAGCGGTGGTACGCACATCGATTATTTTTTGGAAATGTTATTATGAAGTATAAGTAAAACGAACGACAGACAAGGTCATGGTTATTTCGTATTATGGTTGTCCTTTATTTAAATCCCGTTCGATAACAGATAATTTATATTAATTTGACATCGTCAGCAGGAACCGTCGCACATTCATTCCGACTATGCAGCATATATGGTAATTAGATAAAACAAAACGATATGTACAGGACTAGTCCATGTGCACGTACACGTCCCACATAATAAAACTTGTTTGTCACCGTGTACGATGCCCTGTTTCGGTGTACATACAAAACTGTATCGTTGTGGGAATGTGGTTGATGGCATACGTCTGTGTACAATAGCGGATAACACTAAATATAATACATTGGTTGATCATTGATGTTCATATATTTTACCATGTTTTCCCTTAATATATTCACATCTTTTGCATCTTTTGCTATCCATTTTGACCATTATTGCATAGCTTTAGGACTAATCATGCATTAGAGTTTAGTTGCATTGCATTTGCATCTTTTCATGCATAAACAGGTGATTTTGGAGCTTAAGTAGCATGGAAGTAATGCTGAGGAAAAGTGAAGCAATCATGAAGGGAAGGCAAGAGAGTTAAGGCTGAAGAACCAACGTCCGGAGTCCAACTTGACTGCACACTCGACCAGACACTCGACCGTGTGCTGAGGAGGACTCGACCGAGTGGAGGATGCACGTGAGATGCCAGCTCGACCTGCCACTCGACCGAGCACATGTCGAGTTGACCGAGCCGTTGACTATTTTGTCTTTTAGTAATTTTAGGGCTTCCACTCCCTCTCCTATAAAAAGCCTTGTACCTGGAGCCACCAAAAGAGTCCAGCTTTTTAGATATTCTCTAAACCTAGTTTTTACCCTTTTGGGAATTATTCCTTTTGCACTTTTATTTTTCTTAGATCTTGTACTTGTTTTTAAGGAGAAAAGACTAAATTCTTCAATATTATTGGTTTCATAACTTTCTTAATATTGAGAATTCGAGTTTGATTCTTTCTCCAATATTGTAGATCTTTGTTTCATCTTTCTAATGATGCAAGTTTCGTATTTTTCTGGGTTTTTGACTTTGTTCATTATGTGTTCTTGTGAGTAGTTCTCTAGGATTTTGAGGATGGGTTAGGCTGGATTGATCTTGTGGTTTATTTGATTTGGTCAAGCTTGATTGTTGTAGATCTCTTCTAGGCTAGATGTTCTTAATGCTGATCCTATATCTGAGAAGGTAGGGTTTGATTTCAAGCATCTTAGCATCACACCAATGTTTAAGGAGCATAGATAAGGCTAGATCTAGAGCTTACCATTAGGCTTGCTAAGAGATTAGAGGTCTTGTTTGGTTTGAGATGTATTGCTTAATGCCTGCTTATGTAGATTCTTTACTTTGTGAGAACAAGTCTAGTGATGCATAGGTTTGATTGTTTCTTGCCATGAGAGTGGATGAAACTTGTCTTAGATTTATATGTCTAGAGATTAGCTCAAAGTTTGCTTGAGATTTGTTGACCAAGTTAGATAACCATAATGATTACTTCAGCCCATGAATCCTTCCTCAAGGCCTTCTTTGTTTATTGATTTTTAAGTCTTAATCCTGTTGCTTGCTTGTTGTTTGATTCGTTTTTGCATTGCTCTCTTTTTATTGTGTTGCTCTGTTTTTGCGTTTAGTCCAGCTCGACCCTGCACTCGATCTACACTCGATCGAGTGCTTGCTCGAGTTCTTCCCCAGAACTTTGGTTTATGATTTGTAGTTGTCCTGTCTTATCTCTAGTCTCATTCTATTTGCATTTCTGTTGCATTTACTTATTGTCCTGTTCATTATTGTCTTGCATTAGTTCATTATTGTAGTTTCTATTTCTGTTCTAGTTTCATAATAGTCATAATCATTCTGTTCCATTTACATTTAGCATATAGTTCTTGTAGTTTTACTTTCTGCACTTTGCATTTTCATGATAGGATTGTTAGTGACAAACATCCTTTACATTTGGCTTGACTTAGTCTCATATGCATGTCTTAATTGTTCACAAACACTCAGATAGGATTGACACCTCTTATACTGCAACTGCATAAGGGGAATTGAAACAACTTACCATCCATTCATTCATATCTCACCATTGCATACATTCATCATCCATCACCCACAAAGAAAGTGAGTTTCAATTTGGCGCCGTTGCCCATTTGGGTGTGTTTTTGTGACATTTAGGATCCTTATTAGTCTAAGATTAAGTTCGTTTATACACTTGTCAAGTTGCTGCACTCGAATCTTCTGTTGCTGGGTTGTCTTGAGTTTCAGGTACCCACTCGACCATCAACTCGACCACCACTCGACCGAGCAGTGATCGAGCACCTGATCGAGTCAGAAGCCGTCTCTATTTGGACACCACTTCCCAGTCGCCTTGACCACCCACACGAGCCTGAGCTCAACTGTACACCTGTTTGAGTCTGTACTCTTGTCTGTTGATGCACACAAGGTCAAAGGGGAAAGACAATCTTCAAAAGCCTCTTGACAACATCCATTGGCTGCAAAAGGGTTTGGGAAATCAGAGAAGGAGAGTAGTTCAACAACAGCAAGAGGTTCCAATCATAATGGAGCAACAAGATCCAGTTCCAAGAGCAAGGAACATTTATGTTGGAGATGCACCCAACACACACAACCAAAGAGCTGGTATTGTGCCTCCCACAGTGCCAAACAACAACTTTGAGATCAAGAGTGGATTTATTTCCATGATTCAAGCCAACAAGTTCCATGGTTTGCCAATGGAGGATCCCCTAGACCACCTTGATGAATTTGATAGAATCTGTGGTCTTACAAAGATTAATGGAGTGAGTGAAGATGGATTCAAGTAGAGGCTCTTCCCATTCTCACTTGGAGACAAGGCACACCTTTGGGAGAAGACTCTTCCTACTGGAGCAATAACCACATGGGATGCTTGCAAGAAGGCTTTCTTGGCAAAATTCTTCTCAAATGCAAGGACTGCTAGATTGAGGAATGAAATTTCTGGATTTGCTCAAAGGAACAATGAAAGCTTTTGTGAAGCTTGGGAGAGGTTTAAAGGATTTCAGACTCAGTGTCCTCACCATGGCTTCAGCAATGAGTCCCTACTTAGCACATTGTATATAGGAGTGCTTCCCAAGATCATGATGCTTCTTGACACAGCTTCTAATGGCAACTTCCTCAACAAGAATGTGGAAGAAGGCTGGGAATTAGTTGAGAACCTTGCTCAGTCAGATGACAACTATAATGAGGACTATGACAGAACCATAAGGTCATCATCAACTGATCAAGAGGACAAGTACAAGAAGGACTTGAAGATGGTCAATGAGAAGCTTGACAAGATCCTTCTTAGCCAACAAAAGTCTCTTCACTTCATTGGTGAAGAAGAGGTTCCAGTTCAAGAGGGGGAGACTGAATTTGCTGAGCTCTGTTATATGCAAAACCAGGGTGGATTCAAAGGCTACAACCAAGGAGGGTTCAAGAACAACAACCTCTCCTATAGGAGCACCAATGTAGCTAATCCACAAGACCAAGTGTATCCACCTCAACAGCCTCAACAGCAACAAAACTATGTCCCCAAACAACAACATCAAGTGTTCCAGCCTCAGTTGTGTTCCCCCCAGGGTTTCAGACTAACCAAGGCCAAGAACAAGACTTAAGAGCTATGATGCAACAGTCGTTGATTGGGCAAACACAAGGAAAGATTGAGGAAGCCAAACAGTTTGCTGAGTTGAATCAAAGGCTCACATCCCAGTATAATGACTTGAACATGAAGTTTGAAGGTCTCAACTCTAGAGTGAAGTATATGGAGAGCAACATTGCCTCTACTTCTGCTCCTAAACCCAACCAACTCCCTGGAAAAGCTGTTCAAAATCCAAGGGAGTTCACTGCAAAAGCCATCCATATCTCTGATGAGGAAGTCACTGAGGACAGTGATGTTCAAGATGGGGAGGATTGGTCAGTTATTGAAGCTTTGAGTGAAGTTTGTGCAGAGAAATCTGAATCCGCCATTGCACTCGACCAGGTACTCGAGCCAGCACTCGACCGAGTGCCTGATTGAGTGGTCGATCGAGCTGAAGGATCAGGAGCTGTTAAACCTGCTAAGTACATTCCTCCTGCTTACAAACCACCTCTACCGTTCCCAGGACGTTTCAAAGCACAAAGGATCAAGGAATTAAGGGAAATGATTGAGAAAAAGGAGATGTTGGCTAAGCAACAAAAGGATGAGGAAGCTTTGAAGGAAGAAGTTGTGATTGAGAAACAAGAGGAAGTGATGGCTATACAAGAGATCATCATTTCTTATCAAGAAGAGGAGAGAGGACCTGCCTTGGAACAGTATGAACCTTATCCTCTCTATAGAGATTTTTTGCTTGATTTGTCAAAGAAGAAGGCTCAAGCTCAAGATGAGAAGGATCTTGAGAACCTTGGAGGAGTGATCATCCCAATTAAGCTTAAGGATCCATGACCATTCTATCTGCCTTGCACAATCAGTTACTTTCACTACAACAAATGCCTTTGTGATTTGGGAGCTTCAACTAGTGTGATGCCATACTCCATAGCTCAAAAGCTTGGGAGAACTGATTTCAAATCCACCAACCTCCATGTATGCCTAGCTGATGGGTCAAACAGAGAAGTAGTTGGAAGGTTGGAGAATGTCCCAATCAAGATAGGAAGGCAAGGGTTCATACAGATTTTGTGGTATTGGAGATGGACAAAGAACCTGAAGATCCTATCATCCTTGGGAGGCCATTCTTAGCTACTGTTGGAGCAGTCATTGATGTCAAGGAAGGTCTTGTGACCTTGAAAATTGCTGAGGGTATAGTTATGAAGTTCAACATCTATAACCCAACCAACCTTCCTACCATTGATGATTAGCCTTTTACTATCAAGGACAAAGGTGGTCAAGAGGTCTTAAGTGATAAGGCAACTCCAAAGGCTGAGCTCTCTCTTCAAGAAGATTCTGTGAAAAAGCTTAAGAGGTCAGTTCAAGAGTTGACTAGTATGGTTGAAGATCTCCAAGTTAAGTTAAGCAAGAGGTCTTTGAGGAAAGCAAGACCAAGGCTCAAAATTAAGAAGAATTATGGTTTGTATGCTAACGGTGAGGTTATCAAGGATCAACTTTACAGTGACCAAGAGGTTCCAGGGAGGATTTCATCACCTCCTTGGTATCTAGACCAAGTCTAAGAAGGAAACCAAAGTCAAGCTTAGTGACTCAAAACAAGCTCACTAGGGAGGAAGTCCCTAAGGTCTCCTTTGTAAATATGGTTTAATTTCCTTGTAGTTTTGATGTGTTTTCTTTTATATTTGTATTGGACAGGCCTTTTAATATAAGTGTAGATGGATAAGGAGAGATTTGGACTTGGAGAAGGAGAAACGCAAGCCCACTCGACCAGCCCACGAGAGGTACTTGATGTTCATATATTTTACCTTGTTTTCCCTTAGTATATTCACATCTTTTGCATCTTTTGCTATCCATTTTAACCATTATTGCATAGCTTTAGGACCAATCATGCATTAGAGTTTAGTTGCATTGCATTTGCATCTTTTCATGCATAAACAGGTTATTTTGGAGCTTAAGGGGCATGGATGCAATGCTGAGGAGAAGTGAAGCAATCATGAGGAGAAAGCAAGAGAGTTAAGGCTGAACAACAAGGTCCGGAGTCCAACTCGACCGCACACTCGACCAGACACTCGACCGTGTGCTGAGGAGGACTCGACCGAGTGGAGATTGCACGAGAGAAGCCAGCTCGACCAGCCACTCGACCGAGCACTGGTCGAGTTGACTGAGCCGTTGACTACTTTGACTTTTTCTATTTTTAGGGCTTCCACTCCCCTCCTATATAAAGTCTTGTACCTGCAGCCACCAAAAAGGTCCAGCTTTTTAGATATTCTCTAAACCTAGTTTTTACCTTTTTTAGCTTTATTCCTTTTGCATTTTTATTTTTAAGATCTTGTACTTTCTTAAGAAAGAAGACTAGATTCTTATATTTTGTTGGTTCTATAACTTTCAAGATATTGAGAATTTGAGTTTCATCCTTTCATCAATATTATAGATCTTTGTTTCATCTTTCTAATAATGCAAGTTTCAATATTTTCTGGGTTTTTGACTTTGTTCATCATGTATTGTTGTGAGTAGTTTGCTTAGGATCTTGAGGATGGGTTAGGATGGATTGATATTGTGGTTTATGTGATTTGGTCAAGCTTGATTGTTGTAGATCTCTTCTAGGCTAGATGTTCTTAATGCTGATCCTGAACTGAGAGGTTAGGATCTGATTTCAAGCTTCTTAGCATCACACCAATGTTTAAGAAGCATAGATAAGGCTAGATCTAGAGCTTACCATTAGGCTTGCTAAGAGATTAGAGCTCTTGTTTGGTTTGAGATGTATTGCTTAATGCCTGCTTGTGTAGATTTTTTACTGTGTGAGAACAAGTCTAGAATTGCATAGGTTTGATTGTTTCTTGACCATGAGAGTGGGAGAAACTTGTCTTAGATTTATATGTCTAGAGGTTAGCTCAAAGTTTGCTTGAGATTTGTTGACCAAGTTAGATAACCACAATGATTAGTTCATCCCATGAATCCATCCTCAGGACCTTCTTTGTTTATTGATTTTAAAGTCTTAATCCTGTTGCTTGCTTGTTGATTGATTCGTATTTGCATTGCTCTGTTTTTATTGTGTTGTTCTGTTTTCCGGATTTAGCCAACTCGACCTCTCACTCGACCTACACTCGGTCGAGTGCTTGCTCGAGTTCATCCCCAGAACTCTTGTTTATGATTTGTGATTGTCCTGTTTCATTCCTATTTCATTCCAGTTGCATTCATTTGGTTTTCAGTTCATTGATTGTTTTGCATTAGTTCATTACTAGTAGTTTCTATTTCTGTTCTTGCTTCATTACTGTTTCAATCATTCAGTTTCATTTGCATTTAATTCTTAGTTCTTGTAGTTTATTTTCTGCATTTTACATTTGTCTTAACTTAGATTCATATGCACATCTTAACTGTTCACAAACACTCATTTAGGATTAATACCTCTTGTACTGCAATAGCATAAGGGGAATTGAAACACCCATCCATCATTCCATTCATATCACCATTGCTTACATTCATCATCATTCACCACCAAACAAATATTCTTGTTTCAATTTGGCGCGGTTGCCCATTTGAGTGTGTTTTTATGACATTTAGGATCCATATTAGTCTAAGATTAAGTTCGTTTATACACTTGAATCTTCTGTTGCTGGGTTGAAGTTTCATTTCAGGTACCACTCGACCAGTCACTCGACCACCACTCGACCGAGCAGTGATCAAGCACTTGATCGAGCCAGAAGCCGTGTACATTTGGTCACCACCTCCCAGTCGACTTGACCCCCCAGACGAGCCTGAGCTCAATTGTGAACCTGTTCGAGTCTGTACTCGCGTTTGTTGATGCACACAAGGTCTAAAGGGAAAGACAACCTTCAAAGGCCTATTGACAACATCCACAAGTTGCACAAAGGGTTGGGAAATCAGAGAAGCAGGGTAGTTCAAGTTCAGCAAGAGGATTCAGTGATCATGGAGCAACAAGCTAACCATGAGCAGAGACCTAGGCACATTGGTGCTGGAGATGCACCCAACACCCACAACCAAAGGGCTGGAATTGTGCCTCCAACTGTAGCAAACAACAACTTTGAGATCAAAAGTGGATTGATCTCCATGATTCAAGCCAACAAGTTTCATGGGCTGCCAATGGAGGATCCACTTTATCACCTTGATGAGTTTGACAGAATCTATGGTCTAACCAAGATAAATGGAGTGAGTGAAGATGGTTTCAAGTTGAGGCTCTTTCCATTCTCACTTGGAGATAAGGCACATCTTTGGGAGAAAACTCTTCCTACAGGAGCAATAACCACATGGGATGCTTGCAAGAAGGCTTTCTTAGCCAAATTCTTCTCCAATGCTAGGACAGCTAGATTGAGAAATGAAATTTCTGGGTTTGCTCAAAGGAACAATGAGACCTTTTGTGAGGCATGGGAGAGGTTCAAAAGATATCAGACTCAATGTCCTCATCATGGTTTCAGCAATGATTCACTCTTGAGTACCTTGTATAGAGGAGTGATTCCAAAGATAAGGATGTTGCTTGACACAGCTTCTAATGGCAACTTCCTCAACAAGAATGTGGAAGAAGGCTGAGAATTAGTTGAGAATCTTGCTCAGTCAGATGACAACTATAATGAGGACTATGATAGGACCATAAGGAGCTCCTCAACTGATCAAGAGGACAAGTATAAGAAAGACTTGAAGATGGTCAATGAGAAACTTGACAAGATACTTCTTAGCCAGTCCAAGTATATTCATTTCATTGGTGAAGAAGAAGCTCAAGTTCAAGAGGGGGAGACTGAGTTTGCTGAGTTGTGCTACATGCAGAATCAAGGAGGATTCAAAGGCTACAACCAAGGAGGTTTCAAGAACAACAATCTCTCTTATAGGAGTACCAATGTGGCTAATCCTCAAGACCAAGTCTATCCACCTCAACAGCCTCAACAGCAACAAACCTACATCCCCAAACAACAACATCAAGTGTTCTAGCCTCAGTTCTGTCCCCCACCAGGGTTTCAGACTAACCAAGGCCAAGAACTAGACTTAAGAGCTATGATGCAAAAATTGTTGATTGGACAAACACAAGGAAAGATTGAGGCAACAAACAGATTTGCTGAGTTGAACAGGAGGATATCAGATGTTTACAGTGACCTCCATGCCAAGTTTGACACACTTACTTCCAGGATTATGACTATGGAGAATCAACTAGCTCATAACAAAGGCAAGGCCATTATGCACTCTATAGAATCTGCTCATGCTATCAATCTACGCAGTGGAAGGGTTTTACCAACACGAGAGGTAGCTTTGCCAGACACTGAGGACAGTGGTGATCAAGAAAGGGAGGGTTTTCAACAAGAAGAAACTCAGAAAGAAAATGCCATTGAACTCGACCCACCACTCGACCACACACTCGACCGAGCGTGTGATCAAGCACCCGATCGAGCAGCCTCTCAAGAAAAAACCAAGCCAGTTGCTTCCAAAGAAAAAGAAGTCCGGTTCATTCCTCCTCCTTACAAGCCTCCACTACCTTTTCAAGGAAGATTTAAGAAGCAGATGGTTGAGAAATACAAGGCATTGTTTGACAAACAAGTTAGGGAGATTGAGCTTAGAATGCCTCTAATAGATGCATTTGTGATGATTCCTCCTTACCAGAAATTCATAAAAGATGCTGTGATGGAAAGGATCAAAGAAGTCCAAGGGATGGTGATTCTTAGCCAAGAGTGCAGTGCCATCATCACAAAGCAAGTGAATCCTCAAAAGCTAAGGGATCCTGGCTCCTTTACTCTACCTTGCTCTATAGGTCCTATAACTTTCAATAGATGCCTATGTGATTTGGGAGTCTCAGTAAGCTTAATGCCTCTATCAGTTGCTAAGCGCCTAGGGTTTACAAGGTATAAGCCATGCAATATATCCTTGATCTTGGCTGATAGATCAATAAGATTACCACATGGTGTTTTGGAGGATCTAGCAGTTAGAGTTGGAGAAGTAGAAGTCCCAACAGACTTTGTAGTCTTGGAAATGGATGAAGAACCAAAGGATCCTTTGATACTAGGGAGACCTTTCCTAGCTACAGCAGGAGCAATAATTGATGTGAGACAAGGGAAGATTGATCTTAACTTGGGAGAGGACTTCAAAATGACATTTGACATTGTGGAGGCTATGAAGAAACCAACCATTGGAGGGCAAGTCTTTTGGACTGAAGAGATGGATAAACTATCAGAGGAATTGATGGAGGAACTAGCAGAACAAGATCACCTTAGAACTGTTTTAACCAAAAGTGGGGAGGTTCATCAAGAAACTAAAGCATATGAGGAGATATTGGACTCCTGTAGAAAATCTGACCACCCAAAGGTTTTTGAGGGATTACCAGCACAAAGAGAGGAAGTCTGGTCAGTTCAAATAGCAACTTTGGACAGCTCGATCATCAACTCGAGCACACACTCGACCGAGCACCAGAGTCACTCGACCGTGTGCAACACCGAGTCCTACACAAATGATTGGTCCGAACTAAAGGCACCAAAAGTAGAGCTCAAACCTCTCCCATCTAGGCTAAGGTACGTTTTTCTAGGTAAGAACTCTACTTATCCTGTGATAGTAAATGCTAAGTTGAGTGAAAATGAACTTGATTTGCTAGTTGTAGAGCTAAGAAAGTATAGGAAAGCAATTGGTTATACTTTGGATAACATTCAAGGCCTTTCACCTAGTCTTTGCATGCATAGAATCCATCTTGAAAATAAATCCTACTCTAGTATTGAACCTCAAAGGAGGTTAAATCCCAACTTAAAGGAAGTAGTTAAAAAAGAGATCCTTAAGTTGCTTGATGCTGGTGTAATCTATCCTATCTCTGATAGTACTTGGGTTTCACCAGTTCATTGTGTCCCAAAAAAGGGAGGAATAACTGTGGTAAAGAATGATCAGGATGAATTAATTCCCACTAGAACCATTACAGGGCATAGAATGTGCATTGACTATAGAAAGCTTAATTCAGCCACTAGGAAAGATCATTTTCCTCTTCCTTTCATTGATCAAATGTTGGAAAGATTAGCTAATCACACTCACTATTGTTTCTTGGATGGATATTCTGGATTTTTCGAAATTCCTATTCATCTCAATGATCAAGAGAAGACAACATTCACATGTCCATATGGTACTTTTGCTTATAGAAGGATGCCATTTGGATTATGTAATGCTCCAGTAACTTTTCAAAGATGCATGATGTCTATCTTCTCTGATCTCATTGAGGATGTTGTGGAAGTTTTTATGGATGATTTATCTGTCTATGGAGACTCCTTTCCTTCTTGTCTTGCTAATTTATGCAGGGTTCTAAAGAGATGTGAGGAGACAAATCTTGTTTTGAACTGGGAAAAGTGTCACTTCATGGTTGAAGAAGGGTAGTTCTTGGCCATAAGATTTCAGAAAAGGGGATTGAGGTTGATAAGACAAAGATTGAAGTCATGGTTCAACTCCAACCACCAAAAACAGTCAAGGACATAAGAAGCTTTCTTGGGCATGCTGGGTTTTATAGGAGATTCATCAAGGATTTCTCAAAGATAGCTAGGCCATTGACAAGGTTGCTATGTAAGGAGACTGAGTTCAACTTTGATGAAGATTGCTTGAAGGCTTTCAAGGAGATCAAAGCTGCTTTGATTTCAGCTCCAATAGTCCAAGCTCCAAACTGGGATCTTCCATTTGAGATTATGTGTGATGCTTCAGACTTTGCAGTAGGAGCAGTCCTAGGTCAGAAAAAAGATAAGAGGCTGCATGTGATTCACTATGCAAGTAGAACCTTGGATGAAACTCAAGGAAGATATTCAACAACAGAGAAAGAGCTCTTAGCAGTGGTATTTGCCTTTGAAAAGTTCAGAAGCTACTTAGTAGGGTCCAAGGTGATTGTGTACACTGATTATGCTGCTTTGAGGCACATCTACTCAAAGAAGGATACAAAACCAAGGTTGTTGAGATGGATTTTGCTTCTCCAAGAGTTTGACATGGAAATAGTTGATAAAAAAGGGATAGAGAATGGAGTAGCTGATCACTTGTCTAGGATGAGGATAGAAGAGGAGATTCCAACTGATGATTTAATGCCTGAGGAGAAACTGATGCTGATTGGGTCAACACGGCTCCCCACTCGACCCCCCACTCGAGCAAGCACTCGACCGAGTGTGTTTGGGTGCCCGATCGAGCAGGACGAGATGGAGGAGTGGATGGCACTTGAGAGTGAGGATCTGCCTTGGTATGCTGATATAGTCAATTACAAGGTGTGTGAAGAAGTCCCAGCAGACATGGACTCTTATAGGAAGAAGAAACTCCTCAAGGACATCAATGGATACTATTGGGATGAACCTTACTTATACAAGAAGGGATCAGATGGATTGTTTAGGAGGTGCATAGCAGAGAATGAGGTTGAAGGAGTGTTAGGACATTGCCATGGTTCTGCTTATGGAGGCCATTTTGCAACTTTCAAGACAGCCCAAAAAGTCTTACAAGCTGGTCTATGGTGGCCTACATTGTTCAAGGACACTCACAAGTTCATCACAAAATGTGATGCTTGCCAAAGGATGGGGAATATCACAAGAAGGAATGAGATGCCTCAAAATCCAATTCTTGAAGTTGAGATATTTGATGTATGGGGGATTGATTTCATGGGACCCTTTAATCCACCTTCAAATGGGAATGCCTACATCTTAGTGGCAGTAGACTATGTCTCCAAATGGGTGGAAGCCATTGCTAGCCCCACTAATGATCACAAGGTAGTTCTTAAGCTTTTCAAGAACATAATCTTTCCAAGGTATGGAAACCCAAGAGTTGTGATAAGTGATGGAGGATCACACTTCATCAATAAGATCTTTGAAGGAATGCTAAGGAAGTATGGAGTTAAGCACAAGGTGTCTAAAGCCTACCACCCTCAGACAAGTGGGCAAGTTGAGGTGTCAAACAAACAGATCAAGGCCATTCTATCAAGAATAGTAGGAGCAACAAGGAAGGATTGGTCTAGTAAACTTGATGAAACACTTTGGGCTTATAGATTAGCCTTCAAAACACCTATAGGAAGAACCCCATTCCAGCTTGTGTATGGAAAGTCTTGTCACCTTCCAGTTGAAGTTGAATACAAGGCTCTATGGGCAATCAAACTTCTGAACCTGGATCTTGAGACAGCACAAGCTAAGAGAAGCCTTGATTTGCATGAACTTGAGGAGATCAGATTTGAGGCTTATGAAAACTCCAAAATCTACAAGGAGAGGACTAAGGCTTTCCATGATAAGAAGATTCTCATAAAGGACCTTAGGCCTGGAGACCAAGCCTTGCTTTACAATTCAAAACTCAAGTTGTTCCCAGGGAAGTTGAAAAGTAGATGGGGAGGTCCTTTTGAAATAAAAGAGATTTTACCATATGGAGCTGTCACACTTCTCAACAAGGATGGTAGTGAGTTCACAGTTAATGGTCAGAGGGTTAAGAAGTATTTGAGAGAGAAGGAGACACATGAGAAGTGCTCAATACTTCTCATGGATGCCCCTCAAGCTTGAAGAGTCATAGAAGTCAAGCTTAGTGACTCTAAACAAGCTCACTAGGGAGGAAGTCCCTAAGGTATCTCTGTATATATTGCTTTGAAATTTTGGTATTTTGATTTTTGCTTTGGTACTTTCATGATCAGGGAAGCAAAGGAGTCTGAATAGAAGAGGAACGGACAGATAATGGAGATCCGCGGTCCAGCTCGACCCCCCCCCCCACTCGGACACGCACTCGACCGAGTCACGGTCGATCGCCGTCATCGAGCTGCCCCAAAGTCCATCTCCAAGCCACCAGCCTGACCCCAACTACTCCTATGACAGCATGCAGATGGATGTGGACAACTTCTTCCACAACCCCTAAGGTACCACTATCACCTTCACTTGTAAATATCATTGCATTTGACATTGTGTTTTGTTTTGTTTTTAGTCTTGAATCCTCAATCAAATTTCTTTCACACAGAGGACTGTGTGATATAAGTTTGGGGGAGGGTTTGAGATAGCATTTGACATTGTGTTTTGTGTTCTTATTTCAAATTTTTATCATCATGATGTTAGCACTTGCATAAGCATCTAAGGCATAGAAAAACCATAAAAATTTGAAAAATTTTGAAAAAAATCTTCATAAAAAAAGAGTGTTCATGTAGTTTGCATTGCATATTAGGATCTTGTTTAGCATGTTTCATGTAGAATTGTATAATATTTGCATTAGGGATCTATGATGAGTAATTCCTTGTTAGCTTGCTTAATTCACTAGACTAGGATCAATGCCCAAGTTAATAGTACTTTGATGCTAGTTGAGTAGTTAGAAGCATAAGATTGAATCAAGCCTTGAATTCTTGCATTGCATTTGGTCTAAATTGAAGCATGTTGTGATTTGAAACCATTTCCTATTTATAAGAACCTAATATTGACTTTTAATTATCAATATGTGCATTGCTTTAAACTCATGGATACCATATACATACTTGGATCATCTTTCTCCTTTTTACCACTCTTGTTGATCCAAGTAGCTGATTAAATCATTAAGATCAGTTCCCCTACCCCTAAACCAAACCTTCTTTCAAGCCTTGTTTATTCTTGAGTGTGTGAGGCCTATTTTTGGGATTGAGCTTGGTAGAAAGTGTTAGGTTTGAACTGACAAGAGTAAGACCTTGTGTAGTTCTAGTTTGCATTTTTCAAACTAGATAGGACTAGGTGGTTTACTTGTTGGGTTTGGGACTTGGCTGTTATGAAAAGAAAAGAAAGAAAAGAGAAAGAAAAAGGGTAAAGTCTTTAAGAGGAGATTGTGTTTAAGCAAAGTCTAGTGAAAGGATGGGAAGAAAAGTGTTGTTTAAGATGGTTCTAGTTATGAAAAGAAAAGAAAGAAAAGAAAAGTTTAGCAAAATGCTTATATGTCTTAAGAATAAGAAGAAAAGAGAACCATAGCAAATAAGTAAGAATCCCCCATCCCACTAGAAAGATCAAATAAGAAAGCACCTCCTAAGACTTGAAAACCAAAAGAGAAAAGGGTTAAAGAGAAAAGAAGAAGTAAAGGGTAGCACTAGGATCATTTGGGTTTAGATTACTAGGATAAACACTTTGGGTGCCTTTGGGTAGACAAGGTTTTATTCTTGTATGTGTTTAGGTGTTCTTACCTTTAGCATTCTTCTAAAGCTCAATCCATTTTCATGAGAGAACCTTGATATTGACAAGCCCCACTCTAAAAAGAGACCATCATTGTCTCAAACCCCTTTATTACCAAGCCAAATGTGTTTAAGCATTGCATAGAATTGATTCATGTTCTTGTTTAATGAATGTTAAAGGAAATGGTTGATTTGAATGCATGTGGATATCTAAGGCTCAAATCAATAAAGGTTGTGATATGCTTGTCTAAAGTCTTTTATTCCAGCTCATTCAACTTGCATCATAGTACTAGTAACTTGGACATTGATTCTAGATGGTCTATTTGCAAGCTTTAGGAGTTGAGATCCCATTTTCAAACCTCACTTACCTTCTTATGTCTTGCTTATTTGCTTGAGGGCAAGAAAAGACTAAGTTTGGGGGTGTTGATGTTCATATATTTTACTTTGTTTCCCCTTAGTATATTCACATCTTTTGCATCTTTTGCTACCCATTTTAACCATTATTGCATAGCTTTAGGACCAATCATGCATTAGAGTTTAGTTGCATTGCATTTGCATCTTTTCATGCATAAACAGGTGATTTTGGAGCTTAAGGCGCATGGATGCAATGCTGAGGAGAAGTGAAGCAATCATGAGGAGAAAGCAAGAGAGTTAAGGCTGAAACAACAAGGTCTGGAGTCCAACTCGACCGCACACTCGACCAGACACTCGACCGTGTGCTGAAGAGGACTCGACCGAGTGGAGATTGCACGAGAGAAGCCAGCTCGACCAGCCACTCGACCGAGCACTGGTCGAGTTGACCGAGCCGTTGACTACTTTGACTTTTTCTATTTTTAGGGCTTCCACTCCCCTCCTATATAAAGCCTTGTACCTACAGCCACCAAAAGGGTCCAGCTTTTTAGATATTCTCTAAACCTAGTTTTTACCTTTTTTAGCTTTATTCCTTTTGCATTTTTATTTTTAAGATCTTGTACTTTCTTAAGAAAGAAGACTAGATTCTTATATTTTGTTGGTTCTATAACTTTCAAGATATTGAGAATTTGAGTTTCATCCTTTCGTCAATATTATAGGTCTTTGTTTCATCTTTCTAATAATGCAAGTTTCAATATTTTCTGGGTTTTTGACTTTGTTCATCATGTATTGTTGTGAGTAGTTTGCTTAGGATCTTGAGGATGGGTTATGATGGATTGATCTTGTGGTTTAGTGATTTGGTCAAGCTTGATTGTTGTAGATCTCTTCTAGGCTAGATGTTCTTAATGCTGATCCTGAACTGAGAGGTTAGGATCTGATTTCAAGCTTCTTAGCATCACACCAATGTTTAAGAAGCATAGATAAGGCTAGATCTAGAGCTTACCATTAGGCTTGCTAAGAGATTAGAGGTCTTGTTTGGTTTGAGATGTATTGCTTAATGTCTGCTTGTGTAGATTCTTTACTATGTGAGAACAAGTCAAGAATTGCATAGGTTTGATTGTTTCTTGACCATGAGAGTGGGAGAAACTTGTCTTAGATTTATATGTCTAGAGGTTAGCTCAAAGTTTGCTTGAGATTTGTTGACCAAGTTAGATAACCACAATGATTAGTTCATCCCATGAATCCATCCTCAGGACCTTCTTTGTTTATTGATTTTAAAGTCTTAATCCTGTTGCTTGCTTTTTGATTGATTCGTATTTGCATTGCTCTGTTTTTATTGTGTTGCTCTGTTTTCCGGATTTAGCCAACTCGACCTCTCACTCGACCTACACTCGGTCGAGTGCTTGCTCGAGTTCATCCCCAGAACTCTTGTTTATGATTTGTGATTGTCCTGTTTCATTCCTGTTTCATTCCAGTTGCATTCATTTGGTTTTCAGTTCATTGATTGTTTTGCATTAGTTCATTAGTAGTAGTTTCTATTTCTGTTCTTGCTTCATTACTGTTTCAATCATTCAGTTTCATTTGCATTTAGTTCTTAGTTCTTGTAGTTTATTTTCTGCATTTTACATTTTCATCTTAGGATTGTTAGTGACAAGCAATCTTTACATTTGTCTTAACTTAGATTCATATGCACATCTTAACTGTTCACAAACACTCATTTAGGATTGATACCTCTTGTACTGCAATAGCATAAGGGGAATTGAAACACCCATCCATCATTCCATTCATATCACCATTGCTTACATTCATCATCATTCACCATCATACAAATAAACTTGTTTCAGTACTCGACCGAGTTGGAAAAGAAGTAAGGCCCATTTGATCATCAATTCTCTAGAACGATCAAGTGGAGGGAAGAACAAGAAGAAAATTTGAATATTCAAAATTTGGTCAATGACCTCGACCGTGTACAGTCGAGTGTGGGGTCGAGTGGCAGCAAAAAGCAGGTCAAAGATTCCCAATTCAAATTTGAATGGTAAGGACGCTCCACCCTTGTCTCCTTGTCCCCTTAGCTTCTTTAAATAGGACTTGCACGATCCTATACCTCTTACACTCTCTCATTTGCTCAAAACAACTAAATTCAAGTTTTAAAATCTCTCTCAAAGTTCATCTTTTGCTCAAGCTTTGTTCTTTCAAGTTTTTGGGTCACTAACCTATTAACTTTGAGCTTTGAGTATATTCATTTCAGTTCTTTTTGAAAATGTCTTCAAAGATCACCAGGAAGTCTCAACAAACCGCTGCAAGCTCCATGGAACGTCGTGATGCTGACCTTGAATCAAGAGCAGAAGCTGGAAAGACAACTCGACGCCCCACTCGATCATGCACTCGACCGAGTGGTGGTTCGAGCAGTCGGTCGAGCCAGATGCCGTATCCAAGGCGAGAGTAGTTGAGGAAGATCCTGAGAGGACTGAAAGTGAGGAAGAAAGGGAGCCAACTCTCAATGAATTCATGAGGAGACACAAGGCCAAAGGGAAGAGGCCAACAGTTGAGGTTGAACAAGAGGAGAGTGAAAATGAGAGTAAGGAAGAAAGTGAAGAAGCAGAGTTAGAGGATGATGGAGAAGCATAATCTTGTGGGTTGTCAAAGAGGCAGCTTTATGATGCTTTCATGAGAATGGAGTTCCTGGGGACTAGATATCCTCACAAGGAAACCATGGAGAAGCTTGCCATTGATGAAGATGTGAAGTTTCTCTTTGAGAAGAGTAACTTAACCAAGTTCATGGGGCTTTGCATGGAGGGCTACAAAGAAGAAAGTTGTGAGTTCCTAGCCACTGTCAAGCTGACTACATATGCAAGGAAAGATGCTGAATTTGGAGCTGGTCACATTGCTTTCACAATCAAGGGGAAGAGGTATGATCTTTCAATGAAGAAGATAGCAAATGTATTTGGATTTGAGGTTGGGAGCAATAGGAGTTTGATGATTCCAAGAGAAGAACTCTATGCTGTTTGGGAAACCATTGGGGACAACAAACTCTACTCATCCTCCAATTCCAAGAGTTCAAGGATAAGGAGCCCAGTCCTAAGGTACTTCCACAAAGCTCTTGCCAACACCTTCTTTGCAAGGAAGGAAACTGGGAATGTTAATGAGGGAGATCTTAAGATGATTGATATGGCTCTCAATGGGATCATCCTCAAGGCAAGAGATGGAACCATCATTCTTGGGAGCACTGTGGAGACTGATCTTGCACTGGTGCTCATAGACCATATGATATATTTGAGAAGTTGGGTAGGCAAGTTGGAGAACAAAGGCTCAAGAGGAGCACTAACCATTGGAGGCATCATTACTCCAATTATACAAGCTGCCAAGGTCCCACTTAGAGGAGAAAAGGTCTCACCAAGATGGATTGACTCAAGCTACCTCACCTCTACTCTCATCCTAGCCAAGGAGATGCATCAAGGAAATCACATCTTCAATTTTGAGCTTCCAACACTTGGGAAGAAACAATTGATCTTGCCTAACCAAGAGCTCACCACCATTCAAGAAGGAGCCAACATTGACTTTTGGCCAGCTGAAGAGCACTTGTTTGATGGGATAGTTCAACCTAGAGTTGAAGAAGCTGAGAATGCACAAATGGCTGATGGGGAGGAGCAATTCTACTTTGAGGATTATGAGCCCAACCCAAGGGATAGTAGAGGAGTGAGGGAGAATAGGAAGAGGTTGACACTTTTGCAAAAGTGGATCAAGTGGCATGGGAAGAGGTTTGATAAGCTGAAGAAGAAGGTGACCAACATGGCTAAGTCTATCAAGGGCTTAAAGAAGGAGATTGCTGACTTGAAGAGTGGGAATTCTTCACCTTCACCATCAAGCCCTTTGAGGAGAAGTAGCTCAACTAGAGCACTTTCAAGAGTTGCAAACCCTTTGGAACCAGCTAGAGCTTCAATGTATGAGCCAAATAAGAGGAAGAGGAGCTCAAGTACCCGCGAACAACAGTCTTCGAGGCACTCGACCGGGTCACTCGAGCGCCCACTCAACCGAGCACCCCCGACGTACTCGACCGAGTACCAGCCCATATCACCCTATGGCTTCCCACCTCCAGCTGCTTATCCAGGCTATCCAGGTTACCCTCCCATCCCACTTCAATACTTCATGGATCCATCTCTCTACCAGCAGTTTTGCCAGCAACAAGGTTAACATTTTGACACACGCAGTCCAGCTCGACCCCCCCACTCGAGCACGCACTCGACCGAGTGCCGGTAGATCGCCGTCGTCGAGCTGCCCCAATCTCCATCTCCAAGTCACCAAAAAGACCCCAACTACTCCTTTGACAGCATGCAAGAGGATGTGGACAACTTCTTCCACAACCCTTGAGGTACCACTATCACCTTCACTTGTAAATACCATTGCATCTCATATTCTGTTTTGTTTTTGATCTTGAATCCTCTTACAAATTTCTTTCACACAGAGGACTGTGTGATTCAAGTTTGGGGGAGGGTTTGAGATGGCATTTTACATTGTGTTTTGTGTTCTTATTTCAAATTTTTAGCATCCTCATATTAGTTTTTGCATAGCATCTAAGGCATAGAAAAACCCTAAGAATTTGAAAATTTTTTGCAAAAATCTTTATAAAAAAAGAGTGTTCATGTAGTTTGCATTGCATATTAGGATCTTGTTAAGCATGTTTCATATAGGATTGTATAATATTTGCATTAGGGATCTATGATGAGTTTTGCCTTGTTAGCTTGCTTATTCACTAGACTAGGATCAATGCCCAAGTTAATAGTACTTTGATGCTAGTTGAGTGGTTAGAAGCATAAGATTGAACCAAGCTTTGAATTCCTGCATTGTATTTGGTCTAAATTGAAGCATGTTGTGATTTGACACTATTTCCTATTTATAAGAACCTAATATTGAAATTTCAATTATCAATGTGTGCATTGCTTTAAACTCATGGATACCATATACATATTTGGATCATCTTCCTCCTTTTTACCACTCTTGTTGATCCAAGTAGCTGATTAAACCATTGAAATCAGTTTCTCTACCCTTAACCAACCCTTCTTTCAAGCCATGTTTATTCTTGTGTGTGTGAGGCCTATTTTTGGGATTGAGCTTGGTAGAAAGTGTTAGGTTTGAACTGACAAGAGTAAGACCTTGTGTAGTTCTAGTTTGCATTTTTCAAACTAGATAGGACTAGGTTGTTTGACTTTTGGGTTTGGGACTTGGCTGTTTTGAAAAGAAATGAGGAAAAAGAGAAAGAAAAAGGGTAGAGTCTTTAAGAGGAGAATGAGTTTAAGCAAAGTCTAGTGAAAGGATGGGAAGTAAAAATTGTTGAAGATGGTTCTAGTTAAAGAAAAGAAAAGAAAGAAAAGAAAATTCTAGCAAAATGCTTGAATGTCTTAAGAATAAGAAGAGAAGAGAACCATAGCAAATAAGTAAGAATCCCCCATCCCACTAGAAAGATCAAATAAGAAACATTTCCTAAGACTTGAAAACCAAAAGAGAAAAGGGTGAAAGAGAAAAGAAGAAGTTAAAGGTTAGCACTAGGATCATTTGGGTTTAGATTGCTAGGATAAACACTTTGGGTGCCTTTGCGTAGACAAGGTTTTATTCTTATATGTGTCTAGGTGTTCTTACCTTTAGCATTCTTCTAAAGCTCAATCCATTTTCATGAGAGAACCTTGATATTGATAAGCCCTACTCTAAAAAGAGACCACCATTGTCTCAAAACCTTTATCTCCAAGCCAAATGAGTTTAAGCATTGCATAGAATTGATTCATGTTCTTGATTAATGAATGTTAAAGGAAATGGTTGATTGGAATGCATGTGAATATCTAAGGCTCAAATCAGTAAAGGTTGTGATATGATTGTCTAAAGTCTTTAAGTACAGCTCATGCAACTTGCATCATAGTATTTGTAACTTGGACATTGATTCTAGATGGTCTATTTGCAAGCTTTAGGAGCTGAGATCCCACTTTCAAACCTCACCTACCTTCTTATGTCTTGATTATTTGCTTGAGGGCAAGCAAAGACTAAGTTTGGGGGTGTTGATGTTCATATATTTTACCATGTTTTCTCTTAATATATTCACATCTTCTGCATCTTTTGCTATCCATTTTGACCATTATTGCATAGCTTTAGGACTAATCATGCATTAGAGTTTAGTTGCATTGCATTTGCATCTTTTCATGCATAAACAGGTGATTTTGGAGCTTAAGTAGCATGGAAGTAATGCTGAGGAGAAGTGAAGCAATCATGAAGGAAAGGCAAGAGAATTAAGGCTGAAGAACCAAGGTCCGGAGTCCAACTCGACTGCACACTCGACCAGACACTCGACCGTGTGCTGAGGAGGACTCGACCGAGTGGAGGATGCACGTGAGAAGCCAGCTCGACCTGCCACTCGACCGAGCACAGGTCGAGTTGACCGAGCCGTTGACTATTTTGTCTTTTAGTATTTTTAGGGCTTCCACTCCCTCTCCTATATAAAGCCTTGTACCTGCAGCCACCAAAAGAGTCCAGCTTTTTAGATATTCTCTAAACCTAGTTTTTACCCTTTTGGGAATTATTCCTTTTGCACTTTTATTTTTCTTAGATCTTGTACTTGTTTTTAAGGAGAAAAGACTAAATTCAATATTGTTGGTTTCATAACTTTCTTAATATTGAGAATTCGAGTTTGATTCTTTCTCCAATATTGTAGATCTTTGTTTCATCTTTCTAATGATGCAAGTTTCGTATTTTTCTGGGTTTTTGACTTTGTTCATCATGTGTTCTTGTGAGTAGTTCTCTAGGATCTTGAGGATGGGTTAGGCTGGATTGATCTTGTGGTTTATTTGATTTGGTCAAGCTTGATTGTTGTAGATCTCTTCTAGGCTAGATGTTCTTAATGCTGATCCTATATCTGAGAAGGTAGGGTTTGATTTCAAGCATCTTAGCATCAAACCAATGCTTAAGGAGCATAGATAAGGCTAGATCTAGAGCTTACCATTAGGCTTGCTAAGAGATTAGAGGTCTTGTTTGGTTTGAGATGTATTGCTTAATGCCTGCTTATGTAGATTCTTTACTTTGTGAGAACAAGTCTAGAGATGCAAAGGTTTGATTGTTTCTTGCCATGAGAGTGGATGAAACTTGTCTTAGATTTATATGTCTAGAGATTAGCTCAAAGTTTGCTTGAGATTTGTTGACCAAGTTAGATAACCACAATGATTAGTTCAGCCCATGAATCCCTCCTCAAGGCCTTCTTTGTTTATTGATTTTTAAGTCTTAATCTTGTTGCTTGCTTGTTGTTTGATTCGTTTTTGCATTGCTCTGTTTTTATTATGTTGCTCTGTTTTTGCGTTTAGTCCAGCTCGACCCTGCACTCGATCTACACTCGATCGAGTGTTTGCTCGAGTTCTTCCCCAGAACTTTGGTTTATGATTTGTAGTTGTCCTGTCTTATCTCTAGTCTCATTCTATTTGCATTTCTGTTGCATTTACTTATTGTCCTGTTCATTATTGTCTTGCATTAGTTCATTATTGTAGTTTCTATTTCTGTTCTAGCTTCATATTAGTCATAATCATTCTGTTCCATTTACATTTAGCATCTAGTTCTTGTAGTTTTACTTTCTGCACTTTGCATTTTCATCATAGGATTGTTAGTGACAAACATCCTTTACATTTGGCTTGACTTAGTCTCATATGCATGTCTTAATTGTTCACAAACACTCAGATAGGATTGACACCTCTTATACTGCAACTGCATAAGGGGAATTGATACACCTTACCATCCATTCATTCATATCTCACCATTGCATACATTCATCATCCATCACCCACAAAGAAAGTGAGTTTCAATCATAAAATAAACTCCAGTATACACCGGATAACACTTCGAGGTTCCAAAGAAAAAACAAACATAAAGTACATAATATTGTAACATTAACCTAGTTGGGGACGAGAGTCACTAAGGTTAAGCCGCAAAAAACATGAAAAGAGGATCTTAAAAGAACGAGCACAACTCCTGTGCATACCAGTAGAAAAACAGGACTTACACCCGGTAAGGTAGCTACTGCAAGTACACCTACGGTGGTGGAGGACAGAAAACGACGATCTCACTTCAAAAGGGGGACCACGAAGATGGAGGTTCGTAACATGGAACATCACGAGGCCAGCGACTTCAACGGCGGTGTTCATGTCAGGGACAATGCACCAGAAAATATTGCCAAACGCCTCGGCCTCCATCACTTGGCCGGTACACGTTGCGAACAACACATAAGCGAAGTTCGCATACGGATCAGTTGGTGCAAAAAAACGTAGCAACGCCATACCTTCAGCAACGGTCGAGGAGTTTGAAGCTAGCTTGACGCCCTCAAGATAATTCGCAACGATGTGACACCTCTGGAGGAGAAGCTCAAAGTAGGACCTGAACTTAGACTCCATAGTGATGAACTGTGGCCATGACACAAAGGGACGAAGTACAACAGTTTGGATGTCGACAGTGTTCAGCGCTTCGACCAAGGCGGAGATTGGGGTGACAGACACGGGGATGTAATTGACAAGGAGGCTTGTAGGGTTTGTCAGCTTGATGGCCAGGAAACTCTTGTTCGGAGGGGTGTTCATGGTTTATCTTTTTGGAGACGATATGGGCTGTGGATGGTATTTGCTATGTGTAGGGACGAAGACATCTTCTTACGTACACACCTCTATATATAGAGAGAACAGTGGTGAAATTTTTTTACTATAACAGGTAACTAATTCGATGGTATTCAACAGTAAAATGTAATGATTGTATAGGAGTAAATTTATATAAAATGTAATGATTTAAGTCTGTTTAGTCACGCTAAAACTACTCAACAAGCTCTGTTGGTTCTTTGGTACTCGTGTACGTATATAAGTAAAATTACATAACCGATATTTGACATCTACAACCCTGCAAGTCATATCGATTTAAATTGACTTGCATGGATGTCAAATCAGCTAGCCATTGCATTAAATTTGAAACATGTCATTGCATTAAATACTACTACTAATAGATACAAACCCATGGAATTTCCCTATATTATATATTAAATATAGTGGTTTCAATTTTGAGTATAAAAAGGTACAATTCCATACAAGCTACATGGGCATGTCACTGTTGATGTAGGTCTTAGCCATTTGTCCTCATCAAATTGGTAAAGGAACAGTAAGAAATGTATCGTACAGAATAAGATATTTGGAAATGTTAGTTTGTGTCAAACTAAACATTTTACTATGTTCACCTTGTGGGGAATCGGAGAGCAACCTAAAGTGTATAAAAAAATCTAGCATATTGCTTCACTCCTTTGTTTATTATCTTGCCTTACTCTGCAAAGGTGCATCGCTGACAAAATACTTCGTTTAATATGAAGATTATAAAGGATAGGATAGGAAATGCAAATAAACATAGCTACGGTAAAAAGAATAAACAAAAGAAAAAATAAAAAAAAATAGCTACGGTAAACTCAAAAATATTTCGTTATAGCTACCAAAGCATTTAACTAATTCGGTGAGCGCACCACCAGAGTGTGCATTTCTTGCAACGATGTTTGTAAGGGGGCTTCATAGTGTCCACGTCTTTCTCCGTCATTGAGAGCCCGCATTTTATTGCGCAGAAAGGAGTTGTTATTTCCCCATCATCAGGGTAGTCAAAAAACACACCATAAGTTGTCTTGTGTGATGTTCCATAGTGAATAAGCTCAGAGATGAGTTCTTCACACATCTCTCCAACCTCTTCAGAGTCAAGTGGGTAATGTTTTATAGAAAACAGCCGAAGCAAATGACCCGCCTGGACTCCGGACCCTTTACAGATGCACAACATGGCAGACGCAAGAGTAGCGTCGGCATGTGTTGGTACGTTAAGCAGGACTAAATTTACGGCCCCTTCAATGTCCCCAACTTTTGTTGCAAGACGAAGGCCTTCATAATATATGGCCGTTGGATTTTCCGCATCAAGGCACCTTTCAAAAAACTTCCTGTGTCGACCACCAAAATTGATATCATCGGGGTCACTGCACATGTTGAAGATGTTTGCCTCTTTCAAGACGTCGGGACGGTAAACTATAGTTTTGCCTCTATTTCCGGCACGTAGAAGTGACTGCATGTACCACAAGCGTTTTGCTGCCATTAGTTTAGCTATTCGCGCCAACAGATCGTCAGGAAGATTTGGGTTGGTCATCTTTGTAATGAAAGTATTATGTGCACATAGGAATGCAAACTTAAATAATACGAACTTGTTGATATGGTTGGGGAATTATTTGGTATGGATATAAATGATACTTGTAACATCCGTGAACCAAAATCCCGGTTTAGGTTCTGCATCGGTCGATGCAAGTTGTGCATCGGTCGATGCAAGGTTGTTCCGGTGCGTTTTGGGTTGGGGAAAAACCCTTAAGTCGACTTTTTGTTCCATTCGTGATGTTTGGCCGTTTTTGAGAGAAAACGAAAGAGGGTAAAAGTTCTTGAGAGTTTCTGGAGATTTCTTGGAGTTTTGGTGCGTTCCTGTAGAGATCTGTAGCTGGGATCGTTGTAGGAGCTTCCTAGAGGCTTGTTCCTGCTTGTTTATTGTTCAGATTCGTCTTGGCACAGGTAAGTGCATGACCATGGCTTATCTAAGCTAGAGGAACCTTTAACTTGCCTGTTTGGTGTTGTTAGATGTGTTAGATCGTAGTTAAGGACGTTAGGAAGCTTTCTTGTGGCTTGGGAATGAGTTTCTGTGGTTGTAGGAACGAGATCCGGCGAGAAGCTGCGGGGAATTCACGGTGCTCGACGTTGCGTTGATCGATGCATTGCTTGCGTCGGTCGATGCAAGTGCGAGGACGGCGTGATAAACTTTAAGGTTTTCGTGTTGCGTCGAGCATGCGTCGGTCGATGCAGACTGGGTATTGGTCGATGCAAGTTGCCCTTGCATCGGTCGATGCAGCTTCTGCGTCGATCGATGCTTCCTCAGTTAGCATCGGTCGATGCATGTTGGCATCGGTCGATGCTGAGTCCTGGTTCGTTGATCGTTGTGTGTTGATTGTGGTGTGTGGTTATTGGATACTCTATTGCTTGTGTGTATAGCCCAGTAGATGGGAGGATTGCCTTACTGAGTGTTTATAAAATACTCATGCATTGCAATATGTGTTTGTGGTGCAGGTAAAGGCAAAGTGTGATCGTGGAATCAAGGCGATGAAGAAGGGATGTTCTAGCGGCTTGAATGATTGCGGTCTAGCTATTGTTAGGTTGCTAGATTAAGTCAACGGAACATTGTAGGATGTTAGTTGTTGGCTATTTCTTTATAGGATTATGGTATTGGTTATTGTTTTGGATTGTTGGAATTTTTATTGGTTTAATGGAAGTTGCTATTTGATTATCCGCGGTTGTTGATTGTTGATAGGATGTTAGTGGGTATGGGACCACTAGTAAATTAAGGTATTAAAAAACAAAAAAAAACGGGAAGGGTTGTTTCATTTTGGTATCAGAGCCCTTACGGTTCTAGGTCTAGGGTTCATTGTGCTTTTGCTGTTGATGTTTAGGATTCCATGCTAAGATTGATTGTGTGAGTGGGTCAATTGTGTGTGGCATGAAGTCCTAGAACATCCCCTTCGAGCCTGTTTGTGATTCCACGGTGAGTTGTGTTTTGTGTATTAGAATTATTGTTTGCTTAGCCTTCTGTTCTTGGTTGGCACAGATGGTTAGAGGTGAGGATGCTGTTGGTCGCGGTCGTGGTCGTGGGCGTGGTCGTGGTCGTGGTCGGGGACGAGGTTAGGTTCCTGAGGCCAGTGTGAGTGTAGCCCAGAGCATGGCCAGTGAGGAGGTGGCGGAGTCACAGGTTCATCCTAGTGTGTCTGGAGACCAGGCTGGTTTGGGTGACGGCAGGGCGGATGGGCCCGGTGTCGGTCACGGTGTTGCCCCGGGTGTAGGGGTTGCAGCAGGAGGTGCTCCAGGCAGGGAGGATGTCTTGATGGACTTGCTAGCTCAGGTTTTGCAGCGACTTCCAGCAGTAGTGCCGCCAGTGGGTGGTGGTCAGGATCCATTGGTGCCGCCAGTGGTTGGTGGGCAGGTTCCAGTAGTGCCGCTAGGGGTTGGTGGGCAGGTTCCAGAGGTGCAGCCTGCGGCGGGTCTGCAGGCAGGTGTGCAGCCGGGGGCCGAGGTAGTGGATGCTCAGTATGTGCGGATGATGGAGCAGCTGCGGCATGTGGGAGCAGGGTATTTCTCAGGAAGTACCGATCCGAGTGTAGCGGATGAGTGGAGAGAGCGGATGGAGGATATTTTCCTTTCGCTTAGGTGTCCCGACCGGTACAGGGTGGATCTGGCAGTGTTTTACTTGTCAGGAGATGCACGTGTGTGGTGGAGGTCGGTGACAGCACGGAGGGTGCAGCGGGGTATGTCTTGGGGAGATTTTGTGGGGGAGTTTAACTCCAAGTATTTTCCTCAGGAGGCTCTTGATCGCATGGAGGCACGGTTCTTGGGGTTGACTCAGGGAGACCGTACAGTGCGGGAGCTGGATGCAGATTTCAGTCGGCTTGTGGGGTATGCAGGCAGGGCTTGGGAGCCAGAGTCGGCTCAGGTGCGGAGGTTTTTGTTGGCTCTGCGGGATGATTTGAGGACTCGGTGCAGAGTGAGGAGTTATGCTACGAGAGCGGAGTTGGTTGAGGTTGCAGCTGGGATAGAGGATGACTTGAGGGCACAGGTTGTTGTGGTCAGTCCTTCAGTGCAGCCACAGCAGTCTCAGCCGTTTTCTGTTCCTAGCAAGGGCGGCAAGCCTGCGCAAGGGCAGAAACGGAAGTTTGATGGTATGCAGAGGTCGAGGCACAGTGGTGCGAGATGCTTTGGGTGTGGTAGCAGGGATCACAAGGTGACTAGCTGTCCACAGAGAGGTGAGCTGCGGGCAGTGACAGAGCAGCAGGCGGTGACGGAGCCGCGGATAGATACTCGAGTGTGTTACTACTGCAGAGAGACGGGGCACATCAAGCCTCGTTGTCCCAAGTTGCAGCAGAGAGCAGTAGCAGTGTTGCAGGCTGGAGCTCAGCCAGGGGTGCAGCAGGTTGTGCAGCACGGTGTGTAGCCGGTGGGTTGGATCGAACCGACGTCTCAGGTGTACACGACTCAGGAGCCCGGTGGCACTAGTGCAGGAGCGATCACAGGTATAACTTCTGAGATTCGAACTTAGTCAATTCAAAAGTTCAGATTATATTTGTTTTTGTTTGTGGTCAAGTGTTAGGTTCTCAACACATGAGGTTTGTGTAGGGACCTTGTTGGTGGGCGGGTTTAAGTCCCATGTTATGTTTGATTCTGGAGCTTCTCATAGCTTCATTACTCCGGGGTGTGCCGAGAGTGCGGGGATCAGAGGGGATTCTGGAGAGCGTTCAGGAGTTGTCAGAGTTGCTGGAGGCAAGTTTCTGAGGGTTATTGGACGAGCTGGAGGAGTTGATATTCAGATCGCAGGAGAGTCGTGGCCAGCGGATTTGCTTATCAGTCCAGTGGAGTTGTATGATGTTATTCTTGGTATGGATTGGTTGCATCGGTATAAGGTGCATTTGGATTGCTATCGGGGTAGAGTGGAGTTTGAGCGTCCAGGAGGGAAGTTGGTTTTTCAGGGTATTAGACCGACTTCGGGGAGTCTCGTGATCTCAGCCGTTCAGGCAGGGAAGATGATCGAGAAGGGCCGTGAGGCCTATCTGGTTACTATATCTATCCCAGAGTTAGTGGGGAAGTCTACGGTTAGCGGTATTCCGGTTGTGGAGGACTTTGAGGATGTGTTCCAGTCATTGCAGGGATTACCACCATCTCGGTCGGATCCTTTTACCATTGAGCTGGAACTGGGGACGATGCCGTTATCCAAGGCTCCTTACAGGATGGCTCCAGCAGAGATGGCAGAGCTGAAGAAGCAGCTGGAGGATTTGTTGGGCAAGGGTTTTATCCGTCCTAGTTGTTCACCGTGGGGAGCTCCGGTGTTGTTTGTTAAGAAGAAGGATGGGAGTTTTCGGTTGTGTATTGACTACCGGGGTTTGAACCGAGTTACTGTGAAGAACAAGTACCCTCTCCCGAGGATTGATGAGTTGTTGGATCAGTTGAGGGGTGCTACTTGGTTCTCCAAGATCGACTTGGCTTCAGGTTATCATCAGATCCCTATTCATGAGGCAGATGTGAGGAAGACAGCCTTCAGGACGAGATATGGGCACTATGAGTTTGTGGTGATGCCGTTTGGGTTGACAAACGCGCCAGCTGCGTTTATGAGATTGATGAACAGCGTGTTCCAGGAGTTTCTGGACGTGTCGGTCATCATTTTCATCGACGACATCCTGGTATATTCTAAGAGTCCTGAGGAGCATGCAGTACATTTGAGAGCAGTGTTGGAGAAGCTGCGGGAGCAGAAGTTGTTTGCCAAGCTGAGTAAGTGCAGTTTCTGGCAGCGTGAGATGGGGTTCTTAGGACACATTGTTTCTGCAGAGGGAGTTTCAGTGGATCCAGAGAAGATTCAGTCCATCAGGGAGTGGCCGAGACCGCAGAGTGCCACTGAGATTCGGAGTTTCCTGGGGTTAGCAGGTTACTACAGGAGGTTTGTTCGGGGTTTTGCGAGTATGGCTCAGCCGATGACTAAGCTTACAGGGAAGGATGTCCCGTTTGTGTGGTCACCAGAGTGTGAGGCAAGTTTTGCAAGTCTCAAGCAGATGTTGACTACCACGCCGGTGTTAGCATTGCCTGAGCAGGACGAGCCTTATGTTGTGTATACAGACGCTTCTAGAGTGGGGTTGGGTTGTGTACTTATGCAGCAGTGGAAGGTTATAGCCTATGCTTCGCGGCAGTTGCGGAAGCATGAAGCTAATTATCCTACTCATGATTTGGAGATGGCAGCAGTGATCTTTGCTCTTAAGATTTGGAGATCCTATCTGTATGGTGGGAAGGTGCAGGTATTTACAGATCACAAGAGTCTGAAGTACATTTTTACTCAGCCTGAGCTGAATTTGAGGCAGAGGCGTTGGATGGAGTTGGTAGCGGATTATGATCTGGATATAGCTTACCATCCTGGTAAAGCTAATTTGGTTGCAGATGCCTTGAGTCGGAAGCGGGTGGCTTCGGCTCAGGAGCAGGATATGGAGGCATTGGTAGGTTAGATTAGTGCATTGAGTTTGTGTGCTACCTCACAGTAACCTCTGGGTTTGGAGGCAGCTGATAGAGCGGATTTGTTGAGTAGAGTGAGGTTAGCTCAGGAGAGGGATGAGGGGCTGGTGAATGCCTCTAAGGCTGCGGGTGCAGAGTATCAGGTTTCTGCTAATGGTACTATCCTTCTGCATGGTCGGATCTGTGTGCCCAAGGGTGAGGATTTGAGGCAGGAGATACTGAGAGAGGCTCATTCGAGCAAGTTCTCTATTCATCCAGGAGCGACCAAGATGTACCGTGACCTCAAGCGGTATTATCACTGGGTCAGGATGAAGAAGGACGTAGCTGACTGGGTGGCGAAGTGTGATACTTGCCAACTGGTGAAGGCAGAGCATCAGGTTCCTGGAGGATTACTTCAGAGTTTGCCCATTCCTGAGTTGAAGTGGGATTTGATCACGATGGACTTCGTGGTAGGTTTGCCTGTGTCGAGGACGTTTGATGCTATTTGGGTCATTATGGACCGTTTGACTAAGTCTGCACATTTTCTGGCCATCAAGAAAACTGATGGAGCAGCGGTTTTGGCCAAGAAGTATGTGAGGGAGATAGTCAGATTGCATGGTGTGCTTGCTAGTATTGTGTCTGATAGAGATTCCAAGTTCACTTCAGTGTTCTGGAGGGCATTTCAAGCGGAGATGGGCACGAAGGTGCATATGAGTACAGCCTATCATCCTCAGACGGACGATCAGTCAGAGAGGACGATCCAGATTTTGGAGGATTTATTGAGGATGTGTGTGCTGGATTGGGGTGGTCATTGGGTAGATCATTTGAGCTTGGTGGAGCTTGCTTATAACAATAGTTACCAGGCTAGTATTGGGATGGCTCCTTATGAGGCTTTATATGGGAGGCCGTGTCGTACACCTTTGTGTTGGACTCAGGTGGGGGAGAGGAGCATTTTTGGTGCAGATTTTGTTCAGGAGACCTCGGAGAAGGTTCGGGTTTTGAGACTGAACATGAAGGAGGCTCAGGATCGGCAGAAGAGCTATGCTGATAGGAGAAGAAAGGATCTTGAGTTTCAGGTTGGTGATAGAGTGTACCTCAAGATGGCCATGTTGCGGGGTCCGAACAGGTCATTGACAGAGACTAAGTTGAGTCCGAGGTACATGGGACCGTTCAGAGTGGTTGAGCGGGTGGGACCAGTGGCATACCGGTTGGAGTTGCCTGAGGTTATGCGTGCGTTCCACAAGGTATTTCATGTGTCGATGCTGAGGAAGTGTCTTCACGAGGGTGATCAGTTGTTGGCTAAGATTCCTGAGGATCTTCAGCCTAACATGACTTTAGAGGCGAGACCAGTGAGGGTGCTCGAGAGGAGAGTCAAGGAACTTCGGAAGAAGAAGATTCCTTTGATGAGAGTCCTGTGGGACTGTGACGGAGTAGAGGAGCAGACTTGGGAGCCCGAGGCGAGGATGAAGGCAAGGTTTAAGAAGTGGTTTGAGAAGCAGACCGTGACTTGAGCTTGTCTAGCCGGGTCCGAGTTGTGGTCGGGATGCGGGTTGTTAGCTCCGGTTGTTGTATTTTTGGCTTTTTCTGATGTATTTTCGTTGAGGTTGTAACGATTATGACATTTTTGAGATTAATAAGATGAGCATTTTTTTTCTTTGTGTATGACTGTTATTGTCATGGGAAAAGAGAAATAGTTCGGATTCTATTTTTTTGGAAGTTTCCATAAATAGAAAGTTTCCACAAAAGAAAAGTTTCCAGAATTAGAAAGTTTTCTAGAAAGGAAAGTTTTTGTGGAAAGGATGAGGTAGATCTAGTCGGGAGATACTCGTTGGCATCAGTATTTGTTTGCTCAAGGCCGTGTGGGCCCAACTCACGGGATACCGATAGCTCGATGGACTTTGTGGCCAGAGAGTGAGAGTGGTATGTTGCTTCGGATGACGATCCGAGAGCGCGCTTGAGGGTGACGACCCAAGAGCGGGATATGTGGGGCTCCCTGGATACCGTAGCTGTGAGCCGCGGCTCGGCAGTGAGCCGGTATGTCTCGAGGGTTGCGACCCGAGAGCGGGGGGGAGTGGGCGTGTGAGACTCCCTGGATACCGTAGCTGTAGGCTGTGGCCTGGCAGTGAGCCGGTATGACTCGAAGGTTGCGACCTGAGAGCGGGGGGAGTGTGTGTGTGAGTGACTTCCTGGATGCCGTAGCTTAAGGCGGTTGGCCTGATAGCGAGCCGGCATGATTCGTTGGTTGCGACCACGGACAGGGGAAGCACTGAGTTGTGAGCAAATAGTGTTTATGATGCGAGTATATTGGCTAGAGGGAGACCTCGAGGGTCAGTCGGAGGTGTGCGGGCTGTTGCGACAGTGGAACGGGAAACCTTGGCTGACGGTGTTTAGTCCGGTCTGGGGACGTGCGGGCCGTGCTGACGGTGGCACGGAGGTCCTTGGCAGATGGACGGTATTGCGGGATTCGGGGACGAATCCATATTGGTGGGGGAGAATTGTAACATCCGTGAACCAAAATCCCGGTTTAGGTTCTGCATCGGTCGATGCAAGTTGTGCATCGGTCGATGCAAGATTGTTCCGGTGCGTTTTGACTTAAGTCAAACGCTGCGTTTTGGGTTGGGGAAAAACCCTTAAGTCGACTTTTTGTTCCATTCGTGATGTTTGGCCGTTTTTGAGAGAAAACGAAAGAGGGGAAAAGTTCTTGAGAGTTTCTGGAGATTTCTTGGAGTTTTGGTGCGTTCCTGTAGAGATCTGTAGCTGGGATCGTTGTAGGAGCTTCCTAGAGGCTTGTTCCTGCTTGTTTATTGTTCAGATTCGTCTTGGCACAGGTAAGTGCATGACCATGGCTTATCTAAGCTAGAGGAACCTTTAACTTGCCTGTTTGGTGTTGTTAGATGTGTTAGATCGTAGTTAAGGACGTTAGGAAGCTTTCTTGTGGCTTGGGAATGAGTTTCTGTGGTTGTAGGAACGAGATCCGGCGAGAAGCTGCGGGGAATTCACGGTGCTCGACATTGCGTTGATCGATGCATTGCTTGCGTCGGTCGATGCAAGTGCAAGGACGGCGCGATAAACTTTAGGGTTTTCGTGTTGCGTCGAGCATGCGTCGGTCGATGCAGACTGGGTATTGGTCGATGCAAGTTGCACTTGTATCGGTCGATGCATCTTCTGCGTCGATCGATGCTTCCTCAGTTAGCATCGGTCGATGCATGTTGGCATCGGTCGATGCTGAGTCCTGGTTCGTTGATCGTTGTGTGTTGATTGTGGTGTGTGGTTATTGGATACTCTATTGCTTGTGTGTATAGCCCAGTAGATGGGAGGATTGCCTTACTGAGTGTTTATAAAATACTCATGCATTGCAATATGTGTTTGTGGTGCAGGTAAAGGTAAAGTGTGATCGTGGAATCAAGGCGATGAAGAAGGGATGTTCTAGAGGCTTGAATGATTGCGGTCTAGCTATTGTTAGGTTGCTAGATTAAGTCAACGGAACATTGTAGGATGTTAGTTGTTGGCTATTTCTTTATTGGATTATGGTATTGGTTATTGTTTTGGATTGTTGGAATTTTTATTGGTTTAATGGAAGTTGCTATTTGATTATCCGCGGTTGTTGATTGTTGATAGGATGTTAGTGGGTATGGGACCACTAGTAAATTAAGGTATTAAAAAACAAAAAAAAACGGGAAGGGTTGTTTCAATACTTGATATAACTGCATGACAAGATGGCGAGGTGACATCAAACCACTAATTATTATATTTTTCAACATCCACTAACAAAATAGATGGAGTGTCGTTTTGGGAATCTTAATGGGCTGTTAATATTTTAGGCCTCTTTACATCATAACCATATTAGATCCCCCATTTCCTATTAGTATACATGTGTCATAACCATATTACAGATTTGAAGTCTACTATAATCTATTATCTCAATCTCGATTATTCAATACTCGCTCAGCTTAACGTAGTGACAAACATGACACCAGTTGGCAACTGCGATGTGACACTGATACCCGCAAAAGTCGTATATACGAAGTCGTAGAAGAGTTATTTACAATTAAGTAGAGGGATGTGACTTATATCTCATCGATGTATCTTGATGAGTACGTTTAATATGATGTGTTTGTAATCATTACTAAGTTACGAAATCTGGTCACAATTGTACTAAACGACCACAGTGTGAACTAAATATGTTTCTGGTTAGCATTCTATATATAATAATTAAAAAACCTGTAACTCCCAACTACAACTCTCCCTTTATTTAAGGATGTAGGTGTTGAACACCCTCCACAAGTCGCAACACATACGAAACATTGTTTTAGAAAAATCAAGTGAAAATGCCGACTGCAACTTGAAATATGCCTGATATACCAGATGAAATATTGATTAAAATCCTCGGCTTTCTTGCAGTTGATGGTTTGGAGTACCTCGCTCCAATATTGAAGGCAGGTCATCGAGGTCTAGAAACGGCGCTTACCCCCGAAGTTTTAAAGGATGCTAACATCTTCAACTTATGCTGGCATCCCACGATGTTCCAAACACCACGCAACCCAAATGGTAGAGTCCAAAATAAAGGGATCCATAGGCGTATCTTCGAAAAATGCCTAGATGCTGGCAACAAAATGGCAATTTTTTTCGAAGGTTTCTGGGTTGTTGCCGAGGTGGAAGACATTAAGCAAGGTATCGCACTTTTAACTCGTAACGTTCCCGCGGAACCTATATTGACACTAGCTTGTGGGTTTTTATCTATGTTAGTTGGGAACTGTAAGATGGCTAGACATTTTCTTGAACTGTTTGATTCACATCACTACCCACTTAAATCGGAACGAGCAAGGTTTCTGGCCAAGGGGTTGTTCCGGTTGCTGTGTAGATATCAGACGGCGCGAGTAAACACATACAGGGACACATTCGTCTATCCTAATGCTCCCTTGATCCCTTCTCCGGAATGTGCTCGATTGTGTTTATTGGAGCATGGTTTCTACTCTCTCAACTATCAAGATTATGACATTTTCTGCACAAATTGCGGACTATGGTGGTTGGCGAAAGCTATATCCGAGATCCTGTAGTTTTTTCTTCTCATAATATGTTTCGCCCTAAACGTAATATCTTACGAATATCATGTTATTAACGCAGTTCTTATATCTTCTAGAATCCATGTAAGTACTATAAATCCGGCCTTTAGTTTAGAATGTCTCCCTGTTGTACTAAATTTGGTTCATGTAACACCTAATCTTGTATCCTTTATAAGAACGCGGTATCTATCGCTACTTAATATGTTATTTACGAAAGCTAAGTGGTTGGGTGCCTAAACGTGACCAAGGCATCGGAGATGAATTATGAATATAAAACTAAATAACTCGTTCTTCCCATTGCAAGACCACTAAAATATAATACTAAGACGTACACAACCTGAAAGATGTTAGTGTAATAACAACGTTTATAATTTCAGTGTACGTTCAAGAGTATGTACGTTTAGTGTATGTACACTAGTTTATACTTTAAGGCCTTGTACGTATTAGAGTTTGCAAATTGCGTGTACGTAGAATGGTAAGCAATAGTTCGGGCATTATCTCCCTTTATGCAAATTAAATATAAATAAATCCGCTGACGCAGATTCTTCTATTTCGTATTAGTATATACGTGGCGCCACCATAATAACGGATGTCAAATGCGTTATACACTACTTAGACAATTATTTCTCTTAAATTCCGCTAGGCTCTACTTAGGGTAGACATGACAGCAGTAGGTTGGACGAAGTGACAACTCCTACCCCCAAAGTCGTGTTAACATAAACGTGATGTGATTTATATCTCAGCGAGTTTTAATTAAACAGTAGTAAGTGACGTATGTCTCAGCACATTACAACAATAAACGGGCAGGGTGTTAGCTAAATAAGTATCTTGTTAGCGTTCTATAAATTATAAGTACCAGTCCCACTGAGTGCAACCTGAACTTTGAGTTCTTCAAACACCCTTCTGTACAAGTAGCAGTTCCTACTGAAAAATCACAGCAAGATGGCGTCTGCGTCTCAAAAAATGCCTCATCTAGCAGATGAGATGTTGATTATCATCTTCGGGTTTCTCGCAGTTGATGGTTTGAAGTACCTAGCTCCAATAGTCAAGGCAGGACCTCGAGGAGTCAAAACAGCGCTTAGGCCTCAAGTTCTCAAGGATGCTAACATCTCCAGCATTACTTGCCATCCTTCTTGGTTCCAAAAATTACATCACCGAAATCATAGAATAAAAGAGGAAGGGATGCACCGGCGTATCTTCGAAAAATGCCTTGACGCTGGGAACAAAAAGGCAATCTATTACGAAGGTCTCCGGGTTGTTGCCGAGGAAAGGGACATTGAGGGAGGTATTGCACTTCTAACTCGTAACGTACCCGCAGAAGATGATGCCACACTAGCATGTGAGTTTTTTCTATGTTAAATGGGAACCTCGACATGGCGGGTCATTATCTTTACCTGTTTTTTGCATACCACTACCAACTAAATACAACTCAAACAAGGATTTTGGGCAGGGAGTTGTTCATGTTGCTGGGTAGATATCAGACGGCGCGAGAAAACATGTACAGGGATACATTCGTCTATCCGATTGCCCCTTTGATCCCTTCTCCGGAATGTGCTAAATTGTGTTTATTGGAGCATGGTTTGTACTCTCTCAAGTATCGAGACTATGACATGGTGTGCAACAATTGCGGCCTTTGGTGGTTGGCGAAATCTATATCCGAGATCCTTTAGTTATATTATCTCTTTAGATGTTTCGCCCTAAACGTTCCATCTAAAGGTCTTCTGTTATAAACGTCGTACTAATATCTACGTCATAGGGTGTACGCGCACTGAATCCGGCCTTTTGTTTCCATGGTTTTCTCTTCTAGTTATTTTTAATCATGTACCACTTGATGTTGTATCTTTTCCTTTTTTACTGTTCTATCTTGCAAAACAACTATACACAATTGATATATCTGCCTATTGTGTATGTACAACAAAGTGTGTTTGGGTACATGGGTGCTTACGTTTGGTACGAGTAATGTATTGTTTTGTTACAACTATGCATTCGGTTGGTGAAGTCGTTTGTGATTTGGGTTGTTTCAACCAAATTGTGACTAAGATAACTCTATTTTTCAACCATTGAATCAATTTTGTCGAAGTGGGTGGGCGCCATAACGTAATTAAGAAAGTATAAGGGGGAAAAAGCATACATCAACAAGAAAATAAAATAAAACCACTTACAAAACGTAAATTAGTTGTCTGTACGTACACTACGAATTAAAGTATGACTGAACGTACACAAGATTGTTACTTGTCAGCATATGTTTACCTATACAGTATACAGTACATAACGATTAACTGGCCTCCAACACAAGATTGCATTTACAATATAATAACGTCTCCAATACCATGTTACATGTAAGTACATAACGTTATTGATGTAATATAAGATACGTAACCGCATCGATCGAGCCGGAATTAAGTAAATTTGAAATATAAACCCGTCCAAAAAAAGAAAGCAAAGAGTCGCGCTTATTAGAGAAGGGGAGAGAGGGAGTCGCTAGTAAGACGCAACTACCAGTGGTGACGCTTTGTTTTATTTAAGTAGCATCTCCCAGTCTCCTTTCCAAACCCAGTGGAAAAAACTATTAATTGGAAATTATCAGAGAAAACCATGGAGTTTAGAGTTGATGCTATCGCTGATCTTAGACCAGGAAGAACGAATTGGTGTATCCAAGCGAAGGTCTTGAATTCGTGGTTTGTTACTGAGTTCTTTCAAAAGCGGGTTCTGCTCCTTGCTGATACACGAGTTAGTCTATTTTACTTTGTAAAATATTTGCACAAAGTTGTTAACCTACCAGTGGCCTTAAACACAATTGATATGCAATTTATAGGGTGACACAATCGAGGTGGCGTTTTTACCAGGGACCTACAAGAAAATGAGGAAGTATATCTATGATGGTGATTGGTATGAAATTAGGAATTTCAAGGTCATCCAGCCAACACTTAGGGAGAGGAATACACATCATCCTTTCCAAATCAAATTTACTGATCAGTTGACGATGGGTCTGCTCTCACCGGTGAATCAAAAACTCTACTTCCGTTTCAAGGATTTGGGTGATATATCTCGAGGGAGAATTACCCATCCCATATCATTCGGTACGCTTATCTTCAATTTTCAATTACACAAATCGTTTGAAACAACGTTAATAAACGTTTGCTAAATGATATATTTGTGCACATTACTAGTTTTTAGGCCTGATACTAAATAAGTAAGTTAGTAGACAATTTCATATCAAAATACATAGGTCGTAACGTTTAAAGTATGTGTCTACCCCAAATCAGATGTCTGTGGGTGTGTAGTTGGAGTGGAAGACAGAAGATTGCTCGAGGGGGCAAATGCGGCCAATGAAGTTGTCCTCGCCCTACTGAATGGGAGGTAAAGGAGATTTGTGCTACCTTTTCAATACATTTACATTTAAAGTTTTTTCCAATTCCCGTTCTATATTAACATGAGAAAATCGTAGGAATGAAACCCTCAAGTGTCGTGCCCAAGATGACTATGTTGCTCGCTTCATAAATGCTTGGGAAGCACTCGGTGTCATCTTACTTTTACATCCGAACCCATCTTTTGTATTTTGCGGTTCTGGAAGTTTGGAAGCTACGAAGGTACGTTCGATTTGATAGATCAGATAAAGAAACTAGCCTTGTGAAACCATATACATCTAATTTTGTAAATGTTGTGTAGGTGCTCCTTACCTCATCAACATAACCGCCTCTTCGCAAATCTATATAAAACCAGATTTCGAGGGAATGGAACATCACAAGGTGATGTAAGCTGTTTGTTTTCCTATTAAAATATCTAATTGTATATGTTGCTAATGTCAAATACGTTAATACACTTTCTATATTTTGTCCGCAGATCTGAATTCGCTGGACGTTACTATATAGAACATATAATGGAGCACGTAGGGGAGAATGCATTACCTTGAGAAGAAAGGAACTAGATGGGCGAAAGGGAGAGCTCAGGGAGTTTAGCATATTGAAAGAACCAGCACAGATCTATGCATTTTATTAACTTTTTTTTTCCCGGTGTGTTTGTACTTTTGAGTGAACCTAATGTTACGCTGATTCTGGATAATATATGGTTATGTTTTGTCAACAAAATATAAAATTTAGTACTCCGTAATATATGTACGTACACAACAATAGTTATCTACGATAAGTGTACATGTCAACACTATCCTTCCATCGCAATATGTCCTCTCTAGGCCCAACTAGGGCAGCCGGGAACAATTTCTCCAACAATTATAGTTAAACAAAAATGTGGGCTTACAAATTAAAAAGGTCCATCATAAACATGTTACCAAAAGCTATGTTGGCACTTAGGAAAAAAGAGTATTATCATCACACGCCAAGAAAAGATAACACATCTATTGTCGCCCCTGCACTACGTATTAGCTGGACATGTTGTACGGTTGTGGCCAACCTGTTGACACTGAGAACAAGCATGCTGTTTGCGGGGCCGCTTAGTCTCCAATGCAACCTCGACAAAAGACTTCCTCGACATCTTTGGCCTTCCTGGAGGATTCCTAACAAAAGGCGGTTTACATCTGGACGGTGTAATATCAGTAGGAACGATGCAGGATGTATCTATCGGCATTATTGTCTCCGCATACCCACTGCAGAGGCTGTCTCTGCGGAAGTATGGATGGTTCTGGTTTATAACTGATTGGTTGGCCGTATATGCGGCTGCGATAGCATGTACGCATGGCATCCTCTCTAGATCAAAACGCCTACATGAACACCTCTTATACCTCAGATTGACAACATGCGTTGAGGTACCACCACTTACTTGAAATTGATCTTTATCAATTTCTTGAACCTTTAGATGTCTTGAATGTTCAATACGTGCCTATGAGTAAATGAAAGCGTAAGTTTATATAACCAAAGCAACACAACATATCCACTAACATTTTCCAGGCCTTTCGTTAACATATATATCGATGGATATGTTAATGAATCTCACACCTGTAACAGGTTCTCTCCACTCCTTTGGTGAGTAAAGTTGGCATTGCGGCAGCTTATTTTCTCCTTGTAGCAAACCAACGTGTCAACATATTCCGAACAGCTTCTAATAACTCTACAATGGGATAGGCTCTCGCAGGATTCAATACTTTGTTTAGCGATTCTGCAATGTTGCTCGTGGTGAAGTTGTACCTATCACCAGGAAAGTGCGCCCTGCTCCACTTGGATACATCTGCACGCACCAAGTAAGCATGCAGTTGCGGATTCGTTTCTTGAATTTGCTGGAAGATTTCTTCAAAATCAACTACACGGTACGCTGCAGCTGCTTTTTTTACCAGCCGGAATGTTTCGCTCCCACTAAATCTCAGGATAATATTCTTGTGAAGATGATAAGTGCAGATTCCTCGACTTGCCAGGGGGTACACTTTAGCGATAGCTTTACCAATAGATTTATGCCGGTCAGATTTCAGTGCAAGCTCTTCATCATCAGGAATTACACTACTTAATTGTGTAAAGAACCATTCCCACGACACGTCGTTCTCTGTATCAACAACCGCATACGCCAGAGGGAAAATATTAAAATTCCCATCTTGTGTTGTCGCTATCAGAAGAGTCCCTTTGAATTCACCTTTCAAAAAGGTTCCATCTACAACTACAACTTTCCGCATATACCTGAAACCCTTAATGCATCCATCAATCGCAATGAAAACATACTTGAATCTGTCTTTTGCATCAACGACCAGTCTAGTAAGGGTCCCCGGATTAGAGGACCTCAGCCTGTATAAATATGCAGGTAATTCAGCGTATCCACTTTCAGGTGTACCCCTAACATACTCCCGCGCCTTTATAAGTGTACGATGTGCCTTCCAATAGCCAAGCTATTATATGAAAATGGTCAGTAAAAGACATCAGCACTAAACAATATCAACTAGATCGAATTATATATATGTGCAGTGCAGGCCATAGAATCAACTAATTTCTGACAAAACCAACAAACTTAAGCTATGATCTGTTTGTACACCCTATAGACCATCACATACACAGAGCCAACCATAAAACAAACATATTAAAGTATTCCAGTAGCCAACCTGTACACCATATCGTAGGTTGAGCCCATCCCCAACAATATTTGGCACAACAGAACCTCCCACACCACCAACATAATCCTGTATAATTGAGCTAGGATTGGTGGTTTAGCATTACGGCTACGGCCATATCGTTCTGTAACAGAGCAAGTATGTTCACGACAATATTTGCGAATATGAAACACCGGCGAATCACCCATGGTTGAAGCCCGTATTCTCCATTTACAACCTTTTACCCAACACTCAACGATTAACAAACTGGGCGTTGAATATCGAACATTGTAATCATATTTATCTAATACACTCAGCACCCTCAACCTTGCCACCAACGTTTCTTTGCTATCAAACTTCTCCCCCACAGCAATATCACCACCTCCGTTTTCTATTTTGCGAACCTCCCTCTCAATTGCATCAGCTGCAGAGTTAGTCTTGCGGGTACAGTTATTTGATTCTGTGTTACACACATTTTCCTCTATACAAGACCCACCCCCAGGTCCGTCGTCCAATGATTCCTCTGCTACATCTGGGGTGAAGTTGGAGTACAGCAGGTAGTCTTCGTCCCCTGAACTTGCACCATCGCTGTCGTCACAGTAATCAAATCTACGGTTGTCCTTGTCATCTACTTCATCTTCATCTACATCATTTCCTACATTATCTTCACCGTCTACCTTCCGACTCTCGTACTCATCATCTTTCTGTCCCATTTCCTCTGCCACGCCTACGAAATCATCTACAACGACTTCAGGGGTCTTGGGTGTTGGTTCTGGGGTTTTCGGTTTAACTTCCTCGAACAAGGTTTCACCAGATTTAGCTTCAATCTCAACGCATAGCCGGATGAGTTCACTCCTATGCCGTTTGAGAAAGTTTTGAAACTGCCGACCATTCGAAACAATCACCGGTGGCATATAACATCTGCTTTTTTTATATCTATCTAACATATAGCTCAACTTTATGGCCAAAGTTCCTTCACAGAACCAAAGTCATCGTACACCATAGCAGTAAAGTCTTCAAACGTCGTTTCTTTATCGGCAACTATAATCCTGCACCTTTTGCTAGTATCAACATCAAACAACCATCGCTTTATGTCTACCCTCCACCTCCCACACGCCAAAACGATATCTTGCTCTTCCATGGATGAACCGAGAGAAAAGATTTACGAAACTGAGTAGGAAAAAGACGTTTTATCCGGCGGACAAACAGAACACGATTTATGAATCTGCTACAAACTTTATTACATGAACACCATAGATCGGAAGAACAGCAAACGTGTTACGATCTACCTCCAATAAGTCTATCGCAACGCTAGACTATCTTTGACAGCTCAAACAAATTCGTGTTATTCTGGTAAGACTTTACAGCTGTCAAAAATGCTTACTAAATCTACCACGGACAAGAAACCTACCATCACACTCCGAAAACTATTTCGAAAAAACAAACAAGTATACCAAAAATATCTTAAACAAGAGAAGCCTATCGCATAAATCTGTCGCAACAGGCCATTAGTCTACCATAAATATCTTTCCACTCTTTTACGTTTACCACTATACCAGCTAAAAACATAAGTCTATCATCAAAGGGCAATACCTCTATCAACTTAATCTAACAAAATCATATATCTATCGATTCATCTACATCGACCGATAAGTGTACTAACACTACAACTAAGTGTACCATATACGTTCACCGATAAGTGTACCAACACGACAACTAAGTGTACTAAAAATATCTAACGTACACCTTTAATCAGTCACCTACATAAGTCTACCATCAAAGAATCGGTAGACTTTATCCCAGTTCCCAAAAAATTTTTTTCTACTAATGGCATTACCCGTAATTACGTTTTTTCTCAACACTAGTTTCAGGGGTAGTATGGGTACAGAGTTTATTCTAGTAATTACAAACAATTGTGTGTTACTTTTGTAAAAAGGAAGCTTTTATGTAATATTCTAGTAACTCACCCTTAATTAGAGATCTTTTGTTTAAACTATGTATATACAAAATAAAAATTAAAAACTTATCTCTCTGTACTTTTTCTCACTTATGTTTAAGTTATTTTCATAATACCTTTTATCTTTTTTACATTTTTTACAAATTTAATGAATTTCAATCAAAATAGATATTAAAAATTTAGTACTATGTACCTATAACCATTAATAACTCCAGTTAATCTTATAATAAATAGATTTCTTTTGAAAACTTTTAATAGTTATTTTTATTGTGTAGTATTTTTTATGATAGAATAAATTTAGATATTTTTAAATTTATTAACAATATTTATTCATATATTGTTATAATTGTTTTTTAAAAAAATATTTTGGTGATTGATGTATAAAGCAAGGGATTTTAGTCAGATCTACCACATTTGATATAAAACTTTTCCAATCTACCATAATCACAAACCCTTTTCCATTCTACCACAAGGACCATTGCAAATGACAAAAATACCCATATGTTTATTAGGTGGAAATATAAAGAAATATGTTATTTATATGATAAAAACACATACTCAACAGACGATGCGGTGACATAGTACAGCTTCTGACTTAGCATTTATTGCATCATTTGACTAAATTGACAATTAATGTGGATAAAAGGAAGGATCACTGGGTAAAAGAAAAGAGATGTTTTGGAACAATTTAATGACGCTATGCTGGCCAAACAGTTTTGGCGATTAATTCACAATCCGTCATCTTTAATGGCCCGGGTGATGAGAGGACAGTATTTCAGGAACAAACATCCTCTTATGGCAAAGAAACCGAATAATCCTTCTTTTGCCTGGCGGAGCATTTTTTCAACTAAGGGATTGGTGGAACAGGGTGCGCAATGGACTGTAGGTTCTGGTTGTTCCATTTCGGTTTGGCGGGATCCATGGTTACCGGATATTCATCCAAGATCTGCAAATGGTAGGGGGAGGTTTTTGCTCCCGAGTTTGATGGTTAATCATTTAATTAATCCAGTTACAAAGGATTGGCATTTGCCTATTCTAGAGGAGTTCTTTGATCCGGTGGATATACCACTTATTCGGAGTTTGCCGGTTAGTAAAACTTTTCAACCCGATAGATTGTTATGGCATTATACTAAGTCAGGCAGGTATTCGGTAAAGTCAGGTTATCGGTTAGCCCGGGAATTAATAGCGGAAGTGGAGTATGGGCCATCATGCAGTTCTCTGCGGGCTCAGTCATGGAAATTAGATGTACCTCCAAAGATTCAACATTTTTTCTGGCAAATTGCCTCGGGTACCCTTCCAGTGTTAGAACGGCTCGCGTATCGGGGAGTTCGTTGTGATGTTTTGTGTAAGCGGTGCGGTTTGGCGACGGAAATGGAAACTATTAACCACGCACTGTTTGTTTGCTCCTGGTCGTGCAGTATTTGGGAGTTGGTCCCGATGCTGTTGGAACCGGGAGGTTTCCCATTTGCCTCGATTTATGCGAATTTAGATTTCATATTTTGGAGGGCGTCTTCTCAAGGCGGGGCTTCTGATATCATCTCTTCTCTCCCCTGGATTTTATGGTCACTTTGGAAAGACAAGAATAAAAAGGTTTTCCAGCGTATTGAGTTAGAGCCAATTGAGATTATAAATCAAGCGGCAACTGATAAGCTAATTTGGGAGGATGCCAAATCTTTTTCAGTGAACAATCCCCTCCCTCCACCCGTAGTGGAGGTGAGGGATTCTTCTATTTTCTGTCAGGTTGATGGTTCATGGAAAGGGACCGACCCTTTTCAGGGTTTGGGTTGGTGGTGCTGTAATGGTCATGATATTACGCTTCTTTTAAGAGCTCGGAGCCTCAGACGTGGCCTTTCTCCCCTACATACAGAATTGCAAGCGCTGATCTGGGCTATGGAGTCTTTACTGGCGGCAGGAGTGAGTTGTCAGGCCTTCGAGACGGATTGTGCAGAGCTTGTTGCGATGGTGTAGTCGCCAGATGATTGGCCCGCTTTCACGAATTTATTGGAGGATTTCTCGCAGCTTCGCTCCTTCTATCCATCCTTCTCCCTCGTCAAGATTCCCCGCAACGTCAACGTAAGAGCAGATTGTCTTGCTTGGTCTTCAAGATCTTTACCTTCCGAATCGTTATTTGTAAACTCTTATCCTCCTGTTTGGGCAACCAATCTTGGAGTTCTCTTTTAATTAATTATTAATGTTTGGTTGAAAAAAAAAAGAAAAAAAAAGAGATGTTAATGCATAAAATAAGAATAAATGGATTAAAAGGAAGGGAGACGAAGAGAGATATTTGTGGACATAAATTGTCAGAGATACTAATTTTGATGTTGTATGTGCCAACAATTAAATACAAGTTGTGGACAATAGAATTCACTAAAATTTCCTTGGAACTATCAAGCATGTGGAGGACAATATGACATATGTAGTAGACATGTTCATTGGTTGACAAGTGGGTGTGGACATAAAATAGACTGTAAACATAAAATTATACTGGAGACAACTACTTAATTGGTTGTCAAGTGATTGTGGACAAATAAGTATAGTGTGGACAAGTAATTGATTGGTTTACATCTGTGTGGACATAAAAACTGACTGTAGACATGTTCATTGGTTGACAAGTGTGTGGATATACTGAAAATGCAAAGAACGTATCTGTTAAAAATTGAGAAATTGAATTACATAACAAAAGGATAGTTTGGAGGACATTTTGAAACACTGATAGACAAACTGAAACATCTTGTCAAACTGAAACAAAAGGATAGTTGTCCATTAAACGTTGAATGTCTACAACTGGCAACATCTTGTCCTAAAATAGTTGTCTATTAAACGGTATCACGAAGCTCTCGAAGTGAAACAATATCTCCATGTAGAAATCTCTCATGTGGCTGAGCAAGAAGATCAGATGATGAAGTCTCCGTCTCCATTTGCACCACGCCGAACAGTGGTGGCTCCGGAGAACAGCTTCCGCGATCTCTGAGTTCTGACAACACAAAGCCTCGTGCAGAAGATTCCAATCAGAGGCGTTCTGGAGCGTTACATCAGCCCCGCCGAAAGCGATCGTCTTTGCCACGAAAACATCACCGAGACGCCACCGAGGCATCTCACGGAAAGGAACATCACGGCGGTCTAGGACGGCAGAGATTCACTCCGCGACTCGCTATTGGCTTACTGAGTCAGATTTGGTGTGGATTTGTTCTGGTTCAGTTAGTTTAGACAATAACGAAACAAGAAAAAAAAAAGTTCTTCGTTTTAATTAGAAACTAGATGAGGACCCGCCCGATGTGCGGGTTTAAAATTCTATAAATTAAATTAAATTTAGAGAAATTCTCAAAAATAGCACCAAAATAAGTTTTTATTCCAAACTTAGCACAACATCTCTAAAATTCCAAAAATAGCACAAATTAATCTTTCAAAATTAAATTCTAAATTCAAAATACTAAACCCTACCCCTCAAAACTAAACCCTAAATGTGAAATTGAGAACCCAAACGTAAAAAAAAAAATTCTAAAAATTAATTTTAAATATTTTAATGTGTTAAATAGTGTTATTTTTGGAAATTTATGTAATGTGTGCTATAGTTGTCCATAAAACTTGTTTTAGTGCTATTTTAAGGTATTTCTCTTAAATTTAACAAAAATATATTAAAATTTATTGTACGTTATTTATAAATTTTATTTTTGTTATAATACACTGATTTATATCCATTTACAAATATTTTAGGTATGTTACTATTAAAAGTGTATTTTTTAAAACCTAAATATATTCTATGCTACAAATATATTCTTTATCACCACCTATAAAATGTCTATATGAACACATTAAGCCAACTATTTTATTTTCACTTCTGCATAGTTTTTTTATTACAAAAATTGTCAGCTCAAAAAATATTTTGAATAAAAAATATTACATAATATACTAATCAATTATGTACCATCACAATAATATATGACCACCATGGAGAAAACCTTGGCTCCGCCCTCATCCCTTATAGAGAGAACCTTGCGTCCAACCTCCTCCACCATGGAGAAAACCTTGGCTCCGCCTTCCTCCTTTGGGGAGATAACCTTGCGTCCAACCTCCTCCACCTTCCTCCCTTGGGGAGATAACCTTGTGTGCAACCTTCTCCACTATAGAAAGAACATTGGCTCTGCCCTTCTCCTGTATGGAGAGAACATGTTTACGTCTTTTTGCTATCTCAAAATGGCTTACTCCAACAACCAATGTAGTAAAAACCTTTTTATAACGTCACAAAATCTTTTGATAGTAACTAATGTTAAATTTCCCATGATGTAGCTCTCTACAACGCCTTAACCGCTACTTTGCTTAGTGAGTTCATGTCCACTCTCGGTACATAGGCCCACCTTCCTAAGTGGGCCCTACATCTATCCCCGGTCCGTGGACCTAACCATATTCGATGGCTGGTTTGTTACGTCTGAGCGACTTTAAAAACTTGTTTTCCGACCCTACAAATCTACAAATGACATTTTCCTGTAATTTGTCCTTAATTACTCGCACAGTTCCGACAATCACTTCTACGAAGGTCACCATTCATGAAATTCTCTCAGGACCCTTGACCGAAAAAATAAGTGCATTTTGGTGACATATGTGGCAAAATCAATTCTTTTATACTTTTTCCGCAAATCAGGATGTCATAGTCTTTGAGCTCCTATGGATCTATCAACAACGATTTATGTTTTTTCAATCTATCTATCTATGTTTGTTGTAAGCTTGTGTTTGATTAACCTATTTTATCCATCCATTAGGTTGATAAGCTTCTACTCGTTATCTCCCTTTGGGATTGAATGAATAATGCTAACAATTATGTTTGCAAAAAAAAAAAGGAGTTTATGACCAACCAATCAAGATTGATAAATTAGAAGAAAATTAATTTGACGTAATTAAAGAAACAATAGAATATTATAAGCATGGTAATATATGAATTTTAAATAATTCAAAGATGAAAATATAAACTAAATAAAAATCTAATAATACTAAAATAAATTTTAAACTACAATATTAGGAAAAGAAGATGCATCTATCAATATTTTCTTGGGTTAACATATTAATCTTAGCTATTCCCAACTGAAAAAGGAGAAAGTAGGAGAAATTTTGGTAAATTACTCTCCCATAAATTTTTTTTTTCTAATTAAATAAAGTTGAAAGCAGTGTTTTTAAATAAATTATTTAATTATGAGACGAACTATGTTTATATAAAAGTGAGTATTTACAAAATTTTAGAATTAATAATTAACTGTATATAATCCTTAATCCCTTTATTTTTGTAGAATTAATAATTTAAAATTAAAATAAGTAAATAATATTATAATTTCGAATTTTATGAAATATATATATATAATCTCCTTATTATTATTTAAAAAACCTTTGTATTTTTTTTTATAAATTCTGTAACTTTTGATAATTATCTTTTTACATTATTAATATTTTTTAAAATAAGATATTTTATTTCTGTTGTAATTATATTTCTCTTATTAAATATTAACTTTTACACATGTCAAAATCTGAGATTGATAACTTGACACATGTCAAAATCTTACTAATGACTAACTTTCAAAACCCAACTTTATATAATAAGATTGGACAGAGAAGATGAAAAGACAACACAACAAATTAAAACACTATAAAGGAGGAAAAAAAAAAGAAAAAGAATATGTCTCATTTAGAAAAATAAAAAAATAAAAAATCAAATATCATGAGGGATAATTTTGTTATTTTACTTGTGGCTTGTGATATTTGTTGAAAGAAGTACACTAATGTGGTAGAACCCACAAGTTTAGTTTCACATTGTGGCACATTTGTTAAAAAACTCATAAATCAACTTTCACAAAAACTTGCTAATTTAGGCTGTTGGACTTTTGATGTCTCTATTCAAGGCCTTATTCATAAAGTTGACTTTTTGGCCATAGATACTGGAAATTTTGGGTAACTCGGTCCAGATACGGTTTAGCTTAACCGACTAAAAAGAATAGCTTTTTGATTTTTAGGAAGAAACTGGAAAAATCCATCGAACTTTTTGCAGTCATCATCAAAAACTCAAAAGCTTCCTGATTAGCAAACAACAAACAACACCTAAAATCTCGGAAGCCAGAATGAGCGGAGCATTGTTCAGAAACGCAGCCGCGAACACCGCCCGTCTCATACGGCGGAGCGCGGCGGCGGAGACATACCCATTTGCTAAGACCGGTCTTGCTCAATCGAGACCTTATTTCCGGTCGCGTCAGCTTCTCGGAAGAGCAAAAGAAACAGGTGTCTCACCTTCTCCTTCTTTGGGTGTTTGTTCTTCTTCTACTTCATCATCTGCGTCGATTTCGAAAGTTGGGTTCGTTGGATGGTACCTTGGTATGGTGAAATCACGCCCAGTTTTGACCAAAAGTGTCACTTCCTCTCTTATTTACATTGCCGCCGACTTGTCTTCTCAGGTACTCTTTCAATGTTACTGGACAAAATGTGTTTCCTTTTACAAGTATGGTAGCTAAAAACTATGCCTTTTTGTGACATTTATGTGTTAGTTATGAGAGATTCAAAAATACAAAAAGGCTTAATTTTGCGGGAGATGTTTCTAGGTCTTTCCTCCTAATATCAAGTAAAACTAGAACAGATAGGAAGAGAACATATCATTTGATTAGGAGAAGTAAAAAGTTTGATTCTTTATTGGAGTAATGTGTCTGCAACCCAAAGAGATTAGAGTAATGTGTCTGTATCGAATTTCTTGTGCCTTTTCCACTGTATAAGAACTGACTTCAAGAGGTCACATTTGGTTCATTTTGTCTTACTCTTTCATTAAACGATTGTGAAAAGTTCTTCTAAGTCGTATGACTTGGTCATTCTTGAAATGGAGATTTCCTCTGTTACATTTCCTTGTAGTTACTGTTTTTGTAGCACTCCATTCTGTGAGAATTGACTTTTACAGCTGACATTGGTTCACCCTGTCTTGATCTTTTGACAGACAATTGCGAAAAAATCGTCTGAGTCATATGACTTGGTGAGAACAGCAAGGATGGGTGGATATGGTCTATTTGTCTTGGGTCCAACACTTCACTATTGGTTCAATTTCATGTCAAGACTATTTCCTACGCGAGATTTGATCACAACGTTTAAGAAAATGGCCATGGGACAGGCGATCTACGGGCCTACCATGACCGTTATTTTCTTCTCATTGAATGCATCCCTGCAAGGTAAGCTTCTTGTGTTTGTATATATCTGAAACCAGAAATGTGCTCGGAAAGGAAGTAACATACCAACCTGTTTGCATTCTTTGCTGCTCTTCTTTTTTGCCTCAAATTTAGTGGTAAATTCATTATAAAATTGCGAGACTATCTAACTCTGATTCTTATGTACATGAAAATTTTGTGAACTAGATCAGTTTAACTGGAATTACAGTCATTTTTGCTTGTGGCTAGTATGTGTCGTGGTGAGAATGATAAATGGAGATTGATTGGTTATTTACATAAGCAGAAACTCGCAGTCTTGAAGTTCTTAGTATACTCTTAGTCACCACATAGATTTCAGAAACAAGTTGCCTCTCTGCTACTTGAACTTGAGAATTCTTTGGTTCAATTCTTGTGTCGAATTTGTTTGATCTTGGATGTGTCTTACTAATACAAAATATCATTGATTTTTAGTGATGGGGTTTTACTTTATCTTTCTCTCAGTGGTTTGATTACACTAAACCTTGTTTTGAAGTTATTTTGCTTTCCTGATTTGTTCAGGGGAAAGCGGTTCAGATATACTTGCCAGATTGAAAAGAGACTTACTCCCTGCGCTGTTTAACGGTGTCATGTATTGGCCTGTATGTGATTTTATTACATTCAGATTCTTCCCCGTTCATTTACAGGTAATCCTTTTGACTATCAATTTCTGTTTTAGGACTTATCTCAGGATGCACTCACTCTAACTCTGCTCTTGTTTTTATTTCCATGCAGCCTCTTGTAAGCAACTCGTTTTCGTATGTATGGACAATCTACATGACTTACATGGCAAACCGTAAAAAACCAGACGTGATTTCAAGCTAAAACACTCAAATATGTTCTACATTGTCTCGGGCATTACCTCCCTATTTTGTGCTCACTCAGTTTTCGCCGGCATCAAACTGCGATTAGCATTCTTCAAGATTTTTCTGTTATGTCTGTAGATTTAGGTTGGTAAATCTAAGAGCTTGTAAGAACTACACATGCCAGACATATATGATTTCATGAAGTAGTTATGTTTCCTCTTATTTGTCTGTTTCGTTAGAGAAAGGAGGAGACATGGAATTGCTAAAATTTTCTTTTGCTTTCATGGAAAATTTGTTACATCAGACATGAGGAAAGATTCCAGAAAAAAAAAGTAAAGATATCTCTGCTAAACAAATGGTATTTAAAACTATATATATCTATCAGAACTTGTACAAACCCCCAAGCCTCTTTTGTTTCCCCTTCAAAGCTTCTTCAAGTATCTCTCTAATTGCATGCAATGCGACCCAAATTCCAAAGGCAAGAATCTCAGGTAAATGTACCAAATCTGTCAAATCAAATATGATATTGCTGTATTGCTAAAAATTACGGCGTTTTTTCTACAACCTTTGCTCTTCTGAGGCACGGCAACAGATCTTCTCAAGATGTATAGGCCAGTCCTCTCCAAGAACCCGTGGATTCAACTCCATGGCAGCACGGAAATCCAACATTGATACGTTAGACACCGCTCGCTTTCGTTGACTGTTCATATCTCTCACCCGAGAAGCGGATAAACTCAAACAAGGCTCGATCAGCTTTCTCATATATGCATCCAATCCACTATTAAGAAGATTAGCAGAGTCCATAGATAGCTTTATCCCTTCCATCTCAAGTTTCCTCTCCAACCTAGCTCTCAATGTTATCGTATCAGGTAGCTCCCCCCTGCTTTGACAACTCTCACGATTGATACCACTGTGTGAACTCAAAACAGACTTTCTAATCCCGCGCTTGAGATTGTTGAAAGAAACACCAAGTGGAGCTGTCAAGGGACTTCTGCTCTGCACACTCGGACTTGCCGTCATTTGCTCAACTTCTTCTCCATCTTCAACAGAAGCTGGAAGTCTTCTTGCCTTTGACATTGACTCATCATTCGTAGTAGTGAGACTTTGAGGCTTCCCAAGTGGACCAAGCGGACTAGGCCGGTCTCTAAACTTCCTCGACCTGCACTTTCTAGGCGAAGGAGGGAACGCAGAAGAATCCACATAAAGAGACTGACTCCCTGGTTTCTTCGGATATCTCGGTGGTGGGGATTTAGCAACACTTGCATTCTTCAAAATGGAACGCACAAGACGGTTGTGAAGAGATATGCATTCCCTACCAACAGTCTTAATACATAGCTTGTCGAATTCGGACTTGCTTATCCTCGAGGTAAGGAATTTGCCGAGCTGATCGAAGTAAGTATCTGCTCTCTGATGCCCAATTTTCTGATAAATTAGGGCTTTTATCTCAAGTGTGTTCAATCTTGAGAAACATTGATCTGACCCCATCTTTTTCAACCAAAAACCTTCAAACCACCTCAACTGAAACTAAACCCAAATTCCCAAATCCAGCTTCATCCAAAGATCCAAGCTTTGCAGCAAAGTTGATCCCAAGACCTAAATAAAAAACCCCAATTCTTTATACACCTGAACTGAAAAATCAAAACACATACATTAATTCTTTAGATCGAAGTACGATAAGAAGAAGAAGTTCATATAGAACCTGAGCTCAGGCAAAAATGTTACAACAGATTGACTAACTAAGAAAGTAAAATCAAACACAAATTTCGGGTTTTTGCAGACAGATTCGAGGTAAGAAACTATCGAAAACAGAGAAAACAAAGACGAATTTGAGAAGATCCCAACTTTGCAAAGTATCGAACTTATTATTTTTTTTTTTTTAAAGAAAGAGTCAAATCAATCGAAATTGAACTGAGGGGAAAGCAAAAAACCCAGAATGATGAAATCGAAGAATGAATTGAGAATTCTAAAGAGAATGAGTACGACGAACCAGAGTTAGCCGCGAAATTTGTTACAGAACACAAGTGGTTCTCTTCGCTTTGTTGTGTGCCCTAAAGGGATTTTTTGTTTTTTTTTTTTCTTTTTGTTTTTTTTTTCTTTTTCTTTTGGGGGTGAAACGAGTTGTTATTATTATCTGAGTTCGCTTTGTGTTTTATGTTTCGGTACGTGCGATGACCAAACATAAGAACCTTTGTTACTCAGTTATAACTCTTTCCCGTTCGTAGTTCGGAGTCGGACAAACACACGCGTGCGACTTTATCCTTCACATTTCTTGAATTATATATATACTTTTTATAAATTTTCTTTTGCAAATTAGATCTATGTTCTTGGATGATTGTATTACAAGCACGTTTGTTATACTCTTTTTTTTTTCTCTTTCAGAATTTTTCTTATTAGAACTTTGGATTAGACACATATCCGGATATTTATATTTTTTCAAAACAAAATCGAGAAAAAACAGCAAGATTTATAATTATTGAGAAAACTACGAACTGCAAGGGATCAAAAATTTAAACGGAGAGAAAGCTAAATCATAAAACGAGGACAATCCATAGATAAATGAAACCTTCTATACCAAAACAAGACTACCACTCAGATTAGGAGACCGAAGCTTCATAATCCACACATACCTCCAATTAACATAGTATAACATAGTTAAATCAATCAAATGAGAAAAAAGTGTAAGAGGATTAAATGAAACAATTACACTTACTCTTCTGAATCAGAGTTACGACATGATTTGCATGTGGACAAGGTATTCATGTGATGTTCCATTGGTGACAAGCACAATGCCCATTAGGAAGGATGACCTCGTAACTTGCACTACCCTCATTACCTCGTATTTGTTTTTCACTATCCGAGCCGGAGCCGCCACAAAGCAAAAGAAAATACGAATTTGGCCGATTTTTTAGTGAGGCAAAGGAATAAAAACTTATGGTGGAAAGGATCGAACATTAGATCTCCACAACACTTTTGTACTCTCTTACCACTAGGTTAATGAGGCTTTGTATTCTTCTTTTGCAAGTATTAATAAATTTTCAATGACCTAACATTATAACATATCTTATTATATAAAGTTTGATTTTCAAAATCTATACTATTAAAAGGAAAGCATTTTTAATAAGTAGACATAAATTAAGATATTATTACAATGAAATGCTACTGAAAACTGAATAGGAATAAATATAAATAAGGAGCCAAACAGATTGAAATCAAATTGGAACCAAACAGACTGATAATAATTATACTAGCCGAACAAATCTATACTATTAAAAGGGAAGCATCTTTAATAAAGATACATAGGGTTAGAGATTATTACAATAAAATGCCACTTAAATTAAAATAAGGATATGTAATTCTTGAAACCAAACAGATTGATATTAATTGGAACCAAACAGATTGATAGTCCTTAGTTGTGTAATAGCCAAACAAAAATTAAATGATGTTAGTACATAACAATTGGGTGTAATTAAATCCTACGATAAAAAACAGAATGATTTATTAGATTAGGAAAAACAGAATAAAATCAACATCCCTAAAAATTACAAACTACCTTAATTAATATCTAAATAATTAAATTCAAATCATTAGTCTTCAAATCTTGAATAAGGAAATAATCCAAACGTGATTAATATCTTTCTTAGCCGAAAATAATATAGTTATATAATAAACCAAAACATAAGGAAATTATAATAAATTCAAAATCTCGTATATTTAATATCTACTATAACTACAAGATCACAATACTAAATATATTCTTTTATCATCGATAATTCAAATTGCAACATTTAAGATATGTGAAATTCATGTATTCTTTCCAAATCAGTATAATTTGCAAACTAATAACAAGGTAATATTACCAAATTATGAGAAAACCTGTGTTTTTCAAACAAATTTTCATATTTATATTAATAATATATTTTAGATAATACTCATAATCTTAAGAGAATTCATTAGTGAAACTAAATGTTAAGTAATAACAAGATTGTAAAAATATTTATTCTTATCAAAACTAAAAAAAATATCTATGAATCGGCCAAAAAAAATTTTTGTATAAATATTGCAGTAATCATCTTCAATTTAAAAAAAAAACTCTCAAATCTCTTTTACTCCGAGACAGAAACTTATTTTCAAAGGAAAGAGAACTTTGATTTACTACAAAATATCAAATCGAAAAAATAAAACAGGATGTTCTTTATTTTGTTTCTTTGTTAAAACATTTTTTTCCAGTTTAATCTCTCTTTTAGTATATAATTGTCTGTTCTTTTGACTAATAGCAATGTTTTTAAAACCGGACCAAAGGTGAACCGGAAGTCTTTCGGATCATTGGGTCAACCGGTCGGACCGGTTGAACTACGGGTCAATTAGTTTATTGATTTATTTACATTTTATGAATATAACATCTACTTTTCTATAAATATATGAACAAAACATATGTAATTAAGTACTAAACAGCTAAAATTAAACTTTTAAATGATTAGATAAAATAACTAAATGATTTTTTTATAAATAACAATATTTATTTTTAATTTGGTTTGAGTTTTAAATGTGATAAAAATAAAATATTTTAATTTGATATCGACTCGTCGGTCCAACCTGCCGGTTCAACCACCGGTTCACGGGTTTTTAGCGGATTTTTCTGGTTTTTTACGAGTTTTTATTTACCCAGTTTTTAGAAGTAATCCGGACCGGAATGTCTACCGAGTCACGGTTGGACCGGTCCGACCGGCCGGTCCAATCCGGGTTTAAAAACATTGACTAATAGCGACGATGTGTTTATGTAGGGCTTGAAGTTCACATTACTGGAGAACCATAAGGTATTGCCTCCAGCTAATACAAGGTCAGAAGTTTAAACTTTATTATTTAGAGAGTATAATAGATGTTAATTTTCACAAAATATTCTAATGGTTATCTGAACTTTCTAAATATAGGTTAAGAACATAAAGGTTGGTGGAATAAGAAGACAATAGATATATGAAGGTACCAAAATATTAATGAATTTAATATTTTTTAGCCACACATGATTTAATAATAATTATATGTATATATATATATATGTTTGCAGGTGGTAAAAAGAACAAATGTTGTTACTACATATGATGTGAAAGAGAAACATGAAGAAGTTATTGATTCTAATCAATTTCACTAATTGATTGTGTTTAGATCAATGTTTTTAAATGCTTGGGTTTTTTAGCATAACCCGGACTGGGATACCTTCTGATTCACAGTTAAACCAGTTCGATCGGCCGGTTCGGTCTGGATTTCAAAACATTGGTTTAGATTTTATATATAGAAAAAAAACATGTAATTATATATTAGATTTGTTTATCCATCCCCACATATAGTGTAGGTATATATATGTGTGGTATAAAAAAATCAAAATGTTACTAATATATTTTATAAAAAAATTCGAATTGTAAATTCACATTTTCGTTTCTTTTCATTTAATTTGTGTGCTATTTAAATTGGGGTGATCAAACAAAACAAAACATATGGCTATAATTCCCTATCCAAACTGATAGGAACAAGTAATCTTCAATCAAATTTTGGAAAGATAATTATAAATTCAAATAATATAAGGAAATCAAATTTAATTCTACCGCATAAGTAGAACTTATCATACCAACTAAAAAGAAAGAATCCCTCTAATCTTCGTGAACCATATAATGCGATTTTATAGAGTTTCGAATGGATAAATATCTATTTTAGGACAATTATTTCAAAAATTTGGGTACTTTTAAAAATTACAGAGTTTGAGACTATCAAAACAGAAAATAATTTTTTACCCGATCTCTTAAAACATATTTTATAGATCATTAGTGTCACAAATTATGTTTGTAAACAACTTCTATCAAGTTTGGACAAATAACTTGGAGTTATATTTTAATTAATATTTGGTTAATAAAAAGACATATTTTATAGATTAGAATTTTGTTTTTGAAATGCCTGTTACCCATAGGTTTTGCAAATTCAGCAGTATGAATACATATATTGCTCATGTTGTTTTTAGAGAACCGGTTTTCTAAGAGTAAAAAATAGCAAAATCGTTACAAGGTAGGCCTATCAATGTGGGTTCCCCCAGCTAGACAATTTAGGTAATCCAATTTGGTTAATCTTTATAACCGATCACTTCAGTTCGCATTTGATTTGGATGCATCGTCGTGTTGATCCAAATGTTATTGTGAAATCAGTTTTGATCCAAAACCACAATTCTCAGATAGAAAAAACATGATATGTATGGGACATGACGAATTTTTCTGTCCAGAAATAAACATATTATTTTTGCTTATTTTTAACTGTAGTTGTTTCTACTAATAACAAAACAGATCTGATCCTACTTTTTGACTAAAACAAATAGAATATTGTACTGATATGAGTTTAGATTATAAATATTAATAATATTTGTTAAAAATATGTTTATAAACATAATTTCACACATACATAATATATTGTAGACCTGATAAATAACATTAATTCTTGAAATCAATCCCGCACGTACGTGCGGGTCCGAATCTAGTATTAAATGATAATAACACATAAAATCGGAAACTATTAAGACCTACTATAAAATCGGAAACAATTAAAACCTACTATAAAATCCAAAATAAATCAACCCACAAAATTAGCTAGAATTTAAACAACTAATTAAAACTAATTAACGCTTAATTTATAAGGAAGTTTATATAATCTTAGCAACTTAAACTAGGAAAATCTCAGAAATTAATACCAAAATCTCGAAAAAAACAATTAAACATAGATAATAAGGAAATCATAATTAAATATCCCTAATACTAATTTGTACTTGCCATAAAAAATCGCAATTAAAAATCAAAACAGTCAACAATATACCATTTTAATAACAAACTAATTGATTGTTTCTTAAAATATTTACCAATATAACAAATGTTTTTCCTTTATCGATCACAGTTGTAAATGTATTTTTGAAAATTTAGAATTATTATTTTCCTAACCATTTGGAGTAATTTTAGGAACCATAACTATTAAGAAAAAATATATTTTTAATGATGAAAGATTTTTCTATAACCCTAAATGACAGCTTATTTGTTTTTGTATAAATAGTGCTTCTATTGACAAGCTGATCACTCAGATTCATCGCTGTAGTTCTATTAAAATATTTTTTGGTGTTTTTTTGGTGTTCTTTTGGTGTTTTTTTTTTTGGTTCTATAAAATCAAAATAGTTCTTTTGGTGTTTTTTCTAACCTCAAGTTATTTATTTGTTTCAGATTTTTTCCCTCGGAGATTGACCCAGTGACATCTTGAGTATGAAGCAAAAAAAAACTAGGGAAAAAAACTATTAAGTTAATTCACTAAACTAATAATATATTAAATTCATGTATTATAGTCTCAAAATTACATGTAAACTAAAATTATTATTTTGCTTTTTGTACTTCTAAAAGCAAGTATATAAGATTAAGTACACGTGAACATTAGGATGAAAGGTTATGATAATTCCATTCCCATGTATATATACATGTATTAATGAGAGTTTGACTCTGAGCGGTTAACAGGACAACGAATATGCCATTTTTGAATAAATTTGGCATCATCAGTAACATATTAAGATTCTTAATTTAAAATTGGATTGTTTTCTTAAGCCTATGTTTTCTCACATTGTTTTTTGGTGGTTTATACAGAGTGACATGTAAAGCCAAAATCATAGGAAAAACTGTTACAATGTTTTCAATAAAAAAAATTCAGAATACAGGTTTTGCACAACTCTACAGGTTTTAAACTGCTACACCGCACCTTTTGCACAACTCTACAGGTTTTAAATTTTATTATAACTTATATATGTTATAATAGAATATAACGTTACTGTAGTTGTAACTCTCAAGTTTTCAATAATATATTATAAGGTCTGTTCGTTTTAACCCTCAAATTACAAGTGAGCGACTTAAAAGTAATGAATTCCGTAATTAGTGTCGCTAAAACTAAAGCAGAGACAGATTAAGAAAAACTTGCATGATTAAACGAACTAGCCCATGGTCTACTCAAAGTTTTGAAATTGCATGATTAAAAGACTTTTAAAAATGTTTACGATTGTAATGTCTGTATTTTCTGCGGTAAAACAGGGAGGAGAAGTTGTAAACTCTTATCCTTCTGTTTGGGCAACCAATCTTGGAGTGCTCTTTTAATTTATTAATGTTTGGTTGAAAAAAAAAATAGGGAGGAGAAAAATCAAGGAACTTCTTGATGTGTAGTATAATTTACTTGTGATTGATTTTACTATATTTAGAATTATATAGATGAAAACAACATGTAATTATGTACTAGACTTATGCATCTATCTACAAATAGTGTAAGATATATATATATATATATATATATATATATATATATATATATATATATATATATATATATATATGTGTGGTATAAAAGATAAATTGCTTTTAATATATTACATAAATTGTAACTTCACATTTGTTTTGTTTTACATTTTAGGGGTAGATTATTTTTGATTGGAAGAGAAAAAATCAAAAAGGTAATTTTGTTTTTTTGGGTCGTAAAGACTAGCATAAGATCTCAAATATTTAAATTATTATTAAAACCTTAGTTATGCGATAGAATATAAAATCTCAAATAGTTAAATTATTATTAAAATCTTAGTTATACGATAGAAAAATCTTAACATGTACGGAACAAGACGCATTTTCTGTCCCAAAATAAACATACCGTTTTCTCTTACTACTTTTTTTTAATGTATTTTCTTTATTGATAACAAAAACAAATTTGATATTTCTTTTTGTCTAAACCAAATTAGAGTTTAGATCTTGAATATTAATAACATTTCTAAAAAATTGTTTATAAATATGTTAGTAAACTTAGTTTCTAAAATCAACCCCGCACATACGTGCAGGTCCAAATCTAGTTAGCTATTATAACAGGATCCTGATAAATTATTGTATACGTGAATAATAATATAATATTCTTATATTAGGTAAATTATTTATTTACTATCTAAATTATTCAAATGTTACTTTATGGACACTTTGATTTTGGTCAAATGTTACCATATGGACACTTTGATTTAGTCAACTTTAGCACAATTAGTAATTACTAATTACCATATCTTTAGATATATTACTTCAAATATGTGTTACTAGCCTCCTGTGTATGTGTATATATCTTTAATCATATAAGAAATGTTTATTACAGAGAATTAAGAATGGGAAAATATTTGGTTTTTTTTCTTCTAGTCCTCTTTTCCTTTGATTCTATAGATTCATTGTTGCCTCCTTTCTTCAGAACTTTTCATCTCCAAATTGTAAATCAGCTTCAGTTTAACAAGAAACTGAAAGTCCAATGCGAGAGTAACACACATGGTTTTCCAATTACATATCTTAACATAGGCGAGAGTTTTCAATTCAAATTTATAATTTTTCCAAATGTTTTATATCGGTGTAACTTATGGCAGGTAAAAATTAAATTTTAAGTTTATATATACATATATATATATATATATATATATATATCTTTACATATTTTTAGGTACATTAAACTAGGGATGAGTCTTGTTGTATTCTTGAAAAATTCAAATATCTTATGGAATGAATCCTGTTTTTGTTTTTTTAGTTCAATCTAAAAAAACTTATGCCACATGTAAGTAATATTATAACTTTTCATGTATTTTAAAAGGTTAACTGGATTCTGAAAATATTTGTTTTTTCGCTTTAATGCATTTTGTTTTATATAGAATATACTCAAAACAGATTTAACTATTCACTCAAGACATTGCTGACTGTTCAAAAAAAAAAGATATACATTATTGACTGTACAATAGAGTTAAACAATTTTTGTCTTTGTGTTTTAGGGACCAAACTATAAACATCATGTGTTTTTTGAAGCTTTCTTTCCGAGCCTAAATTGTATAGATGGTACATATAATGGAATGAACCCTAATGTGTGTCTGTGGATTGCAAAAGAACAAGGAGTATATGTCCGTCACACCAAATTTCTAAGAGAGTATTTCAGGTATGGATGGGATATTCCAACAAAACAAAGAGAGATCGCTCCGGTCGGTGCACCTACAAGTGAATCAGAATTTGATTCATAACTTTAATAAAATTCTGAAAAACAATTTCAAAAATTATGTACAATCTTGGTATTGTTGTATCATGCTGAAGAGAATAATAACAGAGTTTTAGATTATGATCTTTAACTTCAATGTGGGCTAATTTATGATATTATATGATGGTTTTGTTAATAAATGAATTTTCTAATTAATACAGTATAAAGACTCATAGGGGAGATGTATTCAACATGACATTTTAAGTGATTTGTGTAAAATTTACAAATCCTTTGTTATTTAATAATGAATTTTAAAAAGTCTAATGAAATTCACTGTTATTGAACTAATGATTTAAAAATCTACTTTAAAATCGACTGTTATTCAAAACATTTTGTGGATTTAGACTTTTAATGATTTTTTGGGATTATGGAGGATTTGAAAGAGTTTCTTTAGTTAAAAATACAGAAATCCAAATCTTATGGTTTTAGATGAGATTTGAAAGAATTTTACTTGGAATCATATCAACTTCCTTAAAATCATTAAAATCATTTAAAATCTCATAAAAGGTCAAATAATCCCATAGTCTTTTGAAAAGTATTGTTAAATGTGATAAAAGGTCAAAGCATTAAATAGTGGAGGACACAACAATTTAAAGTTTGTAAAATTAAAGGAAAAAAAAAGCATTGAGATTATTGTACAATAATAATTAAATTGGTTAGGGTAAAATTATTTTTTTACTACTTTAAAAGCCTTATACTTATGAAAAAAACTCCATGAAAAAGCATTGAGATGTTGAACATATAAGAACATTTAAAAGTTTTCTATGCTCTCTTATATGATCAACTAATAAAACATGATTAGATGTTAAAAGACCTTAGACCCATCATATGCTCTACCAGTCAAGCCCTTAATAGTATAAAATATTAATTTTATCAAATAATTTTCTAAAACAACTGTTTTTAGTTCATGTGTCCAAAAAATTATATTTCGATGCAATTATGTTTGTTTTGTTTTTTTGATATTTATATCTGGATACAATATACGTAAAATGATCAAATAAACCTTTAGTTTGAGTTGAAGCTATTTTAATGGTTTTAATTATGCTTATAACTAAATCGTTATCATATTAAATATGAATAAAAATTTAGAAATGAATTCATCTTTTTATAATATAAAAATACACAACAAAAAATATGTGATCTTTATAATGCTTTTTCGGTTTGGCGAAAACACGTAATTTTTTAGTTTTAGTAAAAAAATAAACTTTTTCTGTTTCTTTTAAAAAATTTGTTTTTGTTATTTTGGTTCAAATACCATTATTTTAGGTGTTTCACAAAAAAAGTTTTAAAAATAAAATTTTTTTTAAGTCGTAGTTAAATGAGGGGTTTTTAGACTTATGTAATTTGAGACGCAGTTGGTGCGCCCAAACTCTTGCATAGTTATATATAAACTTCTAATGGATGAGGTTAACTATGACATATTAATTAACTTTTAACTAGATTAAGACCCGTGTTAGAGCACGGGTTGAAATTTTTTTGTTACATTGTAATTTTTATATAAAATATAATTTATGTGATTGTTTTAAAAAAAAAATTGGATAAAACATTATGCAATAAAATCATATGCTAAATATGATTGCTTGAAAAAGACACATATTTTGTAAGTTTTATATTATTAATGATTCTAGAAAAGTACTCGTGCTATAACACTAGTTAAATTTTATTTTATACAAAAATTTGTATATTTTATATTTTTAAATTTTTTTTAATATATTGTATTCGTTTATGTATGTGAAGTTATTTCAACAATGTATATTCTATATCATAACTTGAATTTCATTATAAGACATAATTTTGTAAATTTGGTTTTTAAAAAGTGAGTTCTTATATTATTAGTAATTTAATATATCGTTATACTTTTTGTTTTAATATACTTGGTTTCTTGAAATTCTTTCATATTATAATGACATATTATTGACATTGCTATAACAAATCAGTTTAATGCGTTTATAGTTTCTAACTTTTATATCAAGTTTCAATATTTTAAAAATATTTCAAAATAAATTATTTAAAGTTTATTATATTATATAAAATTATAAAATTCAACAAAAATATGAAATTGAATTCAAATATTCAAATTTTGACCCGTTACTCAGGAAATTTTTTTAATTCAATAGATATTATTTTTAAAGAATAATATTACTAAAGTTTGAATATTTTATAGATTAAACAATTTATATTTGTTTTTAAAAATTCAACTTATGATATATCCAAAAATAAAACTATTTTTAATTATAATAAATAATATGATAATTTATTTATTTCAGCAAATAGACCTATATATAAAAATGAGGGATGAAGTATAATGATAATTAATAAATTAATATGTTAAGTTAGATATCAAAAGATTTTAATATGGATGAATAATTTAATAATGGAAATTAATATGATAAGTTGGATGATATCAAGTGATTCTTTAGAATATTCTTTTTAAGATTTATGGAAATAATTTAAAGTTGCACCACTATTTAACTTGTAACCAATTATTTATCAATTAATCTATAACCTATTTGTAACCAACTTATTAAAATTATATAGATTACAAAACAATGTTGTATACTTCCCTTTTATTATAAAGGGATATTATTTTTAAAGAATAATATTACTAAAGTTTGAATATTTTATAGATTAAACAATTTATATTAGTTTTTAAAAATTCAACTTATGATATATCCGGAAATAAAACTATTTTTTAATTATAATAAATAATATGATAATTTATTTATTTCAGCAAATAGACCTATATATAAAAATGAGGGATGAAGTATAATGATAATTAATAAATTAATATGTTAAGTTATATATCAAAAAAATTTAATATGGATGAATAATTTAATAATGGAAATTAATATGGTAATTTTGATGATATCAAATGATTCTTTAGAATATTCTCTTTAAGATTTATGGAAATAATTTAAAGTTGCACCACTATTTAACTTGTAACCAATTATTTATCAATTAATCTATAACCTATTTGCAACCAACTTATGAGCTGCATATCAATTGGTTACAGCTTGTCCTGTGGGAAGGTTGTTAAAGGGTGGGGACCAGGGTTCGAGGAACGCCTGGTACACCAATAACCTACTGTGGATTTGGATGAATAGTTCCATTTGCCCAGTGAGGGGTTAGGATCGATGCCCTGCAGGGCCAGCTTGGGGTATGTTGGGCCGGCTAGCGGTGGGCTAGTGGGGTCCACGGACGGTCCATTGGGGCGGCTAGCGGTGGGCTAGTGGGGTCCGCGGGACGGGTTGTCACACTAACGGTCGCGAATAGGTGCGGGTTCAACGGTTCCTTCAGAGAAGCAAGTTTCCAGACTTCTTTGCAAAATCACATGAAAAGAAAAGGTGGAGGGTGGATTCGAGGTTGCCACAAAATGGACATTTCGCCTCAACGTTTATCCTTCGTCTCTCCAGATTCTCTCCCACCAGTAAAGCTTCTCTCATCAACTTCCACATGAATAATTTTAGTTTTGGTGAACAATGTGACTTCCAGATGTGGGTGTTCCAGCTAAATCCGCTAGTTAAGTCATGCAGGGAGCCACTCTCTGGGTCGTGGAAAATACTCTCATAGTAACCAGATTTAGCAGAGTAGATACCAGAGGTCGTTGGGAGCCAGGCGTAAGTATCTTTTGCCCCTAGTGTACATGGTTTGATCTCCAGGATTTGATCAACATATCCTGGGAGGGTTTCCTGAAGTTTTTCTCTATCCCAGTCCATGGTGATGGGAGATATCAGACTTGCAATAGTGAGATTCGCTCTGTCCTATGGAGGTGGTCCCATTGGGGTTATTGGGGAGGTAAGGGAGAGCCACGGTTCTGTCCAGATAAGAGTATCCTCCCCATTACCAAAAATCTTCCCTAATTGTGATTTCACGAGATCTTTCTCAATTAGTATACTCCTCCAGCCATGAGAGGAGGAGGCGGGAGCCACACTATCTAGAAACGGAGTGGAGTGGCAATATTTTCCTAGGAGCACTCTTGCCAAGAGACACTCAGGGTTGGTGAGGATTCTCCAGCTGATCTTAGCCAGGAGGGCATTGTTAAAGCTCTGTAGGTCTCTAAACCCGAGTCCCCCTTCTCCTTTTGCTCTTGTAAGTTTTTTCCAAGCTACCCAACACATCTTCTTTTTCTCCATATTTTTGTCCCACCAGAAGCGTGTTAACACCGACTGTTGTACCCACGATTCGTCAGTTCGGATAACAAGCAAGGGGCCTGGGCCAGACAAGCTAAACAGGCCAAAGGCGTAGTATTGGTCGGCCCATCAGGCCCAATGAAAAGGCTGGAACGCGGAGAGGCGTCCCACGAATCAGCTCGCAGTTCGGGCTCGATCAAAGACTCCAGCATTCAATCGGATTGATTAGGGTGCGAGATTTACGTAAATAATTAATTAGGCATTGATTGTGTATAATAAACTAGTATAAATACGATAGGGGGGAGTCATTGTATGGGGGTCGAAAACTTATACACTCAAGTAATAATATACCCTTTTATCACTCAAAAACTCTCAGTTTTAGTTATGAACTTTAACGGTGGTGAGCTCCTCCACTCGAAAAACACTTCGGAAGGAGAGTTCTGGTTTCAGTTCTCACATTTGGCGCTAGAAGGATGGGGGTCATCACCTATACTCATATAGTTCTGACGCTTTTCGCAAATCCCTATCGAACAGATTCTGCAATGGCCCAAGCATCTGCTAATCAGGTAACTCTGGAAACAATCCAAAAGCATTTGTAGGATCTAACAGAATAGTCCGATCGCCAGCAAGCTGCATCTGCTGCTCTGTCCGAGTGTTCGACGGCTTGGAAGGTCAGGTTTCCACCTGGCTGGAAGCGGTCTCAATTTCGATTGCTGATCTTTCTTTCTGCCTCTCACCAGGCGTATGCCGATCGGGTCGACCTCCTGTCCTTCGACCAAAACCCACGGCGACGTGCTTTAGACTTAGCCGAAACCATTCCATTTGTCACTTTGCAGCCGACAGCGATACCAGCAACCCCAGGGAATACTTTCCCACCACAGGTAATTCCTCAGTCAGCACCACCATTGGCTGGGGTTAGTAACGCTCCGGTTCAAGATGAAGTTGCTGGGTCCTCTGGGATTCCAGTTCAGATCCCTCCTCCAGTGGGAGGAAGTGTTCGGCAAGAGAACTTGACTCCGGGTTACTCTTCAATACCCGAGTTCCACAAAATGCAGAATGAGATCCGCGACATGCGATCTATGATGCACAGTGCAACCACTTCGGCACCGGATATTTCTCGGGTGATTGAAGAATCGAAGCGAACTCCTTTCTCTGATCAAGTAGCCCGAGTCCGCGTCAAAGATACTGACAAAATAAAATTCTCGAGCTACGAAGGGAAAAGAAGATCCGACCAGTCATCTCAAGACCTTCTTGTTAATAGCTAGCCGTGTTGACCTCGAGCCTCATGAAGCAGACGCCAGGTAATGCAAGTTGTTTGCAGAAACATTCTGCGGACCAGCTCTGCTCTGGTTTGTATCTTTGACAGCTGGCTCCATTAACAACTTCACGGAGCTGTCAACTTCTTTCATTAAGCACTATTCTAGCTTAATCGAAACCGCGGTAACAGGCGCTCAGCTTTGGAATATGAACCAAGCTGCCGGAGAATCTCTCCGATCCTATATAACAAAATTCAAAGAAATTCAGGTCCAGATTCCGGGGCTCTCAGACTCAACTGCTTTGGCCGCACTGAAAAATGGCCTTTGGCACGAATCTTGTTTCCGCGAGGAGCTGACTGTAAATCAGTTCCCTACCATCCAGGACGCACTACACCGAGCTTCAAACTGGATAATTGCAGAGGAAGAAAGGGCTGCTGCTGCACTAAAGCATAAAGTTGCACCAGTAGGCAAACCCCGATTCGAAGCACCTGCTAAAAAGACTCCGCCTTCGACCCCGAAGTCCGGACCTAGATACTCCTCACGATGATGCACTCGTTATTTCACTTAATGTAGCGAACTACGAAGTGTGCCGAATCTTGGTAGACACTGGGAGCTCGGTCGATTTAATCTTTCTGGAAACCCTCACAAGGATGGGCATCGGGAGAGAGCACATCGCAGGACCTCCATCTCCACTGGTCTCGTTCACCAGCGAAACTTCAATGTACCTAGGAACGATAACTTTACCTGTTTCCACTCAGGGAATAGCTAAAATGGTGGAGTTCACGGTCTTCGACTGACCTGCGGCCTACAACGCTATAGTAGGGACACCTTGGCTGTTTCAGATGAAAGCGGTCCCATCTACGTACCATCAGTGCGTCAAGTTCCCAATTCCTTAAGGGGAAATCCTAGGGAGCCAAACAGTTGCGAGAAGCTGCTACCTCGCAAGCCACAAACTCCTAATCCAATAGCAACCACAGCTGGAGGTCACAAAGAATCCAGTTCGGAAGCAGTTGCAAGGTGACCTCACAGAGGATATATTCATTAACTCAAAGTTTCCGAATCAAGAAATCAAGATAGGGGCAGTTTTAAGAAGCGAGCTCCGAACTAGTTTGATTTATTTTCTCAAGGAAAACATTACTACTTTTGCCTGGTCAGTCGACGAAATGCAGGGGATAATACCCGAGATCATCTCTCACGAGCTTAATGTAGATCTGACATTTAGACCCGTGAAGCAGAAGCGACGGAAGCTCGGCCCCGAGCGGGCTGAAATTGTCCACAAAGAGGTAGAGCGGCTACAGAAGGCTGGACAGATACGCGAGGTCAAATACCCAGAGTGGCTCGCCAATACTTTAGTTGTCAAAAAGAAAAATGGGAAATCACGAGTCTGCGTTGATTTCACCGACCTGAACAAGGCTTGCCCTAAGGATAGCTTTGCTCTTCCAAACATCGATAGGTTAGTCGAATACACTTCCGGACAAGAGCTGATGTCCTTTATGGATGCTTTCTCCGGGTACAATCAGATCCTCATGAACCCCGACGATCAAGAGAAGACCGCATTTATCACAGACCGCATAACCTATAGTTACAAAGTGATGCCATTCGGCTTGAAGAATGCCTGAGCAACCTACCAGCGGCTGGTAAATCGGATGTTTGAGAAACAGCTCGGGAGAACCATGAAAGTTTATATTGACGACATGTTGGTAAAATCGATGGAGTCAAGCTCGCACCTCGCGGATCTGAAAGAGTGTTTCGAGATCCTGAACAAGTTTGGGATGAAGCTCAATCCCACGAAGTGTACATTTGCCGTTCCGTCAGGGGAGTTCCTGGGTTATATCGTAACTGAAAGAGGAATTGAAGCGAACCCGAGGCAGATTAACGCTTTTTTGTCCATGAGTTCCCCGAAAACCTTGCGAGAAGTTCAATGCCTAAACGGACGGATAGCTGCACTTAACCGCTTCATTTCCCGATCAACTGATCAATGTCTCCCATTCTACCAGTTGTTAAAAAAAGGAGGGAGGCAATTCGCATGGGACGAGAACTGCGAAGCAGCGTTCTCCCAGTTGAAAAACCTACTTGTTTGAACCACAAGTTCTAGCAAAGCCTGAGCTCAGTGAACCACTATTCCTCTATGTAGCCGTGTCGGCAAGCGCGGTGAGCGGAGTTTTAGTTTATGAGGAAAGATGGGAGCAGAAGCCAATTTTCTACATCAGTAAGTCTTTCACAGGAGCCGAATCGAGGTACTCGATGATGGAAAAATTGGCTTTAGCAGTACTAATTTCTGCGAGGAAGTTACGTCCGTACTTCCAGTCGCATTTGATTGTTGTCTTAACGATGCAACCACTTTGGATGGTGCTTCACAGTCCGAACCAGTCTGGCAGATTGGCGAAATGGTAAGTGGAGCTTAGTGAGTACGACATCGAGTTCCGAACTCGAACTTGCGCAAAGGCACAGGTCCTTGCAGATTTCTTGATAGAACTTCCACTTGCTAGTTCGGTTGAAAGCAGTGTAGATGTCCCATGGACTCTACACGTGGACGGTGTGTCATCCAAAACAGACGCTGGAATTGGAGTTCGCCTTGTTTCTCCCACCGGCGAAGTAATCGAGCAATCATTCCATCTGGCCTTCAATGCATCCAACAATGAGGCCGAGTACGAGTTTTTCTTAGCCAGACTCAGACTCGCTGTAGGAATTGGAGTTCGGAGACTACAAACTTTCTGCAATTCACAGTTAGTTACCAACCAATTCCTGGGGGAGTACAAAACTAAAGACGGGCGCATGGAAGCATACTTAGCCGCGGCCAAAGAATTAGCAGCAAAATTTGTCGAATTTGAAATCACTAAGATCCTGCAAGGTGAAAACTCAGCTGCAGATGCCCTGGCATCATTATCATCGACTTCGGACCCAACAGCGACAAGAATTATCCTGGTCAAAATTAACGAATACCCGAGCATACGGTTGGAAAGCTCGAACGTCATCACTAGAGCAATAAAAAAGAAGGCGGCCGACGAAGCAGCAGCTCGCGCGACTACTTCCAGTCCCTCACCCATGGATACTCTTCCAGCTGCGGTAGTCACACCTGTTTCTGACGAGCAGGAAACCAGTTCGGATGTCCAACCTCCAGTAATTCCTAGGCCTCCGAGCCCGGACAAAATTGTCCTACCCGATAAACCCCCAAGCAACACGAACACTAACAATTGGGGAGCACGAGATTGGCGGAGTCCGATCTCGGCTTACTTGGAGCAAGGTAAACTCCCTGCTGACAAATGGGCGGCAAGAAAACTTAAAATTGTCAGTGCACGGTATTGCGTCTATAACGGAACACTCTTGCGCCAGAGTACAGCAGGTCCCTATCTGACATGGGTTACTGGTGAGGAGCCCGCGGCATTGATGCGAGCTGTTCACGACGGTCCCAATGGAAACCACTCCGGAAGGCGAACTCTGGCCTTCAAAATCAAAAGACAAGGGTATTTTTGGCCTACTCTGGTCGCCGACTGCGAGAAATATTCCCGAACCTGCGAGAAGTGTCAAAAGCATACTCCATCAATCCATCAGCCAACCGAACTCCTGTCTTCGGTGTCCGCACCTTACCCGTTCATGAGATGGTCTATGGATATCATTGGTCCGTTACATCGGCGACCAGGAGGAGTTCAGTATGTACTTGCTCTTACTGATTACTTTTCTAAGTGGGTTGAGGCAGCGGCTTACGCTAAGGTGACAAGCGAGGAAGTAGAACAGTTCATATTAAAGAGCATAATCTACCGGTACTGTATTCCACACAAAATTGTTACGGACAATGGCCCGTAGTTCATCTCTTCGAAGTTCGAAGGTTTCTATGCGAAATGGAAAATACGGCTTAACAAGTCAACTCCTCGTTACCCGCAATGGAACAGACAAGCCGAGGCAATGAACAAGGTTATATTGGCGAACCTAAAAAAACGGTTGGATTCTCGCAAAGGGCGCTGGCCAGACGAACTCCAAGGAGTACTTTGGGCAATCCGAACCACGCCTCGACGAGCTACAAACAAAACACCTTTTCCTTAGTTTATGGAGTTGACGCCGTAGTCCCAGCCAGCCTCGAACTACCCGGAGTCCGTATGACCTTGAATCCTCTCCGAGCTGCGGAGAACGAAGAAGTTATGCAGGATACACTGGATGTCATTAATGAGCGCCGGGATCAAGCCTTGGTTAGGATGCAGAATTACCAGAATGCCGTAGCTCGCTACTACAATTCGAAAGTCCGAGGTAGGCCGCTTGCAGTTGGGGACTTGGTCTTGAGAAAAGTCTATGAGAACACCGAGGAGCTCAATGCAGGGAAGGTCGTAATTAACTAGGAAGGACCGCACATAATCACTCGCGAAGTGCGCAATGGAGTTTACCAGCTGGAAGATTCGAAGGGGAAACCAGTCCCGAGGTCCTGGAATTCCTTGCATCTCAAACTATTCTATAGTTAATATTCTTGTATCGAACTACGGTTGGCTTGATCCAGATAAGGGTACGTAGGCAGCCCACTTAGGGTCCAGCTATCCATTTTAATAAAATCAAAAGTTCTCAATTTTTTATTAATAATGGTTGACCAGCAAAACAAACAAACAAGCCGAAGTCTAACTTCGCAAATTACTAAAAAGCCAAAGTCTAACTTCGCATATTTCAATTAAAACCGAAGTCTCACTTCGTATTCAGTAAATAAAAGTTTCATTACTTCCTATTTACAAACAAACAAGCCAAAGTCTAACTTCGCAAATTACTAAAAAGCCGAAGTTTAACTTCGCATATTTCAATTAAAACCGAAGTCTCACTTCGTATTCAGCAAGTAAAAATATCTTTACTTCCTATTTTAAAAGAAAGGGCCGAAGTTTAGCTTCGCAAATTTCAGTTAAGGCCAAAGCCTAACTTCGCAACTTTCAAACAAAACCGAAGTCTTACTTCGTAGTCGGTTAAACCGAAGTCTTACTTCGTATCACGGAAGTTGGGGAGATATAAAGATAAAAGAGTTTTTCGATTTCAAGGGAAATATTCGCGTACGGAGTGGTCACCGCGACCAAAAAAAAAAAAAAACTCCGAATTAGGTTCAAAAAGAAAAAAAAAACAACAACTGGGGGGCAGCTCGTGCCAAACAACTCCGAGAAAGTTCTACTGAGTATCAGAAGGGAGGGTAGGATCCGATGCCACTTCGGGAATGACCAGGCTCATCTCTGCGATCTCCACTTCCGATCTGGTATTCGTTTGAAAGGCGTCCATCCCATGGTTCGACAGTCGCTCGAAGTTAGTTCCAGACTCATCAATGGTAATACTCAAGGGGTGCTCGTTGCATAACAGCTCTGGCGTATCTATCAAAAGGTCTGAAAAGGCAGAGGGGTCGAAATCGCGGAGGGTTATCTTGGAGACCTCCTCGTTGGCTTTCTCTTCATCAGCTCGCAAAATTCCAAGCTCAGCTTCGATATCCTGAATCTCCCCCCTTGAGATTTCTTCAATCAGCATCCGGTTAGCCCTAATCTCGGCTGGAACTAACTTCTCCCTTTCCTCAAATTGAACCTTCACCTCCTCGATCAACGGACGGAGAGTCCGCATCATTGTTTGTCTCTCCTCCCTCCGCACCTTCTTGATCTCGCAGCTGTTACCGGCTTCCAGAAGCTGATTGCAGAGTTCGACCTCGTGCAACTTATTCTTTGCCACCTTCTCACTCTCTGTGGCCTCATAGTAAAGGTCACCCGCTCTCTTCAGTTTGTTTCGGAGGTCCTCATTGGCAACCCCGAGATCAAGCACCTCTACCTCTGCTTTCTTCATCCGAGCTCGGATCTGTTCGGCCTTCTCCATGGTTTTGGCATTCTCGGCCTCCAGCCTAGAATATTCTGCCACTTGGGCTTCTAGGTCAGCAACTCTCTCTTTGAGAAGGCTCACCTCGGAGGACGAGGGGGAAGCAAACAGCTGATCCTCGTAGGATGCCACCAAGGTGTTAAACTCGATCATCAGCTGGGAAAGTTGGCTTGTTAAAGACGAAAAAGATAATAATAAAGTAAAAGAGAAACAAAGATGTATATGTCGCTAACCTCGTCAATCTTATCCGCGAAGCAGAAAAAGTTCGCACGGTTGACTTCGGACATGTCGGCGAACGCCGGAATCCGAACTCCAGGCCGTGTGTAGCTCCTCATCAGATCAGCTGGAGAAGCGGGGGGAGCTGCATGGTATGAGCAATGTTATTTTACTCTAAATATTTGGAATAATAAAAACTTGAAGCGAAAACACCTCAGGTCATTCTTACCTCGAGGAGAAGGACGCTGTTCCTTCGAAGGTAGCTTCACGGAGGAACCCCCAGACTCTTTAGTGGGAGGAAACTCCCTAGATCTCTTCTCCGAGGAGGGACCCCCATCTTTCGAACTGGATCTACTTCGCTTGTCTCCCGACGAACTAGTCCGGGCACGGCTCTTCTCGCGGGAAGAGGTGGAAGTCTCATGTTCCTTCCTCTTCTTAGATGAATCAACCCGCTGGGAGCTGACCTCGACGGAGGTTTTTCTTGTTGGTGGAGGGGGAGCCATGACCTCCCGTGGTTCATCGCTAGAATCAGCAATGACAATCTTAGGAGGCTCGGATGGACCGAATGAAGGTCCGAAAGAATCAGCAGGGAGCTCGAAGGGCAAGCTGGGGACACGGAAATCTCGCTCATCTCAGGAACTGAAGAGCCGGAGTTCTTGGCAGGGATGCGAGCTTTGCCTTCAGCAAGAGCTGCAGCCATTTGCCTCTTCGCTTCCTTCTCAGCAGCCCTGCAAGCTCTTTCTTCTCTGTAGTTCATCTCCGAGGTGCTTATAGGGTCGGAGCAAACGAGAGAACGTCCTCTAAGTCTGACTCCGGACTCTCTAATCCTTTCACACGAAAAGGAATCCCAGGCAATCTGACCTTAGCTACAGAACCGCGAGAAGAACTCCGCGAACGTGGGGCAAAGCAGACCGCGCTCGAAGTAATCTGAAATAGAAACAAGAAAAAGGTAAGAAGCGAACTTGAGAGGTGTCCGAAGGTGAGCTTGTTAACTGGAAAATAGAAATAAGACTTTCGCCATTTCTCATCCTTCTCGGGGAAGTCGTCAAAGACCTTCAGTGCAGAGAGCGGACTTACGTAATGAGTGCCCTTGGTGCGACCTGTTTTCACTGTGTAAATTTGAAGGAAGTCGACCAAGGACAGCTTGTAATCGAACTCCTCTCCCAAAGTCTGAAGACAAAGGACGGTCCAAACAGAATTCGGGCACATCTGGGGAAGTGCGAAGCCCAACTCGAACATCATCTTTACAATTAGTTCAGGAAGGGGGAATGACAATCCGCACGCAGAGAAAAAGATTTCAAACGCGCAACAGTAGCCAGGAGGAGGATTCTCTAGGGACTCATGAGCTTCTGGGAATCTGATCTTGATTTCCGGCAGAATCTCGGTGGATCCCAAAATCTCAGCCATGTTCTCCGCAGAGAGAATCGACGGCTGATGGGGAACGTAAACGCCCGGAATAAGAAGTTTTGCGGCTTTACCCGGTGTAGATTTCGGAGGTGACATGCTTTCTGGGTAAAAGTGAAAGGGATTGATCTAGACAAAGGAGAGTTGAAGAAATTTCTAGCGAATAGCAAGGAACATAGGAAACGAGAGAAAAACACGGAAGACAACAAAAAGCAAACTAAAGTTTAAGAGTAGAAGGGAGAAGTCGGATAAGTTTACCTTTAGACACAGAACCAGGAAGTAATGATTGCCTAGGGAAGCGAGAGGTCTCGGTCCGCTTGTCTTCTCTCTTGTAGCGTGTAAGCTACCTAGTGGGCCCCAGAGTTTGTTCGGGAAGGAAAATCCCATCATTACCACGATCAAATCATGAGATATGGGGAATATTCAGTTTCTCGAAATTGGTCGTTTGGAAATCAAAAAGTGCCCCAAGCTAATCAGTTCGGGAGACTTGGGGGGCAACTGTTGTACCCACAATTCGTCAGCTCGGATAACAAGCAAGGGGCCTAGGCCAGACAAGCTAAACGGGCCAAGGGCGTAGTATTGGTCGGCCCATCAGGCCCAAAGAAAAGGCTGGAATGCGGAGAGGTGTCCCACGAATCAGCTCGCAGTTCGGGCTCGGTCAAAGATTTCCGCATTCAATCAGATTGATTAGGGTGCGAGATTAGCGTAAATAATTAATTAGGCATTGATTGTGTATAATAAACTAGTATAAATACGTAAAGGGGGAGTCATTGTATGGGGGTCAAAAACTTTTACACTCAAGTAATAATATACACTTTTATCACTCAGAAACTCTCAGTTTAAGTTCGGAACTTTAACGGTGGTGAGCTCCTCCACTCGAAAAACACTTCGGAAGGAGAGTTCTGGTTTCAGTTCTCACACCGACTGTATACGCCTGTACAGGGAATTGGGGAGTTTGAAACACGACATTGAATAGATTGGCAGGGCTGCTAGGACATATTTTAGTAAGGTTGTCTTCCCAGCTGCTGAGAGATAATGGGTTGACCAACTGCAAGCTTGTTGTCGAATTCTATCCACTATGCTAGTGAATAGATCTTTCTTCTTCCTGTCAAAGAGTTCAGGTAATCCAAGATATTTACCTAAACCACCTTCCTTTGGATGCCCAGTTGGGTTTTGATGCTCTCTTTTGTCTCCATTGGAGTTTTTACAGAGAATGTTATGGCTGACTTATCGGCATTGATCTTCTGTCTTGAGGCTGCTTCGTACTGTTGAAGGATTTGCATCAGCATATGGCAGTTAAGCTCATCGGTCTTGCAGAAGAACATGGTGTCATCAGCAAAAAGTAAGTGGTTGATTCTCAGGCTCTGTTTCCCAACCTTTATACCTGTGAGTTTATTCTCTCTTTGTGCTTTTTGGCAGAGTCCCATCAATATTTCACTGCAGAGAATGAATAGATACGGGGAGAGTGGATCTCCCTGTCGTATTCCTCTCTGAGGGGTCACCAGTCCTTGAGCAGATTCATTCATGAGGTAGGAATATCTTACAGTTGTGACACATTGTAGGATCCAGTTAATCCACGTTGCATGAAAACCCATCCTTTCGAGGACTGCATTGATAAACTGCCATTCGATTCTGTCATATGCTTTACTTATGTCTGTTTTCACATCCATGTAGCATCTTTGTTTTGCAGACGAGGAGTGAAGGTAGTGGAGTACTTCATGCGTAATGAGGTCATTGTCAGAGATCACTCGTTGGGGAACAAAGGCCGATTGATTCTCTGCAACCATTGTATGCAGGATGGGTTGTAATCTTTTGGTGAGGATTTTAGATATGATTTTGTAGTAGACTGTGCATAGGGCTATTGGTCTGTAGTCTGCCATCCTCTTAGGGCTCTTTATCTTTGGTATCAATCTAACATGAGTGTTATTGATGTTGTTCGGCAGGATACCCAAGATAAAGAAACTTTGAATTTCTGAGATGATCTGAGGGCCTACTGTGCTCCAGTTGGATTGAAAGAAACTGGCTGAGAAGCATCTAGGCCTGGTGCTTTGTCCGGGTGGATAGAGAAGCAGGCTGATCTGATTTCCTCAGGCAAATGTATGGTGATTAGATCTGCATTTGTTTCCTCTGAAATTCGATGGTTTATGGCTTCATCAACAGTTGCAGTATTAACGGTTCCAGTAGATTTAAAGAGGTTGCGGTAGTAGTCCGTGATGGTATCTAAGATTTGATCTTCTTCATACCTCGCATGTCCATCATCATCCTCTAAAGCACCATCAGAATAGCCAGCAGCGAATTGCGACGGCACATGAAAAGCTAGAAGAACTCATGGCCGGTCAAGCTCCTATTTAATTCTAATACCGTATTTTTCCGTTATAGTGCTTTTGATTTTTGATTTTTGATTTTGATTGTGATTGTGATTGGGATTGGGATTGTGATTGTGATTGTGATTGTGATTGTGATTTTGATTTTGATTTTGATTTTGATTTTGATTTTGATTTTGATTTTGATTTTGATTTTTATTTTGATTTTGATTTTGATTTTGATTTTGATTTTGATTTTGATTTTGATTTTGATTTTGATTTTGATTTTGATTTTGAGATATTTAGGGTCACAAAGCTAGATATGTAGAATAGATGGAGTAATGTTTGCAATATGCAAGTGTAATTATTCAAAGATTAGTTACTAATATAATGGTTTTGGAAAGTAAATAAACAAACAAAATAGTATATATATTTTTTTTTTCAACCAAACATTAATAATTAAAAAAGAACTCCAAGATTGGTTGCCCAAACCGGAGGAAAAGAGTTTACAAAAGTATATTCAGAAATTAAACATCTTGAAGATCGAGCCAGACAATCCGCCCTACCGTTGACGTCTCGAGGGATCCTGATTAGAGTGAAGGAGGGGTAAGAAGATCGGAGTAATGCAAAATCCTCCAGCAAATTCGAGAAAGCAGGCCAATCGTCCGGCGTCTGCACCATCGCAACTAACTCAGCACAGTCCATCTCAAAAGCCTGACAAACAACTCCAGCCGCCAGTAAAGCATCCATAGCCTAGATCAGTGCTTGTAATTCCGCATGTAAGGGAGTAAACCCTCGTCGTTGACTCCATGCTCCCAAAAGGAGCGTTGAATCTTCTCCACTGCAGCACCACCAACCCAAACCCTGTAAAGGATCTGTACTTTTCCAAGAATCATCAATCTGACAGCGTGGAAAAGAAATCCATGTCCTCCAATAAAGGCGGAGAATCCAGAAAACTGGCCGAGAATGATTTGGCCTCATGCCACAATATTTTATCATTGGCCGCTTGATTCAAGATTTCAGTTGGCTCTACCTCGATACCTTGGAAAACCTTTTTGTTCCTATCTTTCCAAATTAACCAGATAATCCATGGGAGATGAAGCGCTATATCAGAAACCCCGGATTGGGAAGATGCTCGCCAGAATATGAAGTCTAGATTCGCATAGATCGAGTTATATGGAAAGCCTCCCGGATCTAGTGCCACTGGGGACATTTCCCAAATGCATCGCGACCGTGGACACTCAAAGAGCGCATGGTTTATAGTCTCTATTGCAGAATCACACCGCTTACAAAAAGCCTCACACTGAACACCTCGATACGCAAGCCGTTCTAACACGGGGAGGGTACTCGACCCAATCTGCCAGAAAAAATGTTGAATCCTCGAGGGTACATCCAATTTCCACGTCTGCGCCCGCAAGGACACACAGGTCGGCCCATACTCAACATCCTCAATTAGTTCACGGGCCAACCGATGTCCTGATTTGACCGTATACTTCTCTGACTTAGTAAAATGCCATAATAATCTATCCGGTTGAGAAGTTTTACTAACCGGCATACTCTGAATGAGAGTAATATCCACTGGGTCAAAAAACTCCTCAAGAGTAGGCAAATGCCATTCCTTCGTTATTGGATTAATTAAATGATTTAACCATCAAACTGGCAACCACACCCTCCCCCAACCATTCGCTGGTCTTGGACGAATATCTATTAAGCTATATTTATTAAGCTATAAAATCTATATTAATATTTTTGAAGTATATTTTGGTTTACGCCCTTTAAGTTTTGCTTATTTAATTTGTTTTATTTACAACAGTAACCCCTAATGATTTTCCTAAAATAATATTTCGTAGAAAATCAATTAATGGAACTATTTAAATTGACCTAATTTGATATGTTTATTGCCATAAATAAATTGACAACATCTATACATTTCGATTTTTCCAAAAACAACTCTACGCATTAAATTTTTAATCCCATAAAAATCTTCAAAACTATTTGAATAGATCTTTAGAGACTCTATGATCTCTTAAATTTAAATGACACAGCCGAATTTGAGTAACAAATTATTAAAATTGCAGTAATTATCATAACGTTAATAAAGTTCATAAAAACGGAAACCCAAATTTAGAAACTCAATAATCGGGTATTTATAAATTTAGCATCAAGAAATACATTTAATATAGTATATATCACGTTAAGAAACTAAATATTATTTTGCGATAATGTTATCAACTCAAATAGGAAAACACTAAAATCTCTCTTTTATTGCTACAGATCGTAAACTCCTTGCTCATCAAGCATTTTCCATGTATATATATTAACTTCACAAACGAAACACAACACCCACAACCAAAACCACTAATATGACGGTTTTGAAATACAGGTTAAACCACTAATATGACGGTTTGTTGTTATATGGCGGGACATGTTGTAATTAACATGACGGTTTGAATTAACATTAGTATAAATATAAAATATTATTAATTCGGTTTTGAAGCACGGATTAAATATTCATTTAATTATTTGATCAATACCACTAATATTAGAATTTTAGACATATTAAATCAGGGTAATTTAACTAAAATTTTGTAAAACAGTTAAATCACTGGTAAAATTATGACTTAATCCGACAATAGCTTATAAATTACATATTTATGTATTTATTTCCCCTATTATTTTTTTAATAATTGACAATCCAAAAAAAGATATTTTTAACTAAACAAAATAAACTAAATATAAAAAACAAATAAAAATTAGAATGTTATTAAATTTTTAAAAATTGTCCCATGGTTTACCGCGGATTAAATTCTAGCATCACGAGTTAAAATCTAGTAATAAATTATAGTCAAAGTTATGAATGACTTTTGTTAAATGCGGAAAATAAAACTTATTATAAATGCAGATAGAAAATATATGTAAATTTTTGTTTTATTTGGTTAAGAGCATATGACATACGAAATTTAAATATGAATAGCGACAACAACATAAATCAGTAACATTAGTTCGTGTGTAATGCCGTTAATTAAACATTTTAAATTTCTAAATGGGTGAACCGATGGTTTTGATGCACTTATGGTTAACAAATTTGTAACCATAAGGTCCATAACTATTATTAGAAACGGAAGCGGATCAGTTTAGCGTGAATGGATACTCTGAAAATCAGCAATAGTGTCTTAAAATTCTTTTTTTCCTCCGGAGGGAAAAGTCCTTCCCTTTTGGGCCGGTTGTGGGAGAACAATTAACGTCAAGTTACTTTACCCTTTTTCCGTTTCATAATAGATTAGTTAACCTAAAGAAAAAATAAGCCTTACTCACAGGTATTTGAGCAATTTTTCAATTAATAATATCAGAACGTTTCCGCGGTCGAATCCATTTTGCATTGCTTGTGAAGTATAAGTATGTATTCGAGTATGTCCTATAGATTTAGATTCAACTACTTATCCTTATTAATAAACTAATAGCAAGGAAGAAACAAAATTTTTTTTGTGGTTAAAAATTATGATTTTAATAATCTTTTAAAGTTATGGTCCGATAAATAAATTTTACAAATTAGTACTCGCAATTTTATAAATAGTTTTTGCAGGACACAATAGTCTTTATGAAAAGTGAAGCTAGTGTTCTCGATAATTTCTGCTTCAGTAATAATCTTACCCCAATAAGAACATAGATACCATAATAATCTTACCCCAATAAGAACATAGATAATTGTAAGTGGTAACAATGTTTTAGGATTACAAGAGACGAGAGAATATGGTAGAGAGAGAGGATGTGTGAGAAAGAAGGAGAATGTGAAAATGAGAACCTTTGCAAAATGAAACTAAAACTCCTTCATAATATAAGATTACAAGAGTGCAATAATGCAGTTATTTTTTTTTTTAGAAACTTACAGTTATTTTTGGTCTCTGAGCAAAATAATTAATAATTTTCCCTAATAAATTCCTTCCATTTCAATAGACAGACACATGAGCAAAAACGTAATTTCCTTCTTAATCAATATATAAAAGATTCAGATCGATATCTAAACATTTAGAACCATCTATTTTACCCCGAAATAACGAGAGAAACTACTCAACAGGCCATGAAATGTTGAACATTGAAGCGTCCATAAAATGTGTTTTCGTCTACCAAAAAACAATAGCTACAACTAAAACATGTCGATCTGAAACAGATACTTTTGACCAGCAACAAACCAAGGATACTGACACAAGGAACATGATTTGTAACGTTCTAACAAATAAACCGCAGGCCACAATTCTCAGAATCATGAAAAAACATTTTCTAGTCGTCCAAAAGGATCTACACCAGGGGCAAATTGATTTGGTTAAGCCAGCAATGTATATGATATATGTTGAGCCAGCCTTATTCCCCTGTCTGATAGGATTTTACCTCATCGCTGCTCCTCATCGGGTATTTCTTGACCAATTGCCTGTAGCGCAAGTCTGTAGTATAAAATCCCCATTGTTGCCATACAGGCTCTGCACATTGGTCACACAGATTTAGGCCACAACTGATAATACTAACTTATTTTGCACCAGATATTTGACATATAACGAGCAGGTGAAGAAAGAGTTACACCGTAAACAAGGTCTTACATGAGAGCTATGAGAATTAGTATTTTCCTTATATCCATTCTTGATGATCGTTGATGCCTTACACGACCTTCAGAACCATCATCTGCTTTCGTTGCATCCTTACGAGGTGGTGCTGTCACGGGCAGAGTTGGTAATGCAGTAGACCAGAAAGGTAGTAAAGCCCGTAGAAACTTGTGACGAAGAGGACCTTACATGGATAAAGAAAATGAAAATCAGTCAAAGTCATCGTCACTGATTCGTAATGAAAATGGAGTTCGTCTACTGGAAGGCAGACACTTGCAGCTTGAAGTAAATACTATGCATCTCAGAAACAAAAACCAGATGCATATCCTCAGCCTAAGTCTTCTACTAACGCAAAACCAAAACATCATTTCAGACAAGAGCGGTAAAAAAGATACGGTCTTTCTCCCACCTCTTCTTGAGTACTTTTTACGATCTCCGTCTTCATCGTCCGCATAATATAGAGTCTCGGAGTTCTGCCTGTCCACAGCGGGTACTCCTTTCCGTGCAGCAGCAGCAAGCTATATACAATATCAACAAATACATAAATTTGTGACAATTGATAAGAGGGGAAACAGATATTGCTACTAGTTTTTGCGAAAAAACAAAGAGAATCTTACTCCAGGGCTTGAGCTTTTCATGTAATTCCCAGCTGAAGCAGGAACATCTATCTCAACTATCTCTGAAACCGCAGGTTTGGAATATTCTCCATTTCCGGCTACTGAATAACTATCAGGCAGCTTTTTTCCTTCTTGTGCATGAGAAGATGATGATAAATTAATTAATGCATCTGAAGCAAATGCAGGGGGTGGGCTACGAGATTCAGTGGATCGAGAAACCGGATGGTTCCCAAGTAAATTCTTCTCAAGACCAGTCTGCCATATAGAAAGCGGAGAATTATATCAAACTAAACCAGTAATCATTTCACGACATGTTATAGTGTTCACTAGTCAACACAAAACTATGTGACAATACGATACTCTGCCATATTACTGGGGGATAATATATGCTCACATTGAGAGATGTCTGAAGTGAGGGTAACACTCAAAAAGGTAATACTTTGGAGATCTTAACTTCTTTCAAGATGAAAAGTTGGATAATCAACAATAACAATTGAGCTAAAAGATAAAACTGACCTGCGTAATCACTTCCCTTAAGAGTGCATGAAGCCGAGATCCTGCATCTTTTACCATCTTGGGAGGCCATATCTGCAATTGAAACCATATGAGAACTATAATATGGCACTCTCCCAAGAACGAAACAACACGTCGACGTAAGATAAAACCATATGAGAACTATAATATGGCACTCTCCCATACAAATTGTTTTTAAAGTAAAAAAAAAAAAGGACAGACAGGAATGTCATACAATCGGGATGGCTATTACTCTATTAGCTCAAACCTTGGTGGACCAAATTAATCAAGATAACTACCTCCAGTATATCACATCATAGAGTAAAGTATTACATACCAGAACACAGGAAGCAGCTAAAAGTCATCCGATATTTGATAGAAAAGAGTCAAGAGAACATGAATTATCTATCATTAATTACTCTAATTTTAATTACTTTTCGAAGATTTGTGTGTCTAGGCGTAATATTGATTGATTGGCACTCATCTGCTACATTACAAACAAAGGTTGCTACTGACTTGAAGAAGTTAACTAAAACAGAAAATCATGGACTACCAATCCCCTAATAATAAAAAAAATACAACATTTAGTATACAACGTTAGGTCCAAAACAAGTCACCCAAGTATCCACAAAAAACGAACACATTGATAGAAAGCCAGAACAGCACTTATCAAGTGCTCATTATTGCTAAAAAGAATCACTGGAGATCACTCTAACTCAAATATTTCTCTAAATCCAGGTATCAATATGAGACACCAACCAATAGCTCCCGTGAGGAGTTATACTCAAGAAAAACAATGCAATAAAAAAACAGGAAGAGCACAAAAGAACCTTTTCTACTACATTCATATGTATCAATTGGACTTACAGGCGTGTTACATGATGGGCACACATAACCAGCAGGTGCAGTATGAGGAGGAAAACTCTTGATATGCGAAACCAAGCAATTTGTATGTAAAGCATCTGATACAAATAGAAGATAGAGATAATTCCAATTATTTAGTTGCAGAAGACACTCAGAAATAAAAATCGAATCCAACAGTGGTAAAATTCAGATAACATACGCAAGCAACCCAACCGAGTGACTTGATGACCTGCCCCCTCATCAAATGTTGCTTGGCATTGACAACACTTTGGCTGATCATACTCTCCATCTATCACCCATTCTGAATAAGTCCGGACCTATCGATTACAACATGATAAAAACATCTTTCAGTCTCGTTTCTCCATGTCAAACATAAAGCAGCATAAAGAAAACAAAAAAAAAATCTGAACACTGCTCAACCAAAGAGAGAGGAAAATGGCTGTAGAGAGATTATAAAATAGAGCAGATGACTGCTTGTGCACACAGATCAGGAAAAACAAGCTAGATATGCCCGAGAAATAGATCTTGCTGCCACTAACGTTAATCTTGCGTAGGTCATGACGGACAAGTGTGAAATTAATATCAATAAAATGTCTATACAGCTCCAAAGACAGATCAGAGACGGAGTTTCTACTCTTGAAAGTATGGAGTTCTTTAAAATGACAATCATATCACTAGATAACCAATTTGGCACCATATATCCAGATTATCCATTCAAATTCACGAAAAAACAGTCAACAACTAAACCAGACCAAACCAAACGCTTCTGTTCCCAAAAGCAGCAATTATTTCCAATAGTAGAAGATCTTCCACATAGTTTTTTTCTTCTTCTATTTCTACGAGGATACCACATTCCAAACAACAAGAGACTAACTCTCCTAGAAAACTATCAGCTCGCCATGTAACACCAAATAGTATATGATTTTGATAAATCATACCACACAAGTTTGATGCTCCGGGAAGCAAATACATTCTCCGCAAACAGGGACCTTGTGAACAAAGCAATACAGCTTCGTAGCCTGAAAACAAAACAACACAAAGAGAAACGGAAACATTAACGAGCTTTACAAGAGAATCCAAACAGAAACAACCAATTTCTTTCCACCAAAGAAAACACAAATCCAGATCAAACCAAATGCGACAATGTTGGGGAAAATCACATGCAAACATAAAATTCGAAAAACTCAGATGCAAGATCAGAAATCGCTAACAGTCATCATTCGACAAGAAACGCATCCCACAGATCATCAATTGATAAGCTATCCAGTCTAAGAAATCAGTAGATGAAAAATACCTTTCTGCATTTGCAGACCACCATTGCGAAGGGACAATGATCCCCGGCTGAGAGAGAGAGCTCAGAGGATTAGATCGCACTCCCGCAATCGAAACAAGCTTAAGGTCCTCGGCTGTTGATTAAGGATCACACAGAATAAGAAGACGGAGAGAAATTAGAGATCGGAGAAAAGCTGAGCTCGTCGGAAGATATTCTGGGATTCAATAATCAGATCAGGGGACTAAGAAGAAGAAGAAACTGAGAGGATCCGAAATTGGAGCTCTCTGGAAGGAACAATTGAATCCCAAAATTCGAAACCTAGATTGAAGAAAACGAAAGAGAGAAGAGAACCTACCAAAGCAGAAGCGATTCAGAGAGATTTTTTTTCCGTTTTTGCTCTCTTTGATGTTTCCTCAAGGGAGCACTCGTCTTTTTCTTATGCCCTATGAATATTGATATTTTACCATTCACTCTCTTTTTGTTTTTTACACACAACAAAAAAACAAGGAAAAAAACCAATCTCACTGTTACTATAATTAATGGTATAATATATTTCTCTAAAAGTAAAAAAAAAAAAAAGTGCAAAAATAAAAATAAAACACTCGAAAAGTCGAAATCACCAATTTTTGCAATTTTACCTTTTATATCTTAAAAAATGCAAACTAATCCTACAAAATTCAAAATAATACAAAACATAAATTTTATACGTATGTTTTAAATGTTTTCATGGCAACCTTCAATTTGATATTATTTTTTAAACATTTTCTAAATTTTTTTTTTATTCAGTATGACTGATTTTAATTTTAGAGATGACAGGTAGAGTTCTGCAATTTTTTTTTTTTTTTTTTTTACACTCAAAATTCCGACGCAGAAATTGAAAATTAATGAATAAATTAAAATGTACGTTTTACATAAATCTGCAAAACTAAAATATAAATCTTTCCTTTTCCTATAACACATAAATATCCTTTTTTGAAACAGGAAAATACCTGAAAAAAAAAAAGGGAAAAAGTTAAGGCAAAGGTGGGTTTAACATACATTATATACATCTACGTTACAGTCTCAAATTGAGTCGAACGAGAATGATGCAAAATCAGGAAAAAACACCACAAGACCTTCAATCATCGGCAATGAAGATGGTTCTTCCCTCTGCTGCTTCGAATACTCAATACTTGGTCTACGGTAATTCATCGGAAAATCCTACGGTCTCCACGATTCTGTGTTTGTCGTCTTGTGAAAACTCCAAGAAGAGGAACCCTGATGATTCAGCCATGGTTTCTTGCACACCAAGCGAAAACAGATTAACTAAAGAAGAAAGAAAGATTAAGCAATTGAGGAACGTCACAATCACGAATGAAGAAAGGGCAAAGGACGACTGGTGCGATGTTTCAACAGAACTGACACTCTTCAAAGATCCATGGATCATCAAGAAGGTATTAACCACTAGCGATCTTGGCCAGCTTAGCCGTCTTCTTCTTCACACTGTCCCCATTGAGGACCACATCATCAAATATCTCAACAATGATGACAAGATTAACGTGCAGGAAGGGTTAGGAATCACGGTCGATGTGTATGACCACGACACTGACTCTACGTACGAGCTGCTTCTAAAGAGATGGACCACGTTGCATAGTTATGTTTTAAACGGTGGATGGCGTATGTACTTTGTCCGTAGGAGAGGTTTGAGAAAAGGAGACGAAATTGGACTATTTTGGGATCGTTTTGCTTCGAGGCTCCACTTTCGTGTGCTTTCTCGTGCAGCTACATAAGTTTTTGTAGATCAGAAGAAGAACCCTAACTAGTGGAGCAAAGAGCGGAGGGAGGCAGAGAGAGACGTCGAGAGAGATTCTTCTTCTTTTTAGGCTTCTCAAGTTTAGTACTTGCATTCGCATAATTTTCTCAACATGGATTAATTTTAATACAACTTCTAATATTATTTTGGAACTTAATTTTCTCCGAGGTAATGTAAAGGAAATTATTCAATAGTGTTTAGCACTAGCCCAAGACCGTAATTGCATCTCCATTGGTTAAGAGTCCATGAGTTCTTCTTAACCATATTTATAATTTAAATATTGCAAAATCAAAAGTTAAGATACCCTTATGAGTAATTATTTTTTACTTACTCCAATGGTAGGGTTCTTAAAGTTTAAATATTTGAAAATTATGTGTTTTGGTTTATAAAACATGAGAGCATTAACAAGTGTGAAGTAGTTTCTTAATCCTTTTACGAATTGTAAATCTTTCACAAAACATTAAATTAAAGACATCAATAAACAGTGAGATTGCAAAGAGGAGTAATTGATATGATAAATAGAAGGCTCGATCCACGACATAGCAGCAATTTATATGATCTCATCAGAGCATTTGTATTTGTCAAAAAATAACAATCATCTTCGACAACATTAGATCAAGAGGAGACCCATTCTTTTGTGATAAGGTTTGTAAACTATGCATTTACTTAATCCTTATTATCAACTGTTACAAATGGACAAAGAACATATCAAAAACTGCAGAACATGTGAAGGAACGAGAAAAACAAGAACAAGAAGGAACAAATAAACTATCAATGTCTTGACACTGTTTTGCACCATATCCAAAATTCATGCAAGATGTTAAGTGTTAATAGGAAGACAAGGGACAATGATCGTATATCAAAATCCTCTTAATAATTACAAGTCTCCTCTTAGCCACTCACAAACCTTTTTGCTGCTCACTATTAGAGCGTCTCCACTCATGGGTACTACTCTCATGGGTACTCATGTTTTTGGGCCCCAAAACAATATTAAAAAAACCAATTCTGGGTCACGAAGGTGAGGATCGTTGTTGTGGGAAGCAATTTTAGCAACAGGTTAAGAATGCTACGTGGCATCCTGTGGTAGGTTGGAGCGAAAATATAAAATGTTTTTTTTTTCTTTCCCATTTCTTCTCTCTTTCTCCCGACTGTCTCTCTCTCTTCTATTTCGTAGAAGTCAGGCGATTGAAGAGGCGATTCATCCCGAATCGGAAAACTCAATGGCTTCAGGTCGAATCCTTTGATTTTTCCGACTTAAACTGGAGGATAGTTGGTCACCCAGAGGCGATGGCTTCCAGATCGGCTCAATCGTAAGAGTTGACGGTTCGGTTCTCACGGCAACCGACGGCGGTGGTTCCTTTTAATGGGATAACAACGGCGGAGGATTCTTCTGGTGGCCTACAAGGAACAGTGAGGTCCATTGGCTACCGAATCGGAGATAGAAGGTTCGTCTTCTCCTTTCCGATTTATTGCATGTATTTGAAATTAATCTTTGGTTGTCTATAATAGTTAGGGTTTCAGATTAATTGATTGATTGTTAGATTGGTAAATGTTTTATTTCGATTTGACTTATTAGTCGTAGATTATGAGATTAGTTGGATGTTCAATCGGTTTTGAGAATTTTTTTGGAGGGTGATCGGGTTTATGTTTTAATCGAGTTATTGTCTGATAGTTTTTTCAAGAATTAATACATTTTTATGTTCTTGTTATCTTATGTTTGTCTGTTTTGTTATAGATTGTTGATTGAATCCTTGTTTTGTTCTCAATATTAGGAGTACAATGTTTTAGTTTATGTCTTGTATAAGTAATTGTGTGATCAATGTTGATCCGGTTGTCATGTTTTGTGCGTGGTGCTTCATAAACTGTGTGTAGCTGTTAAATGGTGAAGATTGGTTAAGGTGAAGTGGACACACGGTTGGATTCTCTTACTTGTAAAGGTATGATACTCTAGCTTTTATTTTGTTGTTGTTTGGTTTTGTTTGAGTTTGTGTTTGTGATGGATGTGTAGCTTTTTTATATTCTTTAAGTGTTATGTTTGTCTATGTGTTATAGATTGTAAGAATGATTGAAGTGTTATGTTTGTCTTTCTCTTGATGTGTTATGTTTGTATTTGATGATGAGAATGTTTGAGGTTCGGTAAAAATAATTATACATCAAATCGTGTGTTTTTGTATTTGATAAGTGATGAACCATGTGTGTTTAAAAATTTGCTCAAGGGTTTAAAATTTTCCAAAACCGTGTGTGTCTTAAATTTACTCAAGTGTTGTTATGCTGTTGATCAAGTGGTTGAGTTTGATTTTCGGTTTTATATTTTCTCCATGTGCTGTTGTCTTATTTGATCAATTGTTTAAGTTTGAGTTTGTGTGTAAAATTATCCAAAACCTATATGATTGAGTTTGAATTTAGTATTGACTTTAAAGATCAGCTTTCTGAAAACTTTTACCCAAGAAGATTTACTGAAAAGTGTTTCAATCGGTCTATTCATAGAGATATACTGAAAAGTATATCTCTTTAGTACTAAAACACTCATTAGTCTTTACCTAAATAAACCTTTATTTCTCTTTGTCTAACCTTTAGTATTAAAGCTCACATAAACCTTGATGTCAATATAAACGACCATTGTTAACACTAACCCAAACTCTTAACGTTTATCTCTCCAAACCCTTTCGTTTTCACAAATCTAAACTCTCAGCTTTCACAAACCTAAACTCTCAGCTTACACTAACACAAGCAATGGATCCTAGAAACCCTTATCGTTTTTGGGATCAAAATTTTGTTGGTCTTTTGAATTCTCAAAAACCCAACTGTTCAGATAATCCTATTCCTCCTATTTCCACCCAATCCTCTCAGCCTATTGAGTTTAGTAATCCATTCTCTTCTCAGCCTTCAAACTTTAGCCCTGGATTCTCTTATCAGCCTCTTAACATAACCCCGACATCTGAATTTGAAGATTGTATCGAGGTTACAGCAGATGAGATCAGAGGAATTAGGAAGCGGTGGAGTGCAGAGGAGGATGTTCATCTCATAAGCGCTTGGTTAAACACAAGCAAAGATCCAGTGGTGAGCAACGAGCAGCAGAAACAAAGTTTCTGGAAGAGGGTTGCAGACTATTACAAAGCTCATGATGGAGGAACCGATTCAAACGCAAGAGGGCCTTCACAATGTAAGGCAAGGTGGAGTAAGATAAACCACCAAGTCAACAAGTTTGTTGGGTGTTACTCACAAGCGAGTACAAGAAGGAAGAGTGGAGAATCAGAAGATGATATTGTGAGCATGGCGTATGATTTTTACAAGAATGACATGAACAAGCCGTTTATGCTTGGACATTGTTGGAGAGAACTGAAGAATGATCAGAAATGGATCACAGAACAACATGAAGAATGTAGCAATAAGCGGACTAAGCTTGCTTCTAAAGGAGATTTCTCAGCTCCTTCGAGCAATGGTGGAGACGAGATGAGGCCTCCGGGGGTTAAAGCTGCCAAGAAAAAAGGAAAGAAACCTGCAGTTAGTATTGATGTGGATGATGGTTCTGTCAGTAAGTTGGATAATATAGTAGCAATGAAGGATCAAGAACAGGCGGCTAAAGAGAGGCACGGCAAAATGAGATTGCTAGACAGCCTGCTTAACAAGAATGAACTAACACCTGCTGAAGTCCTACTTAGAGACAAACTTGTTGATCAAATGTTGACAAACATTTATGTTTCAGAACTAACACCCGTTTAAGTCTTGGTTGGCAGGTTTTGTTTTAACTATTGTTTAACAATTGTTTAACTATTGTTTAACTTGTGTTCTTCTTTTGTTTTAGGTTTTGGGATGACATATGAAGCTGTCTTGTTGCCATCTAAAGTGAATCATGTTGGTAGTCAAGCGAATGGAAGCTGTCTTTTTTTTTTTGTATTGATGTGTTCTGTTTGGAACCCGTGAATGTGTTGGTTGTTTTTTAGTGCCATTCACGGGTGTCTCTTTTGTTTAAGTGTGGTCGGCTTTTGTTTGTTGAACAGACTGTTTGCAACCCGTGAATGTGTTTTGGGTTGTTGTATTTATGTTTGTAACCCGTGGATGGGTATTGATTGTGTTTGTAAGGTCTATATATTAAAGGTTCATGTTCAATTTCATTTGCGACTTCATCCGCTTCGTTCTCATTTCTTCTTTTCATTTCTTCCTCCTTAAAACAAAACAAACATTTATCTTATTATCCGCTTCTGATCATTTATCTTATCATTTCTTCTTCTAATTTCTTGTTCTCATTTCTTCTTCTCATTTCTTGTTCTCATTTCTTCTTGTTAAATACTCAAAACCATAAACCTTAAAAAAAAAAACCCAACTTCCAATAAGCCTCACAACTAAACCAATTTGACTAATAATGTCTAATTGGAGTTCTGATCATGAAGTTGATGAAATGGTAGAAGAGGAAGTTGATAGTATAGTGGAAGGGATTCAGTACAACTACACTCAAGAGGAAGAACCACCAGCTCCAATATTCCGAAGAGTGCACATAAATAGAAACCGCGAAGAAGGCCACAGTCGACTATGGAATGATTATTTTGGTGAGAATCCGACTTACACTCCTGCTATGTTCCGCCGTCACTTTAGAATGAACAAACCATTGTTCGAACGCATAGTCAGTACTATTAAAAATGGAGTCCCGTACTTCAGACAAAGACGAGATGCTACTGGAAGGCTCGGTCTTTCTGCACTTTAAAAATGTTCTGCAGCTATCCGTATGATGGCATACGGATGTTCGACAGATGCGATGGATGAATATTTATGACTAGCTGAAACAATCGCACACAAATGCCTTGAAAATTTTGTAGACGAAGTCATCAATCTATTTGGAGACGTCTATCTCAGACGACCTACAGTGGAAGACCTCCAAAGATTACTGAATATTGGAGAACATTGCTGTTTCCCCGGAATGGTGGGTAGCATGAATTGTATGCATTGGGAGTGGAAGAATTGTCTAACTGCATGGAAAGGACAATATTCACGTGGATTTGGAAAACCGACAATCGTACTAGAGGCAGTGGCATCCCAAGATTTATGGATTTGGCACGCATTTTTCGGACCACCGGGTACGTTAAATGATATCAATGTTTTTGACCGCTCACCGGTGTTTGATGATATCTTAGAGGGCCGAGCTCCAAGAGTTTCATACGTAGTCAATGGATAACAATACTGATGTTCATATATTTTACCATGTTTTCCCTTAGTTTATTCACATCTTTTGCATCTTTTGCTATCCATTTTTACCATTATTGCATAGCTTTAGGACTAATCTTGCATTAGAGTTTAGTTGCATTGCATTTGCATCTTTTCATGCATAATCAGGTGATTTTGGAGCTTAAGGATCATGAAAGCAATGCTAAGGAGAAGTGAGGCAATCATGAAGGGAAAGCAAGAAAGTTAAGGCTGAAGAACCAAGGTCCAGAGTCCAACTCGACCCCACACTCGACCAGAAACTCGACCGTGTGCAGAGGAGGACTCGACCGAGTGGAGGAAACAGAAGAAAAGCCAACTCGACCAGCCACTCGACCGAGCACAGGGTCGAGTTGACCAAGTCGTTGACTATTTTGTCTTTTAGTATTTTTAGGGCTTCCACCCCCTCTCCTATATAAAGCCTTGTACCTGCAGCCACCAAAGAGTCCAACTTTTTAGAATGGTCAGAAACCTAGTTTTTACCCTTTTGGGGAATTATTCTTTTTGCACTTTTATTTTCCTTAGATCCTGTACTCTTTTAAGAGAGAAAACATAAGATTCTTGGATTTTGTTGGTTTCATAACTTTCAAGATATTAAGAATTCGTGTTTGGTTCCTTCTTGAATGTTATGGATCTTTGTTTTATCTTTCAATTGATGCAAGTTTCAGTATTTTCTGGGTTTATGACTTTGATGTTCATCATGTGTTCTTGTGAGTAGTAGCTTAGGATATTGAGGATGGGTTAGGCTGGGCTGTGTTTGAGGTTTGTTTGCTTTGGTCAAGCTTGATTGTGGTAGAATCTCTTCTAGGCTAGATGTTCTTAATGCTAATCCTGAACTGAGAGGTTAGGGTTTGATTTCAAGCATCTTAGCATCACACCAATGTTTAAGGAGCATAGATAAGGCTAGATCTAGAGCTTACCATTAGGCTAGCTAATAGATTAGAGGTCTTGTTTGGTATGAGATGTATTGCTTAATTCCTGCTTGTGTAGACTCTTTACTATGTGAGAACAAGTCTAGAGATGCATAGGTTTGATTGTTTCTTGCCACGAGAGTGGATTAAACTTGTCTTAGATTTATATGTCTAGAGATTAGCTCAAAGTTTGCTTGAGATTTGTTGACCAAGTTAGATGACCTCATTCATTAGTCCAGCCCATGAATCCCTCCTCAAGGCCTTCCTTGTTTATTGATTTTTAAGTCTTAATCCTGCTGTTTGATTGTTGTTTGATTCGTTCTTGTGTTGCTCTGTTTTTCTTGCATTGCTTTGTTTCACGGATTTATCCAGCTCGACCCTGCACTCGATCTACACTCGATCGAGTGCTTGCTCGAGTTCATCCCCAGAACTCCTTGTTTATGATTTGTAGTTGTCTTGTATTATCTCTAGTCTCATTCTATTTGCATTACTGTTGCATTTACTTATTTCCCTGTTCAATATTGTCTTGCATTAGTTTATTAGCATAGTTTCTATTTCTGTTGTAGCTTCATTTTAGTGATAATCATTCTGTTCCATTTGCATTCAGCATCTAGTTCTAGTAGTTTTACTTTCTGCTCCTTACATTTCATTAATAGGATTGTTAGTGACAAACATCCTTTGCATATTTAGCTTAACTTATACACATTCTGATTGTTCACAATCCTCAGATTGGATTTACACCTCTTGTACTACATTTGCATAAGGGGAATTGAAACACCCTACCATTCATTCATTCCATATCTCACCATTGCATACATCCATCAATCCATACCACTAACAAAGTGTGTTTCAAATATAAAATGGCGTACTACGTCACTGACGGTATCTATCCCAACTGGGCAACTTTCATCCAATCAATTACACTACCACGTGGCCGAAAAGCTAAACTCTTTGCTCAATGTCAAGAAGCATGCCGGAAAGATGTAGAGCGTGCCTTTGGAGTCTTGCAAGCTCGATTTGCAATCGTGAAAAATCCCGCACTTTTTTGGGATAAAGGAAAAATAGGAAAAATAATGAGAGCATGTATCATCCTGCATAACATGATAGTGGAAGACGAACGACATGAATACAATTTCTACTATCCAACAGAGTTCCATCACGGCGAAGGAAGCGGAACTTCTCATGTTGATCTATCGTATTCTACAGATAGACAAAAAAATCTACATAATTTGATGGGCATTCGAAATGACGTTCATGATCCACAAATGAATGATCGTTTGAAAAAAGTATTGATTGAGCATATTTGGCAAAAATTTGGTGCAACCCATCAGTAAATCTTCTTACGAATTATGTAAAATATATTTAATATTTCTTATTTTAAATTTATGTTTAATATTTCTAAATTTGTAATATTTTATAGTTTTATATTTTATGTAAAAAATTATTATTTAAATGATTGAGCAACCTAAGTGAATTTCTCTAGTGGAGGATTGATTTTGTTTAAGTTTCTAAGTGAGTTGCTTTAATTAGTTTAGTATTAATTAAGATTTGAGCAATCCAAATGGGTTACTTGAGTGGAGATGGTTTAAGAAGACTCGTTTCTAGTTCATAGTGACGTGTCTAGAGACTAGAGACGTGTATAGTTCTCTCTCGAACTTGTGACTATCAGGAGTGAATTGGTTGAGCCGGTTTGGTTATTTAATTGTAATTAGAAGTCGGTTTAGTTTAGTCCGGTTTACTGTAATTTGATGTATATAACACATCTTGTAAAGTTTGTTACGATTGAATAGAGAAGAAAAGCATTTCACAAATTCTATTTGCTCTGAAACTTTATTAGTGACAAATATGGTTCTTCACCACTTCATCTCTTCGAGTATTCATCACCAAGAGAGAATATCCTTCTTCTTCTACCTTAGAAGTTTTCTGGTTTTCTTCTAGATCTTCCAATCTGTTTTTGCATTGGCTTCCTTCTCCTTGTGAGATCTGACCACCATTATGTTTTGAAAATCATGCTAGCTAGCTAACAAATGGAGAATGGTTCACCTCACAGTTAAACTAGCTTAGAACTGATCCTGATAAACTCCTAGACACAAATTTCAATTTCTCATTATCGTTGAAACCTCCAAGTCTAAAGAATCTTTCAATTAGTCAGCCATAAGTAATCTACTCCTTTAAACGATGAGAGTTTAACAAGGCCTTTGATCATTGTAACAACCCGTCCCGTGGACCCCACTAGCCCCCGCTAGCTGCCCCAATGGACAGTCCGTGGAACCCTGCTAGCCCCTCGCTAGCCGTCCCAACGGACCCCAAGCTGGCCCTGCAGGGCATCGATCCTAACCCCTCTTCGTGGAAATGAAACTATTCATCCAAATCCACCAATAGGTTATTGGTGCGCCAGGTGTTCCTCGAACCCTGGTCCCCACCCTTTAACAACCTTCCCACAGGACAAGCTGTCACCAATTGAGCTGTAGATCAATTGGTGGCAACTTGTCCTGTGGAAAGGTTGTTAAAGGGTGAGGACCAGGGTTCGAGGAACGCATGGCGCACCAATAACCTACTGGTGGATTCGGATATCCACAGTGATGGGTTATGATCGATGCCCTGTAGGGCCAGCTTGGAGTCCGTTGGGACAGCTAGCGGGGGGCTAGCAGGGTCCACAGATGGTCCATTGGGGCAGCTAGCGGGGGGCTAGTGGGGTCCGCGGGACGGATTGTCACAATCATTCATAATCAAAGTATTCCCCTTACTAGCATCCAAATTCCTAGAACCTACGGCTTGGTCCTGATTCGATGAAACATACCTGAACTGAAGGATGTGAGAAATTAGGATATGTGAAATCCATTACGTTTTTCTCTGCTCGACATGATAAACCTTGGTCCAATTTCTTGAAACAATCCAACAACGCTTCATATAGATTTCCCCTCAACTTTCGATTCCAATTTCTCAAATCTAAATACGATGATTTGCGATTTTTCCGACGGAGAATGATGAGAAAGAGAGAGATGACTTCTCTCGGGAATTTTTTTTTTGTTGGTTACAAATTATTAGCCAATCAGAACATGCTACGACACATGTTCTTAGGAGTTCTTAAACCTATTGTTTAAGAGGCGGGTTTCAAGTATTTTTGTTGTTTTGATTTATTTCTAATTCACTTTTTTTTAACAACCTCTCTTAAGAGACCCGGTTAAAGATAGTCTTAGACTATGTACAACGGTTCTAATATTACAACACCAATTTTTTTCTTTTTAACACTCCACATCATCTTCTATTTCTTCCACATCATAATTCAACGCATACATCATTATTACCCTCTACAATAGTTTTGTTTTAAAAAATTACAACATCAGATAGACATCTCAAAAGCTTTCGACACTATTCAATGGCCTTTTATCATCAACACCCTTACAGCTCTCGAGTTCCCACAGCAGTTCATCCGATGGATAGAGCTATGTATCACTACTACTTCTTTCTCGGTCCAGGTGAATGGTGAGCTCTCCGGTCTGTTCTGCAGTGCTCGTGGCCTACGCCAAGGTTGTTCACTCTCGCCGTATCTTTTTGTCATCAGTATGCAAGTGTTGTCTGCAATGCTGGATAAAGCAGCTTTGGATCGCCATATCGGATACCACCATAAATGTCACAACCTCAATCTCACTCACTTATGCTTTGCTGACGATTTGCTTGTGTTTACTGATGGTACAAAACGATCACTAGAACAAATCCTCCACACCTTTAATCACTTTGCAGATTACTCCGGTCTCCAGGTTAGTCTTGAGAAATCTACTCGGTACATGGCAGGAGTTCGCGAAGGGGACAAAGCTGATATTCTTAGCTCTTTCCCTTTTTCTACTAGAACGTTACCGGTTCGCTATATAGGCCTCCCATTGTTGACAAAGAGGATTACTGCACGTGACTATGCTCCTCTCATAGACCGTATCCGAGAAAGTATAAGTACCTGGACAGCTCGCCCCTTATCTTTTGCTGGTCGTTTGAAGCTAATTAGCTCTCTCATATTTAGCTTAACAAACTTCTGGATGTCAGCATTTAGACTATCAAAGGCCTATCTTAAAGAAATAGATAGCCTATGCTCTGCTTTCCTCTGGTCTGGGCCCTCACTCAACACCAAGAAGCAAAAGTCGCTTGGAAGGATGTGTGTACCCCTCAAGATGAAGGTGGATTAGGCCTAAGATCACTCACCGAGGCCAATACAGTGAGCTGTCTGAAGCTCATTTGGCGCTTACTTTCCACAAATTCCCTTTGGACTCAGTGGCTGCGGACTTACTTATTACGCAAAGGCTCCTTCTGGTCGATCAAGGACACCACCACAGCCGGTTCGTGGATGTGGAAAAAGCTACTGAAATATCGGAGTGTTGTAGTGGACTATACCAAATATGAAGTACTGAGTGGAAGGAACATATCCTTTTGGTATGACAACTGGTTGACTATGGGACGCTTACTCGACATAGCATGCCCGCGAGGGTGCATTGATATGGGGATCCCCATACATGCCACAGTTATAGAGGCTCTCGCCCACCGGCGCAGAAGGCACCATGTCGACTCTCTCAACAATATTGAGAATGCTTTGGATGAGGTCCGCTTTCAAGAACTGATTGGAGCTGAGGATAAAGCTCTCTGGAAAGGTCAAGGGGGCTCATTTAAACCGGTTTTCAGCACTAAGGAGACCTGGGAGAGCTTGCAGGATCCGCGACCACGTCCACACTGGTATAAAGGAGTCTGGTTTTCACTGGCCACTCCCAAATACTCACTCATGGTATGGCTAGCAGTCCCGAATAAGTTGTCAATAGGGGACCAAATGCAGTCTTGGAGTGAAAGTTTCAACTCGTCATGTGTACTCTGTTCTGCACCATTGGAAACTCGTGACCACCTCTTTTTCTCCTGCCCATTTTCTGCAGAAATATGGACATGCCTTACTCATAAACTCTGTCCACACAGATTCTCGACTTCCTGGGATGACAATTTGTCCCTCCTTACCGCTGATACACTCGACTCCACTACCATATATCTGCTGCGCTATGCTTTTTAGGCCACCGCTCACACACTATGGCGAGAACGGAACAGGAGAAGGCATGGAGAACCATCAGTCACAGCTCCTCATCTACTCAAAACAATCGACCGGAATATAAGAGACAAGCTACTCTCATTCCACTCTCAGTGCACCAGCAAATCAAATGCTGCTCTGGCACTGTGGCTGGCCACAAGATAACACCAAACATTTTGCTTGTACTTTTCGATTTTCTAGTTTCAACCATTTTTAACCAAACGCTGATGTAAAATGCTTTTTTCGAATAAATTTTACATTTTATTCAAAAAAAAAAAAAAAATTACAACATCTGACTCCACCAAAATTTATTTCATATTTTTCACCTTGTTTATGTTTATTTTTTGTGCTCACATATTATTAATCATATTTAATATCAAATGAAATTAAAATAATTAAAAATTAAATTAATTTATATAATAAATTGAGATTTTGTTTTTATTTAATAAAATATAGAAATTGTTTGCAAATAATAAAAACAAGAAATAAAAGATGATAGCTGATAGAAAAAATAAAGTAGAAAAGATGAGTTTTTTTTGTGTGTCCAAATTAAATGAAACAAGTCTCTATTTATAGAGAATGAAAAATGATGAATTTTGGTATAAAATCTTTAAAATAAAATTTTTGGATTCTATAAGATAATTGGGTTGAATTAAAAATATATGCAATCTCACCATCCAATAGAAACACAACACATTTCTTTATCTAAATATTATCCTACAATTAAAAAAATTAACCAATAAAAACCTGCCATGTGGCAAGTATACCCCAAACTTTTGGTCTTCAACTCCGTTGAATGTCTTCAACTTAGTTGTCTCCACCTCAGCTCTTTTATTTTTTTCAACTGACTATTGCATGACTTCAACTGTTGAATAATTTATTCAACAGTTTAGAATTTCACCATTGTAACTAGTCTTAGAGAACTTATGAAGAACACTCTTTATTGCAACTTTCTTTTTATTTCACTTCTTCAAGTTAATTACAAATGATGAGGGTGAGGAGGTACTTATAGCCTCCACGGTTAGCTTACAAAAGTTTCTAGATTATTTTACTATTATCTATATCACTCTACTAAAGTAAATATAATATCTAGATTTTATCTTACAAATATCTAGATTATCCTACATAAATATCTTAATATATCTATCTAATAGAATTCATTAGAACAATTAAATGTGATGATGATTTTAACAATGCTTCTAGAGAAATCTAGCACTTAGGCTTAACTTTGGGTTTAGTAAACCCATAATTAAGTTTAACCCAAAATCAAGTTTAACTTCAATAGGTAAGCATATTATTTTGCTCCATTTTTCTTCGAGGTAAGCATCCTCCTTTTGTGCTTGATATCTCCCTTGGATCACCAAAACGTCTCCATGACGTCTTACGCGTGAATCTACTCCACGTCCTCTTCGTTTATCTCTTTAACCAACTTATGCTTTATTTTTTCTATGAGGTAAGCATCCTCTTTTCTTTCTTGGTGACTCTCTTTGATCACCATCACGTCTCCTTGACGTATCATGCATTCCCTTGAACCTTTTTTTTGCTGAGTAGTCTTGCTCTGTTTTTCCAACAGGCAGCTTCTCCATGTTGACGTCTTCCTCACGAACTCAAAACTACTTTTTGCTAATTCGCCATGCTCTGTTTCTTCAAACAGCGGGTTCCCCGTCTTGTTCAACTGAAGAAATTTTATGATTCTCAACTTCATCAAGTGATGCCTTCTTTCCATCCTTGTGATTTACCAAAACATTGTTGAACAAAGTTTTAGAATTATCCTTCCACAACTGCATCTCCACATCCATTTTCTCCATTGCCTCTTGAGAAGATTTTCTATCTCCTTCATCCCTTTGGAGCCTTCTAGTTGAAGGTACTGTTGGTAAATGTTTGTGAAGGTTGACGGTACTCTCTTTTGTCACCACCATCTTTTCCTATTTGGTCTTCTTCTTCTTCATCTCACCCTTGATTTGTTGTCTCCATCTTTCTCTTCTTCTTGGAGTGGAATTCTTCTTATTTTAGTTTTGCTTGGATCAGGCTCAAAGACCAGCATAAGCTCTGGTACCATGTTATAATATTGAGAAGAAGAAGAAACAGAGCAAGAGACATTTGTCTCTATTCTTTTAGAGAAGACAAGAATCGAAACTAAAACTTTTCTTTCTTTGAAATTTGTTATTTACATCAAGAAAAATTTGTTTATATGGAAAACAAATAGACACAACATTACAATGACTTGTGTCTCTTCACACTTGTGCCTCTTCAATGAATTGACACAAACTACAGAGTCAAGACTAAAGCGTTGCAACTGTTAACCAAACTCAATTATCGACCAACACCTGTAACACAAAAAGAGATGCGTAAGTATTATCACAAATACTTAGTGAGGTAATCCTCCAATATACTAGACTACAAACACAAGTAATTAAGATATATACCAGGGCAATCAGGAAATGATTTGCACGAAACTGTCTATAAGTGTCGACCGACACCCTGTCTTTCACACTACTTTACAACTTCCCTCAACACTGCTCTGGTGTCGACCGACACCCTCCCTTGGTGTCGTTCAACATTGTCTCATCCTCCATCGCGAACATGGCCTAGTGTCGATCGACATTAACCCATATGACCACATCTCTATTGATCTTCCTTCTCAACAATCAAAACCACCAAGCCGTTCTCACAAGACCAACACACAAAACCGACAACCATTCAAGACCATCAACCACAACAAAATACAGAAAAATAAGAAATTAATCCGCACATCACAAAACAACGAAAACACAAAATCTAAACGCTCAGATAAGTCACGGTCCCACACACCTCGAAACAAAAAAATATTGATCTGACTAGACCGATGCGACACAACCAACAAAAACCCTAAAATACCACAACAACATTCCTATGTCCTTCTCTTCTGCCTCACACACCAGTTCACACACCAAACCAAACAAAGCTCTTCTCCTTTGATCTCTCACTTGATCTCACAAACCCAAATATTTTTCTCTTCTCTAAGGAATGACAAATACAACTCTCTGCCACAAAACAGTTAGGGCGTCGACTTTTAAGAAGAAACGTTTAAGGTTTTCCAAAAATCTGCTTAACCAGCCTGTTAAAAGCTAAACCGACTAGACCGAAAAATCAATCGACACTGCCCCTTGATGTCGATTGACACCCACCAATTTTGGGTTCAGAGGGTTAAAATTCTCTTTCACTAACATAGAATCGTCCTCGAATATAACAAAGCAGTCCTCCGACAACCGTCACAACAGTTTGCCCCACTCCTGACCATCCGGCCAACAGAAACCGATCATGAGATCAATAATAATGAAGATTGAAAATATTATCATTGAAAATTTTAAATAATGAAGATTTATTAGGGTTAATTACAAAAAGCTTAATGAAATCAAACCAATTTAATAATACATAGAGCGTTATCTAAATATTTTTTTAAACAACCAAACATTAATTAGAACATTACTCCAAAATTGGTAGCCCAAACCGGAGGAAAAAAGTTTACAAAGGAAACTCAAACAATAACATTCTAGAAGACCGAGCGAGGCAATACACCCTCAAATTGGATGACCGAGGGATCTTCGGCAGGGTGAAGAGCGGGAAGGAAACACGTAGCAAGAAGAAATCATCGAGCTGGTTGGAAAACGCTGGCCAATCTTCAGGGACTTGCACTATCATGACTAATTCAGCACAATCCTTCTCGAAGTTCTGATGAACAACACTTCTCGAAAGGATACTCTCCATGGCCCAAAGAAGTGCTTCTAATTCCAAATGAAGAGAGGAAGGACTTCGCCGAAGACATTTTGCTCCCAATACAACACCACCAACCCAAATGTGAATTAACATCTGTAGCTTTTTAAATGCGATAGCTTTTGTATCCATGTTTTAATATAACGCTCAGATTTTATTTGGGTTTGAACATCATGAGTTATTTTCCCATCTATTAGAAGTTGAGAGATTAAAACCCCACAAAATAATAAGGATCATTTACATGTTTTTGAAAACGGTGAGGGTTTTCTTTTACATGCTTCACAAGGAAAAAGCAAGTAATCCTTGTTGATAGAAAGCCTTAAAACTGCATGATATGGTAATTATAAATTTACATGTGTCAACATAATTTATATTATATTACCATAATTACCGTTACATTATAATCTTTAGTCAAAAAAATCACTTAGGAAGTATAATTGATGGATGCTATTTTTAGGTAATGAATCTATACTCAATATGTCTTTTTATTTATTATTGTTCAACGCTCAATGTGTATATAAACATGAATCCCCACAAGAAAACACTTCAGAATGTTTTTTACCATATACAATCGATGACCGCCTCCTTATAAACACATCGGGTCTTCGTGGTAAAGGTCGGCCTCTCATCCATTTTTTATTTATTTACTAATTTTACGATGGTTTTTTGGTTTTAAATTGAGAATTCTGAGTTCTATACATTAACAAATTTTCATATATGGTTATTCTGAAAGTAGCTCGCACTTATGAGAAGGGATCTTGAACATAATTTTAAATTATTTCGTTTTGAATATTCGTATACTTTGCATATGTTTGAAAATTCTGTGAAATGTATACTAAGCTTCTCAGATTTCATTATAAATTTCAGATCCAGTAACAAATGATTTAAGTAGACAGATAACTTATAAAAAATAACTATAGAAAGAGGCTTCTTTTAAATTGACTGTGATTTTAAAGAAAAAAAAATGAGTTTGATCCAATGCTTTGGTCAGATTTTTCAGTTTTTTGCGATCATTGGATATGGATATGGCTCCTATTTCAGCGTCAAATAAGACTTTGGTCACCCTGGATCTGTTTCCGTATGACAAGCCACATGATGATCCCGAAGATGCGTCAGACAATAAGCAAACCGAAGAAAACATAAACCTGGCGTCGTTGAGGTTTACGACGGATCAAGAACAAAGAGAGGAGGTGCACCACAATGTCTCAACAAAAACAACTCTCTACACCGATCCATGGACCATCAAGAAGGAATTGACCAAAAGCAGTATTGGCTATCTAAACTATCTTTATCTGAATGGAAGCATTGTGCGTAGCGACATTCTGAGATATCTCCCTATATCTGATCAAAGGGTAGTCGAAGAAGGCCCTGGATTAGCAGTCAACGTGTATGATGAAGACACTGATACTATGCACAAGCTGGTTCTTAAGAAATGGCCCAAGTGTCTAAGCTATATTCTTGGCAGTGCATGGCGTAGGGAATTCGTCGTGAGAAGAGATTTGAAGATAGGCGATGTGGTTGGAATATATTGGGATCCTTATGAGTCGAAGCTTCACTTTTGTGTGCTTTCTCGTTCACCCATAAAAGAGTTAATCTGATCATTTACCCCTTTTATGTATAATCTATTGACAAAGGTGTTTTCATCGTTTTCAAAATAATAATAATTTGACCATTTACCCCTTTTATGTATTGCATTTATTTATTATATGTTTTTGTTTGATATTTTCACTTATAATCACTTCAGTTCATCATAACATTTGTGTATTAATTAATAATAAAAATGTTAACAAATGTTATGATGCTTGTTACTCTTTACTATAATTTTTCATAAATTATTTTATACTTATTATACATACAAAAAAATTTACAAAGTTGAATCTGTTCATTATGACTTTTCATTTAATAATTTTTAACTTAAGGTTGAGTTTTTTTGACAAAATATTTTTTAGTATAAGTTTTCATTTTGACGGCTGTGTTTTTTTAACTAGCAATTATATATGTTTAATATTTATGTAATTTTAACCCTATTGATTATTTTTCCTTTTTTGAAATAATTTTTAGTTTTATTCTTAGCATATATTTTCAAACTATATTATTATTTTCAAATAATTTTATAATATATAATAATATAATTTAAAATTTAATATAACTTTTTTTGAAATACTTCCTCCGCGATATCACGGAAGTTTGAATCCTAGTCATAATAATAATAATATTAATAATCTACACAAATAAAAAGTAGGAGTTAACAGCTTCTAAGGCTGCCCACATAGGATTTAAAACAACCAATTAGGATTAGCCACTTTATTATTTAATATTTTTGAAAAATACAATAGTTTTATATATTATTGAAATATTTTAGAAAAAGTGTGACATCCCGGTTTAAGGAATATGCGGAGAGGCTTAAAAGAATTGATTTGACCACCTATGTCACCAAAGTGCACTTATCTTTTCGGTATAGTGAAAGGAGCGTGTTTGAGCTGGAGTAGTTTTTGGATGGATGACCTTCCAGGAAGTGATTGTCGGAACTGTGCGAGTGAAGACAAAACACAGGAAAAAATCATGTTGTAATTCTTCGACCGCCACCTCTCAATGGGCCCCATGTCCACTCCCGGCACATGGGCTCACCTTTCTTAATGGATGTAACATCCACGAAACGGAATCTCGGTTTGGGAGGTGCATCGATCGATGCATAGTGCATCGGTCGATGCAAGGTTGGTTTTTGCGAACGAGTTTAAGTTAAACGTTGTGTTTTGGGTTAGGAAAAACCCTGAAATCGTGTATAAAAGGAGGAACTCGAGGGTTGGCCGAAGTGGGCCGTTTTTGAGAAAAAGAGAAGAGAGGAAGAGGTTTTTAAGTGTTTTTGAGAATTCTTGATGATTTGTGGCTGTTCCTGTGGAGATCTGTAGCTGGGATAGTTGTAGTAGCGTGCTAGGAGTGTAGATCTATCGTTTTAGGTTCAGAAACTTCTTTGGCAAAGGTGAGTGCATGACCATGGCTTGTTTAAGCTTGAGATTTCTCCGATTTGCTTGTTTAATTTATGTGTTTATCTGGCTTGTGAGAACTTTGTTGAGTTGCAAGAGGCTTTGGGAAGCTTTTTTTTTGGCATTGGATTGTGTTTTGGTGGTTTAGGGATGGAGATCCGGCAAGGAGCTTCGGGGAAGATGATGCTCAGCATGTTCGTCGATCGATGCACTTTGTGCGTCGGTTGATGCAATGCAAGGACGGCACAATTTGACCTAGGAGCATCGGTCAATGCCATGTGGACGCATCGATCGTTGCAATTAGGGATTTTCGTAAAATGTCGAGCATGCATCAGTCGATGCAGTGTTAGTGTCGGTCGATGAAGGTGTACCTTGTATCGGTCGATACAAGCTTGTGTCAGTCGATGCAATCCTAGTTGGTGTCGGTCGATGCATGATTTGGTGTCGGTCGATGCAATTGTCCTGGTTTGTTGTCTGTTTATTGATTGTTGTTTGATGGCTAGAGATATCTTAATTGCTTGTGTGTATAGCCCAGTAGATGGGAGATTTGCCTCACTGAGTGTTGTGGTGCAGGTAAAGGCAAAGTGTGATCGTGGAATCAAGGCGATGAAGAAGAAGATGTTCTAGTGACTTCTGTAGGTTGCTAGAGTTGAGTCAGTAGAAGATTGCTAGGTTGCTGGGTTATGTTTTATGATTTGGTTGAATCACTACCATTGGTTATTGGTTATTGATCATTGGTAATTTTTGGTTATTCTGCTGTTTATTTTGGTTTTGGTTCGGTGCCTAGTGTGTATGGGACCACTAGTTAATTATTATTATTATTTAAAAAATGGGTCAGGTTATTTTAGTTTGGTATTAGAGCTCTTACGGTTCTAGGTACGGGTTCATTGTATTTCTGTTGTTGATGTTTGGATTTGCATGCCTTTGATTGATTATGTGAGTTAGTCGATTGTGTGTGGCATGAAGTCCTAGAACATCCTCTTCGAGCCTTCAATGAGATTCCACGATATGTTATGTTTCTTTTGTAATTTTGGATTGTGATACGCCCAAATTCGAGGATCACTCAGCAGAGTTGGAAAGGATAGAAACTCGCCAAGGTGCAAGGTGCAACGAGGGAGACTTAATGGATTGAGGGGTCACAAAGCAGTTGCGGAAGGCTGCTGATATTCCCAACTCCAATCGCTGTTATATATGACACACTAGTCCAACAAGAGGAGGCTGTTGCCTGGATATTACACACCAAGAAACAAGGAAGTGTTCTAGACAAAAAAAAACAAAGAGATAGACTCATAAAATGAAAAGGAAATTGATTGATTGATTTCTCAAATGAGATTACATGTGTTTATATAGAGATAGTAACTTGGTAACAAAACCAAGTATTGATTATTCTTGAAACTAAAAAACAATAAAGATACTAAGTTGAATGAAGACCCAACTCTTGGTGCATGTTTTCCTTACCAAGGTGAGTTGATCTCAGGACACTTGACCGAAAAGATATGTACACTGATAACAACATTATTTTACCCATTTTAGCTATAGTTTTAGTATGCATTTAGGATGAGTTTGATATGATTTCAAGGCTTTAATGTATATTATCAAGTATTTTAGGTTTCAAGAAGGTTTTACAGGTTTTATAGCAAAAAGGACCAAAAGGCAAGGAAAATACGTTTTAGGAAAGTTTCAGAGCTTTACAGTACGAGCAACGTTTGAAGAACTTCCAGAACTCAATTTTCGACGTACTTGGTGTCTATGGAAAGCTGAAAGAGTCATATTTCTCCTTGAAGTGGAATCAAGTCGATCCATCTAACCATCCGGAAGTTATGCCCGAATTACCGAGACGTACCTTAAACCGACCTAAGAAGAACCATCAAGCCCATGGGCTTTTATTTGAAGGCCTGACCACCGACCACCACAGCGGCCCAGTCCAAATCTTCACCACCGTTCTAGAAGCTTCCTACGCCGCCTTTGCCATGCACTTATCAAGAGAAGACGTTTGTAGCCTTACAAAACCCTAAATCTAGACAGAACCCTATAAATACTCTTCTAAGCCCTAGGGTTTAGGGTGTGCCCAAAAAACTGCCTCAAAGGAGCCGACGACCAGAAGAACAGCCACGACCTGCAGACCTCTCTCTTGTCCCTCTCTTGAAGCCTTGGAGATCACCAAACTCTCTCTATTCTATTTACTTTGTTCTTGTTTCTAAGGAAAATGATCTTACACTTTGTTTGACAATCATTGAAGTAATATCTAAAACCCTTTTCTCTATTTATTCTTTTATGTTTATGAGTTTATTAAACCTTGCTTTGATGACTCCCTTAAACATGCTAGAGTAGTTTTCTAGTTGGGTTTAAAGGGATAAATCAAAGAAGGAAGATGATCTTAGTTTAGGTGGCAATTTTTAGGGTTTGTTAGATTTAAATTCGGTTTATTCTATGCTTTAATTCTAAGTCTTTACTTAATGCTTTAAGTTAGCCTCATGAACTAACTATGATCTAAAGTGTGTGTGCTTTGCCAAAAGCTTGCATGTGTGCTTGACCTAGCTTAGATGTGTGGGGAGACATAGGAAGCACATAGCCCTTACCTATGGAATTCCACGAATGTTAGTCGAACCTGTTTTAAATGCTTTGATCTATGCGTCGTAGCCTGCGACAGTTGAGTTACGGGGTGTAGTGATCTTAGACGGTTAGCTTGAGAACTTTAAGTTAACGGTTTATTAGTGTTTCGTAGTCCGAGTTTTAGATAGACAAACTAACCCTAAACTTTCCTAGATAGATAGATCATTGAACCCCTGCGATTCCCCTTGATGCCCAACGCTTGTTTCATTTATTTTACTTGCTTTTACTTTCGTTTATTTGCTTGCTACAACCGTGACAACCACAAAACCCTATTTCTATTGAGTCCTAGCCTTACTTACTTCCGTTGGATTCGGTCGAACAACAACTCTCTCTCTGTGGGATCGATCCTTAAATACTACTACCGATTAGTTGTGCACTTTCAGCAGTTGTGTGGTCTTTTAAGGTGAAAGATTTGAAGTGAAAAACCACACACATCAAAGCTTTTTGGCGCCGTTGCCGGGGAGAGATTGTTGTTTACAAGAGTCTAGGAACTAGAGTAACGTCTAGGACACCTTGCTTTTAATTTTTCTTTTTGTTTTTCACTGTTTCAGGAGACCTTGAGGATGAACCTCGACGCTCTCCCAGGAGATTTTGAGAATCTCACAATTGCACAACTCATGTCACGCTACCGAGCCACGGACGGAGACCCATCCGGTCCGCAAAGCCATTCGCTGCAAGGCACAAGCATTGGTCACTCTCGACCAAGCATTGTACCAACACTTAGACAACCTCGTCGAAATGCTTTCACTCGAACACCTCAAGGCCGAGCACCTATGGGACCAGCTTACTGCCGAGCTGACCATTCCTACACGCCGTACCACACGGACGTACCATGCTTTGCGACGGACCAATACCTTGATCCACAAGAAGTCATGAATGTCGATGTCAATGAAAAATAAGTCTATGACAATCGAAAACCAGTCACTTCAAGGAGCTCTCACACTGAAGACAAGCTCATGAAGATGATAGAAGAACTTATATCAAGTCAAGAGGAGGCTGATAAAGTTTTTAATGCTAAGCTGGATAAGATGAGCATTGAGTTTGGAGCCAAACTCGAGACTATCACCAAGGACGTTACACGCTTGGAGGAACAAATCAATGCTGTCAACAATCAAGTCTTAAACAACACGGAGTATATTGATGATGGCCGAACAAAGATTATCAATTTGGGTTACACCATTGACACCATTGAGAGCCGTTTAGAGTGGAAGGTAGAAGCCCTACTTAACAAATCCGGTGAGTGCAACAACTGGAGTGATGATCAACTATATCAACCTGCTGATGCTGAAGAAGAATATAGAGCCTCATGTGATGATCCAACCGATCCTAACAAGTCCAAGGAGTGGACTAGAGAAAAAGATTACCCAACCGATGAGGAAGAAGATTATTTCAAGGAGAGAGCTATAGAATATGAAGATTTGCCTATGGAGAATGATGAGTCCTATGATCTATCATCTGCTAAAAAAGATGGAGAAGAAGAGCTCAAAGACTTCTACTGTTGCATGACATATCAGTTCCCTAATGAAGAAGGTACCGAAAATTTTAATTTTTGACAACACCAACATCAAGGAGAAGCTTTCTACCGAGGTAACCCTAGAACTCGACCATCTCCAACTCCATATGATGTTTATGAAGATTGGGAACCTGTCCTAAGTCACCGTCCAAGTCGCTTTCAAAGACCTTATCCAAGGAGAGCCGCAACCAATTTAAACCGCTCACACCAATACCGAGATCCTTTCCGACTCCCAAAACGAGTCTACCAAGACAATTTTCGTGAGTCTACTCAACAAAAAGCTGAAGAAGAGATGATATTGAATTTTATAAGTCGGATGACAAACACTCTAGATGAGACTATGAAGATGATACATGGAAATCTCGACAAAATCCATTCGTATCTATCGGGAAGAATGGATGAATTTGCTGTTGAAGTTAGAAGAGTAGAGGAGGAAAATTTTGAAACTGCTGAAGCCTTTGAGAGGAAGCTCCTTTTTCTTGAAGAAGGAAAAGTTCAACAATCAAAGGAGATAAGGGAGAATGCTAAGGATGTTAGCGATTGCAACTTGAAGATTAAAGCCTTGGAGAGCCGTTGCTGCAACAATTCCGAAGCCATTCTTAGCAATCCAATCCACCAAGCCGTTCTCACAAGACCAACACACAAAACCGACAACCATTCAAGACCATCAACCACAACAAAATACAGAAAAATAAGAAATTAATCCGCACATCACAAAACAACGAAAACACAAAATCTAAACGCTCAGATAAGTCATGGTCCCACACACCTCGAAACAAAAAAATATTGATCTGACTAGACCGATGCAACACAACCAACAAAAACCCTAAAATACCACAACAACATTCTTATGTCCTTCTCTTCTGCCTCACACACCAGTTCACACACCAAACCAAGCAAAGCTCTTCTCCTTTGATCTCTCACTTGATCTCACAAACCCAAATCTTTTTTTCTTCTCTAAGGAATGACAAATACAACTCTCTGCCACAAAACAGTTAGGGCGTCGACTTTTAAGAAGAAACGTTTAAGGTTTTCCAAAAATCCGCTTAACCAGCATGTTAAAAGCTAAACCGACCAGACCTAAAAATCAATCGACACTGCCCCTTGATGTCGATTGATACCCACCAATTTTGGGTTCAGAGGGTTAAAATTCTCTTTCACTAACATAGAATCGTCCTCGAATATAACAAAGCAGTCCTCCGACAACCGTCACAACAGTTTGCCCCACTCCTGACCATCCGGCCAACAGAAATCGATCATGAGATCAATAATAATGAAGATTGAAAATATTATCATTGAAAATTTTAAATAATGAAGATTTATTAGGGTTAATTACAAAAAGCTTAATGAAATCAAACCAATTTAATAATACATAGAGCGTTATCTAAATATTTTTTTAAACAACCAAACATTAATTAGAACATTACTCCAAAATTGGTAGCCCAAACCGGAGGAAAAAAGTTTACAAAGGAAACTCAAACAATAACATTCTAGAAGACCGAGCGAGGCAATACACCCTCAAATTGGATGACCGAGGGATCTTCGGCAGGGTGAAGAGCGGGAAGGAAACACGTAGCAAGAAGAAATCATCGAGCTGGTTGGAAAACGCTGGCCAATCTTCAGGGACTTGCACTATCATGACTAATTCAGCACAATCCTTCTCGAAGTTCTGATGAACAACACTTCTCGAAAGGATACTCTCCATGGCCCAAAGAAGTGCTTCTAATTCCAAATGAAGAGAGGAAGGACTTCGCCGAAGACATTTTGCTCCCAATACAACACCACCTACCCAAATGTGAATTAACATCTGTAGCTTTTTAAATGCGATAGCTTTTGTATCTATGTTTTAATATAACGCTCAGATTTTATTTGGGTTTGAACATCATGAGTTATTTTACCATCTATTAGAAGTTGAGAGATTAAAACCCCACAAAATAATAAGGATCATTTACATGTTTTTGAAAACGGTGAGGGTTTTATTTTACATGTTTGCCGAATTTTAAATAAAACACTCGATTTCAACTTCACCTTCCCCCCCCCCCCCCAAGAAAAAATTGGAAAAAGTAAGTAATCCTTGTTGATAGAAAGCCTTAAAACTGCATGATATAGTAATTATAAATTTACACGTGTCAATATAATTTATATTATATTGCCATAATTACCGTTACATTATAATCTGTAGTCAAAAAAATCACTTAGGAAGTATAATTGATGGATGCTATATTTAGGTAATGAATCTATACTTAATATGTCTTTTTATTTATTATTGTTCAACGCTCAATGTGTATATAAACATGAATTCCCACAAGAAAACACTTCAGAATGTTTTTTACCATATACAATCGATGACCGCCTCCTTATAAACACATCGGGTCTTCGTGGTAAAGATTGGCCATATACAATCGATGACCGCCTCCTTATAAACACATCGGGTCTTCGTGGTAAAGATTGGCCTCTCATCCATTTTTTATTTATTTACTAATTTTACGATGGTTTTTTGGTTTTAAATTGAGAATTCTGAGTTCTATACATTAACAAATTTTCATATATGGTTATTCTGAAAGTAGCTCGCACTTTTGAGAAGGGATCTTGAACATAATTTTAAATTATTTCGTTTTGAATATTCGTATATTTTGCATATGTTTGAAAATTCTGTGAAATGTATACTAAGCTTCTCAGATTTCATTATAAATTTCAGATCCAGTAACAAATGATTTAAGTAAACAGATAACTTATAAAAAATAACTATAGAAAGAGGCTTCTTTTAAATTGACTGTGATTTTAAAGAAAAAAAAATGAGTTTTGATCCAATGCTTTGGTCAGATTTTTCAGTTTTTTGCGATCATTGGATATGGATATGGCTCCTATTTCAGCGTCAAATAAGACTTTGGTCACCCTGGATCTGTTTCCGTATGACAAGCCACATGATGATCCCGAAGATGCGTCAGACAATAAGCAAACCGAAGAAAACATAAACCTGGCGTCGTTGAGGTTTACGACGGATCAAGAACAAAGAGAGGAGGTGCACCACAATGTCTCAACAAAAACAACTCTCTACACCGATCCATGGACCATCAAGAAGGAATTGACCAAAAGCAGTATTGGCTATCTAAACTATCTTTATCTGAATGGAAGCATCGTGCGTAGCGACATTCTGAGATATCTCCCTATATCTGATCAAAGGGTAGTCGAAGAAGGCCCTGGATTAGCAGTCAACGTGTATGATGAAGACACTGATACTATGCACAAGCTGGTTCTTAAGAAATGGCCCAAGTGTCTAAGCTATATTCTTGGCAGTGCATGGCGTAGGGAATTCGTCGTGAGAAGAGATTTGAAGATAGGCGATGTGGTTGGAATATATTGGGATCCTTATGAGTCGAAGCTTCACTTTTGTGTGCTTTCTCGTTCACCCATAAAAGAGTTAATCTGATCATTTACCCCTTTTATGTATAATCTATTGACAAAGGTGTTTTCATCGTTTTCAAAATAATAATAATTTGACCATTTACCTTTTATGTATTGCATTTATTTATTATATGTTTTTGTTTGATATTTTCACTTAGAATCACTTCAGTTCATCATAACATTTGTGTATTAATTAATAATAAAAATGTTAACAAATGTTTTGATGCTTGTTACTCTTTACTATAATTTTTCATAAATTATTTTATACTTATTATACATACAAAAAAATTTACAAAGTTGAATCTGTTCATTATGACTTTTCATTTAATAATTTTTAACTTAAGGTTGAGTTTTTTTGACAAAATATTTTTTAGTATAAGTTTTCATTTTGACGGCTGTGTTTTTTTAACTAGCAATTATATATGTTTAATATTTATGTAATTTTAACCCTATTGATTATTTTTCCTTTTTTGAAATAATTTTTAGTTTTATTCTTAGCATATATTTTCAAACTATATTATTATTTTCAAATAATTTTATAATATATAATAATATAATTTAAAATTTAATATAACTTTTTTTGAAATACTTCCTCCGCGATATCACGGAAGTTTGAATCCTAGTCATAATAATAATAATATTAATAATCTACACAAATAAAAAGTAGGAGTTAACAGCTTCTAAGGCTGCCCACACAGGATTTAAAACAACCAATTAAGATTAGCCACTTTATTATTTAATATTTTTGAAAAATACAATAGTTTTATATATTATTGAAATATTTTAGAAAAAGTGTGACATCCCGGTTTAAGGAATATGCGGAGAGGCTTAAAAGAATTGATTTGACCACCTATGTTACCAAAGTGCACTTATCTTTTCGGTATAGTGAAAGGAGCGTGTTTGAGCTGGAGTAGTTTTTGGATGGATGACCTTCCAGGAAGTGATTGTCGGAACTGTGCGAGTGAAGACAAAACAGAGGAAAAAATCATGTTGTAATTCTTCGACCGCCACCTCTCAGTGGGCCCCATGTCCACTCCCGGCACATGGGCTCACCTGTCTTAATGGATGTAATATCCACGAACCGGAATCTCGGTTTGGGAGGTGCATCGATCGATGCATAGTGCATCGGTTGATGCAAGGTTGGTTTTTGCGAACGAGTTTAAGTTAAACGTTGTGTTTTGGGTTAGGAAAAACCCTGAAATCGTGTATAAAAGGAGGAACTCGAGGGTTTGGCCGAATTGGGCCGTTTTTGAGAAAAAGAGAAGAGAGGAAGAGGTTTTTAAGTGTTTTTGAGAATTCTTGATGATTTGTGGCTGTTCCTGTGGAGATCTGTAGCTGGGATAGTTGTAGGAGCGTGCTAGGAGTGTAGATCTATCGTTTTAGGTTCAGAAACTTCTTTGGCAAAAGTGAGTGCATGACCATGGCTTGTTTAAGCTTGAGATTTCTCCGATTTGCTTGTTTAATTTATGTGTTTATCTGGCTTGTTATAACATTGTTGAGTTGCAAGAGGCTTTGGGAAGCTTTTTTTTTGGCATTGGATTGTGTTTTGGTGGTTTAGGGATGGAGATCCGGCGAGGAGCTTCGGGGAAGATGATGCTCAGCATGTTCGTCGATCGATGCACTTTGTGCGTCGGTTGATGCAATGCAAGGACGGCACAATTTGACCTAGGAGCATCGGTCAATGCCATGTGGACGCATCTATCGTTGCAATTAGGGATTTTCGTAAAATGTCGAGCATGCATCGGTCGATGCAGTGTTAGTGTCGGTCGATGCAGGTGAACCTTGTATCGGTCGATACAAGCTTGTGTCAGTCGATGCAATCCTAGTTGGTGTCGGTCGATGCATGATTTGGTGTCGGTCGATGCAATTGTCCTGGTTTGTTGTCTGTTTATTGATTGTTGTTTGATGGCTAGAGATATCTTAATTGCTTGTGTGTATAGCCCAGTAGATGGGAGAATTGCCTCACTGAGTGTTGTGGTGCAGGTAAAGGCAAAGTGTGATCGTGGAATCAAGGCGATGAAGAAGAAGATGTTCTAGTGACTTCTGTAGGTTGCTAGAGTTGAGTCAGTAGAAGATTGCTAGGTTGCTGGTTTTATGTTTTATGATTTGGTTAAATCACTACCATTGGTTATTGGTTATTGATCATTGGTAATTTTTGGTTATTCTGCTGTTTATTTTGGTTTTGGTTCGGTGCCTAGTGTGTATGGGACCACTAGTTAATTATTATTATTATCTAAAAAATGGGTCAGGTTATTTTAGTTTGGTATTAGAGCTCTTACGGTTCTAGGTACGGGTTCACTGTATTTCTGTTGTTGATGTTTGGATTTGCATGCCTTTGATTGATTATGTGAGTTAGTCGATTGTGTGTGGCATGAAGTCCTAGAACATCCTCTTTGAGCCTTCAATGAGATTCCACGATATGTTATGTTTCTTTTGTAGTTTTGGTTTGTGATACGCCCAAATTCGAGGATCTCTTAGCAGGGTTGGAAAGGATAGAAACTCGCCAAGGTGCAAGGTGCAACGAGGGAGACTTAATGGATTGAGGGGTCACAAAGCAGTTGCGGAAGGCTGCTGTTATTCCCAACTCCAATCGCTGTTATATATGACACACTAGTCCAACAAGAGGAGGCTGTTGCCTGGATATTGCACACCAAGAAACAAGGAAGTGTTCTAGACAAAAAAAAACAAAGAGATAGACTCATAAAATGAAAAGGAAATTGATTGATTGATTTCTCAAATGAGATTACATGTGTTTATATAGAGATAAGTAACTTGGTAACAAAACCAAGTATTGATTATTCTTGAAACTAAAAAACAATAAAGATACTAAGTTGAATGAAGACCCAACTCTTGGTGCATGTTTTCCTTACCAAGGTGAGTTGATCTCAGGACACTTGACCGAAAAGATATGTACACTGATAACAACATTATTTTACCCATTTTAGCTATAGTTTTAGTATGCATTTAGGATGAGTTTGATATGATTTCAAGGCTTTAATGTATATTATCAAGTATTTTAGGTTTCAAGAAGGTTTTACAGGTTTTATAGCAAAAAGGACCAAAAGGCAAGGAAAATACGTTTTAGGAAAGTTTCAGAGCTTTACAGTACGAGCAACGTTTGAAGAACTTCCAGAACTCAAATTTCGACGTACTTGGTGTCTATGGAAAGCTGAAAGAGTCATATTTTTCCTCGAAGTGGAATCAAGTCGATCCATCTAACCATCCGGAAGTTATGCCCGAATTACCGAGACGTACCTTAAACCGACCTAAGGAGAACCATCAAGCCCATGGGCTTTTATTTGAAGGCCTGACCACCGACCACCACAGCGGCCCAGTGCAAATCTTCACCACCGTTCTAGAAGCTTCCTACGCCGCCTTTTCCATGCACTTATCAAGAGAAGACGTTTGTACCCTTACAGAACCCTAAATCTAGACATAACCCTATAAATACTCTTCTAAGCCCTATGGTTTAGGGTGTGCCCAAAAAACTGCCTCAAAGGAGCCGACGACCAGAAGAACAGCCACGACCTGCAGACCTCTGTCTCGTCCCTCTCTTGAAGCCTTGGAGATCACCAAACTCTCTCTATTCTATTTACTTTGTTCTTGTTTCTAAGGAAAATGATCTTACACTTTGTTTGACAATCATTGAAGTAATATCTAAAACCCTTTTCTCTATTTATTCTTTTATGTTTATGAGTTTATTAAACCTTGCTTTGATGACTCCCTTAAACATGCTAGAGTAGTTTTCTAGTTGGGTTTAAAGGGATAAATCAAAGGGGGGAGATGATCTTAGTTTAGGTGGCAATTTTTAGGGTTTGTTAGATTTAAATTCGGTTTATTCTATGCTTTAATTCTAAGTTTTTACTTAATGCTTTAAGTTAGCCTCATGAACTAACTATGATCTAAAGTGTGTGTGCTTTGCCAAAAGCTTGCATGTGTGCTTGACCTAGCTTAGATGTGTGGGGAGACATAGGAAGCACATAGCCCTTACCTATGGAATTCCACGAATGTTAGTTGAACCTGTTTTAAATGCTTTGATCTATGCGTCGTAGCCTGCAACAGTTGAGTTACGGGGTGTAGTGATCTTAGACGGTTAGCTTGAGAACTTTAAGTTAACGGTTTATTAGTGTTTCGTAGTCCGAGTTTTAGATAGACAAACTAACCCTAAACTTTCCTAGATAGATAGATCATTGAACCCCTACGATTCCCCTTGATGCCCAACGCTTGTTTCATTTATTTTACTTGCTTTTACTTTCGTTTATTTGCTTGCTACAACCGTGACAACCACAAAACCCTATTTCTATTGAGTCCTAGCCTTACTTACTTCCGTTGGATTCAGTCGAACAACAACTCTCTCTCTGTGGGATCGATCCTTAAATACTACTACCGATTAGTTGTGCACTTTCAGCAGTTGTGTGGTCTTTTAAGGTAAAAGATTTGAAGTGAAAAACCACACACATCAAAGCTTTTTGGCGCCGTTGCCGGGGAGAGATTGTTGTTTACAAGAGTCTAGGAACTAGAGTAACGTCTAGGACACCTTGCTTTTAATTTTTCTTTTTGTTTTTCACTGTTTCAGGAGACCTTGAGGATAAACCTCGACGCTCTCCCAGGAGATTTTGAGAATCTCACAATTGCACAACTCATGTCACGCTACCGAGCCACGGACGGAGACCCATCCGGTCCGTAAGGCCATTCGCTGCAAGGCACAAGCATTGGTCACTCTCGACCAAGCATTGTACCAACACTTAGACAACCTCGTCGAAGTGCTTTCACTCGACCACCTCAAGGCCGAGCACCTATGGGACCAGCTTACTGCCGAGCTGACCATTCCTACACGCCGTACCACACGGACGTACCATGCTTTGCGACGGACCAATACCTTGATCCACAAGAAGTCATGAATGTCGATGTCAATGAAAAATATTTCTATGACAATCGAAAACCAGTCACTTCAAGGAGCTCTCACACTGAAGACAAGCTCATGAAGATGATAGAAGAACTTATATCAAGTCAAGAGGAGGCTGATAAAGTTTTTAATGCTAAGCTGGATAAGATGAGCATTGAGTTTGGAGCCAAACTCGAGACTATCACCAAGGACGTTACACGCTTGGAGGAACAAATCAATGCTGTCAACAATCAAGTCTTAAACAACACGGAGTATATTGATGATGGCGGAACAAGGATTATCAATTTGGGTTACACCATTGACACCATCGAGAGCCGTTTAGAGTGGAAGGTAGAAGCCCTACTTAACAAATCCGGTGAGTGCAACAACTGGAGTGATGATCAACTATATCAACCTGCTGATGCTGAAGAAGAATATAGAGCCTCATGTGATGATCCAACCGATCCTAACAAGTCCAAGGAGTGGACTAGAGAAAAAGATTACCCAACCGATGAGGAAGAAGATTATTTCAAGGAGAGAGCTATAGAATATGAAGATTTGCCTATGGAGAATGATGAGTCCTATGATCTATCATCTGCTAAAAAAGATGGAGAAGAAGAGCTCAAAGACTTTTACTGTTGCATGACATATCAGTTCCCTAATGAAGAAGGTACCGAAAATTTTAATTTTTGACAACACCAACATCAAGGAGAAGCTTTCTACCGAGGTAACCCTAGAACTCGACCATCTCCAACTCCATATGATGTTTATGAAGATTGGGAACCTGTCCTAAGTCACCGTCCAAGTCGCTTTCAAAGACCTTATCCAAGGAGAGCCGCAACCAATTTAAACCACTCACACCAATACCGAGATCCTTTCCAACTCCCAAACCGAGTCTACCAAGACAATTTTCGTGAGTCTACTCAACAAAAAGCTGAAGAAGAGGTTGATATTGAACTTTATAAGTCGGATGACAAACACTCTAGATGAGACTATGAAGATGATACATGGAAATCTCGACAAAATCCATTCGTATCTATCGGGAAGAATGGATGAATTTGCTGTTGAAGTTAGAAGAGTAGAGGAGGAAAATTTTGAAACTGCTGAAGCCTTTGAGAGGAAGCTCCTTTTTCTTGAAGAAGGAAAAGTTCAACAATCAAAGGAGATAAGGGAGAATGCTAAGGATGTTAGCGATTGCAACTTGAAGATTAAAGCCTTGGAGAGCCGTTGCTGCAACAATTCCGAAGCCATTCTTAACAATCCAATCCACCAAGCTGTTCTCACAAGACCAACACACAAAACCGACAAACATTCAAGACCATCAACCACAACAAAATACAGAAAAATAAGAAATTAATCTGCACATCACAAAACAACGAAAACACAAAATCTAAACGCTCAGATAAGTCACGGTCCCACACACCTCAAAACAAAAAAATATTGATCTGACTAGACCGATGCGACACAACCAACAAAAACCCTAAAATACCACAACAACATTCTTATGTCCTTCTCTTCTGCCTCACACACCAGTTCACACACCAAACCAAGCAAAGCTCTTCTCCTTTGATCTCTCACTTGATCTCACAAACCCAAATCTTTTTCTCTTCTCTAAGGAATGACAAATACAACTCTCTGCCACAAAACAGTTAGGGCGTCGACTTTTAAGAAGAAACGTTTAAGGTTTTCCAAAAATCCGCTTAACCAGCCTGTTAAAAGCTAAACCGACCAGACCTAAAAATCAATCGACACTGCCCCTTAATGTCGATTGACACCCACCAATTTTGGGTTCAGAGGGTTAAAATTCTCTTTCACTAACATAGAATCGTCCTCGAATATAACAAAGCAGTCCTCCGACAACCGTCACAACAGTTTGCCCCACTATTGACCATCCGGCCAACAGAAACCGATCATGAGATCAATAATAATGAAGATTGAAAATATTATCATTGAAAATTTTAAATAATGAAGATTTATTAGGGTTAATTACAAAAAGCTTAATGAAATCAAACCAATTTAATAATACATAGAGCGTTATCTAAATATTTTTTTAAACAACCAAACATTAATTAGAACATTACTCCAAAATTGGTAGCCCAAACCGGAGGAAAAAAGTTTACAAAGGAAACTCAAACAATAACATTCTAGAAGACCGAGCGAGGCAATACACCCTCAAATTGGATGACCGAGGGATCTTCGGCAGGGTGAAGAGCGGGAAGGAAACACGTAGCAAGAAGAAATCATCAACTGGTTGGAAAACGCTGGCCAATCTTCAGGGACTTGCACTATCATGACTAATTCAGCACAATCCTTCTCGAAGTTCTGATGAACAACACTTATCGAAAGGATACTCTCCATGGCCCAAAGAAGTGCTTCTAATTCCAAATGAAGAGAGGAAGGACTTCGCCGAAGACATTTTGCTCCCAATACAACACCACCAACCCAAATGTGAATTAACATCTGTAGCTTTTTAAATGCGATAGCTTTTGTATCTATGTTTTAATATAACGCTCAGATTTTATTTGGGTTTGAACATCATGAGTTATTTTACCATCTATTAGAAGTTGAGAGATTAAAACCCCACAAAATAATAAGGATCATTTACATGTTTTTGAAAACGGTGAGGGTTTTCTTTTACATGTTTGCCGGATTTTAAATAAAACACTCGATTTCAACTTCACCTCCCCCCCCCCCACCCCCAAGAAAAAATTGGAAAAAGCAAGTAATCCTTGTTGATAGAAAGCCTTAAAACTACATGATATGGTAATTATAAATTTACACGTGTCAACATAATTTATATTATATTGCCATAATTACCGTTACATTATAATCTTTAGTCAAAAAAATCACTTAGGAAGTATAATTGATGGATGCTATTTTTAGGTAATGAATCTATACTCAATATGTCTTTTTATTTATTATTGTTCAACGCTCAATGTGTATATAAACATGAATTCCCACAAGAAAACACTTCAGAATGTTTTTTACCATATACAATCGATGACCGCCTCCTTATAAACACATCGGGTCTTCGTGGTAAAGATCGGCCTCTCATCCATTTTTTATTTATTTACTAATTTTACGATGGTTTTCTGGTTTTAAATTGAGAATTCTGAGTTCTATACATTAACAAATTTTCATATATGGTTATTCTGAAAGTAGCTCGCACTTATGAGAAGGGAGGGATCGTGAACATAATTTTAAATTATTTCGTTTTGAATATTCGTATATTTTGCATATGTTTGAAAATTCTGTGAAATGTATACTAAGCTTCTCAGATTTCATTATAAATTTCAGATCCAGTAACAAATGATTTAAGTAGACAGATAACTTATAAAAAATAACTATAGAAAGAGGCTTCTTTTAAATTGACTGTGATTTTAAAGAAAAAAAAATGAGTTTTGATCCAATGCTTTGGTCAGATTTTTCAGTTTTTTGCGATCATTGGATATGGATTTCAGCGTCAAATAAGACTTTGGTCACCCTGGATCTGTTTCCGTATGACAAGCCACATGATGATCCCGAAGATGCGTCAGACAATAAGCAAACCGAAGAAAACATAAACCTGGCGTCGTTGAGGTTTACGACGGATCAAGAACAAAGAGAGGAGGTGCACCACAATGTCTCAACAAAAACAACTCTCTACACCGATCCATGGACCATCAAGAAGGAATTGACCAAAAGCAGTATTGGCTATCTAAACTATCTTTATCTGAATGGAAGCATCGTGCGTAGCGACATTCTGAGATATCTCCCTATATCTGATCAAAGGGTAGTCGAAGAAGGCCCTGGATTAGCAGTCAACGTGTATGATGAAGACACTGATACTATGCACAAGCTGGTTCTTAAGAAATGGCCCAAGTGTCTAAGCTATATTCTTGGCAGTGCATGGCGTAGGGAATTCGTCGTGAGAAGAGATTTGAAGATAGGCGATGTGGTTGGAATATATTGGGATCCTTATGAGTCGAAGCTTTACTTTTGTGTGCTTTCTCGTTCACCCATAAAAGAGTTAATCTGACATTTACCCCTTTTATGTATAATCTATTGACAAAGGTGTTTTTATCGTTTTCAAAATAATAATAATTTGACCATTTACCTTTTATGTATTGCATTTATTTATTATATGTTTTTGTTTGATATTTTCACTTAGAATCACTTCAGTTCATCATAACATTTGTGTATTAATTAATAATAAAAATGTTAACAAATGTTTTGATGCTTGTTACTCTTTACTATAATTTTTCATAAATTATTTTATACTTATTATACATACAAAAAAATTTACAAAGTTGAATCTGTTCATTATGACTTTTCATTTAATAATTTTTAACTTAAGGTTGAGTTTTTTTGACAAAATATTTTTTAGTATAAGTTTTCATTTTGACGGCTGTGTTTTTTTAACTAGCAATTATATATGTTTAATATTTATGTAATTTTAACCCTATTGATTATTTTTCCTTTTTTGAAATAATTTTTAGTTTTATTCTTAGCATATATTTTCAAACTATATTATTATTTTCAAATAATTTTATAATATATAATATTATAATTTAAAATTTAATATAACTTTTTTTGAAATACTTCCTCCGCGATATCACGGAAGTTTGAATCCTAGTCATAATAATAATAATAATATTAATAATCTACACAAATAAAAAGTAGGAGTTAACAGCTTCTAAGGCTGCCCACATAGGATTTAAAATAACCAATTAGGATTAGCCACTTTATTATTTAATATTTTTGAAAAATACAATAGTTTTATATATTATTGAAATATTTTAGAAAAAGTGTGACATCCCGGTTTAAGGAATATGCGGAGAGGCTTAAAAGAATTGATTTGACCACCAATGTCACCAAAGTGCACTTATCTTTTCGGTATAGTGAAAGGAGCGTGTTTGAGCTGGAGTAGTTTTTGGATGGATGACCTTCCAGGAAGTGATTGTCGGAACTGTGCGAGTGAAGACAAAATACAGGAAAAAATCATGTTGTAATTCTTCGACCGCCACCTCTCAGTGGGCCCCATGTCCACTCCCGGCACATGGGCTCACCTTTCTTAATGGATGTAACATCCACGAATCGGAATCTCGGTTTGGGAGATGCATCGATCGATGCATAGTGCATCGGTCGATGCAAGGTTGGTTTTTGCGAACGAGTTTAAGTTAAACGTTGTGTTTTGGGTTAGGAAAAACCCTGAAATCGTGTATAAAAGGAGGAACTCGAGGGTTTGGCCGAATTGGGCCGTTTTTGAGAAAAAGAGAAGAGAGGAAGAGGTTTTTAAGTGTTTTTGAGAATTCTTGATGATTTGTGGCTGTTCCTGTGGAGATCTGTAGCTGGGATAGTTGTAGGAGCGTGCTAGGAGTGTAGATCTATCGTTTTAGGTTCAGAAACTTCTTTGGCAAAGGTGAGTGCATGACCATGGCTTGTTTAAGCTTGAGATTTCTCCGATTTGCTTGTTTAATTTATGTGTTTATCTGGCTTGTTAGAACATTGTTGAGTTGCAAGAGGCTTTGGGAAGCTTTTTTTTTTGGCATTGGATTGTGTTTTGGTGGTTTAGGGATGGAGATCCGGCGAGGAACTTCGGGGAAGATGATGCTCAGCATGTTCGTCGATCGATGCACTTTGTGCGTCGGTTGATGCAATGCAAGGACGGCACAATTTGACCTAGGAGCATCGGTCAATGCCATGTGTACGCATCGATCGTTGCAATTAGGGATTTTCGTAAAATGTCGAGCATGCATCGGTCGATGCAGTGTTAGTGTCGGTCGATGCAGGTGAACCTTGTATCGGTCGATACAAGCTTGTGTCAGTCGATGCAATCCTAGTTGGTGTCGGTCGATGCATGATTTGGTGTCGGTCGATGCAATTGTCCTGGTTTGTTGTCTGTTTATTGATTGTTGTTTGATGGCTAGAGATATCTTAATTGCTTGTATGTATAGCCCAGTAGATGGGAGAATTGCCTCACTGAGTGTTGTGGTGCAGGTAAAGGCAAAGTGTGATCGTGGAATCAAGGCAATGAAGAAGAAGATGTTCTAGTGACTTCTGTAGGTTGCTAGAGTTGAGTCAGTAGAAGATTGCTAGGTTGCTGGTTTTATGTTTTATGATTTGGTTAAATCACTACCATTGGTTATTGGTTATTGATCATTGGTAATTTTTGGTTATTCTACTGGTTATTTTGGTTTTGGTTCGGTGCCTAGTGTGTATGGGACCACTAGTTAATTATTATTATTATTATTTAAAAAATGGGTCAGGTTATTTTAGTTTGGTATTAGAGCTCTTCCGGTTCTAGGTACGGGTTCACTGTATTTCTGTTGTTGATGTTTGGATTTGAATGCCTTTGATTGATTATGTGAGTTAGTCGATTGTTTGTGGCATGAAGTCCTAGAACATCCTCTTCGAGCCTTCAATGAGATTCCACGATATGTTATGTTTCTTTTGTGATACGCCCACATTCGAGGATCACTCAGCAGGGTTGGAAAGGATAGAAACTCGCCAAGGTGCAAGGTGCAACGAGGGAGACTTAATGGATTGAGGGGTCACAAAGCAGTTGCGGAAGGCTGCTAATATTCCCAACTCCAATCGCTATTATATATGACACACTAGTCCAACAAGAGGAGGCTGTTGCCTGGATATTACACACCAAGAAACAAGGAAGTGTTCTAGACAAAAAAAACAAAGAGATAGACTCATAAAATGAAAAGGAAATTGATTGATTGATTTCTCAAATGAGATTACATGTGTTTATATAGAGATAAGTAACTTGGTAACAAAACCAAGTATTGATTATTCTTGAAACTAAAAAACAATAAAGATACTAAGTTGAATGAAGACCCAAGTCTTGGTGCATGTTTTCCTTACCAAGGTGAGTTGATCTCAGGACACTTGACCGAAAAGATATGTACACTGATAACAACATTATTTTACCCATTTTAGCTATAGTTTTAATATGCATTTAGGATGAGTTTGATATGATTTCAAGGCTTTAATCTATATTATCAAGTATTTTAGGTTTCAAGAAGGTTTTACAGTTTTTATAGCAAAAAGGACCAAAAGACAAGGAAAATACGTTTTAGGAAAGTTTCAGAGCTTTACAGTACGAGCAACGTTTGAAGAACTTCCAGAACTCAAATTTCGACGTACTTGGTGTCTATGGAAAGCTGAAAGGGTCATATTTTTCCTCGAAGTGGAATCAAGTCGATCCATCTAACCATCCGGAAGTTATGCCCGAATTACCGAGACGTACCTTAAACCGACCTAAGAAGAACCATCAAGCCCATGGGCTTTTATTTGAAGGCCTGACCACCGACCACCACAGCGGCCCAGTGCAAATCTTCACCACCGTTCTAGAAGCTTCCTACGCCGCCTTTGCCATGCACTTATCAAGAGAAGACGTTTGTACCCTTACAAAACCCTAAATCTAGACATAACCCTATAAATACTCTTCTAAGCCCTAGGGTTTAGGGTGTGCCCAAAAAACTGCCTCAAAGGAGCCGACGACCAGAAGAACAGCCACGACCTGCAGACCTCTGTCTCGTCCCTCTCTTGAAGCCTTGGAGATCACCAAACTCTCTCTATTCTATTTACTTTGTTCTTGTTTCTAAGGAAAATGATCTTACACTTTGTTTGACAATCATTGAAGTAATATCTAAAACCATTTTCTCTATTTATTCTTTTATGTTTATGAGTTTATTAAACCTTGCTTTGATGACTCCCTTAAACATGCTAGAGTAGTTTTCTAGTTGGGTTTAAAGGGATAAATCAAAGGGGGGAGATGATCTTAGTTTAGGTGGCAATTTTTAGGGTTTGTTAGATTTAAATTCGGTTTATTCTATGCTTTAATTCTAAGTTTTTACTTAATGCTTTAAGTTAGCCTCATGAACTAACTATGATCTAAAGTGTGTGTGCTTTTCCAAAAGCTTGCATGTGTGCTTGACCTAGCTTAGATGTGTGGGGAGACATAGGAAGCACATAGCCCTTACCTATGGAATTCCACGAATGTTAGTCGAACCTGTTTTAAATGCTTTGATCTATGCGTCGTAGCCTGCAACATTTGAGTTACGGGGTGTAGTGATCTTAGACGGTTAGCTTGAGAACTTTAAGTTAACGGTTTATTAGTGTTTCGTAGTCCGAGTTTTAGATAGACAAACTAACCCTAAACTTTCCTAGATAGATAGATCATTGAACTCCTACGATTCCCCTTGATGCCCAACGCTTGTTTCATTTATTTTACTTGCTTTTACTTTTGTTTATTTGCTTGCTACAACCGTGACAACCACAAAACCCTATTTCTATTGAGTCCTAGCCTTACTTACTTCCGTTGGATTCAGCCGAACAACAACTCTCTCTCTGTGGGATCGATCCTTAAATACTACTACCGATTAGTTGTGCACTTTCAGCAGTTGTGTGGTCTTTTAAGGTAAAAGATTTGAAGTGAAAAACCACACACATCAAAGCTTTTTGGCGCCGTTGCCGGGGAGAGATTGTTGTTTACAAGAGTCTAGGAACTAGAGTAACGTCTAGGACACCTTGCTTTTATTTTTCTTTTTGTTTTTCACTGTTTCAGGAGACCTTGAGGATGAACCTCGACGCTCTCCCAGGAGATTTTGAGAATCTCACAATTGCACAACTCATGTCACGCTACCGAGCCACGGACGGAGACCCATCCGGTCCGCAAGGCCATTCGCTGCAAGGCACAAGCATTGGTCACTCTCGACCAAGCATTGTACCAACACTTAGACAACCTCGTCGAAGTGCTTTCACTCGACCACCTCAAGGCCGAGCACCTATGGGACCAGCTCACTGCCGAGCTGACCATTCCTACACGCCGTACCACACAGACGTACCATGCTTTGCGACGGACCAATACCTTGATCCACAAGAAGTCATGAATGTCGATGTCAATGAAAAATATTTCTATGACAATCGAAAACCAGTCACTTCAAGGAGCTCTCACACTGAAGACAAGCTCATGAAGATGATAGAAGAACTTATATCAAGTCAAGAGGAGGCTGATAAAGTTTTTAATGCTAAGCTGGATAAGATGAGCATTGAGTTTGGAGCCAAACTCAAGACTATCACCAAGGACGTTACACGCTTGGAGGAACAAATCAATGCTGTCAACAATCAAGTCTTAAACAACACGGAGTATATATTGATGATGGCCGAACAAAGATTATCAATTTGGGTTACACCATTGACACCATCGAGAGCCGTTTAGAGTGAAAGGTAGAAGCCCTACTTAACAAATACGGTGAGTGCAACAACTGGAGTGATGATCAACTATATCAACCTGCTGATGCTGAAGAAGAATATAGAGCCTCATGTGATGATCCAACCGATCCTAACAAGTCCAAGGAGTGGACTAGAGAAAAAGATTACCCAACCGATGAGGAAGAAGATTATTTCAAGGAGAGAGCTATAGAATATGAAGATTTGCCTATGGAGAATGATGAGTCCTATGATCTATCATCTGCTAAAAAAGATGGAGAAGAAGAGCTCAAAGACTTCTACTGTTGCATGACATATCAGTTCCCTAATGAAGAAGGTACCGAAAATTTTAATTTTTGACAACACCAACATCAAGGAGAAGCTTTCTACCGAGATAACCCTAGAACTCGACCATCTCCAACTCCATATGATGTTTATGAAGATTGGGAACCTGTCCTAAGTCACCGTCCAAGTCGCTTTCAAAGACCTTATCCAAGGAGAGCCGCAACCAATTTAAACCGCTCACACCAATACCGAGATCCTTTCCGACTCCCAAACCGAGTCTACCAAGACAATTTTCGTGAGTCTACTCAACAAAAAGCTGAAGAAGAGATGATATTGAACTTTATAAGTCGGATGACAAACACTCTAGATGAGACTATGAAGATGATACATGGAAATCTCGACAAGATCCATTCGTATCTATCGGGAAGAATGGATGAATTTGCTGTTGAAGTTAGAAGAGTAGAGGAGGAAAATTTTGAAACTGCTGAAGCCTTTGAGAGGAAGCTCCTTTTTCTTGAAGAAGGAAAAGTTCAACAATCAAAGGAGATAAGGGAGAATGCTAAGGATGTTAGCGATTGCAACTTGAAGATTAAAGCCTTGGAGAGCCGTTGCTGCAACAATTCCGAAGCCATTCTTAACAATCCAATCCACCAAGCTGTTCTCACAAGAACAACACACAAAACCGACAAACATTCAAGACCATCAACCACAACAAAATACAGAAAAATAAGAAATTAATCTGCACATCACAAAACAACGAAAACACAAAATCTAAACGCTCAGATAAGTCACGGTCCCACACACCTCGAAACAAAAAAATATTGATCTGACTAGACCGATGCGACACAACCAACAAAAACCCTAAAATACCACAACAACATTATTATGTCCTTCTCTTCTGCCTCACACACCAGTTCACACACCAAACCAAGCAAAGCTCTTCTCCTTTGATCTCTCACTTGATCTCACAAACCCAAATCTTTTTCTCTTCTCTAAGGAATGACAAATACAACTCTCTGCCACAAAACAGTTAGGGCGTCGACTTTTAAGAAGAAACGTTTAAGGTTTTCCAAAAATCCGCTTAACCAGCCTGTTAAAAGCTAAACCGACCAGACCTAAAAATCAATCGACACTGCCCCTTGATGTCGATTGACACCCACCAATTTTGGGTTCAGAGGGTTAAAATTCTCTTTCACTAACATAGAATCGTCCTCGAATATAACAAAGCAGTCCTCCGACAACCGTCACAACAGTTTGCCCCACTATTGACCATCCGGCCAACAGAAACCGATCATGAGATCAATAATAATGAAGATTGAAAATATTATCATTGAAAATTTTAAATAATGAAGATTTATTAGGGTTAATTACAAAAAGCTTAATGAAATCAAACCGATTTAATAATACATAGAGCGTTATCTAAATATTTTTTTAAACAACCAAACATTAATTAGAACATTACTCCAAAATTGGTAGCCCAAACCGGAGGAAAAAAGTTTACAAAAGAAACTCAAACAATAACATTCTAGAAGACCGAGCGAGGCAATACACCCTCAAATTGGATGACCGAGGGATCTTCGGCAGGGTGAAGAGCGGGAAGGAAACACGTAGCAAGAAGAAATCATCGAGCTGGTTGGAAAACGCTGGCCAATCTTCAGGGACTTGCACTATCATGAATAATTCAGCACAATCCTTCTCGAAGTTCTGATGAACAACACTTCTCAAAAGGATACTCTCCATGGCTCAAAGAAGTGCTTCTAATTCCAAATGAAGAGAGGAAGGACTTCGCCGAAGACATTTTGCTCCCAATACAACACCACCAACCCAAATGTGAATTAACATCTGTAGCTTTTTAAATGCGATAGCTTTTGTATCTATGTTTTAATATAACGCTCAGATTTTATTTGGGTTTGAACATCATGAGTTATTTTACCATCTATTAGAAGTTGAGAGATTAAAACCCCACAAAATAATAAGGATCATTTACATGTTTTTGAAAATGGTGAGGGTTTTCTTTTACATGTTTGCCGGATTTTAAATAAAACACTCGATTTCAACTTCACCTTCCCCCCCCGCCCCCCCACCCCCCAAGAAAAAATTGGAAAAAGTAATCCTTGTTGATAGAAAGCCTTAAAACTGCATGATATGGTAATTATAAATTTACACGTGTCAACATAATTTATATTATATTGCCATAATTACCGTTACATTATAATCTTTAGTCAAAAAAATCACTTAGGAAGTATAATTGATGGATGCTATTTTTAGGTAATGAATCTATACTCAATATGTCTTTTTATTTATTATTGTTCAACGCTCAATGTGTATATAAACATGAATTCCCACAAGAAAACACTTCAGAATGTTTTTTACCATATACAATCGATGACCGTCTCCTTATAAACACATCGGGTCTTCGTGGTAAAGATTGGCCTCTCATCCATTTTTTATTTATTTACTAATTTTACGATGGTTTTTTGGTTTTAAATTGAGAATTCTGAGTTCTATACATTAACAAATTTTCATATATGGTTATTCTGAAAGTAGCTCGCACTTTTGAGAAGGGATCTTGAACATAATTTTAAATTATTTCGTTTTGAATATTCGTATATTTTGCATATGTTTGAAAATTCTGTGAAATGTATACTAAGCTTCTCAGATTTCATTATAAATTTCAGATCCAGTAACAAATGATTTAAGTAGACAGATAACTTATAAAAAATAACTATAGAAAGAGGCTTCTTTTAAATTGACTGTGATTTTAAAGAAAAAAAAATGAGTTTTGATCCAATGCTTTGGTCAGATTTTTCAGTTTTTTGCGATCATTGGATATGGATTTCAGCGTCAAATAAGACTTTGGTCACCCTGGATCTGTTTCCGTATGACAAGCCACATGATGATCCCGAAGATGCGTCAGACAATAAGCAAACCGAAGAAAACATAAACCTGGCGTCGTTGAGGTTTACGACGGATCAAGAACAAAGAGAGGAGGTGCACCACAATGTCTCAACAAAAACAACTCTCTACACCGATCCATGGACCATCAAGAAGGAATTGACCAAAAGCAGTATTGGCTATCTAAACTATCTTTATCTGAATGGAAGCATCGTGCGTAGCGACATTCTGAGATATCTCCCTATATCTGATCAAAGGGTAGTCGAAGAAGGCCCTGGATTAGCAGTCAACGTGTATGATGAAGACACTGATACTATGCACAAGCTGGTTCTTAAGAAATGGCCCAAGTGTCTAAGCTATATTCTTGGCAGTGCATGGCGTAGGGAATTCGTCGTGAGAAGAGATTTGAAGATAGGCGATGTGGTTGGAATATATTGGGATCCTTATGAGTCGAAGCTTTACTTTTGTGTGCTTTCTCGTTCACCCATAAAAGAGTTAATCTGACATTTACCCCTTTTATGTATAATCTATTGACAAAGGTGTTTTTATCGTTTTCAAAATAATAATAATTTGACCATTTACCTTTTATGTATTGCATTTATTTATTATATGTTTTTGTTTGATATTTTCACTTAGAATCACTTCAGTTCATCATAACATTTGTGTATTAATTAATAATAAAAATGTTAACAAATGTTATGATGCTTGTTACTCTTTACTATAATTTTTCATAAATTATTTTATACTTATTATACATACAAAAAAATTTACAAAGTTGAATCTGTTCATTATGACTTTTCATTTAATAATTTTAACTGAAGGTTGAGTTTTTTTGACAAAATATTTTTTAGTATAAGTTTTCATTTTGACGGCTGTGTTTTTTTAACTAGCAATTATATATGTTTAATATTTATGTAATTTTAACCCTATTGATTATTTTTCCTTTTTTGAAATAATTTTTAGTTTTATTCTTAGCATATATTTTCAAACTATATTATTATTTTCAAATAATTTTATAATATATAATAATATAATTTAAAATTTAATATAACTTTTTTTGAAATACTTCCTCCGCGATATCACGAAAGTTTGAATCCTAGTCATAATAATAATAATATTAATAATCTACACAAATAAAAAGTAGGAGTTAACAGCTTCTAAGGCTGCCCACATAGGATTTAAAACAACCAATTAAGATTAGCCACTTTATTATTTAATATTTTTGAAAAATACAATAGTTTTATATATTATTGAAATATTTTAGAAAAAGTGTGACATCCCGGTTTAAGGAATATGCGGAGAGGCTTAAAAGAATTGATTTGACCACCTATGTTATCAAAGTGCACTTATCTTTTCGGTATAGTGAAAGGAGCGTGTTTGAGCTGGAGTAGTTTTTGGATGGATGACCTTCCAGGATGTGATTGTCGGAACTGTGCGAGTGAAGACAAAACACAGGAAAAAATCATGTTGTAATTCTTCGACCGCCACCTCTCAGTGGGCCCCATGTCCACTCCCGGCACATGGGCTCACCTTTCTTAATGGATGTAACATCCACGATCCGGAATCTCGGTTTGGGAGGTGCATCGATCGATGCGTAGTGCATCGGTTGATGCAAGGTTGGTTTTTGCGAACGAGTTTAAGTTAAACGTTGTGTTTTGGGTTAGGAAAAACCCTGAAATCGTGTATAAAAGGAGGAACTCGAGGGTTTGGCCGAATTGGGCCGTTTTTGAGAAAAAGAGAAGAGAGGAAGAGGTTTTTAAGTGTTTTTGAGAATTCTTGATGATTTGTGGCTGTTCCTGTGGAGATCTGTAGCTGGGATAGTTGTAGGAGCGTGCTAGGAGTGTAGATCTATCGTTTTAGGTTCAGAAACTTCTTTGGCAAAGGTGAGTGCATGACCATGGCTTGTTTAAGCTTGAGATTTCTCCGATTTGCTTGTTTAATTTATGTGTTTATCTGGCTTGTTAGAACATTGTTGAGTTGCAAGAGGCTTTGGGAAGCTTTTTTTTTGGCATTGGATTGTGTTTTGGTGGTTTAGGGATGGAGATCCGGCGAGGAGCTTCGGGGAAGATGATGCTCAGCATGTTCGTCGATCGATGCACTTTGTGCGTCGGTTGATGCAATGCAAGGACGGCACAATTTGACCTAGAAGCATCGGTCAATGCCATGTGGACGCATCGATCGTTGCAATTTGGGATTTTCGTAAAATGTCGAGCATGCATCGGTTGATGCAGTGTTAGTGTCGGTCGATGCAGGTGAACCTTGTATCGGTCGATACAAGCTTGTGTCAGTCGATGCAATCCTAGTTGGTGTCGGTCGATGCATGATTTGGTGTTGGTCGATGCAATTGTCCTGGTTTGTTGTCTGTTTATTGATTGTTGTTTGATGGCTAGAGATATCTTAATTGCTTGTGTGTATAGCCCAGTAGATGGGAGAATTGCTTCACTGAGTGTTGTGGTGCAGGTAAAGGCAAAGTGTGATCGTGGAATCAAGGCGATGAAGAAGAAGATGTTCTAGTGACTTCTGTAGGTTGCTAGAGTTGAGTCAGTAGAAGATTGCTAGGTTGCTGGTTTTATGTTTTATGATTTGGTTAAATCACTACCATTGGTTATTGGTTATTGATCATTGGTAATTTTTGGTTATTCTGCTGTTTATTTTGGTTTTGGTTCGGTGCCTAGTGTGTATGGGACCACTAGTTAATTATTATTATTATTTAAAAAATGGGTCAGGTTATTTTAGTTTGGTATTAGAGCTCTTACGGTTCTAGGTACGGGTTCACTGTATTTCTGTTGTTGATGTTTGGATTTGCATTCCTTTGATTGATTATGTGAGTTAGTCGATTGTGTGTGGCATGAAGTCTTAGAACATCCTCTTTGAGCCTTCAATGAGATTCCACGATATGTTATGTTTCTTTTGTAGTTTTGGTTTGTGATACGCCCAAATTCGAGGATCACTCAGAAGGGTTGGAAAGGATAGAAACTCGCCAAGGTGCAAGGTGCAACGAGGGAGACTTAATGGATTGAGGGGTCACAAAGCAGTTGCGGAAGGCTGCTGATATTCCCAACTCCAATCGCTGTTATATATGACACACTAGTCCAACAAGAGGAGGCTGTTGCCTGGATATTGCACACCAAGAAACAAGGAAGTGTTCTAGACAAAAAAAAACAAAGAGATAGACTCATAAAATGAAAAGGAAATTGATTGATTGATTTCTCAAATGAGATTACATGTGTTTATATAGAGATAAGTAACTTGGTAACAAAACCAAATATTGATTATTCTTGAAACTAAAAAACAATAAAGATACTAAGTTGAATGAAGACCCAACTCTTGGTGCATGTTTTCCTTACCAAGGTGAGTTGATCTTAGGACACTTGACCGAAAAGATATGTACACTGATAACAACATTATTTTACCCATTTTAGCTATAGTTTTAGTATGCATTTAGGATGAGTTTGATATGATTTCAAGGCTTTAATGTATATTATCAAGTATTTTAGGTTTCAAGAAGGTTTTACAGGTTTTATAGCAAAAAGGACCAAAAGGCAAGGAAAATACGTTTTAGGAAAGTTTCAGAACTTTACAGTACGAGCAACGTTTGAAGAACTTCCAGAACTCAAATTTCGACGTACTTGGTGTCTATGGAAAGCTGAAAGGGTCATATTTTTCCTCGAAGTGGAATCAAGTCGATCCATCTAACCATCCGGAAGTTATGCCCGAATTACCGAGACGTACCTTAAACCGACCTAAGAAGAACCATCAAGCCCATGGGCTTTTATTTGAAGGCCTGACCACCGACCACCACAGCGGCCCAGTGCAAATCTTCACCACCGTTCTAGAAGCTTCCTACGCCGCCTTTGCCATGCACTTATCAAGAGAAGACGTTTGTACCCTTACAAAACCCTAAATCTAGACATAACCCTATAAATACTCTTCTAAGCCCTAGGGTTTAGGGTGTGCCCAAAAAACTGCCTCAAAGGAGCCGACGACCAGAAGAACAGCCACGACCTGCAGACCTCTGTCTCGTCCCTCTCTTGAAGCCTTGGAGATCACCAAACTCTCTCTATTCTATTTACTTTGTTCTTGTTTCTAAGGAAAATGATCTTACACTTTGTTTGACAATCATTGAAGTAATATCTAAAACCATTTTCTCTATTTATTCTTTTATGTTTATGAGTTTATTAAACCTTGCTTTGATGACTCCCTTAAACATGCTAGAGTAGTTTTCTAGTTGGGTTTAAAGGGATAAATCAAAGGGGGGAGATGATCTTAGTTTAGGTGGCAATTTTTAGGGTTTGTTAGATTTAAATTCGGTTTATTCTATGCTTTAATTCTAAGTTTTTACTTAATGCTTTAAGTTAGCCTCATGAACTAACTATGATCTAAAGTGTGTGTGCTTTTCCAAAAGCTTGCATGTGTGCTTGACCTAGCTTAGATGTGTGGGGAGACATAGGAAGCACATAGCCCTTACCTATGGAATTCCACGAATGTTAGTCGAACCTGTTTTAAATGCTTTGATCTATGCGTCGTAGCCTGCAACATTTGAGTTACGGGGTGTAGTGATCTTAGACGGTTAGCTTGAGAACTTTAAGTTAACGGTTTATTAGTGTTTCGTAGTCCGAGTTTTAGATAGACAAACTAACCCTAAACTTTCCTAGATAGATAGATCATTGAACTCCTACGATTCCCCTTGATGCCCAACGCTTGTTTCATTTATTTTACTTGCTTTTACTTTTGTTTATTTGCTTGCTACAACCGTGACAACCACAAAACCCTATTTCTATTGAGTCCTAGCCTTACTTACTTCCGTTGGATTCAGCCGAACAACAACTCTCTCTCTGTGGGATCGATCCTTAAATACTACTACCGATTAGTTGTGCACTTTCAGCAGTTGTGTGGTCTTTTAAGGTAAAAGATTTGAAGTGAAAAACCACACACATCAAAGCTTTTTGGCGCCGTTGCCGGGGAGAGATTGTTGTTTACAAGAGTCTAGGAACTAGAGTAACGTCTAGGACACCTTGCTTTTAATTTTTCTTTTTGTTTTTCACTGTTTCAGGAGACCTTGAGGATGAACCTCGACGCTCTCCCAGGAGATTTTGAGAATCTCACAATTGCACAACTCATGTCACGCTACCGAGCCACGGACGGAGACCCATCCGGTCCGCAAGGCCATTCGCTGCAAGGCACAAGCATTGGTCACTCTCGACCAAGCATTGTACCAACACTTAGACAACCTCGTCGAAGTGCTTTCACTCGACCACCTCAAGGCCGAGCACCTATGGGACCAGCTTACTGCCGAGCTGACCATTCCTACACGCCGTACCACACGGATGTACCATGCTTTGCGACGGACCAATACCTTGATCCACAAGAAGTCATGAATGTCGATGTCAATGAAAAATATTTCTATGACAATCGAAAACCAGTCACTTCAAGGAGCTCTCACACTGAAGACAAGCTCATGAAGATGATAGAAGAACTTATATCAAGTCAAGAGGAGGCTGATAAAGTTTTTAATGCTAAGCTGGATAAGATGAGCATTGAGTTTGGAGCCAAACTCGAGACTATCACCAAGGACGTTACACGCTTGGAGGAACAAATCAATGCTGTCAACAATCAAGTCTTAAACAACACAGAGTATATTGATGATGGCGGAACAAGGATTATCAATTTGGGTTACACCATTGACACCATCGAGAGCCGTTTAGAGTGGAAGGTAGAAGCCCTACTTAACAAATCCGGTGAGTGCAACAACTGGAGTGATGATCAACTATATCAACCTGCTGATGCTGAAGAAGAATATAGAGCCTCATGTGATGATCCAACCGATCCTAACAAGTCCAAGGAGTGGACTAGAGAAAAAGATTACCCAACCGATGAGGAAGAAGATTATTTCAAGGAGAGAGCTATAGAATATGAAGATTTGCCTATGGAGAATGATGAGTCCTATGATCTATCATCTGCTAAAAAAGATGGAGAAGAAGAGCTCAAAGACTTTTACTGTTGCATGACATATCAGTTCCCTAATGAAGAAGGTACCGAAAATTTTAATTTTTGACAACACCAACATCAAGGAGAAGCTTTCTACCGAGGTAACCCTAGAACTCGACCATCTCCAACTCCATATGATGTTTATGAAGATTGGGAACCTGTCCTAAGTCACCGTCCAAGTCGCTTTCAAAGACCTTATCCAAGGAGAGCCGCAACCAATTTAAACCGCTCACACCAATACCGAGCTCCTTTCCGACTCCCAAACCGAGTCTACCAAGACAATTTTCGTGAGTCTACTCAACAAAAAGCTGAAGAAGAGATGATATTGAACTTTATAAGTCGGATGACAAACACTCTAGATGAGACTATGAAGATGATACATGGAAATCTCGACAAAATCCATTCGTATCTATCGGGAAGAATGGATGAATTTGCTGTTGAAGTTAGAGGAGTAGAGGAGGAAAATTTTGAAACTGCTGAAGCCTTTGAGAGGAAGCTCCTTTTTCTTGAAGAAGGAAAAGTTCAACAATCAAAGGAGATAAGGGAGAATGCTAAGGATGTTAGCGATTGCAACTTGAAGATTAAAGCCTTGGAGAGCCGTTGCTGCAACAATTCCGAAGCCATTCTTAACAATCTAATCCACCAAGCTGTTCTCACAAGACCAACACACAAAACCGACAAACATTCAAGACCATCAACCACAACAAAATACAGAAAAATAAGAAATTAATCTGCACATCACAAAACAACGAAAACACAAAATCTAAACGCTCAGATAAGTCACGGTCCCACACACCTCGAAACAAAAAAATATTGATCTGACTAGACCGATGCGACACAACCAACAAAAACCCTAAAATACCACAACAACATTCTTATGTCCTTCTCTTCTGCCTCACACACCAGTTCACACACCAAACCAAGCAAAGCTCTTCTCCTTTGATCTCTCACTTGATCTCACAAACCCAAATCTTTTTCTCTTCTCTAAGGAATGACAAATACAACTCTCTGCCACAAAACAGTTAGGGCGTCGACTTTTAAGAAGAAACGTTTAAGGTTTTCCAAAAATCCGCTTAACCAGCCTGTTAAAAGCTAAACCGACCAGACCTAAAAATCAATCGACACTGCCCCTTGATGTCGATTGACACCCACCAATTTTGGGTTCAGAGGGTTAAAATTCTCTTTCACTAACATAGAATCGTCCTCGAATATAACAAAGCAGTCCTCCGACAACCGTCACAACAGTTTGCCCCACTATTGACCATCCGGCCAACAGAAACCGATCATGAGATCAATAATAATGAAGATTGAAAATATTATCATTGAAAATTTTAAATAATGAAGATTTATTAGGGTTAATTACAAAAAGCATAATGAAATCAAACCGATTTAATAATACATAGAGCGTTATCTAAATATTTTTTTAAACAACCAAACATTAATTAGAACATTACTCCAAAATTGGTAGCCCAAACCGGAGGAAAAAAGTTTACAAAGGAAACTCAAACAATAACATTCTAGAAGACCGAGCGAGGCAATACACCCTCAAATTGGATGACCGAGGGATCTTCGGCAGGGTGAAGAGCGGGAAGAAAACACGTAGCAAGAAGAAATCATCGAGCTGGTTGGAAAACGCTGGCCAATCTTCAGGGACTTGCACTATCATGAATAATTCAGCACAATCCTTCTCGAAGTTCTGATGAACAACACTTCTCAAAAGGATACTCTCCATGGCCCAAAGAAGTGCTTCTAATTCCAAATGAAGAGAGGAAGGACTTCGCCGAAGACATTTTGCTCCCAATACAACACCACCAACCCAAATGTGAATTAACATCTGTAGCTTTTTAAATGCGATAGCTTTTGTATCTATGTTTTAATATAACGCTCAGATTTTATTTGGGTTTGAACATCATGAGTTATTTTACCATCTATTAGAAGTTGAGAGATTAAAACCCCACAAAATAATAAGGATCATTTACATGTTTTTGAAAACGGTGAGGGTTTTCTTTTACATGTTTGCCGGATTTTAAATAAAACACTCGATTTCAACTTCACCTTCCCCCCCCCCCCCCCCACCCCCCAAGAAAAAATTGGAAAAAGCAAGTAATCCTTGTTGATAGAAAGCCTTAAAACTGCATGATATGGTAATTATAAATTTACACGTGTCAACATAATTTATATTATATTGCCATAATTACCGTTACATTATAATCTTTAGTCAAAAAAATCACTTAGGAAGTATAATTGATGGATGCTATTTTTAGGCAATGAATCTATACTCAATATGTCTTTTTATTTATTATTGTTCAACGCTCAATGTGTATATAAACATGAATTCCCACAAGAAAACACTTCAGAATGTTTTTTACCATATACAATCGATGACCGCCTCCTTATAAACACATCGGGTCTTCGTGGTAAAGATTGGCCTCTCATCCATTTTTTATTTATTTACTAATTTTACGATGGTTTTTTGGTTTTAAATTGAGAATTCTGAGTTCTATACATTAACAAATTTTCATATATGGTTATTCTGAAAGTAGCTCGCACTTTTGAGAAGGGATCTTGAACATAATTTTAAATTATTTCGTTTTGAATATTCGTATATTTTGCATATGTTTGAAAATTCTGTGAAATGTATACTAAGCTTCTCAGATTTCATTATAAATTTCAGATCCAGTAACAAATGATTTAAGTAGACAGATAACTTATAAAAAATAACTATAGAAAGAGGCTTCTTTTAAATTGACTGTGATTTTAAAGAAAAAAAAATGAGTTTTGATCCAATGCTTTGGTCAGATTTTTCAGTTTTTTGCGATCATTGGATATGGATATGGCTCCTATTTCAGCGTCAAATAAGACTTTGGTCACCCTGGATCTGTTTCCGTATGACAAGCCACATGATGATCCCGAAGATGCGTCAGACAATAAGCAAACCGAAGAAAACATAAACATGGCGTCGTTGAGGTTTACGACGGATCAAGAACAAAGAGAGGAGGTGCACCACAATGTCTCAACAAAAACAACTCTCTACACCGATCCATGGACCATCAAGAAGGAATTGACCAAAAGCAGTATTGGCTATCTAAACTATCTTTATCTGAATGGAAGCATCGTGCGTAGCGACATTCTGAGATATCTCCCTATATCTGATCAAAGGGTAGTCGAAGAAGGCCCTGGATTAGCAGTCAACGTGTATGATGAAGACACTGATACTATGCACAAGCTGGTTCTTAAGAAATGGCCCAAGTGTCTAAGCTATATTCTTGGCAGTGCATGGCGTAGGGAATTCGTCGTGAGAAGAGATTTGAAGATAGGCGATGTGGTTGGAATATATTGGGATCCTTATGAGTCGAAGCTTCACTTTTGTGTGCTTTCTCGTTCACCCATAAAAGAGTTAATCTGATCATTTACCCCTTTTATGTATAATCTATTGACAAAGGTGTTTTCATCGTTTTCAAAATAATAATAATTTGACCATTTACCTTTTATGTATTGCATTTATTTATTATATGTTTTTGTTTGATATTTTCACTTAGAATCACTTCAGTTCATCATAACATTTGTGTATTAATTAATAATAAAAATGTTAACAAATGTTATGATGCTTGTTACTATTTACTATAATTTTTCATAAATTATTTTATACTTATTGTACATACAAAAAAATTTACAAAGTTGAATCTGTTCATTATGACTTTTCATTTAATAATTTTTAACTTAAGGTTGAGTTTTTTTGACAAAATATTTTTTAGTATAAGTTTTCATTTTGACGGCTGTGTTTTTTTAACTAGCAATTATATATGTTTAATATTTATGTAATTTTAACCCTATTGATTATTTTTCCTTTTTTGAAATAATTTTTAGTTTTATTCTTAGCATATATTTTCAAACTATATTATTATTTTCAAATAATTTAAAATATATAATAATATAATTTAAAATTTAATATTACTTTTTTTGAAATACTTCCTCCACGATATCACGGAAGTTTGAATCCTAGTCATAATAATAATAATATTAATAATCTACACAAATAAAAAGTAGGAGTTAACAGCTTCTAAGGCTGTCCACATAGGATTTAAAACAACCAATTAGGATTAGCCACTTTATTATTTAATATTTTTGAAAAATACAATAGTTTTATATATTATTGAATATGCGGAGAGGCTTAAAAGAATTGATTTGACCACCTATGTCACCAAAGTGCACTTATCTTTTCGGTATAGTGAAAGGAGCATGTTTGAGCTGGAGTAGTTTTTGGATGGATGACCTTCCAGGAAGTGATTGTCGGAACTGTGCGAGTGAAGACAAAACACAGAAAAAATCATGTTGTAATTCTTCGACCGCCACCTCTCAGTGGACCCCATGTCCACTCCCGGCACATGGGCTCACCTTTCTTAATGGATGTAACATCCACGAACCGGAATCTCGGTTTGGGAGGTGCATCGATCGATGCGTAGTGCATCGGTTGATGCAAGGTTGGTTTTTGCGAACGAGTTTAAGTTAAACGTTGTGTTTTGGGTTAGGAAAAACCCTGAAATCGTGTATAAAAGGAGGAACTCGAGGGTTTGGCCGAATTGGGCCGTTTTTGAGAAAAAGAAAAGAGAGGAAGAGGTTTTTAAGTGTTTTTGAGAATTCTTGATGATTTGTGGCTGTTCCTGTGGAGATCTGTAGCTGGGATAGTTGTAGGAGCGTGCTAGGAGTGTAGATCTATCGTTTTAGGTTCAGAAACTTCTTTGGCAAAGGTGAGTGCATGACCATGGCTTGTTTAAGCTTGAGATTTCTCCGATTTGCTTGTTTAATTTATGTGTTTATCTGGCTTGTTAGAACATTGTTGAGTTGCAAGAGGCTTTGGGAAGCTTTTTTTTGGCATTGGATTGTGTTTTGGTGGTTTAGGGATGGAGATCCGGCGAGGAGCTTCGGGGAAGATGATGCTCAGCATGTTCGTCGATCGATGCACTTTGTGCGTCGGTTGATGCAATGCAAGGACGGCACAATTTGACCTAGGAGCATCGGTCAATGCCATGTGGACGCATCGATCGTTGCAATTAGGGATTTTCGTAAAATGTCGAGCATGCATCGGTCGATGCAGTGTTAGTGTCGGTGGATGCAGGTGAACCTTGTATCGGTCGATACAAGCTTGTGTCAGTCGATGCAATCCTAGTTGGTGTCGGTCGATGCATGATTTGGTGTCGGTCGATGCAATTGTCCTGGTTTGTTGTCTGTTTATTGATTGTTGTTTGATGGCTAGAGATATCTTAATTGCTTGTGTGTATAGCCCAGTAGATGGGAGAATTGCCTCACTGAGTGTTGTGGTGCAGGTAAAGGCAAAGTGTGATCGTGGAATCAAGGCGATGAAGAAGAAGATGTTCTAGTGACTTCTGTAGGTTGCTAGAGTTGAGTCAGTAGAAGATTGCTAGGTTGATGGTTTTATGTTTTATGATTTGGTTGAATCAACCATTGGTTATTGGTTATTGATCATTGGTAATTTTTGGTTATTCTGCTGTTTATTTTGGTTTTGGTTCGGTGCCTAGTGTGTATGGGACCACTAGTTAATTATTATTATTATTTAAATAAATGGGTCAGGTTATTTTAGTTTGGTATTAGAGCTCTTACGGTTCTAGGTACGGGTTCACTGTATTTCTGTTGTTGATGTTTGGATTTGCATGCCTTTGATTGATTATGTGAGTTAGTCGATTGTGTGTGGCATGAAGTCCTAGAACATCCTCTTCAAGCCTTCAATGAGATTCCACGATATGTTATGTTTCTTTTGTAGTTTTGGTTTGTGATACGCCCAAATTCGAGGATCACTCAGCAGGGTTGGAAAGGATAGAAACTCGCCAAGGTGCAAGGTGCAACGAGGGAGACTTAATGGATTGAGGGGTCACAAAGCAGTTGCGGAAGGCTGCTGATATTCCCAACTCCAATCGCTGTTAGATATGACACACTAGTCCAACAAGAGGAGGCTGTTGCCTGGATATTACACACCAAGAAACAAGGAAGTGTTTTAGACAAAAAAAACAAAGAGATAGACTCATAAAATGAAAAGGAAATTGATTGATTGATTTCTCAAATGAGATTACATGTGTTTATATAGAGATAAGTAACTTGGTAACAAAACCAAGTATTGATTATTCTTGAAACTAAAAAACAATAAAGATACTAAGTTGAATGAAGACCCAACTCTTGGTGCATGTTTTCCTTACCAAGGTGAGTTGATCTCAGGACACTTGACCGAAAAGATATGTACACTGATAACAACATTATTTTACCCATTTTAGCTATAGTTTTAGTATGCATTTAGGATGAGTTTGATATGATTTCAAGGCTTTAATGTATATTATCAAGTATTTTAGGTTTCAAGAAGGTTTTACAGGTTTTATAGCAAAAAGGACCAAAAGGCAAGGAAAATACGTTTTAGGAAAGTTTCAGAGCTTTACAGTACGAGCAACTTTTGAAGAACTTCCAGAACTCAAATTTCGACGTACTTGGTGTCTATGGAAAGCTGAAAGAGTCATATTTCTCCTCGAAGTGGAATCAAGTCGATCCATCTAACCATCCGGAAGTTATACTCGAATTACCGAGACATACCTTAAACCGACCTAAGAAGAACCATCAAGCCCATGGGCTTTTATTTGAAGGCCTGACCACCGACCACCATGGCGGCCCAGTCCAAATCTTCACCACCGTTCTAGAAGCTTCCTACACCGCCCTTGCCATGCACTTATCAAGAGAAGACGTTTGTACCCTTACAAAACCCTAAATCTAGACAGAACCCTATAAATACTCTTCTAAGCCCTAGGGTTTAGGGTGTGCCCAAAAAACTGCCTCAAAGGAGCCGACGACCAGAAGAACAGCCACGACCTGCAGACCTCTGTCTCGTCCCTCTCTCGAAGCCTTGGAGATCACCAAACTCTCTCTATTCTATTTACTTTGTTCTTGTTTCTAAGGAAAATGATCTTACACTTTGTTTGACAATCATTGAAGTAATATCTAAAACCCTTTGCTCTATTTATTCTTTTATGTTTATGAGTTTATTAAACCTTGCTTTGATGACTCCCTTAAACATGCTAGAGTAGTTTTCTAGTTGGGTTTAAAGGGATAAATCAAAGGGGGGAGATGATCTTAGTTTAGGTGGCAATTTTTAGGGTTTGTTAGATTTAAATTCGGTTTATTCTATGCTTTAATTCTTAGTCTTTACTTAATGCTTTAAGTTAGCCTCATGAACTAACTATGATCCAAAGTGTGTGTGCTTTGCCAAAAGCTTGCATGTGTGCTTGACCTAGCTTAGATGTGTGGGGAGACATAGGAAGCACATAGCCCTTACCTATGGAATTCCACGAATGTTAGTCGAACCTGTTTTAAATGCTTTGATCTATGCGTCGTAGCCTGCGACAGTTGAGTTACGGGATGTAGTGATCTTAGACGGTTAGCTTGAGAACTTTAAGTTAACGGTTTATTAGTGTTTCGTAGTCCGAGTTTTAGATAGACAAACTAACCCTAAACTTTCCTAGATAGATAGATCATTGAACCCCTGCGATTCCCCTTGATGCCCAACGCTTGTTTCATTTATTTTACTTGCTTTTACTTTCGTTTATTTGCTTGCTACAACCGTGACAACCACAAAACCCTATTTCTATTGAGTCCTAGCCTTACTTACTTCCGTTGGATTCGGTCGAACAACAACTTTCTCTCTGTGGGATCGATCCTTAAATACTACTACCGATTAGTTGTGCACTTTCAGCAGTTGTGTGGTCTTTTAAGGTAAAAGATTTAAAGTGAAAAACCACACACATCAAAGCTTTTTGGCGCCGTTGCCGGGGAGAGATTGTTGTTTACAAGAGTCTAGGAACTAGAGTAACGTCTAGGACACCTTGCTTTTAATTTTTCTTTTTGTTTTTCACTGTTTCAGGAGACCTTGAGGATGAACCTCGACGCTCTCCCAGGAGATTTTGAGAATCTCACAATTGCACAACTCATGTCACGCTACCGAGCCACGGACGGAGACCCATCCGGTCCGCAAGGCCATTCGCTGCAAGGCACAAGCATTGGTCACTCTCGACCAAGCATTGTACCAACACTTAGACAACCTCGTCGAAGTGCTTTCACTCGACCACCTCAAGGCCGAGCACCTATGGGACCAGCTTACTGCCGAGCTGACCATTCCTACACGCCGTACCACACGGACGTACCATGCTTTGCGACGGACCAATACCTTGATCCACAAGAAGTCATGAATGTCGATGTCAATGAAAAATATTTCTATGACAACCGAAAACCAGTCACTTCAAGGAGCTCTCACACTGAAGACAAGCTCATGAAGATGATAGAAGAAATTATATCAAGTCAAGAGGAGGCTGATAAAGTTTTTAATGCTAAGCTGGATAAGATGAGCATTGAGTTTGGAGCCAAACTCAAGACTATCACCAAGGACGTTACACACTTGGAGGAACAAATCAATGCTGTCAACAATCAAGTCTTAAACAACACGGAGTATATTGATGATGGCCGAACAAAGATTATCAATTTGGTTTACACCATTGACACCATCGAGAGCCGTTTAGAGTGGAAGGTAGAAGCCCTACTTAACAAATCCGGTGAGTGCAACAACTGGAGTGATGATCAACTATATCAACCTGCTGATGCTGAAGAAGAATATAGAGCCTCATGTGAAGATCCAACCGATCCTAACAAGTCCAAGGAGTGGACTAGAGAAAAAGATTACCCAACCGATGAGGAAGAAGATTATTTCAAGGAGAGAGCTATAGAATATGAAGATTTGCCTATGGAGAATGATGAGTCCTATGATCTATCATCTGCTAAAAAAGATGGAGAAGAAGAGCTCAAAGCCTTCTACTGTTGCATGACATATCAGTTCCCTAATGAAGAAGGTACCGAAAATTTTAATTTTTGACAACACCAACATCAAGGAGAAGCTTTCTACTGAGGTAACCCTAGAACTTGACCATCTCCAACTCCATATGATGTTTATGAAGATTGGGAACCTGTCCTAAGTCACCGTCCAAGTCGCTTTCAAAGACCTTATCCAAGGAGAGCCGCAACCAATTTAAACCGCTCACACCAATACTGAGATCCTTTCTGACTCCCAAACCGAGTCTACCAAGACAATTTTCGTGAGTCTACTCAACAAAAAGCTGAAGATGAGATGATATTGAACTTTATAAGTCGGATGACAAACACTCTAGATGAGACTATGAAGATGATACATGGAAATCTCGACAAAATCCATTCGTATCTATCGGGAAGAATGGATGAATTTGCTGTTGAAGTTAGAATAGTAGAGGAGGAAAATTTTGAAACTGCTGAAGCCTTTGAGAGGAAGCTCCTTTTTCTTGAAGAAGGAAAAGTTCAACAATCAAAGGAGATAAGGGAGAATGCTAAGGATGTTAGCGATTGCAACTTGAAGATTAAAGCCTTGGAGAGCCGTTACTGCAACAATTCCAAAGCCATTCTTAACAAGACCCTCGACCTTTGAAACCATATGGAGAAGTATGAAGAGAGAGATAAGAGAACCGAAACCAAAGTGGAAAAGATTGGTAAACAAGTTGATACCTTGGGAGACACTCTAACCGAAGAGTTCACTAGTTTTCTTGTTCCACTACTTGAGTCTAACATTGGAGCTAAGCAAGCTGCTATGGAAAAGAGGATCAAGTCTCTTGAGGAGAATCTAGAAAGCTCAATCTCGTGTGTTGCTGGACACAAGAAGGAAGAAGATCAATCCGACAAGGAGGAAGAAGAAGAAGAAAAGGAAATCCTACTCGAAAAAGGAAAACATTCATTTTCTTTTACTTCAAGACAAGAAGATTTCGTGGAGAACAAACCACAAGGTAGCCTTATTCATCCTCCACAACATCTCGACGTGAAGGAATCTGCTCAAGCCACCGAAGAACATCAAAAGTATTTTTTGAGAAATAAGCCACAAGTTCTGATGGAGACCAAGAACCTTACACCCGATTCGCAAGAGATTTCTCAAGGAGAAGAAGTTTCGGTCCTTACCAAGGATTGTTTTGCTGTAACAACTCTTGAAGCCTCACCACCACACGACATCTCACATATAGGAGAAGAAGGATCAACACCCCATGTCGCTTGTAACACTATCACAACCTTCAAAGGAGTCCAACCTTTGCAAGAACTTGAAGAAGGGGAGATCTATGAAGAAGAAGATGAGCCATTCGAGGGAACACAGTTACAAGATCAACCACGTTGTCTCACCCTCTTGAACAACCGCTGGTACCCACGCACGATAAGCCTAAGAGATCTAGGTGATTTCAACCGAGCAGTTGGGAGACTTCCCTAAGGTACCACTTTCGTAAAAGCTTGTTCTATTTATCATATTGACCGATTCTTTCTTGAGAGTTGTGAGTCAAGGAAAGAGATGAAAGAGATCTATGATCAAGCCTTACACTATCCACAGCCGTTCAACACACTACACAAAGTGGAGAGCCTTGGCCGATTCCTCATCACTTGTTCTATCAATGGAGTTACATTCGAAGATGCATTATGTGATTCTGGTTCATGTATCAACATCATGTCAACCGATGCTGCAAGGAAGATTGGCTTGAGACACCTACAACCCTCAGACATACGCATAGGACTCGCCAACTCCTCATTCACAATACCCGACGGAATGGTGCGAGACATTCATGTGAGAGTTGGAATCTGCAATGTTCCAACCGATTTTCAAGTCATCAATGCTGAGAAAGGGAGGTTTACACCACTTATCCTTGGAGGAGCATTCCTAGCCACAGCCGGAGCCGTCATGGACTGGCCTAACCGAAGAATGACTCTCACCAACGTCAATGGAGATATTTTCTATGAAGCTAAACCATTCAACCCACCTACTCGAAGGTGTAGAGAAGAAGACTATGCAAGAGAGCCACCTGATGCCTTTGATGGAGGAAGATCCAAGAGAGCTTGTCTAAGGACAACTCACTCTCCTAACCATGCTTGAGAAAGCAACCAAAGTCGAGCCAACGACGTTAAACAAGTGCGCTTGTTGGGAGGCAACCCAAGCTAGTAAGTTTTTATTCTTAGGATTTATTTTCTTTTACTATTGATATTTTTGCATTTTAGTTTCAGGTTTATAAAAAAAAAAACACAAAAAAAAAATAGAAAACAGAAAAGCCAAAAAAGAAGGAAGAAGAAGTACCCATGGATTGGCAATGCACCACATGACTAGTGGCAAGCACCACCTACTGACCAGCCATGTTCAATGTGACCGATGCAAGCCGAAGGCAACGGATCATCACAATCCTCATGTGATCGATGCCGAGAGTCCCCACTAGCCATACCAGCCATAGCCGATGCCATGTCCTGCACTGTGTACCACGTACCATGTCCTATGTACCGCGTACCATCATCGTACCTGCTGCTTATGTCCGCGGCCATTCACCCATATACCGCGAGAAAACTCCGAACCACCACCATCCTCACCACCTACCATCACCATTCTTTTACTTAGGTATGCATTTGTTATTTTTATTTTCTCATTGTTATTGATGGTTTTAGGTTTTTGTTTCAAGGAGGATGCATTTAGAGATTTATCAAACAGAATTCGAATGAACTTAGCCTAGTTCATACTTGATGTCAAGCAACCAAAGGAAGTACACACGGTTAGTCACCACATTTTCATTCCATAGCCGACTTCTAGACAATTTTGGGCAACCATAATACGTCTAAGAATCGACACAAACACATTCCATCAAGGTGACATTGTTCTTAAACCCTACACTTTTCCTTATGATTTTTAATCCTCAACTCTTTCTTTTTTCCCACCGAGGACAGTGTGATTTAAGTCTGGGGGAAGGATGTTCCATCCTATACTAATGCTGCTTTCTATTCTATTGACGTGAAACCTTTTTCCACTTTTTACATCAATAATTTTGATATTTTATCGAGTCACATTTTTTTTATTGAGTCAAAACTAGTAGGGGATTATGATCTTATTCTAAAGGCTTATTTGATTTGGATTAACACTCTTATGAATCTTGATTATGCTTGACAACAGAACCAAATTTTGGAAAGACTGTGAGCCGACTCAACAATCCCCCAAGTCCCTATTCGATGGATATTCAGATGATCTAACGTTGTCTCTAATTTTTATAGGACCTAAACCGGACTTAATTTTCAAGCCCAGGGAATTGGTATACATTGGACTAGATCTCTACATTCAAGCCACACAAGACATTGCACTTCTTCAAAAGTATGTTCCCCTCTCTCTTCCCTTCAATACTAAAAAAAAAAGAAAAAAGAAAAAAAAAAGAGAATAAAAGATGAGATGATTTTGATAAGTTTAGAGAGGTAGGTAAATTACCTATGACCTCATTATTCTACTCTTGTTTCAAATGATCACACAAAGCTTGGAAGCGAGGGGTAGGTAAATTACCGATGACCTCATTATTTGCCTACACCTTTGATTAAAAAAAAAAAAGAAAAAAAGAAGAAGTGAGAAAAGGGAGAGGAAATGAATCATATGAAGAAAGTCTTGGCTTGAAGAGAGTCTGCAAGCCATTGATCGATTTTCCCTTGGTAAGATTTCACTTTTTATTATTGCTTAATCAATGTAAAGAGATGACAATGGAGATTCTGGAAACTCTAAGAATTGTGGGATCAAGGAGAGTTGATGACTCTCATGGTGGTTTACAAATGGAAGTTCCTAATGTCAAGGAGATGAAGAGTGCAAAGACAATATCCCCAAAGATAAGTGAATTCCCATTATTTTCAAAACCTCTTTTCCATGATTTAGTATGATTATTTGCTTGAGGACAAGCAAAAACTATGTCTGGGGGAGTTGATAACATCATTATTTTACCCATTTTAGCTATAGTTTTAGTATGCATTTAGGATGAGTTTGATATGATTTCAACGCTTTAATGTATATTATCAAGTATTTTAGGTTTCAAGAAGGTTTTACAGGTTTTATATCAAAAAGGACCAAAAGGCAAGGAAAATATGTTTTAGGAAAGTTTCAGAGCCTTACAGTACGAGCAACTTTTGAAGAACTTACAGAACTCACATTTCGACATACTTGGTGTCTATGGAAAGCGGAGAGAGTCATCTTTCTCCTCAAAGTAGAATCAAGTCGATCCATCTAACCATCCGGAAGTTATGCCCGAATTACCGAGACGTACCTTAAACCGACCGAAGAAGAACCATCAAGCCCATGGGCTTTTATTTGAAGGCCTGACCACCGACCACCATGGCGGCCCAGTCCAAATCTTCACCACGGTTCTAGAAGCTTCCTACGGCGCTCTTTCCATGCACTTATCAAGAGAAGACGTTTCTACCCTTACAAAACCCTAAACCTAGACAGAACCCTATAAATACTCTTCTAAGCCGTAGGGTTTAGGGTGTGCCCAAAAAAGTGCCTCAAAGGAGCCGACGACCAGAAAAATAGCCACGACCTGCAGACCTCTCTCTCGTCCCTCTCTTGAAGCCTTGGAGATCACCAAACTCTTTCTATTCTATTTACTTTGTTCTTGTTTCTAAGGAAAATGATCTTACACTTTGTTTGACAATCATTGAAGTAATATCTAAAACCCTTTTCTCTATTTATTCTTTTATGTTTACGAGTTTATTAAACCTTGCTTTGATTACTCCCTTAAACATGCTAGAGTAGTTTTCTAGTTGGGTTTAAAGGGATAAATCAAAGGGGGGAGATGATCTTAGTTTAGGTGGCAATTTTTAGGGTTTGTTAGATTTAAATTCAGTTTATTCTATGCTTTAATTCTAAGTCTTTACTTAATGCTTTAAGTTAGCCTCATGAACTAACTATGATCTAAAGTGTGTGTGCTTTGCCAAAAGCTTGCATGTGTGCTTGACCGAGCTTAGATGTGTGGGGAGACATAGGAAGCACATAGCCTTTACCTATGGAATGCCACGGATGTTAGTCGAACCTGTTTTAAATGCTTTGATCTATGTGTTGTAGCCTGCGACAGTTGAGTTACGGGGTGTAGTGATCTTAGACGGTTAGTTTGAGAACTTTAAGTTAACGGTTTATTAGTGTTTTGTAGTCTGAGTTTTAGATAGACAAACTAACCCTAAACTTTCCTAAATAGATAGATCATTGAACCCATGCGATTCCCCTTGATGCCCAACGCTTGTTTCATTTATTTTACTTGCTTTTACTTTCGTTTATTTGCTTGCTACAACCGTGACAACCACAAAACCCTATTTCTATTGAGTCCTAGCCTTACTTAATTCCGTTGGATTCGGTCGAACAACAACTCTCTCTCTGTGGGATCGATCCTTAAATACTACTACCGATTAGCTGTGCACTTTCAGCAGTTGTGTGGTCTTTTAAGGTAAAAGATTTGAAGTGAAAAACCACACACATCATACACTTTGTTGACATAGGTGACCAAATCAATTATTGCAAACCTCTCCGCAAATCGAAGTGTCACAATTCACCCCCTACTAACAGATCCAATGTCCTTGTTCCACACCAAGACCATCACTCCCGATGGTGTGAGCCCACTCGACTGGGTTCGGCTCTGATACCACTTGTAATGCCCCGACCGCTACCTCTCATTGAGCCTCCTGTCCACTCCCGGCCATGGGCCCACCTTCCTTAATAGGCCTCACGTCCTCTCATTAGGTCCGTGAGCCCATCCATATCCGACGGTCGGTTTGCTACGTCTAGGAGGTTTTAAAGACTTGTTTACCGTTTCTACAAATCACCACATGATCTTTTTCTATGTTTGTCCTCACTCACACAGTTCCGGCAATCACTTCCCGGAAGGTCACCCATTCTGAGACTACTCCAGCATAAGCACGCTTAATTGTGGAGTTCTCTTAGGACACTTAACCGAAAAGATAAGTGCACTTTGGTGACATAAGTGGCCAAAATCAATTCTTTTGGTATGACAACTATACCTTAACCGAAAAGACTATACCAAATATGAAGTACAGAGTGGAAGGAACATATCCTTTTGGTATGACAACTGGTCGACTATGGGACGTTTACTTGACATAGCATGCCCGCGGGGGTACATTCATATGGGGATCCCCATACATGCCACAGTTACAGAGGCTTTCGCCCACCAGCGCAGAAGGCACCGTGTCGACTCTCTCAACAATATTGAGAATGCTTTGGATGAGGTCCGCTTTCAAGAACTGGTTGGAGCTGAGGATAAAGCTCTCTGGAAAGGTCAAGGAGGCTCATTTAAACCGGTTTTCAGCACTAAGGAGACCTGGGAGAGCTTGCAGGATCCGCAACCACGTCCACACTGGTATAAAGGAGTCTGGTTTTCACTGGCCACTCCCAAATACTCACTCATGGTATGGCTAGCAGTCCTGAATAAGTTGTTAACAGGGGACCGAATGCAGTCTTGGAGTGAAAGTTTCAACTCGTTTTATGTGTACTCTGTTATGCACCATTGGAAACTCGTGACCACCTCTTTTTCTCCTACCCATTTTCTGCAGATATATGGACAGGCCTTACTCATAAATTCTGTCCACACAGATCTCGACTTCCTGGGATGACAATTTGTCCCTCCTTACCGCTGATACACTCGACTCCACTACCATATATCTGCTGCGCTATGCTTTTTAGGCCACCGCTCACACACTATGGCGAGAACGGGACCAGAGAAGGCATGGAGAACCATCAGTCACAGCTCCTCATCTACTCAAAACAATCGACCGGAATATAAGAGACAAGCTACTCTCATTCCACTCTCAGTGCACCAGCAAATCAAATGCTGCTCTGGCACTGTGGCTGGCCACAAGATAACACCAAACATTTTGCTTGTACTTTTCGATTTTCTAGTTTCAACCATTTTTAACCAAACGCTAATGTAAAAAGCTTTTTTCGAATAAATTTTACATTTTATTCAAAAAAAAAAAAAATTACAACATCTAACCCCACCAAATTTTATTTCATATTTTTCACCTTATTTATGTTTATTTTTTGTGCTCACATATTATTAATCATATTTAATATCAAATGAAATTAAAATAATTAAAAATTAAATTAATTTATATAATAAATTGAGATTTTGTTTTTATTTAATAAAATATATAAATTGTTTGCAAATAATAAAAACAAGAAATAAAAGATGATAGCTGATAGAAAAATATAGTAGAAAAGATGAGTCTTTTTTTGTGTGTCCAAATTAAATGAAACAAGTCTCTATTTATAGAGAATGAAAAATGATGAATTTTGGTATAAAAATTTTAAAATAAAATTTTTGGATTCTATAAGAATTGATTTCAAATAATTGGGTTGAATAAAAAATATATGCAATCTCACCATCCAATAGAAACACAACACATTTCTTTATCTAAATATTATCCTAATTTTAAAAAATTAACCAATAAAAACCTGCCACGTGGCAAGTATACCCCAAACTTTTGGTCTTCAACTCAGTTGTTTCCACCTCAGCTCTTTTATTTTTTTCAACTGACTATTGCATGACTTCAACTGTTGAATAATTTCACCATTGTAACTAGTCTTAGAGAACTTATGAAGAACACTCTTTATTGAAACTTTCTTTTTATTTCACTTCTTCAAGTTAATTACAAATGATGGGGGTGAGGAGGTACTTATAGCCTCCACGGTTGAAAGGACCGACCTTTTTTTGTTTTAATAATAAATATATAATTATAATATAATAAATAAACTACAACTAGTGGTCTCATATTCACTAGCCACCTAACCACAATCAAAACCAACAGCGGAATAACAATACCAATAAATATCCAATAATAACCAATATCATAACCAATAATTATAGTATCAACAATATCCAATAATCAAATAACAGGAAACATAGAACCAGCAACCTAGCAATGTTCTAATAACCCAACTCTAGCAACCTAGCAATGCCAGACAACATCAAACCGAGTCCCTAGAACATCCTCCTCTTCATTGCCTTGATTCCACGATCACACTTTGCCTTTACCTGCACCACAAACACATATTGCAATGCATAAGTATTTTATAAACACTCAGTAAGGCAATCCTCCCATCTACTGGACTATACACACAAGCAATAGAGTCATCTCTAACCATCAACAACAATCAACAAACAACAATAAACAAACCATGACTCTGCATCGACCGACACCAACATGCATCGACCGACACCAAATGGAGGTTGCGTCGACAGACGCAAGATCTGCATCGACCGATGCAAGGTTAACTTGCGTCGACCGATGCTCCCAATGCATCAACCGACGCATGCTCGACATAACACGAAAACCCTAGAGTTTACGCGCCGTCCTCGCATCTGCATCAACCGACGCACAAAGTGCATCGACCAATGCAATGCCGAGCATCGTTTTCCTCCGAAGCTTCTCGCCGGATCTTCGTTCCTACAACCACAAAACTCGATCCCAAGCAACAAGAAAGCTTCCTAACGTCCAGAACAACGATCTAACAAGTCTAACAACATACAACAAGCAAATTAGAGAGTTCTCTAGCTTAGATAAGCCATGGTCCTACAGTTACCTTTGCCAAGACGAATCTGAACCTAAACACAAGAAGAAAACGCTTCTAGGTAGCTCCTACAATGATCCCAGCTACAAATCACTACAGTAACAGCCTCAAATCTCCAGAAATCCCCAAGAACATCAAGAACACTTCTCTTTCTCTTTCGTTTATCTCAAAAGCGGCTAAACACGCCTAATGAGACAAAACACGAGTTAAAAGGTTTTCCTTTACCCAAAATGCAGCGTTTGACTTAAGTCAAAACGCAAGAATTCGACCTTGCATCGACCGATGCAACATCTGCATCAACCGATGCAACTCCCAAACCGGGATTTCGGTTCACGGATGTTACAATTCTCCCCCACCAATCTAGATTCATCCTCGAATCTCGAACAACCATCAGCCAAGGACTCCCGTGCAACCGTCTCCACGGCCCACACTCCTCCGACCGATTTACAGAAGGTCACCTCTAGGCGATAGACTCACGCTCCAGGCGTTATTTGCTCTCGACTTTTTGGACTTTCCTTTACTCATAGGCCTAAACCTTGAGTTTTCATTGGCTCCTCATCAGACCTAAGTCTGCATGCCAATGTTAGCTCCTCATCGGGCCTAAGCCCGCATGCCATAATATATATAAGGAAAAAAAAATCCAAAACTCATTTCTCGGGTTGCCACCCTACAGCGCGCCCCCGGATGGTCATCCAAAGTCGATATACTAACCATATTCCCAAGCCACAGAGTCTCTGAATATGGCAGTACTAAGAGAACCTAAGTCCTCCAAGAGCCACGAGCAAACAATTCTGAACACGTCTGAGTCCTATCCCTATCCAGGTTTCCTTCCCGTGGCTCGCGTAAAACATCTCAATGTCCTACCAACCACATATGCCCTCACTAGAATACCTCATGACCACACAAGGATTATATACATGCCACAAGGGCCGCCACAAAGGCCAAACAAAATGTCCTAAAGAGGACCGCCACCAAGGCCAAACAAAATGTCCAAAAGAGGACCGCCACAAGGCCAAACAAATGTGCTAAACAGGACCGCCACCAAGGCCAAACAAATCTCCTAAAAAGGACCGCCACCAAGGCCACACAAATGTCCTAAAAAGGACCGCAACCAAGGCCACACGTCCCGAAAGACCATCACAAAGACCATCTGTCCCGAAGGACCGTCTAAACAGGCACTCTGGCTAAACAGCCCGCCACAAAGGCCACGCAATTGGCTAAACAGCCCACCACAAATGCCACACAATGGCTAAACAGCCCGCCACAAAGGCCACACACGGCTAAACAGCCCGCCACAAAGGCCACACAATGTCTAAAAAGACCGCCACACACGGGCACACTGACTCGCAAGTCCGCCACTAAGGCCACACAAGCCCCTCTAAGGCTCTCCACCATTAAAATGGAAAAATTCTAACTCCCGTAAAACTTTCCATATTTAGCACTTTCCAATTTTGGAAACTTTCCACTTTTAGAAACTTCTGTTTCAGGAAACTTTCCTCCAAAACCCTGCCTCACTGAAACTTTGTACTCCAAGCACCACCTCATCTTGTTACTGAGTCGCACAACCAACCACCCTAAGCGACCGAGTAACAAGAGAGATGGGCTGGAATACTCCATTCCCGCTCCAGCCATAGATTACAGATGGGACCAGGCTAAACAAGCTCAAGTCGCGGCTTGCTTCTCATACCACTTCTTGAACCTTGCCTTTATCTTCGCCTCAGGCTCCCAAGTCTGATCTTCAACACCATCACAGTCCCGAAGGACTCTCATCAAAGGAATCTTTTTCTTCCGAAGTTCCTTGATCCTCCTCCCGAGAACCCTCACTGGTCTCGCCTCCAAAGTCATGTTAGGCTGAAGATCCTCCGGAATCTTAGCCAACACCTGCTCACCCTCACGAAGACACTTCCGCAACATAGACACATGGAAAACCTTATGGAATGCATGCATAACCTCAGGTAACTCCAGTCTATATGCCACTGGTCCAACCCACTCAATCATTCTAAACGGACCAATATACCTCGGACTCAACTTAGTCTCTGACAATGACCTGTTCGGACCCCGCAACATGGTCATCTTGAGGTACACTCTGTCTCCTACCTGAAACTCAAGATCTCTCCTCCTCCTATCATCATAACTCCTCTGCCTATCCTAAGCCTCTTTCATGTTCATCTTGAGAACCCAAATCTTCTCTGAGGTCTCCTGAACAAAACTAGCACTAAACATGCTCCTCTCCCCCACCTGAGTCCAGCATAACGGTGTACAACATGGTCTCCCATACAAAGCCTCATAAGGAGCCATCTTAATACTCGCCTGATAACTGTTGTTGTAAGCAAACTCTACCAGGTTCAGGTGATCTGTCTGATGGCCACCATAATCAACACACACATCCTCAGCAAATCCTACAGCATCTGGATCGTCCTCTCAGACTGTCCATCTGTCTGGGGATGATAAGCTGTACTCATATGCACCTTAGTGCCCATCTCTGCCTGAAATGCCTTCCAGAACACCAAAGTGAACTTAGAATCCCTGTCAGACACAATGCCTCTCTTAGGATCTCCTGTCTCAACTCCTCATTCTTGGGAACACAAACCCGACCGTGCACCAAGATAGTACCATTATCTGAGACCTGATACTATGAATCCACCTCCTTAGAGGCATTCACCAGCTCCAAATCCTTCTCCTGAGCCAACCGCACCCTACTCAGAAGATCTGCTTTATCTACTGCTTCCAAACCCAACGATTCCTGTAAAACAGCACACAATCTCAAAGCACTGATCTCTCCTACCAGAGACTCCATCTCCTGCTCCTGAGCTGAAGCTACCCTCTTCCAAATCAGAGCATCTACAACCGTGTTAGCCTTACCAGGGTGACAGGCTATCTCCAAATAATAATCTGCCACAAGCTCCATCCACCGCCTCTGTCTCAAATTCAGCTCAGGCTGAGTGAATATATACTTCAGGCTATTATGATCTGTAAACACCTGTACCTTTGCACCATAAAGATAAGATCTCCAAATCTTTAGAGCAAAAACTACAGCAGCCATCTCCAAATCATGAGTAGGATAGTTCCCTCATGCTTCTGCAACTGCCGCGAAGCATAGGCAATCACCTTTCCATGCTACATCAGCACACACCCCAAACCAACTCTAGATGCATCAGTATACACCACATAGGGTTCTCCCTGCTCAGGCAAAGCCAACACTAGCGTAGTAGTCAACATCTCCTTAAGGCTTTCAAAGCCCTCCTCACACTCCTATGACCAAACAAAAGGAACATCCTTCCCTGTCAACTTAGTCATAGGGCGTGCTCTACTTGCAAAACCCTGCACAAACCTCGTGTAGTAACCTGCCAACCCAAGGAAACTCCTGATCTCCGTGGCATTCTGCGGTCTAGGCCAATCCGTGATAGCCTGAATCTTCTCCGGATCCACAGAAACCCCCTCTGCAGAAACAATTTGACCCAGAAAACCCATCTCACGCTGCCAAAAACTACACTTGCTCAACTTGGCAAACAACTTCTGCTCCCGCAGCTTCTCCAGAACTGCCCTCAAATGAACTGTATGCTCCTCAGGACTCTTAGAATAAACCAGGATATCATGAAAATGATAACAGACACGTCTAGAAACTCCTGAAACACGCTGTTCATCAATCTCATAAACGATGTTGGCGCGTTAGTCAACCCGAAAGGCATCACCACAAACTCATAATGCCCATACCCTGAAAGTGGTCTTCCTCACATCTGCCTCATCTATCGGTATCTGATGATATCCCGATGCCAGATCTACCTTAGAGAACCAAGTAGCACCCCTCAACTGATCCAACAACTCATCAATCCTGGGAAGAGGGTACTTGTTCTTCACGGTGACCCGGTTCAAGCCCCGATAATCAATACACAACCTGAAACTCCCATCCTTCTTCTTGACAAACAACACCGGCGCTCCCCACGGTGATACACTAGGACGGATGAATCCCTTACTGAACAAATCCTCCAGCTGCTTCTTCAGCTCTGCCATCTCTGCTGGAGCCATTCTGTAAGGAGCCTTGGATAACGGTGTCGTCCCCGGTTCTAGTTCAATGGTAAAAGGATCCGACCGAGATGGTGGTAATCCCTACAAAGACTGAAACAGATCCTCAAACTCCTCCACTACCGGATACCGCTAACCGTAGATTTCCCCACTGACTCTGGCATAGATATAGTAACCAAATAAGCCTCACGGCTCTTCTCGATCATCTTCCCAGCCTGAATGGCTGAGATCACAAGACTCCCCGAAGTCGGTCTAATACCCTGAAAAACCAACTTCCCTCTTGGACGCTCAAACTCCATTCTACCCCGGTGGCAATCCAAATGCACCATATGCCGATGCAACCAATCCATCCCAGGAATAACATCATACAATTCCACTGGACTGATAAGCAAATCCGCTGGCCTCAACTCTCTTGCGATCTGAATATCAACCCCTTTAGCTCGTCCAATAACTCTCAAGAACTTGCCTCCCGCAACTCTGACAACTCCAGTACGCTCTCCGGGATCCCCTCTGATTTCCGCACTCTCTGCACACTCCGGAGTAATGAAGCTATGAGAAGCTCCAGAATCAAGCATAACATGGGACTTAAACCCGCCCACCAACAAGGTCCCTACATAAACCTCATGTGTTGAGAACCTAACACTTTATCACAGGAATAACATAAAATCTGAATCTACTAAAAATTCACAAAGCTTAAGTACCATAAATTATACATGTGATCTCCCCGGCACTGGTTCCACCGGTCTCTACAGTCGTGTAAACCCGGGCTGCACCTGCTGCAATGCTCCCACTGCTGCCGGCTGCAACTTGGGACAAAAAGGCCTGATGTGCCCTGTCTCCCTACAATGATAACATACCCGAGGCCCTGCCGTCGGAGCACTCCTCTTGGGACAACTAGCAACCTTGTGATCCTTGCTCCCACAACTGAAGCAACTCGCACCACTCGGCTTCTGCGTAGCCTCCCACCTCCTCTTGGTTCCCTGTGCAGGCCTAGCGCCCCTGCTAGAACAAACCTGCTGCTGAGCCTTACTAGGCTGAACTGTTGGAACTACCGCCACTGACTGTACCCGGATATCCTCGTCAATCTCTGCTGCAGTCTCAACCACCTCTGCACGCGTAGCATAACTCCGCCCACTACAGTGAACTCTCAAATCATCACGTAGAGCCTTCAAAAACCTCCTGATCGGAGCCTTTTCAGACTCCATAGCCCGACCCCCATAACATAGAAGTCGACTGAACTCCAAGTCCAGCTCCCGCACTTACCGTGTCCCCTGAGACAACTGATGGAACTGCACCTCCAACCGATCCAATGCCTCTCTAGGAAAATACTTGCGGTTGAACTCCAAGACGAAGTCAGCCCAAGTCATCTCCCGCTGCACTCTCCTAGTAGCCACTGATCTCCACCACAACTCAGCATCACCACTCAAATGGTAGACCCCTATGTCCACCCAAAACTCCTCAGGACATCTCAGAGTATGGAAGTTACGTTCCACACTCGTCCTCTCGTCCTCCACGCATCCGCAACAGTAGGATCTGTACCACCCGAAAACTTCTCAGTGAAAAGACCCCTCATCTCCTTGAGCATAGACAAATAACGTCCATGAACTCCCACATCTGCAGCCACTAGCTGCCGCTCCTCCGCCACCACTGGTGGCACTACCTGAGCTTGAGCCGGTTTCACTGGTGATAACTGCTCCAACACCTGCGCTAGCATAGCCGCAAAGTCTGCACCAGGGACTCCACCCGCTGGGACCCCCACACCCGGAACCCTAGCATCATCAGCCACTGGAGCATCAACACCGCCCCCTCCGGCCACACTCACGGAATCCCCCGGAACATCATGCGACTCGCCAACACCCTCAACTGTCACACTCTGGTCCTCGGCCTCACTAACCTCTGGGACTCTGCCCGTACCACGACCACATCCGCGTCCACGACCACGACCAGCAACAGTACCATCTCTAGCCATCTGCACTACCATGAACAGAAGACTAAGCAAACAATTTCTATTATAACACAGAAACATAAACTCACCGTGGAATCACACAGTCGGCTCGAAGAGGATGTTCTAGGACTCCATGCCACACACAATTGACTAACTCACATAATCAATCAAGACATGCAATCCCAAACATCACAACAGAGACCTAGCGAACCCAAACCTAGAATCGTAAGGGCTCTGATACCAAACTGAAAGGACCAACCTTTTTTTTTAATAATAAATATATAATTATAATATAATAAATAAAGTACAACTAGTGGTCCCATATCCACTAGCCGACTAACCACAATCACAACCAACAACGGAATAACAATACCAATAAATATCCAATAATAACCAATATCATAACCTATAATTATAACATCAACAATATCCAATAATCAAATAACATGAAACATAGAACCAGCAACCTAGCAATGTTCTAATGGCCCAACTCTAGCAACCTAGTAATGCCAGGCAACATCAAACCGAGTCTATTGAACATCGTCCTCTTCATTGCCTTGATTCCACGATCACACTTTGCCTTTACCTGCACCACAAACACATATTGCAATGCATGAGTATTTTATAAACACTCAGTAAGGCAATCCTCCCATCTACTGGGCTATACACACAAGCAATAGAGTCATCTCTAACCATCAACAACAATCAACAAACCAAGACTCTGCATCGACCGACACCAACATGCATCGACCGACACCAAATGGAGGTTGCGTCGACCGATGCAAGATCTGCGTCGACCGATGCAAGATCTACGTCGACCGATGCAAGGTTAACTTGTATCGACCGATGCTCCCAATGCATCGACTGACGCATACTCGACATAACACGAAAACCCTAGAGTTTACGCGCCGTCCTCGCATCTGCATCGACCGACGCACAAAGTGCATCGACCGATGCAATGCCGAGCATCGTTTTCCTCCGAAGCTTCTCACCGGATCTTTGTTCCTACAACCACAAAACTCGATCCCAAGCCACAAGAAAGCTTCCTAACGTCCAGAACAACGATCTAACAAGTCTAACAACACACAACAAGCAAATTAGAGAGTTCTCTAGCTTAGATAAGCCATGGTCCTGCACTTACCTTTGCCAAGACGAATCTGAACCTAAACACTAGAAGAAAACGCTTCTAGGAAGCTCCTACAACGATCCCACCTACAAATCTCTACAGGAACAGCCTCAAATCTCCAGGAATCCCCAAGAACACCAAGAACACTTCTTTTTCTCTTTCTTTTCTCTCAAAAGCGGCTAAACACGCCTAATGAGACAAAACACGAGTTTAAGGGTTTTCCTTTACCCAAAACGCATCGTTTGACTTAAGTCAAAACGCAGGAACTCGACCTTGCATCTACCGATGCAACATCTGTATCGACCGATGCAACTCCCAAACCGGGATTTCGGTTCACGGATGTTACAACGGTTAGTTTACAAAAGTTTCTAGATTATTTTACTATTATCTATATCACTCTACTAAAGTAACTATATTATCTAGATTTTATCTTACAAATATCTAGATTATCCTACATAAATATCTTAATATATCTATCTAATAGAATTCTCAAGAACACTTAAATGTGATGATGATTTTAACAATGCTTCTAGAGAAATCTAGCACTTAGGCTTAACTTTGGGTTTAGTAAACCCATAATTAAGTTTGACCCAAAATCAAGTTTAACTTCATTAGGTAAGCATATTATTTTGCTCCATTTTTTTTCAAGGTAAGCATCCTCCATTTGTGCTTGATATCTCCCTTGGATCACCAAAACGTCTCCATGACGTCTTACGCGTGAATCTACTCCACGTCCTCTTCGGTTATCTCTTTAACCGACTTATGCTTTATTTTTTCTATGAGGTAAGCATCCTCTTTTCTTGCTTGGTGACTCTCTTTGATCACCATCACGTCTCCTTGACGTATCATGCATTCCCTTGAACCTTTTTTTTGCTGAGTAGTCTTGCTCTGTTTTTCCAACAGGCAGCTTCTCCATGTTGACGTCTTCCTCACGAACTCAAAACCACTTTTTGCTAATTCGCCATGCTCTGTTTCTTCAAACAGCGGGTTCCCGTCTTGTTCAACTGAAGAAATTTTATGATTCTCAACTTCATCAAGTGATGCCTTCTTTCCATCCTTGTGATTTACCAAGACATTGTTGAACAAAGTTTCAGAGTTATCCTTCCACAACTGCATCTCCAATCCATTTTCTCCATTGCCTCTTGAGAAGATTTTCTATCTCCTTCATCCCTTTGCAGCCTTCTAGTTGAAGGTATTGTTGGTAAATGTTTGTGAAGGTTGACGGTACTCTCTTTTGTCACCACCATCTTTTCCTATTTGGTCTTCTTCTTCTTCATCTCACCCTTGATTTGTTGTCTCCATCTTTCTCTTCTTCTTGGAGCGGAATTCTTCTTATTTTAGTTTTGCTTGGATCAGGCTCAAAGACCAGCATAAGCTCTGATACCATATTATAGTATTAAGAAGAAGAAGAAACAGAGTAAGAGACTTTTGTCTCTATTCTTTTAGAGAACACAAGAATCGAAACTAAAACTTTTCTTTCTTTGAAATTTGTTATTTACATCAAGAAAAAATTGGTTTATATGGAAAACAAATAGACACAACATCACAATGACTTGTGTCTCTTCACACTTGTGCCTCTTCAATCAACTGACACAAACTGCAGAGCTAAGACTAAAGCGTTGCAACTGTTCACCGAACTCAATTATCGACCAACACCTGTAACACAAAAAGAGATGCGTAAGTATTATTACAAATACTTAGTGAGGTAATCCTCCAATATACTAGAGTACAAACACAAGTAATTAAGATATATACCAGGGCAATCAGGAAATGATTTGCACAACACCCTGTCTTTCACACTACTTTACAACTTCCCTCAACACTGCTCTGGTGTCGACCGACACCCTCCCTTGGTGTCGTTCAACATCGTCTCATCCTCCATCGCGAACATGACCTAGTGTCAATCGACATTAACCCATATGACCACATCTCTGTTGATCTCCCTTCTCGACAATCCAATCCACCAAGCCGTTCTCACAAGACCAACACACAAAACCAACAACCATTCAAGACCAGCAACCACAAAAAAATACAGAAAAATAAGAAATTAATCCGCACATCACAAAACAACGAAAACACAAAATCTAAACGCTCAGATAAGTCACGGTCCAACACACCTCGAAACAAAAAATATTGATTTGAGAAGACCGATGCGACACAACCAACAAAAACCTTAACATACGACAACAACATTCTTATGTCCTTCTCTTCTGCCTCACACACCAGTTCACACACAAAAACAAGCAAAGCTCTTCTCCTTTGATCTCTCACTTGACCTAAAAATCATTCGACACTGCCCCTTGATGTCGATTGACACCCACGAATTTTGGGTTCAGAGGGTTAAAATTCTCTTTCACTAACATAGAATCGTCCTCGAATATCACATAGAGCGTTATCTAAATATTTTTTTAAACAACCAAACATTAATTAGAACATTACTCCAAAATTGGTAGCCCAAACCGGAGGAAAAAAGTTTACAAAGGAAACACAAACAATAACATTCTAGAAGACCGAGCGAGGAAATACACCCTCAAATTGGATGACCGAGGGATCTTTGGCAGGGTGAAGAGCGGGAAGGAAACACGTAGCAAGAAAAAATCATCGAGATGGTTGGAAAATGCTGGCCAATCTTCAGGGACTTGCACTATCATGACTACTTCAGCACAATCTATCTCGAAGTTCTGATGAACAACACTTCTGGAAAGGATACTCTCTATGGCTCAAAGAAGTGCTTCTAATTCCAAATGAAGAGAGGAAGGACTTTGCCGAAGACATTTTGCTCCCAATAGTAAGTTATCCCATTACAACACCACCAACCCAAACGTGAATTAACATCTGTAGCTTTTTAAAAGCCATAGCTTTTGTATCTATGTTTTAATATAACGCTCAGATTTTATTTGGGTTTGAACATCATGAGTTATTTTACCATCTATTCGAAGTTGAGAGATTAAAACCCCACAAAATAATAAGGATCATTTACATGTTTTTGAAAAAAGGTGAGGGTTTTCTTTTTACATGTTTGCCGGATTTTAAATAAAACACTCGTTTTCAACTTCACCTTCCCCCTCTCCCCCCCCCCCCCCCCCAAAAAAAAAAATTGGAATAAGCAAGTAATCCTTGTTGATAGAAAGCCTTAAAACTGCATGATATGGTAATTATAAATTTACACGTGTCAACATAATTTATATTATATTGCCATAATTACCGTTACATTATAATCTTTAGTCAAAAAAATCACTTAGGAAGTATAATTGATGGATGCTATTGTTAGGTAATAAATCTATACTCAATATGTCTTTTTATTTATTATTGTTCAACGCTCAATGTGTATATAAACATGAATTCCCACAAGAAAACACTTCATAATGTTTTTTACCATATACAATCGATGACCGCCTCCTTATAAACATATCGGGTCTTCGTGGTAAAGGTCGGCCTCCCATCCATTTTTTATTTATTTACTAATTTTACGATGGTTTTTTGGTTTTAAATTGAGAATTCTGAGTTCTATACATTAACAAATTTTCATATATGGTTATTCTGAAAGTAGCTCGCACTTTTGAGAAGGGATCTTGAACATAATTTTAAATTATTTCGTTTTGAATATTCGTATATTTTGCATATGTTTGAAAATTCTGTGAAATGTATACTAAGCTTCTCAGATTTCATTATAAATTTCAGATCCAGTAACAAATGATTTAAGTAGACAGATAACTTATAAAAAATAACTATAGAAAGAGGCTTCTTTTAAATTGACTGTGATTTTAAAGAAAAAAAAAAGAGTTTTGATCCAATGCTTTGGTCAGATTTTTCAGTTTTTTGCGATCATTGGATATGGATACGGCTCCTATTTCAGCGTCAAATAAGACTTTGGTCACCCTGGATCTGTTTCCGTATGACAAGCCACATGATGATCCCGAAGATGCGTCAGACAATAAGCAAACCGAAGAAAACATAAACCTGGCGTCGTTGAGGTTTACGACGGATCAAGAACAAAGAGAGGAGGTGCACCACAATGTCTCAACAAAAACAACTCTCTACACCGATCCATGGACCATCAAGAAGGAATTGACCAAAAGCAGTATTGGCTATCTAAACTATCTTTATCTGAATGGAAGCATCGTGCGTAGCGACATTCTGAGATATCTCCCTATATCTGATCAAAGGGTAGTCGAAGAAGGCCCTGGATTAGCAGTCAACGTGTATGATGAAGACACTGATACTATGCACAAGCTGGTTCTTAAGAAATGGCCCAAGTGTCTAAGCTATATTCTTGGCAGTGCATGGCGTAGGGAATTCGTCGTGAGAAGAGAATTGAAGATAGGCGATGTGGTTGGAATATATTGGGATCCTTATGAGTCGAAGCTTTACTTTTGTGTGCTTTCTCGTTCACCCATAAAAGAGTTAATCTGACATTTACCCCTTTTATGTATAATCTATTGACAAAGGTGTTTTTATCGTTTTCAAAATAATAATAATTTGACCATTTACCCCTTTTATGTATTGCATTTATTTATTATAAGTTTTTGTTTGATATTTTCACTTAGAATCACTTCTGTTCATCATAACATTTGTGTATTAATTAATAATAAAAATGTTAACAAATGTTATGATGCTTGTTACTCTTTACTATAATTTTTCATAAATTATTTTATACTTATTATACATACAAAAACATTTACAAAGTTGCATCTGTTCATTATGACTTTTCATTTAATAATTTTTAACTTAAGGTTGGGTTTTTTTAACAAAATATTTTTTAGTATAAGTTTTCATTTTGACGGCTGTGTTTTTTTAACTAGCAATTATATATGTTTAATATTTATGTAACTTTAACCCTATTCATTATTTTTCCTTTTTTGAAATAATTTTTAGTTTTATTCTTAGCATATATTTTCAAACTATATTATTATTTTCAAATAATCTTATAATATATAACAATATAATTTAAAATTTAATATAACTTTTTTTGAAATACTTCCTCCGCGATATCACGGAAGTTTGAATCCTAGTCATAATAATAATAATATTAATAATCTACACAAATAAAAAGTAGGAGTTACCAGCTTCTAAGGCTGCCCACATATGATTTAAAACAACCAATTAGGATTAGCCACTTAATTATTTAATATTTTTGAAAAATATAATTGTTTAATATATTATTGAAATATTTTAGAAAAAGTGTGACATCCTGGTTTAAGGAATATGCGGAGAGGCTTAAAAGAATTGATTTGGCCACCTATGTCACCAAAGTGCACTTATCTTTTCGGTCAAGTGAAAGGAGCGTGTTTAGGCTGGAGTAGATTTAGGATGGATGACCTTCCAAGAAGTGACTGTCAGAACTGTGCGAGTGAAGACAAAACACAGGAAAAAATCATGTTGTAATTCCCCGACCGCCACCTCTCAGTGGGCCCCATGTCCACTCCCGGCACATGGGCTCAACTTTCTTAACGGATGTAACATCCACGAACCGGAATCTCGGTTTGGGAGGTGCATCGATCGATGCATAGTGCATCGGTCGATGCAAGGTTGGTTTTTGCGAACGAGTTTAAGTTAAACGTTGTGTTTTGGGTTAGGAAAAACCCTGAAATCGTGTATAAAAGGAGGAACTCGAGGGTTTGGCCGAATTGGGCCGTTTTTGAGAAAAAGAGAAGAGATGAAGAGGGTTTTAAGTGTTCTTGAGAGTTCTAGTCGATTTGTGGCTGTTCTTGTGGAGATCTGTAGCAGGGATAGTTGTAGGAGCATGCTAGGAGTGTAGATCTATCGTTTTAGGTTCATAAACTTCTTTGGCAAAGGTGAGTGCATGACCATGGCTTGTATAAGCTTGAGATTTCTCTGATTTGCTTGTTAAATTTATGTGTTTATCTGGCTTGTTAGAACATTGTTGAGTTGCAAGAGGCTTTGGGAAGCCTTTTTGTGGCATTGGATTGTGTTTTGGTGGTTTAGGGACAGAGATCCGACGAGGAGCTTCGGGGAAGATGATGCTCGGCATGTTCGTCGATCGATGCACTTTATGCGTCGGTTGATGCAATGCAAGGACGGCACAATTTGACCTAGGAGCATCGGTCTATGCCATGTGGAGGCGTCGACCGTTGCAATTAGGGATTTTTGTAAAATGTCGAGTATGCATCGGTCGATGCAGTGTTAGTGTCGGTCGATGCAGGTGAACCTTGTATCGGTCGATACAAGCTTGTGTCAGTCGATGCAATCCCATTTAGTGTTGGTCGATGCATGGTTTGGTGTCAGTCGATGCAATTGTTCTGGTTTGTTGTCTGTTTATTGATTGTTGTTTGATGGCTAGAGATATCTTAATTGCTTGTGTGTATAGTCCAGTAGATGGGAGAATTGCCTAACTGAGTGTTGTGGTGCAGGTAAAGGCAAAGTGTGATCGTGGAATCAAGGCGATGAAGAAGAAAATGTTCTAGTGGCTTCTGTAGGTTGCTAGAGTTGATTCGGTAGAAGATTGCTAGGTTGCTGGTTTTATGTTTTATGATTTGGTTGAATCACTACCATTGGTTATTGGTTATTGATCATTGGTAATTTTTGGTTATTCTGCTGTTTGGTTTGGTTGTGGTTCGGTGCCTAGTGGGTATGGGACCACTAGTTAATTATTATTATTTTAAAAAATGGGTCAGGTTGTTTTAGTTTGGTATTAGAGCTCTTACGGTTCTAGGTACGGGTTCACTGTATTTCTGTTGTTGATGTTTGGATTTGCATGCCTTTGATTGATTATGTGTGTATAATCAAGCATCCCATACTACTTAATTAACCAACCCAAACCACAACTCAACATTAAACCAGCAATAACATTAAGCACAGCGGAAACATACCAATAATACAAAACCAACAACATCATCAATACAATAACATTCCTAACCATTCTATCCGGAAACCTAACATAACACTAACCAAAGTTCCAACAACATAACCAACAAATCCAATAACACCCAAACGAGACCCTAGATCATCCTCCTCCTCATTGCCATGATTCCACGTCATAAACCTGCACACCACAAACAACAATTGAGATGCGTAAGTATTATCACAAATACTTAGTGAGGCAATCCTCCCATCTACTGGGCTATACACACAAGCAACTGAGATTCCAATGCTTAACAAATGACAACCAAACACAACAAACCAGGAAAAATCACGAAAACAAGCAACTTGGTGTCGACCAACACCAGAGAGGTGTCGATCGACACTGACCAAACACGGTGTCGACCGACACCTAACTGGTGTCGATCGACACTCCTTTCGCAAACGCGAATTGCACGAATCCAAACGACGAACCTCCGTTTCCAATCATCTCCAATCCGTTCCAACCTCACCCAAAACCTTCAGGAACCTATAAGAACCATAACACAACCACCACAAGCAAGAACAACACCACTAACACAACCAATCAAGCAAGAACAACACCACAAAGCACCACCAATCAAGCAAGAACAACAAAGGATTCTCAGGCTTAGATAAGCCATGGTCATGCACTCACCTTATCAACTGATTATAACAACCAATACAACCAGTTGAGACCCTCCTAACGTCTGAAACAGCCCAGAAACGCCCTACAACAAGCCACACAACCAAAAACGACTTATAACAAAACTGGACAGAAACATCAGAAAAGAACAGTCTCAAAGACGAAACCCTAAAATAAAAACCAACAGTTAACTATCAAATCGCTCCGGTGAAAAGCTACCCCTAGAGGTCACGAAGCGTCCCACAAAATTTCAGCACAATCAGGCACCACACGAGACCACGATCTCAGTTACAATCTCCGATGGTCCCAACTCGCGTCTGAGAAAACGTGTCTCACGAAACTGCCAATAACTCATCGAGTTTAAATCGAAATCTACTTCTGTAAAAAGGCGAATGACGATGAAAGACTTGGGAATAAACCTACCAAATTGCATTACCTTTGAGAACGATTTGATATGCCGAAACTGTTTCCTCCCAAACCCTAACGATTCTGATCTTTCTCCTTTAATCTCCTTCACACCACAATAGGCTCTCTCCTCTCTCTCTATCACTGAAAACGGTGACAAGACACCCTAAAACCCTTAATTTGTCGCTTCTCCACTTATAACACGATTTAGGGATTTTCTTTGAACCAAACCGAACCAAACAGCAATTAAAACGAACCGGACCGAACCAGAAAACATGGTGTCGATCGATACACCAAGGGTGTCGATCGACACCCACACCAAAACCTTAAAAATTGGTTCGCGGATGTTACAATTCTCCCCCACAAACAAGGATTCGTCCTCGAATCCCGCACAACCGTCCAACTGTCAAGGACCTCCGTGCCACCGTCAACATGGCCCGTACATCCCCGACCGGACTAAATACCGTCAGCCAAGGTTTCCCGTGCACTGTCGCAACAGCCCGCACACCTCCGACTGAACCATGAGGTCTCCCTCTAGCCAATATACTCACATCAAAAGACACTATTTGCTCACAACTCAGTGCTTCCCCCGTCCGTAGTCGCAACCAACGAATCATGCCGGCTCGCTATCAGGCCAACCGCCTTAAGCTACGGCATCCAGGAAGTCACTCACACACACACTCCCCCCGCTCTCAGGTCGCAACCTTCGAGTCATACCGGCTCACTGCCAGGCCACAGCCTACAGCTACGGTATCCAGGGAGTCTCAAAATCCCGCAAAACCGTCCAATGGTCAAGGACCTCCGTGCCACCGTCAACACGGCCCGCACGTCCCCGACCAGACTAAATACCGTCAGCCAAGGTTTCCCGTGCACTGTCGCAACAGCCCGCACACCTCCGACTGAACCACGAGGTCTCCCTCTAGTCAATATACTCACATCAAAGACACTATTTGCTCACAACTCAGTGCTTCCCCCGTCCGTGGTCGCAACCAACGAATCATGCCGGCTCGCTATCAGGCCAACCGCCTTAAGCTACGGCATCCAGGAAGTCACTCACACACACACTCCCCCCGCTCTCAGGTCGCAACCTTCGAGTCATACCGGCTCACTGCCGAGCCACGGCTCACAGCTACGGTATCCAGGGAGTCTCACATGCCCACTCCCCCCGCTCTCGGGTCGCAACCCTCGAGACATACCGGCTCACTGCCGAGCCACGGCTCACAGCTACGGTATCCAGGGAGTCTCAAAATCCCGCTCTAAGGTCGTCACCCTAAAGCGCGCTCACGGATCGTCATCCGAAGCAAACATACCACTCACACTCTCTGGCCACAAAGTCCATTGAGCTATCGGTATCACATGAGTTGGGCTCACACTATCCTGAGCAAATAAGTCCGATGTCAACGAGTATCTCCCGACTAGATGTACCTCAACACTTTCCATTTCCGGAAACTTCTATTTTTAGAAACTTTCCATTTATAGCAATCTTCTATTTATGGAAACTTTCCATTTATAGCAATCTTCTATTTATGGAAACTTTCCATTTATAGACTCCCGTGCTATTTCCTTTCCAGTGATTTTTCACAAGTCCCAAAACCAAAGACCTCCAACTTTTATTAGAACCTCAAATGCAATAATCGTTTACAACTCCAAATGAAAATACATAATGAAAGAAAGAATACATAAGCTAAAACTAAGCGCCGGAATGGACACCCGGTCCTCCCTTCGGCTGCGCTGCAACCTCCATCATCTGCCTCCTCTTAGGACAGAAAGGCCTGATATGCCCTTCCTCCCCGCAATGATAACACACTCGACGGTACTCCTTCGAATCACCTCCCCTGGCCCCGCTTGCCGACACGTGATCCATGCTCCCGCTCCCATAACCTCTCTGGCCACCTTGGTTCGCCACTGTCGTCTCTTCCCGCTTCCTTTTACGCCTTTGCTCTAACTGCCTATCGTTGTTTGGAATGCTCTGCTCCAATGTCTCCTCTGAACGAACCGCTGGACTGACCACCACTAACTGTGACCTTAAGTCATCCTCTATCCCAGCTGCAACCTCAACCAGCTCCGCCCTCGTGGCATAGCTCCTCACTCTGCACCGTGTCCTCAAATCATCTCGCAAAGCCAGCAAGAACCTCCGCACCTGAGCCGACTCTGGCTCCCAAGCCCGGCCTGTATACCCCACAAGCCGACTGAACTCTGCATCCAGTTCCCGCACTGTACGGTCCCCCTGAGTCAAACCCAAGAACCGTGCCTCCATACGATCAAGAGCCTCCTGAGGAAAATACTTGGAGTTAAACTCCCCCACAAAATCTCCCCAAGACATACCCCGCTGCACCTTCCGTGCTGTCACCGACCTCCACCACACACGAGCATCTCCTGACAAGTAAAACACTGCCAGATCCACCCTGTACCGGTCGGGACACCTAAGCGAAAGGAAAATATCCTCCATCCGCTCTCTCCACTCATCCGCTACACTCGGATCGGTACTTCCTGAGAAATACCCGGCTCCCACATGCCGCAGCTGCTCCATCATCCGCACATACTGTGCATCCACTACCTCGGCCCCCGGCTGCACACCTGCCTGCAAACCCGCCACAGGCTGCACCACTGGACCCTGCCCACCACCCACTGGCGGCACTACTGGACCCTGCCCACCAACCACTGGCGGCACTACTGGATCCTGCCCACCAACCACTGGCGGCACAACTGCTGGAAGTCGCTGCAAAACCTGAGCTAGCAAGTCCATCAAGACATCCTCCCTGCCTGGAGCACCTCCCACTGCAACCCCCACACCCGGGGCAACACCGTGACCGACACCGGGCCCATCCGCCCTGCCGTCACCCAAACCAGCCTGGTCTCCAGACACACTAGGATGAACCTGTGACTCCGCCACCTCCTCACTGGCCATGCTCTGGGCTACACTCACACTGGCCTCAGGAACCTGACCTCGTCCCCGACCCTGACCACGTCCACGCCCACGACCACGACCACGACCGCGAACAACAGCACCCTCTCTAGCCATCTGCACTACCCAGAACAGAAGGCTAAGCACACAATTCAAAAACCGCACATAGAGTACACATCTTACCGTGGAATCTCATTGAAGGCTCGAAGAGGATGATACTAGGACTCCATACCGCAAACAAATTGACTAACTACTCATAATCAATTCCATCACACAACATCATGCATCAAGCAAAAAGGAAAATAATTCACCCAATTAAATTCCTAACCGCTCTAACCATCCATTTAACCATCCTAGAACCGTAAAGGCTCTGATACCAAAATGAAACAACCCGACCCCTTTTTTTTTTTTAACAATTAAATACAATGTATAATCAAGCATCCCATACTACTTAATTAACCAACCCAAACCACAACTCAACATTAAACCAGCAATAACATTAAGCACAGCGGAAACATACCAATAATACAAAACCAACAACATCATCAATACAATAACATTCCTAACCATTCTATCCGGCAACCTAACATAACACTAACCAAGGTTCCAACAACATAACCAACAAATCCAATAACACCCAAACGAGACCCTAGATCATCCTCCTCCTCATTGCCATGATTCCACGTCACAAACCTGCACACCACAAACAACAATTGAGATGCGTAAGTATTATCACAAATACTTAGTGAGGCAATCCTCCCATCTACTGGGCTATACACACAAGTAACTGAGATTCCAATGCTTAACAAATGACAACCAAACACAACGAACCAGGAAAAATCACGAAAACAAGCAACTTGGTGTCGACCGACACCAGAGAGGTGTCGATCGACACTGACCAAACACGGTGTCTTGCTTGATACGCCCAAATTCGAGGATCACTCAGCAGGGTTAGAAAGGATAGAAACTCGCCAAGGTGCAAGGTGCAAAGAGGGAGACTTAATGGATTGAGGGGTCACAAAGCAGTTGCGACAGGCTGCTGATATTCCCAACTCCAATAGCTGTTAGATATGACATACTAGTCCAACAAGAGGAGGCTGTTGCTTGGATATTACACACCAAGAAACAAGGAAGTGTTCTAGACAAAAAAAACAAAGAGATAGACTCATAAAATGAAAAGGAAATTGATTGATTGATTTCTCAAATGAGATTACATGTGTTTATATAGAGATAAGTAACTTGGTAACAAAGCCAAGTATTGATTATTCTTGAAACTAAAAAACAATAAAGATACTAAGTTGAATGAAGACCCAATTCTTGGTGCATGTTTTTCTTACCAAGGTGAGTTGAACTCCATTTTCGTCACTCCTATTTGACCATAAAATAAAGTGATTATTTTGAGCTTTCTTGGACTTTTATTAGGCTCAAAATGGACTGGACTTGATAGACAACACCCCCAATAGAATTTCTCATGCTTTCTTTGGCCATAAGCTCTTGAATTGACCCATTAAATGTTTCCTTGATCTTCTCTCTCTCTTTGACTTCTTGATTTAATTTGCTGATGAGAAACAACATGGGTTGTATGATCTCTTTACCTTGGGCTTAGTAGAAACAGCTCCTGGCTGCCAAACATAATTCTGGAAGCTCCTAAACCAATTGGACCAAAAACTTTTCAGGTGAAGAACTAGATTGACCTCCATTGGCAAATGAAGTGTATCCTTGTATTCCGTGGGCCAGATCTTCTGTTCCTTAGCTTGTTGGAAACATAAGACATTCATTAACATCCTCCAAGTGATTTCGTGTCGATATTGTTGCTGAGTTGCTCTGTGTAACACGATCTTTAGCTCAGACGTGAAACTGGTACTGGGATAGATCCACTGACTTGAAATATATATATCTTTCACATATGAACAGATCTTAATGTGATTACAAATCTCCGTGGTTCTAGAGTGGATCAAGATTCCAGAAAAGTTTGGTTAATAGCTTGAATCCTTCTGACTTGGCCGGAATCCTCCGTTGAATGCTCGTAGGTCCAGATCGTGTAGCCATGAGTGCACCTGATTTGTAAAATAAATAACTCCTTCATACGAACTCTGATTGGACTGATTCCACTTCGAGATATGCTATAAATGAGGTAAGAATGTATTCCAAATAGTCATTTTGCTGGAAGAATTGATCTTCGACTTCGTTCATGTTGTACAAGACTCAAGAATCTTCTTGGATGATCTCATGATCATATCAGTTTGTTTTTATGCATGTTAGTCTTTGATCTTGGAAAAGCAGTGGTTAAAAGTGTTTGAGTTGTTGGTCGTTGGCGTTGTCGTGGTCGTAGCCGGGAAGGTTACTCAGGCCAGCGAGTATATGGTCCAAAGTTCCACAAGGAGGCACATCAGAGTGTCGCAAGCGTATCAAGAGAGACGAGAGTGGTTAGCCGGTGAGCGTACCGGGCGTGCTGGGAACCCAGGTATGGGATTGCAGTAGGTGGAGCCCAGGATCGAGATGATCGCTTGACAGATCTGTTGACGTACTGTTGGAGTGGTTACCGAGAACGGTACCAGTGCAGGCTCCAGTTGTGCCGCATGTAGCTGGTTGCAGCCGAGGATTGTGGATGTTGTGGAGTTTCCTTCATATCTTAGGAGGATGGAGCAGTTGTAGATGATCGGTACGAGATTCTTCTCAAGAGGTATCGAGCCTAAAGAGGCGGATAGATGGACAGATGCAGTTGAAGAAGATATTTTTCTGTTTGGTGGGTGATCAAATTGGATATTGGAACTCGAGTGGGCATGTATGACATTGAAATGTTATACTTGGACCACGGGAGGTACTTCTGGTCGAGATATGTTTATAGACGTTAAGGCTTGTTGCTCCTGAATGGATGGTGGTGATTCCTCTGGATACCGATAGCTCGAGGGGTTGTGGGCCCTGAGAGTGATAGAAGGGATGGTGTTCTCCCTGAGGGGATTAAAAGTTTCCCTGATACCGAGATCTCGAGGATGTGGTCCAAGAGTGAGACGGTATGACTCGAAGACGGTGGTCTGAGAGTGAGATCGGTATGGCTCGAAGGTTACGACCTAAGGGTAGATGAGTTGGGAGCAAGCAATGTCTAGGACGTGAGTATAAGCATAACGACTGAATGTAAACCTCGAGAGTTTGAGGGTGGTTTAATCTCGGGTTTTGGTTATGCTGGCTGGTAGGGCCAGGGTTGTGATGGTCGTTGGGGTCAGGATCGTGTGGCTGGTGGTGTTGGACTCTCAGGAAGGAGAGCTGTAGCAGGGTTGAGCCGAGCAGGGCACAAATGTTAGGTGCAGAAGTTTACGAGAAGCCTTCGAGGAGGGATGAACTAATCATGGCGAGGATGGTGGTTGAAATTCATTGGAGATTGACTGGGTTACTAGGTATAACGATTTGGTAAGCTTACTTGTGGGAAGTAGGTCAAGTGGCTTGAGTTGGTGGCTTGCAAAGCATTTGATGTGGTGAATTAGAAGATACAAACTTATGGTACTTGTTTGTTTTATTACGCTCATATTGATGATATGCTGTGGAGAATTCCCAAGCGAAAAAGCTATTTTTGGAATAAGCTATCTTGTGGAAGTTTTCCTAAGAGGTAAGTTACTAGAGGTTCTTGGACGGAGAAGAGGTGTAAATATTCAGGTGGAGGGGAGTTGATGCTGGCATACTTGATTATCACTCTAGTGGAGTTAAAGAAGCAAGCAGAGGGTTTGTTGAGCAACGGATTCGTCCATCCTAGTGTGTCACCGTGGGGAGCGCCCGTGTCGTTCGTTAAGAAGGACGAGACTTTTTGCTTGTGCATTGATTATAGGGGTCTGAACCAGATCACCGTGAAGAACAAGTACCCTCATCCAAGGATTGATGAGTTGTTGGATCAGTTGAGAGGTGCTACTTTGTTCTCCAAGATAGATCTGGCGTCAGGTTACCATCAGACCCCAATAGATGAGGCAGATGTGAGAAATACTGCATTCAGGACGAGGTATGGGCATTATGAGTTCGTGGTGATGCCTTTTGGGTTGACTAACGCGCCAGCAGTGTTTATGAGATTGATGAACAGGGTGTTTAAGGAATTTCTGGACATGTCTGTCATCGTTTTCATCGATGATATCCTAGTTTATTCCAAGAGTCCTCAGGAGCATTCAGTGCACTTTAGAGCGGTTTGGGAGAAGCTATGGCAGCAGAAGTTGTCTGCTAAGTTGAGCAAGTGCAGTTTCTGGCAGCAGAAGATGGGATTTATTGGTCATATTGTTTCTGCAGAGAGGGTTTCTGTAGATTCGGAGAAGATTCAGGCTATCAGAGATTGGCCTAGACCGCATAATGCCACGGAGTTCCGGAGTTTCCTTGGATTTGCAGGTTATCAGAGGATATTTGTGCAGGGCTTTGTGAGCAAGGCACATCCGATGACTAAGTTTACAGGGAAGGATGTTCCTTTTGTTTGGTCACATGAGTGCGAGGAGGGTTTTGCGAGCCTGAAGGAGATGCTGAATACTACACCAGTGTTGGCATTGCTAGAGCAGGGGGAGCCCTATGTGGTTTATACAGATGCATCCAGAGTTGCGTTGGTTGTGTGTTGATGCAGCATGGGAAGGTGATTGCCTACGCTTCACGGCAGTTGCGGAAGCATGAGGACAACTATCCTACTCATAATTTGGAGATGATTGTTGTAGTTTTTGCCCTGAAGATTTGGAGATCTCATCTTTATAGTGCAAAAGTGCATGTGTTTACAGATCATAAGAGCCTGAAGTATATATTCACTCAGTCCGAGCTGAATTTGAGGCAGAGGCGGTCGATGGAGCTAGTGGCAGATTATGATTTGGAGATAGCCTACCACCCTGGTAAGGCTAACTCTGTTGCAGATGCTCTAAGTCGAAAGCGGGTGGCTTTGGATCAGGAGTAGGATATGGAGACTTTAGTAAGAGAGATTAGTGCATTGAGGTTGTGTGTTATTTCTCAGGATTCGTTGGGTTTAGAGGCGGCTGACAGAGCAGATCTTCTGAGTAGGGTGCGGTTGGCTCAGTAGAAGGATGTGGGGCTGGTGAGTGCCTATAAGGATGTGGATTCAGAGTATCAGGTCTCAGCTAATGGTACCATATTGGTGCACGGGCGGACTTTTGTGCCCAAGAATGAGGAGTTGAGGCAGGAGATCCTGAGGGAGGCTCATGCAAGCATGTTCTCTATTCATCCATGATCGACTAAGATGTATCGTGACATCAAGAGGTACTACCACTGGATCGGGATGAAGAAAGATGTAGCTAGTTGGGTCGCGAGGTGCGATGTCTGCTAGCTAGTGAAGGCTGAGCATCAAGTTCCGGGTGGCTTGTTGAAGAATTTGCCCATTCCAGAGTGGAAATGGGATATGATCACGATAGATTTCGTGGTAGGATTGCCAGTGTCTTGGACTTTTGATGTGATTTGTGTCATTGTGGTGCGGTTAACTAAGTCGGCACATTTTCTAGCCATTAAAGAAGACTGATGGAGCAGCGGTCTTGGCTAAGAAGTATGTGAAGGAGATAGTAAGATTGCATGGGGTGCTAGCGAGTATTGTGTCTGATAAGGATTCCAAGTTCACTTCGGTGTTCTGGAGGGCATTTCAGGGAGAGATGGGCACTAAGGTGCATATGAGTACAACTTATCATCCCCAGACAGATGGGCAGTCAGAGAAGACGATCTAGACATTGGAGGATTTGCTAAAGATGTTTGTGTTGGATTTGGGTGGCCATTGGTCAGATCACCTGAATTTGGTAGAGTTTTCTGACAATAATAGTTACCAGGCGAGTATTGGAATGACTCCTTATGAGGCGTTGTATGGGAGGCTATGTCGAACACCGTTATGTTGGACTCAGGTGGTGGAGAGGAGCATATATGGTGCGAGTTTTGTTCAGGAGACCTCAGAGAAGAATCATGTTCTAAGGCTGAACATGAAGGAAGCTCAGGATCGACAGAGGAGTTATTCCGACAAAAGGAGGAGAGACCTTGAGTTTCAGGTGGAAGACAGAGTGTACCTCAAGATGAACATATTGCAGGGTCCGAACAGGTCATTGACAGAGACTAAGTTGAGTCCGAAGTATATGGGTCCATTCAGGGTGATTGAACGAGTGGAACCGATAGCATTTAGGCTGGAGTTGCCTGTTGTTATGTGCGCGTTCCACTAGTTTTTCCATGTGTCTATGTTGCAGAAGTATCTCCGCGAGGATGATCAGTTGTTGGCTAAGATTCTTGAGGATCTTCATCCCAACAAGACCTTGGAGGCGAGAGCGGTGAGGGTTCTCGAGAGGATAGTCAAGGAACTTCAGAAGAAGAAAATTCCTTTGATGAGAGTCCTATGAGACTATGATGGTATTGAAGAGCAGATTTGGGAGCCAAAGGCGAGGATGAAGGCAAGGTTTAAGAAGTGGTTTGAGAACCTGGCTGCGACCTGAGCTTGTCTAGCCTAGTCCCAGCTGTAGTCCGTGGCTGGAGCGAGAAGGGAGTATTCCAGCCCATCTCTTTTGTTACTTGGTTGATTAGGGGTGGTTGGTTGTGCGACTAAGTACCAAGATGAGCTGGTGTTCGGGATATGAATTTCCGCGAAGTTGAGTTAAAAGAGGAAAGTTTCTTAAAGTGGAAGTTTCTAAAAGTGAAAAGTTTCCAAAAGGGGAAAGTTCTAAAAATGGAAAGTTTTATGGGAGTTAGAATATTTTTAGTGGTTGTGAGCCTTGGAGGGGCTTGTATGGCCTTCGTAGTGGACTGTTGAGTCATTGTGTGCCCGTGTGTGATGGTCTTTTGAGATATTTTGTGGCCTTTGTGGCGGACTGTTTAGCCAATTGTGTGGCCTTTGTTGCTGGATGTTTAGCCAATGTTTCCTGTTTAGGCAGTCCTTCGGGATGTGTGGTCTTCGTGTCAGTCCTTCGGGACGTGTGGCCTGTTTAGGTAATCCTTCAGAATGAGTGGTCTTCGTGACGGTCCTTTAGGATGTATGGTCTTTGTGACGGTCTTTAGGAACTAGTGGTCTTCGTAACGGTCCTTAGGTACGAGTGGTCTTCGTGACGGTCTTTCGGGACAAGTGGTCTTTATGACTGTCCTGTTTAGGACATTTGTTTGGCATTTGTGGCAGTCCTGTTAAGGACATTTGTTTGGCCTTAGTGGAGGTCTGTTTAGACATTTTGGCCTTTGTGGCGGTCCTGTTTAGGACATTTGTTGGCCTTAGTGGCGGCCCTTGTGGCAATTTGATGATCCTTGTGTGGTTATGAGGTATTCCAGTGAGGGGATACGTGGTTGGTAGGACATTGTGTTGTTTTATGCGAGCCACGTGAAGGAAACCTGGTTAGGGATAGGACTCAGACGTGTCTAGAATTGTTTGCTCTAGTACTGCCATATTCTGAGACTTTGTGGCTTGAGAGTACGGTTGGTATATCGACTTCGGATGACGATCCAGGGGGCGCAATGTTGGGTGGCAACCCGATAGATGATTATTTGACTTCCTTATATATTATGGCATGCGGGCCTAGGCCCGATGAGGAGCCAATATTATGGCATACAGGTTTCAGCCTGATGAGGAGCCAATAGAAACTCAAGGTTGAGACCTATGAGTAAAGGAAAGTCCAAAAGTCGAGAGCAAATAATGTCTGGAACGTGAGTTTATCGCCTAGAGGTGACCTTCGTAGATTGGTCGTAGGAGTGCGGGCCGTGGAGATGGTTGCATGGGAGTCTTTAGCTAATGGTTGTTCAAGATTCGAGGACAAATCTATGTTGGTGGGGGAGAATTGTAACATCCGCGAACCAGAATCCCGGTTTGGGAGGTGCATCAGTTGATGTAAGGTCAGTTTTCACGAACGAGTTTATGTTAAACATTGCGTTTTGGATTAGGAAAAACTCTGAAATCGTGTATAAAAGGAGGAACTTGAGGGTTTGGCCGAGTTGGGCTGTTTTGAGAAAAAGAGAAGAGAGGAAGAGGTTTTTAAGTGTTCTTGAGAGTTCTTGGCAATTTGTGGCTGTTCCTGTGGAGATCTATAGCTGGGATCGTTGTAGGAGTGTGCTAGGAGTGTAGGTCTATCGGTTTAGGGTCAGAATCTTCTTTAGCAAAGGTGAGTGCATGACCATGGCTTATCTAAGCTTGAGATTTCTCTGATTTGCTTGTTTATGTGTTTATCTTGCTTGTTAGAACGTTGTTGAGTCGCAAGAGGCTTTGGGAAGCTTCTTTGTGGCATTGGATTGTGTTTTGAAGGTTTTGGGACGCAGATCCGGCGAGGAGCTTCGGGGAAGATGATGCTCGGCATGTGCGTCGATCGATGCACTTTGTGCATCGGTCGATGCAATGCGAGGACAGCGCAATTTGACCTAGGAGCGTCGGTCGATGCCATGTGGAGGCGTCGATCGATGCAATTAGGGATTTTCATGAATTGTCGAGCATGCATCAGTCGATGCAGTGTTAGTGTCGGTCAATGCAGGTGAACCTTGTATCGGTCGATGCAACCCCAGTTGGTGTCGGTCGTCGATGCATGATTTGGTGTCGATCGATGCAATTATCCTGTTTTGTTGTCTGTTTATTGATTCTTGTTTGATGGTTAGAGATATCTCAATTGCTTGTGTGTATAGACCAATAGATGGGAGGATTGCCTCACTGAGTGTTTATAAAATACTCACGCATCTCATATGTGTTATAATGCAGGTAAAGGCAACGTGTGATCGTGGAATCAAGGCGATGAAGAGGAGGATGTTCTAGTGGCTCATTGATGTGATGTCTGGCTTCTGTAGGTTACTAGAGTTAAGTCAGTAGAACATTGCTAGGTTGCTGGGTTTATGATTTATGATTTGGTTGAATCACTACCATTGGTTATTTATTTATTGGTTATTGGTTATTGATCATTGGTAACTTTTGGTTATTCCGCTGTTTGGATTGGTTGTGGTTAGGTGGCTAGTGGGTATGAGACCAATAGTTAATTATTATTAGTATTAAAAAAACGGGTCGGGTCGTATCAATGGACCTCACATCTTTACCGTCCCTACAAATCACCACATGATATTTCTTTATGATTTGTCCTCACTCGCACAGTTCCGACAATCACTTTCCAGAGGATCACCCATCCTGAGACTACTCCAGCATAACCATATTTAACCGTAGAGTTCTCTCAAGACACTTGACCGAAAAGATATTTACACTGATAAGCTCATTATTTTACCTATTTTAGCTATATTTTTAGTATGCATTTAGGATGAGTTTGATATGATTTCAAGGCTTTAATGTATATTATCAAGTATTTTAGGTTTCAAGAAGGTTTTACAGGTTTTATAGCAAAAAGGACCAAAAGGCAAGGAAAATACGTTTTAGGAAAGTTTCAGAGCTTTACAGTACGAGCAACTTTTGAAGAACTTATAGAACTCACATTTCGACGTACTTGGTGTCTATGGAAAGCTGAGAGAGTCATCTTTCTCGTCGAAGTGGAATCAAGGCGATCCATTTAACCATCCGGAAGTTATACATGAATTACCGATACGTACCTTAAACCGACCTAAGAAGAACCATCAAGCCCATAGGCTTTTATTTGAAGGCCTGACCACCGACCACCACGGAGGCCCAGTCCAAGTCTTCACCACCGTTCTAGAAGCTTCCTACGCCGCCCTTGCCATGCACTTATCAAGAGAAGATGTTTCTACTTTTACAAAACCCTAAACCTAGACATAAGCCTATAAATACTCTTCTAAGCCCTAGGGTTTAGGGTGTGCCCAAAAAAGTGTCTCAAAGGAGCCGACGACCAGAAGAACAGCCACGACCTGCAGACCTCTCTCTTCCCTCTCTTGATGCCTTGGAGATCACCAAACTCTTTCTATTCTATTTACTTTGTTCTTGTTTCTAAGGAAGAAGATCTTACACTTTGTTTGACAATCATTGAAGTAATATCTAAAATCCTTTTCTCTATTTATTCTTTTATGTTTATGAGTTTATTAAACCTTGCTTTGATGACTCCCTTAAACATGCTAGAGTAGTTTTCTAGTTGGGTTTAAAAGGATAAATCAAAGGGGGGAGATGATCTTAGTTTAGGTGGCAATTTTTAGGGTTTATTAGATTTAAATTCTGTTTATTCTATGCTTTAATTCTAAGTCTTTACTTAATGCTTTATGTTAGCCTCATGAACTACCTATGATCTAAAGTGTGTGTGCTTTGCCAAAAGCTTGGATGTGTGCTTGACCTAGCTTAGATATGTGGGGAGACATAGGAAGCACATACCTCTTACCTATGGAATTCCACGGATGTTAGTCGAACCTGTTTTAAATGCTTTGATCTATGCGTCGTAGCCTGCGACAGTTGAGTTACGGGGTGTAGTGATCTTAGGCGGTTAGCTTGAGAACTTTAAGTTAACAGTTTATTAGTGTTTCGTAGTCCGAGTTTTAGATAGACAAACTAACCCTTAACTTTCCTAGATAGATAGATCATTGAACCCTTGCGATTCCCTTGATGCCCAACGCTTGTTTCATTTATTTTGCTTGCTTTTACTTTTGTTTATTTGCTTGCTACAACCGTGACAACCACAAAACCCTATTTCTATTGAGTCCTAGCCTTACTTACTTCCGTTGGATTCGGTCGAACAACAACTCTCTCTCTGTGGGATCGATCCTTAAATACTACTACCGATTAGCTGTACACTTTCAGCAGTTGAGTGGTCTTTTAAGGTAAAAGATTTGAAGTGAAAAACCACACTCATCAAAGCTTTTTGGCGCCGTTTCCGGGGAGAGATTGTTGTTTACAAGAGTCTAGGAACTAGAGTAACGTCAAGGACACCTTAATTTTAATTTTTCTTTTTGTTTTTCACTGTTTCAGGAGACCTTGAGGATGAACCTCGACGCTCTCCCAGGAGATTTTGAGAATCTTACAATTGCACAACTCATGTCACGCTACCGAGCCACGGACGGAGACCCATCCGGTCCGCAAGGCCATTCGCTGCAAGGTACAAGCATTGGTCACTCTCGACCAAGCATTGTACCAACACTTAGACAACCTCGTCGAAGTGCTTTCACTCGACCACCTCAAGGCCGAGCACCTATGGGACCAGCTTACTGCCGAGCTGAACATTCCTACACGCCGTACCACACGGACGTACCATGCTTCGCGACGGACCAATAACTTGATCCGTAAGAAGTCATGAATGTCGATGTCAATGAAAACTTTTTCTATGACAATCGAAAACCAGTCACTTCAAGGAGCTCTCACACTGAACACAAGCTCATGAAGATGATAGAAGAACTTATATCAAGTCAAGAGGAGGCTGATAAAGTTTTTAATGCTAAGCTGGATAAGATGAGCATTGAGTTTGGAGCCAAACTCGAGACTATCACTAAGGACGTTACACGCTTGGAGGAACAAATCAATGCTGTCAACAATCAAGTCTTAAACAACACTGAGTATATTGGTGATGACCGAACAAAGATTATCAATATGGGTTACACCATTGACACCATCGAGAGCCGTTTAGAGTGGCAGGTAGAAGCCCTACCTAACAAATCCGGTGAGTGCAACAACTGGAGTGAGGATCAACTATATCAACCTGCTGATGCTGAAGAAGAATATAGAGCCTCATGTGATGATCCAACCGATCCTAACAAGTCCAAGGAGTGGACTAGAGAAAAATATTACCCAACCGATGAGGAAGAAGATTCTTTCAAGGAGAGAGCTATAGAATATGAAGATTTGCCAATGGAGAATGATGAGTCCTATGATCTATCATCTTCTAAAAAAGATGGAGAAGAAGAGCTCAAAGACTTCTACTGTTGCATGACATATCAGTTCCCTAATGAAGAAGGTACCGAAAATTTTAATTTTCGACAACACCAACATCAAGGAGAAGCTTTCTACCAAGGTAACCCTAGAACTCGACCATCTCCAACTCCATATGATGTTTTGGAAGATTGGGAACCTGTCCCAAGTCACCGTCCAAGTTGCTTTCAAAGACCTTATCCAAGGAGAGCCGCAACCAATTTAAACCGCTCACACCAATACCAAGATCCTTTCCGACTCCCACACCAAGTCTACCAAGACAATTTTCGTGAGTCTACTCAACAAAAAGCTGAAGAAGAGATGATATTGAACTTTATAAGTCGGATGACAAAAACTCTAGATGAGACTGTGAAGATGATAAATGGAAATCTCGACAAAATCCATTCTTATCTATCGGGAAGAATGGATGAATTTGCTGTTGAAGTTAGAAGAGTAGAGGAGGAAAATTTTGAAACTGCTGAAGCCTTGGAGAGGAAGCTCCTTTTTCTTGAAGAAGGAAAAGTTCAACAATCAAAGGAGATAAGGGAGAATGCTAAGGATGTTAGCGATTGCAACTTGAAGATTAAAGCCTTGGAGAGCCGTTGCTGCAACAATTCCAAAGCCATTCTTAACAAGACCCTTGACCTTTGCAACCATATGGAGAAGTATGAAGAGAGAGCTAAGAGAACCGAAACCAAAGTGGAAAAGATTTGTAAACAAGTTGATACCTTGGGAGACACTCTAACCGAAGAGTTCACTAGTTTTCTTGTTCCACTACTTGAGTCTAACATTGGAGCCAAGCAAGCTGCTATGGAAAAGAGGATCAAGTCTCTTGAGGAGAATCTAGAGAGCTCAATCTCGTGTGTTGCTGGACACAAGAAGCAAGAAGATCAATCCGACAAGGAGGGAGAAGAAGAAGAAAAGGAAATCCTACTCGAAAAAGAAAAACATTCTAAATTCCTTTTAGGAAAAGGAAAATTTTCTTTTACTTCAAGACAAGAAGATTTCATGGAGAACAAACCACAAGGTAGCCTTATTCATCCTCCACAACATCTCGACGTGAAGGAATCTGCTCAAGCCACCGAAGAACATCAAATTTTTTTTTTGAGAAATAAGCCACAAGTTCCGATGGAGACCAAGAACCTTACACCTGATTCGCAAGAGATTTCTCAAGGAGAAGAAGTTTCGGTCCTTACCAAGGATTGTTTTGCTGCAACAACTCTTGAAGCCTCACCACCACATGACATCACACATATAGGAGAAGAAGAATCAACACCCCATGTCGCTTGTAACACTATCACAACCTTCAAAGGAGTCCAACCTTTGCAAGAACTTGAAGAAGGGGAGATCTATGAAGAAGAAGATGAGCCATTCGAGGGAACACAGTTACAAGATCAACCACGTTGTCTCACCCTCTTGAACAACTGCTGGTACCCACGCACGATAAGTGATATCTTGTGTTTTTGTTGGGTTTTAAGCCTTGTTCTTGCATAGTTTTGTTGTATAATCTTGTCATTCGAGGTTGTTTTAGGAGCATTTGCATCTATTTTGTTATCTTTCAGGTTCTTGGAGTGATCTCTACACATTTGGAGCATTTGGGCTTGTTTTAATGCAAAGAAGCAAAGAAGAGTGGAGATGGAAAGGTGAAGGTGCGAAGACACACGCGGCCATCTCACTCGGTCAAGAGCTCCCCGATCAAAGCCACGCGACTTCCCCACCCGGCCAAAGCTCAACCGATGGAGTTCGAGTGTGGTAAGGTGCGAAGACACACGCGGCCAGCACACGCAGCCAAGCCATGGCCGATGGAGTTTAGATGACCAAGGCGCAAGGACACACGCGGCCACACCACCCGGCCAAGTCATGGCCGATGGAGCTTAAGTGGCTGAGGGCGCGAAGACACACGCGGCCAAACCTAGACCGATCGAAGACACGCGACAACACCACTCGCCCAAGCCATGGCCGATGGAGCCAGCACCTCACTTGTTTTATTCTTGAACCGGGTTTGACCCAGTTTGTTTTGGGTTGACCTAGGTTCTCTTCTACTTTACTATAAATACTCTAAACCTATTAGGAAGACTTATCTCTCGTATTATCTCTTATTAAGTAGCCACCTAGGGTTCTTAAGCTTTTCCATACTTGGTTTTGTTGAATCTTTGGTGGATTTTCCAGTTTGAATAGCAGTTTGTCCTTTAAATCTCTTAATCTACAAGCTTTTATTATGATTTCACAAAGACAAAACTCTTTCCTTTGTGTGATCATAATGATTAGTGAGTAGATCTTTTAAGAACTTTGGGCTTGGTAGATTAGGGAGATAGATGGTTGATCTTTGATGTCTAGGGCTTATTTTATGCATTTCCTATCTTGAGTTGTGATAATATTGCTAGATAGCCTTGATTAAGCTTAAATCTAGACTTTAGGATTTCCATGCCCACAAGGTGTTTGATGAAATTCTTGAACCAAACTTTTCAAGAGCTTTGCATTCCTAGCCAATGGAAATTGATGATTAGGGTGCTTAGTGGTATTTGAACTTGTTCTTAATGCATGTTTGTCTTGTGATTACCTTTGGAAATTGTTGATTATCACTTGATTAGCATAGGATCTCTATCATGGAAATGAATTGATTTGCATAAGTGTTCTAGCCATAGGATTGTTCTTGATTGTTACTTAGACATCTAGGATTGATTAGCTATCTCCCAAGTCAATTACCTTGCCCAAGGTTTTTTTGTTAATTCTTGATTTTCAGTATTATTGCTAGTTGTGTTCTATTGCCTTGAGTTTGCATTGTCTTGTTTACTTTGTTTGAATCATTTTGTTAGCTAAGACTGTGATAAAAGAACTTTTCCTTATTAAGAATAGATTAAGCATATTTGTGTATTCTTGGTGTGTTGGTTGATGCAAATTGTGGATTGATAATAATTGATACTAAAGTTACTACATCAATAAGCCTAAGAGATCTAGGCAATTTCAACCGAGCATTTGGGAGACTTCCCCAAGGTACCACTTTCACAAAAGCTTGTTCTATTTATCATATAAACCGATTCTTTCTTGAGAGTTGTGAGTCAAGGAAAGAGATGAAAGAGCTCTATGATCAAGCCTTACACTATCCACGGCCGTTCAACACACTACACAAAGTGGAGAGCCCTGGCCGATTCCTCATCACTTGTTCTATCAATGGAGTTACATTCGAAGATGCATTATGTGATTCTGGTTTATGTATCAACATCATGTCAACCGATGCTGCAAGGAAGATTGGCTTGAGACACCTACAACCCTCAGACATACGCATAGGACTCGCCAACTCCTCATTCACAATACCCGAAGGAATGGTGCGAGACATTCATGTGAGAGTTGGAATCTGCAATGTTCCAACCGATTTTCAAGTCATCAATGCTGAGAAAGGGAGGTTTACACCACTTATCCTTGGAGGAGCATTCATAGCCACAGCCGGAGCCGTCATGGACTGGCCTAACCGAAGAATGACTCTCACCAACATCAATGGAGATATTTTCTATGAAGCTAAACCATTCAACCCACCTACTCGAAGGTGTAGAGAAGAAGACTATGCAAGAGAGCCACCTGATGCCTTTGATGGAGGAAGATCCAAGAGAGCTTGTCTAAGGAAAACTCACTCTCCTAACCATGCTTGAGAAAGCAACCAAAGTCGAGCCAACGACGTTAAACAAGTGCGCTTCTTGGGAGGCAATCCAAGCTAGTAAGTTTTTATTTTTAGGATTTATTTTCTTTTACTATTGATATTTTTGCATTTTAGTTTCAGGTTTATAAAAAAAAAACACAAAAAAATAGAAAACAGAAAAGCCAAAAAAGAAGGAAGAAGAAGTACCCATGGATTGGCAATGCACCACATGACTAGTGGCAAGCACCACCTACTGACCGGCCATGTTCAATGTGACCGATGCAAGCCGAAAGCAACGGATCATCACAATCCTCATGTGATCGATGCCGATCCCCACTAGCCATACCAGCCATAGCCAATGCCATGTCCTGCACCGTGTACCACGTACCATGTACCATGTACCGCGTACCACCACCGTACCTGCTGCTTATGTCCGCGGCCATTCACCCGTATACCGCGAGACAACTCCGAACCACCACCATCCTCACCACCTATCATCACCATTCTTTTACTTAGGTATGCATTTGTTATTTTTATTTTCTCATCGTTATTGATGGTTTTAGGTTTTTGTTTCAAGGAGGATGCATTTAGAGGTTTATCAAATAGAATTCGAATGAACTTAGCCTAGTTCATACTCGATGTCAAGCAACCAAAGGATGTACACACGGTTAGTCACCACATTTTCATTCCACAGCCGACTTCTAGACAATTTTGGGCAACCATGATACGTCTAAGAATCAACACAAACACATTCCAACAAGGTGACATTGTTCTTAAACCCTACACTTTTCCTTATGATTTTTAATCCTCAACTCTTTCTTTTTTCCCACCGAGGACGGTGTGATTTAAGTCTGGGGGAAGGATGTTCCATCCTATACTAATGCTGCTTTCTATTCTGTTGACTTGAAACCTTTTTCTACTTTTTACATCAATAATTTTGATATATTATCGAGTCAAATTTTTTTTTATTGAGTCAAAACTAGTAGGGGATTATGATCTTATTCTAAAGGCTTATTTGATTTGGATTAACACTCTTATGACTCTTGATTATGCTTGACAACAGAACCAAATTTTGGAAAGACTGTGAGCCGACTCAACAATCCCCCAAGTCCCTATTCGATGGATATTCAGATGATCTAACGTTGTCTGTACTTTTTTATAGGACCTAAACCGGACTTAATTTTCAAGCCCAGGGAATTGGTATACATTGGACTAGATCTCTACATTCAAGCCACACAAGACATTGCACTTCTTCAAAAGTATGTTCCCCTCTCTCTTTCCTTCAATACTAAAAAAAAAAAGAAAAAAGAAAAAAAAAAGAGAATAAAAGATGAGATGATTTTGATAAGTTTAGAGAGGTAGGTAAATTACCTGTGACCTCATTATTCTACTCTTGATTCAAATGATCACACAAAGCTTGGAAGCGAGGGGTAGGTAAATTACAGATGACCCAATTATTCGCCTACACCTTTGATTAAAAAAAAAAAAGCAAAAAAGAAGAAGTGAGAAAAGGGAGAAGAAAGGAATCATATGAAGAAAGTCTTGGCTTGAAGAGAGTCTGCAAGCCATTGATCGATTTTCCCTTGGTAAGATTTCACTTTTTATTATTGCTTAATCAATGTAAAGAGATGACAATGGAGATTCTGGAAACTCTAAGAATTGTGGGATCAAGGAGAGTTGATGACTCTCATGGTGGATTACAAAATGAAGTTCCTAATGTCAAGGAGATGAAGAGTGCAAAGACAATATCCCCAAAGATAAGTGAATTCCCATTATTTTCAAAACCTCTTTTCCATGATTTAGTTTGATTATTTGCTTGAGGACAAGCAAAGACTAAGTCTGGGGGAGTTGATAACATCATTATTTTGCCCATTTTAGCTATAGTTTTAGTATGCATTTAGGATGAGTTTGATATGATTTCAAGGCTTTAATGTATATTATCAAGTATTTTAGGTTTCAAGAAGGTTTTACAGGTATTATAACAAAAAGGACCAAAAGGCAAGGAAAATACGTTTTAGGAAAGTTTCAGAGCTTTACAGTACGAGCAACGTTTGAAGAACTTCCAGAACTCACATTTCGACGTACTTGGTGTATATGGAAAGCTGAGAGAGTCATCTTTCTCCTCGAAGTGGAAGCAAGTAGATCCATCTAGCCAACCGGAAGTTATGCCCGAATTACGGAGACGTACCTTAAACCGACCTAAGAAGAACCATCAAGCCCATGGGCTTTTATTTGAAGGCCTGACCACCGACCATCACGGCGGCCCAGTCCAAGTCTTCACCACCGTTCTAGAAGCTTCCAACGCCGCCCTTGCCATGCACTTATCAAGAGAAGACGTTTCTACCCTTACAAAACCCTAAACCTATACAGAACCCTATAAATACTCTTCTAAGTCCTAGGGTTTAGGGTGTGCCCAAAAAAGTGCCTCAAAGGAGCCGACAACCAGAAGAACAGCCACGACCTGCAGACCTCTCTCTCGTCCCTCTCTTGAAGCCTTACACTACAAGAAAACATGGATTTACCGACTGCAAAAACAGTAACTATACAGTCGCTAACTACTCAGTCACGACTGCATGGCGACTGACATACGTAGTCGCTAAACAGTGCGTCGCTAAAAAAATCAGTCGCTAAAAAGTCGCTATGGAGCTACTAATTGGTGACTGTTAATTGGGGTCGCTCTTCCCTCGCCAAACAGTCGCTAAAGTTGCGACTGAATTGCAACGCTTTAGCGACTGATATGGTTACTAATTTGCGACTGTTTGAGTTCTGTTTTGTTTACGTTTTGGTGACTCTTTTGCGACTGTTTAATTATCATGTTTTTAAAAAAATTATGCTAAAAATGCATTATTTGATTTTGTAATACCAAAACTGATTAAGAAAACATGTACTAAAACATAACAAACATGAAATTAAACAACGACATAAGTACCATGTTTTTACAAAAGTTGCAAAAGGTCCAAAAAACATCTAAATATCCAAGAGTGTTGCAAATATTACATGAAGGAACCTAACTTTGAAAATAATCAGGGTTTGGGTCATTGGTTTGAGACTCAAGGAAGGCGACATAGTTCGGGTTGATCTTGAGGAAACTCACCAAGCGTGAGATCTCTGCTTGTTGCTCAGATGCAACCCGCAAAGCCTCAGCTGCAACCCGTGAAGCCTCTGCGTCACGCTGTGCTTGTAGAGCTGCTTGTTCCTCTATCTTGCGGTTAGCGTCTTCAAGCTGTTGTTGTAGGGTTGTGAAAGTAGAAGAGCTTCCAAGGTACTTCCGCTTCCCGTTGATGTAACTTCCTAGGCTTCCAACTCCAAAGTATGTTCCTCTATCATTGACGTAAGTAGACTCCATACACAAAACAGAGAGAAAGAGTTATTATAATTACTTAACAATGAAAAATTTAATAGCGTATTAGAAAGAAGCAAATTACCTGAAGAAAGAGTTCATCATCCTCCTCGTGAGATAGCTCTGATCGACGTGAAGTACCATCTGAAGACTCATCATTATCCTGAGCAGCCAACTTAGCTTCCCTTCTTTTCTTATATGCCTCATGAACTGCTTGCGCTTTCTTATCCACAAAAGTACCATCTTTTTTAGTATGAGTCCTGAGAAAAACTTCAGGAATAGTTGGCGGCCTTCCCAATTCTACTTCCTGGAATGTTAGACAATGAAAAGGTTAGGAACCAGTTGATGTCAAGTAATTAAACAATGAAAAGGTTATGATGTAACTCACCATCTCTTGTTCGATTTGTAAGTAAGACTTCGGCCCTGATACATGTTTGTGAGGGCCAAGACCATTACGGTCAAACATTCGAGCTGCTGAAGTGGTTGCACTCTTTGCCATGGCTTCTTCGGTGTCCCAATAGTCACACATTTCTTTCCAAAGAGTTCTCTCAATCCACCTCGGTTTCACTTCCTGTCGCTGAGCTGCTGCCTTGGAAACCATGTCTTTCATACGGTTTTGACAAATGCTATAGAACTTTGCTTGAACCACACCGGTTAGAGAGGGATCCCAGGTGTGTGTTTTCTACAAAAAAAGACTAGTGTTAGTGATAAAAAAAACCAAGACAAAAAGCTATAAATACAGAAATCAAATTGAAAGGAGTAGAAGTTTACCGCGAATTCCAAGAAGTAACCTTCTCTTCTTGAATTTGGAATACAACCCCAACTGTAAAATGGACCATCAAACTTGTTTGTAAACACTTTTGTAATCTCTCGGGTAAGTGATGACTTGTCATGTCCAAACCTTCAAACAAAAACAAATCAGTAGTCAAATTCTAATCAAACACAAACAAATCGATCAATCCAAGTAAACCGGCGTAAATGATTGATCAAAAATAAATTCTAATCCAAATTCTAGTCACAAACAAACACAATCAAATTCTAATCCAAAATTCAAAATTCTAATCCAAATTCTTACCAAGTGGTTCCACGCTCTAATGAGGGAGAGAGGACAGTGGTATACTTCTCACGGCCTGGTTGGACAAGCATGTCATGTAAAGAAGCGAGTACATCAGCTGGGAGATTGGCTTCTCTTGCACCATCATCCTCCGAATTAGCTTCTTCCTCATGTGAGTTTTGCGCTTGAGAACTGTGAAGCGATGCAGAAGCTGCTCGAGGTTGACCAGGTTGAGAAGGGGGTGGTCGATGAGACTGTCGAGGTAGAGGAGACTCTCGTGGTAGATTTGAGACTTGAGGAGACTGTCTATGACGATTCGAGACTGACGGTTGAGGAGACTCTCGAAGTTGACTAGAGAATTCTGGTGGATTCGTCGCGGAGGCCAGAGGTTGAGGAAAAGGACGCCTGGTTGGATCTTCGCCGGAAGGGGATGTTCCGGGAAAGGTCCTCGAGTGCTGGAACAGATTGGTTGGAGGTGGATAGTCTCGGTAAGAAGGTGTAGGTCTCGCTGGAGCCTGGAGGTTTGGGACAGGAGTTGCCTGAGAATCAGTCTCTGGAACTCGATGGTTCGCCGGCGTGAAGGTATACTGGGGAGGAAGATTGTCGGGTCTATGATTCGCCGTTTGTGAGGTTCCAGAGGTTCGATTAGAGGTGTTTCTTCTTCCTACGCCTCTTTTCTTTTGTCCAGCCATCAAGGGTTTACGGTTTCGTCGAGTGAGGGGAATTTAGATTTAGGGTTTGTGAGGTTTCGCCGTTTCGTCTCGAAGAAGAAGAAGAAGAAGAAGAAGAAGAAGAAGAAATGAGAAAAGATTAGGGTTTTCGTGTTTTGTCACAAAATTAATGGGTTTTCGATTTTTTGTCACGGCCCAAATTTTGTTAAGGCCCAAATTTATTAAAGCAGTCGCTAAATAGTAGCTCTTTAGTCGCAATCTTTTAGCGACTGTCAAACTGGTCTATAAATTAGTCGCAAATTGGCGACTACACTACGACAATATGCATCAGTCTCCAATTAGCGTCTACTAGGCGACTGATTTATTTTAGTAGGCATTCAGTAGCTAAACAATCGCAAATCAGTTGCTAAATTTAGCGACTATGTTTTTAGTCACAAATTGCAGTAACCAATTACATGTTTTCTTGAAGCCTTGGAGATCACCAAACTCTTTCTATTCTATTTACTTTGCTCTTGTTTCTAAGGAAGAAGATCTTACACTTTGTTTGACAATCATTGAAGTAATATCTAAAACCCTTTTCTCTATTTATTCTTTTATGTTTATGAGTTTATTAAACCGTGCTTTGATGACTCCCTTAAACTTGCTAGAGTAGTTTTCTAGTTGGGTTTAAAGGGATAAATCAAAGGGGGGAGATGATCTTAGTTTAGGTGGCAATTTTTAGGGTTTGTTAGATTTAAATTCTGTTTATTCTATGCTTTAATTCTAAGTCTTTACTTAATGCTTTAAGTTAGCCTCATGAACTAACTATGATCTAAAGTGTGTGTGCTTTGCCAAAAGCTTGCATGTGTGCTTGACCTAGCTTAGATGTGTGGGGAGACATAGGAAGCACATACCCCTTACCTATGGAATTCCACGGATGTTAGTCGAACATGTTTTAAATGCTTTGATCTATGCGTCGTAGCCTGCGACAGTTGAGTTACGGGGTGTAGTGATCTTAGACGGTTAGCTTGAGAACTTTAAGTTAACGATTTATTAGTGTTTCGTAGTCCGAGTTTTAGATAGACAAACTAACCCTAAACTTTCCTAGATAGATAGATCATTAAACCCCTACGATTCCCCTTGATGCCCAACACTTGTTTCATTTATTTTACTTGCTTTTACTTTCGTTTATTTGCTTGCAACAACCGTGACAACCACAAAACCCTATTTCTATTGAGTCCTAGCCTTACTTACTTCCGTTGGATTCGGTCGAACAACAACTCTCTCTCTGTGGGATCGATCCTTAAATACTACTACCGATTAGCTGTGCACTTTCAGCAGTTGTGTGGTCTTTTAAGGTAAAAGATTTGAAGTGAAAAACCACACACATCATACACTTTGTTGACATAGATGACCAAATCAATTATTGCAAACCTCTCCGCAAATCGAAGTGTCACAATTCACCCCCTACTAACAGATCGCAATGTCCTTGTTCCACACCAAGACCGTCACTCCCGACGGTGTGAGCCCACTCGACTGGGTTTGGCTCTGATACCACTTGTAATGCCCCGACCGCTACCTCTCACTGAGCCTCCTGTCCACTCCCGGCCATGGGCCCACCTTCCTTAATAGGCCTCACGTCCTCTCATTAGGCCCGTGAGCCCATCCATATCCGACGGTCGGTTTGCTACGTCTGGGAGGTTTTAAAGACTAGTTTACTGTTTCTACAAATCACCACATGATCTTTTTCTTTGTTTGTCCTCACTCACACAGTTCCGGCAATCACTTCCCGGAAGGTCACCCATTCTGAGACTACTCTAGCATAAGTACGCTTAATTGTGGAGTTCTCTTAGGACACTTAATCGAAAAGATAAGTGCACTTTGGTGACATAAGTGGCCAAAATCAATTCTTTTGGTATGACAACTATACCTTAACCGAAAAGACTATACCAAATATGAAGTACAAAGTGGAAGGAACATATCCTTTTTGGTATGACAACTGGTCGACTATGGGACGTTTACTCGACATAGCATGCCCGCGGGGGTGCATTGATATGGGGATCCCCATACATGCCACAGTTACAAAGGCTTTCGCCCACCAGCGCAGAAGGCACCGTGTCGACTCTCTCAACAATATTGAGAATGCTTTGGAAGAGGTCCGCTTTCAAGAACTGGTTGGAGCTGAGGATAAAGCTCTCTGGAAAGGTCAAGGAGGCTCATTTAAACCGGTTTTCAGCACTAAGGAGACCTGGGAGAGCTTGCAGGATCCGCAACCACGTCCACAGTGGTATAGAGGAGTCTGGTTTTCACTGGCCACTCCCAAATACTCACTCATGGTATGGCTAGCAGTCCTGAATAAGTTGTCAACAGGGGACCGAATGCAGTCTTGGAGTGAAAGTTTCAACTCGTCATGTGTACTCTGTTCTGCAGCATTGGAAACTCGTGACCACCTCTTTTTCTCCTACCCATTTTCTGCAGATATATGGACAGGCCTTACTCATAAACTCTGTCCACACAGATTCTTGACTTCCTGGGATGAAAATTTGTCCCTCCTTACCGCTGATACACTCGACTCCACTACCATATATCTGCTGCGCTATGCTTTTTAGGCCACTGCTCACACACTATGGCGAGAACGGAACCGGAGAAGGCATGGAGAACCATCAGTCACAGCTCCTCATCTACTCAAAACAATCGACCGGAATATAAGAGACAAGCTACTCTCATTCAACTCTCAGTGCACCAGCAAATCAAATGCTGCTCTGGCACTGTGGCTGGCCACAAGATAACACCAAACATTTTGCTTGTACTTTTCGATTTTCTAGTTTCAACCATTTTTAACCAAACGCTAATGTAAAAAGCTTTTTTCGAATAAATTTTACATTTTATTCAAAAAAAAAAAATTACAACATCTAACCCCACCAAAATTTATTTCATATTTTTCACCTTATTTATGTTTATTTTTTGTGCTCACATATTATTAATCATATTTAATATCAAATGAAATTAAAATAATTAAAAATTAAATTAATTTATATATTAAATTGAGATTTTGTTTTTATGTAATAAAATATATAAATTGTTTGCAAATAATAAAAACATGAAATAAAAGATGATAGCTGATAGAAAAAATATAGTAGAAAAGATGAGTTTTTTTTTGTGTGTCCAAATTAAATGAAACAAGTCTCTATTTATAGAGAATGAAAAAGATGAATTTTGGTATAACAATTTTAAAATAAAATTTTCGGATTCTATAAGATAATTGATTTCAAATAATTGGGTTGAATAAAAATTTATGCAATCTCACTATCCAATAGAAACACAACACATTTCTTTATCTAAATATTATCCTACAATTAAAAAAAAATAACCAATAAAAACCTGCCACGTGGCAAGTATACCCCAAACTTTTGGTCTTCAACTCAGTTGTTTCCACGTCAGCTCTTTTATTTTTTTTAACTGACTATTGCATGACTTCAACTGTTGAATAATTTCACCATTGTAACTAGTCTTAGAGAACTTATGAAGAACACTCTTTATTGAAACTTTCTTTTTATTTCACTTCTTTAAGTTAATTACAAATGATGGGGGTGAGGAGGTACTTATAGCTTCCACGGTTCAAAAGACCGACCTTTTTTTTTAATAATAAATTATATATTATAATATAATAAATAAACTACAACTAGTGGTCCCATATCCACTAGCCACCTAACCACAATCACAACCAACAGCGGAATAACAATACCAATAAAAATCCAATAATAACCAATATCATAACCAATAATTAGAACATCAACAATATCCAATAATCAAATAACAGGAAACATAGAACCAGCAACCTAGCAATGTTCTAATGACCCAACTCTAGCAACCTAGCAATGCCAGAAAACATCAAACCGAGTCCCTAGAACATCCTCCTCTTCATTGCCTTGATTCCACGATCACACTTTGCCTTTACCTGCACCACAAACACATATTGCAATGCATTAGTATTTTATAAACACTCCGTAAGGCAATCCTCCCATCTACTGGGCTATACACACAAGCAATAGAGTTATCTCTAACCATCAACAACAATCAACAAACAACAATAAACAAACCAGGACTCTGCATCAACCGACACCAACATGCATCGACCGACACCAAATGGAGGTTGCGTCGACCGACACAAGATCTGCGTCGACCGATGCAAGGTTAACTTGCATCGACCGATGCTCCCAATGCATCGACCAACGCATGCTCGACATAACACGAAAACCCTAGAGTTTACGCGCCGTCCTCGCATCTGCATCGACCGACGCACAAAGTGCATCGACCGATGCAATGCCGAGCATCGTTTTCCTCCGAAGCTTCTCGCTGGATCTTCGTTCCTACAACCACAAAACTCGATCCCAAGCAACAAGAAAACTTCCTAACGTCCAGAACAACGATCTAACAAGTCTAACAACACACAACAAGCAAATTAGAGAGTTCTCTAGCTTAGATAAGCCATGGTCCTGCACTTACCTTTGCCAAGACGAATCTGAACCTAAACACAAAAAGAAAACGCTTCTAGGAAGCTCCTACAACGATCCCAGCTACAAATCTCTACAGGAACAGCCTCAAATCTCCAGAAATCCCCAAAAACACCAAGAACACTTCTCTTTCTCTTTCGTTTCTCTCAAAAGCGGCTAAACATGCCTAATGAGACAAAACACGAGTTTAAAGTTTTTCCTTTACCTAAAATGCAGCGTTTGAGTTAAGTCAAAACGCAGGAACTCGACCTTGCATCGACTGATGCAACATCTGCATCGACTGATGCAACTCCCAAACCGGAATTTTGGTTCACGGATGTTACAATTCTCCCTCACCAATCTAGATTCGTCCTCGAATCTCGAACAACCATCAGCCAAGGACTCCTGTGCAACCTCTAGGCGATGGACTCACGCTCCAGGTGTTATTTTCTCTCGACTTTTTGGACTTTCCTTTACTCATAGGCCTAAACCTTGAGTTTTCATTGGCTCCTCATCAGATCTAAGTCTGCATGCCAATGTTGGCTCCTCATCGGGCCTAAACCCGCATGCCTTAATATATATAACGAAAAAAAATCCAAAACTCGTCTCTCGGGTTGCCACCCTACAGCGCGCCCCCGGATCGTCATCCAAAGTGGATATACCAACCATATTCCCAAGCCACAGAGTCTCTGAATATAGCAGTACTAGGAGAACCTAAGTCCTCCAAGAGCCGCGAGCAAACAATTTGGAACACGTCTGAGTCCTATCCCTATCCAGGTTTCCTTCCTGTGGCTCGTGTAAAACACATATTCCCTCACTGGAATACCTCATGACCACTAGAGGATCATATACATGCCACAAGGGCCGCCACAAAGGCTAAACAAAATGTCCTAAAGAGGACCGCCACCAAGGCCAAACAAAATGTCCTAAAGAGGACCGCCACCAAGGCCAAACAAAATGTCCTAAAGAGGACCGCCACCAAGGCCAAACAAATGTCATAAACAGGACCGTCACCAAGGCCAAACAAATGTCCTAAAAAGGACCGCCACCAAGGCCACACAAATGTCCTAAAAAGGACCGCCACCAAGGCCACACGTCCCGAAGGACTGTCACAAAGACCATCTGTCCCGAAGGACTGCCTAAATAGGCACTCTGGCTAAACAGCCCGCCACAAAGACCATGCAATTGGCTAAACAGCCCGTCACAAAGGCCACACAATGGCTAAACAGCCCGCCATAAAGGCCACACACGGCTAAACAGCCCGGAACAAAGGCCACACAATGTCTAAAAAGACCGCCACACACGAGCACACTGACTCGCAAGTCCGCCACTAAGGCCACACAAGCCACTCCAAGGCTCTCCACAGCTAAAATGGAAAAATTCTAACTCCCGTAAAACTTTCCATATTTAGCACTTTCCATTTTTGGAAACTTTCCACTTTTGGAAACTTCTGTTTCAGGAAACTTTCCTCCAAAACACTGCCTCACGGAAACTTTGTACTCCGAGCACCACCTCATCTTGTTACTGAGTCGCACAACCAACCATCCCAAGCGACCGAGTAACAAGAGAGATGGGCTGGAATACTCCATTCCCGCTCCAGCCACAGATTATAGATGGGACCAGGCTAAACAAGCTCAAGTCGCGGTTTGCTTCTCATACCACTTCTTTAACCTTGCCTTCATCTTCACCTCAGGCTCCCAGGTCTGATCCTCAACACCATCAAAGTCCCAAAGGACTCTTATCAAAGGAATCTTCTTCTTCCGAAGTTCCTTGATCCTCCTCCTGAGAACCCTCACTGGTCTCGCCTCCAAAGTCATGTTAGGCTGAAGATCCTCCGGAATCTTAGCCAACACCTGCTCACACTCACGAAGACACTTCCGCAACATAGACACATGGAAAACCTTATGGAATGTATGCATAACCTCAGGTAACTCCAGTCTATATGCCACTGGTCCAACCCGCTCAATCACTCTGAACGGACCAATATACCTCGGACTCAACTTAGTCTCTGACAATGACCTGTTCGGACCCCGCAACATGGCCATCTTGAGATGCACTCTGTCTCCTACCTGAAACTCATGATCTCTCCTCCTCCTATCAGCATAATTCCTCTGCCTATCATGAGCCTCCTTCATGTTCATCTTGAGAACCCGAATCTTCTCTGAGGTCTCCTAAACAAAACTAGCACCAAACATGCTCCTCTCCCCCACCTGAGTCCAGCATAACGGTGTACGACATGGTCTCCCATACAAAGCCTCATAAGGAGCCATCTTAATACTCGCATGATAACTGTTGTTGTAAGCAAACTCTACCAGGTTCAGGTGATCTGCCCAATGGCCACCCCAATCCAACACACACATCCTCAGCAAATCCTCCAGCGTCTGGATCGTCCTCTCAGACTGTCCATCTGTCTGGGGATGATAAGTTGTACTTATATGCACCTTAGTGCACATCTTTGCCTGAAATGCCTTCGAAACACCAAAGTGAACTTAGAATCCCTGTCAGACACAATGCTCGCTGGCACCCCATGCAACCTGACTATCTCTCTCACATACTTCTTAGCCAAGACCGATGCTCCATCAGTCTTCTTAATGGCCAGAAAATGTGCTGACTTAGTTAACCGATCCACAATGACCCAAATAGCATCAATGGTCCGTGACACTGGCAATCCTACCACAAAATCCATAGTGATCATATCCCACTTCCACTCAGGAATGGGTAAACTCTTCAGTAAACCGCCAAGAACCTGATGCTCAGCCTTCACTAGCTGACACACATCGTAACTCGAAACCCAACTAGCCACATCCTTCTTCATCCCGACCCAATGATAGTACCTCTTGAGATCACAGTACATCTTAGTCGCTCCTAGATGAATAGAAAACCTGCTCGCATGAGCCTCTCTCAGGATCTCCTGTCTCAACTCCTCATTCTTGGGCACACAAACCCGACCGTGCACCAAGATAGTACCATTATCTGAGACCTGATACTCTGAATCCACCTCCTTAGAGGCATTCACCAGCCCCAAATCCTTCTCCTGAGCCAACCGCACCCTACTCAAAAGATCTGCTCTATCTACTGCTTCCAAACCCAACGGTTCCTGTGAAGCATCACACAAGCTCAAAGCACTGATCTCTCCTACCACAGACTCCATCTGATGCTCCTGAGCCGAAGCTACCCTCTTCCGACTCAGAGCATCTGCAACCGTGTTAGCCTTACCAGGGTGATAGGCTATCTCCAAATCATAATATGCCACAAGCTCCATCCACCGCCTCTGTCTCAAATTCAGCTCAGGCTGAGTGAATATATACTTCAGGCTCTTATGATCTGTAAACACATGTACCTTTGCACCATAAAGATAAGATCTCCAAATCTTCAGGGCAAAAACTACAACAGCCATCTCCAAATCATGAGTAGGATAGTTGCCCTCATGCTTCGGCAACTGCCGCGAAGCATAGGCAATCACCTTCCCATGCTGCATCAGCACACACCCCAAACCAACTCTAGATGCATCAGTATACACCACATAGGGTTCTCCCTGCTCAGGGAAAGCCAACACTAGTGTAGTAGTCAACATCTCCTTAAGGCTTTCAAAGCCCTCCTCACACTCCTGTGACCAAACAAAAGGAACATCCTTCCCTGTCAACTTAGTCATAGGGCGTGCTCTACTTGCAAAACCCTGCACAAACCTCATGTAGTAACCTGCCAACCCAAGGAAACTCCTCACCTATGTGGCATTCTGCGGTCTAGGCCAATCCCTGATAGCCTGAATTTTCTCCGGATCCACAGAAACCCCCTTTGCAGAAACAATATGACCCAGAAAACCCATCTCATGCTGCCAAAAACTACACTTGCTCAACTTGGCAAACAACTTCTGCTCCCACAGCTTCTCCAGAACTGCCCTCAAATGAACTGTATGCTCCTCAGGACTCTAAGAATAAACCAGGATATCGTCGATGAAAATGATGACAGACACGTTCAGAAACTCCTGAAACACGCTGTTCATCAATCTCATAAACGCTGCTGGCGCGTTAGTCAACCCTAAAGGCATCACCACAAACTCATAATGCCCATACCTCGTCCTGAAAGCGGTCTTCCTCACATATGCCTCATCTATCGTTATCTGATGATATCCCGACGCTAGATCTACCTTAGAGAACCAAGTAGCACCCCTCAACTGATCCAACAACTCATCAATCCTGGGAAGAGGGTACTTGTTCTTCACAGTGACCCGGTTCAAGCCCCGATAATCAATGCACAACCTGAAACTCCCATCCTTCTTCTTGACAAACAACACTGGCGCTCCCGACGGTGATACACTAGGACGGATGAATCCCTTACTCAACAAATCCTCTAGCTGCTTCTTCAGCTCTGTCATCTCTGCTGGAGCCATTCTGTAAGGAGCCTTGGAAAACGGTGTCGTCCCCGGTTCCAGTTCAATGGTAAAAGGATCCGACTGAGATGGTGGTAATCCCTGCAAAGACTGAAACAGATCCTCAAACTCCTCCACTACCGGAATACCGCTAACCATAGACTTCCCCACTGACTCTGGCATAGATATAGTAACCAAATAAGCCTCACGGCCCTTCTCGATCATCTTCCCAGCCTGAATTGCTGAGATCACAAGACTCCCCGAAGTCGGTCTAATACCCTGAAAAACCAACTTCCCTCCTGGACGCTCAAACTCCACTCTACCCCGGTGGCAATCCAAATGCACCATATGCCGATGCAACCAATCCATCCCGAGAATAACATCATACAATTCCACTGGACTGATAAGCAAATCCGCTGGCCACGACTCTCCTGCGATCTGAATTTCAACCCCTCTAGCTCGTCCAATAACTCTCAAGAACTTGCCTCCCACAACTCTGACAACTCTAGTACGCTCTCCGGGATCTCCTCTGATTTCCGCACTCTCTGCACACTCCGGAGTAATGTAGCTATGAGAAGCTCCAGAATCAAACATAACATGGGACTTAAACCCGCCCACCAACAAGGACCCTACACAAACCTCATGTGTTGAGAACCTAGTACTTTATCACAGGAAAAACATAAAATCTGAACCTACTAAAAATTCACAAAGCTTAAGTACCAGAAATTATACCTGTGATCGCCCCGGCACTGGTTCCACCAGTCTCTACAGTCGTGTAAACCCGTGGCGCCTGCTCAATCCGTGCCACCTGCTGACCTCCAGGCTGCACCTGCTGCAACGCTGCCACTGCAGCCGGCTGCAACTTGGGATAAAAAGGCCTGATGTGCCCTGTCTCCCTACAATGATAACATACCCGAGGCCCTGCCGTCGGAGCACTCCTCTTGGGACAACTAGCAACCTTGTCATCCTTGCTCCCACAACTGAAGCAACTCGCACCACTCGGCTTCTGCGTAGCCTCCCACCTCATGTGGTTTCCTGTGCAGGCCTACCGCCCCTGCTAGAACCAACCTGCTGCTGAGCCTTACTAGGCTGAACTGCTGGAACTACCGCCACTGACAATGCCTGGATTTCCTCCTCAGTCTCTGCTGCAGTCTCAACCAGCTCTGCACACGTAGCATAACTCTGCCCTCTACAGTGAAATCTCAAATCATCACGTAGAGCCCTCAAAAACCTCCTGATCTGAGCCTCCTTAGACTCCATAGCCCGACCCCCATAACATAGAAGTCGACTGAACTCCAAGTCCAGCTCCCGCACTGACCGTGTCCCCTAAGACAACTGAAGGAACTGCACCTCCAACTGATCCAATGCCTCTCTAGGAAAATTCTTGCGGTTGAACTCCAAGACGAAGTCAGCCCAAGTCATCTCCCGCTGCACTCTCCTAGCAGCCACTGATCTCCACCACAACTCAGCATCACCACTCAAATGGTAGACCCCTATGTCCACCCAAAACTCCTCAGGACATCTCAGAGTATGGAAGTTACGTTCCACACTCGTCCTCCACGCATCCGCAACAGTAGGATCTGTACCACCCGAAAACTTCTCAGTGAAAAGACCCCTCATCTCCTTGAGCATAGACAAATAACGTCCAAGAAACTCCCACATCTGCAGCCACTAGCTGCCGCTCCTCCGCCACCACTGGTTGCACTACCTGAGCCTGAGCCGGTACCACTGGTGGTAACCGCTACAACACCTGTGCTAGCATAGCCGCAAAGTCTGCACTAGGGACTCCACCCGCTGGGACCCCCACACCCGGAACCCTAGCACCATCAGCCACTGGAGCATTAACACCGCCCCCTCCGGCCACACTCACGAAACCCCTGGAACATCATGCGACTCACCAACACCCTCAACTGTCGCACTCTGGTCCTCGGCCTCACTAACCTCTGGGACTCTGCCCCTACCACGACCACGACCAGCAACAGTACCATCTCTAGCCATCTGCACTACCATGAACAGAAGACTAAACAAACAATTTCTATTATAACACAGAAACATAAACTCACCGTGGAATCACACAGTCGGCTCGAAGAGGATGTTCTAGGACTCCATGTCACACACAATTGACTAACTCACATAATCAATCAAGACATGCCATCCCAAACATCACAACAGAAACCTAGCGAACCCAAACCTAGAACCGTAAGGGCTCTGATACCAAAATGAACGGACCGACCTTTTTTTTAATAAGAAATATTTAATTATATTATAATAAATAAACTACAACTAGTGGTCCCATATCCACTAGCCACCTAACCACAATCACAACCAACAGCGGAATAACAATACCAATAAATATCCAATAATAACCAATATCATAACCAATAATTATAACATCAACAATATCCAATAATCAAATAACATGAAACATAGAACCAGCAACCTAGCAATGTTCTAATGACCCAACTCTAGCAACCTAGCAATGCCAGACAACATCAAACCAAGTCCCTAGAACATCCTCCTCTTCATTGCTTTGATTCCACGATCACACTTTCCCTTTACCTGCACCACAAACACATATTGCAATGCATGAGTATTTTATAAACACTCAGTAAGGCAATCCTCCCATCTACTGGGCTATACACACAAGCAATAGAGTTATCTCTAACCATCAACAACAATCAACAAACAACAATAAACAAACCAGGACTCTGCATCGACCGACACCAACATGCATCGACCGACACCAAATGGAAGTTGCATCGACCGATGCAAGGTTAACTTGCATTGACCGATGCTCCCAATGCATCGACCGACGCATGCTCGTCATAACACAAAAACCCTAGAGTTTACGCGCCGTCCTCGCATCTGCATTGACCGACGCACAAAGTGCATCGACCGATGCAATGCCGAGCATCGTTTTCCTCCGAAGCTTCTTGCCGGATCTTCGTTCCTACAACCACAAAACTTGATCCCAAGCCACAAGAAAGCTTCCTAACGTCTAGAACAACGATCTAGCAAGTCTAACAACACACAACAAGCAAATTAGAGAGTTCTCTAGCTTAGATAAGCCATGGTCCTGCACTTACCTTTGCCAAGACGAATCTGAACCTTAACACAAGAAGAAAACGCTTCTAGGAAGCTCCTACAATGATCCCAGCTACAAATCTCTACAGGAACAGCCTCAAATCTCCAGAAATCCCCAAGAACACCAAGAACACTTCTCTTTCTCTTTCGTTTCTCTCAAAAGCGGCTAAACACGCCTAATGAGACCAAACACGAGTTTAAGGGTTTTCCTTTACCCAAAACGCAGCGTTTGACTTAAGTCAAAACGCAGGAACTCGACCTTGCATCCACCGATGCAACTCCCAAACCGGGATTTCGGTTCACGGATGTTACACCAGTTAGCTTACAAAAGTTTCCAGATTATTTTACTATTATCTATATCACTCTACTAAAGTTAACTATAATATCTAGATTTTATCTTACAAATATCTAGATTATCCTACATAAATATCTTAATATATCTATCTAATAGAATTCTCTAGAACACTTAAATGTGATGATGATTTTAAAAATGCTTCTAGAGAAATCTAGCACTTAGGCTTAACTTTGGGTTTAGTAAACCCATAATTAAGTTTGACCCAAAATCAAGTTTAACTTCAATAGGTAAGCATATTATTTTGCTCCATTTTTCTTCGAGGTAAGCATCCTCCATTTGTGCTTGATATCTCAATTGGATCACCAAAACGTCTCCATGACGTCTTACGCGTGAATCTACTCCACGTCCTCTTCGGTTATCTCTGTAACCGACTTATGCTTTATTTTTTTCTGTGAGGTAAGCATCCTCTTTTCTTGCTTGGTGACTCTCTTTGATCACCATCACGTCTCCTTGACGTATCATGCATTCCCTTGAACCTTTTTTTTGCTGAGTAGTCTTGCTCTGTTTTTCCAACAGGCAGCTTCTCCATGTTGACGTCTTCCTCACGAACTCAAAACCACTTTTTGCTAATTCGCCATGCTCTGTTTCTTCAAACAGCGGGTTCCCCGTCTTGTTCAACTGAAGAAATTTTATGATTCTCAACTTCATCAAGTGATGCCTTCTTTCCATCCTTGTGATTTACCAAGACATTGTTGAACAAAGTTTCAGAATTATCCTTCCACAATTGCATCTCCACATCCATTTTCTCCATTGCCTCTTCAGAAGATTTTCTATCTCCTTCATCCCTTTGCAGCCTTCTAGTTGAAGGTATTGTTGGTAATTGTTTGTGAAGGTTGACGGTACTCTCTTTTGTCACCACCATCTTTTCCTATTTGGTCTTCTTCTTCTTCATCTCACCCTTGATTTGTTGTCTCCATCTTTCTCTTCTTCTTGGAGCGGAATTCTTCTTATTTTAGTTTTGCTTGGATCAGGCTCAAAGACCAGCATAAGCTCTGATACCATATTATAGTATTGAGAAGAAGAAGAAACAGAGTAAGAGTCATTTGTCTCTATTCTTTTAGAGAAGACAAGAATCAAAACTAAAACTTTTCTTTCTTTGAAAATTGTTATTTACATCAATAAAAAATTGGTTTATATGGAAAACAAATAGACACAACAACACAATGAATTGTGTCTCTTCACACTTGTGCCTCTTCAATGAATTGACACAAACTGCATCGTCAAGACTAAAGCGTTGCAACTGTTTACCGAAATCAATTATCGACCAACACCTGTAACACAAAAAGAGATGCGTAAGTATTATCACAAATACTTAGTGAGGTAATCCTCCAATATACTAGACTACAAACACAAGTAATTAAGATATATACCAGGGCAATCAGGAAATGATTTGCACGAAACTGTCTATAAGTGTCGATCGACACCCTGTCCTTCATACTACTTTACAACTTCCCTCAACACTGCTCTGGTGTCGACAGACAACTTCCCTTGGTGTCGTTCAACATTGTCTCATCCTCCATTGCAAACATGACCTAGTGTCAATCAACATTAACCCATATGACCACATCTCTGTTGATCTTCCTTCTCGACAATCCAATCTACCAAGCCGTTCTCACAAGACCAACACACAAAACCAACAACCATTCAAGACCATCAACCACCAAAAAATACAGAAAAATAAGAAATTAATCCGCACATCACAAAACAATGAAAACAAAAAATCTAAACGCTCAGATAAGTCACGGTCCCACACACCTCGAAACAAAAAAAAAATATTGATTTGACAAGACCGATGCAACACAACCAAAAAAATTCCTAACATACCACAACAACATTCTTATGTCCTTCTCTTCTGCCTCACACACCAGTTCACACACCAAACCAAGCAAAGCTCTTCTCCTTTGATCTCTCACTTGATCTCACAAACCCAAACTCTTTCTCTCTTCTCTAAGGAATGAAAAAATACAACTGTCTGCCACACAACAGTTAGGGCGTCGACTTTTATGAAGAAACGTTTAAGGTTTTCCAAAAATCCGCTTAACCAGCCTGTTAAAAGCTAAACCGACCAGACCTAAAAATCAATCGACACTGCCCCTTGATGTTGATCGACACCCACCAATTTTGGGTTCAGAGGGTTAAAATTCTCTTTCACTAACATAGAATCATCCTCGAATATCACAAAGCAGTCCTCCGACAACCGTCACAACAGTTTGCCCCACTCCTGACCATCCGGCCAACAGAAACCGATCATGAGATCAATAATAATGAAGATTGAAAATATTATCATTGAATATTTTAAATAATGAAGATTTATTAGGGTTAATTACAAAAAAGCTTAATGAAATAAACCAATTTAATAATACATAGAACGTTATCTAAATATTTTTTAAACAACCAAACATTAATTAGAACATTACTCCAAATAGGTAGCCCAAACCGGAGGAAAAAAGTTTACAAAGGAAACTCAAAAATAACATTCTAGAAGACCGAGCGAGGCAATACACCCTCAAATTGGATGACCGAGGGATCTTCGGCAGGGTGAAGCGCGGGAAGGAAACACGTAGCAAGAAGAAATCATCGAGCTGGTTGGAAAACGCTGGCCAATCTTCAGGGACTTGCACTATCATGACTAATTCAGCACAATCCGTCTCGAAGTTCTGATGAACAACACTTCTGGAAAGGATACTCTCCATGGCCCAAAGAAGTGCTCTAATTCCAAATGAAGAGAAGAAGGACTTCGCCGAAGACATTTTGCTCCCAATAGTAAGGTTATCCTATTACAACACCACCAACCCAAACGTGAATTAACATCTGTAACTTTTTAAAAGCCATAGCTTTTGTATCTATGTTTTAATATAATGCTCAGATTTTATTTGGGTTTGAACATCATGAGTTATTTTACCATCTATTAGAAGTTGAGAGATTAAAACCCCACAAAATAATAAGGATCATTTACATGTTTTTGAAAAAGGTGAGGGTTTGCTTTTTACATGTTTGCCGGATTTTAAATAAAACACTCTATTTCAACTTCACCTTCCCCCCCCTCCAAAAAAAAAAAAAAAAAAAAAATTGGAAAAAGCAAGTAATCCTTGTTGATAGAAAGCCTTAAAACTGCATGATATGGTAATTATAAATTTACACGTGTCAAACATAATTTATATTATATTGCCATAATTACCGTTACATTATAATCTTTAGTCAAAAAAATCACTTAGGAAGTATAATTGATGGATGCTATTTTTAGGTAATGAATCTATACTCAATATGTCTTTTTATTTATTATTGTTCAACGCTCAATGTGTATATAAACATGAATTCCCACAAGAAAACACTTCAGAAGTTTTTTTACCATATACAATCGATGACCGCCTCCTTATAAACACATCGGGTCTTCGTGGTAAAGGTCGGCCTCTCATCCATTTTTTTATTTATTTACTAATTTTACGATGGTTTTTTGGTTTTAAATTGAGAATTCTGAGTTTTATATATTAACAAATTTTCATATATGGTTATTCTGAAAGTAGCTCGCACTTGTGAGAAGGGATCTTGAAAATAATTTTAAATTATTTCGTTTTGAATATTCGTATATTTTGAATATGTTTGAAAATTCTGTGAAATGTATACTAAACTTCTCAGATTTCATTATAAATTTCAGATCCAGTAACAAATGATTTAAGTAGACAGACAACTTATAAAAAAATAACTATAGAAAGAGGCTTCTTTTAAATTGACTGTGATTTTAAAGAAAAAAAAAAATGAGTTTTGATCCAATGCTTTGGTCAGGTTTTTCAGTTTTTTTGCGATCATTGGATATGGATATGGCTCCTATTTCAGCGTCAAATAAGACTTTGGTCACCCTGGATCTGTTTCTGTATGACAAGCCACATGATGATCCCGAAGATGCGTCAGACAATAAGCAAACCGAAGAAAACATAAACCTGGCGTCGTTGAGGTTTACGACGGATCAAGAACAAAGAGAGGAGGTGCGCCACAATGTCTCAACAAAAACAACTCTCTACACCGATCCATGGACCATCAAGAAGGAATTGACCAAAAGCAGTATTGGCTATCTAAACTATCTTTATCTGAATGGAAGCATCATTCGTAGCGACATTCTGAGATATCTCCCTATATCTGATCAAAGGGTAGTCGAAGAAGGCCCTGGATTAGCAGTCAACGTGTATGATGAAGACACTGATAATATGCACAAGCTGGTTCTTAAGAAATGGCCCAAGTGTCTAAGCTATATTCTCGGCAGTGCATGGCGTAGGGAATTCGTCGTGAGAAGAGATTTGAAGATAGGCGATGTGATTGGAATATATTGGGATCCTTATGAGTCGAAGCTTCACTTTTGTGTGCTTTCTCGTTCACCCATAAAAGAGTTAATCTGATCATTTACCCCTTTTATGTATAATCTATTGACAAAGGTGTTTTCATCGTTTTTCAAAATAATAATAATTTGACCGTTTACCCCAGTTATGTATTGTATTTATTTATTATAAGCTTTTGTTTGATATTTGCACTTAGAATCACTTCAGTTCATCATAACATTTGTGTATTAATTATTAATAAAAATGTTAACAAATGTTATGATGCTTATTACTCTTTACTATAATTTTTTATAAATTATTTTATACTTATTATACATAAAAAAAATTTACAAAGTCGCATATGTTCATTATGACTTTTCATTTAATAATTTTTCACTTAAGGTTGAGTTTTTTTGGCAAAGTATTTTTTAGTATAAGTTTTCATTTTGACGGCTGTGTTTTTTTAACTAGCAATTATATATGTTTATTATTTATGTAACTTTAACCCTATTCATTATTTTTCCTTTTTTGAAATAATTTTTAGTTTTATTCTTAGCATATATTTTCAAACTATATTATTATTTTCAAATAATTTTATAATATATAACAATATAATTTAAAATTTAAAATTTAATATAACTTTTTTTGAAATACTTCTTCCGCGATATCACGGAAGTTTGAATCCTAGTCAAAATAATAATAATATTAATAATCTACACACATAAAAAGTAGGAGTTACCATCTTCTAAGGCTGCCCACATAGGATTTAAAACAACCAATTAGGATTAGCCACTTTATTATTTAATATTTTTGAAAAATACAATAGTTTTATATATTATTGAAATATTTTAGAAAAAATACAATAGTTTTATACCCTGGTTTAAGGAATATACGGAGAGGCTTAAAATAATTGATTTAGCCACCTATATCATCAAAGTGCACTTATCTTTTCGATCTAGTGAGAGGAGCGTGTTTAAGCTGGAGTAGTTTTAGGATGGGTGACCTTCCGGGAAGTGATTGTCGGAACTGTGCGAGTGAAGACAAAACACAGGAAAAAATCATGTTGTAATGCCCCGACCGCCACCTCTCAGTGGGCCTCATGTCCACTCCTGGCCCATGGGCTCACCTTTCTTAATAGATGTAACATCCACGAACCGGAATCTCGGTTTGGGAGGTGCATCGATCAATGCATAGGGCATCGGTCGATGCAAGGTTGGTTTTCACGAACAAGTTTCAGTTAAACGTTGTGTTTTGGGTTAGGAAAAACCCTGAAATCGTGTATAAAAGGAGTAACTCGAGGGTTTGGCCGAGTTGGGCCGTTTTGAGAAAAAGAGAAGAGAGGAAGAGGTTTTTAAGTGTTCTTGAGAGTTCTTGACGATTTGTGGCTGTTTCTGTGGAGATCTGTTGTTGGGATAGTTGTAGGAGCATGCTAGGAGTGTAGATCTATCGTTTTAGGGTCAGAAACTTCTTTGGCAAAGGTGAGTGCATGACCATGGCTTGTCTAAGCTTGAGATTTCTCTGATTTGCTTGTTTATGTGTTTATATGGCTTGTTAGAACGTTGTTGAGTTACAAGAGGCTTTGGGAAGCTTTTTTGTGGTATTGGATTGTGTTTTGGTGGTTTAGGGACGGAGATCCGGCGAGGAGCTTCGGGGAACATAATGCTCGGCATGTTCGTCGATCGATGCACTTTGTGTGTCGGTTGATGCAATGCAAAGACGGTGCGATTTGACCTAGGAGCGTCGGTCGATGTCATATGGAGGCGTCGATCGTTGCAATTAGGGATTTTTGTAAAATGTCGAGCATGCATTGGTCGATGCAGTGTTAGTGTCAGTCGATGCAGGTGAACCTTGTATCGGTCGATACAAGCTTGTGTCTGTCGATGCAACCCCAGTTGGTGTCGGTCGATGCAATTGTCCTGGTTTGTTGACTGTTTATTGATTGTTGTTTGATGGCTAGAGATATTTTAATTGCTTGTGTGTATAGCCCAGTAGATGGGAGAATTGCCTCACTGAGTGTTGTGATGCAGGTAAAGGCAAAGTGTGATCGTGGAATCAAGGCGATGAAGAGGAGGATGTTCTAGTGGCTTTTGTAGGTTGCTAGAGTTGAGTTAGTAGAACATTAATAGGTTGCTGGTTTATGTTTTATTATTTGGTTGAATCACTACCATTGGTTATTTATTTATTGGTTATTGATCATTGGTAATTTTTGGTTATTCTTCTGTTTGGTTTGGTTGTGGTTAGGTAGCTAGTGGGTATGGGACCACTAGTTAATTATTATTATTATTTTTAAAAAATGGGTCAGGTTGTTTTAATTTGGTATTAGAGCTCTTACGGTTCTAGGTACGGGTTCACTGTATTTCTGTTGTTGATGTTTGGATTTGCATGCCTTTGATTGATTATGTGAGTTAGTTGATTGTGTGTGGCATGAAGTCCTAGAACATCCTCTTCGAGCCTTCAATGAGATTCCATGGTATGTTATGTTTCTTGTGTAGTTTTGGTTTGTGATACACCCAAATTCGAGGATCACTCAGCAGAATTAGAAAGGATAGAAACTCACCAAGGTGCAAGGTGCAACGAGGGAGACTTAATGGATTGAGGGGTCGCACAGCAGTTGCGGAAGGCTGTTGATATTACTAACTCCAATAGCTGTTAGATATGACACACTAGTCCAACAAGAGTAGGCTGTTGCTTGGATATTACACACCAAGAAACAAGGAAGTGTTCTAGACAAAGAACAAAGAGATAGACTCATAAAATGAAAAAGAAATTGATTGATTGATTTCTCAAATGAGATTACATGTATTTATATAGAGATAAGTAACTTGGTAACAAAGCTAAGTATTGATTATTCTTGAAACTATAAAATAATAAAGATACTAAGTTGAGTGAAGACCCAACTCTTGGTGCATGTTTCCCTTACCAAGGTGAGTTGAACTCCATTTTCGTCACTCCTCTTTGACCATAAAATAAAGTGATTATTTTGAGCTTTCTTGGACTTTTATTAGGCTCAAAATAGACTGGACTTGATAGACAACACCCCCAATAGAATTTCTCATGCTTTCTTTGGCCATAAGCTCTTGAATTGACCCATTAAGTGTTTCCTTAATATTCTCATTCTCTTTGACTCCTTGATCTAATTTGCTGATGAGAAACAACATGGGTTGTATGATCTTTTTACCTTGGGCTTAGTAGAAACAGCTCCTGGAATGCCAAACATAATTCTAGAAGCTCCTAAACCAATTGGACCAAAAACTTTTCAGGTGAAGAACTAGATTGACCTCCTTTGGAAAATGAAGTGTATCCTTGTATTCCGTGGGCCACATCTTCTGTTCCTTAGCTTGTTGGAAACATAAGACATTCATTAACATCCTCCAAGTGGTTTCGTGTCGATATTGTTGCTGAGTTGCTCTGTGTAACACGATCTTTAGCTCAGACGTGAAACTGGTACTAGGATAGATCCACTGACTTGAAATATCCATATCTTTCACATATGAACAGATCTTAATGTGATTACAAATACCCGTGGTTCTAGAGTGGATCAATATTCCAGAACAGTTTGGTTAATAGCTTGAATTCTTCTGACTTTGTCGGAATCCTCCGTTGAATGCTCGTAGGTCCAGATCGCGTAGCCATGAGTTCACCTGATTTGTAAATAAATAACTCCTTCATACGAACTCTGATTAGACTGATTCCACTTCAAGATATGCTCTAAATGAGGTAAGAATGTATTCCAAATAGTCGTTTGGCTGGAAGAATTGATCTTTGATTTCGTTCATGTTGTACAAGACTCAAGAATCTTCTTGGATGATCTCATGATCATATCAGTTTGTTTTTATGCTTGTTAGTCTCTGATCTTGGAAGAGCAGTGGTTAAAAGTGTTTGAGTTGTTGGTCGTGGGCGTTGTCGTGGTCGTAGCCAGGAAGGTTACTGAGGCCAGCGAGTATGTGGTCCAGAGTTCCACAAGGAGGCACGTCAGAGTGTCGCAAGCGTATCAAGAGAGACCAGAGGGGTTAGCCGGTGAGCATACCGGGCGTGCTAGGAACCCAGGTATGGGATTGTAGTAGGTGGAGCCCAGGGTCGAGATGATCGCTTGGTAGATCTATTGATGTGCTGTTGGAGTGGTTACCGAGAACGGTACCAGTGCAGGCTCCAGTTGTGCCTCATGTAGCGGGGTGCAGCTGAGGATTGTGGATGTTATGGAGTTTCCTTCATATCTTAGGAGGATGGAGCAATTGTAGATGATCGATACGAGATTCTTCTCGAGAGGTATCGAGCCTAGAGAGGCGGATAGGTTGAAAGATGCAGTTGAAGCAGATATTTTTCTATTTGGTGGGTGATCCAGTTGGATATTGGAACTTGAGTGGGCAGGTATGACATTGAAATGTTATACTTGGACCACGGGAGGTACTTTTGGTCGAGATATGTTTATAGATGTTAAGGCTTGTTGCTCCTGAATGGATGGTGGTGATTCTTCTAGATACAGATAGCTCGAGGGGCTGTGGGCCCTGAGAGTTGTAGAAGGGATGGTGTTCTCCCTGAGGGGATTAAAAGTTTCCCTGATACCGAGATCTCGAGGATGTGGTCCAAGAGTGAGATGGTATGACTCGAAGACGGTGGTCTGAGAGTGAGATCGGTATGGCTCGAAGGTTGCGACCTAAGGGTAGATGAGTTTGGAGCAAGCAATGTCTAGGATGTGAATATAAGCATAACGACTGAATGTAAACCTTGAGAGTTTGAGGGTGGTTCAATCTTCGGTTTTAATTGTGCTGGCTGGTAGGGCCAGGGTCGTGATGGTCGTTGCGCTCGAGGGGCTGGTGGTGTTGGAGTCTCAGAAGGAGGAGCTGTAGCAGGGTTGAGCCAAGCAGGGCACGAATGTTAGGTGCAGAAGTTTACGAGAAGCCTTCAAGGCGGGATAAACTAATCATGGCGAGGATGGTGGTTGAAATTCATTGGAGATGGACTGGATTACTAGGTATAACGATTTGGTAAGCTTACTCGTGGGAAGTAGGTCAAGTGGCTTGAGTTGATGGCTTGCAAAGCATTTGATTCGGTGAATCAGAATATGCGAACTTATGGTACTTATTTGTTTTATTACGCTCATATTGATGATATGATGTGGAGAATTGCCAGGCGAAAAAGCTATTTTTGGAATAAGCTATCTTGTGGAAGTTTTCCTAAGAGGTAAGTTACTAGAGGTTCTTGGACGGAGAAGAGGTGTAAATATTCAGGTGGCAGTCAGTTGATGCTGGCACTCTAATGGAGTTAAAGAAGCAAGCAGAGGGTTTGTTGAGAAAGGGATTCATCCATCCTAGTGTGTCACCGTGGGGAACGCCGATGTTGTTCATTAAGAAGAAGGACGAGAGCTTTTGCTTGTGCATTGATTATAGGGGTTTGAACCAGGTCACCTTGAAGAACAAGTACCCTCATCCAATGATTGATGAGTTGTTGGATAAGTTGAGAGGTGCTACTTGGTTCTCCAAGATAGATCTGGCGTCGGGTTACCATCAGACCCCAATAGATGAGGCAGATGTGAGAAAGACTGCATTCAGGACGAGGTATGGGCATTATGAGTTCGTGGTGATGCCTTTTGGGTTGACTAACGCGCCAGCAGCATTTATGAGATTGATGAACAGGGAGTTTAAGGAATTTATGGACGTGTCTGTCATCGTTTTCATCGATGATATCCTAGTTTATTCCAAGAGTCCTGAGGAGCATTCAGTGCACTTGAGAGCAGTTTTGGAGAAGCTATGGCAGCAGAAGTTGTTTGCTAAGTTGAGCAAGTGCAGTTTCTCGCAGCAGGAGATGGGATTTATTGGTCATATTGTTTATGCAGAGTTTCTGTAGATCCGGAGAAGATTCAGGCTATCAGAGATTGGCCTAGACCGCATAATGCCACGGAGTTCAGGAGTTTCCTTGGATTGGCAGGTTATCACAGGATATTTGTGCAGGGCTTTGCGGGTAAGGCACGTCCGATGACTAAGTTGACAGGGAAGGATGTTCCTTTTGTTTGGTCACAGGAGTGCGAGGAGGGTTTTGCAAGCCTGAAGGAGATGTTGAATACTACACCAGTGTTGGCATTGCCATAGCAAAGGAGCTCTATGTGGTTTATACAGATGCATCCAGAGTTGCTTTGGTTGTGTGTTGATGCAGCATGGGAAGGTGATTGCCTACGCTTCACGGCAGTGGCGGAAGCATGAGGACAACTATCCTACTCATAATTTGGAGATGGCAGTGGGGCTGGTGAATGCCTTTAAGGATGTTGATTCAGAGTATCAGGTCTAAGCTAATGGTACCATATTGTTGCACGGGTGGATTTGTGTGCCCAAGAATGAGGAGTTGAGGCAGGAGATCCTGAGGGAGGCTCATGCGAGCATGTTCTCTATTCATCCAGGATCGACTAAGATGTACCGTGACATCAAGAGGTATTACCACTGGGTCGGGATGAAGAAAGATGTAGCTAGTTGGGTCGCGAGGTGCGATGTCTGCCAGCTAGTGAAGGCTGAGCATCAAGTTCCGGGTGGCTTGTTGAAGAGTTTGCCCATTCCAGAGTGGAAATGGGATATGATCACGATGGATTTCGTGGTAGGATTGCTAGTGTCTTGGACTTTTGATGCGATTTGGGTCATTGTGGTCCGGTTGACTAAGTCGGCACATTTTCTGGCCATTAAAGAAGACTGATGGAGCAGCGGTCTTGGCTAAGAAGTATGTGAAGGAGATAGTCAGATTGCATGGGGTGCTAGCGAGTATTGTGTCTGATAAGGATTCCAAGTTCACTTCGATGTTCTGGAGGGCATTTTAGGCAGAGATGGGCACTAAGGTGCATATGAGTACAGCTTATCATCCCCAGACAGATGGGCAGTCAGAGAAGACGATCTAGACATTGGAGGATTTGCTGAGGATGTTTGTGTTGGATTTGGGTGGCCATTGGTCAGATCACCTGAGTTTGGTAGAGTTTGCTTTGAACAATAGTTACCAGGCGAGTATTGGAATGACTCCTTGTGAGGCGTTGTATTGGAGGCTATGTCGAACACCGTTATGCTGAACTCAGGTGGGGGAGAGGAGCATATATGGTGCGAGTTTTGTTCATGAGACCTTGGAGAAGATTCAAGTTCTGAGGCTGAACATGAAGGAAGTTCAGGATCGGCAGAGGAGTTATGCCGATAAGAGGAGGAGAGATCTTGAGTTTCAGGTGGAAGACAGAGTGTACCTCAAGATGGCTATGTTGCAGGGTCCAAACAGGTCATTGACAGAGACTAATTTGAGTCTGAAGTATATGGGTCCATTCAGGGTGATTGAGCGAGTGGGACCGGTAGCATATAGGCTGGAGTTGCCTGATGTTATGTGGGCATTCCACAAGTTTTTCCATGTGTCTATGTTGCAGAAGTATCTCCGCGAGGATGATCAGTTGTTGGCTAAGATTCCTGAGGATCTTCATCCCAACATTACCTTGGAGGCGAGAGCGGTGAGGGTTCTCGAGAGGAGAGTCAAGGAACTTCAGAAGAAGAAGATTCCTTTGAAGAGCAGATTTGGGAGCCAAAGGCGAGGATGAAGGCAAGGTTTAAGAAGTGGTTTGAGAACATGGCCGCGACTTGAGCTTGTCTAGCCTAGTCCCAGCTGTAGTCTGTGGCTGGAGCGAGAAGGGAATATTCCAGCCCATCTCTTTTGTTACTTGGTCGCTTAGGGGTGGTTGGTTGTGAGACTAAGTACCAAGATGAGGTGGTGTTTGGGATATGAATTTCTGCGAAGCTGAGTTAAAAGAGGAAGTTTCCAAGATGGGAAAGTTCTAAAAATGGAAAGTTTTATGGGAGCTAGACTATTTTTAGTGGTTGTGAGCCTTGGAGGGGCTTGTATGGCCTTTGTAGTGGACTGTTGAGTCATTGTGTGCCCGTGTGTGACGGTCTTTTGAGACATTTTGTGGCCTTTGTGGCGGACTGTTTAGCCAATTTTGTGGCCTTTGTTGCGGGATGTTTAGCCAATGTTTCCTGTTTAGGCGGTCCTTTGGGATGTGTGGGCTTCGTGACAGTCCTTCGGGACGTGTGACCTGTTTAGGTAATCCTTCGGAATGAGTGGTCTTTGTGACGGTCCTTTAGGATGTATGGTCTTTGTGACGGTCTTTCGGGACAAGTGGTCTTCGTAACGGTCCTTAGGGACGAGTGGTCTTCGTGACGGTCTTTCGGGACAAGTGGTCTTTATGACGGTCCTGTTTAGGACATTTGTTTGGCATTTGGCAGTCTTGTTAAGGACATTTGTTTGGCCTTGATGGAGGTCTGTTTAGACATTTTGGCCTTTGTGGCGGTCCTGTTTAGGACATTTGTTTGCCTTAGTGGCGGCCCTTGTGGCATGTTGATGATCCTTGTGTGGTCATGAGATATTCCAGTGAGGGGATATGTGGTTGGTAGGACATTGTGTTGTTTTCTTCGAGCCACGGGAAGAAAACATGGTTAGGGATAGGACTCAGACGTGTCTATAATTGTTTGCTCTAGGGACAGTGTAATGACCCTCACCAAGGGCAAAAATCCCAAAATAAAATTCAAGGAAATGACTCGGGAAAGACTTAAAAAGGAAGAAGATGTAAAACAAAGAAGAACGACCGGAGGAAGTCCGGGGAAATATTCGTGAGTCGGAGAATGGCCGAGCCAAGACTGAAGTGACCGGAGGGGCGATCGAGGCCTTAAGACCGATAAAAAATTAACGGTTTATGCGGAATTGGCATCCGCGGAAGAGTCGGGTAAGTACCAGGGAAGAATACCAAGACGTTCCAGAGATGTCCAGGTAATGTCTGAGAAAAGATCAAGATGACCGAGAAAAATCGAGAAGTTCGGGGATGGTCGAGAAAATTGTCCGAGAGGGCAAGAAAAGTTGTCCGAGAAATACCGAGAGACCGACAGTGTCCGAGAGACCGAGGGAACTGTCCCAAGAAATATTGAGAGAACCGATACTGTCCGGGAAATATCGAGAGGAGTGTCCGAGCGAGACCGAGGAATGCTTGGTTTTGACGAGAAACGTAGGACGGGAGAACAAGTTTTGCAGACACGCGGGAAATTTTTATTTCCTTAAAAATTCGATCAATCAAATTACATGCATTTTCATGCACTAATAAAACTAAGTTAGTGGGCTTAATGGCGATTAGCGATTGGAGAGTGCTAATCACGCTCCACATGCAAGCAAGGAGGGAGACACTTGTCACAATGCACTAAGGGAGAAGAGGAGGAGTTCGACTCTATAAATACAAGACTTGGGACTTCATTCCTCACTTTTTCTCATTTTCTCTCACACACCTAAAACACTAAAGCTTTTTCTCTCAAAGTCGAGAGAGATTGTCAAGAGAGGGAGATCGAGAAAGAGAGAGTTCATCGACGCTTGTGTCGAGAGAAAATCAAGAAGAGAGGGTTATTGTGCCGAGAGAGATCGCCGAAGAAAGATGAGAGAGTGATCGTCGAGAATTATCACTTTGTCGAGAGATTCTGTCGAAGAGTTCGTCGAGAATAGACAAGGATCATGTCGAAGAGATCGTTGAGAAGAACCGGTGATAGTGTCGAGAAAGAAAGATCGAGAGCAAGACGCATTTTGTGATCGAAGAAGGTCGAGAACGAGCCGAGAAAAGGAAGTGGTTGCGGATCGAAAGCGGACAAAGAAGCGGGAAGCTGTTCGACGTGAAGAGGGTGGATATTGTATGATCGAGTGGTGCGGTGAAGTCTGGTAATCATCGACGTTTGCGTAAGAGGTGAGTCTGCGGTAATGCATGTAGAATAGATGCATGTAGTTTCGGTTAAAAGTTGATGCATGCAAATATGGTAGGATTCAAGTTAGAATCACCATGTGAAGATGAACAAGATGCATGATAAGTAATTTGGACTCACTTACAATTTGGTTAAGAGGATTGCATGCACGATGAGACTTAGTGAATTTACTATCAATATTTCTTGCTTAAAATTGGTTGCATGCATGATTAAAATTGGCTAAGTTCATTTGAAAGTTTATTGCTTAAATTCATGTGAGGTTAACGTGAATGCATAAACGAATTTAATGGATTTAAAGGAGTAAATTGAATGAACTTGTGTGAGGAATTGGACTAAAGAGGATTTAAACGGTTAAATCGAATTGGTTGCATGCATAAATAAATAAACTTGTTGCATTAGTTGCTTAAGTTGATTAAATCGGTTGCATGCATGTAGATTAATCATAGGTTGCTTGAATTGTTATTCTTGTTACTTGATGATTAATGCATGTACTCTTGCTTGAAGTTTCTCGCTTATTTATGCTTGATTTTCTTGCTTGAGTTATTGTTGGTATTAGCGAGTCTCTTGAATTTGTTTCTCGAGTCTTAGCTAGAAGAGTGTGTCGATCTTCTGTTCCAAATACGGATGTCACGCGTGAGTTCTCGATGACCACTCGCACGGGACAGTGTCACGGCTAGCTAGCTACTAGCGTGACCGCTACATGACGATGTAGCGTACTTGTGGACTCATGCTGGCGACCTTTGTGGTCTCGGCATGGGAGACGTTGGGGGAACGGAACAGATTATCGAGGGCACTTAGGTGAAAGAGTCTAGGGTATTTCAAGCGCTCCTTGTTTTATTCTAGAGTTAAGGAAGTTGAACCGAGAGCGATTGAGACTCGAGATAGGAGAAAGTAGCTCAAGTATGAAGAGGCCAAGGATGTCGTACCAGGAGTTTCAAGCAAGAGAGCAGCCAGAGACGCGGCCAGTGACCTATCAACCTAGAGGCAGGCTGAGAGTGAGAGCCACTGCCCGGAAGATAGTTTACCCAAACCAAGTCCATATGCGGAACCAACCTTACTGTAAGCTGTGCGAGGGCATTGGACATTGGACAAGGAATTGTTAGAGGACGGAGCTGAGGTGCATGTGTGATCCAACGAACGTGGAGTGTGAGTGGTGCGGGATGCGAGGGCACTTTTCCTTTCGCTGCCCAAACCCTGATCTTATGAGATACAGGAGGCCGTGTGATACGTGTGGGATGCCGGGGCATTTGAACAATCATTGCTGGAGGACCAAACCACAACATCTGCCGATCCCAGAACGTGTTGTGTGTACCGAGTGTGGAGACGCGGAGCATTTTACTTACAACTGCCCATATCGAGCCGTGCAAGAGAGAATGACCTCATTCAGTCGACGTGTGGAGACGGGAGAGAACCCGATAGGACGAATTGATCGAGTGGAAGTGAACCCGCCGGATCAAGCTGGAACCTCAACGTCTGCTGCTTCTACCTCAACCGCATCTCCCGCTGAACCGCCACCTGATTAGCCAGCTAGGGAGTGTGTGTGCCCGTGCGAGGCGTGTACTAGGCTCAAGAACCAGTAGAACTTTGGGTAGTAAGGGAAATTCTTTTGGGGTTTATGTGTAAGGGTTGGATAGTATTCTTTTTGTTGTTACTAGACCTAACCATGTTGTGTTTGTCTAGGATCCGAACCCTTACGATTATCGGCTAGGTGGTGTAGAACCTTCGTATCTTGTGTAAAAGTACTTTGTGTTCTCTAGCCGTATTGCGGTGTTGTTTGTTGTGGTGATATTTAACTGCTTGCTAATCTTTGCTTGTTTGAATTACTTGCTTTGATTGTTGCTTGAGTTTTATAGTTTGCATAGTTAATTATTTGCATAATTAGCTTGCACGCAATCGATGAGGATTCACGTAAGTCACCACAAAGCGCGATCAGACAAAAGAGAAGAAGCTCAAGAAAGTTCAAGAGAGTTCAACCATGACAGAGCAGCCAGTTCGGGTTAAGAATTAAAAGAAGGAGGAGAGAAAAGGAGAAGAATGATGGAGAAGGATGAGACAAATTCAAAAAAAAATTGAAAGAACAAAAGAGCAGTGCGAATCAATCGACAGCGGCAAACAAATTAAAAAGGTCAAACCAAACATGACCAAGGAAGTGCAAAAAAAATAGTGCGTGGTCCGAGGAGTAGGACAAAGAGGATGAAAGAAGATAATGCATAAAAGAAGAAAATATTCTACGAATAGACAAAGAGGGTGCAAGAAAATAGACGGCATTGTAGAAGCATTAATATGCTAAAAGGCGAAAATTGGACAAGATTGGGTTTGATAAATTTCATAAGTATGGAAGTTGAAAAATAGTTTGGGAGAGAAGCTATATGAAGCCGAAGAAATCGAAAGAGGATAAAATCCTAAGGCGTGTAAGGATAAAGGGGTCGGAGGAACCGGAGAAGCAAAGTATTGTAGCTAACAAAGGAGAAAATACAAGTCATACGATGAGCATATCAGGATGTTGGAGTGAATCAAGCTGTAAATTGGAGGAGGAGAGAAGAGTCAGGAACAAGCTGAAGAAAGAGAAGCATTGAATCAAAGAGGTTAAGTATTGGATGAGTCATGGTGCAACGAGGCAAAAGCCTTAGTATTTGAAAATCGTAAAGATTATGAGGAGCCAAGTGAATACTGGAGATGAAGAAGCTTTCCAAAAACATCAGCAAATAGTGGTATAAGTATAAAGTGAGACCTTGGAGACGAAATAACCAAGGAAAGGAGGATTCTAATAAAGATATCGACGTGATGGTAATCACAAGGCAACGACACCTATTTCAAGGAGTATCGACATCACAAAGAGAGGAGGAAAAGGCAAGAGAATTCGGGGACGAATTCTTATAAGGGGGGGAGAATGTAATGACCCTCACCAAGGGCAAAAATCCCAAAATAAAAATTCAAGGAAATGACTCGGGAAAGACTTAAAAAGGAAGAAGATGTAAAACAAAGAAGATGTAAAACAAAGAAAAACGACCGGAGGAAATCTGGGGAAATATTCGTGAGTCGGAGAATGGCCGAGCCAAGACCGGAGTGACCGGAGGGGCGATCGAGGCCTTAAGACCGATCAAAAATTAACGGTTTATGCGGAAACGGCATCCGCGAAAGAGTTGGGTAAGTACCAGGGAAGAATATCAAGACGTTCTAGAGATGTCCAGGTAATGTCTGAGATAAGATCAAGATGACCGAGAAAAATTGAGAAGTCCGGGGATGGTCGAGAAAATTGTCTGAGAGGTCGGGAAAAGTTGTCCGAGAAATACCGAGAGACCGACAGTGTCCGAGAGACCGAGGGAACTGTCCCAAGAAATATCGAGAGAACCGATACTGTCCGGGAAATATCGAGAGGAGTGTCCGAGCGAGACCGAGGAATGCCTGGTTTTGACGAGAAACGTCGGACGGGAGAACAAGTTTTGCGGACACGCGGGAAATTTTTATTTCCTTAAAAATTCGACCAATCAAATTACATGCATTTTCATGCACTAATAAAACTAAGTTAGTGGGCCTAATGGCGATTAGCGATTGGAGAGTGCTAATCACGCTCCACATGCAAGCAAGGAGGGAGACACTTGTCACAACGCACTAAGGGAGAAGAGGAGGAGTTTGACTCTTTAAATACAAGACTTGGGACTTCATTCCTTACTTTTTCTCATTTTCTCTCAAACACCTATAACACTAAAGCTTTTTCTCTCAAAGTCGAGAGAGATTGTCAAGAGAGAGAGATCGCGAGAGAGAGAGAGAGTTCATCAAAGCTTGTGTCGAGAGAAAATCAAGAAGAGAGGGTTATTGTGCCGAGAGAGATCGCCGAAGAAAGACGAGAGAGTGATCGTCGAGAATTATCACTTTGTCGTGAGATTCTATCAAAGAGTTTGTCGAGAATAGACAAGGATCGTGTCGAAGAGATCGTCGAGAAGAACCGGTGATAGTGTCGAGAAAGAAAGATCGAGAGCGAGACGTATTTTGCGATCGAAGAAGGTCGAGAACGAGCCGAGAAAAGGAAGTGGTTATGGATCGAAAGCGGACGAAGAAGCGGGAAGCTGTTCAACGTGAAGAGGGTGGATATTGTCTGATCGAGTGGTGTGGGGAAGTCCGGTAATCATCGACGTTTGCGTAAGAGGTGAGTCTGCGGTAATGCATGTAGAGTAGATGCATGTAGTTTCGGGTAAAAGATGATGCATGCAAATATGGTAGGATTCAAGTTAGAATCACCATGTGAAGATGAACAAGATGCATGATAAGTAATTTGGACTCACTTAAAATTTGGTTAAGAGGATTGCATGTACGATGAGACTTAGGGGGTGGTATTGGAAAGTGGATTGTGAGAATATTTAATTGAATAGAATTGAATTTTTAGGGATGGTAAAAGATTCTCAAATCTTTCTTTATCATTCCACAGATTATATTTGATAATATTTTAATGGAAAGAATAGAATTCTATTAGAATTTAAACAGAAATAAAAAGATATTGCCCTCAGCTTCGTGACCTTTCTCTCTCTCCTTATGGCCGCCATCTTCTTCTTCACTATCCTAATTATCGATCCCATCCACCATTACCAGAGTTGTAACATCCACGAACCAGAATCCCGGTTTGGGAGATGCATCAGTTGATGTAAGGTCGGTTTTCCCGAACAAGTTTATGTTAAACAATGCGTTTTGGATTAGGAAAAACCCTGAAATCGTGTATAAAAGGAGGAACTCGAGGGTTTGGCCGAGTTGGGCCGTTTTTGAGAAAAAGAGAAGAGAAGAGGCTTTGGGAAGCTTCTTTGTGGCATTGGATTGTGTTTTGGTGGTTTAGGGACGGAGATCCGGCGAGGAGCTTCGGGGAAGATGATGCTCGGCATGTGCGTAGGTCGATGCAATGTGAGGACAGCGCAATTTGACCTAAGAGCGTCGGTCGATGCCATGTGGAGGCGTCGATCGATGGAATTAGGGATTTTCGTGAATTGTCAAACATGCATCAGTTAATGCAGTGTTAGTGTCGGTCGATGCAGGTGAACTTTGTATCGGTCGATGCAACCCTAGTTGCTGTCGGTCGTCGATGCATGATTTGGTATCGATCAATGCAATTATCCTGGTTTGTGGTCTGTTTATTAATTATTGTTTGATGGTTAGAGATATCTCAATTGCTTATGTGTATAGCCCAGTAGATGGGAGGATTGCCTCACTGAGTGTTTATAAAATACGCACGCATCTCATATGTGTTGTGGTGCAGGTAAAGGCAAAGTGTGATCGTGGAATCAAGGCGATGAATAGGAGTATGTTCTAGTGGCTCATTGATGTGATGTCTGGCTTCTGTAGGTTTCTAGAGTTGAGTCAGTAGAACATTGCTAGGTTGCTAGTTTTATGTTTTATGATTTGGTTGAATAACTACCATTGATTATTTATTTATTGGTTATTGGTTATTGATCATTGGTAACTTTTGGTTATTCCGCTGTATGGTTTGGTTGTGGTTAGGTGGCTAGTTGGTATGAGACCAATAGTTAATTATTATTAGTATTAAAAAAACGGGTCGGGTCCTTTCAATGGACCTCACATCTTTTCACTAGACTCGTGAGCCTATTCATATCCGACGGTCGGTTTGCTACATCCGGAAGGCGTTAAAGACTTGTTTACCGTTCCTACAAATCACCACATGATATTTCTCTATGTTTTGTCCTCACTCGCACAGTTCCAATAATCACTTTCCAGAGGGTCACCCATCCTGAGACTACTCCAGTATAAGCACGATTAACTGTAGTGTTCTCTCAGGACACTTGACCGAAAAGATAAGTGCATTTTGATGACATAAGTAGTCAAAATCAATTCTTTTAAATCTTTCTGCAAATCGAGGTATCACAAAAGGGAAAAAAAAATTAATCTATGAAAATAAAATAAAATATGTACAACATCTCATATCAGCTAAAACAATTTTAGACCATAGTTCAGAACCATTATAAATAAGATTAATATGCTTCCAAATATGAATGAACATGATAACTTGATTTATCAAGCATCCCAATTTAAAATTTTTATTGGGTTTAATCCGATGTTTTGTTTGAGTAAATATTATAATATATATTTTTATTAAGTTTATAATATTATAAATATTGAAACTGTTAAAATTTTTTAGCTTTTATAAAGTTTAAAAATATAGTAAATTTCAATTTTTAAAAAGTTTAAACTATATTGAAACTTTTAAAAGATTTAAATATTATAGATATTTAAACTTTTTAGAATATTTTAAAATATTATAAATAGTTAAACTCCATAGAAAGTTTAAAATACTATAAATATTTAAGCTCTATAAAAAGTTTAATTATCATTATTGGTTTGAAAAGATTCATGGATCTAAAACGAGTATATGGTCGAAAGTATCAATCAATAACTAAGTTTATGTGGTGACTATGTTGGTCTTCATGAATTGCACAAATCTTACGAGAATAGAGGCGATGATTTTGATCTTGGAGTTTGCTGAGATAAGTTATGTTTACTTTAAAGCAAAAAGTAAATTGTATGATACTTTTAAACAAAAAGGTTCTGAATGATTATTCAATAGAAGAAAGTGAAGAATCAGATAAGGAAGAAGAATAATTAGAGTATAACGAAGACGCAAATGGTGAAAGTAACGATGACAACTACCATGCAAAATTGACAATGAAGATAGAGAAAAATATGAAGAATAAATGAAAAAACACGAAGACATAAGTTGTGGCGATCAATTGAATATGAAAAAAACAAAATTGCTTTATGATTATTTTGATTAGATTTAACTCTTAAACACAATTAATTTTTTATAGTTTTTTAATTGTATATTTGATATAAAATTATTGCCTTAATAGTAATTTAAAGTTTTTATAATATAATATTTCATAACTATCATCCACTATATAATTTCATCTAAATATATCAAATAAAAATAATAAGGTACATCTTCCCTCCCCTATATCACATATTTTACTAGAATAGGACTCGCACAATGTGCGGGTTTTAAATTGTCAAATAAAAAATGATATATAAATATTTTGCTATAAATAAAAACTATTTTTTGGAAGTAACTATATATAAATATTTTTAGTTAGGGAAAAATCATATTCTCGTAGATAAAATTTGTTTTTTCTTTATTTTTACATTAATACACTAATTTATACTTTTACTAGATAAGGGCCCGCACGATGTGTGGGTATTAAAATCATTGAAGAGAATAAATCCTAAACCCTAAACAACTTTTAAAAAATATAAAAAAAAAAACTTATTTCTTGAAGTATATATATAAATAATTTAGTTGGAGAAAAAATCATATTTGTATTTACCTTCATACACTTATTTATATTTTTATATTTTTAATATATTATAACAATTATTACAATAATCTAAAGCTAAATTATATCCCACCAAAATCATATTTGTATTTACATTCATACACTTATTTATATTTTTATATTTTTAATATATTATAACAATTATTACAATAATCTAAAGCTAAATTATATCCCAAAAACTTTTGCCAAATACTCATCATTACAAATATTATTATTTTCAAATTTCAAAAACGTTTCACAACTTATTACAAAATAATTTACATGCAAAGAATTCATCAAAGCAACATATAATATAGTAACCACGTACAATTTTACTGTATGTTTTACCATTAAAAAATATGCTCTTAAACCGTAAATTATTTTATTATTAAAGTATGTTCTTTATCACCACCTATAAAATGTCTTTTAAACAAATTAAACAAATTTTATGTTGCTTGGTATAATTGTAGTTCTTATAATTACTAAAAAAATTTTGTGACATAATTTATTTAACCATGAATTTTTTTTACTCCAAAGATATTTTGGATAAATAATTGGTGAAAATTATCTACTCTATTACAATGGTTTTGTGACCAACCCAATCAAAGTTGAGAATTTGAAAGAAAGTTAATATAACATAATAAAAATAAAAATTTAAATATAATAATCATGATGGTATTTATAAAGCCTTAGATCACTACAAGAAAACATGGATTTGCCGACTGTAAGTTGCGATTTAAAAAGCAGTCGCTAAATTTAGTGACTGAATTGCGATTGTTTTGCTACTGAATGGCTACTAAAATAAACCAGTCGCCTAATAGACGCTAATTCGAGACTGATGCATAATGTCGCAGTTTAGTCGCGATTTTGCGACTTATTTTGGAGACCAATTTTACAGTCGCCAAATATTGCGACTAAACTGCGACTCATTAGCGACTGTTATATTTAATTTGGGCCTTAAACAAAATTTGGGCCGTAACAAAACGGCGAAACCCAAATCGATCTCATCTTCATCCCATGTTTACCCTAATCCCTCCTTTTTCTTCATCTGCCGAAGCAAACCCTAGATCTCCATTGCTCTCAATCGAGAAAACCCAAGATCTTCATCCCTGTCCTACTATCTCTCGATTTTGATGGCTGGAGTAAAGAAAAGAGGAGCAGGAAGAAGAAACCCCTCGAATCGAACCTCTGGAACCTCACAAACGGCGAATCGAAGACCCGCTACTCTTCCCAGCCAATATGCCTTCACGCCAGCGAACGAGGGAGATCCAGACACTGATTCTCAGGGAATTCCTGTCCCAATCCTCCAGCCTCCAGCGAGACCTACACCTTCTTACCGAGACTATCCACCTCCGACGAATCTGTTCCATAACTCGAGGAGCTTTCCTGGAACATCCCCTGCCAGCGAAGCTCCAATCAGGCGTCCTTTTCCTCAACCTCTCGCCTTCGCGACGAATCCACCAGAATTCTCGAGTCAACTTTGAGAGTCTCCTCAACCGTCAGTCACGAACCATCATCGACACTCTCCTCAACCGTCAGTCACAAATCATCATCGACAGTCTACTCAAGTCTCTCCTCTACCTCGACAGTCTCCTCTACCTCGACAGTCTCCTCACTTCTCAAATCATCGACCACCCTCTTGTCAACCTGGTCAACCTCGAGCAGCTTCTGCATCGCATCACAGTTCTCAAGCGCAAAACTCACATGAGGAAGAAGCTGATTCTGATGATGATGGTGTAAGGCAATCAGATCTCCCAGCTGATGTACTCGCTTCTTTGCATGACAGGCTTGTCCAACCAGGCCGTGAGTTGTATACCACTGTCCTCTCTCCCTCATTAGAGCCTGGAACCACTTGGTAAGATTAGGATTTTTAGTTGATAGATTAATTAGAATTTTACTTGAATTGATTAGAATTTTTAGGTTTGTTTGTGTTTGGAGGTTTATTTTAGATTGATTAGAATTTTTAGGTTTGTTTGTGTTTGAAGGTTTCGATTAGAATTTTACTTTTGATTTGTTTGTGTGTTTGTATTTGAAGGTTTCGATTAGAATTTTACTTTTGATTTGTTTGTGTGTTTATGTTTGAAGGTTCGGTAAAGACAAGTCATCACTTAGCCGACAGATTACAAAAGTGTTTACAAACAAGTTTGATGGTCCATTTTACAGTTGGGGTTGTGTTCCTACTGCAAGAAGAGGAAACTACTTCTTGGAATTTGCGGTAAACTTCTATGCCTTTCAATTTGATTTCTGTATTTATAGTTTTTTTTTTGGTTTTTTTAATCACTATGATAACAATCTAATTTACATGTTTTTAGCATCCTTTTTTGTCCATATTTTGCATTGTTCATACCTCTAACTTAGCATTTTTAGACCATTTACTGTAGGAATCAAGTTTTAGAGCATTTAGGGTATTGCATTTCTGCATTTGCATATATTGGATGAAAACAGGTGCTAAAGAGCCAAAAATGGGGAAAAACAAGGACAACTCGAGCATGTACCCGAAAGAGCCACCGAGCTACAAGAACAAGTCCGAACCCAAACACGATCGAAGAGGATCCAAGAGCGCGAAGAGCAACCCGAAGATCCACCCGAGGAGTTACCCGACTCAAGCCTCGTGTACCCCATCGAGTAGACCATCGGGCAGGTCTGGGAAGCTAGGTCAAATGGGTTTCCATATATAAACACCCTCTTTCCCTAGCTCGCAAACGAGCATGCCGCAGACCCTCAAACCAGAGAGCGAGAGCTTCTGTGAGAGAACTGAGCGACTCAACATATTTTTCTTGTTTTTGTACTTTTAATTTGTAGTTTTTCATAGATCCTTTATCCCTACTTTTTCTACTCTACTCTATCTTTTTAATAATGTCATTTTGTTTATTTCTATGGCTTTATCATTCGTTTCTATGTCCGAGTAGTGTAGCAAAGTTTCTAGGGATGGGATAGATGATTAGGTGTTCTTGACCGGTTAGGATGCTTAGGTTGATTGTTATGATAGATAAATTTCCTTCTAGGTTGATGTTCTTAATGCGGTCAACAGACCGACAGGTTGAGATTAGATCTAGGGCGTTTACAATGCTACAGGCCGAAAGGAGTAGATAAAATGCTTGATTAGGTCAATGCTAGAGGTATACTTAACTTTGAGTGACAAAATCAGATAAGTCTAAGTGTACTGACAAAAATGAATTGTTCTTAATGCCTGCTTGTTCATATTGCTAGTGCGACAGTGTGGTAGTATGTTCAAGGTTGATTGTCACTAGTGCGACAGTGTGGTGACAAGGTTTTAGAGGTTCATTGTCTAGGAAATAATTGCTTGAGGCATGTAAGGCATCTGTATTGGTCTAGAACGCTTAGGATTCGATTACCCACATCCTTAGGAACTTTCGTATCTCATTTCTTGCATTTTCTTTACTTACTCGACCACTTACCCGATCAGGTACACGATAACCTGCATCGAGTAATACCTCGAGCTGTTCATAGTTCACTTGCATACTCGATCACCCCACTCGATCCTGTACTCGATTTCTTGCATCGAGTGCTTAGGTCGTGTGGTTTACTTGTTTATATTCTTTTACTTTGTTTATATTAGGACTGTTAGAACGAAACCCCCTATTGCTTGGCTTGACTTGCTTGATTCTGATTGCATCCTATCTGCTAGCAATACACAACCATTTGGATTGATAACCCTTTGTACTATAACTGCATAGGGAATTGATACCCATGGTGAAAACTAGTCTATCAATTTGGCGCCGTTGCCATTTGGTTGTTTTATTTTGCTACGTTTAGGATTTCAGGACTTGCTAGATCAAGTTCGTTTGTTTATATTTGTTTCGGATACTGACTTGTTTGCTTTCGCCTTTGTTTGTTTTGAATCTCAGGTACAACCCGAGCACCCACCCGACCCGTCACTCGATCACCTGGATCGACTTGATCCTTGAGTACACACTCGGATACTTGCCTGTGCATGCAAACGCGATCCAGAGGTAGCCAGAACCTGAGTCCTTTCATCGACAACATCGACAGACCTCGGCTATTCAGACATGAACAAGTTCAACCGGAACTAGCAATCATTGAGGAGACGATGAATAATCAGAACGGTCCACCAGCTCCTCAAGCAAGGACCAACATAGGAGCAGGAGATGCTCCGACTACTCACACTCAGAGGAATGGCATTGTGCCACCAGCTGTGCAGAACAACAATTTTGAGATCAAGAGTAGTCTCATCCAGATGATACAAAGCAACAACTTTCATGGACTGCCAATGGAGGACCCATTGGATCATCTGGATGAATTTGATAGGCTCTGTAGCCTAACTAAGATAAATGGAGTCAGTGAAGATGGATTCAAGCTCAGGCTTTTCCCTTTCTCTTTGGGAGATAAAGCACACATATGGGAGAAATCGCTGCCTAAGGAGTTCATCACCACTTGGGAAGCGTGCAAGAAGGCATTCCTGGCCAAATTCTTCTCAAACTCCAGAACCGCAAGGCTGCGAAATGAAATTTCCAGCTTTGTACAGAAAAACAACGAAACGTTCAATGAAGCTTGGGAACGTTTTAAGAGGTACACAACTCGATGTCCACATCACGGATTCAGTAATGCTTCATTGCTGAGCACACTATATCGAGGAGTGGTCCCCAAGATACAAATGTTGCTGGACACCGCAAGCAATGGTAACTTCCTCAACAAGGATGTTGATGAAGGTTGGGACCTAGTTGAGAACTTGGCTCAATCTGATGGCAACTACAATGAGGAATATGATCGCTCTGTGCGATCTACAGGAGAGGAAGATGCCAAGTACAAGAGGGACATGAAAGCCCTCAATGACAAGCTCGATCAGCTCCTCAACTAGCAGAAGCATGTACATGCTATATCAGAGGAAGAGCAGTTTCAACAACAAGATGGGGAGACTATGCAGCTAGAGGATGTTAACTACATCAACAACCAAGGAGGTTACAATAGAGGGTACAACAACTTCAAGCAAAACCTGACCATGCCTTACACAAACCTGATGCAGCACCTGATACCCCCATCGAGTTTGCCTTCGACAGATTTACTATCCTTGATGCACACAGTCCTATACACTCAGAAGACAGACCTGATCAGCATTAATGCACACTTCGACAATCTCGCCTGTCGTCTGTCAGCCAATTTCCAAAAACTACATAAACGATTTGATGCATTGGGATCCAGAATCCAGGTAATTACGGATAACTCGGCTTCCACATCATACAATCACACGGAATCTGCAAAGGCGATCGCCTTACGCAGTGGCCGACAATTACCCCCTCGAACAGCACCACCGGACATCACCGAGGACAGTAATGTTCAAGATGGGTAGGATCTCGGTGAACCGACCGCTCCTACTGAACAACAGTGCCACTCACCCGGTGCTCAATCCGATCCTCTACCCAACCTCACAACTCGGACAGGTGATCGGGTTGACCCTCCAGTACCTTTGCCTCCTGCAAACAACCTGGGAAGCAAAAAGTAGAAAGAAAGAAGATTCATTCCCCCCACCTTACAAGCCACCTCTGCCATTCCCTGGACGATTTTGAAAGGAACTACTGGAGAAGTACAAGGCATTGTTCGAAAAACAGTTGCAAGAACTCGAACTTCGCATGCCCCTGATGGACGCTTTCACTTTGATTCCCCCTTACCAGAAACTCCTAAAGGATGCAGTTATGGAGCGGATCAAGCAAGTACAGGGGATGGTTATACTCAATCATGAGTGCAGTGCGATAATCCAGAGGACTGCCGCACCTAAGAAGCTCAGCGACCCCGGATCTTTTACCTTACCCTGCTCGATTGGACCATTGAAGTTTGGAAGATGTCTTTGCGATCTGGGAGCATCAGTCAGCCTGATGCCACTAACTGTAGCTAAACGTCTCGGATTTGAGAAATTCACCCCTACCGACATCCAGCTGGTCCTGGCTGATCGAACTACGAGGTTGTCAAGAGGAGTTTTGGAAGATCTGCCAGTCAAAGTAGGGTCAGTAGACGTACCAACCGACTTCGTGGTATTGGAGATGGATGTGGAGCCAAGGGACCCGCTTATCTTAGGCCGACCATTCTTAGCCACCACGGCAGCAATGATTGATGTGAGGAACGGGAAGATCGATCTGAAGCTCGGGGAAGACCTCACTATGCAGTTTGACATCCGGGAGACTATGAAAAAACCTACAATACTGGGCAAACCTTTCGGATAGAAGAGTTAGAAATATTGCGTGATGAGTCGTTTGAGGAGATAGCGATAGGGGATTGTTTGCAAACAGCACTGACAAGTGATGGTAAGGAGGGATTCGTGCATCAAGAAACGGAGCTCTACAAAGAATTGCTTGATACTTATCTAGACGTCATCGAGCTAGAGCTAAGTGAGGACGTGAGAGAAGCTGACAAAGAGGAAATGGTACTCAACGAAAGAAGCCTGGACAAGTCAGTTGTAAACTCCTATGTCATGTTCTGCAGTTGCTCGACACAACCCGATCCGGACACCGACCCGATCGCCCCACCGAGTAGAGTGATCGGGCATCACCTCGAGCAGCAACCCCAAATCACGGATGATTGGCTGGAATCTACGGCACCTAAAGTGGATCTCAAACCCCTACCAGATGGGTTAAGGTACGCTTTCTTAGGACCTAATTCAACTTATCCAGTAATTGTTAACTCTAGCCTGCCTGAAAAGGAATTGCAATTGCTTTGCACCCAATTAAGAAAGTATAGGAGAGCAATAGGCTATACTTTAGATGATATCAAAGGTATATCGCCTTATCTGTGCACCCAACGGATAAACCTTGAAGATGAATCACACTCTAGTATAGAGCCTCAGCGTCGCCTAAATCCAAACCTGAAAGAAGTGGTCAAAAAGGAGATTCTGAAGCTGCTCGATGCTGGAGTTATCTACCCTATCTCCGATAGTACTTGGGTGTCCCCAGTGCACTGCGTTCAAAAGAAAGGAGGAATCACCGTCGTCAAGAATGAGAAAGATGAGCTAATACCCACAAGGACAATAACTGGTCATCAAATGTGTATTGACTACAGGAAGCTTAACGCAGCCTCAAGGAAGGATCATTTCCCCCTACCTTTCATAGACCAGATGCTGGAGCGACTGGCTAACCACCCTTACTACTGCTTCCTAGACGGGTACAGTGGATTTTTCCAAATCCCGATACATCCTGCTGACCAGGAGAAGACAACATTCACATGTCCCTATGGGACTTTTGCCTACAAAAGGATGCCTTTCGGTTTACGCAACGCTCCCGCAACTTTCCAAAGATGCATGACGTCTATCTTCTCTGACCTAATAGAAGAAATGGTGGAGGTTTTCATGGACGATTTTTCGGTATATGGAGATTCTTTCTTATCATGTCTGTCAAACCTCTGCAAGGTGCTAAAAAGGTGCGAGGAAACCAATCTAGTGTTAAACTGGGAAAAGTGTCACTTCATGGTCCAGGAGGGGATAGTTTTATGACACAAGATCTCAGAAAAGGGGATATAGGTCGACAAGGCCAAGATCGAAGTAATTGTCCAGCTGCAACCCCCTAAATCAGTAAGAGATGTCAGAAGCTTTTTAGGGCACGCGGGGTTTTACAGGCGATTTATTAAAGACTTCTCTAAGATTGCACGGCCTTTAACGCGGCTACTTTGCAAGGAAGCGGAGTTCGTTGTCGACAAAGATTGTTTAGATGCTTTCAACAAGATAAAGGAGGCCTTGGTGAGCGCACCAATAGTTCAAGCTCCCGACTGGGACCATCCCTTCGAGATTATGTGTGACGCTTCAGATTACGCTGTAGGAACAGTACTGGGTCAGAGGATAGATAAAAAGCTCCATGTGATCTACTACGCTAGCAGGACCATGGACGATGCCCAAACGAGGTACGCCACAACTGAAAAGGAACTCCTTGCTGTGGTTTTCGCGTTCGAAAAGTTCATAAGCTACTTGGTTGGTTCTAAGGTGATTTTCTACACCGATCATGCCGCCCTACGGTACATTTATTCGAAAAAGGACACCAAACCCAGGCTCCTCAGGTGGATCCTTCTTCTGCAAGAGTTCGACATAGAAATCCTGAATAAAAAGGGGATTGAGAACAGAGTAGCAGACCATTTGTATAGAATGAGAATCGAAGACCCACTCCCAATCAATGATTCGATGCCCGAGGAGAGACTAATGCACTTCTTGGAAGAAATGAGCCACACGATCGGACATACGATAGCCCACTCGATCCCCGAGTCAACCGGGTCGATCGAGTTGATGGCAATCGAGTCAGCTAAACTCCCTTGGTACTCAGACTTTGTGAACTACATGGTGTGTGAGAAATCCCCAAAGACTATGATGCCCACAGAAGGAAAAGGTTCTTCAGAGATGTAAATAGCTACAACTGGGACGAACCTTATCTCTACAAGAAAGGTACAGATGGCCTGTTCAGAAGATGTATAGCAGAAGAGGAAGTCCAAGGGGTATTGGAGCACTGTCATGGGTCCGCCTATAGAGGACATTTCGCAGCCTTCAAAACAGTCCAAAAGATACTCCAAGCTGGTCTTTGGTGGCCAACGATGTTCAAGGACGCACAGCTCTTCATAGTAAAATGCGAGTCGTGCCAGAAAATGGGCAACATAGGTCGACAGAACGAAATGCCTCAGCAGCCAATCTTAGAAGTCGAAATCTTTGATGTCTGGGGAATAGATTTCATGAGAACTTTCAACCCACCTTCGGATGGGAACATGTACATCCTACTGGCAGTCGACTATGTGTCGAAATGGGTGGAAGCAATCGCCAGTCCGACAAATGATCACAAAGTCGTAATAAAAATGTTCAAAAGCATTATCTTCCCCAGATTTGGAATCCCAAGAGTAGTGTTCAGTGATGGAGGAACCCACTTCATTAACAGAGTTTTCGATGGCTTGCTGAAGAAGCATGGAGTCAAGCATAAGGTCGCAACAGCTTATCACCCACGAACAAGCAGACAAGTAGAAGTGAGCAACAAACAGATTAAAGCAATACTAGCCAGAATTGTAGGAATCACGAAAAAGGACTGGGCATTCAAGCTAGATGATGCACTTTGGACTTATAAGACCGCCTACAAAACACCGATTGGAACACCCTTTCAGCTTCTTTACAGGAAAAACTGCCACCTTCCGGTCGAGGTAGAATACAAAGCAATGTGGGCAACCAAGCTGCTCAACTTAAATATCAAGACCGCCTAGGAAAAGAGAGTAATGGATCTCCACGAACTCGATGAGATACGCTAGAGGCCTATGATAATTCGAGAATCTACAAGGAAAGAACCAAAGCTTTTCATGACAAGAAAATCCGACACAAGGACTTAAAAGCTGGAGACAAAGTCCTTTTGTTCAACTCAAGACTTCGGCTGTTCCCTGGGAAGCTCAAGTCAAGATGGTCAGGACCATCCGAAATTAAGGACATTTTGCCCTATGGAGCAGTGACTCTTCTTGATAGCAATGCGAAGGAATTTACTTTGAACGGGCAGAGAGTGAAGAGGTACATGGCAAATGAGAGCACAGAGGAGGAACCACCTCTGCGTCTCGACGATCCCGCGCCAGTCTTAGATAAATTGAAAGTCAAGCTTAGCGACTATAAACAAGCTCACTTGGGAGGAAATCCCAACGGTAGGTCTGTAAATTTGATTTTCATGTTTTTAGTGTTCTCTCTCTCCAGTTCTTATGCCCTACCCGATGAGCTACGCGATCCCATCCTCGATCAACACCTCGGATGCTGGTCCGAGTAAGTCGTCCGTGCACATTACTGAGCTCTCTGACGAACAAACACCGGCACCTGCTGAAGCCGGAGACGACCCTGGCTATACGTTGGCAAGCATGGAGGCTGCTGCAACCTCCTTCTTTACCAACCCATGAGGTACCACATTCATCCAAACTTTGTAAATAACATTGCATTTAGTTTAATTCATTTTGTGTGATTCTTGGATTCTTTTCCACCTTTTATTTACACATGGACTGTGTAATTTAAGTTTTGGGGAGGGTCCTAGAATGTATTTAACATTGTGTTTTATTTTCTTATTTTTTTTATTTCAAATTTTTGCATGCTAGTTTTATTCATTTGAGTTTGCATCTATGTGCATTAAAAAACCCAAAAAATTTTGAAAAATTTCAAAAATAATTAAAAAAAAAAAAATAGAAGAGTGTTCATGTAGTTGCATTTGCATATTAGGATTGAGTCTAGTTTGTTTCATTTAGGATTGTTGCATATGCATCTTAGGGGACAATGATTAAAACTACCTTGTTTAAAAATCAAACCTTAGGATTGAAGCTTTAGCCCTTAGTCACAGTTCATTGTTGCTAGATCAATCTTTGGAAAAAAATGAAAAATCTTTGCTTAGATCCTTTGTGTCGATTGAATGCTTCCTCCACTTGCTTGAACATTAGAACATCTCTATATTATTGGATTTAATTTGAACTTTAATTGTCTTGCTTATAGAACTTGAATACTTGCTCATGGTAACTCTAAAATTCGGGTTAGCACTCCACATATTTACCAATCTTTTCGTTTAACCCGATTCATTTGTCCTACCCGTGAACCCAAACCTTTCTTTCAAACCTTGTTGTGAATTGTTGAGTGAGGCCTTTTTCATTGTGCTATAGGTTGTGAAACCTTGAGAGTATTGAGAACGACAAAGAACTGCCTCTTGATTTAGCTAAGTTAGATTTGAACTAGCTAATAGATTCGGTTTTGAAAGATAGGTGGTTAGAATGTTTATTTGGGGTTGGGTTGTGGAATAAAAAAAAAAAAAAAAAGTCCCTAAGGTTAGAATTAATTAGCTCTAAGTCTCTAAGTATAAAAAAAGAAAGAAAAGAATATATCTATATTAGGAGTTTAGCAAAGAAAAAAAAAAGAGAGAGATAAAGAGCTAGAATTTTAAAGTCTAAAAGTCTAAACCTTAGGGAATAAAAAAAAAAAGAGTTAAAATCAAGGGTGTGGATAGTTAAATTCTAGGAGGTTTAAATAAAAAAATATATATATATATATATATATATATATATTATGAATGTATGAGAAAAGGGTAGATCATCAAGAGTTAAGCTTTGTATGCCCAAATTGTTCTCAGTCTTAGATAGTTTTCACGACTCTCTAGCATTCCACTTTTTGACAGAAACCACCTAAAGATTTGCTTGAAACCACCTTATCAAAAAGCCTTACCCTTGAAACCGATTGAGCTTGATTCACCTTCCATTTGCAAGAATTCGCCAAACACTTAATTGAATGTGAAAGAGATGTTCCTTATCTTTAGTTGGAGGTTGAGCTAGATCGATGCATGGCAGTAAGCATAGAAAAATATTTGTAAGTATGTTGATTGATCTTAGCACCATTAAACTATCTTTAAGGACTATAGCTTGCATCCTTCGGTTAGCATCTTAAGGTTATGAGTCCCCACTTTCAAACCGTACCTTCTTACTTACTTGCTAGAGGACTAGCAAGATTTAAGTTTGGGGGTCTGATAACACTCTAATTTATATGTTTTTAGCATCATTTTTTGTCCATATTTTGCATTGTTCATACCTCTAACTTAGCATTTTTAGACCATTTAATGTAGGAATCAAGTTTTAGAGCATTTAGGGTATTGCATTTCTGCATTTGCATATATTGGATGAAAACAGGTGCTAAAGAGCCAAAAATGGGGAAAAACAAGGACAACTCGAGCATGTACCAGAAGGAGCCATCGAGCTACAAGAACAAGTCCGAACCCAAACACGATCGAAGAGGATCCAAGAGCGCGAAGAGCAACCCGAAGATCCACCCGAGGAGTTACCCGACTCAAGCCTCGTGTACCCCATCGAGTAGACCATCGGACAGGTCTGGGAAGCTAGGTCAAATGGGTTTCCATATATAAACCCCCTCTTTCCCTAGCTCGCAAACGAGCACGCCGCAGACCCTCAAACCAGAGAGCGAGAGCTTCTGTGAGAGAACTGAGCGACTCAACATATTTTTCTTGTTTTTGTACTTTTAATTTGTAGTTTTTCATAGATCTTTTATCCCTACTCTTTTCTACTCTACTCTATCTTTTTAATAATGTTATTTTCGTTTATTTCTATGGCTTTATCATTCGTTTCTATGTCCGAGTAGTGTAGCAAAGTTTCTAGGGATGAGATAGATGATTAGGTGTTCTTGACCGGTTAGGATGCTTTAGTTGATTGTTATGATAGATAAATTTCCTTCTAGGTTGATGTTCTTAATGCGGTCAACAGACCGACAGGTTGAGATTAGATCTAGGGCGTTTACAATGCTACAGGCCGAAAGGGGTAGATAAAATGCTTGATTATGTCAATGCTAGAGGTATACTTAACTTTGAGTGACAAAATCAGATAAGTCTAAGTGTACTGACAAAAATGAACTGTTCTTAATGCCTGCTTGTTTATATTGCTAGTGCGACAGTGTGGTAGTATGTTCAAGGTTGATTGCCACTAGTGCAACAGTGTGGTGACAAGGTTTTAGAGGTTCATTGTCTAGGAAATAATTGCTTGAGGCATGTAAGGCATCCGTATTGGTATAGAACGCTTAGGATTCGAATACCCCCATCCTTAGGAACTTTTGTATTTCATTTCTTGCATTTTCCTTACTTACTCGACCACTTACCCGATCAGGTACACGATAACCTGCATCGAGTAATACCTCGAGCTGTTCATAGTTCACTTGCATACTCGATCACCCCACTCGATCCTGTACTCGATTGCTTGCATCGAGTGCTTAGGTCGTGTGGTTTACTTGTTTATATTCTTTTACTTTGTTTATATTAGGACTGTTAGAACCAAACCCCCTATTGCTTGGCTTGACTTGCTTGATTCTGATTGCATCCTATCTGCTAGCAATACACAACCATTTGGATTGATAACCCTTTGTACTACAACTGCATAGGGAATTGATACCCTTGGTGAAAACTAGTCTATCACACTAACAATAGTCTTCTTTTGTAAAAAACACACACCTGGGATCCCTCACTAACCGGTGTGGTTCAACAAAATTTTTATACCATTTGTCAAAACCGTATGAAAGACATGGTGTCCAAGGCAGCAGCTCAGCGAGATCAAGCAAAACCGAGTTGGATTGAGAAAACTCTTTGGAAAGAAATGTGTGACTATTGGAACACAGAAGAAGCCATGGAAAAGAGTGCAACCACTTCAGCAGCTCGAATTTCTGACCGTAATGGTCTTGGCCCTCACAAGCATGTATCATGACCGAAGTCTTACTTACAAATCGAACAAGAGATGGTGAGTTATCCTTTTCATTGTTTAATAATTTACATCAGATGGTTTATTATCTAACCTTTTCATTGTCTAACTTTTCAGGAAGTGGAATTGGGAAGACCGCCAACTATTCCTGAAGTTTTCATCAGGACTCATACCAAAAAGATGGGACTTTTGTGGATAAGAAGGCGCAAGCAGTTCATGAGGCATATACGCAAAAAAGGGAAGCTAAGTTGGCTGCTCTGGACAATGACGACCAAGCTGATGGTACATCACGTCGATCGGAGCTTTCTCACGAGGAGGATGATGAGCTCTTTCTTCAGGTAATGTTGCTTCTTTCTAATATGCATCATTACTTAAGTTTTTCACTAGTAAGTAATGATGTTAACATTTTCTCTGTTTTGTTATGCAGTCTACTTTCATAAACGATAGAGGAACATACTTTGGGGTTGGAAGCCTAGGGAGTTACATCAATGGGAATCGGAAGTTCCCTGGAAGCTCTTCTGCTTTCACAAGCCTGCAACAACAGCTTGAAGAAGCAAACGGCAAAATAGAGGAACAAGCAGCTCTATAAGCAGAGCGTGACGCAGAGGCTTCACGGGTTGCAGCTGAGGCTTTACGGGTTGCATCTGAGCAACAAGCAGAGATCTCACGCTTGGTGAGCTTCTTCAAGCCTGTAATGTCCGTGTCCCAAAGAAAAGTGGAAAAACCGATCAATTTATGTGAAATCATGAAATTGCCCGGTTTGGTTAAGTTCATTCGGTTTAGAGCCAGTTTTGGAAAACTCTAAGTGATGTAATTATAATTATATGGACGCCTCTTCTCTCTATTTTGTCGTGGCTGTTATTCAATACTTGTGTTGAGAGGAAGACAGAGATGGAGAGAAAGGAGAGAGCCTATTGTGGTGTGAAGGAGATTAAAGGAGAAGGAATAGAATCGTTAGGGTTTAAGAAGAAACAGTTTCGATATATCAAATCGTTGTCAAAGGTAACGAAATTTGGTAGAGTTATTCTCAAGCCTTTCATCATCATTATTTTTTTTACAGAAGTGGATTTGGATTTAAACTCGATGAGTTATTGGCAGTTTTGTGAGACACGTTTTCTCAGACGCGAATTGGGACCATCGGAGATTGTAACTGAGATCGTGGTCTCGTCTGGTTTCTGATCGGCACGAGATTTTGTAGAAAGCTTTTTGACGTCTCTGACTAGCTTTTCACCGGAGGGATTTGATAGTTAATGGTTGTTTTTTATTTTTAGGGTTTCTTCTTTGAGACTGTTCTTTTCTGATGTTTCTGTCCAGTTTTGCTATAAGTTGTTTTTGGTTGTGTGGCTTGTTGCTGGGCTGTTTCAGACGTTAGGAGAGTCTCAACTGGTTGTATTCTTTGTTATTGTCAGTTTGATAAGGTGAGTGCGTGACCATGAGCTTATCTAAGTGATTGGGTTGTATAGCTTGTTTTGTGTGAAGTTGTGTAGGTGTGATGAATGTGTTATTGGATGTTCTGTTCAATAGCTGGTTTGTTATGTTTTATTTGTGGTTGTACTCTTGATTTTCTTGTGTGTATAGCTCGTAGATGGGAGGATCGCCTCACTGGGTATTTCTGGTAATACTCACGCATCTCATTGTGTTTGTGGTGCAGGTAATGAATGTGTAGCGTGGAACCATGGCGATGAGGAGGAGGATGATCTAGGGTCTCAATTGTTGTGTTGTGGTTATGTTAGTTAGGTTTATATGTTTCCGCTGTGCATGTTGATGATTGGTTTATGTTAACTGGAGTTGTCGATGTTGGTTTATTGTTTGGGTTGTAATTAAATATTATGGGATATTTAATTATATTATTATTATTAAAAAAATGGGTCGGGTTGTTTCAAAGACTAACCCAAACTATGTCGCCTTCCTCGAGTCTCAAACCAATGACCCAAACCTTTTTGATGTTCAAAGTTAGGTTCCTTCACTATCCCTACTTTCTTTATGATTATGAAAACTTTTGTAATATTTGTGACTTGTACTTTTGTTATGTTTGGATGTTTTCTACAACTACGATGTTGGATGTAAAATTAAACTTATGTGTTTGTTTAATTTCATGTTTTAGTTATAGTTTTCATAATCAGTTTTGGTATTACAAAATCAAATAATTCGTTTTACCAGATTTTTTTAAAAAATATGATAATTAAACAGTCGTAAAACAGTCACCAAAACGTACACAAAACAGTAACCAAAATAGTCGCAAATGAGTAACCAGATCAGTCGCTAAAGCGTTGCAAATTTAGTCGCAACTTTAGCAAATGTTTGGCGAGGGAAGAACGACCACAATTATCAGTCGCCAATTAGTAGCCCCGTGTCGACTGTTTGGCGACTGATTATTTTAGCGACGCACTATTTAGCGACTACGTATTTCAGTCGCCAATCAGTCGTAACTAAGTAGTTTGCGACTGTTTAGTGACTGTTTTTGTAGTCGGTCATGTTTTCTTGTAGTGGATAATTCAGGTATACAAAATAGAAACTTTATAAACAATCCAAAACATCATATATGTCATAATCACGTTAACGATCGATGCATTATTTACTCCTTAGAAGTATCGCATTGTACCAAAACTACTTAGAACTATTACCTCATCTCAAATATTCTCGAATCTTAAGTTCTCAACTTATTTCTACCTGAATCAAAAGTTATCAACTATTTCTCTATATAAATGGATTTAAACGGTTTACGAACCAAATTCGATAGAAAACAACATAAATCAGGTTTGAAACCAATTTTAAAATGGTTTACCATTCCAACTTCCCAAATTACAAAATCGCTTCTAAATTACTCGGTCAAGCAGTTTTTGTTTAAGTACCGGAATCATTGACATTATCTAGAAGAAAAAACTCTAGATTTTGACCAAATACATCAACCACCGACAAATCTTCAAAACTTATAACGCTACTAACTATAGAATTACTTTTGGAATTTCCATCAGTGTCTCCATCCTCGACTAATTTAGTGGACTTTATATACTTTGATTCCATTTCATTGCATTTGATAGCTTCCATTGAAGAACCCAAACAAATAAAAGACCCAAAATAGATCGGCAAAATTGTATCAGAAAAAAAAATCAAAGATTAAAGCTTTTGATATAAACATGTAAATATTATGTAGATATAATGTTATTTTCTTAATTTGCTATGCCTACTACGTTTCAAAAATAATAATTCTTTTGACATAACTTATGTTATTTTTTTTAGATTTGTTATTCACTATTTAGTGATTAATAATAATATACATGCTTAATGAATTATTTTTTTGTTTATACATGTCAAAATCTAATTGAAAAACACATATAATATAATTAGCGTACAATGGAAAATATATTAGTTTTATCAATTTTCTTTTTTTATTTAGGAATTTTTTTTAGGTATAAAGATGTAAATTTTATGTAATATAATGTTATTATCTTAATTAGCTGTTTTGAAAATTAATAATTTTTTATGTTATTATCTTAATTAGCTGTTTTGAAAACTCATAATTTTGGATTTTTTTTTTTAGATATAAAGATGTAAATTTCATGTAGGTTTTTATGTTATTATCTTAATTAGCTGTTTTGAAAAATAATAATTTTGTAAAATTATCTGTATGATTATCTGTATGACCATTTCATCTTTATTGTAAAATTATATGTATGATTTCTTTTATGTTTTTGAATTATGGATTTTTTTTTGGATGATTCCTTTTCCTTTAGAATTATAAAATTGTACAATTTACAACATAATAATAAAATTTATTATTATTTTAAGAATCTTATTATTTTAATAATCTACAACATAATAAGATTTTGACACAACATAATAATAAAATTTATTATTATTTTAAGAATCTTATTATTTTAATAATCTACAACATAATAAGATTTTGACACATGTCGTGATCTTATGAATTAGTAACTTTTGAAACAATACTTTATATAATAAGATATTTTAAATTTATTATATAAATTATTAAGATAATCTAAAATTAAATAATCAGCAACCAAAAGTGTGACAACCCGTCCTGTGGACCCCACTAGCTCCCCGCTAGCTTGCCCCCATAGGCTTTAAGCTGGGCCTGCAGGGCATCGATCCTAACCCCTCACTGTGGAAAGAAACTATGTCAATTGGTGACAGCTTGTCCTGTGGAAAGGTTGTTAAAGGGTGGGGACCAGGGTTCGAGAAACGCCTGACGCACCAATGACCTATTGGTGGATTTGGATGTGAGTTTCATTCAACGGTGAGGGGTTAGAATCGATGTCTTGCAGGGCCAGCTTCGGGGCTATGGGGGCAAGCTAGCGGTGGGCTAGTGGGGTCAATGGAACGAGTTGTCACAAAAATTGATATTTGTCGCGATCTTGTGAATTAGTAACTTTTAAAATTAAAACATGTTATGATCCGGTGAGTTAGTAACTTTTAAAACTATACTTTATATAATAATATAGTTCGTAATTTAATCTTATAGTCTTCAGACTTCACTTTGACCTGAGTAGAAAGCATAAGTATGTCTTCCCATGTTCTTTTAGTTTTAGACTTTTAGGATTAGTGTCTTAGTGTATTTTATAGTATCCCTGGGCATTTGGATATCCGTTCAGGTTTGGATCGGGTATTTTGGATTTTCGGGTATTTCGGTAAAGGGGTCCTAGACCCATTCGGATATTTCTAGTATTCCGATCGGATTTCGGATAAACACCCATCGGATTCGGATCGGTTTTGGGTATCCATTCAATACCCAAAATATACTTCAGATTTGGGTACCCGTTCAATATCCAAATTCAAATCTCTCCAACTCTGATATTAAAGATGAAGAAAATGTATGGCATACATGTTTTTGTAGAAAATATTCTATTTGTTTTGCATTTCTTCTTCTTTGTGTTTTCTTAATATGTAAAAATAATATTTTGGTATCTAGAGTTCATGAGTATGGAAATAAAAAATGCAATTAAGTCTCTACATAATAAGTAAAATCTTTCATATCTAATTTTTTTTTTAAAATGAAAGTTGTACATAGTATATATAAATAGTGGAGGTTTGAGAATTAGTTAAAGATATTAAAGTGGCAAAATGGTTACAATACACCCACTTAATGCTTTAGGTCATCGGTTCAAATCCTACAAGTGACTATTTTGCACTATGTTTATACATGTTTGGGTTAATTCGGGTATCTATTCGGATATCGGATAATACCCGATCGGGTTCGGGTACCCAGTTTCAATAAATCCTAGACCCATTCGGGTATTTTAAAATTTCGGATGCAGGTTCGGATCGGATTCGGGTCGGATTTTCGGGTTCGGGTATTTTGCCCAGGGCTATGAATTTATAGTTTGGTGAAAAATAAAACCGATGGGTTATCGCCCGTGGAACCGTACCAAACCAATAACAGAATAACATTTACATTTCCCGTTTATAACCGAATAGGAACCGAAAACCCAGAATTGTGGTCGGTTTGGTTCGGTTCGGCCCCTTAATAGGGAGTGAATCACATAAACTGATAAAATAACATAACAATAAATGGTCCATACTTTTAATGTTCATGTGAAAGAATGAGAGTGACGAATTATGGTGAACGCATATGTTTTTGTTGTTTCCTAAGAGCAGTAAAGTGAGCAACAATCTGATCATAGTCCGGAAGCTTAGGATGAACATGCTTAGCTTCCTTTAAACTTATTTCTCCTTCTCCTCCTTTACCCTTTTGATCCGGCAACATTGTAAACACGTTGTACACTATATGGTAACAGTCACCACACTCTCTCCTTTGACGACTTCTCTTTCCCTTGTAGTAGTACCTCCAACACTCCATGTCTTTGGCTATTGGACTGCTTGGTGCTGATGATCTTGCTTTTCTCCTTGACCTCCTTCTCTCTTTTCTCTCTTCGTCAGTCTCTTTGAATCTGAACACGCTCTGATCTTTTTCCACCACTTCTTCCTCTATGAAATAATCCTCATCATCACATGCTTTTCTCTGATCCCTTGGTGCTTTACCACCACTATTTTCTTGCTTTTCATTTACATCCCCATCCGTGAGAGTGAACTTATACACTTCTGCCTCGCTATCAGCCTTTTGTGATGAACACTCTGGCTGATAAGAATCCGAACCCATGACTTCTGTCTCTTCTTCTGCCTCCTCGCTTTTTATTACCTACACACACCAACAAGTACCAATGTATACCATATTACATACTCGCAAGTCGCAACTCCAACAATATTAAGAAGCAAATAAGATTTTATATAGTGATTCAAAGAGTCACCTGTTTGTGAAATTCCGGAGTGTATTGGAGTGCCAAAACTTCTAGACGAAGGCCGTGCTCTGCTGCTATCTCACCCAACAATTTGGACTTGGCATCATACGATACTGTGGTCATGGAGAGTTTCTCTATAACCTGCATTTGAGTATATATATGCTCAGTTAGGTTTTTGAGGTCAGAGATGTAGTCTTTCTTGAACCTTAAGCAAGACGAAACAAGACTTGAAGTTTCTTGAATCATAACGACTTTATTTATACGAGTTCGGTGTTAATTGACACATAAAGAGAAGCGAGAAACATCAATGAACCTGAGGGTTGACACAATTGCCAGGCAGAAGATTAAGAGCCATATCCACAAAGTGCTGCCCATAACGCGCACTAAAAAGAATCCTCAAGGCTCGTAGCTCATGCAAGTCTCCACATCTCGCAGAGGCAAAGACAAGTGTTGAAACGGCTTCGTTGATGCCATCAGGAAGGTCTTTACGTCTCCGAATGTAGGAGAGGTTGAGGATGATTACGTCGGAGAAGTGAAACAACAAGTGGTAGAGAGACATGAGATTCTCATCAAGGTAGAGCTGTTGAGCCCTATGAAGAGCACGGTCTCGTTCACCAATGCGAAGCAACTGAGCTATGTCGTGTCGATAGTGTGTTGAAATAGCGTATTTCTTGTTCTTGAGCAGCTTTAAACGACATTGAAGCTGTTTCACTACACTCTTACACTTGGATGTCTTTCGCCATCCAAACAAAAAACAAAACATTATTGTATCGTGTTCTGTTCGTTTGTGTCTCAAGCCTTCGAAAGATGAACTATTGAATTTGCTCATAATGAGTTAACAGAGGATATGAGAGTTTGTAGGAGAGAGTGGGGGTTCAATCATATGGTTGTGGGGGAAGTGGGATCGACGGTTATTTATTTTATTTGTGGCAGATAAAACGTACTTTTTTACTTTATTTATTAATTTGTAAATTCTGCGTTGGAATTATGAAGCTATTGTTTTAACATTAGTTAGAAAATTATTTTTTACTAAAAATTTGTTCGAAATTGAACTTCTATTAAACTTACACTAATTTAAGTGAGATGATAATTAACGTAATAAACCTCATTGGCTATCATGGAACCAAGAAAAAAACAACAAGAGCTCAGTATACGACATTACATTATCTTCCCTAACACATCCAGAGAGACTAAACGCAAAGACCAGGTAAGAAGAAAAAGGGAGGTGATTGGTGCTCAGAGTTGGGGTAAAGGAGGGGCCTCGCCAAATTTAAGAATGTAAGCAGCCTGGTGAATTGGTCTCAGCTGCAATATGATCTGAGCATCAAGATACGCCTCGCAGCTGAAGCACCATACCGACAAGTCACTGTGCTTCCACATAGATATCAAATATCAGTCGGCATTAAAAATAACTAAGGAAGAAAGAACAAATGTAATGAGAAACATGTACCTATAGCTAAGTGCAAGGCAGTGACCAGTTCGTTGATGATGCATAAGCATGTGCCTGTTCACGAAACGGCTGCATAGAACCTCTTTACAACAAAGGCATAACCAGTTCTCTACTGGATTTTGGCACCTTGTACACATTAGAAAGTAAGATAATTGAGTTCATACAAGAATGATGTCCAAAATCAAATATACTGCCAACAAAAACAACAAAAGCTTTAATATAGTGCTTGAAATTGTATTAAACATCCCTATCTTTTCATATGTTACACTTCAACAAAACTCACGAAGCGAAAAAGTCAATTCAGAGAGACAACGATGGAACTGATTCAAAGTTAACTTTTGTTTGAACTGTTGATAATTGGGTTAATACAACAATGATGTCAAAACTGCCAACAAATCAATCATAAGAACTTTGGTACAATGCTTGAGATTGTATCCCTTAAACACTCTCTACGGCCACAAAAGTATCTTATTCTATCTTCAACTTGAACAAAAATCAAAAAGACAAAGTGCCAAATCATACATTTGAGCGTTTAACTGCAGGGAGAGACACAAAGATAAAACTAATTCTAAGTCAACTTATGTCATGTGCAACGACCTCAACTCAATTCTCACATATAATTAATTTTGTCCCCTATATGCAAGTGGTCGTCCAGGGCTCCAGGCTACAATTCAAAATGCATCAATCTAAAAGAATGATGACAAAAACAATAACAGGCACTCCACAAGCACAAGAGGTGTAGTGCTTTAGATTGTTTCCTCAGAAACTCTGAAATAACTAATCAAAAGTCACAAAGCAGAAGAGTCATTTTAGTCTTCAACTGCAGAATATGGAACTGATTCTAGGTTTAGTTATGACCTTAGCTTAGCTCAATCCCCATAGAAACTTGATTCCATGGCCTATTTGCAATTGAATGTTACACTACTGGTTCAGGGCTACAACTCAAATACAACAATCCAAATACTTGTTCAGGGATACTTCTTGAAGACTCTAACATCTTCAAGAAACAAGCATTCATCACAAGCAGGAACGTATAGAGAGAAACCTAGATATCAATTGATTCTCGCTAACCAGAACACCAAATCAAGCGTCTCCATTACCTTGAACAAGGAGTATCAGGAGTTGGTAAGTGAATCAAATCGGGAGAAAGAGAGTTCAAGTGATCGCAAGATGTACGAGCTTCGACCCAACCCGACCCGGCTCCGACCATCCAGTCTTGCGTTTCTTCTGCAACTACCTGATCAAGAGTCTTGATTAAGAAAACAGTGACATGGATGAGAGACTATTATATCGGAAAAAGAGAGGACGGCTTTGAGGTTACCGGCGGAGAAGAGGAGGAGGACGACGTTGCTTTGTTCGCCATGGATAAAATCCCCGGTGAGAAAACCCTAAACGCACCGTTTAGTAACAAACCAATTTTGACTTTTTTTTTCACTCGGTTGTTACTTCACGTATTTATTATACATGTAGTGGAAATTTTAGGAAATTGGTTAGAGTGTATTATACTAATAATAAATAATAATTCACGTTTTCAAAAACAAGCAAATTCACGTTTTCAAAACAAAATTTTGGGAACCAACTAATTTTATTTTATTTTTTTTATAATGAACAAACTAGTTTGTTTTTTAACACTAAAAAAAAAAAAAAAAAAAAAATGGTGATGATTTTTATAATGAACCAACTAGTTTTTTATCCACTCACTCTTAATGAGTTTATAAAATGGTGATGATTTTTAGGCTTTTTTTCTTTTCTTTTTTGAAAAGTGAATTTTGTAAAGAAATTACCCAAGTTCCGACTCTTTTTGTGTAACAACAAAAATTAACTACAGTATTATTCTGTTCATGTCTCACCTCTATGGTTAAAAGCTCATGAAAAGCTCATGAAGCTGGTGCTTTAAACATCACAAAATACTCCATGTGGTGTAGTAGTTTAAAAGCTCATGAGTCATGAAGGTAAGTTTTGTTCATGTCTCATGGTTTAAGCTCAAGGTAATTAAGTTTTAAAATGATGAAGAAGGATTGTGATTATGCTTTAACTACGATACAATTTTTCATTTTTCTTGTATAACTCTAAATATATCTTATAATAAAGGTTCTTTTGTATCAAACAGACCCAAAAACAAAAAGCATCAAAGAAATTACAGTTGATTTCATGTAATCTGACGTGATATTGAAGATAAACCTAAGTAAAACATGTTTGTAAAAAACCTTGTTCATCAAGAAACAGAAACCCTCCTAGTCAAGCTTCTCGAAGGCGTTGCGGTTTTTGCAGCTTCTTCGCCAGCGTTCATAGATCCAAGACTTTCCGACGAATCCGACCCACCACCTTCTCCTCCTCCTCCTCCATTGTTCTTCTCTCCTCCTCCTTTGCTTTGCAACTGCAGCTTCTTCCCAAAAATCTTCTTGGACTTTATCAAGCTTCTCATTTTGCTTATTGCCGTGGCCCCTGCTTTGTCCATGCTCTTCCTCCCACTCTCCTCCTGCAGCTTCAGTGCGGCTATCTCGCTCTTCAACGCTCTCATCTCCTCTTCCGTTGCAACCGCTTCCCATTCGTCTTCCATGACCGTTGGCACTGATCTTGAGCTACCGTAGGTCCCGCAGCTGCGTAGTTCTCTTGCCATCCCTCTGGGCAAGTCAGGTGTGCTGCTTCCAGATGAAGCAGCCGCTCTCACTTGCTCAAAGAAGAGTACTTGGACTACCACTCGTAATGGGAGCCTGTCGTTTTGCACAGCATGCATACACGCTTCTACTGATAGTTTTCGGCAATCCATCAGTTTGCACATCCTTTTCTTTTCTCCCTTTGTGATTCCTGGATGTTCCTGTGTGTATAACCCAATATCAGGAAAACCAAACTACAAATCGAACAACCAAAAACACAAATTGAAACCAAACTTAGATTGCCTCTCAAAATGTATGCCATAAAAGAGAAGTTACCTTCAGAAACATGTCAATGGCACGGTAGAGACCATCATGTGCGGGTCTGGAGATGCTAGTAACAACCTCAGCGAGATCAATGAATTTAGATGCAGGAAGGTTTGGATCTTTTGCAATTTCAGTAAGGTAGCTATCTATCAGTTTTGCTACCATTAGCTTCGAAGCTTCAGATAATATCCCGGGTAATTTTCTTACTTCCTGAACTTCGAACCCATCGTCATCATCTTGAACCTCTATCTCACTGTTTTGATCTCTTCTCATGAACTCCATAACTATCTTCTGCACTAACTCCACATCGTACAATGTTTTGCTTCCTTGATGCGACTTTATCAAAAGTTCAGCCACTGAAGCTTCCTCCAGTTGCTGTCCTATTCTTCTTACAAGCTGTTCCTTAACCGGCTCTCCAGAGTTAACCGTAGTCACTGCTTTCAGAAGTTTAAGCATAAAGCCGCAGGAGACACAGTCTTTCTCAGCTGGAAGCAACCAAACAAGTGTCTCTATGATTGTCTTATGCTTCAACAAATCTCCTTGCTCCATCACACCCTTGTTAAAACCCAATAATCTTCTATAAGCATAAGCTTTCAAAGCTTCTCCAATCACTTCTCCACCAAGTCTGCATTTGGTTTTGATGTTCATTACAACCCTTTTGTAATAATCAATCTCTAGTTCGCACAAATCTTCCACCCACCAATCATGTGGAACCTCTCTAGCCTTGATTTGATCCGCCCCGCTGATTTCTTCAGGAAGCTTCTTTCTGTTATAAGTATATGACCACTCAACGTGGGAAACATCAACACAGGCTTTACTGGCTATGGCATCAATGCAAAGGCTAACCAGTTTGAGATCCTCAGATAGCGGTAAGAACGGTTTGGTGGTCTGAAGAACAATGATGGAGTCTTTCCAGCTACGGAAAAGACTTGAGTTTAGGAACACATCAATCTTGTAGATGAGATTACCTTTCTCGACTGTCTCATGCATACCTAGATACTCAGCTGCACATCTGGTGGCCACAACGTTGTACGCACTTAGCGTTACTGTCATACCATAACAGAATTTTGCACATGTCTCAAACGCAGTTGGGCCGCCGGGAATACCAGAGATATCAACTTCATCGCTATTGTTCTTATCCGTGCTTGAGAGCAACTTTTGTAGGCATGCACACTTTGAAAGAAGAGGAAACTGCAAAGGATAAATCAGAATCATCAAATAAATCAGTTTGGAAAATCAGCTTTGATAATCTCTTTGTATAAAATGCTAATACTTGAATATTCTTGATTTACCTATATTATTTATCATTCATCAGATCAAACTAATGGATTATGTGAGACTAAATCTAAAATTGATGCTTGATGTCTGAACTATAGGTTTCACAAGATTCAGATGAAAACCGTAAAAGTCCAAACAAATTCACCACTAATGGAAAGAACTATGGACCGGTTAAAGTCTTTTCTGTGGGACTAGGACACAGAGATTTGCACCTTAAGATGCACCATGACTAATCAAATCCTAAGTAAACAGATGTGCATAAGAATGTGAAGACACAAGTCGTTTATAGAACCATGGTATTTACCTTATGCAAACAAAATCTTGATCCATCAACATTGACACTAATGTCACTAGCCAGTTCATTTTCCACGTACCTGCGTTGAGATAAAATCAACATCTAAAGTCAGCTATCATCAATTAGATACTCTGTTTATGATATTTTCTCTATACAAGAACAAGCTTTGAAAGAAAAAGTAATTCATAATGAAAGCTTGATCATAGCCTTCCGCATCAAGATTCAAATTAATAGATGTTTTACAAGATGATAGAAACTTCAGAACATATAAACATTAAACTAACAGCTGCAACAAACAAACAACAAGAAGAAACAAAAGAATAGATTGCAATAATAAGCTAAACTTGATCAAGATTGACTATTACCTGGCATTATTCCCATCAGTTTTGAACGAATCTGGCTTCGAACCAATTTTCATGAACTTCATCTTCTTCCCCTAGGCAAAAAAAGTCTTGAAGAGGTAAAGATAAATGACTTGCAAGAAGACCACCAAAAAAAGCCTGGATCACAACCGCCACTTCTTCCAAATTAGTTTAACCATAACCAAAGCCATTCCCTTAAATAGAAAGTGAGGATGTTCCAAGAACTGAGGGTGGGGACCAGAGATTGATACTTTTATGCAACTAACTTAACTTCTTCCCTTGGAGATCTAAAAGCACAAACACAGAGAAGGACCAAAAGGAAGAAAACAAAGCCTCAAATACAGAGAAACTGACTCTAAAACCAATTAGATTAGCAACATGATTCAAAACTTTTCTTTATTTCCTCTTTATTAAACTGTTAACTTGTAGAATAATCAAATTAAAAAAAAAAAGGTTCTCATTTCAATAGAAAAGCCAATTAGAGAAGCAGATTGCTTCCTTATACACTAGCAAAATGCCGTGAAGCACGGCCAAACGCAGCAACCAAAGGGGACAATACCGTAGCAAAATGCCTCAAGCACAAAATCGAATCAAGATCCACACCCTTAATCACTTCTGGTGTCATTCATTAATTATAATTAATGTAAATGCAGCTTAAGATGATGATTAAAAAAATGGATTAACCTGTGTGGTGACTGTGTTGTGTTTCTTCAAGTCTTCAAGTTCCAACTTTGAAGCACATGTTTCTGGTATTAGTTTAATCAACCGTAGAAGTTTGGGAACCTGCAAATAATAAAAAAAAAAAAAAAAATTAAAAACAGCATCTCGGTATCAGTAGAAGTAAACCACCACAACGGTAGACAAGAAGCATCTTTGTATCTTTTTTTATCCTTTAATTTGTATTTATTATCTTTGCAATTAAAGAATAACCAAAGACTGCAAACTACAGGTTCTATGATCAATTTTAAGTTGACCCATTAGCTAAATCTAAGATTTTTACAAGAAAAACTCATTTCAAAGTTGATTGCTTTATGCAAGTAACAGAGGGTTTTTAAATCACTGATTAACAAAACCCACAAAATCAAGCACAAACTGAAAAAAATTCAGATGCTATGATCAGTTTTTAGTTGACCCATTAACTAAATCTGAGAAATTTGCAAGGGAGAGCGAGAGAGAGGGTTTGTGAACCCTAAAACCCTAATCAACAAACCTATTCAATCAAGCAAAAAAAACTTCATATTTACAAGTGCTATGATCAATTTGAAACTGACCCATCAGCTAAATCTGAGAAATTTACAAGAATAATTCATTATACCAAACAAAGTTGAATGCTTTGGGGTTTACGAACCTTAAGACCCTAATTAACAATACCCACTAAATCATGTAGAAAAAAACTGCAAATTTCAGGTGCTACGATCAATTTAACGTTGACCCATCAGTTAAATCTGAGAAACTGAAATGACTAATTCATCACATACAACAAAGTTGATAGCTTTAGGGTTTTACAAACCCAAAACTAACAAAACTCACTAAATTAAGGCAATGAGATTTCAAAATCAAATTGTGCTTGGAAGCAACTTCGTGAACCAGCAAAAACGAAAAGACAGTTCCCTGAAACAGCTCTCCGTGTAAAAACCCAGAGAAACCCATTTCTCAAAGCTATCACAGTTTTAAAATTCCAGAAAGAAAAAAAAAATTATTACTTTCACATAGTTTAGAAAATATTATCCAAGTGTGTTTGAACTTTGAACATAAAACAGTGGAAATTTATACAACCTTGAAAGTTCTCTCGGACGTTACACACCGAAGTTCTTATTTTTCTTCTAAATTTGATTTCGTAAGTACAATATTTTGGTGAATATATTTTTCTCTCAGTTTATTTAGGCACGCCAAAACTGGCACGCGAGTCTTCTTCTTTCTCTTTTCTTCTTTTGAAAATGGGTTGTTCTCTTTAATTATTTCATTAAATGAAAATGAGAACCTTCATGTCTTCTCTAATTAAGTTAGTCAACATCTCGATAGGATAGCAAGAAATCTATTTCAAATGTGAATTATGATCCTAAGCTTTATTCTTTAGTGCCACGATTGATTAAAAATGTATGTAATGATTTGGGCAATGAAGAGTTTGATTGTTGGGCCAAAAAAACTAAAAAAAAAAGTTAGCCAACATCTAAAATGGTGTAAGATTAGCGAATTCTGTGTTATTTAGTTTCTTATTATCAGTGACTATTTAAAAGTAGTAATTTTATTGGTTATTGTTTATAGTATTTGTAAATAATTTATAGTTTTAAGCTTATTATTGTATTTGAATTTGTGAAAAGTATTTTCTTTTTCTTGTTCAGATCGGAGTTTGAAATCATTCGATAATTGAATTTGTTCTTCAAAGAAACGTCGTTTGAAAATAGCAATAGAGAATAGATCGGATATAAACTGGAATAACCAAAATAAGTTCCATGTGATTTTCTATAGAGCATTGCGTCTCTGACTGCCTGTCGTTACGACAACTTAAATAGCCTTCAGCCTTGAATGGATATTACACGCAAAGCAAATTTAACCATCAGCAGACTATACCCGTAACGCTCATATCCCACTATCTAAATTGAGCTTGTGATTAGAGAATTACGATGAAATAAGTTGTGATTCGAGAATTTAATTAAGTCTCCGAGAGGCTCGTGTGGATGGTATGATGAACTGTTGGAACTGGTCGAGCAGTTATCGATGTGTTGGGTAATCCGCGTTTAATTGTTTGAGCGTGAACAGTTATCGATAGTTATTGATAATGTGTTTGTAAGCGTAGGATGGAATTGGCGAGAACGGTTATTATAACGCCCTAACCGCCACTTCTTAATAGATCCTATGTCCACTCGCAGTCCATGGGCACACATTTCTTAATAGGTTTCACGTGCTCTCACTAGGCCCGTGAGTCTATCCATATCCGACGGACGTTTACGTCCGGAAGGCTTTAAAGTTTCCATCCCAACAAATCACCACATGATCTGTGTTTTGTCCTCACTCGCACAGTTCCGAAAATCACTTTAGGGAAGGGAAAGATTACTCATCCTAAGACTACACCAGCACACGCACGCTTAAATATGGAGTTCTCTCAGGATCCTTGACCGAAAAGATAATGCACTTTGGTTACATAGGTGCCAAATCAATTCTTTTAAACCTCTCCGTAAACCGGAGTGTCACAATTTACTCCCACTAACAGATTGCAACATCCTCGTTGCGCACCAAGATCATCACCATTGAAGGTGTGAGCAGACTCGACTCCACAATCGTCTGGGTTCGGCTATAATACCAACTTGTATATCTCCGACCGCCACCTCTTAGTGGGCTCCATGTCCACTCCCAGTCCATGGCCCACCTTTCTTAATAGGCTTCACGTCGTCTCACTAGGCCCGTGAGCGCATCCATTTCCAACGGTCGGTTTGCTACGTCCGAGAAGCTTTAAACGACTTGTTTATCGTCTCTACAAATCACCACATGATCTTTCCTTGTGTTTGTCCTCACTCGCACATTTCTGACAATCACTTCTCGGAAGGTCACCAATCCTATGATTACTCCAGCTCAAGCACACTTAACTTTGGAATTCTTTCAGTACCCTTGACCGAAAAGATAAGTGCACTTTGGTGATATAGGTGGCCAAATCAAATATTTTAAACCTCTCCGCAAACCGGGGTGTCATAGTTATTGGCGTGAAAAAACATGCGGATCTAACGTAATTGGCAGTATTGGATGGTTCCTGAGTGGAGAGCGTATAAAATGGATTCTGAGCGTTCTTCTTTGACACGAACGTTCTGTGATTGAGTTAGGACTCGAGAGAAAGGGAGACCTAGAGAATTATCGAAATTTATAGAGAGAAATCAAGGATTAAGAGAGGATTGTCGAGTCTGATCGGCTGGTTGTTCTTGGAGCGATGATATTCAGCGGTAATGCGAATATGTATCGAGAAGTGCAGTCACGCATCAACGATGTTGATGGCATGTCGAGATTAAAGATCTGCAAGTCGAGATTGGGCGGTGTTTGTCGTGTTTCCAAGTAGCAGTTATCGATAGCAAGATCGATGATCGAGTTTCTGCATATTTGGGGATCAATGATGAAGATCGAGAGGGTGATGGTCGTGCATGTTTGAGGCAGTTTTTGAGTTGTATCAATCTTGGTTGACGGTTGGGTTTGTTATTGTTTGTGAGTGATGGATGGTCGAGTTTGCCTGGCGGTTATCGAAAGCATTTGATCAGTAGTCCGACAGTTATCAGGAGTCATTAGTTAGTGATCGAGTAATTGTCGATGATTGGAAATTCTATTTGCGATAGCGAGTTCTCTGGTACGGATTACCGAGAGCAGTGATATGTGGTTGACAATCCGAGCGATAGATCGAGGATCAAGTTTTGTGTATGAATGTTCTGATTATCGAGAATCATAGGTTTCTGGTCCGTACTCGATGGGGTGCTATGTGAGTATGATCGGTGTGATGTATATTCCAGACATCTTTTTTGGACTTAGTTATGTGGGGATGGTTGGCTGAGTGACTAAGATCCGAGGAGAAATATTGGATGAATCATTGGTAGTTGATACATTGAAATTGATGTGATCGGAAGATGGTGCAAAGGAAGATCGAGACTTCGGATAGGTTTGGGATGGCGTTCGAGGAGTCATGCACATCTGAGTGTTCATCAGAAGCGATCAACGAACGAGTCTGCTTCTGCGAAAGGCTAAGGTATTTTACTAAGTTTAGCCTTGTTATTGTGTTTTTTGCTGCATAGATTGGATGAATTAGGTTTCTAGCTCGAATTTGATTGTTTTGAGAAGTTTCTGTGAGAAGTTGAATTGTCGTCGGAAGTTTCCCAGAATTTTACTCTCCGGCGAGGCTGCGTTATGTGTGTTTTGTGTGTCCTACGGTCGAGTATTTAGAATCAGGGTTAGGGCATTTCAATAAAACTCTATTTTCAGGACACAATACTAAATCCGTTACAAACCAAAATTATATTTTATGTAAAAGTGGTGTGTGGTTGATGTGCCGCAGATTTCTTCTATAATTGAAGAATTATAGATAAACAGCAGCCCAATCCACACACCACTGATCAACCAAATTAACAACATCCAATAACATGCACAACAGAAACATAACACATAGCCAACTCCAATAAATCATCAACACAGCAAGTGGGTGATATAAATAACAAAGCTTTCCATCGGGCGGCAAAAGTGCGGGAAGCTATGAACACCATTAAGGAGATACAATGTCAGGATGGAAGGGTGGTTGTGAAAGATAATGAAATCAAAGTGGAAGCTGAGCGCCATTTCAGAGAATTTCTGCAGGCTATTCCTAGTAACTTTGAGGGTGGTACGGTGGGTGATTTTGACGATTTATTACCTTTTCGTTGTTCTGAAGAGGATCAACAGGCATTAACACGGGTCGTATCGGGTGAGGAGATTAAAAAGGTTCTGTTCTCTATGCCAAATGATAAGTCACCTGGTCCGGATGGTTATACTTCGGAGTTCTATAAGTCCACTTGGGGGATCTTGGGAGCAGAATTTATATTAGCGGTTCAGTCCTTTTTTGCCAAAGGTTTCCTTCCTAAAGGAGTTAATTCTACCATTTTGGCCCTGGTCCCTAAGAAGGTTTCTGCGCAGGGAATGAAGGATTACCGGCCTATTTCCTGCTGCAATGTCATTTATAAAGTTATTTCAAAAATCATTGCCAATAGACTGAAGCGGGTGTTGCCAAAGTTTGTATCTAGTAATCAGTATGCTTTTGTGAAAGACAGGTTATTGATTGAATATGTGTTGCTGGCAATGGAGATAGTTAAGAACTACCATAAGCCTTCTCTGTTGGGCTGTTGCGCTATAAAAATTGACATCTCCAAGGCTTTTGACTCCGTTCAGTGGTCTTTCCTGTCTAAGGTTCTTATGGCTATGCAGTTTCCTCCTATGTTCTTTCAGTGGATCATGCTATGTGTCACTACTACCTCTTTTTCGGTCCAAGTAAATGGAGAGCTAGCTGGTTTTTTTCGCAGTTCCCGTGGCCTCCGTCAAGGCTGCTCTTTGTCTCCATACCTGTTTGTCATCTGTATGGATGCTCTTTCCAAACTATTGGATAAAGCGGCCGGTGAGCGCACTTTTGGGTACCATCCGCGATGTAGAAATCTTAATCTCACGCATCTCAACTTTGCCGATGATCTAATGGTTCTGTCTGATGGGAAGTTACGATCGATAGAGGGGATCATTGCAGTTTTTGAGCATTTCGCAAAGATTTCTGGTCTCACTATTAGCATGGAGAAGTCAACAATTTATTTGGCGGGGGATACTCAACAGTTGGATACTGATCGGTTACCTTTTGATGTTGGTTCTCTACCAGTCCGCTACTTAGGACTCTCGCTTGTCACAAAATGTTTAACCATTGCCGATTGTTCGCCGTTGCTGGAGCAGCTTCGAAAGCGTATTGGTTCATGGACGGCTCGATATCTCTCATTTGCAGGTCGGTTTAACTTGATATCCTCTGTCCTTTGGAGTGTTTGTAATTTCTGGATGGCTGTTTATATTTTGCCACGAGAATGTCTTGATGAGGTTAACTCCATGTGTTCTGCTTTTTTGTGGTCGGGGACTGAGATGAATACACGGAAATCAAAGATTGCTTGGGAGTCTATTTGTAAACCAAAAACAGAGGGAGATTTGGGGTTGCGTTCCCTTCAAGAGGCTAATCTCGTTGGTTGTTTGAAACTGATTTGGCGATTGGTGTCTCATGGAGACTCCTTATGGGTGAGATGGGTGCACATGAATTTTTTGAAGCAAGCATCATTCTGGTCGGTGAAGGGTTCCACTACTCTGGGGTCTTGGCTATGGACTAAGCTCCTTAAGCATCAGGATTTAGCAAAGCCTTATAGCAAGGTGGAAGTAGGTACTGGTGAGCAAACTTCCTTTTGGTTTGATAACTGGTCGGCTTTGGGTGTTCTTAATGATGTTGTGGGTGGTAATGGAGTTTTTGATTTGGGTATTGCTAAGCAAAGTACTGTAGCGGAAGTGTGGGCTCTTCGACAACGGAGACGGCGTCATAGAGTGGACCTGTTAAATAAGGTTGAGGACGAGTTGCAGCTGCTTTGGCAGAATCGTTAACCGCGAGTTGATAGGGTGTTGTGGCAGGGTCGGAATGATATTTTCCGTCCCAAGTTCTCCACTCGGGATACTTGGAATCACATTGGCATTGCATCGGGGGGTTTGGTTTCGTCATGCTACTCCGAAGTTTGCTTTTTGTGTATGGCTCGCCGCCCTTGATCGTCTCTCAACAGGTTCCCGTATGGTTGCCTGAAATGGGAGTGCGGCGGGCATGTGCGGGTCTGTCAGCTCACCATGGAAACGAGAGACCATATTTTCTTCTCTTGTCCCTTTGTCTCCTTGATATGGTCAGATTTGACTCAAAACCTGTTCAACACTCGGTTCTCAACTGACTGGTCTGTTATTCTTGCCTATCTCTCCAGTCCGCAGCTTCCACTAGGTGACGGGGTTCCTTCTATGCTATGTTTTTCAGGCAGCTATCTACACCATTTGGAGAGAGAGGAATGGCAGACGGCATGGGGAGACCCTGAAGAGTGCCTCTGCCATTATAGCTTGGATAGACCGTCAAATACGAGACCAGCTACTAGCTATTGGCCTAATGGGGGATCGATGATATAAGGATGTTTTCCAAATGTGGCTTCAATCTCGCTTTTAGGATCTATTTTGTTTTCTCTTTCTAACACTCTATTTCCTCTAAAAATGTTGCACTAGTTGTAAAACAGTTTATTTTCTTTTTGAATGTAATTTAACATTAAATTAAAAAAAAAAATCATCAACACAATATCATTTCTAACCATTCTATCCAATAACCTAGCATGCTTCTATAAAAGGTTCCAACATTAATAAACATAACCAAGACCAACAAGAGATAGTCAATAACCTAGATCATCCTCCTCCTCATCGCCATGATTCCACGTTGCATATTACCTACACCACAAACAACAATTGAAATGCGTAAGTATTATCAAAAATACTTAGTGAGACAATCCTCCCATCTACTAGGCTATACAAACAAGCAATTAAGGTCATACACAAGAAACAACATAAAAACGGTCAAAATAGACAATTGGAAACAAAACTGTGTCCAACACCTGCACCACTTTTGCAACGCGATTTCCATCTGTGAAGTCAGATGGTGTCGATCGACACCCAGCCTCTGAAACACCTCCGTTGACGATCTCCACCATCAACCGGCCCTAAAACTCTACCACATCATCTCCCACGATGACACAAACAAGAACAGCCACACATGGCCACATAAACACCACAAAATCACACAAAACAGAAAAGAATCAGTCATACAATCACCAAATAAATCACACAAACCCTAATTGCTCAGATAAGCCATGGTCATACTCTCACCTTGATTTAGAAAAAGATCTAGGACGAATAAGACAAGGAACAACACCAAAGCAACCTCCCTAACACCAACAATCACGAAACCTCCTTCTCTTCTCTTTGACAACCCCCAAAACAGATCTTCCTGCTCCTCTTAACCCTCCTCAAGGCTCCCTTTGCTCTTAGGATCAAACTCACAGTCTCTCTCTTTCTTTCTCTTCTCTCTCTCAGAAGGGACAAACACAACTCGGCAAAGAAAATAGGCTGCTTGTGCCTTATAAAACGAGACTTAGGGTTTCCAAACCCAAACTGAGCAATTTCAAAACAAACCAAACATCCACCAATCTAGTGGTGTAGACCGTGTCGATCGACACTCATCCTAACTTGGGTTCAGGATGTTACAACGTTAGGTTTATAAAATCCCATTCAAGAACTTATAAGAAAACATGACTTTAAATAATTTTCTCCATATCTTTCAGATTATAAGTATTTATACATGTCAAAGATCGAGATCCTGAAATATAGAAGATATACATGAATCAAATATTTTTTAAAAATCTATTCTAAGCGAAAACCAATAAACACAACCAACTTAGTTATTGAGATGTGAACTTTGCTTCTTAGCACATATGGGCCGTTGAAATAACAATGACCCATCAATACTCCACCATACCCTCCAAAAGAATTTTGTCCTGAAAGTTCTAGAGAAAAGGACTTGCATCTTCCTTGATAGCTTTTTCCCATCTCTTTGTTTGTGTCGTCATCATCGCAGCTCGTTCATGTTCAAAGGGTCACTTCCCGAGGCTACCTAACAAACATTCCTTATCACGACCAAGCAGCACATGAAATGAAACTCGGATCCTCGACTATATGAGAAGTGATCGGTGTAGCTTATTATGTTTCCGACGTTGCGTAAAGCCAACTCTAGATTCTAGTATGGTATTAATAGAAAAATTGGAAAAAGTGAAATTTTTTCTTTTTAGATATATAAAAAAAGTTTTTTTGTTACCGCAAGGTGGTCCGAATCAAAGCCGAGAAAAATGATTAAGAAAAAAGGTTTTGATACCACAAAGGTGGTCCGGATCAAGACCGAAAAATATATTACAAATAAGTTTTGATATCACAAGGTGGTCTGGATCAAAACAGAGATAGATGGTGGATCGAAGGTTGTTTTTGATACCACGAAGTGGTCCGAATCAAAAGCAAGATAACTTTGATACCAAATTGATAAATTCTCGTTCAAGAGTTTATAAGAAAACATGACTTTAAATAATTTTCTCTATCTCTTTCATCATAAGATTTATAAGTATTTATACATCTCAAGGGTCGAGATCCTAGAATATAGAAGATATACATGAATAAAAGATGTAAAATAATCTACTCTAAACGAAAACCAACAAACACAACCGACTTAATTATTAATATGTGAATTTGGCTCCTTAGCACATATGGGCCATTGAGATATCTATGGCCATCATAGATATATTATGTTGTTAGGTATATAAGGGTTTTAAGTTTTAACTAACCATTTCACATAAAAGGGATAAGGCACTCTGGGGAGTGGTTAAGATTGTATGAATCTAAGAGTGGTTAAGATTGTAAGAATCTAAGTGTAAGGAAATAGGAAAATGAAATGAAGAGAAATGATATATTTTGGAGAAAATTTTGAATTTGATGATTGTTACAAAATAGGTATGATTATCTATGATAACAAGTGTCTGCCACCTCAATGACATATAAACCCTACATACAATCAGGCATGGCCGAGAGCTAAAGCTTAACAAGCAAGAGCTTTAGAAATCACAATAAATAAGTATTTTTGAGAGAATCAAATTATTAAAACCCTTTGCATTCCAGCGATTAAGCTTCCATAATCTGTTACTCAGTTTCTTGTTTGAATCCCCCATGTGGTAACTTTGTGATACTTTTAATATTTATGGACAACAAATTTTCTTTTTGCTTTAAACAGCCCATTGTTTCTGGCCAGCCATGCATGCAATATATGTTCTTATGGTGTACACTTGTCATTAGTCCTCTAAACTTGTCTTTTTCGTATGGTATAATACTTGTTCACCACTTATCATTAGCCCCTCTACACTTGTCTTTGTCTCTTTAAGTAGAGTATGCATTATTATCATATTCTCCTTGCCACTATAATAGTAGTTATGTGTAAGAAATTTGTAGAACAATGAAAATATAAGAACAAGAAGTCTTTCTAAAAAATTTCTCTCTTCTCCCTTGACTCTTCTCATAATTCACAATTTGTTACCTTCTAGTTTATAACATGTTATCTACATGATGTCTTTTACCACTTGAACTTTTATAAGGTAAATAAAATTTATATTGTTTCAATTTTATGTTTATAGAACATACATATTATAGACATTATGAGAGTATGTCATTTTCGGATTAATCGTCATAAATGGTTGTAATGCCCGTGAACTAGAATTTCGGTTCGGGTTATGCATTGATCGATGCAGTAGGTGCATAAAATATCCATATGAACAAATTAAGTCAACTATTATATGTCTCTTTACTTTCACTTTTACATAATTTCTTTAATCACTAAAATTGTTAGCTCAAAAAACATTCGAATGAAAATTAAATTACATCACAATAGTGCATGACCAACCATGGAGAGAACCTTGGTTCTACCCTCCTCACTTATGGAGAGAAACTCAGTTCTGCCCTCCTCACTTATACAAAGAACCTTGCGTCCAACTTCCTCCACCATGGAGAGAACCTTGGCGCACCATAGAGAGAACCTCCTCCTATGGGAAGATAACTTTGCGTCCTACCTCCCCCACCTTCCTCCCTTGGGAAGATAACCTTGCGTCCAACCTCCTCCACCATAGAGAGAACCTTGGCTTTGCCCTCCTCATGTGTGGAGAGAACATGTTCACGTCTTTTAGCTATCTCAAAGTGGCTTGCTCCAGCAACCAATGAAACTAAAGACCCTTTGGAAACCAATGAAACTAAAGACCCTTTTCTAACGTCTCAAAATCTTTTGATAGTAACTAATATTAAATTTTCTAATGTATTCGTAGAAGTTTATTTGACACACCATGATGTAGTCTCTGTCTCCGAGCTCCTATGGATCCAACAACAACGATTTATGTTTTTCCAATCTATCTATGTTTGTTGCAAGCTTGTCTTTGATTAGCCTATTTTATCCAACTATTAGGTTAGATGACCTTCTCCTTTTTATCTCCTTTTGGGATTGAACGAATGGTAACAACTATGTTTGCACAAAAGAAAAGTTATATGACCAACCAATCAAGGTTGAGAAATTAGAAGAAAATTAATTTGACATAATTAAAGAAATAATAAAAAATTATAAGCACGGTAATATATGAATCTCAAATAATTTAAAGATGAAAATATAAATTACATAAAAAAAATCTAAAACTACTACAATAAATTTTAAAATACAGTATTAAACAATATTTTGAAATCAGGACCAGACCGGCCGGTTGAACCGTGATCAGACAGACAGGTATCCCGGGCCAGTTTCTTCCTAAAACCCAAACTATTTCAAACCCAGAAAAAACCGTAAAACCTCAATTAAACCTGGCGAACTGGTCGTCTAACCGTCAGGCCGGGTCAACTTCAGCCACTGAAACTTTAATTTTGAAACGTGGACTCCTACGCCTAATAATTTTAAAGCAACTTATGCAGCTATATATATTCAAGCACTAATATTCTTCTTCTTCTTTAAAACCCGATGTGGGACAAAATATTATCTATACTATTAAAAGGGAAGCACTTTTTCAAGGCAAAATGAAACATTAGATTTTTAGGACAAATATTATCCTTGAATAAATTATAAAGCATACAATAAGAGAGAGACAACCACATAATCTTATACATTAAAACGCGCGGATCCTTATGTGACCCGAGTTTTCTAAATTCGGATCGTGTTTTACAAATCGGATCAGGAATAAAAAGTTTTGGATCCAAACAGAATCGACCACAATTATGTACAATAAAAGTCAAACAAAAACATATATAATAGAAATATTTTATGGAAGTAAAAACAAATCAGTATCTGTGACAATTAATAACTTCCATAGCTATTATTATGGAGCATTAATCACAAATCCTTAATAAAATATAATTTAATATAGAAAACTATCCATATTTAAATTCAAATTTAAAATTAATCATTAAGTTGAAATCTCGAATATTACCTTATCTAATGATATCAAATCAAATATCTAATTAAACTCAATTGGTTGTTAATTAGCAATTTAAATATGACTACAATTTCAGTGATTTAGCAAAATCATTTTTAATAAGTAAATTAATGTGATACAAACTCTACACGTTTCATATATTTTCTTGATTAAGTTTAAAAGAATTTAAATTATCACATATACGAAATCTTACCTACTTACCAAAATATGTAGTTATCTTAGCTACTTACTAAAGCGGGTATAAATTCAAAATTATATATAAGTAAATATATTTAATTTGGTTATGTATTTTTGAAATGTTTTCGGAAACATTAATTATCAATTTTTTATGTTACCTAATATACAAATCGAACAGTTTAAAATAGATTATATTGAGCTAACCTAATCTCTGTATAAGACGCGTCGAAGTATTTTGTTTCAATCATTCGCAAAATCTTCTCCGAGTATCAATATTTTGAGTTTTGAGTTTTCTAACATTTATTTTTCATTATCTTTTAGTTTTTCAGATTTGAAATTCTTCAAGAACATGTGAAACATAAAAGTCAAGACTATAAAACTTCTAAAATACTAGGTTCGAACCCGCGGTACACCGCGGGTCAAATGTTTTCTAATTTATGAGTTATGATCTTTTATGTTTATTACTAAGTAAATTTTAGTTTACAATTATTTAATCTCTATTAGGTTTGAATCCGCAGTATCGAGAGACTATTTTTCCTATATATTGTGTTTTTAATATATTGTCGGTTTGCTGTATTTTCGATTGTTAGTTATTTAGGGTAAGAGTTATTGTATTATACATCGAATTTAAGTGTAAGTTTTAGTGTTTTACTATTTATCAAAGTGAATTAGTAGGTTTATGTTTTTCTTGGGGTCATATATTGATATTGGTGTAGTGTTGTTATTTAATATTAGTATTGTGAATTGGAATATATATTTTTTAGAGTTTGTGTGTTGTTAAAATGACTATTGTTTTCATATTATTACTTTCTAATGTCCTGTGACAGTTTTTCTATTGTTTGAGTTAGATAATTTTTATTTTTTAATAAAAATTGTCAATTACATATTATAATTTTTTTTATTGTTTATTATTTTACAAATTTCTCAGTGGTATACCACGAAGCAATTTTTCATCTTTTACTTATATATATATATATATATCAAGTTTCTTTGAGTTTTAATATAAATGTTATAATATTATATATTCTTACAGTAATTAATGGTATGTGTTATTGGATATATGGATATATGAAAAAGTGTAAAAAATCACTGGACGAAATGATTTATCCATGTTGTAGCACCATGTGAAATTATTTTAAAGTGATATGAATGTCGGTCCATGTAACATCCGCGAACCAATTTTTGTAAATTTGGTGTGGGTATCAATCGACACCCTTGGTGGCATCGATCGACACCATGTTTTTCCGGTTTGGTCGGGTTTGATTTAATTGTCGATTGGTTCGGTTTGGTTCAATTAAAATCTCTAAATCGTGTGTAAAAGGGGAAAACGACCCTAGGTCGTGTTATTTTGTTGGTAGTCGCCGCTTTTGAGAGAAAGAGAAAGAGAGAAAAGAGAGAGAACGTTTCTGTGACTTTCTGGGTTTGTTCTTGGGGTTTTTGGAGAGATCTGAGGCTGTAGGAGGGTTAGCTGTTGCTCGAAACGAAGGGGGAGCTTCTGGAGGTGTTGTTTTCCACGTTTCTCAATCCAATCTTCCTGTTCTTGAGGTGAGTGCTTGACCATGGTTGATCTAAGCATGAGATCTCTCTTGTTTGTGTGTTTTCTTTGCTGTTTGTGTTGTTTTGTTGCTTGGGTTTGTTGCTTTTGTGATTCCCAGTGATTTCTGAGGTAATTGGGTGAGTTTGAGACGGATTCGAGATGATTGGGAAGGAGAGTTCGATGTTCGGTTTCGCGTAGATCGTGTCTGCAGAGGAGGCATCGATCGACACTAGGAAGCATCGGTCGACACCATTTAGAGTGGCATCGGTCGACACTGTTTAGCATCGGTCGACAAAATTGTTTGTAGCATCGATCGACACCGTGAGGCATCGGTCGACACTGGTCTCAGTCGAGACTTGATTTCCTGGTTTGATGTATTGTTGTGTGTTGTTTGTTTTGCTTTAACTTGAGGGTCTCATATGCTTGTGTGTATAACCCAGTAGATGGGAGGACGGCCTCACTAAGTATTTATGATAATACTTACGCATCTCAATTGTTGTTTGTGGTGTGCAGGTATGTGACGTGGAATCATGGCGATGAGGAGGAGGATGAACTAGGGTCTCGTTTGTGTGTTGTTGGTCTTTGTTATATTGTTTAGGATGGAACCTTGGATAGAGATATGTTAGGTTGCTGGATAGAATGGATAGAAATGTTATTGTATTGGTTTTGTATTATTGATATGTTTCCGCTGTGCATGTAATTGGATGTTGGTTTATTATTGGTTGGATACTGTGTGTGGGTTGGTTTGTTTAATTAAGTAGTATGGGATACTTAATTATATATTGTATTTAATATATAAAAAGAAAAAAAGGGTCGGGTTGTTTCATTTTGGTATCAGAGCCTTTACGGTTCTAGGATGGTTAAATGGATGGTTAGAGCGGTTAGGAATTTAATTGGGTGAATTATTTTCCTTTTTGCTTGATGCATGATGTTGTGTGATGGAATTGATTATGAGTAGTTAGTCAATTTGTTTGCGGTATGGAGTCCTAGTATCATCCTCTTCGAGCCTTCAATGAGATTCCACGGTAAGATGTGTACTCTATGTGCGGTTTTTGAATTGTGTGCTTAGACTTCTGTTCTGGGTAGTGCAGATGGCTAGAGAGGGTGCTGTGGGTCGCGGTCGTGGTCGTGGGCGTGGTCGTGGTCGTGGTCGGGGACGAGGTCAGGTTCCTGAGGCCAGTGTGAGTGTAGCCCAGAGCATGGCCAGTGAGGAGGTGGCGGAGTCACAGGTTCATCCTAGTGTGTCTAGAGACCAGGCTGGTTTGGGTGACGGCAGGGCGGATGGGCCCGGTGTCGGTCACGGTGTTGCCCCGGGTGTGGGGGTTGCAGCGGGAGGTGCTCCAGGCAGGGAGGATGTCTTGATGGACTTCCTAGCTCAGGTTTTGCAGCGACTTCCAGCAGTTGTGCCGCCAGTGGTTGGTGGGCAGGATCCAGTAGTGCCGCCAGTGGTTGGTGGGCAGGGTCCAGTAGTGCCGCCAGTGGGTGGTGGGCAGGGTCCAGTGGTGCAGCCTGTGGCGGGTTTGCAGGCAGGTGTGCAACCGGGGGCCGAGGTAGTGGATGCACAGTATGTGCGGATGATGGAGCAGCTGCGGCATGTGGGAGCCGGGTATTACTCAGGAAGTACCGATCCGAGTGTAGCGGATGAGTGGAGAGAGCGGATGGAGGATATTTTCCTTTCGCTTAGGTGTCCCGACCGGTACAGGGTGGATCTGGCAGTGTTTTACTTGTCAGGAGATGCTCGTGTGTGGTGGAGGTCGGTGACAGCACGGAGGGTGCAGCGGGGTATGTCTTGGGGAGATTTTGTGGGGGAGTTTAACTCCAAGTATTTTCCTCAGGAGGCTCTTGATCGTATGGAGGCACGGTTCTTGGGTTTGACTCAGGGGGACCGTACAGTGCGGGAACTGGATGCAGAGTTCAGTCGGCTTGTGGGGTATGCAGGCCGGGCTTGGGAGCCAGAGTCAGCTCAGGTGCGGAGGTTCTTGCTGGCTTTGCGAGATGATTTGAGGACACGCTGCAGAGTGAGGAGCTATGCCACGAGGGCGGAGCTTGTTGAGGTTGCAGCTGGGATAGAGGATGACTTGAGGTCACAGTTAGTGGTGGTCAGTCCAGCGGTTCGTTCAGAGGAGACATTGGAGCAGAGCATTCCAAACAAGGATAGGCAGTTGGAGCAAAGGCGTAAAAGGAAGCGGGAAGAGACGACAGTGGCGAACCAAGGTGGCCAGAGAGGTTATGGGAGCGGGAGCATGGATCACGTGTCGGCAAGCGGGGCCAGGGGAGGTGATTCGCAGGAGTACCATCGAGTGTGTTATCATTGCGGGGAGGAAGGGCATATCAGGCCTTTCTGTCCTAAGAGGAGGCAGATGATGGAGGTTGCAGCGCAGCCGAAGAGAGGACCGGGTGTCCATTCCGGCGCTTAGTTTTAGCTTATGTATTCTTTCTTTCATTATGTATTTTCATTTGGAGTTGTAAACGATTATTGCATTTGAGGTTCTAATAAAAGTTGGAGTTCTTTGGTTTTGGGATTTGTGAAAAATCACTGGAAAGGAAATAGCACGGGAGTCTACAAATGGAAAGTTTCCATAAATAGAAGATTGCTATAAATGGAAAGTTTCCATAAATAGAAGATTGCTATAAATGGAAAGTTTCTAAAAATAGAAGTTTCCAGAAATGGAAAGTGTTGAGGTAGATCTAGTCGGGAGATACTCGTTGACATCGGACTTATTTGCTCAGGATAGTGTGAGCCCAACTCATGTGATACCGATAGCTCAATGGACTTTGTGGCCAGAGAGTGGGAGTGGTATGTTTGCTTCGGATGACGATCCGTGAGCGCGCTTTAGGGTGACGACCTTAGAGCGGGATTTTGAGACTCCCTGGATACCGTAGCTGTGAGCCGTGGCTCGGCAGTGAGCTGGTATGTCTCGAGGGTTGCGACCCGAGAGCGGGGGGAGTGGGCGTGTGAGACTCCCTGGATACCGTAGCTGTAGGCTGTAGCCTGGCAGTGAGCCGGTATGACTCGAAGGTTGCGACCAGAGAGCGGGGGGAGTGTGTGTGTGAGTGACTTCCTGGATGCCGTAGCTTAAGGCGGTTGGCCTGATAGCGAGCCGGCATGATTCGTTGGTTGCGACCACGGACGGGGGAAGCACTGAGTTGTGAGCAAATAGTGTCTTTGATGTGAGTATATTGACTAGAGGGAGACCTCGTGGTTCAGTCGGAGGTGTGCGGGCTGTTGCGACAGTGCACGGGAAACCTTGGCTGACGGTATTTAGTCTGGTCGGGGACGTGCGGGCCGTGTCGACGGTGGCACGGAGGTCTTTGACAGTTGGACGGTTTTGCGGGATTCGAGGACGAATCCTTATTGGTGGGGGAGAATTGTAACATCCGCAAACCAATTTTTGTAAATTTGGTGTGGGTGTCGATCGACACCCTTGGTGGCATCGATCGACACCATGTTTTTCCGGTTTGGTCGGGTTTGATTTAATTGTCGATTGGTTCGGTTTGGTTCAATTAAAATCCCTAAATCGTGTGTAAAAGGGGAAAACGACCCTAGGTCGTGTTATTTTGTTGGTAGTCGCCGCTTTTGAGAGAAAGAGAAAGAGAGAAAAGAGAGAGAACGTTTCTGTGACTTTCTGGGTTTGTTCTTGGGGTTTTTGGAGAGATCTGAGGCTGTAGGAGGGTTAGCTGTTGCTGGAAACGAAGGGGGAGCTTCTGGAGGTGTTGTTTTCCACGTTTCTCAATCCAATATTCCTGTTCTTGAGGTGAGTGCTTGACCATGGTTGATCTAAGCATGAGATCTCTCTTGTTTGTGTGTTTTCTTTGCTGTTTGTGTTGTTTTGTTGCTTGGGTTCGTTGCTTTTGTGATTCCCAGTGATTTCTGAGGTAATTGGGTGAGTTTGAGACGGATTCGAGATGATTGGGAAGGAGAGTTCGATGTTCGGTTTCGCGTAGATCGTGTCTGCAGAGGAGGCATCGATCGACACTAGGAAGAATCGGTCGACACCATTTGGAGTGGCATCGGTCGACACTGTTTAGCATCGGTCGACACCATTGTTTGTAGCATCGATCGACACCGTGAGGCATCGGTCGACACTGGTCTCAGTCGAGACTTGATTTCCTGGTTTGATGTATTGTTGTGTGTTGTTTGTTTTGCTTTAACTTGAGGGTCTCATATGCTTGTGTGTATAACCCAGTAGATGGGAGGACGGCCTCACTAAGTATTTATGATAATACTTACGCATCTCAATTGTTGTTTGTGGTGTGCAGGTATGTGACGTGGAATCATGGCGATGAGGAGGAGGATGAACTAGGGTCTCGTTTGTGTGTTGTTGGTCTTTGTTATATTGTTTAGGATGGAACCTTGGATAGAGATATGTTAGGTTGCTGGATAGAATGGATAGAAATGTTATTGTATTGGTTTTGTATTATTGATATGTTTCCGCTGTGCATGTAATTGGATGTTGGTTTATTATTGGTTGGATACTGTGTGTGGGTTGGTTTGTTTAATTAAGTAGTATGGGATACTTAATTATATATTGTATTTAATAAATAAAAAGAAAAAAAAGGGTCGGGTTGTTTCATTTTGGTATCAGAGCCTTTACGGTTCTAGGATGGTTAAATGGATGGTTAGAGCGGTTAGGAATTTAATTGGGTGAATTATTTTCCTTTTTGCTTGATGCATGATGTTGTGTGATGGAATTGATTATGAGTAGTTAGTCAATTTGTTTGCGGTATGGAGTCCTAGTATCATCCTCTTCGAGTCTTCAATGAGATTCCACGGTAAGATATGTACTCTATGTGCGGTTTTTGAATTGTGTGCTTAGATTTCTGTTCTGGGTAGTGCAGATGGCCAAAAAAAATTCTTACAGGATTGTTAATAGAAGAAAATACAGGCAAGGTTTGGGTTGTTTAGTGAATTTAGATTTGACAATTTCATATATATATATATACAATTGTTTTGCTTCGTAGGTGCCACTTTATGATCCAACAAAAAAAGGAAGAAGCTAAGATATTAGCAATCAATCTCGACAAAGTTTAGAAACAAACTCATATATATATAGTTCTATATCTGTCGATGAAATCGCTCACATAATGATTGAAGTTTGCTTGATAATAATATATGATTTCTCCTTTTCAACACTCACTTTGTAAATGGAGTCACCTGGCATTTTTTTTTTAAAAGGGCATGTTTAATACGACATATAGAAGGGCTTCATATAACACTTATCATAGTAGAAGTATAAGAAAACGAACCATTGGAGATGTCAAAATTAATTTGTTTGCTTGTGCTTTGGAATAGTCGGGTCGAGCTTGGTGATTTTGGGTGAGGTGAATGATAGCCCTTATGGGTACCGAGGTTTGTTCATTAGAACAGCTTCTTTCTTTGAAAGATGACTTGGCTGCTTCTGGACATCACTGAGTGATTTTGGCTTCACGTCTCTCGGAGGTAAGCGTAAGATGCAACCATTGGTTTCTTATTCTAATGACTTGTATGCTTGAGAAATGTTTTTTTGCTTGATGAGTGATGAATGTGTTTAATGTTGGATTATTTATAGTGGTCTAGTAGTTTAGGGTATCGTATAGGATCCGTTATTGATTGAGTGGTTGATGATTACGAGATTATTGGTTCTGTTTAGGATTAAATTATGATTGTGATTGAATTTGAAATCAATGTTGATTGATAGTCAGGCAAATGGAGATAATGCAGAGAGATTTGAGGGCGGGTTGATACAGTAAATATTGTGTTTATAGTTTCCATAGTTTATCCTTTGGAATATTCTTGAGATTGATTGTCGATAGTGTCAAGTATGGGCTGATGGACAATCTTCTTATAATTAAATAGGAATGCTAATATGGCCTTTTTCGTGTGAGGCCCAAAAGAGATGGAACCGGGTTTGCTGGAAAAAGACGTGGATCCTACGTTTAATGGGTCGGGGTTTTTTATTTTAAATTTTTGGACACATTTACCCTGCTCAATTAATCGATTCATTGTCCTTTTATATGTATTCAGTGGCAATTGCTGTAAATACAGTGAGGATTTCGGACATTTTTAAAAACGTACTCCTCTTTTAATTATAAGAAGATGGATGTTGTGAAACAATAAGTTGTCATAATCCATTTAATCTTACAATTCTTTTTTGATTAATTACGGTTCTTTTTGGTTCCTTTTCTTAGGTTCAGTGAACCAAGTTCTTATGAAATTTACTTCATTTTTATCTGTAAAAGTCTTTTCTTAATTATGAAACTAATTTATATTTAAATGTATTTTTACAGGGTTGAAAATTCAGGCGTAATTCAAGAAAATATATGTGAGCCCTTTTGGTTCCATTTTGAATTACTCTTATATTTTTTTAATGTTTTAAGAATTCTAATATTTTCCTTCTATTATAAAGAGTTCCCAATTACGTCATGGTTAATACTAACCATTTAACAATTAAATGGTTTGTTTACCTTTATGAAATTATATCTTAAGACTATTGTAACTGTGAAAATTGTAATATCTTTTATTTAAGATATAATATTTTAAATTAATATTTTCATTTATATATATTATTATAGATACATGAAGGTACCAATATACATTGGTGGAGGTACCAATATACATTGGTGGAGGTACCAATATATAAAATGATTTTAATATTTTTTAGCCTCACATGGTTTAATAATATTTACATGTATATATATGTTTGCAGGTTCTAAAAAGAACAAATGTTGTTACTACATATTGTGTGAAAGAGAAAACATGAAGAAGTTATTGATTCTAATCAATTTCACTAATTAATTTTAATCAATTTCACTAATTGATTCTAATCAATTTCACTAATTGATTGTGTTTAGATTTTATATATAGAGGAAAGCATCATGTAATTATATATTAGATTTGTTTATCTATTCACTTATATAACGTAGGTATATATGTTTATATATATATGTGGTATAAAAAATCAAAATGTTACTAATATATTTTATAAAATAATTAGAATTGTAAATTCACATTTTTGTTTCTTTCATTTAATTTGTATGCTATTTAAATTGGAGCGGTCAAACAAAACAAAACATATGGCTAGAATTGTCTATCAAACTGATAGGAGCCAATAATCTTAAATCAAATTTTGGAAAGATAATTATTATTTCAAATAATATAAGGAAATCAAATTTAATTATACCGCATAAATAGAACTTATCATACCAACTAAAAAGAAAGAATGCCCCTAATCTTCGTGAACCTTATATGCGATTTCATATAATCCCCCTAATTAGATTTAAACAGTCATAATTATCGTAACTGTGATAATGGATGAGGATAAATTTCATGTAACTGTGATAATGGATGAGGATAAATTTCATGAATAAATTTTAATGAATAAAGGATATCATATGATATATAAATTATGCTATTTTGATATAAATAAATAAATAATTATGATATATAAATTTTATATATTAAAGGATTTCATGAAAATATGCTATTTTCAATATTAAGAAATAAGTCAAACTACAATATGATATATAAATTATGTTTGGGTTTCTCCCAAACGAGAGTATAAGAACTTTTTGTGAAAAAAGTGAAACTTAAATGGGTTTCACTTCTTTTTCCACATTAATATATAAAATTTTGGATACCATGCTAGAATTATATATATATAAAAATATATAGTTATATTTAATTTTCAAAATCTAATTTGCATAAGTGCAACTTTGGAATGGATAAATATCTATTTTAGGAAAATTATTTCAAAAAATTTGGGTACTTCTAAAAATTACAGAGTTTGAGACTATCGAAACAGAAAATAATCTCTTACATGATCTCTTATAGGACATATTTTAAAGATCATTAGTATCGAAAATAACGTTTGTAAACAACTTCTATCCAGTTTGGGTAACTAACTTGGACTTCTATTTTAATGTTTGGTTGAGAAAAAAATATATTTTATAGATTAATTTTTTTTTTTGTAACCCCTGTTACCCACGGGTTTTGCAAATTCAGCAAGACAAATGCAGATATTGCTCATGTGGTTTTTGGAGAACCTGTTATCTACGGATAAAAAATAGCAAAATCGTTACGAGGTAGGCCTATCAATGTGGGTTTTCCGAGTTAGAAAATTTAGGTAATCCAGTTTGGTTAATCTTTATAACCGATCAATTCAGTTCACATTTGATTCGGATCCACCGTCGTGTCGATCCAAATGTTATGGTGAAATCAATTCTGATCCAAAACCACAATTATGAGATAGAAAAAACATGACATGTATGGGATGTGACAAGTTTTTCTGTCCATAAATAAACATATTATTTTTTTATTTTTTTATTGTAGTTGTTCCTACTAATAACAAAACATACCTAACTAAAACAAATAGAATATTAATTGTATTGGTATGAGTTTAGATTATAAATGTTAATAATATTTGTTAAAAATATGTTTACAAACATAATCTCACACATACATAATATATATTGTAGATCTGATAAAAAACCTTAACTTTTGAAATCAATCCCGCACGTACGTGCGGGTCTGAATCTAGTTAAAAGTAAGTGTGCCTCATTTTCTGTCGTAGAAATTAACATTACTTATAAATATTTTAGATCAACCACAAGTCCTACTACTATTGATTGGATTTGGTTTAACAATGTTTTACACTTTTATAATAATTTTGAAGATGGTATCTTAAAACATGATATGATTTCATATTCATAAAGCCTCTATATATATAACATATATAATTTTAGTAATTTATTGACCCACGGTCAGACCCGGTTGATCCATTGACCCGATGACTCAGAAGGTTTTTCGGGTTGCTTTCCGGATCGGGTTTAAAAACCTTGGTATTAGAAAAAGATGCATATATTAATCTTCTATTTTTTGGGGTTAACATATTAATCTTACCTATTCCAAACTGTAATAAGAGAAAGTAGGAATATATTTCTCTTTTGAACTAATCTATTTAAATTGTTGACAAAAAAAAGTTAACATATCTTAGTTACAATATTAATATTAACTATTATTAAATGTACTTTAAAATAACTAAACATATTTTATTATGTTAATTTTACCCATGCATTGTGTGAGACTTTTTCTATCCCAAATAGTTTGTATGATCTTGACTTTTCGTTATTTTCCTAATATTTGTTTCCATCTGTAGTGCTCATATTTGAAAATTCTAATTGAATTTGACAGATTGGAATGACCTCTTCCTCTCTATATATATGACAAAGATATGAGAGAATACATATCTTTATTTTTTTTTTCTTAAAATTAGGCCAAAGAATTCAATATAACTTAGGATTGTTTTTGTATAATTTTAATTATTGTAGAATTTTTAGGATTTTCTTTAGGATAACTATGTGTATCTTTATTGTAAAATTATTTGTATGAAGAAAAACTAGATTGACCCAAATTAAGAGGTTAATCACTAAAGTAACTCATAAAATGTGAGGGTTAGATGAGTTATTTTTTGCCTAAAATACCCTTTTTGCTTTGTTAGAAAAAAAAATAAAGTCAAATTTACCCTCCCATAATTTTTTCTAAAAAAATCTAAATCTTTTCAAAATTCTGCTGGATTAGTTGTGACAAATTTATTTGTGTATGACAGATTTGGTTTTGCACAACCGATTTATTTTTGTATGACAAATGTTTTATGACAGACTTATTTTGGACGACAGATTTTTTTAACTACAGTTATGACAAATTTATAATTGATGACAGATTTATTTTTCATGACAGACGTATTTATAAAGACATCACAAATTTTCACAATATATGACAGATTTGTAAAATGTCCGGCATATTTATTTTCCACAGTTATTTCATATTTATTTTCTTGATTAAAAGTCTGTCGTAACATGACAGATTTTTTTACAGAAAAATAATTACTAGGTTAAAAACAAATTTTCTGGGTTTTTAGTCTTTTTACCTAAAAATTGTGTCATTGTAGTTATTGGATAGGATGGAATGTTAATCTAGCAATTAATTGCCAAATTTGTATTAAACTGGTATATTTTCACTTTATGTTTTTGAATTATGAATTTTTTGTTTGGATGATTCCTTTTCCTTTAAAATTACAACATTGTATAATTTACAACATAATAATATTTTGACACATGTCGTGATCTTATGAATTAATAACTTTTACAACATAATATTAAAATTTTCTTATTATTTTAATAATCTACAACATAATAAGATTTTGACACATGTTGTGATCTTATGAATTAGTAACTTTTGAAACCATACTTTATATAATAAGATATATATATATATATATATATATATCCAACTAAAAGAAATATATAAGATTTGATATCTAACTTACCATATAAATTTGTCATTAATTATTACATTTCACCTAATCTATTTATATGATTTTTTAAAATATCATTTTTCCTATCTCACTTTTTAAAACTACCCTTTCATGTTGTTCATTTTCAAAAACACTTTTCTATGTATAAAACAACTAAATTCTAAGCCCTAAACACCAAATACTAAATCATAACCCCTCAAAACTATATTCTAAGTGTAAAATAGAGAACCCAAACCTAAAAAAAAAAATTCTAAAAATTAATTTGACATATTGCAATTGTGTAAAAAATGGTAAACATGAAAATGTTCAAAATGGAGTATTTTGAAAAGAGGTATCCCAAAAGGTGTCAGGTATTTCTAACAAATTCTAATTCCGACTGAGTAGCGTGTCGTTCTTTGAACATGCTAGCATCATGGTCATGGACCGTCGTGATCATATAGTACACCAGGATTTAGTTTCATGATCATATAATTTCCTAAATTTATAGTCTACTTAAGATTTGCAAAAGAAGCTGCATCAACCTACTTAAGATTCTCTTTAATTTCTTTCTTCTTTCTCCTTATTTGTTTTGCTTCTTCTCCACGGATCGGATGGGGGTGGTTCCTGATGTGGACATCAAGTCGACATCAACTAGGAGATAACACTGTACCAGTTTGTACATAGTTCAAACCGATCGGTACATTTCCTTATGAGACCTTATTGACTGTATCCTCTCACTTGTAGAGTTTATATACATAAGGAGAGTTTGTATCCTCTCACTTGTCTTTTTTTTTTTCTTTTTTTCTTTTTCCTTATTTGTTTTGTTTCTTCTCCGCGGATATATGGGGTTGGTTCCTGATAACTAGACCAGTTTGTACATACAAGGAGTTAACTAGACCAGTTTGTACATACTTCAAACCGATGGGTACGGAGTCAATTAGAGAGAATGAGCCTATATCAAGATCAGGTCAAGCAATTGGAGCCAGCCTAGGAATTATTCATCAGAAAGTTGGTTCATTAGCCTTATTCGCAGGCCATATGTTACCAAAACTAAAAGTTTACTTGTTTAGTTCACTGGGGAGTTATGTGTGGCGACCAGGAGACTTATTTAATCAATCAAATGCTTCCCCAAACGAGTCTAGCTGCACCAGCAGTCACATGAATAGGCAAATCTCCTTAAGCTTCAACTTTTCAAAAATGAACCAAAGAACATTCAAACTCCAACGGTCCATTTCTCACCAATGCTGCAGCATTTTGAAATGGATTAGATTAAGTAAAGTTTATCAGTTACAAACACAAGTAAAGTTAATCAGTTTCTTAGAATTTGCCTTAAACGTATTAATAGATTAAATTTTGGCATCTTTGGAGAAACTTGTTTGTTCATCTTAAGAGGAGAATTGGGATTGCGAAATATGATATTTTCTTTTACTTGCGTTTGTAACATTTTTTTGGGAAAATTATTGTACACGAGACAATCCTTGCACGCACGACAAAATATAGTTACAATATGTATAAGGCTACATTAGCTGTCAATCTGATGGCCCCTTATGCTTTATGATAGTCATACGACCATTATTGTCGTTTGAGTTAGCATCGACGCTATTTTGTGTTTATATTTTAATCCTCCCATTCTTTTAATTTTATATTTAACTATAGTTTTTTCTCTTTTTTAAATTATTTATTAAAAAATACTTCCTTTCATAATGACAATTTGGTTGGGGATTAAGGTGCCACGTGTGTCGGATATTCCCAAGCAACGTTTTTAAAAATGAAATGAAACATTTAACAATGCATCCAACATATCATAAGCAGACAATATCAGTTAAGCCTTCCTTGGTAAATGTTGTTTAACGTCAGATTTTTTTTCCAGGCCAAACTCTACATTGTCAAATTAAACCCCTTAATTCATAGTCTTGACTTCTTATTGACAATTCAAAATTTTATAGATTGATGAAGTAATGATGTGTCGATGCTCATGAATCTCGAACTACCATAGTACCGATTAGTCATGCGCCCATGAAAATCAACACAAAATATGTTTGTCACAATTTTAAATGACACTTAAAATAAACGAATGGAGTGTTAAACAAAAATAGGTATTATAATAACATATTTCCACAGAATTTCTGAGACATTCAAAACAAAAAATTAGAAGCAAATATTTAGGATTAAAAAAATTGTTTAGTAAATTGACAACATATTTCAGATATTTTTTTTATTCCATAAATATATAATGTAAAATGTTCACTAGAAAATTGTTAAAGTAACGAGAGAGACAAATTTCAATTAAAAAAAAAAAACAAAATTAAGATAATTGTTAGTATGAATCCATATTTCATTACTAAAACGCGCATTTGCTAGTATGTATTTGTAATTTCAAAGAATATTTACATTTAATCTGTAGTTACTAAAACTTCTAGCTACTTGTTAAAGATAAAAATTTGTATCTTTTAAATATTTAAATTTTAGTTGTTTTATGAAGAAAGAAAAAAAAAATGGTTAGTTGCCTGAGCATGATACTAATCTTTTCCCATCAAAAAGACCAAAATCTTTTCTAATTAAGATGTAACGTTTTGTTTACTACTCACTACTCCGTATTGTTTACCGTTCGAATCTGTCTCATAGTTTTTGCGATATAGTAATCATTGTCATCCTCCATTTTTAATAAGTTTTGTTTCCCACAGATCATTTTTAATTACTTAGAAAGAAATTGGTGTGTTTTTTATAAGAATGGGTTATAGCATTTCCACGCGCACGATCAGCCGTCCGTTCATTGACTTGAACCTAATCAAATTTGATTATTGGTTTTTTTTTGTCAGCTTATATGTATATAATGAGTCATTAGTTTAATTAATTACATTTTTCGTTTAGATTAGTGCATAAACTAATTACTAATATCAACAAAAACTGTCATGTTCAACAACCGAGTCTCTCATTCTCATTTCTCCCCTTCACATCTCTCACTTTCGTTCCCCTCAAAACATTAGACGAATTAAAAAATGCTTGCTCGAACTAACCATCCTTTTTCACCATGCGTTGCTCGATCAGCGTATTGTCCAAACGTTAAGTTACACAACAAATCTGAGATATCGACTCCACGACTTAACAAACTCCCACTTAGAGATTGATCACAAGAAGACCTTTGTCAACTTGTCTATTAGATTATGACTTCTCAAGATCTTTTCAAGCATCACTTTCCATCTTTCTAAGCTGATACGCTTAATTGATATAATTGTCTGTGGTCATTATCCAACTCTTGCATAAATAATTGTAACCACATGGTCCACATCATTCTCTTTGTTACCTTTGTTAAAACAATATACTTACTTCACAATTGATAGAGTTATGATAATCTATTTGAAATCAAACAAATACTAATACCATAAAATGTGTAAACCTAACAATATAAGATTTTTTTTTTTCCTTGTCAAATACTTGTCATTTGAGTGTATTTTTGTCAACTTATTGGCCAACCGCTTTTTCATAACAGCTTTTTAATATGAGCCAATTATAATGAGTGTAACTAGTAAGAGATTTATTTTCTTATCGTAGACTTTCTAAAACAAATCCTCAAATGCAAAGGGTATTTTATACACCAATTATAAATTAAACATCTGTATAACTCCATGGTTTTGGGACTGGTGCATCATAATTCATAATGATACTTTCTCCTAGCTAGCTGTTTCTATTTTCTTACACTCAAAAAAAATATACTCAGTACTTTACAACTTGATCGAGATATAATATTCAGTTACTTTAAAACCCTACAAATTTTAGTACCACCAAAGGTGTAAATTTTTTTGATATAAGATTAATCATTCTTGTTATTTGAGTTTATCGGTCAATTTTTTATTAGGATTTATGTTGTTTATACACAACTTTTTATCTTCTACCCGTTTCCTCCATGATCACTAAATTAGTTAGCTGCATTTAAAAAACTTGTAAGAGATTTGTTTTTAATTGTAGACTTGCTCAAATAAAACCTCAAATGCAAAGTTATTCTATAAACCAGTTATAAATTATAAATCTGTATTAGTCCATGATTTTGAGATGGATACATCACAATAATATCTTCTCCTAGTTATTTATTTGTCCTTACATTTCATTATCTTCATGATAGTATTCCAATTATATGCCGTTCAAGAATTGTTCCTACATCTTGGAAATATTACTAAACTTTCATTTTTATCCCTGACTGATATACTGCATCATTTTTTCCATTGACTAATACATTTAGATGGTAGGATTAAAGCAAGAAATTTTGCTAAAATCTGCATTGAAAATTTAAAACCAAGGCTAGTCTGAATCAAAACTTTAAGAACTAAAATGACATGTAATTTGAAATGAAGGAAGTATATATTATGATAGAATTAAAGATACAAATGAAACCAGATTCATATAGTTTTGGAGGAATTTGTATAGTTATAATTTTTTTCCTTTGATTTAATATACATATCATGATATATTGAATTACCAATGGCTACATATATATATTTTGACTCATGCCTAACAGTAACAGATATAGAGAAAGACAAAGCTTTCTTTAAGCTCAATAATTAGCTGTTCATATCTATGGGTATCAAGACCTGGTTACAAAATTATATATAAATTACTTTATTCCAAAGATGATTATAATGTTGTTTGTCCAAAAAAGAGAAAAAAAAAAGATGATTATAATGTTTAATTGGTTGACATATTAAATATATCCATTACTTCTCATGATCCTATATATAATACCCATATCAAACTCCTCTTAATCATTCCTTCAATACTCACATATTACTTATCGGATTATAATTAAGATAAACTAAAGTCGCTTAGTGATTTACTTCTTAAAAATGGAAGCCATGGGAGAATGGAGCACCGGCCTAGGCGGAATGTATACAGAAGAAGCTGACTTCATGAATCAGCTCCTTGCCTCCTATGAGCAACCTTGTGGCGGTTCATCTTCAGAGACAACCACCACACTCGCAGCCTACCACCACGGCCAGGGTTCTCAGTGGACTGGCGGCTTTTGCTTCTCCCAGGAAAGCAGCAGCTACAGTGGTTACTGCACGGTTGTGCCACAACAAGAAGAAGACGATAATAGGATGGAGGACTCGACGATCAACACGGACTTGTACCTAGTTGGTGAAGAGACGTGTGAATGTGACGTGGCCGAATACTCCCGTAAGGGCCTCTTGCCTTTGGAGAATGCTGAAGAAAGCCACGACCATAGTGTACTCCAGCCTGAGAACTCCTTGACAACGACCATTGATGAAAAATTGTTAAGACCATGCGAGAGTTCAAAGAAGAGGATGCGTGCCACATCAAGTGATGTAAGTTGTATACTTGTATATATATAGATTTTCTTTCTTCCTCAATTATGGATTTTCAACGTAAAACACAATTAGCAGTGAGTGAATTAATGGAGTATATGTCCATTAAATATTAATTTAGAATTATCTCCATTTTCTATAGGAAAAATGTTAAGAGCTATATATCCGGGTGATCCTACATACTAATTTTCAAAATTTGTAGCCGTATGGCCATATTTCTAAATATTTTCTTTGTTTCTTGTAACCAAATCAGAAGAACAAGAGAGCCAATAAGACGCGGAGGAGCCAGAAAGGCGTAGAGATGAGTGGCGATAATGACAATAGCGGCGAAGAAGAAGATACGGAGAAGGCTGCAGGGAAGAGAAACACCAAACCGTCTAAGTCGCAAAAGACTTGTTGTTCGGATGATGAATCAAACGGTGGAGACACTTTCATATCCAAAGAAGATGGCGAGGACTCAAAGGCTCTCAACCTCAACGGCAAGACTAGGGCCAGCCGCGGCGCTGCCACAGATCCTCAAAGCCTTTACGCAAGGGTAATTTATATAAATTTATTTACTAGTTAAGGCTTCCATTTCTTCCAAAGGCATAAACATGTAAAAATAAAACTCTTTATCCTGAAAGGCTGGAAAATTAAAACAAAGTCCGTTTTTGTGATGGTGCAGAAAAGAAGAGAGAGGATAAACGAGAGGCTAAGGATTTTGCAAAATCTTGTCCCTAATGGAACAAAGGTATATACTGTATATTTTAAATTCATGCAAACGAAATTACTAGCTACGTGAGCACATCAACTATATATACTCAATTTTTGTTTCTTTACTAAGAAAGTTAAATGTGTAATATTATGTAATATAGGTCGATATTAGCACAATGTTGGAAGAAGCAGTACAATACGTAAAATTTCTACAGCTCCAAATTAAGGTACGTAAGGTGGTTTTCAATGATTTGAAGTCATAATTAAACCATAATAATTATTGTATCAAAGGTAGAGAATTAAGTATTGTTTATAATGAATAATGTTATATCAGTTATTGAGCTCTGATGATCTATGGATGTACGCGCCCATTGCTTACAACGGGATGGACATTGGCCTTGACCTAAAACTCAATGCACTAACCAGATGATTCAAGAGACACCTTTGGATTTTTAATTCTTTTTTTTTTTTTTTTGGTTTCTATACATAATAATCTAATAAGCGAGAAATAGTCACATTTGACGTCTTACACTCCAATATTATTTTAAATTTTGCATGTCGAGTTATGTCCAACATTTTTTGATTCTTAAGCATATATTAATTGGTGTACGACATCTTTTTATAATGGATTCGTTTATTTGATCTCATAAGTTTGATTAATTGATTAGTTTTTGTCATACACGTAAATGATGTAATCCGAATTTAATACTTGAAGGCGCTTCATATCTTTTGGATTTTATGCTTAATTAAGCCGAAGTTAATACTCGTGTAGTTTAATATAATTTATTAGGGAACTCCAAACTTAACGACGGTATTTGTAAGTACTACATAACCATTACACATTACGTTATATATATGGATGGTTACTTTACACATTACCTTTGAATACATGTGGTTGTGAGTCCGAAGAAGGAGCTAGAGGATTCCATGTATGAGTGTTCGCTTATGCTCAATAATTATGGAACAGAGAAAAAACTTTGCAAACCGACATAATTTCGTCGTAATTGTAAAATCTAAATTTTAACCATTCATTTGTAAATACAAACCGACATATAATTTTGTTCTAATGGTAAAAAAATTAAATTCTAATACTCACTAATAAACACAAACTGATATATAACTTTATGTAATTATAAAATCTAAACCAATAGGGAAGAGTGTCACACGAGATGGAAGGTTTCAGTTGTATCTTGTGTTTGGAGGACCTTCTTGGCTTCATGATCAAGTGCTTGCTGAAGAATAAAACTTAAGAGTGTAATTTCCTGTTTCATTTCTATTGCTTTGTTTTCTGTTTTTTCATAGCTTTGTTTCAAACTATTAAATAATTTGGGTTTCTATCATATGACAAAAAAAAAAAAAAAAATCAAGCCAATATTGATTTATATTTTAAATGTATATATATATATATAGTTATCTTTACTCACTCCTGGTGATGCCACATCAGCCACTCCCTTAGTTTAATAAGCCCAATTTTTTGACACAACCCACTAAACAATCTATATTTCTTTAAAAGCCCAGTTTCATATTTCTTTAAAAGCCCAATCCATTAGTAATACATGTTTCATATGCTGTAGAAATAAAACCCTTCTCCAGGAAGCTCCACTCTGCCGTCCGCCGGTGTGCGACCTGAAGCGTCCCTTCCCTTCTTTATTTTTTCATCCCGGAACACCTAAAAGATATCTTTGAAATTAATCTTTAAGCTTATAAGGAAAAACAGTAAGATTCACTAATGTTATCATCCTCCAAAAATTTCCAAAATTCAAAATAAAAGTATTTGTTTTCCTCTTTCATAAACATTACCTACGCCTTCAAAAGAATTTAAACAAGAGAACGAGAGAACATAACTAAAAGTATAGCAAGAATACAAACGATTGGGGAAAAAAAATAAAGTCCACCACTTACCATGACAACAAAAATAGAACATACAAGATCAATGTATATTGAAAAAACTTCCCACAAACAATCTCAAAAACAGGTCTAAAAGTATTACGACCACCAGGAGATAGACATATGCAAAGAGGTCTTTAGCTTCAGGGACACCTAGATCATAAAAATTGTCGGCTTCGAAAAACAGGGCTACTTAAAAATCAAAAGAAAAAACAACTCAAACGAAAAAAAGACAAACACTTACAGAGGATCGGGGAAACACAACTATAATTTAATAAACATTAGTCGCCAGCAATTGACAAAACAATCACCAAAAAGAAGAAAATGTAAGAGATACACACACCGTTAGTTGAAGGAAAAAATGCTGAAATTCGAGTTCCACATTTTGTTCACATTAGACCTATATTGAATGACTTACTAAACCAACCACAAAATATACACCCAAAATGTTTTTTAAAAAAGCATCATAGAAGCGAAAATTAAAATTTACAACACACAATTCACATCCATTCAAAAACCACACTCTTGGGCCAACCGAAACAAAACTTAAAACTAAGATCTCAAAAACAATGGATAAATTAATTAGGAAATCAAAGGAAGAAATTTTTTTTAAAAAAAAAGAACAGATTTGCACACCAATTAACACTTAACTGGAACAAAAAAAAAACAGGGGAGAAACAATTACCCCCTACGGATGCGAAGCGAAGAGGAAAACACCCAAATACACACAAAAAAAATAAAATAAAATTGTGCATCGATGAAAGCGATGAATGAAGAAGGATTACAAACATCAAAGAAATAGTTTCAAAACTCTTATTGTCTTGTAGATCGCAAAATGATTTCTCTGCTATCCATTCACGAGACAACATATTTTCAAAGGGAACAAAACCATTTCAACCTCAATGACATACCACTAAAGATCCAATGGGCCAACACAATTTTAAGGCTTACAGAAAATAAGGTCCAATGGCAGAAACACAAGAATAAAAAAACAATGAATACAGAATTGTAAGTAAGTGAGATTTTTAAACATTTTCAATCAAAAACCACTAACTAATTACTACAAACACAAAATCATTGACAAAAAATTCCTCGCATATGTTACTAATTAAATAATAAAATAATTAAAAGATTACCTACAACCACATATAATAAAACTAAATAACAATCCAACGAAAAATGACAAATAATTTTAATTAAGCACAACTAATGACTAAAGCGAGACAACAACTATTACTATACAAATTTAACTTCTAATTCTATATTTTTTGAAAACAAAAAAAAAGATCATGATGATTTAAATTTATTAAAAATAAAAAAATTGACTACATATTATACTAGCTGAATAAACATACATAAAAAAATAAACCAACAAAAGAGTAAAGGAAAACATACAAACAACATGACCAGACAGAAAGAGGAAAAATATATAACCAAAAAACAAAATTAACAAAACAACCGAAAAAAACATCCTCATTTTCCGCGTGTAGATAAACTGTAGTGTGGATCAAATGCTAATATTACATAAAAGATTTTGATTGGTTGAAAAAGGAATAAAAAGGATCAATGAAACTAAGTATTTTTCATCACAATTAACTCGGTTGCTTACCCTAATTCTTTTAAGATTCTTGCACTTCATATAACTCGGGTGTGCCACCTTCATTTATTTCTAAGACATAAGATTTGATTTAGACATATGTATAAATAAACGAGGAAAACACCACTAACAAAAATTACTCCACATACGACATACCATGATAAATATATCACCTATTAGGAAGATCAACGAAAGTGAGCAACATTACAAGCTTGGATCGTCCTTCAGAGACCAAACCAGCTGCTTGCAATCTCCAGTGCTATGGCTTGCACCATCTCCAGTGCTATGGCTTGCACCTACAAGTTTATTATTCAGAAAATATCTACATTACTAATTTTTTTTCTTTGTTTATTTTAATAAGCAAAAATCAATTATACCACATACTTATAGAAATTCTGGTAATCCTGGGAATAAAACTTAAAATTCCTTTTTTTAGAATGCAATTCATCCTTAACATATGTAAGCTTCCATTAACATCAAGAAAACAAAAGGCTTAACCTTGATTTTCACTCATATTTATCATATACATAGAGTCATAACAAGAAGATTTGAAATACAAAAGAGAACAAAAAAGAACAACAGCTATGATATTTATTTTCAGAACTCGTGGTTCCATAAAAACAGCCATGGATTTGCTTAATTTTATACTTTGGCTTGTTAAAACAGAACTATGACCGTGGAACAACAAAAGTGTTGTGCATCTAAAGTATGTTATGCCTGAAGATAACCCTTGTTTTCTAAGTATCCAACGATAACTTCAGCCATTTCGATGGGAGAAGTTCCTGATCCTTCGCGTCCTAGAGAAATCTTCACACGGACACAAGGAAAAACATAAGGTAAAACAAGAGAATTGTGCGAAAAAAGATCATGATCTAGATAAAGAACCATTGCAATGTTTTTGTTCTTGCAGCACCCCATTGTCTCTACAATATTATTGACATTTACCTCGCAGTTCAATGGTGGCTCGTAAGGGTCATCGATCCCGGTAAAACCTGAAGAACATATCAAAACAGTAAGTATCAATTTTGGATTTCATTGAAACAAATTACACAAATACCAACTACACTTCAAGAGGTACCTTTGATCTTTCCTGCACGAGCTAGCTTGTAAAGACCCTTAGGATCCCTCGCCTCACAAACTTCAAGCGATACATCCATGAACACCTGTTTGATCAAAACCAATGTTACTAAAATATTGGAAAACTTGAATACAAGAGAAAGAGACTACAAAACCCGCACTTGTTTGTCTATACCTCAACAAAATCTCCCTCGGGGAGTAAATTTCGACAAGCATCCCTGTCTGTTCTGTAAGGAGATATTAAACTCGCAATGCAGATAATTCCAGCATCCGCAAAAAGCTTAGCAACCTCTCCTAAACCAAAAGCAATCAACAACAGAAATGTTAAAAACAGGAAAAAGCATTGGTTTTAACGAGATTTTGTTGTTTAAGCTCACCGACTCTACGAATGTTCTCAGCACGATCCTCAGCTTTAAAGCTGAGATCACGGTTTAAGCCATGCCTAACATTATCCCCATCAAGAATATAACAAAGCTTCCCCTTTTGGTACAACATTTGGTTCAAAGCACAAGCCAAAGTACTCTTCCCTAAACAATTTTTGGAAACATTAAAGATTATATTTTTCACATAGACATAATAAACCCAACACTTGAAGCTGTTTTCTAAAAGATCACAAACCTGAACCACTAAGACCGGTGACCCAAATCACACATCCTTTCTGATCAAGCAATCTCTGTCGATCAACTTTCTCAACAGGACACTCATGCCACTTTATGTTCGTCGAGTTTCCAACCGTAGACAATGGACCTTGTTTTTTCCCTAATTACACAAATCAAACCATTAATTTAATCTCTGCCCAGATGAGGACACATGACGGAGAAACCAAAAAATTGAATCTTTTCGTTTTTTTTTCTTCTTCTGGGGATCATAGCTTACAATGGTGAATCTTTTATGGCAAATCAAAGCTAAAACTCGATTTTTTTTTTTTTTTATCTGGGTAATTGAATCGAATCACAAGATATATGAAACTCACCATTAATAGATTTGAGCTCAGGAAAAGACCCATTTGTGTTATGACTCAGAGTTTGAGATCCATCCATAGAAACACAAGAACGAACAACACCGACGGATCTTGAATTACTACTCAATGAATTTCTATCAGAAAGCCCTTTTGGAGAAGCAATCGAAAGACCTAGTAGCGATTTAGCTCCGGCGGCAATCATAATCACGGTGGTGGTGAGGGGAATGAAGTCAAAAAATCAATTAAAATTAGATTGAAACAGAAGAAGAAGAAGAAGAAGAAGAACAAAGAATCTAAATTTGCGTTTGTGTTGTGTCTGAATGTTTTTTTTTTTTTTTTTTAATTAAGGAACGAGAAGAATGTGACCGTTAATAAAAAGGGAGATTGGTGTTTTTGTAGGTAGGTGAACACATAAATTGTTGTTGGCCACGTTTTTTTCATATATAATCATCTAATTGTTTTCTTGTTTTTGGGAATTTATCAAAATGGTGCCTTGATGTATTTAACGTTGATTTGCATCCACATTCCTAAAACCTGAGAAAGTGGTATTATTGATTTGATTAGACTAATTTCAACGTTTTTATGTAATTTATTAGCCCACCAATATGGGAGAGCTATAGTAGAGTTTTTGGTGTCTGGTTTTTCTATAGACTATAGTATTTAAGATGAGTTGTATTTTATTTATTTTACCAGATAAGTCAAAGTCATCGTCAGTGTGAGTCAAACCATTTTTTTTTTTTTCCTTAGTATAAATGTAAAGATTTATACTATTTTCGCAATCTTTTGACAGAAATTACAAAGAAAACAAGAAAGATGAAATACTTAAAAACTACATAAATCACCAAAAACTACAACACAACCGTTTCGTTATCTTGAGGGATTTATTGAACCGGTGTCATGTTTGGTCGTTTTGGTTAAACTAAATGTACTTAACGTGGATTTGTTGCATCCAAATTCGTTAATGTGGGTTTTTTTTACGATTTTATTGAATTAGAGATGGCCTCATACTATTAGAGAAATGGTTAAAAATAATTACTAAACAATATTAGAAATCCTCTTTCTCCCAGGCACGATTATCGAGAGACTTTTCTTCACCACGTTTTCCGGCGCCGGTGAGGCCTTTTTCCGCCGGCGTCGGGATCTATTTGACCAAGCTCTAACTCATCTCTTCTCTACCTTTTTTAGTGTAATCTTTTTTAAGCTTTTTCCCCAAATTTTTCCCCTTTTTATCTCTTTGAAAACCCTAATAAACTCTGACTCAGATCCCACCAACGACCGCCGGTTGTCCCTGCCGCTACTCCATTCACCGGAGAGGTTCTTTTCGCAAATCTCGGGCTCCAACCTTACTCACCCCTCACTGTGGAATTTTCAAGTGGAACTAGGATTTTCCCCAGTGGACCTAGTTCCCATCGCCGATCCAAACAAAGGCCACCGGATGTTCCCGCCGTTATGTCACGCACCGGAGTTTCTCTGTGTAGCACAGACATCTCCATTACTCTCGGGAAGCCGCCACACCTTTGCTTCAGCTTGGCAAACGTTTGTAAAGTTAGGATTTTCCCCAGTGGACCTAACTATTAATGGCGACACTTACCACGACTACCCCTTGGCGCTGCCGATCTCTCACTCGCCGGAGAAGGTTCACGCAATGCAGATCTTCTCGCAATCCTCTGGCAGCGACCAGCCAAGACACCCTTTGCCTCTGAATCTTGGGTTTTCCCCAGTGGACCTAGATTTCAGATTAGGCCCATTAAGTCACAAAAGCCCTAAGTCCTTTAGTCCATCCTAATTATGCAATATTAGCAGGTTCAAGCTCACTTCCTCATCGTCTATGACTCGCCTCAACCAAGCTCTGTTCTGTCTCTCAGTAATCAATGGTCGAAGACTCCATTGGCGAAAGGTAACACCAGTTCCGTTTTGGCCACTCATATATCTTGTTCAGAACCTCACTTTAGTTGTTGTTAGGAGCTTGTGGTTTGAGTATAAATCTTTGCGGTTATATAGCCTATGTTCCTCGATCTGCTCTAGCATAAGTGATATGTTTGGCCTTGAACTCATGTTCAATGACGAGTATCATTTAAGCTGGTCATCTGATGTTTCCAAGCATCCTTCTATCACCAAACCCATCATCTGGATCCTGTTTCAATTGACTTGTTATGCGTCTTATCGAAGTGATCAAATCCTTAGGCACTGGATGGTAAAACAACCTTGCCTCGACTTCAAAACCATAGTCGTCCGGATCTTTGCTGGTTTGTTACGATCGGTAGTGCTTCTCGCCCCGATGGATTTCAAAGCATCGATTCTTTTCTCAACGTCTCAGCGTCTTAGTATTATGACCGAGACAAAACAACTGTCCTCTGAGTTTCTCGAGGATGGGCTTTCGACCTACCAGGATCTCACATGTACCAAGGGGCTCTCATGCTCATGGTTCACAGCTCTCTTGGATTTACAGTCGATGAATTATCTTTCTAACCTTGTAGCATTGGGGAATGCCTTCCTTTGTATTACTTTAAACTCTGAAACTTTTGCTTCTTGTACTTGTATCTGTTCCTATCCTGAATGAATGAAAGCAACTGGTTTGACAAAAAAAAAAAAAAAGAGAAATGGTTCTACACTCAATTTTAGGAGACTCTTACCACACCAGTAAAAGTCAAAGTGTCAACCCTCTGGTCCTACCGATGTTGGGGTGGGATTGGGAAGGCATGGGAGCGAATTAGATCATATAATCTCTAATTACCCCGTGAAGCCAGCATCATATCAATATACGAGTACATTTGTCAACCCCTCTCTAGGATAATCTCAAACATCTTTGGCTGATTCAATTTCATGAAAATTAAAATTTTTTTGGACATTTTGGTATTTTTACTTTCTAATCTTATTATATAAAGCTGGATCTTGAAAGTTAGTCATTCACAAGATCATGACACGTGTCAAGTATATCGATTAGATGGTGACACGTGTCAATTTCAAATTTATTAAAATATTTAAAAACAAATAAATGTAAAAATCTAAATCTATCAGAAAAAAATATATAGATAATTAACAAATCATTATTTATACATTCAAATCAAGTTAGCTGTGTCAATTCCTGCTCAACAAAATTTTGTGCCCTATGCCATTTTTTAAAATAATAACAATTATATGATGTATTTTGTAAATTTGAAAATAATGGACCCTAATATGCCTTAAAAATTTGACAAGAAGTGATGGGACCCTGTGTTGGTGCACCTTCCGCACACCCATAGAGCCGGTGTAATACCCCTCACCACGACTAAGACACGGATGAAACTAACCTTTGCTATGGCCGGCCAACTAAAACCCAATATTCCGTCAAAGAAGGACGATTTTGGCTTGGACATTCAAAAGGCCAATACAAGGGAGTGATGAGGCACACCTAAGGACCGAGAAGAAATTGCCATATCAAGAGTTATTCTCCGTCAAATGGAAAAAATGGTATGGAAAGTCAGGCTATCGGCAATGTCCCTAAGTTGGTCGAGGAACCCATAGGTAAGATTTTAGAACTAGTCTTATCTAGGGAAACCTTAGCTAGTCTAGGAAAGCTAGGAGGGGTCAAGGAAGTTGGACTAAGTCAGGCTGGTACGGGTTAAGGCGATGGTTGGCAATGGTAGTAACAGTGGACATAAGTTGCTTTAGGCAATCCGGACAGTGGCCGTACAAGCTAATGTGGGTCACTATCAGTGATCCAGACGATGGCAGTACCAGTTAACGCGGATTGTTATTAGTAGCCCGGACAATGGTGGCACCGGCCAGCACGGGATGGCTATCGGTAAAGCAGATAGTGGTATCACTAGTCGATGCGGGTTGCCATTGGTAATTTGCACGAGGGAATGATTGGTCTGGTACGTATCCTAAGCTGGCACGCAAGCAGGTAACATTATGTACCACCCACTAGTTGGATACTCGGTGGTCAGAAACGACTGTACCGGTACACTAATGGACTGGTGGTCGAGATACAAGGGTGCTTGCTGAAGGGAATGCACGGCCATGATCGTCCCATGGTGATGCCTATCCAATCAACCTTCATCCTTATCCACAAGGGCGTGAAGCTTATCCGGTGAAGTCATCCTTATCCATTCACCATGTGTTGCCACCGGAGCCGTGATGGGTGTCCGCCACGTTTCGCGCCAAGGGCCGACCAGTGCCACCTCCTGCTGGTTAAACCAACCTAAAGAGGCTGTATAAACCTCCCTTCCGCCCCCTTTTCTCCTCAGACCCAAAACTTACCAGAAAAATCTTAGAATTTATGAGCAGAGCGCGGGGAGATGCGAAGCCCCGAGGAAAGCTAGGTAAGTTCCCGATCGTGTTGAAGTAGCACGTGAATAGACTAGTTTAATTTTTGTTTATTTACTTATTTTATTGAGGTTAGATTTAATTACTTGATTAGTTTAGAATAAGTTAGTTCAGTAAGATTAAGATAGTTAAGTAAGATTAAGTTAGTTAAGTAGGATTAAGTTAGTTAAGTGAGATTAAGTTAGTAGATTATGATTAAGTTAGTAATTAGCGCTTAAGCTAAACCTGCTTAGTGTTTGGCATTAGGATTAGAACTATTTAGTGGTAATTAGCCCCTGGTTTAGGAATGCTTAGCAATTAGCATCCAAGTTAGAACTGCTTAGTAGTCATTAGCGCTTAAGTATGGAACTACTTGGTCATTGTTATGTGATTGATTAGTATGCAATTCTTGTGTGTGACTTGATATTCTTGTTTGTGATATTGCTTGTTGTATGATCCTTGTGTGCATCATGTTAGGTACCACTTGCATTGTTCCATCAGTACATGATCATATTGCATTGATGTATTGTTAGTTAGGTAACTAGCATTAGGCGGATCATGTTATCCCATCTGTCTGTTGTGCGTTGCGTGTAACTCCATAACGTTATGGCTTATGAAGGTTCCGAGCGGGTCATGCCCGGCTGAACGCTACATGACGATGTAGTACGAAGGAATGTGGATCTCTTTTAGACTTTGTGTCTAGGAGTTTTGGGCATTGCCTTGGGATATAATGTATTTTTAGAAGGCCTTACTTAGGTTAGAAGCATGCATATTCATCATCTCCGCTTCATACTTAAATTTGAGTCTTCATGCATGAAACGACCGACCCGTTTTTGTTTTTAATAATAAATATAAAATAATAATAAATAATAAAGTTAGTGGTCTCATATCCACTAGTCACCTAACCACAATCATACCAAACAACAGAAATAATAATACCAATAAATAACCAATAACCAATATCAAATAACCCGTAATAATTCCAAATCAATAAACTAAAGATCCAATCAACATAAACCAGAAAACCAGCAATCCTAAACAACATTCTAGAACTTAACTCTAGCAACCTAACAGAAGCTAGACAACAACAAAACAAGCCACTAGTACATCCTCCTCCTTATCACCTTGATTCGACGATCACACTTTACCTTTACCTGCACCACAAACACAAATTGAGATGCATAAGTATTTGATAAACACTCAGTGAGGCAATCCTCCCATCTACTGGGCTATACACACAAGCAATTGAGATACTCTAACCATCAAACAACAATCAACAAACAAACCAGACATTGCATCGACCGACACCAACCATGCATCGACCGACACCAACAGGGGATGCATCGACCGACAAAAGTCCTGCATTGACCGATGCAAGACTAGCCTGCATCGACCGACACTAACACTGCATCTACCGACGCATGCTCGACAATTCACGAAAAACCCCTAGTTGCATCGACCGACGCCTCCACATGGCATCGACCGATGTTCCTAGGTCATCGCGCCGTCCTCGCATTGCATCGACCGATGCACATGCCGAGCATCGTGTTTCTCCGAAGCTTCTCGCTGGATCTTCATTCCTACAACCACCAAACTCGATCCCAAGCCACAAGAAAGCTTCACAAAGCCTTATTAACGTTCTAACAAGCCAAACAACACATAATCAAGCAGATCAGAGAAATATCAAGCTTAGATATGCCATGGTCATGCACTCACCTTTGCCAAGAAGATTCTGAACCTCAAACAAGCAAAACAACGCTACTAGGAAGCGATCCTACAACGATCCCAGCTACAGGTCTCTACAGGAACAGTCTCAATCTCCCAAAATCTCACCAAGAAAACTTAGGACTTTTTCTCTCTTTTCTTTTCTCTCAAAAACGGTCAATCTCGTCGAATGACGACAAAACACGACTTAAATGTTTTCCCTAACCCAAAACGCAGCGTTTAACTTAAACTCGTCCGCACAGAACCAACCTTGCATCGACCGATGCACATAGTGCATCGATCGATGCATCCCCTAAACTGGGATTCCGGTTCGCGGATGTTACAATGCATTTGATTTTGTTATGTTGCACTTGATTATACTTGTTGCATTGTATCATTGCTTGTTGGATGAGTTCTTAGTGCTTGCTGCTTGGGGATAGGTAGATGGGTAGGATTTCCTTAGGTATCGCTGGGTAAGATTTCCTTAGATATCGGGCTCACTAAGTAATACTAGATTACTTATGATTCTACTTTATTTTTCCAGGAATCCTTAGTCGAAAGATCTCCATAGTAGAAGCAACATGACCTAGGTGAATCAATGTAGGTTTTACAGCTTTTGTAAATTCTTACTATGTATATTATGTATGGTTTTCAAAAAGGATCTGAAAGCTATATAAAAGTTTGGTAACGATTTTCGCGTATACTACATATATGTGAAGACTCGAATTTTTCAAAATCTAAATGATTATTCCAACTGATATTAAGTCTAGTGCGGACTTAACACAACTCTCACTCACGGTACGGGTTGCAAAGCCTTAGGCCGTGTTCGAGAGGTTGGGTGCTCGCGGTTGGATGACCATGACAATTGGATTCGTTCTGAAAGCCTTGGTTGGCTAACTACGAGAGTTCTAAGTAGCGCTTCCGATTTGTTCTTATATTTAGAATGGGTCGGGGGTGTTACAGCCGAGGCTGGTTAAGTCTATCGATAAGATTTTGACACGTGTAAAAAAGTTTAGAAACGGAAAACTAACAATTTTATTATGTAAATTATAAGATTTAGTTTTCAAAGTTAGTCGTTAACTTGATGATGACATATGTCAAGTTATCAATTTAATATGTAAACACATGTCAAAATATGTATCACATGTCATTATATAAAGCTTTGTTTCAAATATGTCGATAAGAATTTGATTGTAAAATTTTGAAAAGGAAAACTTTTTTTATTATGTAAATTGTAAAATTTGGTTTTCAAAGTTAGTCTTAACGGAATCAAGACAAAATATGTCGTTAATATGATCGCAACACATGTCATTATAAAACTAATTTTAGTATACGACATATATCTTACATTGCTTTTTTTTTGTTTTTTACTCAAATTGCTCTTATATTGAATTAAGGCTGCTCTATACATAATCGTTCATGTAGCCACACTGGCTTGATTACAGATTCAGCATAAAAAAAGAGAAGAATTACATAAATTGAAATTTTGATATCCAAAACTGTAAGTCTTGAAGGATGTTGATTAGCTGTCTGTGTCGAGTACGACCATTGACGATGTTCATTAAAACTTCACAGTCCCCTTCTAGTATTATTGATGTGTAACCTTTTATCCAAGTTTGTTGTAATGCAACCAGCATTGCTTTTGCTTCCACTTCCAACCAGAGGCGTGTGAGAGATTAGCTGCACCCAAAGCTAAAGGTGATCCCAAGTTATTACAAATTATCCAACCACCAGTTGCTTCGTGATTTGAGTTGTTGTATCCTGCATCAAAATTGCACTTCACACATTCATCGGGTGGTGCTGTCCATCGAGGAATGTGTCGATCTTCATCACTTCTTTGATGAGTCCTATCTATTTTATGTGAAAGATCGTAGTATTGTTTTGCTTCTGATTTGGACCATAGGACTGTTTTTGATGGACTCTCCCTATAGGATCTTACATTGCTTTTAATTTTTAAAAAATTATCTCCATTCCATTTTGGATTATCATTTTATAAGTAACTATTTTTTCATATTCTTCCACTATATTCATGTATCTTAAGTATTTTTATGTTGTTAAATGAGTTGAAAATCAATTAAAACACTATTTGAACAATTTCATTCTAAATTTATTATAGAAGCATGATATATCATATCTAACATTTTGTCAATTTTTATATTTATCTCTAGCGTAGTTTCCATTATCTACTTTGGATGTTTGATTATTTTCTAGCATATTCATGTATCATTTTTAATGAGAAAATCACGTTTTTAAATGTTTTTGTAATACATCTTCTTATCTCAAATATTTTTTTTTTGTAATTTTTCATATTTGTATCATTACACTTTTGTGATATAATAGAAAACTATGTAAAGATCAATATTTTGTTTATTTTATTTATGTCTCAGGTTTAAGTAAACTATGTAAACTTTTCCTTACCAAAAAAAAAAAAAAAGTAAAAAAACTATGTAAACTTTTAAACTATGCACTCTCTCTCTCTCTTCTCAGAAGCTACATCACATCAGAGTATTCCTATTACAAAAGTCCCATGGACAGAAGTAAAAAAACCGACGAAGTTACTAGAACCTCTTTTGTATGCAAATACACTGTTTGGTAAGAGAGTTACAAAGATACAGAGGCGAAAAAACACCGGCGTTAAGGGCCACATCAATCAAAAGAACGTGTCACCTTGGGTCCTTTCCCGGGAATAAATAGAGTCTCTCAGGCGCGTTCATCATTCACATGGTTTTGGACCTCCGGTTGGCTGTCCAGTGGCATGTACTGTGCCATTATGGCTCTGATCTCTGAGTCCATGTATTGCTGTAAAACCAGGGACATAGAAAGGTTACAACAGTTTCCCCAAACAATGGAAATGGCAAGCAACGGAAATGGCAACTGTGTTAAGGTCCAAAGGAGTAAATATGAGATTATAGTAGAACTATGTTTAAATAGACATCTCAGGCCACAATAAAACGAAGATTAATTTTTGCTTTTTAACACAGCAGACAAAAGAGATGAAGGATGAACTGAAAAAACTTACCCTTAACCTATATTTGTAAACGAGGTACGCCCCACCAGCTGCAAGTCCCAATGATAACATTATAAGCCAAACGGCTGCCCAAGCTGATCTCACTTGTGCACCCGTCTTGCCTAAATTTTAACCAAAAGAACCAGTACAAGTTATTTGTATGCATGAGAATATTAATAGAAGTGTAGAAATCCTAGTTCAAGAAAACTCACTGATGCAAGTGTCATGGTCTCTCATGTAGAGAAGGTCCCCACTACAAGAGCACTCGTAGCTTCCCCAGGTGTTCTTACAGCTACATTCCGGGCACTGACAGGCTTTCTTCTCTTTGCATTCATTAATGTCTAGTGAAGGAAGCATGAAAAATTGAAAATTCTTCAGCAATAGAGTAACACACAGAAGTACGGTAACCCAAGTGTTAACAGAGGTCTAACCATCACACTTCTTAATTCCGTCTCCTTTAAATCCCGGAGGACACTCGCATTTAACACTGTCCTTGTCCTGAAGGCATTACATGTTGAGACATAAGTATCTTACTATACGGTGAGAATGTGCAAAATGAGTTAACGTACAGATTAAAACACTAACCACACAAGCAGAGAACGCATGTCCATCTCTCTCTTCATGCCAACAACCTCCATTGTTAATTGTGCATCTCCCTGGCCCGCTTGCTGCAATGCCAACACCGATTAAGTATGAAATGTGAAAAAGAACAGAAGCACAAAAAAAGGCATAACACACAACATCATCCATCTCTGCTGGGAAAGATGGAATATAAAAGTACAAAGTTTCCGTGAGATTAAACCAACATTAAATATTAGATTACACCAGGAAAATGTGAGCTATATAAAATCTAAGAGGGTATACCGAAAAATTTCTTAATAATTCACTAAATAAGAATTACAGAGCTGCTAAAAGAAGATCACATAATGTCTCTGTGTGCTAGTAACTAGACTATTATGTTGCCATATTCTTAATGCTACTAAATAATACAAGTCTGATAAAATTATAAGATAAGAACTAGTAAAAATATGACATGAATACTCACGTTCACAGTGGCTGTAACCATCCCCTTTGAATCGCACACCATCAACTGTAGGACACTCGCATACCCTTCCGCGAAATGTATCCTGCAGATTACACAGATTAACAATGATATCATAGAATTTTTTCCAAGCAAGTTTAAATTTACCTTGCAAGCAGTTATGTTGGCTGATTTATCTTGCCAACAACCGCCATTGTTATCTAAGCACTCGTTTGATTCCACATCTGCAATTGTAACAGAAGATGCAAATTTCAAATTACACAAAACATGTTAGAAGGTGTGATCACTATTATAGTTTACAATAGATTCCAAACATTTATTTGATGTCGAGCACGGGTCATCAAAATTCAAACTCTATATGATTAACAGACAAATCCTAGTCAAAAAGTAGAGGTGTGTATTACAGCATTGGTTTGGATAATTAGTGTATGTAAAAAAGATAGCTACTCCCAAGGATAGTTAGGATCAGGTGGTTCGCATAAAAGCACAGGGAGCTGTGGGCATCTATAATTAATGCCCCAAATATATCCAAATTTAGATTAAGTATAAGTATTGCTAGGGTATGGGACAGGTATTTCACATATTTGGTGGGGACCCAAATTCCAGAAACTTAAACCAACAAAACTTACGCGATACACCAAAACATATTCCGATGGATATAAAGGTGAGTATGTGTACAATCAGAAATGCCTACAAATAGTCAAGACCAACAATATTATACCTGTGCTGAGACATATAGCTGGTTCAGTGGTCTCCTCAAAACCAGAGCATAGAGCCTTGAGTACTGCACTCTTCTCCAACTTGCCTGCACGGGAACACTTTTATAACAAGCTAAACTACATGTATTGAAGTCTTAAGTTCAACTCTGCAAGACAAACCTCGGTACTGTCTGTTGTTGACAACCAAGGAAGGCAATATGGTAACATCACCCCTTGAACCCTTGCCAACCTACATAATATATTATGTAAATCCCAAACAGGTTCCTAAAAGAACATAACATTGACATGCCTGCAGAAAAATTGAGACGTAAAAAACACATAAGTAAAATTTACTTGAGCATTTTGTTCTTCCTTTAGAACTGGATTGTCCATGTCAGCATCAGGGTCTCCCATACACTTGTCAAGTTTTCTACTATCAATTCCTGTACAAACATAGAAAATAATTGATCTGAACTACCATAACTTACCCGACTTGTAGGCATTATTATCCCATAACAAAAAAAGGGGGATTTTTGCTTCCTATGAAAGAAACACTCACCAAGAGATTTGATAACAGAATCAGCACAATCTTTGTTGTATTTCTTTTCCTTCATGGGACATCTGATCTGGAAATCAGTGACATAATCCCACCAGACCCAGGGTTTCCCAGTTTCATTCGCCACCTTGTAAACACAAAGTTGTCTCAAATTTTCTACAACAACGTCTTTTCCATCATATCCTGAGCTGAAGTCCTGTTCTGGATCAGGAGCGCAATACCTTCCCTTGTTGATACACTGAGACTTGCACTGCCGGCTCAGAGTGAAAGTGTGAGGGCAATACCAGGTGATGTAGTGAGGTCTAAACTGCGTGAAACCTCCTTTCTCGAGAATCTGAGCGGCACCCTTGAAATCCTTGACGAATTCCATCAACATGTCACACTTAACCCCACATTCATCATTGCTGTTGGTCCACAATTCATACTCAACACGGTCATCAGGGTGCGGAACAGCTTCTCTCCAGTCAAGATTCAAGTTGACCATATCCCCTCCACTAATGGCTTTCTTCAATTTTTCACCAAAACCTTTGGTAACAAGAGCAGAAGGTATGGTAATATTCTCAATGTATTTTGCAGACGCAACATCCTCTTCAGGTGTATCCATGGTAATCAAAGGTTCATCAACATTGTCTGCCACAAGAACAGCAGAAGCACCGGCTTTCTGTGCATTCCAGACCTTTAAAGCGAAAAAACAATCTACACAACAACACATAACCTCCCACCATTAGGCTAAGTAAGTTAAGATATGACTGATTATGCAGAACAGTCAAAGTAAGAAAAAAACCATCACACCCTGAAGACTCAAAACCTCTAATATTGGGTGTATTAAACCCAGTGGTTCGAATCTAACTTTAGATAGAGTGTGCTAACATCAGTATCAGTTGTAAGATCTTCAATGATAATGCCAGAAGTTAAATATAACACAACAGACTCCATTAATTAGAAAACCAACAAAATCCTAATTAAAAAAAAACAAAAGTATACCGAATAAGGAAATATACACCATTTTAGGCTAAGTAAGTTACGATTAGTCGATTATGCAGAACAATAAAGGTGAGACAATATCATCAGCACATACATACTCAACGACGAACCAATTAAGCAGAAAAGCAGAGCGAGCTTGACAACTAAAATCTCTTACTGATGAGAACACTTAACTTCGGGCTTCAACTGAAACTTCAATAACACAAAAGCACTAAATCTAACATTCAACTGTAAGATCTTCAAAACACAAATACCAAATATGTGACGTAAAATCAATCGGAAACTGAGTAATGCAAGAACCCTAGGAGGACCATCAAATTCAAATGTGAAATTAAAGTAAGAGATGTATATACCTCCACGATCAACCAAGAGGAAAATAGGCAAAGCACCAGGCTGAGACTTAAACGAAATCGAGAAATCGCTAAACTCCTTACACGATTTATGATTCTCTTTAGGGTAAACCACCGTACCAGCCATGCTTCCACCGTACTGAGGAATCCCAAAGTTTCCAATTGCACTGTCATGAGTTCCCTTTATACTTTCCGGCGAAGTCACAGATAAACTGTTCTTTTCCACCACGAATCGGGCCTCGCTCAAGGAGGTTATCATCAATAGGGAGAGAAGCAACCATGGGAGAAAGTACAGAAGCTGCTTCATCATCTTCGAGATCTCCGCCTCAAACACACCAACAAATTCAAAGAACAACGATTGAATTTTGAAATTCTCTTAAAAGTTAAGGACTCGACGACGCGACGAGTGTTTCCCGAGAACAACAGAGAGAAATTTAATAAAATTCGGGTTGGTTCAACGGTTCGGGTACGACTCGGAAAAGACTATAGATGATGACACATATGTCAAAGTCAAAACACATCTTGACGAAACAAATTTTTATTTATATAGATAATATACAGTATATATAATTATATATCATCAAGGTAAAGAGATAAGTAAAAAGACTCTTTTTTTTTTTCGTTAGGTAAATAAAAAGAGATGAACCAAGTTTTTGTATTATCTTATACAGTATCAAAGTGAAATTTGTGAATGAAGTTATTGCATAGTGATGGTGATTTTTACGAAAAAAAATCATACATTCACACTACTTTTTCTTATAGCTCTCATCCATGACGAAATACGGATGTTTATCATGAATATTGGTAACTAGTAAGTAGTGATTTACTGAAAAAACGTCACACAGTCAACACATGTTTTGCTTTAATGTTTTAATTTAATTATTTAAATGTACATGTTTAAATTTGATCAGTTTTATACTATCACAAAAGATGATTTTCTAAGACTTTTACATAAAGAAAAACATTTAATGGCTAGTTATAAATGCATTATTTATTTATAATAACATATTTTCATAATTATTAACCAGTAGTAATTCAACAAATTTTAAAACTTTAAATTAATAATTTTTGAAAATTGTAACTTTTTAGCATTAATTGATCAAAGTTTACAGCAAATTCTTTTGTGATATAAAAAAAAAAAAAAAAATCCTAAGAAATCACTTTTTATGATATAGAGAGAATATATGTTTCATTCCTATATATAAGCAATGCAATCTGTGTTATCTTCGTATAACATAGGTAGTTGTTTCACATTGATGTAAAATTTATTGCACGGTTGTATATGTTGTTATTGATCTCTTCTAAACTACTACAAAATATATATATATATGATTGTCATGACTATCTTCACAGTATTGTACTACTGTACATTATACATTTTTGCTTCACATGAGATTTGGTGTATCAATCATGCTTTTGTTTTTCTCATTTACATCTCTTTGGACATGCTTAATATATATAATGGTTTGAGTGAAAAGTGTTTTTCTTTCTTTACATTTTTCACATTTTAAGATGTCATCCCACCAAATAATCAATATATATATATATATATATATGATTTTACAATAATTTATACCGTATGATAAACCATGACACTAATAGATATATATATATATATCCCTTATATATTAATAGAGAATCACTCTTGAAAAAGTGATGATATGTCGTCGCCAGAGAGCTTGAAGCACATTTTAGCAAATAAATCCTATTAATTAATTCTAATTACGTCTATGCCATTACAGACTTAAATAAAAATTCATTAAATAAATTAAACTATTTGTAGTCATTTAATTTGAAACTATATTATACTTCTTTAAAAGAAAACAAAAATAATTTCTTTTAAAAATTTAATAATTATTCATGTTTTTTTAAAATAAATTTTATACAATTTTTTTTGCCGCGTTAAAATTATTATTTACTTTCAAATATATCACGGCTGAAACATATTTTTATATAAAATAAACGTAAATTTGAATAAAACAAAAATAATAATTATTTACAGATTTTATTTTATACCAACAAATATCAAACCCCAAAGAATAATTTTATTTACATATTGATTTATCCGCACTATATGCGGGTTGTTACCTAGTATATATATTATTCTATATGCTTTAGATTTATTAAAACTGGAGAGATAAGACATAAATCACATGTTAGAAAACTATGAAGAATTTTTCCTTCCTTATCTTGCATTCTTCCCGAAAGTAATTCATAATTCATGTAATCACATGTCTATAATTTTTTTTTGTTCTTTAACAATCCAAAACCTAATATGCTGGAGGCAGAAGTGTTGCTATGAAAGAAGACAATTTATTAGACAAGTAAGTATTGTTTTCGTTCTTTTTAAAACCAAGAATTTTTGGATATCATATCTATCTTTAATATTTTTATATTTTTGGATATCATACCTTCGTTGGAGGCCAGCCTTAGATGGATTAAGGACCCTTATAGTAATGGGAACGTCGCTCTAATTTTAAAACTAGCTTATCAAGCTTCTATCTATGCCATATGGAAAGAAAGAAACGGTAGGCTTCACTCTCAGACTGCTAGACCTCAATCTGTTGTGATTCTCGACATTCAAAATACCATTAGACTCAGGCTGGATCCTTTGTCCAGAACTCAAAGAGTGGATTCCCCTTCTCAATCCTATTTAGTTACTTGGTTTGGTCTATTTCAGTCTTAGCGACCAGGTTTGCTTTCTCGCAGCTTTTGTCACAGGAAAGGTTTGTTCTCCTGGTCTTTGTTGGCCACTGGCTTGTAAGTTGTGACGTTTAATGGAAATTAAGTTAAAATATATATATATATATATATATTATATATACATATATATATATTATATATATATATATTTTATATTTCATCTCACACTCTCACTGAATATAAATTAACGTTAATGTATATTTCAATTTTGCAAAATTAAAATAGTGTAATGCATATGCATTCATGGAGTGCATGTGAGGATCGGAGATCTTTAGTACGTTTTGTAAAGGAACTAAAAATGGAGTTCCTACTAAATGTAAAATGTGACTAATAACTTCTCTTTTTGCCTCTTTCCATGTGACAAAACCGCTTATATATTTTGACGGCTAAAAGAAATAAAATAAACAGTTTATATAAATAATAATATATGTTATTTTGGAGATCGTATTAATCTTTAGTTCTAAACAAATTAAAAATTAGAGCGTTCAAGGAGTGTGACGATTATTCGAATGTAGATATTTTGAAAAACAAATAGTGTTTAAAACATGTGTTAAAAATAACAGGGAAAACGACAATACATTGAAACGAATAGTGATTTTGGATTTTAGGAAAGGACTGAGTATAGATGAAAATATTTATCCTAATAATTTCAAATTTGTTAATTTATGTGGTCATTCATAGGAGAAATAACTAAGTTTATGAACCCGATTTTTTTTCTTCTTTTTTTACGTATCTTAAACATGCATTGAATAACTAAGTTTAGCCGTTTAGGTTTTATCAAGGCTTATAGAGATGTGAAAGAAAAAAAACACAATAAGACACCTAACAAATATTTACGAATTAATTCGAGAAGCCATAAAAATTATAAAACAAGACGCTACACGATTCACATATAGCTTGAGCTTGACTGATATGTTAAATTAGTAGTAGAATAATAGGATAGATGATCAATTATCAAATGGTTGAATAAATAAAAAAAACGCCAATAATTTAAAATTGAATATGAATGAGTCTTTCCGTAAAAAAAAAAATCTTATACCAATTCAAGCCAATGAATATACCAAATGTTTGGTTGGGCTAGATGCAGAAAATTATATTGCTGGGGTCATGCTTTTTATTCTTTGAATGGGTTGGAGTTGGACACTATTAAATGAGTTTACATTAATTACTTATACAGAAAAAAAAAAAAAAATAGACAGTGACCTGGTGGTGAATGGTGGTGACCTCCTCCATACGTTTTGGTTTGGAAGAGATCAATATTATTTAACATAACTAAAAATGGTGGTGACCTGAATGGTGGTGACATTGTTTTATCTTATGTTTAAATTAAAACAGAGTTTTTTTTGGAAAACTTTGTTAATTTTTAGGTCATATAAAAATATATGGTTTATGATGTTTATTAAACTTAAGGTGCATTCCTTTTCATTTATTTTTAAACTTTTGAAAATTGGTAAAAAAAAATAGATTAATTATTTGTATACATATTTGGTTACTATGGATTTTAGAAGAATTATTGGTGTGTTTGACAATCTTATTATATAAAGTTGGGTTTTAAAAGTTAGTCATTAACAAGATTTTGACATGTGTAAAAGTTTAGATCTTATAATAGAAAGTTGGGTTTTGAAAGTTAGCCATTAACCAGATTTTGACATGTGTAAAAGTTTCTATTTAATAGGAAGGATCTGAGATTAAAACAAAAATAAAATATTTTGTTTTAAACAATATTAATAATGTAAAAAGATAATTATAAAAAAAAGTTACAAAATTAAAAGTTTTTTTTTAAAATAATTATAAGGAGATTATATATATAGATATGTTCAATAAAATTCAAAATTATAACATTATTTACTTATTTTTAATTTTCATTTATTAAGGCCTTGAATGGCTGTAGATTTTAAAAGTGTTTTTGGTTTTAGATTTTTCAAAAATCCACTTTAAAGCCAATCAAGATTATGCAAAAACTGGATTTCCTAAAATTTAGAGAATCCAGATTTTGTTGGGTTTTGGTAATTTTCAAAGAAAAACCAAAACCTATGTTTTACTAGTTTTTCATTTTTAAGCGTGACTTGATTTTTTTTTTCTGTTTTTCTTTTTTAAATAAATTTTTAACACAAAATCTAAAAACCATAAACCAAAATCTAAAATCTAAAAACTAGAAACTAGAATTCAAAAACTATTTAAAAACTTGTAAACATTCATGGCCTAATTCTATACACGTGGTAATATCTAGGAATTTTTTTATCTAGATAAGGATCCGCCCGATGTATAAGTTTTAAAATATTTTAAATAAAATTAAATTTAACAAAAATATATTAAAATTTGATGTACATTATATATAATTTTTTTTCTCTAAGACACTTATTTATGTTTATTTACAATTTTTTGTTTTAAATTGGAAAAAATAGATTAATTATTTGTATACATATTTGGTTACTATGGATTTTAGAAGAATTCTTGGTGTGTTTGACAATCCCCTATATATTAATAGAGGAACATTATGGCAAAAGAAGCTGAGGTGTCAGCATTACAAAGCTTGGACACTATTTCCTTTATTTGTCATCAGCTTTTACTAATATTTACATTTATTTACTATTGTATTTTTCCCAAAATTAAATTTTTTATATTTTTTTTCTAACTTAATTTTATTCTTTAATTATAATCTCATAAAATCTTTAAAATGAATTTTAAGAACTCTTTGTTCATATGATATAATAATATAAGATTGTTACTATAATAATTCTCACCGGTTAAATTATAATTATTATACAATTTTTTTATAGATATACTACACAATCAAATTTTAGATTTTTCAGTTACCGATAAATATAATAGATTTTTACATAAATATTACAGTAAAAACATTTAATAATAATTTTATACCGCACTATGTGCGGGTTGTTACTAGTTGGTTTATAAAGAATGAAAATAAGAAAATAGTATTTTTCTTAGTAAAATTTATTAAAAAATTAGAATTAAAAAAATGCTGAGAAAAACTATCAGCACCAAAAACTCTCTGTTAATATATAGAGATCAGTATTATATTTGTGGTTAATAAAAGAGAAATTCATATATTTGTGTGTGAGAAACTTTTTATTTATAAATGGTTTTATTTGTATTTATATTGTCTGGATAGAATAATTAAAAAAAAAAAAAACTAGTTTCGTCGTCGATATGTGTTTTTGACTAGGCGTCGTCTCTATAGTCTTCCACTCCCATCTAAGACGTTGAACAAACCACACTCAAGAGAAACTTGGCCACCATCATCGAGCACATACAAGGACGAGGATTTTCGAATTCAATCATCTCTTTTGAATGATCTGCTTCCATCTACCTGCTCCTTAATCTTTGATTTAATCCTTTTGAGTTTGAGTTGATTTGGTGGTGTGTTTGAGGCGGAGATCTCAAAGATGATGAAGCAGCTCCCGTGTTTTCTTCCATGGCTGCTTCTCTCCCTCTTGGTGATGACCGAGGCGCGATTCGTGGTGGAGAAGAACAGTTTGTCGGTAACTTCGCCGGAGAGTATAAAGGGAACTCATGACAGTGCAATTGGTAACTTTGGGATTCCTCAGTACGGTGGAAGCATGGCTGGTACGGTGGTTTACCCCAAAGAGAATCAGAAATCGTGTAAAGAGTTTAGCGATTTCTCGATTTCGTATAAGTCTCAGCCTGGTGCTTTGCCTACTTTTCTCTTGGTTGATCGTGGAGGTACTTTTTAATTTCACTACTGGTATCGATTTGATTTGATTTGTTGTGATTCCCTCTTCTTCTTCTTCTTCTTCTTCTTCTTCTTCTTCTTCTTCTTCTAGCATCGCAAGTTTGTAACTTTGTATCTTACAATTGATGTTAGATTTAGACGACCTCTTTATGTAATTTTGAAGTTAAAATTGAAGCCTAAGATTAGTGTTCTCATCCGTTGACTCTTCTGCGTAATCATAGCCTAATGGGTGCATATTTCCTTTTTCGATACCCTTTTGCTTTTTACTTGGCACTTTGTTGGAGATCTTACAACTGATGTTAGATTTAGGGCCACGACTTTGTTTTTAGGATGTGGTGGTTCTTGCCCCTATTTTGGTTGCTCTGTATAATCATATCTCACGCATACTTAGCCTAAATGGTTGGCGGTTACATTTTGTTGTGTAGATTGTTTCTTCGCTTTGAAGGTCTGGAATGCACAGAAAGCGGGTGCTTCTGCTGTTCTTGTGGCAGACAATGTTGATGAGCCTTTGATTACCATGGATACACCTGAAGAGGATGTTTCTTCTGCTAAGTACATTGAGAATATCACCATACCTTCTGCTCTTGTTACCAAAAGTTTCGGTGAAAAGCTGAAGAAAGCCATTAGTGGAGGGGATATGGTCAACTTGAATCTTGATTGGAGAGAAGCTGTTCCGCACCCTGATGATCGTGTTGAGTATGAATTGTGGACCAACAGCAACGATGAATGCGGGGTTAAGTGTGACATGTTGATGGAGTTTGTAAAAGATTTCAAGGGCGCGGCTCAAATTCTCGAGAAAGGCGGCTTCACGCAGTTTAGACCTCATTACATCACCTGGTATTGCCCTCACGCTTTCACGTTGAGCCGACAGTGCAAGTCGCAGTGTATCAACAAGGGAAGATACTGCGCTCCTGATCCAGAGCAGGACTTTAGCTCAGGATACGATGGCAAAGATGTGGTCGTTGAAAACTTGAGACAGCTTTGTGTTTACAAGGTGGCAAACGAAACTGGGAATCCCTGGGTCTGGTGGGATTACGTCACTGACTTCCAGATCAGATGTCCCATGAAGGAAAAGAAATACAATAAAGATTGTGCTGAGTCTGTTATCAAATCTCTTGGTGGGTGTTTCTTCTTACAGGTCTCGAAAATTAAAGACAAGCAATTTTTTTTTTTTTTAGGAGAATGTGGTCATATTTTCTACGTATATCTCTACAGGTATTGATAGCAAAAAAATTGACAAGTGTATGGGAGACCCTGATGCTGACATGGACAATCTAGTTCTAAAGGAAGAACAAGACGCTCAGGTAAATCTATTACATCTGAATTTTCGTCCGGGGATCTCACTGTTGTATTCTTTAAGCAGCCGTTTGGGATTGACATTTAATATTATGTAGGTTGGCAAGGGTACGAGGGGTGATGTTACCATATTGCCTACCTTAGTTGTCAACAACAGACAGTACCGAGGTTTGTCCTTCAGTGTTCAACTTAAGACTTCCAACACATGTAGTTAAGCTTGTTATATAATTGTTTCCTTGCAGGCAAGTTGGAGAAAAGTGCAGTACTCAAGGCTCTATGCTCTGGTTTTGAGGAGTCAACTGAACCAGCTATATGCCTCAGCACAGGTATGTTTTGCATACCCTTACCTAGAATATCCAACCCGATACTCGAACGCCTAGAGGCCCTAGACTAAGATTTTCCTTCTTATAGTTTTATTTTCTGAATTACATGCCCAGTGGTCGGTCATCAAATAAATGGCTGAAATGTAAACTTTGTACACTGGTGATCACACTTAAAAACACTTATTGTGAAATTTTAAATTTGCAATCTTCTATTGCATTTGACAGATATGGAGACAAACGAGTGCTTAGATAATAATGGCGGTTGTTGGCAAGATAAATCAGCCAATATAACTGCTTGCAAGGTACATTGTGATAATTCCTGGCAAGAATTTCTGTTAAATCTACTAATCTGCTTAATTTGCAGGATACTTTTCGTGGAAAAGTATGTGTATGTCCTGTAGTTGATGGTGTGCGATTTAAAGGGGATGGTTACAGCCACTGTGAGGGTAAGTGATCAGGTCGTCTTTCATAAAGTTTTTATAGTTAAGTTGACTTATGACTTATGTTATACAGTCCCAATCGAGAATGGCCAAATATTTCTCAGGTTTCTTACAGAGTGTGACATTCTGTGGTCTTACAGTATGGAATATATCATATAATTCCTAGTCAGTGAACTGTAAAGAGGATGTTGGGTTAAAAAGATAATCTTGGCTGCGTGATCACTACAACTAGTGGCAAAAGTATTTTTACAATAGGATCAACTGGGCTGACTTCTACAATAGGATATTGTGTTCTTTGCATTTGCTGTTGTGCTTCTATTTGATTCGTACATATTTGGTGTTTTGCATTGCAGCAAGCGGGCCAGGGAGATGCACAATTAACAATGGAGGTTGTTGGCATGAAGAGAGAGATGGACATGCGTTCTCTGCTTGTGTGGTCAGTGTTTCATCTGTATAACACATTTTGCACAATCTCACCGTGTAAGATACTTATGTCTCAACATGTAATGCCTTCAGGACAAGGACAGTATTAAATGCGAGTGTCCTCCAGGATTTAAAGGAGACGGTGTTAAGAAGTGTGAAGGTTAGACCTCTGTTAACACTTGGGTTACTGTACTTCTTTGTGTTATTCCATAAACATCTGCTGAAGAATTTTCATGATTCCTTCACTAGACATTAATGAATGCAAGGAGAAAAAAGCCTGTCAGTGCCCGGAATGTAGCTGTAAGAACACCTGGGGAAGCTATGAGTGCTCTTGTAGTGGGGACCTTCTCTACATGAGAGACCATGACACTTGCATCAGTGAGTTTTCATGAACTAGGATTTCTACACTTCTATTAATGCATACAAATAACTTGTACTGTTTTTTTTTGGTTGAAATTTAGGCAAGACGGGTGCACAAGTGAGATCAGCTTGGGCAGCCGTTTGGCTTATTATGTTATCATTGGGACTTGCAGCTGCTGGTGCGTACCTCGTTTACAAATATAGATTGAGGGTAAGCTTTTAATCCATCCTTCTCCTCGCTTATCGGCTTTCTTTTTTGTGGTAAAAGCGAAAGAATAGTCTCTTCTGTTTGAGTGGTCTGAGATGTTGGTTAAAACATGATTCTTCTCTAACATCATATCATGTCTTACCATATCCATTGCTTGGGGAAATGTTTTTTGAACTTGCTATGTCCCTGGTTTTACAGCAATACATGGACTCAGAGATCAGAGCCATAATGGCACAGTATATGCCACTGGACAGCCAGCCCGAGGTTCCAAACCACGTGAATGATGAACATGCCTGAGAGAGCTTTATGGTCGATCTATTTAATTTCCGGGAAGGACTTAAGGTGACGCGTTCTTTTAATTGATGTGGCCCTTGATGTCAGTCTTTATCTCGCCTCTGTTGTATCTTTGTAACTCTTTACCAAATAGTGTATTTGCAACAAAAAAAAAAAGATATTTCAAAGTTACTTACTGTCTTTTTTCACTTGTCCACGGGACTTTTGTAATAGGGAAACTCTGATGTAGCGTCAGAGAAATGGGCAAGCTAGCCTAGCTAGTCAATAGAATCAAACATCAATATTTTGAAGTTCATCTTTAGACATTGGACAAGTTCATTTCTTTGGCTACTCTGTTTCATTTTAGCACCTTTAGAAGCGGGATAGTAGTAAGAAATAAAGGTACCACAATCTTCGTATTGTCTCACTGAATAATGGATTACACATATTGCGGTTCTTAAGTAGTTAGAATTATGCATGAACAAGGTGATTGGTAACCGAATTTGGAGGCTCCACGCTACAACGAAGCTAGTAAGGTTGGGAACCAGTCTTCCCAAACAAGACAACGAGAATCAGATAGTCTGTTGACATTTTAATCTAGATTGCTCAAAATAGATCATTAGTAAACATTTATTTTTCCAAATGAAAAGAGATAAAACAAGTAAAATCTCTAGTTTAAATGTAGTTAATAACCAAAACAAGAAGCCAAAATGTAATAAAACTAAACTGAGAATAAAGGTACCAAACTGGGAACAAAGGTACAGTGCAAAGGCCAAGGATCAACCACATAATCTAATATACGAGTTTTACTGATCAACTTATCATCCCCCAAAACATAGATCCAAGCCTGACCAGTGTTGTCGCAAGAGCACACCACGAGTCTCTTACCCTCGATGAAATAACTTGGCTGAGAGTAGTGTACGTTGTCGACTAAACCCGGCAAGTTAGGACTAGACAAAGTCATGAAATTCATCCAAACCACATCACCACCATTCTCATAGTTAATCTTGTTCTCGGTCACCCAAATATCAATCTTCTTTGTGACAATGCATTGCTTTAGCAACGAAAACCGATCTTCCCTAAAGGCCCTAAGCACGAGAGCATCCCCATCATGGTTTCTCCCACATGGTAGATCACAAAATATTTTCCACTTTTCGCTCGAGAAGTCGAATTTACGAATGTGGTAGCACAAGGGATCGTTCTCTTCACGAAAACAGACCCAGTACAAAGTTCCATTCAAGGATACAGCACTTTCACCACTAACAGCGTTTGGGCTACTACTGTTACCAGGTTCTGACTTGTAGTCTATCCACACATCGGACGCAAAGTCATAAATTTTCCACATGTCAAAGTGATCATCTTCCTTCCCAGAGGAAAAAGCAACCATCTTGTATTTCTTATTGTCGTATACTATGCCGTCGACTTCCATATAAGAACCTTTAATTAAACTCGGCTTGATCCATCTACTCTGCCCCAACCATGGGTTCCATGCAACAGCTCCTCTCTTCTTGCCACATAGCAACAACTCATTGCAATCAACCAAGTTTTCAAGTTTCAAAGATTTTAAACCGGGAGTACCTAAGGTTAACTCACGTACCACTATCACGGGATCAATGCTTACCGAATAAATCTTGGATTTAGTTGCTAGGATGAACCTAAACGTCATCTTGTGGTTGTTCATGAACGTCTTGTCGTCTAAAAGAGCGTTCCATTGTTTCGATATGATTCTGAAGCGAACAAGAGATTTAGGTGGGACACGAGAGAGTATCTCTTCAATCAACTCCCATGGAAGCTTCTCCCGATGCGCCATCTCTATACCTAACTTAATTAGGGTTTTTGCTTAGTTTCTATATCTTTTTTTGTTTTTTGTTTTTTTTGCTATATTATATATTAAATAAAACAACATTAAAATTTGTTAAATACTAGATCATAAGCTAAACACTTCTATATAACTCATCGTACATCAGACTAATGCCAATTGTAACCCGCCACCCCGTTTGATCCACAACTTAGGGCTTTTGCATTTTAGTTTCTATCTTATATATTAAAAGAGAGTATATTAAAAAATAATAACTAAAATTAATAATACACTATAGTTGAAAGGAGCTCTCCTAAGCTTGACACATAATCAGCATGCTACATTTAATTTAATAAAAAGCAGATTCTAATATGGGAGAAAGATAGAACTAGTAAAAAAAGTAATCCTCTAGTTATCTTTGGATCGATGATCCTCGACTACGACCACGACCCCGTTTACCCGGTCTACCGACCATAGTCCTCTCAACGTACCCAGGGAAGAAGGACACATTTATTAATTTAAGGTGAGTTACTAGAATATTGCATAAAAGCTTCCTTATTACAAAAGTAACATACAATTGTTTGTAATGACTAGACTAACACATTGTACCTATACTACCCCTGAAACTAGTGTTGAGAAAAAACGTAATTACGACTAATGCCATTAGAAAAAAAAAAACATTGGAAGTTGGGACTAAGTCTACCGATCCTTTGATGGTAGATTTATACACGTGGACTGATTAAAGGTGTACGTCAGATATTTTTGGTACACTTAGTTGTAATGCTGGTACACTTTGCCGTCGACGTAGATGGTACACTTAGTTGTAGTGTTGGTACACTTATCGTGGACGTATATGTGTATCAAAAACTAAGTGTACCAAAAATATATGACGTACACCTTTAACAGTCAATATGACCCAAAAGATATTTATGGTAGACTAATGGCCTGTTGCGACAGATTTATTCGACAGCATTCTCTCGTTTCAAATATTTTTGGTATACTTGTTTGTTTTTTTGAAATAGTTTTCGGAGTGTAATGGTAGGTTTCTTGTCCGTGGTAGATTTAGTAAGCATTTTTGACAGCTGTAAAGTCTTACCAGAATAATACGAATTTGTTTGAGCTGTCAAAGACAGTCTAGCGTTGTGATAGACTTATTGGAGGTAGATCTAAACACGTTTGCTGTTCTTCCGATCTATGGTGTTCATGTAATAACGTTTGTAGCAGATTCATCAATCGTATTCTGTTTGTCAGCCGGAGCAAACGTCTTTTTCCTACTCTGTTTCGTTAATCTTTTCTCTGGGTTCATCCATGGAAGAGCTAGATATCGTTTCAGAAATCTATATAACTCACTTTTTATAGGTTTTTAATTTAGAAATCAGATGTTGAGATGAAAATCTACAATAGTTGAGTAAAAACCCCACAAGTGAAACCAAAAAAATAGACATAAGTCGTGAAAAATAAAGTGAGGCAGGGGAAATTAGGGTTTTCAGTCGTATGTTAGAGGTAGAAGACGAGGATATTCTGGTAATTTTGGGTTCATTAAACCTAAAATCGAACGTGTACGTACATATAAACGTGTACGTACATATGAACGCATACGTACATAACGTTCTTGAGATTAGTGTACGTACATAACGTTCTTTTGCTTAGTGTCCATAAATCCGTTTTAATGAACGATATTATTGTAATTTTGTAGTTATCTTCAACATATCTTCTTCTGCAACCGTAACTAATATTGTCGTTTTTGTTCACCGGAAATGGAACAAGTAAGAGATGTTACTAGATAACAATTAGTATTGTAGAATTGCATCTCAAGATGTTAAGGATTTTAATGGCGCTGTAATCAATATAGCTAATTTGTGCTTCCATTAAACACCAACTGAGTTCTTGCTCGTTCGATCTTAACATTACTAAGTACCTAATTTGTAACATGCAGGTATGCTTAGTACTTCAAGGAATAGGAGAAGCTTGAGCACAGATTCTGAAGCATCAAGTCACTCTCCGTTTCGACAACAACTGCTCTAGTTTGAAGTCTTGTGTTGAAGCCTATAATTTTCTTTACAAGCTCATGTGGGAATCGTCTGAGTCAGTTTTTCTGATACTCTATTGTTAAATAAATGTTTTGGTTTCATAACAATGACTGTTGATGTTCATCTTTCTTGATATGGTATGGAATCCGGTTGAATCGTATTACAATCTATTGATCCCTAATATAACTAAGGACAAACGCTAACGCTGTGTATGTATGTTCCCTCGAAACATCACCTACAAACACTAGGCTTGCGTTCATTCATTGATATTGACACCGTAACTCATTACAAACAACAATCTTTACACACCAAAGAAGAAAAATAAAGAGGAGAATAGAAACATTGCTCAAAACGCCCATCTCAACAGTCGAATCATCGGAGCAAGGTTATCATTAGCAAAATATTTACAAGATCAATAGTACAACCAGCTCTCACTGCAACCACATACAAAAGAGAAACTCTGTAAAGTTCTAACAACATTTGAACCAAAATATGAACAGAGATCACAAAACTTACTCGTCCCGAGCAAGTGAAGCTGATTCAACGATGTGTTCGTCTGGTACTGAAACTGGCTATCGTTCATTAGAACCTGCGGCACATGGTTCTTATTGTTGCCTCCCAACATCTTTTTTAGTGTGTGTATATAAATAGTGTAAAGTATTCAACTTTTGAGTAAGAAACCTGCAGACAAATGAAACTAATGAGCAGAGACGGAGAGACCTACTTAGACTAAACTATCCTAAGTAATACATATAACAATCCAACTAGAGACAAAGCTGAGAAAGTGAGATGTTTTGAGGAAACTATGGTTCAGAACACTGATCAAAGTCCGGATATATTACAAATACTAAGTAGCCAGTAAAAGTTGATTGAATCTTAATCACACGCAGATGATAACGCTAGGGATTTGAGTTGTTAATCTCTACATAGTCAATCAAGTCTAAAGAGATAAATCCTAGAGTATTAAAGTTTACATATTTGATGAAGATTGTATACTCTTTTTGCCTATTATTTGGAGATAAAAACGAGTTACGAACCAGACTGGTTGATCTGATCGTGGTCAAAGATTCAATTCATCTGAATATTTAGGTAACTTACAAAATTAGTCAAAATCTCTGAAACACGGAAACCACATATCAAACTTCAAAGACATATCCAAAAGGATCTTGTAAGAACAAGACATATCTAAAAAAAAGAAAGTTCCTGTAAGGGAGAAGCTTAAAAGAACATATGTTACCTCTTCTTTTAAAGATTGCCCATAAAAAAAAATAATCCGAATTACAATTTGTCAAAATAAATAAATCAAACCCTAGCTTCCTTCAGATCCTGCAAACACACACAAGGAAGAAAAGAAAAAATTATTTATCTTCCTCATCATCAAGATAATTTTTTTTTTGATTCTTTTCATCAACTAGCTTCGGAATAAACAAAAAACTTGTAAAATCGAAGAGAAGCTAGCCAATCAATCAATATAAAAGATTCAGAATCTTAAGAAGAAGAAGATGGGTCTGTTGAATTGTGTGTGAAACGCAGAGAAACAAAAACATCCAAAAATTTAATTTTAATTTAAGTGAAGAAGAAAGAATAAAAAAGGAAAAGAAACCAATGACCCAAAACTGCTCGTTTCTCCACCATTCATCTATGCCCACACCGCTCCATCTCATTTCCAGTATACCCGTAGCAAAAATGGAGAGAGAGAGAGAGAGAGACAGAAACCAAATGCTTGCCAAGTTACTTATCTACAAATAAAACAGCAATTGATACTTACGCCACTTCACTCATCCAGTTAGGGAGTTAAGTTAGATCAGTGAATATCGAAGTAAGAATAAAATAAAAACTAGATCTGAAAGTTTGAGTTCGAGAGAGAAAGTGAATCAAATTAGAAGGAATCAATCTGATGTTTTTTGCCTACCCAAATTTAAGAGAATCCAAAAAAAAGTAATCGATCATTCAAGTTTTTTGTGTTTCTTTCTCTCCAAAATCAAAGACAATTTAAAGTAAGAGATCTCAAGAGCAAGAGCATAAAATCTCAAGTTTTTTTTTTCCAACCAAATTTAATTATAAATGGCATAAACTGTAATAAAACACATAACTCAGATATAGAAGTAATTTGCAAACTTTTATGTGTTATTTGAGTAAGTCGAAAATCTCAACGTGTTAGTCTAGTAATAAACCAACTTTTATGTAATATTCTAGGTAATTTCCCATTAATTTATTATATGTTTTTATTAAAATACTAAACTATGCTTAATAGATCTACTACTACAGTAAAACTTCTACAAATTAATAAGGTTGGGACCATAAAATTTTATTAACTTATAGAGGTTTTAATTTATCGATAAATTAATAATTATTAATTTATCGATAAATTAATAAAAGGGTGAGTTACTAGAATATTGCATAAAAGCTTCCTTATTACAAAAGCAACATACAATTGTTTGTAATGACTAGACTAACACCTTGTACCTATACTACCCCTGAAACTAGTGTTGAGAAAAACATAATTACGGCTAATGCCATTAAGAAAAAAAAAAACATTGGAAGTTGGGACTAAGTCTACCGATCTTTTGATGGTAGATTTATACACGTGGACTGATTAAAGGTGTACGTCAGATATTTTTGGTACACTTAGTTGTAGTCTTGGTACACTTATCGGTCACTGTAGATGGTACACTTAGTTGTAGTGTTGGTACACTTATCGGTGGACGTACATGAAATCGATTCGTTAGATTAAGTTGGTAGAGGAATTTCCCTTTGATGATAGACTTTTGTTTTAAGCGCGTGTAGCGGCAAACGTAACAGGGTGGGAAGATATTTATGGTAGACTAATGGCATGTTGCGACAGATTTATGCGACAGCCTTCTCTCCTTACAGATATTTTTGGTATACTTTGTTTGTTTTTTGAAATAGTTTTCATAGTGTTGTGGTAGGCTTCTTGTCCGTGGTAGATTTAGTAAGCAAGATTGACAGCTGTAAAGTCTTACCAGAATAACACGAATTTGTTTGAGCTGGCAAAGACAGTCGAGCGTTGCGATAGACTTATTGGAAGAAGATCTAAACACCTTTACTGTTCTTCCGATCTATGGTGTTCATGTAATAAAGTTTGTAGCAGATTCATCAATCGTGTTCTGTTTGTCTGCCGGAGCAAACGTCTTTTTCCTACTCAGTTTCTTTAATCTTTGATCTCGGTTCATCCATGGAAGAGCAAGATATCGTATTGGCGTGTGGGAGGTGGAGGGTAGACAAAAAGCGCTGGTTGTTTGATGTTGATACTAGGAAAGGGTGCAGGATTATAGTTGCCGAAAAAGAAACAAAGTTTGAAGACTTTACTGCTATGGTGTACGATGACTTTGGTTTCTGTGAAAGAACTTCCGCGATAAAGTTGAGCTATATGTTAGATAGATATAAAAAAAGCGGATGTTATATGCCACCGGTGATTGTTTCGAATGGTCGGCAGTTTCAAAACTTTCTCAAACAGCATAGGAGTGAACTCATCCGGCTATGCGTTGAGATCGAAGCTAAATCTGGTGAAACCTTGTTCGAGGAAGTTAAACCGAAAACCCCAGAACCAACACCCAAGACCCCTGAAGTCGTTGTAGATGATTTCGTACGCATGGCAGAGGAAATGGGAGAGAAAGATGATGAGTACGAGAGTCGGAAGGAAGACGGTGAAGATAATGTAGGAAATGATCTAGATGAAGATGAAGCAGATGACGAGGACAACAGTAGATTTGATTACTGTGACGACAGCGATGGTGCAAGTTCAGGGGATGAAGACTATCTGCTGTACTCCAACTTCGCCCCGGATGAAGCAGAGGAATCATTGGACGACGGACCTGGGGGTGGGTCTTGTATAGAGGAAAATGTGTGTAACACAGAATCAAATAACCGTACCCGCAAGACTAACTCTGCAACTGATGCAATTGAGAAGGAGGTTCGCAAAATAGAAAACGGAGGTGGTGATATTGCTATGGGGGATAAGTTTGATAGCAAAGAAACATTGGTGGCAAGGTTGAGGGTGCTGAGTGTATTAGATAAATATGATTACAATGCTCGATATTCAACGCCCGTTTTGTTAATCGTTGAGTGTTGGGTAAAAGGTTGTAAATGGAGAATACGGGCTTCAACCATGGGTGATTCGCCGGTGTTTCATATTCGCAGATATTGTCGTGAACATACTTGCTCTGTTACGGAACGATATGGCCGTAGCCGTAATGCTAAACCACCAATCCTAGCTCAATTATACAAGGATTATGTTGGTGGTGTGGGAAGTTCTGTTGTGCCAAATCTTGTTGGGGATGGGCTCAACCTACGATATGGTGTACAGGTTGGCTACTGGAATACTTGAATATGTTTGTTTTATGGTTGGCTCTGTGAGTGTACTTGTTTATAGGGTGTACAAACAGATCCTAGCTTAAGTTTGTTGAGTTTGTCAGAAATTAGTTGATTCTATGGCCTGCACTGCACATATATATAATTCGATCTAGTTGATAGTGTTTAGTGCTGATGTCTTTTACTGACCATTTTCATATAATAGCTTGGCTACTGGAAGGCACATCGTACACTTATAAAGGCGCGAGAGTATGTTAGGGGTACACCTGAAAGTGGATACGCTGAATTACCGGCATATTTATACAGGCTGAGGTCCTCTAATCCGGGGACCCTTACTAGACTGGTCGTTGATGCAGAAGACAGATTCAAGTATGTTTTCATTGCGATTGCTGGATGCATTAAGAGTTTCAGGTATATGCGGAAAGTTGTAGTTGTAGATGGAACCTTTTTGAAAGGTGAATTCAAAGGAACTCTTCTGATAGCGACAACACAAGATGGGAATTTTAATATTTTCCCTCTGGCGTGTGCGGTTGTTGATACAGAGAACGACGTGTCGTGGGAATGGTTCTTTACTCAATTAAGTAGTGTAATTCCTGATGATGAAGAGCTTGCACTGATATCTGACCGGCATAAATCTATTGGTAAAGCTATCGCTAAAGTGTACCCCCTGGCAAGTCGAGGAATCTGCACTTATCATCTTCACAAGAATATTATCCTGAGATTTAGTGGGAGCGAAACATTCCGGCTGGTAAAAAAAGCAGCTGCAGCGTACCGTGTAGTTGATTTCGAATAAATCTTCCAGCAAATTCAAGAAGCGAATCCGCAACTGCATGCTTACTTGGTTCGTGCAGATGTAACCAAGTGGAGCAGGGCGCACTTTCCTGGTGATAGGTACAACTTCACCACGAGCAACATTGCAGAATCGCTAAACAAAGTACTGAATCCTGCCAGAGCCTATCCCATTGTAGAGTTACTAGAAGCTGTTCGGAATATGTTGACACGTTGGTTTGCTACAAGGAGAAAACAAGCTGCCGCAATGCCAACTTTACTCACCAAAGGAGTGGAGAACCTGTTACAGGTGTGACATTCATTAACATATCCATCGATATATATGTTAACGAAAGGCCTGAAAAATGTTAGTGGATATGTTTTGTTGTTTTGGTTATATGAACTTACGCTTTGATTTACTCATAGGCACGTATTGAACAGTCAAGGCGTCTAAAGGTTCAAGAAATTGATGAAGATCGATTTGAAGTAAGTGGTGGTAACTCAACGCATGTTGTCAATCTGAGGTATAAGAGGTGTTCATGTAGGCGTTTTGATCTAGAGAGGATGCCATGCGTACATGCTATCGCAGCCGCATATACGGCCAACGTATCAGTTATAAACCAGCACCATCCATACTTCCGTAGAGACAGCCTCTGCAGTGGGTATGCGGAGGCGATAATGCTGATAGATACATCCTGCATCGTTCCTACTGATATTACACTGTCCAGATGTAAACCGCCTTTTGTTAGGAATCCTCCAGGAAGGCCAAAGATGACGAGGAGGAAGTCTTTTGTCGAGGTTGCGTTGGAGACGAAGCGGCCCCGCAAACAGCATGCTTGTTCTCAGTGTCAACAGGTTGGCCACAACCGTACAACATGTCCAGCTAATACGTAGTGCATGGGCGACAATAGACGTGTTATCTTTAATTGGCATGAGGATAATACTCTTTTTTCGTAAGTGCCAACATAGCTTTTTGTAACATGTTTATGATGGCCCTTTTTAATTTCTAAGCCCACATTTTTGTTTAACTATAATTGTTGGAGAAATTGTTGCCGGCTGCCCTAAATGGGCCTATTACTCGTTTGGGCTTTTTAGAAATCTCAAGCAAACGGTTTTCTGTTTGAATAAGAAGCTTTTTAAAGGGAAATATATCTGTTTGTGGGCTTTATATGGTCCATTAGAGAGGACATAATTCGATGGTTGGATAGTGTTGACATGTTCACTTATCGTAGATAACTATTGTTATGTACGTACATATATTGCGGAGTACTAAATTTTATATTTTGTTGACAAAACATAACCATATATTATCCATAATCAGCGTAACATTGGGTTCATTCAAAAGTACAAACACACCGGGGAAAAAAAAGTTAATAAATTGCATAGATCTGTGCCGGTTCTTTAAATAAATATGGTACACTCCCTGAGTTCTCCCTTTCGCCCATATGGTTCCTTTATTCTCAAGGTACTGCATTCTCCCCTACGTGCTCCATTATATGTTCTATATAGTAACGTCCAGCGTTTTCAGATCTGCGGTAAATATAGAAAGTGTATTAACGTATTTGATAGTAGCAACAAATACAATTAGGTCTTTTAGTAGGAAAACAAAGAGCTTACATCTCCTTGTGATGTTCCATTCCCTCGAAATCTGGTTTTATATAGAACAGCGAAGAGGCGGTTGTGTTGACGAGGCAAGGAGCACCTTCAGAACATTTACAAAATTAGTTGTATATGGTTTCACAAGGCTGGTTTCCTTATCTGATCTATCAAATCGAACATACCTTCGTAGCTTCCAACCTTCCAGAACCGCAAAATACAAAAGACAGGTTCGGATGTAAAAGTAAGATGACACCCGAGTGCTTCCCAAGCATTTATGAAGCGAGCAGCATAATCATCTAGGGCACGACACTTGAGGGTTTCATTCCTACGATTTTCTCTGGTTAATATTGAACGGGAATACGAAATAACTTTAAATGTAAATGTATTGAAGTGTAGATATCCTTTACCTCCCATTCAGTAGGGTGAGGACAACTTCATTGGCCGCATTTGCCCCCTCGAGTAATCTTCTGTCTTCCACCCCAACTACACACCCACAGACATCTGATTCGGGGTAGACACATACTTTAAATGTTACGACCTATGTATTTTGATATGAAATTGTCTACTAACCTATTTATTTAGTATGAGGCCTAAAAACTAGTGATAATCACAAATATATCAATTAGCAAACGTTTTTTAACGTTGTTTCAAACGATTTGTGTAATTGAAAATTGAAGATAAGCGTACCGAATGATATGGGATGGGTAATTCTCCCTCGAGATATATCACCCAAATCTTCGAAACGGAAGTAGTGTTTTTGATTCACCGGTGAGAGCAGGCCCATCGTCGACTCATCAGTAAATTTGATTTGGAAAGGATGATGTGTATTCCTCTCCCTAAGTGTTGGCTGGATGACCTTGAAATTCCTAATTTCATACCAATCACCATCATAGATATACTTCCTCATTTTCTTATAGGTCCCTGGTAAAAACGCCACCTCGATTGTGTCACCCTACAAATTGCATATCAATTGTGTAGAAGACCACTGCGTTGGTTAACAACTTCGTGCAAATATTTTACAAAGCAAAGTGGACTAACCCGTGTATCAGCAAGGAGCAGAACCCGCTTCCAAAAAAACTCAGTAACATACCACGAATTCAAGACCTTCGCTTGGATAATCCAATTCGTTTTTCCTGGTCTAAGATCAGCGATGGCATCAACTCTAAACTCCATGGTTTTTTCTCATAAGATCCTGTTACTCGTGTCTACCCTGGGTTTGGAAAGGAGTCAGGGTGATGCTATTTAAATAAAACAAAACGTCGCGACTCTTCACTTTCTTTGTTTTTCTTCGGGTTTATATTTCAAATTTACTTTAATTCGTAGTTTACATATTAAAAAACCATAATTTAATTGCCGGTCCAACAACATTGGAGGCCCAATGCGAAAAGAAATTGTATTGTTTACTTTTAAATTGTTTTTCTCAGTAAGGCTGATGTAATTTTTGAAATTTTTAAATGGGTCCTCAACTCAAAGTCTAAAAATTGAGGCCTTCTGATGTGCGTTCGAATGGGCTTATTAAATTTGACCGAATGTTGTTTGAGTTTAAGAAATAAACAACAAATCCATACCGAATGGGCTTATTAAAATTGAGGCCCGATACCTTGAAATCATAGGGATGTGAACACTTCCCGACTTCACCAACCGAATGCACAGTAGTAACAAAACAATACATTTCTCGTACCAAACGTAAGGACCCATGTACCCACACACACTTTGTTGTACATACACAATTGGCAGATATATCTATTGTGTATAGTTCTTTTGCAAGATAGAACAGTTACAAAAGGAAAGGAAACAACATCAAGTGGTACATGCTTAAAAATAAGTAGAAGAAAAAACCATTGAAACAAAAGGCCGGATTCAGTCCGCGTAAAGCCTATGACGTAGATATTAGTACTGCGTTTATAACAGAAGGCATTTAGATGAAATGTTTAGGGCGAAACATCTAAAGAGATAATATAACTAAAGGATCTCGGATATAGATTTCGCCAACCACCAAAGGCCGCAATTGTTGCACACCATGTCATAGTCTCGATAGTTGAGAGAGTACAGACCATGCTCCAATAAACACAATTGAGCACATTTCGGAGAAGGGATCAAAGGGGCAATCGGATAGACGAATGTATCCTTGTACGTGTTTTCTCGCGCCGTCTGATATCTACCCAGCAACATGAACAACTCCCTGCCCAAAATCCTTGTTTGAGTTGTATTTAGTTGGTAGTGGTATTCCAAAAACAGGTAAAGATAATGACCCGCCATGTCGAGGTTCCCATGTAACATAGAAAAAAATCCACATGCTAGTGTGGCATCATCTCTTGCGGGTACGTTACGAGTTAGAAGTGCAATACCTCCCTCAATGTCGCTTTCCTCGGCAACAACCCGGAGACCTTCGTAATAGATTGCCTTTTCGTTCCCAGCGTCAAGGCATTTTTCAAAGATACGCCGGTGCATCCCTTCCTCTTTTATTCTACGATTTCGATGATGTAATTTTTGGAACCAAGAAGGATGGCAAGTAATGCTGGAGATGTTAGCATCCTTGAGAACTTGAGGCCTAAGCGCTGTTTTGACTCCTCGAGGTCCTGCCTTGACTATTGGAGCTAGGTAGTTCAAACCATCAACTGCGAGAAACCCGAAGATGATAATCAACATCTCATCTGGTAGATGAGGCATTTTTTGAGACGCAGACGCCATCTTGCTGTGATTTTTCAGTAGGAACTACAACTTGTACAGAAGGGTGTTTGAAGAACACAAAATTTAGGTTGCACTCAGTGGGACTGGTAATTATAATTTATAGAACGCTAACGAGATACGTATTTAGCTAACACCCTACCCGTTTATTGTTGTAATGCGCCGAGACAAACGTCACTTACTACTGTTTAATTAAAACTCGCTGAGATATAAATCACATCACACTGAGATAACACGACTTGGGGGGTAGGAGTTGTCACTTCGTCCAACCTACTGCTGTCATGTCTACCCTAAGTAGAGCCTAGCGGAATTTAAGAGAAATAATTGTCTATGTAGTGTATAACGCATTTGACATCCGTTATTATGGTGGCGCCACGTATATACTAATACGAAATAGAAGAATCTGCGTCAGCGGATATATTTATAATTAATTTGCATAAAGGGGGTTTTGCTCACCCAAACAATAATTGCATAAAGGGAGATAATGCCTGAACTATTCCTTCCCATTCTACGAACACGCAAATTGCAAAATCTAATACGTACAAGGCCTAAAGTATATACTATTGTACGTACACTAAACGTACATTCTCTTGAACGTACACTGAAATTATAAACGTTGTTATTAAACTAATATCTTTCAGGTTGTGTACGTCTTAGTATTATATATAAGTGGTTTTGCAATGGGTAGGTACGAGATTTAGGCACCCAACCTCTTAGTTTTCGTAAACAACATATTAAATAGCGATAGATTCCGCGTTCTTATGAAGGATACAACCTAGGTGTTACATGAACCAAAATGGTAGTACAACAGGGAGACATTGTAAACGGATTTAGTTGCCGTAGAAGGATTCTAGAAGATATAAGAACTGCGTTGAAAACATGATATTCGTTACATATTACGTTTAGGGCGAAACATATTATGAGAAAAGTAACTACAGGATCTCGGACATAGCTTTCGCCAACCACCAGAGGCCGCAATTTCTGCAGCCAATGTCATAATCTTCATAACATTTGTTTTTGAAACCATGCTTCAATAAACACAATCGACCACATTCCGGAGAAGGGATAAAGGGAGCAATAGGATAGACGAATGTGTTCCTGTATGTGTCTACTCGCGCCGTCTGATATCTACACAGCAACCGGAACACCCCCTTGGCCAGAAACCTTGCTCGTTCCGATTTAAGTGGGTAGTGATGTGAATCAAACAGTTGAAGAAAATGTCTAGCCATCTCGCAGTTCCCATCTAACATAGAAAAAAACCCACAAGCGAGTGTCGCTATAGGTTCCGCGGGAACGTTACGAGTTAGGAGTGCGATACCTTGCTTAATGTCTTCCACCTCGGCAACAACCCGGAAACCTTCGAAAAAAATTGCCTGTTTGTTGCTAGCATCTAGGCATTTATTGAAGATACGCCTGTGGATCCCTTCATTTTGGACTCTACCATTTGGGTGATGTGGTGCTTGAAACATCGTCGGATCCCAGCATAAGGTGAAGATGTTAGCATCCTTTAAAACTTGGGGAGAGAGCGCCGTTTCTACACCTCGATGACCTGCCTTCAGTATTGGAGCGAGGTACTCCAAACCATCAACTGCGAGAAAGCCGAGGATTTTAATCAATATTTCATCGGGTATATCAGGCATTTTTTGAGTTGCAGTCGTCATTTTCACTTGAATTTTCTAAAACAATGTTTCGTATGTGTTGCAACTTGTGGAGGGTACTCTAAATAAAGAGAAAGTTCTAGTTTGGAGTTGCAGGGTTTTTAATAATTATGGCAATGAACGGCGACATGCAAAAGTGCGCCTTTTAAGCTTTTTTTTTTTTTTTAAATCCGCGTGATGTTACCAATCAAGACATATTCTGTAGTTTTAGTTTTTTTTGGAAAAGCAAAATTACTGTTGCGGTTTCCAAAACAGTTAACACGTGAACCGCATATACTTGGAGCCCATGAACCGCATATACTTTACCCAACTACCATTTACCTAGCGGTTTCATAAATTCCGCACTGAACAAAGCAATAATTTGATTTTTCTTTTTTGTTTAATACTAATACAAGTTACAAATCCGCACATAATTCGACATAGAGAGAGGTCAAACTATAGCCTAAATACGTAGTAATCATTGTTCCATACGAACCATGTGTGAATATATTATTTGTTCACACCCTTAGTTCACACTGTGACCAGATTTCGTAACTTAGTAATGATTACAAACACATCATGTTAAACATACTCATCAAGACACATCGATGAGATATAAGTCACATCCCTCTACTTACTTGTTAAACAACTCTTCTACGTCTTCCCATATAAGACTTTTGCGGGTATCAATTGTCACATCGTAGTTGCCAACTGGTGTCATGTCTGACAATAGACGTTAAGCTGAGCGGGTAGTGAATAATCGAGATTGAGATAGTAGATTATAGTAGTAGACTTCAAATCCGTAATATGGTTATGACACGTGTATACTAATAGGGGATGTGGGGGATTATATATGGTTATGATGTAAAGAGGCCTAAAATATTCCAACCGGCCCATTAAGATTCTCAAAACGACACTCCATCTATATTGTTAGTGGATGTTTATAAACTCTTAATAATTAGTGGTTTGATATTACCTCGCCATCTTGTCACGCAGTTATATCAAGTATCATTTATATCCATACCAAATACTTCCCCAACCATATCAAACGATTGTATTATAAAATCGTTTGCATTACAATGTGCACATAATACTTTCACTACAAATATGACCAACCCAAATCTTCCTGAAGATCTTTTGGCGCAAATAGCTAAACTAATGGCAGCAAAACACTGGTGGTACATGCAGTCACTCCTACGTTCGGGAAATAGAGGCAAAACTATAGTTTACCGTCGCGACGTCTTGAAAGAGGCAAACATCTTCAACATGTGCAGTGACCCCGATGATATCATGTTTGGTGGTCGACACCGGAAGTTTTTTGAAAGGTGCCTTGATGCGGATAATCTAACGGCCATATATTATGAAGGCCTTCGTCTTGCAACAAAAGATGGGGACATTGAAGGGGCCGTAAATTTACTCCTGCGTAACGTACCAACACATGCCGACGCTACTCTTGCGTCTGCCATGTTGTGCATCTGTAAAGGGTCCGGAGTCCAGGCGGGTCATTTGCTTCAGCTGTTTTCTATAAAACACTACCCACTTGACTCCGAAGAGGTTGGAGATATGTGTGAAGAACTCATCACTGAGCTTATTCACTATGGAGCACCACACAATACAACTTATGGTGTGTTTTTTGACTACCCTGATGATGGGGAAATAACAACTCCTTCGTGCGCACTAAAATGCGCGCTCTCAATGAGGAAGGAAGACGTACTCAATATGGTAGGCCCTTACAAGCATCGTTGCAGGAAATGCACAATCTGGTGGTGCGCTCGCCGAATTAGTCAAATGCTTTGGTAGTTTTATAACGAAACATGTTTGCATTTCCTCGTTTCCGTGTACACCCTATCTCCTATCAATTCTAATTTTAATATTAAACGAAGTATTTTGTCAGCGATGCACCTTTGCAGAATAAGTCAAGCTAATAAAGGTAACCACGAACTTTGTTAGATGTGATAACTGGCTATTAGTTTTAGTAAAACTAATAGTTTATCGAATATCTTATTCTGTACGATACATGGCTAAGACCTACATCAACAGTTACATGCACGTGTAGCTCGAATTGAATATTACCCTTTCATACTTAAAATTGAAACCACTATATTTAATATATAATATAGGGAAATTAACAATGTGTTTGTATCTAATAGTAGTCGTATTTAATGCAATGACATGTTGCTATTTTTAATGCAATGGCCAACTGATTTGACGTCCATATAAGTGAATTTTAATCCATATGACTTGCAGGGTTGTAGATGTCAAATATCAGTTATGTAATTTTACTTATATACGTACACGAGTACCAAAGAACCAACATAGCTTGTTGAATACTTTTGGCGTGGCTAAGAAACATAATTGAATCATTACATTTTTATTAAATATATTCCTATACAATCAGTACATTTTACTGTTAAATACCATCGAATTAATTACCTGTTATAGTAAAAATAAAATTACCACTGTTCTCACTATATATAGATGTGTGTACGTAAGAAGATGTTTTATTCCCTACACACAGCAAATACCATCCACAGCCCATATCGTCTCCAACAAAATAAAAAACAAAAACAAAAACAATGAACACCCCTCCGAACGAGATATTCCTGGCCATCAAGCTGCCAAACCCTACAAGCCTCCTTGTCAATTTTATTCCCGTATCTGTCACTCCTATCCCCGTATTGGTCGAGGCGCTGAACACTGTCGACCTCCAAACTGTTCAACTTCGTCCGTTCATCACGTGGCCACAGTTCATCACTATGGAGTCTAAGTTCAGGCCCTACTTTGAGCTTCTCCTATACAGGGGCCACATCTTAGCGAACTATCTTGAGGGCGTCAGGCTAGCTTCAAACTCCCCCACCTTTGCTGAAGGTATGGCAAAGCTATGCTATTTTGCACCAACGGATCCGTATGCGAATTTTGCTTATGTGCTGTTTGCAACGTTTACCGGCCAAGTGACGGAGGCCGAGGCGTTTGGCAATATTTTCTGGTTCATTGTCCCTCACATGAACACCGCCGTTGAAGTCGCTGGCCTGGTTATGTACCATGTTGCGAACCTCCATCTCGGTGGTCCCCTTTTTGAAGTGAGATCGTCGCCTTCTCTCCTCCACCGCCGTAGGTGTACTTGCAGTAGCTACCTCACCGGGTGTAAGTCCTGTTTTTTCTACTGGTATGCACAGGAGTTGCGCCCGTTCTTTTAAGATCCTATTTTCATGTTTTTATTTTTTTTTGCGGATTAACCTTAGTGATGACGTTTTCAACTAGGTTAATGTATAAATATTATGTACTTGATGGTTGTTTTTTTCTTTTTGGAACCTCGAACCGTTATCCGGTGTATGCCGGAGTTTATTTTATAATCAACGTATGTATTCTATTTAGTGTTATCCCGCCATCGTACACGGTGCCACACCTATGTATTTGTGTACGTACAACGTAACAGGACATCGTACATAAATACATAGTTGTACACGGTTCCAAACTAGTTCTATTGTGTGTGACGTGTACGTACACATGGACTAGTCCCGTTCATATCATCTTGTTTTATTTAATAACATACCCTACAAATTATCGATGTACGTACCACCGCTCATATAAGTTCACATGTACGTACCAGACGTATACAACAGCACATTAAAACAAAAAAAAAAAAACTTTAAAGAGCAGCCATTGGAGATTATAGAACTAAAGGATTTCACATATAGATTTCGCCAACCACCAAAGTCCGCAATTAGTACACAATATGTCGTAATCTCGAAAGTTTATAGAGAAGAAACCGGATTGGATACAACAAATGGCGGCACAGTCTGGGTTAGGGATGAGGTGAGTAGATGGATAGACGAATGTATCCTTGTACGTGTTTTGAATTGCCACCTGGTATGTAAACAACAGGCGAAACACAGACTTGCCTACAAAGCTGACCCCATGCGATTTGAGAGGAAAGTGATGTGCATCAAATAAGTGAAGAAAATGAACCGCCATCTGTTCGCTTCCATATAAAATAGAAAATATACCACATGCCAGTGTTGCCTCAGCGTCTGCGGGAACGTTACGAGATAGAACAGAAATGCCTCGCTTGATGTCTCTCTCCTCCGCAACAATCCGGAGGCCCTCGTAGTAGATTGCAACTTCGTTTCCAGCTTTGAAGCATTTTTTGAATATACGCCTATGAATCCCTTTATCTTGAGGGCCACCATTTGGGTCGTCTGACGTTTGGATCAATAACGGATCCCAACAGATGTTGTAGATGTTTGCATCCTTTAGAACATAGGGGTCGAGCACCGTCTTCAGTCCTCGCCGACCCGACTTCAAAATTGGAGCAAGGTGCGACAGCCCATCTACTGCGAGAAGCCTAAAGATTTCGAGTAAAATATCATCAGGGAGATATGGGAGCTTATTGTGTGCTTTCGACATTTTTTCTTTTTTTTTGAGATTTCGTTATCGGAGCTATTATATATGCTTCAACAATAAAGGAGGTAGGTTGTGAAATTTGTATATAAACTGTACAATATAATTACTCTGCGTGGCCTTTTAGCACAATGCGTATTGAAGAATAAGTTACACAGAGTAATTAGTTGGGAAAAGGTGTACGTAATGCTTACGCAACATCATACTGGTTCACACGATAAAGGTTTTTCTCTCGTCGTCTCGGTAACCAAAAATATATACTGTACTCGTTGGGCAAAGTTTATAATTATTACTTGCTTAAAAAGTGATCAGTAAACACTATGATGAGATAATAGTCATTTCAAAATATAAGTAAGAAAGATTTTACACAAAAGAAGATGTCAAATCCCTGCATGTACTTGTCGCATTTAATGCTATAGCTATTGGCTGTTCCGGACGTCAAATTGGAAAGTTGTGTAGTTCGTATATAATTTGTCTCAAATCCGGTTTGTAGAAAAAGACAAGTTTCCGTACTAGCATATTTTACAAATAAAATTACACGAGTTCTCTAACTTTATAAATCAAATATGTGGCTGTTCAAGTTAGATATTATTTTTAACTGCAGTTTATTTGTCTTTTTGTGGTTAATGCATGAGAAAGACATGCATAAATTGTATACCTTTTTATTATGCTCTTCACCCTTAATCTAGAAAAGCTAAATATTTGATCTACCTTTACTCTGCTTGTAAATCTGAAACCGCTAATAACCGAATATTATTTAAAACAAGCCCGATTAAACCATCTCTTGAAGTGTTTATCACAATTATGGTACAGGGTTTTGAATTGAGGGAAACATAATTTTGGTCTATCGATGCTTGTTAACATTTATGAGTTTAATGGTTAAGGTGTGGGCTTAGCGATATCCTCTTTCGTTTTGGTCGGGATCTCGTTATTAATTTATGATTCCCAGTTATTTGTTAGTCTTGTAAATATACAAACTATACATATGTACGTATACTACATTGGGAAGGTACGTACATTTAGGGTCTTATTAAACGGACACCATGGAAAGTTGAAAGGCCGCGCCGTTTCGAGATTTCGCTCTCCGTAAATATTTAAATTGCTCTCAACCTTCGTCAAATCCTAACACAGTTTAAAGTAAGAGATATCCAAAATCTGAGATCACCATGAGCTTCAGAACCGATCGTATTGCTGAACTGGACCGTGAGAGAAGGAATTGGTGTTGGTGTATCCACACCAAGGTGTTGAACGCTTGGTCGATTCACGAATGCTTTATAAAACGAGTTCTCCTCCTTGTGGACGAAGAAGTTAGTTGAACAAGTCTTTCTTAATTCGCTAAATCCAACAGTTTTTGATGTATAACAATTTATATGTTATGAAGGGTTCCACAATCAAAGTGGCGTTTCTACAGGGTGAATACCCAAATATCCCGCCAAACCCTGAAATCGGTTCCTGGTACGATATTCGGGAGTTTAAATTAATCAATCCAACTCTCAAGGAGAGGAATACTCATCACCCATACCAAATCAAGTTTACGCATGAGTCAACCATGGATGTGATCCAACCTTTGAATCACAAAAATTACTTCCGCTTCGAGGATATCGATGATATAACTCGTGGCAGAGTTACTCATCCCGTTTCTTTCGGTATGTTTTATCTATAATTTCTTTAATATGTATATATTAATGTCCGTGGAATTATGAACTTGCGATGGTTGCTGAGATTCATTTAGTGGTCGTTTGGTCAGTTGAGGACGTTACTTTTAAGTGTATCATTTGCAAAAGTACAAAATAAACGTTACATCCCCATTTTATTTTCCCCCCCTTAGATGTTTGTGGGTGCATCGTAAATGTGGACGTCATAAGAAGAAGTTACGATGGCAGGTGTATTGAAGTTGTCTTCACTCTCCTGAATGGCAGGTTAAGTACCTATTATGCTATAGACATAGTAATATACATATATATATTGGAACTTCATAGGTTTAAATTTGAAAGCAACTGTGCGTTAATGCAGGAATGAAAGTGTCAAATGTCGTCTCACAGACTTCTATGCCCATCAATTCCTCTCTGATTGGGAATCAAAGGGATGTCATGTTCTCCACAAATCCGAGCCAATGTTTTGTGTCTTCCGGTTCTTTAAGGTTGGGAGTTATGAAGGTACGTCAGATGAAATTGATATTATGATAGAAGCAAGTACATGTAATTTGTCTAGCAACTCAATTATGTAATTGTGTGTAGGCGTACCATGTCTTGTACACACCGAAGCGTCTTCTAAATTCTTCATTCGAGCAGATTTCGAAGGACTTGGCCATCACAAGGAGATGTAAATTGATATTATATTAATAATTGGTATGAAAGCGTATGTGTTCTTATCTGTTCAGACTCTCACATGTACATTTAATTTTTTAAACTTATAGAAGTGAGTTTGCTGCAAACCACTACATTAACAATGTGATGGGACACGATGGGACAACAATTGAAACAATTGCCCAGGAAGCAGAAAGCTCCGGAACCCATACAGAATCTGCACGGACGTTCGTCAGACTGTCCGCGGAATGAGGAATGAAAAACAAACGAGAAATAGAAATCAAATGTTGTTTTCTATTTCAAATATTGGTTTAATTTCGTGAGAATATGTACAATGGTTTTATTATTAAAACGACTCTATCCTATTTATTTAATATTCGAATAATTGTTGAAATTGAGATAGAAAATAATAGGGAGAGTTTTGAATATTAAAATTGTTATTATTAGTAGCTATTTCACAAAAATATTAGTAAATGTTTATTTCTTTTTGGACATTAAATAAAGTAAAAGAAATGACGGAATGCTTGTACTATCTCCTAATAATAAGACGAATGTTTGTATTGTCTTATCAGAAAGATAATTTATTCCCCACACCATAGTTGATGTACGTTGGAAGTCATAATATATTGTGATAGTCGTCTACGTACAGAAGCTTAAATAATCTTACAATCAATACTAGTGAATAGCAACCCTCTGGATTGATCTACTTGAGAGGAAGTGATGATAATTACGTAACTGGATACACATCAAATAAACATAATGATGAGAAAACTATCATATCTAAAGCAACAATAAATACGACTCTCTTCGAAGTTGTCACATCAGAGAACCTACAAATGTCATATTCTAGGCTTAGGGTTAGCTGATGGTTGAGTTACAGCCGATATTTAACGAATACGAATATAATGAATTTGAAATCCGATAACACGAAAGTGACACGTGGTTCGCACTACTTATATGTTTTAGTAATTATAATCGAGTAGGCGTGCATGAGAGCTCATAAACCTAAAATGGGTTCCTTCGTAATTAAGTAGTTAACAAAAGGGTAATTTAAAATGACGTCATAAAGAAAGTAGTATAAATTTCCAGGATTTTCGCCAAACTCCCCAACCACCTCTCACATCGTAGGTTATATTAGTGGGCAGGCGGCAGTTTCCGTCTATTTGGTTCTGCACATATTGCTATTAGTTTACTGAACTCCCAAAAAATGGCGTCTGCTAGCCGTAAGAAGATTGATCTGCCAGAAAAGATGTTGATAAAAATAGCCAAGCATCTCGTAATTGATGGGTTCTGGCGCCTTGGCCCATTATTAAAGGCTGGTCGGCGAGGAGTGGATGCGGTGCTTGCCCCAGAAGTTCTGAAGGTTGCCAGCATCTACCACATCTGTGAACATCCTTCTTCATTCCAAACGACAAGGAATCCAAATGGTGAACACCAGGAAGAAGGGATTCACAGGCGTATTTTCGAAAAATGCTTGAAAGCAGGGAACAGCATAGCAATCTACAACGAGGGCCTACGGATCGTTGCCGAGGTGCGAGACATTCAGGGCGGTATCGCACTACTAAAAAACAACGTCCCCGAAGATGCCGAGTCCACTCTTGCATGTGGAATTTTCTCTATGTTATATGGGGACGAGCAGATGGCGGTTCGTTTTCTTCACCAATTTGATGCACATCACTATCCACTCCAATCAGAGGGAGTACGACTTATCGGGGAAGATCTGTTCCAACGGTTGAGTATGTTTAAGACGGCGCGTAAAAACACGTACAAAGATTCTTTTGTATATCCATCCAGTTCGTTGATCCCTTTCCCGGACTGTGCCATGAGTAGTTGTTTGAGATGGGGCAGGTTATCGACCGACACACGTTATTATGACATCATCTGTGTAAATTGCGGAGTGTGGTGGGTGGCCAAATCTATTTGTGAAATCCTCTAGGTGTATCGTCGGTTCCCTTCTGTGTTGCGTTTCATCTCCCCACGTATGTTTCATTAGATAATTAAATTACTATGTAATGAAGATGTTAATTAACGTGGATGACAATCGTTGTCGTTTTGGGCGTTTTGCTCGTTTTAATCTGAAAATGTCTAGTAGATGTCGTATTGCTCCTTATATTCCTAAATAAATATCAACAGTGCAGTGAAGACGACGTGTACTTAGTTTCACTGGGCAAACACACCAACAAATATCAACACTGCCGCCCAAACATATTTTTACCATTAACAAACATAAGAAAAAAAAAAAGTACAGCTTTACAAGGCCTCGAACTCGTGACACTGAAGGACACTCATGGCCAATCCTACCACTGTACCACCGCACCATTTTTGATATTGAATCCCCTATAATCGGTAAAACAATCTGTAGCATAAAGCCCTTGGTATATCGGCACTGTATCAAGCTTACGACGCCGTTCGCAACTATTGGAAAACGACACAACTTGGAAAACTTCATGTTGTTTTTCAATACAAAAAACGACACAATACAGAAAGTTCTATAAAAGGCCAACCGAATATAATAGATATATTATAAGATTCAGGGAAATTAGGGTTCATTGAACTGATTTGGGGGAAACAGAGAGAGCCGCTGCCGTAGATGTTGGATTAGATTTTGAGAGTTGGATATTCGGATAATAGTTTAAAGTTCCTCTTTTCTTTATTTTCACTCCTTCAATTACGTTATCAGTTTCGTTCTTAATGTCTGCTTTGCCAAACACGAGTCCAGTCGAGTATGACGATGCGGAGTATGGGATCCCGGCTGTTTGTTACTGTGGTGAAACGCCAAACCTACAACCTTCTTTTACAAGGACAAACCCAGGGAGGCTTCACTACACTTGTAGAAATAGAGAGGTAAGTGATTTACAGTTTCGCCGAGGTTGATTAAAGATCAGATTTATTTGCATAATTTAACTTTCGTGTAAAAAAATATTTTTAAATTAATGCAGGATGGGGACTATCACATTTTTAAATGGTGGGATGAAGCTATGATGGAGGAACTGAAAACAGTGAAGGAAGATATTCTAAAGTTAACTAGTTTGAATTTGCGTGAAGCGCTTCAGGCACAAAAAGAGGACATTGCTAACATCTTAAATATGCACAAGGAAAATCAGATGGAGTTGGAAAGGATGAAGACGTTGATTGCGTACAAGAGTGATGGATTAATTATGAAATTAAAACTGACCAATGTGTTTGTTGCGACTTTGTTTATAGTAGCAACAATGACCTATTTCTTAATGTAGTTTTGTCGTTTTCTTAGAGTAGTTTTTGGGTTGTGGGTTAATTGTTTGAAATCAAGTTATAAATGTTATATTTGGTTTAGTTACATATTTTGTCGTCTAAAAAAAAAGACTGTTTGGAACCTTGTCGTGTTAATATTATCGACCAAACCCTTCCAATTAAACATAAACATTTGTACATGTTTGTACACATACGTCTAACATTAAAGGTTGGCAGTATTAGGAAGATGCTTACCAATTTAAAATAAATATATATAATTAACCATGCGTATTACACACAAACATTTTACATCAAAATATTCCTATCCACGTTAGATAGATTGTTTGGATGTAGGTAATAAAGATAATATAAAGAGTTCAGCAACGTGGTTTAGAAGTTTATAATGTAAGCAACATTGACAAATGGAAACATAGGCTACGAATCGTCTTCACTCCGCTCGCGCTGGTCGAAGTATTCCAACCGGAGTTTGAAATCTCTAACCTCAGGGAAGGGTGGTTCAAATATCACTTTAGAAACACCCGGTTGACTAACCACTTCCATCCCTCCTGCGATGTGGAAAAATAAGGAAAAAGGGTAACCAAAATTAGTATTATGAAGTAATCTTATATTGAAAAGGTGATTGAATTATTTTAAATACGTTTGCCTAATCCGTACCTCCATCCTTAAACTTGGGCCTCCAGAATCGCAAGACTACAACTGGTTTGCCTCCGCATAGCCAAAAATTGCGGGCGAAATCATCGACCATTTCATCATAAGCCACACATTGCAAGTGATGACCCCTACCCAAAGAGACACCTTACGTTAATAGGACGGTATATCTTTAAAGTGTGTGAAAGCTAATAATCGCCAAAACGACTCACTCGAGATTCGTCAATGAAAACCGTTTCAACCGGGTCCTCTCGGCAAAACGTGGAGCAGTTGGATCGTCCACCAATATTCTTTGTTCGACGTGAGTTACTTGCCCCATCGTCTCTATGGTTTCATTTCATTAGAATTATGGTATTGGATTTGATATTAAAAAACGTAACAACACAATGCAACGTTACCTAAGCAGCAGTTCTGGGTCCAAGGAGGCCATCGTTCATAAATTTGGTCGAAGGGGACGTAGTCGATGTAGTGATTGGTCGACAAGCAACGAATGTTGTCCACAACCGTCCTAGCAGTGAATATGATCCGGTAGTTGGAAGCCACGACCTTCACAGCGGATGTGTCGTCAGTGACGACGAAATTAGAGAAGGTTTTCCACAAACCCTCCTCAATCCCCGCAGAGAACTGGGGCAATAGGTCCTTGGTGATTGTTGCCTGCATCTTATCGCCCTAAGAATACGAAAAAAGTTCAACCATGATCTACATGAATCATTTAATATTAAGTGCATATAATATGATGATGAGACGAGTCACTTACGAACACATCCGAAACAACCATTTCGAAGGTGACGATGTTCGCTTCTCTCTTTCTCCACTTGCGGATGATCTTAACAGAAACCTTCCAATCAGAACGCCACGTCTGGAGATCGGATAGCCTGTCGAAATGCACCATGACTTTGTTGCACTTATGTTTACTTAGTGATGTGATATTTTGGTTTTTGAGAGACGAATACATACTTCACCGGGTGTGTATTTGTCTTCTTATATAATCGCGAAGAAACACAAACGGATGTATCATATTGTGGTTTTTCAAACGTCGTGACTGCAATCCAGACAGATACATAGCATTTAGATAATTAACACGTGTAACAGCCGGTTAAGCGAAGACGATACATCGCACGCACCACTTAATTATGACCCTATAGTCGACGTTATATATAGCCGGAAAATATATTGGTTCATTTAACAAACCAATTCAATGTAAAACTTTATAAAACATCAAGGAATAGATCTCATCTGGTATAAACTGACAGATAAAGGCTGATATATAGTGCAAATGAACCAATAACGTTGAAAAACAGTATATTATGAATAAAAATAATTAAAGACAAGCTCAGCCATTGCACTGTGTATAAAAAAAAATATTTTTAAATAGTTTAGTAGTAGAGGCAAAATCTTCTTTCTTGCTAATAGACGGAAAACTGACGCCTCAGCTGCGACGGCGGAATCTTCTGTCCGATAGGGTTGTTTTACTTCCCAATTTCTTGAATCAAGGTGTTTAGATCTGGGATAAGTACTACAAAACGACACTCCCTACAAGTCGGCGACGGAACATTTAAGGAAGAAGAGATTACAGAGGTCGGGTGAAATCAGAAAAAGGCGAGTAGTTTCGATCCCTCTATCATCACCGGTGTTGAATCAGAAGGTAAGTGTTTGTCTTGACTTCCTACTTTAAATTGGAAGAGGGATTGTTCCCCCAAATTCTATATTACGTTGGAAGAGTATATAGCAAATACAATTAAGTATCGATTTGAGTAGCCCAGGATGTGAAATCAATGAATAGTTTTGTATTTGCGGCGGGCAGAGGCTAAATAACCCTAATCATCAACAGAAGTGAACTTTGGTAGACATTGGTATTAGGGTTAATTGGTTTAGTGTACGTACATATTAATATGGTATTAGGGTTACTTCGTGGTGATAGGATGGATCCCGAGGCTGTAGAGATCGTTCCTCAATTGAGCTTGGATCTACCGAGGAGGTTATTTGCTCTTGACCGTTACCCTCTCAAAACGAAGATAAATGCGTATTCAAAACCGGAATATCTTTCTACAATATCGAGGGTGCTGAGTGGAACAAAGGAAATGGAAAACTTGTTAGAGTCTCCATTTGGGCAGCTTTTTCGTATCCCTGCTAACAAGATCTCGTTCTCCGGTAAACTTGTTCATGGATTTGTTTGCCGTCAATTGGTGACCAAAAAGCGGCATGAGATGTGGATTGTGTTTGGTGGCAATCCAATCAAGTTTGGTTTACAGGAATTTGCAGAGTTGACAGGGCTCGAATGTGGGAATTATCCTAAAAAGAGAGATGTGGAAAGAGCTACAAAAACGGATAAAGGATGTAAGACTGTTTGGGAGGTTCTATTCCGGGAAAACATGGAACCAACGATCTCCGAGTTGGTAAAAAGGTTGGAGACTGAGGAAATGGAATCGTGGCAGAAACTAGCTTTAGCGCTGATTATAATAGTTGATGGAGTTCTAACATGCGCCACGCAACCAGTAAAACCAGATCCGAAGACAGTGGAGATGACCAAGAATATTGATTTTTTTTTTTAAATATCCATGGGGAAGGTTGTCATTTGAACGGACGCTGGAGACTATAACAGGATTTAAATGTCCAGCAGACGTAGACAGCTTAGTAAAAACTTTCAAGCAACAATCAGTTGCTGTTCATGGATTTCCTCTAGCACTCCAGCTGCTGGCTTTCCAATCTGTCCCTGTAATTGCAAGATTAGTACCATCTGACGTTCAAGATCAGGCGTTTAATCAAAGATCGATCCACAATCTGGCTAAATTGCGGCCAATCAAGACAGCAGACATCTTCGCATGCGAGGCTGCTAAAGAGGTATGTACTTATCCCTTGTCTATCAGATATAATACGTTAACGACCTGAATCTATAAGTTCCGTAAAATGTATATATTTTTGTAATCATATTATAGGTGGTTATTAGACGGATGGTTGGTAGTGGGGATCATTGTGATAGTCGAGAATTGGCGAGGCGTGACGAAGAGGAAGACCATCAAGTTGACAACATTGAAAATCTTATTAAAGCAGGCCACAAATGGGATGAGGCAATATGGATGGGAGGTGATGATAGGTGTCCAAAACAGACACGTCCCGAAGAGAAAGGTATTAAAAACATTTATACATTACAAAGGGATACACTATAAAGTTAATTTTTTAAAAAATTAATGGTTAATTAGTGATATAGTTACAGTTGACTGTCGGAAGAGGAAAAGAGCAGACATCGCAACAATTGACAATAAGAAAGAGAAGAGCACGAGAACTGATGCGCGACCGGGGGGTACGCACGTTGTTCATGAACGTTTGGACGATGACCAATTTGAAAGGTTTAAGGCGGAACTATACCGGTTCTACAGGAAAAAAGAAGCTCTGATGAAGGAAAATCAGGCAAACATGGAGATTTTCGTACGTACAGAGATCCGCAAGGAGATAAGAGCTGCACTATTAGAGGTTAAAAGAAACGAACATGGGGAACCTTCTGACGCTTCGCATACAGTTTCAGAAAAGAAGTATTCAAAAAAAAAAAGAGGGAAAACTATAAACTTTAGAAGAATGAGTTCAGTAATGGTTATGAAAAAAAAGGGAGAGAAGGTCAGAAACAGGGGATGCGCTGCCACTGCTAAGGTTGATATGACAAATAGCTTAAGGGTAGTAATTTTCTCACTACTTACATATATTAATTTATGTTGCTATCGTGGTGTGCACAGGGTGATCGGAATAATGATGGTTCGAAGGATGCCATAGATGGTCAACACACTGTAAGTGGTGACTCTTTAGTTGGAGGCCAGGTAATGGACAACAAGATCCTCTTTAGAATACGACTCAATCAACGTAATGGGGGTGTTTGTGCTTATGCACCTATCATATACGCTTTATATATTTGACTGTAGGATACAACCCGTACTCATATTTATGAGTGGGTCACTGATAATAACGACTGTGGCCTGAACGAACCATCCCCGGACAATGGAGTTAATGAATGTCGCCAAGATTGTGACGCGGGGGACATTGCTGTCGAGTTATCACCAACTAAAATCGTATCCGATATAAGTATTTGACACGGAATGGAGATTACAACACTAAATTCGTAATAAAGCATTGTCCACCTTTAATTGAACAGATATTGCTGCAGCTGAATACTAAAATGGAACCTGATCTGCATTGTAACAAAATGGTAGGTCAGGAAGTAACCATAAAAGGGATAACCATCTGTGGGTTTCATATATATTCGGTTATTTGTTTATCTCCTCTAATCTACACGTGTGCAAAATTTTGCTTCTAGCAACGGACCTACTACGAACACGCGTCTTAAAAGTTTCATTATTTTGAATAGGAGGATGGGAAAGAACTGCATCAAGAAGGCGGGAAACTCGAGTTCGAGTGGTTTAACAGTAACGGAGGGGACATAAGACGTCAGGAAGGCGAGTCAGATGAGGGTTGTAACAAAACCGAAATACCTGTAGAAAATGAAACTGCAGTTGACGGTGAACAAGAGGCAAGTGTCTAACTTTGATGATTTTGAGTATTTGTGACATTTGTGTACGTAAGTATGAATCTATGTACGTACACCTTATTAGGCCGAAGTCCAAGCACTACAAATTGAAAGCGATGGCATGGAGGGCTGTAACAAAACTGATGGACATGTACAAATAGAAACAACAGTTAACCTCCAATTGTGCAAACTTATTTTTTTATTTCGAATATTTGCCATATTTATAGTGTCTACTAAGATGGTCCAGTGTACGTCACAACTAATGTATGTACGTGCATCTTATTAGGCCGGAGACCAAGCAATACCCAACGAAAGCGATGTCGAAGAGGGCTGTAAAGAGACTAGAGGTCAACCAGATCAAAGTCCCGGGGAGGAATGTATTCCCGATGAGTCAGACAATTTAGTGCCGCAGACGGTTATTATTGTGGATGAAACAGGACGGGCTGAGATATTGATAATGGAGATACATGCGAGTCAACCATCCGAAGCCATAGTGATAAAAGCAGGGTCGGTTTCATACGACCCTATGGAAGATGTTGCTGATGGAAAATTCGCCAAATTCACCGAGTTGATAAAACAAGATAATGTGTAAGTGTAGTATATATTACTCCGATGACATATTGATATCCTCAATCATTGATATAGGGTATCCATAATTACAAAATTGCACAGGGTACACACCTTTTTCGGATTCCGCAAGGCAGATATCCTATTCCGCAAGGCAACTGGAAATCTAAGCATTGGGTAGGAGTGGGCATAAATCTTATAACGAGACATGTTTCCATTTACGATCCTTTGATGACCTCCACCAGAGAAACCCTTGTAATGTCCCGGATCAAGCCGGTGTGTGAGATGATACCGTACCTACTTCAGAGGGTTATCGATGTCAACTACCCTCTCGATCCATTTACCGCTGAAAGGGTTAGCCTAGTAGGACAAAACTTGAGGACGGGAGATTGTGGACCTTTTACTATGAAGTTTTTAGAACTGTTGAGCATGGGTAAACCGATCACTGATTGCTTGAAGATCTGCGACAACAATATTGACAATTTCCGAAAGAAGTTCGCGATGGACGTCTACGAAGCTGGTATTGGTCCGATAAATTAAGTAGCGAATAAACATTCTTCCTGGTTGTACTTATTACTTTCACGCAGGTGGTCCATATGATCCGTAACAGTCTCTTAGGATGATTATGGTTCGCTGACTTTGAATACAATTTAATTGCCTCGCTCATCATATCATAGGATTGCCAGTAGGGACAAGTTAGTGTGCTCATAATGGATAGAAACTAAGCACCAACCATCCACCTAAAAATAAAGTCTATAACGGTAGAAAAACGATTGTACGTACACTGATGAATACACGTACGTGTGTACACAGATCATAAATATACGTACGTCTGTACACAGACCATAATAAGGCCGTTCCTTAGTTGATGGTACGTACATATATGAATATACGTACGTCTGTACACAGACCATAATAAGGCCGTTACTTAGTTGATGGTACGTACACATCTGATAAAGGCCTAACATATACTAATACTGGTTAGAAAGACGTCATAATGATACATATCTACACCCTCCAATATACAAAAAACACTACACCTGAAGAGGGTTAGGAGCTATTTGAGTGACCAGACCTCGGAAAATCTAAGAACGACATCCTCAAATCCCACATGTTACCAAAATAATGACCAAACACGCATCTTCTATTAGCAACACGCGTAAAATCAATCTTCAATTTTGCAAAATCATACTGCTCCGGTAATGTACATGGAACCTCTTCAACTTTTTGATCCCGAGTTGAACTCAGCTTCTGGATAATCTACTGTCTCCGACGTAGCATCTAGTTGGAGAAAGCAGTCTCGGTCTGGGACCTCATCAAACACGTCTGCAGCAAGTTTCATCCTAATAGAAGGCATGGCCGCATCACATAGGCCTGTGTAATTTACTCCAAGAGCTATACACTCTAAGCACTTCAACGTGTACACACCACAGTGACCTTGTTGATTGTTCTGTGTGGAGTGTTTTCACCCGGTAGTAACTAAATGCCGCCGCCCCGATATGCTCATCTTTGTACCTCCGGTTATATGCTTGTATCAAGCGTGGAATCATTTTTGCGAACGGTTTGCACTTCTTTTGTAGACTCTCGTCGGTTCTACCGCTGTTTATGCTATCGTAAACTCTTAGCCTCCGCTGGACTAAGTCAGCTTCGATGGCTACCCAATGGTTGTTATCGAGGTTGTATGGGAAGAGCAGGGTGTCTACATCGTCAACCCACACTTTGTTTGTCATTCCGTATTTTGGCAGCCTTCCCATTGATTAGAGGCTTCCATTTTAGGGAATTCGAGTGCCCACATACTAACAAACAAAGGATCGAGAAAAGCAATACGATCTGTTTTATATGGGGATGGCGTTTGCGTCCCCCTAATACGGAACATATGCATACATGTAACCATGTGCTGCAACACGAGTGACATCTATCAGGCATTAGTATACCATAGTTAACTGCGTCAAATGTTATGCTACGAAGCTTACCGCATCCCATAACCAGCCGAATGTTGTAGTTGGCCACAATTGTTTAGGGGTCAGGAGGCGAAAATAAAATTCGGCATTTCCAGTGGAAGGTACTTTAGCCCTGAATACCAAAATTAACAAATCAGTTATAGATCGTAGTCCTCAAATCCGAATATAGACACTAATTATATACAACTCTAAATGAAGACTTACAAATCATCAGTTAGGAAGGACATCAGCTTTGCAATTTTCTCAGGACTTGCCTCACTAAAAGGATCGTACACTGCGGGAGATAGGACTACAATGTTGCTTTCACGTCGGGTCATTAATGCAGCTCGCATTGATTCGTCATTAGGGTTGGTGCCCACTGGATCTACTAATAGAAGATCAAGCTCTCTTGATGGAGGAAACACCTTTTGTAACAAATATGCAAAATACATGGCTTTCTCCTTATCTTTCACTGTATGAGACGATGCACGACTCCTGGTCTCATTGGTTAAATCCACAACAGATTCGCACTTTCGATCCGACGAGCGAGGGTTACCACCACTTACCGGATGAATAACATTAATAGGAACGGGTTGAGCACCTGCTCCATCAACTTTGTCATTATACTTTGCTCTTTTATCGCCTTCCTCTGTCTCCCAACTCTGTACTCTTTTGACACGCTGTACACTGTCTACCATCTGCTTTGGAATTCGCTCTACACTGTCCTCTGGTTCGATTTTAATACTCCCAGACCACATTACCTTATCCTTAATGGCTAACGGATTCCTAACACAACTAGCAACTTTATAACCATCCTTGTCCGAATGCTTTATCTGATATAGCCATGACTTGAAACAAAAGACATGTATTTGACGTTATTTACAAGACATTTGAAATATAATATGACGCTGTTAAACTAGAGACAAAGCATACAAATTGCTAAATTGTGTGTACGAAAAAAATCATATATCAAAATAATTACAAAATTAATTATACAATTTCACAAAACTGAAATTGATATTGTTTCCTCGAATATATAAATACAATGACTTCATACTGAACAATAGATATATAATAACAATTTTATCAATACGGTACGCAGATCATACCTCCTCTATTTTTTGTTCGTCATTTCTTAATGTAAGAGGTCCTTGCGTATGTGCTCCTCCATCCGTTGTGTTGATAACAACTTTCTTCAATAGTTGAACGTCACTCTCAAAGTTACCCATCCTACTCTCCATACCTTGAAGTTTGAACACAACTTCCGCTATTGCTCTAGAAAACGATATCTGAATATTATCCATTTTCGCCCCTAGTGTTTCAACCATAGTGAATAACCTTCCACTACCATCTTCACCCTGCACACCTGAATGCTTATCTCCAGACGCCTTCTCTGCTGAACATTTGTCCCCAACACTTTCTTTCTGCTCCTTCGCATTATTGGGGACATTATGGATGCTGGTTGGGGCTGTTTCAAGGAAATCATCGTCACTTACCCCTGCAACATGTTGCCTCCTCTCCCTCTTCTTCGTATGTTCCCCCTTACTTTTTTTTACACAATCCCATTCTCTTTCATCCACTTCGCCATTGATCACGTCTAACAGCAGATTATCCAGTTTTTTCTTCAAACCTTCTCCTACACCATACACACAATACTGTCCTGGCCAATCTGGATATATAAACTCCAAAGGTTTAGGTACTAAATGTTTCACCTGAAGCTGCATTTCAGATACCATAACTTTTAATAATCTATCACAAAGAAAAAATGCAGACAAATAATGTATACGTAAATTGAAGGCATACCTCCCCATTATTAAGGAGTTTGCTCCCGGATATGAAGGCTTCGATATCCTTCCTTGGCCTCCCTCCTCTCCACCTTAACAGAGGCAAATCTACACCTTCTCTTACATTCCCGTAGCTAGCCCCCAGCACCTTCACGCTCTCAAATGCCCATATCAGCAATACATGGACACATCCATGGAGGGTATAAGCATTGTTAGGTAACCCAAGGACTTTGATGGAATCAACTAAACTCTTGAATCCAACCCTACCCCATTGAAAACTCTCAAATGCTTCTTCATTCAACGCCCGTTTAGCGTATTCCAGAGGAATCCGACTGTTCCTTGATAAACCAAGCACTCCAACATGAACAAGATACAACCGAGCTATCTGCGTCTTCATTTCATCAGACCACCCACGGCAGCTTCTCAAACCCTCAACTAGCTCCTCCCAGTTGGGTCCATTAAAAGCTTTCACCTTTAAAGCCGCCCATAAAGGTGTATGATCGACTTCAAACTCTGTTTCATCAATCTTCTCACAATTCAAACCACTAATTTCTTCATATTCATATAGAGAGAACCTCAACGGCTTTCCTCCAACCAAAAACCATACCTCCGAAGGAATGTTTATTGCCAATTGATTGGACAATAGATAATGGATGGTCTTCCCACAAAACAGGTAGTCAGATTCGGCTAGATCCAATAGAACTCCCAGCTGCGAATTCTTTCTTATTTTGTCATACACCTCATCACCAACGAAGCCTTTCAAACCACCAAGATTGGACAAACTACAATCGTGGTGCATGCTTCTCATCGGCAGTGGAAAATTACCAACCCCATACAACCTACTTGGATACCTCTTGCTTGACCCCATATCTACGACATAAGCTTTAGTTTAGTTATTAATTTAATATCACAAAACATTTGTTGCTTAGATTAGCAACGAAGCAACATGAAGTCACACAAATATCTTCCGAAAAACAGAGCTCAACAACATACAGAAAACTAACATACAATATACAAGGCCTACTATGTAATACTCGGGTATAAGAAAACAGTAAGCAATAGAGACTAAACCACGATATAAAAATTTACTTCTGAGCAAATCGCTTTATTTCCCTCCTCCTCTACTTCAAACCACCTCGCCGTCAACTCGCCGTCAGTGGTCCTCCAGCCAAACGTCCTCCACACAGATTCTTTTCACGTCGCAAGCTATCTAAAAATAGCTGATCTCAACCCAACAATCGTAAGACAAACAACACAAAGATTCAAGAGATCGACTTAGGTTTATGATCTTTTTATTTTCCCCTTTTACGATCTTCGTTTTAAAAGAGAATGGCATAAATCGTAATAAAACACACAACTCAGATATAGAAGTAATTTTCAAACTTTTATGTGTTATTCTAGTAACACAGAAATCTCAATGTGTTAGTCTAGTAATAAACCTACTTTTATGCAATATTCTAGGTAATTTCCCTTAATAAAATATTAATTTATCGATAAATTAATAAAATATTAATTTATAAAGATATTTTCTCATTTTCATGAATTTGAGAAATTTTGACTACAGAATAAAATACTTTTGTTATCATTCACATTTAAAAAAAAAAAATTCTTAATTTATAATCTTGCTTATCGTAATAGGATAAATTCATTTGTCTACTAGATTATCTAGGTAAAAATGATAAATGTTAGAAGTTTAGAGTTTAGAAATTTGCTATTACTACCCTTCATGGTAATGATGAACTCGAAGAAAACATTACGATACTTTTAGAACCAGTTACTTACTAAAGAAGCAATTATCGCAGTTATGTCTCTCTATAATTTTTGGATGCGATTTGAGAAGACAACAATGAAAAATATTAGTGATAAGCTCCAACAAGAATGCAAATTCAAAAATAGACAAACAACCATAGTCATATTTCACTAGATTTTCTTAAATTTATATGTATATATATATATATATATATATATTTTAGTTTAGTTGATTATTAATTTATAATATTGATGGGACCATATTTTTACATAGGATTTCTAAAAAAGTTATTACCTTATTATTTTATCGAAATGTGTCATTTTTTATACCGGCCCAACTTGGAACCGGAAGAATTTATTAATTTATAGCGAGTATTAATTTAAAGAGTATTAATTTATAGAGGTTCTATTGTATATTCCTTAGTGCCCTTTATTTTTAAGTTCTTAATTTACCATTTTACTTTATAAATATTTTAAATAATAGAAAGTAAAACCATGTATTTACTTCTTTTTTAATTATATATTCAGATTTTGTTTAAGATACAATTTATTTATTTACAACAAGAATTTCAAGCTACCATATATATATATATAATACATATATAATTTTAGCTATTATATTAAATATTAGAATCAAAGTGTAGAATTCCTTTTATAAGAAAATAAAAATAAAATAATATATATATATATGTATATATATATTTCCATATTGGGATATATATGGATTGGCAAATCAAAACTTTCTAGACAGAGAGAGCTATTTGATGTGTCCATTCCATGCATGTATCCGATTTTAATACACATAGATACAGCTTTTTATAATGTGCATGTATATCTTAATTACAGCTCCTATGATAAATAAAAGTGATAAGAAAGAAAAAAAATGTAAGGTGAGTGAAAGGAACAACAAATAAGATATGTCACCAGAAAAAAAGATGGTAGCGATTGTCGTTGATCCATCGATGAAAGACGTATCAATTGGAGAAGAAGACACAAAAAAAGTGAGACCTTCTTCTTCGTCAGGCATATCCTCTAGAGGAGTCTTCGCCGCCATCTCTTACATGGCATCTGCTGGTATATATATATCTAAATCTCATTTTATATGTTCTAATGATTCTTTAAATCTCTTATGATTTGTTTCAAGTGTATATATAATAAGTTAATATATAATCCAACTATTTGCAGTTCTATTAGTAATATTCAATAAAGCGGCACTTTCTTCATACAGATTTCAAAGTGCAAATGTTATAACTCTATTTCAGGTAGATGACTTACTCTTGTTGCTCAATTTTGTACAACTCTTAACAATTATCGATGATTTTGATTTTGTCACAGTGCAATACGGTGTATACCGTTTAAATCATTGCCAATAATAAAATTGATATCAAAAACGTTATTAAAATCATTTTTGTACCATTTTCATCGAGAAAAATCTTGTACCGCTTTTCATAGTTTATCTTTGTTCCGCAGATGCTTTCGTCTTGTTTATTTTTGTATGTGATGAGATATTTTAAGTTCATATCATTCAATAATGATGGATTAAAGAGCGAGCACAACAACAAGAGTTTGTTCACTCTTGTAACAACAAGACGGTTGTTTCAGACGATCCCTCTTGCATTCACATATCTATTTTATATGGTATGCATTTTTTTCTTTCTTGATTAATTAATGTACCTTCTTTGTTCTTCATTTAATCTCATAAAGGATACATTTTATTTCCTTTTTTTCTTTTTCTTTTTATATTCACTACAGCTAGTAACAATGGAGTCCGTACGTAATATCAACGTTCCAATGTACACAACACTCCGACGAACGACTATACTTTTCACGATGATTATGGAATATTTCCTTACTGGTCAAAAGCATTCTGCTTCAATCATCTTCAGGTATTACAGACTTAATTAGTTTTCCAGTAATAAGATTATAGTTTCTATTATGTCAGATTTATGTTGGTAAATCAACTTAACTAACTCTAGATTCTAGTATATTATTCATACAAGTAGTTTTTTTTTTTCAGCGTTGGAATAATAATATTAGGTGCTATAATCGCTGGAATAAGAGACTTATCGTTTGATGGTTATGGGTATGGACTGGTATTCACAGCAAATATATGTACCGCAACTTACCTTGCCTTGATTGCACGTATCGGTAATTAATAATATTTCTCACACATCTTACTCTGTATAGTCATATATCAAGTTGTACTTTAATTGCATTCTGATTTTTATTTATTTATTTATTTTTTCATATTCTTAGGAAAATCAAGTGGCCTCAACATCTTTGGACTAATGTGGTGTAATGGTAAGAAAAATCATTTGGAGAATTATTAGAGAAAAATGTTGTAGTCGGTTTAAACTGATATCATCTTCTTTAACATAAACAGGAATCATTTGCATCCCATTTTTGTTGTTATGGACATCTGTAAAAGGTGAACTTGAAGCCATGTTATCGTTTCCTCATCTCTACTCTCTTGGCTTTCAGGTACTTTTTCCTATTGCCTTCTGTTTTTTCTTGTTTTTTTTTGGGTTATAGTCTTTTAATTTGGATATGTTATATAATTCTCATCAAATATCTTCAACGCTTTAATTTATACAAATTTCATCCTAGCTAGGATTGTTGTATGGATGTAAAGGTATATGTTTTCTTAAACTTTCGGGTTTTCTTGAAACGTGCGCTACATTTAGGGAATCTTTAAACTCTAACAGAACAATATACGAAAATGTAAGTGGTCTTGAAGAAACGAAACAAAGGATTTTCGTAATTCTCTCCGAGAATATTTTGCTCTATTGAGGCAATTACACAACAAGGCATGCAAAACTATCCAGATAGAAATTGATATAGGCCGGTGCCATCACAATATCACATTCTTGCAATTGTACTTGCAAATCAATGATTTTATATGTACAAGGTATAAAAATAGGTAGAATAGTTGTTAGAGTTATAAGAACGCCTAACATATAGATCTTTAAAAGTGGATGTTCTGTATATATATCTTGAGTTCTTGACAAAATTTTCATGGAAGCTTAAAGTATTTATATATAAACTAAATATAATTTCTTGCAATGTGCGCAACTTAAAAAGATAAACAAATTGTTTTATGGATCAATGATTGATTTTAAATATTTTTGCAGGTGGTGATATGTCTTTCATGTATGTTGGCTTTCTTGATAAATTACTCTGTGTTCCTCAACACAACCCTTAATTCAGCCCTAACACATTCAATATGTGGTAATCTGAAGGTACACTTCTCTCTATTTGAATTTTCAAACACTTGGATACTAGGTACAATTACATATAAACTACACTTCTCTCTATTTGAATATAGGGTTGTTGCACAATACTCAAATAGCAATGTCATTTATTTGATAACCGTAAATGATATGTATGGCAGGATCTATTCACCATTGCACTAGGTTGGCTTATATTCGCTGGACTTCCCTTTGATTGGGTGAGTTTATATTAAACTATTCTCGACTATGTTTTCCTTCTTTTCTTTGCGTCTTGACTTAATTTTTTTGATAAATGACTTTCAATTGCATCATCTCATTTCTCATGAGACAATTTTTTTACGTGGCACGACAAAACTTGGAAATGATGTGCACAAATTCACAATGTTGGATGTATGCAGGTAAACGTAATGGGCCAAGCTCTGGGTTTTACTGGATCTATTGTTTATGCATTTTTCAAATACAAAGGCATTTGATAAGTTAACATTATCGTCCAAAATCAAATCATGCTTTTACAAAATTCAAACACTTTGTAAGAAAGCTTAAGCAAGATACAGTTCCAACATGCTTGTTATGGTTAGGAAATGGCCGGTCATGCTTATAAGTTTATAGTCACATTTATTTCAAGTTTCCATCATGCATGTAACTTCCGCTAAAAAGTTATATTTAGCTAAAGTAATATAATACCGTGATACAAAAGTATCGTTTAGATCACCATTGTAAATCAGGGTTTCTAAATCCAGATTTTTTTTTTTTTTTTTTTTTTTTGAATTACCAAATTAAATATTTTCATAAGTATGTTGGTTATTATGTACTATTTCAATATGACCAGTTAAAATCTTACATTTATTTCAAAGTATTATGTAACGAGAAAAATGTCGTTAAAATCACGAACTTTCAAATTGTGGCCATTTTAATCACGAACTTTGCCTAAGGCCATTAAAAACATGAACTTCCGTTGACTTACCATTTTAATCACCATATTTTAGTTGACCAGGACGTAAAAATCATGTCGTTAAGTCTCTAAACGGAGCAATTAGCCGGCGTTAACAGATCGTTATTCCGCTTAACGGAGGCGCAAAACGACACCGTTTTAATCCAGACAGAACCCGATAAAAATCCCCAAATCAAAAATAGAATCCCTAATTTTTCATTTTCTCCAAATCGAATTCCCAATCCCTAATCTCACATTTCATATCTCGATTTCTCACTTCTTATCTCAAATCAAAAACTCTTATCTCCTTCTTATCCAACAGATATGAGTTGCAATTCTGGGCAATCGGGTGTTGAAAACAAAATCCGTGGATGCCATGGGGTTCCGTCGAAGTGTCATTGTGGTTTAGAGGTTGTTCTCTACACATCGAACACGCAAGCAAATCCAGGAAGACCTTTCTTTCGCTGTCCAAACAGAGGAGATGTATGTATTAGAATAGTTTTGAATTAGTGTGTTTTCGAATTTTGATTCAAGTTTTTGTTTTTCAGGACCATTTATTCAAATGGGTTGAGGAAGGTGTTTACGAAGAGGTTGTAGACTTGAAGGCTCGGATTGAAGAACTGAAGGAAGATGGAATATTGATCAAAAGAGACAATAAGAGATGGAAGTTGATTTGTTTGTTCTGCTTGGTGTGTCTCTGTTTTAGTGTTATTGCCATTCTGATCTTTTTTCTTAAAAACAAAAACCAGAAATTAGTTCTTGGTTACTAGAAGTAATGTGTTTTGTGTTTGTCGTAATGTGACTTTGTACTAAAAGCTTGGCAATGGAAGACTTTGTTGGCAATGAACTTGTTTTTGATACAACAAAACATAACAAATCCGAGAACTTGATACAACAAAACATAACAAACCTGATTCAACAAAACAAAACAAATCCGAGAACAGAACAAAGAAACTGGTTGATGCAAGAAAACAAATCCGAGAACAAAGAAACTAGATGCAAGAAAACAAATCCGAGTGAACAAAACAAAGCCGAGACAACAAAACCAAAAACTAGCTGGAACACTCAAACCATGATGCAAATCTAGCAAGTCCTTGCCCTGGTGGTCCTTGCGGTTGTGATCCTTCTCCTAGTGGTCCTTGCGGTTGTGGTCCCTCCACATGGGCTCTTGATGCGTGTGCTCTTAAGACGTGTGCTCTTGATGAGTTTGATCCTTGTGCTATTGATCCTTGTGGCACTTGATGAGTTTGAGACTCTTGTTGAGGTTGAGATACTTGTGGTATTCCTTGAGCTTGTGACCCTTGTGGTTGTGGTTCCTAATTCAAGTGTATGTTTTTTAACTGAAATGAACACATATATTTGTAAGCTAAAAACTGGAAAATAAACAGAACAAACCTGATATTTTCGTGGTCTTCCTCTTGGTCTCTTTGGCACACTAACGACAGTGGGATTTTTACATGGTTAGGAGGCCTTCCCGGATTTCCTCTTCTCCATGGTGGTGGCAATACAGACAACCGGTTCAATCTAGGCCACAATGGCATCCCCTGCACAGGCCTAATACCATCAAGGTATGTCTCTCGCCACCGTTTCTTTGTGTAGTAGTCGTTGACATAATCCTCAACCTTCTCTTTTTTCCCTATTATCACACATGCCGCATGAGAACATGAGATTCCAACCATTTGCCACTTCCTGCATCCACATGTTCTTTTCTCCATATCCACACTATAACCTACACCATTGTTCCATACCTCATGTATGTTGTTTCTGGCCATATGTCTCTGACAATATTGGGCTCCAGCAATTGCTTTTTCAATCTCAGCATGAGCTCTTTTTGTGAACCGTGTCTTCAACCTATCAGCTATGATGAACCTCTTTGCATTTCTGATCATGCACTGTCGTCTTATGTCCTCAAGCAAATCGAGCAAAGGTTTTCTCCTGGCTTGTCTAATAGTCCTATTGAATGACTCACTAAGATTGTTAAGATTATCATTGCAGCAAGTACCTATCTTGAAAAAAGCTCTTGACCATGTTATTGGATTTGTAGCTTGTAGAGTGGTGTAAGCTTGAGGATTGTACTGCTTGAGTTCTGCCATATTGTCACTAAACTCCCCTGTGGTGTAGCTACGTGCTATCCTCCAAAAAATGCGTTGTAGTTCTTGGTCGTGGCTGTCTCGCTTCCAATTATCCATTATGTGTCTTGCACATTGTCGATGCTCAGCCTGTGGAAGGATGTTACTTATTGCTTTAACTAAACCCTGCAAAAAATAATTATGAAGTGTAATCAGTCAATAAGTTCTAAAATGAAATATGAGACAACTAAACAAATTAAAACCCGAGAGATGTCTCATACTTACCGACTGTTTATCCGAAATGAGAGCTAGAGGTGTCATTGTAACCAGACCCAAACTTGCAGAGAGATGTCTCAAAAACCAGTCCCAGTTATCATCATTTTCTATTTCTACAACTGCCCAAGCCAAAGGAACAATTCTATTGTCCCCATCCCTTCCAACCGCAGCTAGAACATGCCCTTTTATATCCCATTTTATAAAAGCTCCATCTATTCCTATGATAGGCCTACAAGTTTTAGTCCAAGTATCCTTTTGAGCTTTAAAACAGATATACAACCGAAAAAACCTCTGTTTGCTTCCAACCACTGGCCCTGGAATTGTCTCAATCTCAAAATCTGAGCCAGGATTCTGATTCAATACCTCCGCTTGATAATCCCATATTCTTGCAAAGTGTGATTCATGACTAGCCTTTCTTGCACTCATCACCTTGGTTTTTGCCTTTGCACACTGATCTGGAGTTACTTCTAAGTTATACTCTCTCTTAATCTCAGCAGCCATCTTGTATTTTGTGAGCTTCGGATTTAATCTAAGCCTTTCGTCAAACAAGAAAGCTATAGAAGACCTCTTCAACATCTTTGAATACCCTGACCTAACACATACATGCTCATTCACATAAACTCTAATTTGCATCTTCTGCTTCCTCTTCTCATATGAGCAATAGACTCTCCAAGGACACGGAACACCATCATCATCAACGTAGCAACACTTTGCACCAACCAAAAATGAATTGGACCGATAGAGTTTGATATCATACCTTGTCTTCAACGAGTACATCAACACGGCAAGCTTGAAGTCATCGGGAGAGTTGTATGTTTTCTCCAGCCCTAGCAAAGACTCTGGATCAGACCAATCTTTAGGAGCTGCCTCATCTTTGTCTTCTTCTTCGATCTCGTCTTCATCGTCCGACGACAAAGGATCCGGTATTTTGTCATCGTCCCATATATCATCCCCACTGTCGGAATCATACCCACCTTCCTCTCTTCTAACCAACTCTGGGAAATCATCTTCGATATTTAAGTTGGCAACTTCTTCGAGAGCCGGTTCATCGACATTAGCTTCATCGACATTAGCTTCGTCATTTCCACCACCAATTGCATCATCAACGTCATTGCAATCCTCATCTCCATACACCGCGCAGTCATCTTCACTATCGTGCTCAACTGGAGCCTCCGGTTCGTCATCTTCATTACTTCTTTTTTTTACGTTTTCCACGCCGACGTGAAGCTCCACCTCTACCTCTCTTTCCTTTATCTCCAACAACAGATTCAGATACAGCCGGTGGTGCTACTCCATCTCGGACATTAGAAGCTGCTGGGTCCGGAGCTGGTTTATCAACAATAGCTTCATCGACATTAGCTTCTTCTCGAGGAGCTACTCCATCTTCAACTCGAGGAACTTCAATTAAACTGTTGGATTCGTCTTCTGGTGGAGCTCCAACAAACGATATCACTCCTTTGTTTCTAACTTTCGGCATTTTGGATTGAGAATCAATTGGGGAAAAAACAATTAGGGATTGAGAGAGAATTAGGGATTGAATTTTCAATTTGGGGATTTTGGTCGATTTTGATCTGTTTCTCTCGGGTTCAAACGGTGTCGTTTTTCACCTCCGTTAATGTATTAACGACATGTTAACGCCGGCTTATTGTTCCGTTTAGGGAGTTAACGACATGTCAATTTTGTCCTGGTCAACAAACATTTGATGATTAAAATGGTAAGTCAACGGAAGTTCATGTTTTTAATGGCCTTAGGCAAAGTTCGTGATTAAAATGGCCACAATTTGAAAGTTCGTGATTTTAACGACATTTTTCTCATTATGTAACGTATGCATTTTCTATTACATCCAGCGGATCATTATTTCAATATCACCAGTTAAAATCTTTGATTTATTTCAACGTATTATGTAATGTATGCATTTTCTATTTCATCCACCGAATCATTATATTATTATCACCAGTTAAAATCTTACATTTATTTCAAAGTATTATGTAACGTATGCATTTTCTATTACATCCACATGATCATTATTTCAATAACACCAATTAAAATCTTAGATTTATTTCAAAGTATTATGTAACGTATGCATTTTCTATTACATCCACCAGATCATTATTTCAATATCACCAGTTAAATCTTAGATTTATTTCAACGTTGTATGCATTTTCTATTTCATTCACCGAATCATTATATTAATATCACCAATTAAAATCTTACATTTATTTCAAAGTACTTATTCCTCTGGAATTAATATAAACTAAAAATAATTATACCTTTTGTGAGCTATTAATATTTTATTAAATAGTGGAATTTCCCAAGACTTCTTCCATACTTAATCCAAATACATATCGTTGGGTATTTTTGAGTTCGTCACAAGAAAACATGAACAGAGTCAACAATGGCTTTTCCCACTCGGTGTTTTATATCATCTCTCTTCTTCTTCCTCTTATAAGTTCAGGGCTTTGCATGGATCCTTTCTCCTACGACCAGACTCTCAAATCCGAGTCCGAGGTATAACAAGAAAACATCTCAATAGATTCATTTCTTTTTGTAATTCTAAGAAAGCACAATGTTTTTAATTTATGTAACGTCATGAGAAAGTGCCTCATGGAGCCTCCACAAGCGACTGTAACTACTGGAGGAGGAGGATTCAGAGAATTGAAGATCAACGACAATGGTGGAATCAGAAATGTAGTAGAGAGAACTGAACTTGAGGAAGGCAACATATACAGCATTTCTGGTAAGAAATTAAAATGTTGGCTATAAGGGTTTTGTTGTTTCTTGTGTAGTACGTTAGATTTAAGTCTTGAATTGGGTGATTCAGCTTGGATAAAATTGAGAAATGAAAATCAAGGAAAAGTAGGAATGATACTGAGGAGAGATAATGGTAGAAAGGTTTATGGAGGTGAAGTTATGGCGAAGAAAGGATGCTGGTCTATGCTTAAAGGCGGTATTAACGCTGATTTCTCAGGCCCTATCGACATGTTCTTCAAGGTAAACAAAACTTAATTTTGTGTTTCAGTTGTAGAGATTTCAAGCACTAATGCAGAGATTTACGTCGAGCAGAGTGATGGCTTAGCGGCCGCGGAGATATCTGTACAAAATGTGAGGCTGCAACGGTTTAACAAAACTCAGTGGAGGCTACAACAAGACCAAGTCATTGACAAGGTAATTAATATGTACATCCTAATGCCAAACGTTTTATTAGCGTTTGAAACAATCTAAAACTTTGAGAAATAACGCAGATTCGGAAGAACAAAGTGAGATTTCAAGTGAGTTTTCCGAATGAAAGCTCATTAAAAGGATCAGTGATTTCCATAGAACAGAACAAACCATCATTTCTCCTTGGCTGTGCTATGAACTACCTAATTTTGGAAAATGATAGATATAAAGAATGGTTTGTGTCGCGGTTTAGACTAACTTCGTTTACCAATGAAATGAAATGGTATTCAACTGAGTCAGTGAGAGGCCAAGAGAACTACTCACTGGCTGATCGAATGATGACACTTGCAGAGGAAAACAAGATTCTAGTCAAAGGACATAC